>NC_133123.1:23420621-24670621 GCF_033568475.1 Henckelia pumila | reverse complement strand
AAATCATTGTTTTGTGAAGATTGTATATTTTTATGCAGTTGAATACAGCTTATGATACACTTACCTCAAAGAGACCTTGTGGACCAAACAAAAAAGCTATTCGTGGAGCAACATATGATTTGGCTAAAAATGATCCCTGGAAGGAACCCTTTGAGAGTTTGCCAGAATTTGCATTTGAAGATATAGCAGACTGGGAAAGAAAGCTAATCCAAGACCGTGTGCGTGCCCTGCGTAAAACTTGACTACTTTGGCAAGACTTTTCTTTAAGCTTGATTTCCATTCTAGATTTCAGCATATTACATATATGCTCTATCTCATTTTAAATTCTCTATACGGTTGGTAAGAAGATTCATTACGCTCAAAGTACGGATAGATGATGAGAAAATTCTATACAATACCGGATGGAACAATCTTAGTTGTATTGTAATCTTTAAAGAATTTCAGTTGTACGATTACTAGCAGTTTAGCCATAGTATTTCATTTCATGACTTCATCCTAAATTTGTCTCTTTACAATATATGTTGATTAGAGATCATAGAATGTGCTCTGAAAAGCAAAGATCATGCTCAATCCCAACAAAAAATTATCTACATGACTTGGTAAGGTGCTGAAAGCTTTCTTTTTTAAAGCTGGTATCAATCTATGGGTTCAAAGAAACAGCATAAATGGTTTGGGAAACGAATATCAGTACAGGGAAACGGTAATGGGCACATGGCTAGCTCAAGGGGATAGGACCATATTTATTGACCGACGAAGAATCAGTATATTTATTTTTCAAATAAAAGATGGTTCATCATTATTCCCATAACAGATTAGGGTTAAGAGAGTCTCTGCAGATTTTTATTTATTTCTCTGTTTTTCTAATAAAATGATAACCCATCAGTATCCCATGTGAGATGATGGCTAGGAGAATCTCTGCAGATTTCTCTAATTGTCTAGTTAGGAACAATCTTCTAGTTTTTAGAAGGAATAACTTTGAATGCAATGACAGCTTGAATGTTATTTTCAAATCGATTGTCAGTCCTCAAATTGGTTGTCATTAGATCATGAGTTCTCTCTTAAAGATTGAAAACAGGCAAACAAGAAAGAAAGTTCAATAAAGCTAAAGATCTTAGGATTGTTCTGGTCCGTTCACCGTCCCATAACAAGATCCATCACTCGGGACCATAATGAATACCAGAACCGAGAATTATGGGGGATTTACATTCTTTGCTCCAACAATTGGAGGCATTTATTGAAATTTACTTGAATTTGAATAATGCAATGGTTGGCACATGATTTGCCCCTTCGGAATCCAACAGCGGCGACTCTGTCGTTCCATCGGAGAGAATGTCTTCCCTATCAAAAAAATCCCTTCTGAGTTACAGTGAATCTTCCTATGACATTTGATGTGATAATAACACTGCTTTCAGCATTGCTCATTCTTCAATTCTACATGATGAACTGAGCGTGTTGAAATTGATGTACTCTATTAGTTCCGGCCACAAAAATGGTTGCTAAAGCTTAACCAAAGGGTTGTTCAGACAACCTTTTGAATTTCCAATTAGTAAATTGAGCATGACAGATATCTTCACCCGAATTTGAGTGTCATAAACTAGCTGTGATTGAGAATTGATTTGAATAGTGTAGATAAAATTCGCTATAATTGAGAATTGATATTAACTAGATAAAATTCTAGAAATGGAGACGCTATGCAAGACTATTGAAAAGAGAAAATTTATTCACAAATAAATCGAAACACGAAAAAGAAAAGAACGGTTGGCCTTTAGGAGCCATGTCATTTAACGTTCGAATCTCCATGCAAGTGATATCGGCTCAATAGATAAAATTATATATTTTGTATAGAGTGTAGAAACGATAAAATGGATACTGCAATTGATTGTGATGGGGGAAGGAAACCTCTTGTTTTAACCTAATGATTAAAGAAAATTGCTATTCTCAATCTTCAACTTCAATTATCACAACATTCTGTGCAGTTCACAACATAAACAACTAGCAGCCATACCCAGCATCACCAGTTGAAATTTTGTGCAGAATCTCCTCTTTTGAACTTTTACTTGATCAAGAAATTTACCAAGTACAAACATCATCTTTATGATGGTTCCGGTGGATGAGACGCCCTGTATTTAGCTAGTCTTGTTTGCCGGCGCCCTAAGTGGTATGCTGTCACTATCCATATACAACAGGCCTGATAAAAGAGGCATAAGTAAGCATGAAATTTTTTTCTAACTTGAACAACTAGAAGGTCCATGCAATTTATATGTAGTTATAAGTCCAACATATAAATCTATACATACAGGCAATGCATAGAGGGGGACAGTGGAAACTTTGCCGTGTAGCGTTGTGAAAAGCAGCTTATACATCCCAGCGGCAGTGGCATCTCCCAGCCTTTGAACAATCACATCAATGCATACCTATATGATTTCATGTTCACTGTTACTTATGCATCAATGCATATCTGTCCACTACATGCCATAACAAATATACAACGTAGAAATGAAACATGGGAATTGAGTTTTAAAAGATTCGGATTGCACTATTATGATAATGGCTTAATCTTTAATCAAATAGACACACTGCGATATAGGCCAATATCCTATAGGAGATGAGAATAAGGTTATGCTCAATCTAAAATTTGACTTCGAAATAAAGGTCACGGTTTTAATTTTGATTGGAGCTTTCATTGGAGGATTGTTGAATTTGAGTAATAGTTTCCAGAAGCCATGGCACACACTAACCCTGAGAACCTGTGCACAATGTGCAAGTCTAAGTATCCTTTATTGAAGAGAGGAGCATAGAGGAATGAAATACTCTTATCGAACGACTTGAAAAGAACATCACATACAATCCAAAACATGCAATCTATTAAATGGAAATAGAACATTCATTTGTCTATGAGTGAATATTGAATCCTATTATTGTCTCTCATTTTTGTTTTTTTTTTCTGTCCCAACGCTCAACTATATGCGTAACACATGGCACACCAAGGATTGAGGCACCATGGTTAAGACATGTTTCATTGATGGTTGTGTCTCAGATTTGTGTCAAGGCACAGGATTAAGCATTGAACCTAGGTGCATTCCTTGTGGGCTTCTAATAACGATGATATAAGGCTATAAGCAGCAAGTATTCTCACAACCTCGCTAGCATCTGTCACACAGAGGTTGAAACATTGCATTTGAATAACCATTCAATTTAAATTTTAAAGGATCAATTAGGAAAGAGCATGTGCTCAATTAGAAAGGAGAATATAGGTAAATCATTTTTATATTACTGATTACTGAATAATTACCTTCAGTAATTTAATTTCTACGCACTTTACTCGGTAGAAGTTTTTACCATGAATAAAAATCTAGTAACAAAAATAAGAACAGTAAGTTTTTTCCTCACCTTTGCCTTGTACTTCTCATCCTGTGAAACAACTGTAAAAAGAAGCTCCCTTCCCGGCCTAGTAACAACATATGTAACCACCTGAAGCAAAAATTTTAATTTGCATGAAACAGTTACTTCAATCCGCTTGCCTCTTGTTACATGAGAACCAAACTAAGTTAAGGATTTAAACGCTTTTTTTACTGGTTAGCTGGAAACATTTGGATGAAAAAAAGCTGGATAGAGAGAGTAGCAGTTCAAAAAATTGTAAAGCAACCTTCCGTGAGGTTTCAGAGATGACAACTGCAATCCATGATGGCCACACAGCTAAAGCAATCAGATTCATGAAGCCAACAACTGGTGAAGAACAAATAGCTGTGGTCACCCCAGCAACGGTAAGGATGCGGCCCTGTAACAGAAACAAGTAAATATACCCAAAGAATATTGTGGCCCTTAGTGGACAAATGAAAGCAAATAACACAAAAGGAATTGGCTAAAATAGAGCAAAAGTTAAGCATAAATCCATCTTAATACGAGTCTGGAAATAAGATGTAAAGGGTTTCGGCTACTAAGAACACTCTCATGCCCAAAAACATTAAACTCAGAATCTATCCATACCGTTAAAGTAAGTTGCCCAGCAAGAATAAAAACTGCAATGAAGCTATTGATTTGTGCTAACAATCGCCTCCTACCAACAGGAGTCGTCGCGGCACTGGCAATGACAGTTACTTTCTGCAGTCACATAAGAAGTATAAATGAGTAACCAACACAAATATCAGTAACTGGAATGACAACAAAATTTCGTATCTTTCACAATTATAGTAGTTAGAATACTTGAAGATGTTAATATATATGCACATAACCAGCAAAAACCGAAAAATGCATTTCATACTCAGAAACACTTATTTATAGGCCATACCCCACATGAAATCTGAAAAGGAGGCTCCAGTTATTTTGGTTAATTGTGTGAGATAAAGCAAAATGCAGCTGATTCATATATATTTGACTATACAAAATATAGAAACCTCTCAAAGACTAAGCCAAAATAAATAAATAGAATGTGCAGAGGCATTGTTTCCTCACCTGGAAATAGAAGAAGGAGGAGACTACTGCACTTAGCCACAGGAATAACGCAACTTGTAATAAATAAGATGATGATAATATAAGTTGAAGTCCCTCTAATATAGGCCAGATTTGAGTTCTCGGTGAAGAATTAGAAGATCTAGGGGAAGAAGATTTAAAATTAGATCCGCTTTGATCTCCGTTTTCACTGATGTCATCAGTATCAGCATTTCTACAAGCCACAACAATTAAAGCAAACAAACAAGGATTTATTAGAACTTTAGAAGATGTTTAAACGATGCTGTGACTCAAGATAACTTTAAATAGTCTGAAATATTCTTTTCCTCCCAGCTAAACCAGACCATAATATATATCTTTTCCTATTATTTGATTCTTATCCACAACATTAAGAATGTCTAAATTGGTTTCAAAATAAATAACTCACAGTGATTGTAACTTACAGAAACAAATGCATATCGTTTCAAATCCTATTTAAGTCTGAGAAATTTGAAATTATTAATCTGCACAGAAACTCGCTATATTAATTTAAACATGGTGATGATTGGACCACATTGTATAATGAAGAGATGGCCAATCTGTATCAAGTGTATATCCAATCAGATATACAATCTTTTAAGTTTGTTATCAACATTCATATCCTGAAAAAGCAAGTATTCAACCAGGCTGTTCCATATTGATCAAGAGCACTAAGAAAGTGGCATAAACTTCTGTATCATGGCATTCTTTCAGAAACTTCATGTTTTTTACCTTGTACACTTGTAGAAATGCAATGAACCTAATTTACAAAGCTTAATGTCATCGAAATAAAAAAACGTGTAATTTGGAAGAGAAGACTCATTTCTGAAATAGTTGAAGAGTAAATAAGTTGAAAGCAAACCATTTGCATTGAGGATGAAAGAAGTAAAAAATTTGTCCTAGTGAGAAGCACATGTTCGATTCAGTGACTGAAATTTTTGTTGCCTTAGAAGGAATTAAAATGAAGAACAAAAACAAGTCTCCCAAAAACTAATAATACAAGTGGGGAACCATACAAGAACAAGATATAAGAAAAAAAGTTTGATTCGGATCTATGTTCTTTGACAAATGCATGTGTGGAGCAAGTAATTATAAGATATTCTGTTTTGTAGAAATCCTCAGAAACAGAGGTCCTAAAACTGATTGCATGCAGGAAAAGTAGTACTGCAAAATAAGGACAGACAGCAATTTTCAGCCTCTTATGCAAATCAATATGTAATGCTTTGACAATCTTTGATGAGATACAGAGGTTAATACACCCTCTTTTTTGTCCACACAACTCTTTTATCTTTTTTGAGTGGTACAGATGATATGGGACTACCAGGAATTTAAGTATCAACACTTGATTTTAGCTCAAATCTTTTAAGACATTATTTTTGTCTTTACTAAATCACGAAGTTGTCAGCAGGGTCCCTTGTTACATAACACATCCCACAAAAAAGAGACAATTTTTCATTCTCCGAAGAGAACACAAGTACTCCTGACTTATATCACTCCTTATAATTTAAGAGGAAGCAAATATTAGTGTATTGTGATTTGTAACAAATCTTTCAAGCGACAGTGGAAATACCATATTGAAGAAAATAATTACAATTTATTATGAGCAATGACAATAAGATAATGACAAAAATACCGGATGGGAAAGAGTTCTGGATTCTGGGAAATGTGCTTGTCAATTCCTTTTGAAGACTGCGCCGCTAATTCCAACAAAAGTGCAGCAAAGAGGAGCAGATCTAAAAACAAATTAAAAGTCACCAAAAATTGGAGAGGAAACAAAGAAATGAGAGAAGGTACAAGTGATGAGACATACATGGGCCTAACCAAGCCATTCCAGTGGCAAACAGTGAACCAAATAGCTGCCCCAGTGTAGCACCAGCACCAATAAATCCAAACAATCTTGAACCTGACTGAATTCGAGTGAGTTAATAGTGTACAAATCAAGTATCCTGATAGTACAAGATTGAACGAGCATAAAGACTAGGCACCTATGGTCCTATGTGGAACATAGAAGTCATGCCAACAATTACAGAACTCTAACTTTCACTTGATATTTGAACATAACTATCTTAACAATTCATTAACCGTTAGATTGGATTAAATAGTAAATACAAAGATATGGCTGGCAGCAAACAGACCTCACTATCCATCACGTCGATTACTCTTGCCCAAGTTGAAGAGATAGTAATAAGATTAAGCAGAGCAACCTGTAGAAATCAAGAGAAATAGGAAAATCAGTCTCAGAAGTCAGAGAGAACTTTTATATGTAATACGAAGAGCAAATCAAACTTGTATCCCTTCAATTTGCCGAAAAAAGCCAGCAATGTTTTACCCAGAGGAACAAGAAAATCCTCACAGTGATGTAAAACCATCCATGTCTTTCCCAGCTAGCAGAACTGGGTGGAACGCTTTCGCTAACCGTAACCTTCAACTCCTCCTTTATGGTCGAGTTCACCTGAAGCATTCCCTGCAAAACAGGTACTCCGAAATGATTCCACGATAGATATCATAAAACCCAACAGCTGGAATGTCGAGAATTAGATAATGCGTTGAACTCTTGCCTTGAAACTGAATGGTGAGCTTCCAGGAGTAGAAAAAAGCCATAGAATGAAGAATACAACAAGAGACAAGCTAAAAAACCTGTGTATCAAGACCAAGGCCTGAAGCAAAACAGAATTTCCAAACATCGGTAACAAACTAATTTGATAAATGAAGGGATAAGAAGTCAATAAAACCAAATGACTCTTAGGTGTTACGGATTACAGATTTTCTTCATTTCTAAAAACTTACTTTGAGCGAAGGTTTTTGCTATGTTCCTAATCCAAGATTTTAACACCCGAATGCTTTAAAGGACACCAGTCAACATTCAAATCACAAGTAGTAGCAACAAGTTCTGATTTTGCATCAATAAAAAACAAAAAACCTTTAAAGCCCATCAATCCAAAAAGACATAAAAGCAGAAACTTTTATATCACAACATTGAATAAACAGAATCAAGTCCTGCTAATTCAATTTTCAAATTAATTAATTCACACCTTTCCTTTGGAAAGATTGGGCAATGCAAAAATGAGAGTTGAAACCGGCGCGGCAACCAGAGTTAGAAGCAAAGACCCGACAAAAAGTCCTGGAAGATTCCCTAATCCTAATGAAATCGCCCCTTCATCGCGTAATGGGAGAACCACAAAATACGCACTCAAAATCTGCATAATCAAACTATAAATTAGCGACATGACAACAGAATCGTAAACTATTCAAAGACCAGAGGAAACTCACAAAGAAGAAAGAAGAGGTAGAATGGATCAACGCCGAGGTTTCGTGGGGATGAACTGTAACAAACCATGAAATTATCGGCTCAATTCGAGCTTTGTCAATTAACATTGATTGTATTTGGTAATTTTTCAGAAAATGGGGAAATCGAAATTCAAGAAATCTTGGAGGAATAAGAAACGTATGGTCGTTGCCCGTTGGGCTAATTGTTTCCTTATGTTTTACAATTATGAAATTTATCAACTAGTAAATTTAAGGTTTTAATTAATACACAATATTAGTTGATATATATATATATATTATATATGAGGACTAAAATTTTGGAAAATAAAATGAATGTGTTATGAAAACAAAAGTGGTAATTTTAAACCACATGCTTAATAATATCATGTATTGTATAAATTTAAACCATGCATCATTTCATGTTCAAACCACGGGTCATTCGATCATGGAGAGGGTAATCCAATCATGGTTATGACAATATAGAAGAGGTATTGCCCCTTTAAGTAGTGTTTGAGAGATCTTTTAGAAAACAATTCTCAGTTTTTTTTAATAAAATGTTTCAAATTTTTGAAAATTTTTTGTTAGGAAAAAACTGATAAATGCTTCCTAAAAACTCTACAAACACAACTTAATATGGAGGTCATGGATACATAGGGGGTATTACCCCTTCTGTTAGGTCGAAAGCCCCCAAATAACAGGACATCTATCTAATAAGGAAAAAGATGAAATAATCATAAGATGATGTTCGATTTGGTGGAGTATTTGAGCATTTAACTACTACTAGTAAAATGCACGTGTGATGCACGTGTTGTCACTTTGTCTATATAATATATATTTATTATTTTTATAATAATTATATTTAGTTAAATTTTCACGACCTCGTGATAAAAGTCATATTTAAATTATTAATTATGAAAATAACCTGAAGTAATACAATAATCATTAACAAGTTTTCAAATGTACGTTTTATTATTGATATTTGAAAATATAATGATTCAAACTAAAATTAATAATAAATATATAACTTAATCATTAAATTACTAAAATATTATATTAAAAAATTACTAAACTATTAAGTTATTTATTATTTTAACTCTTTAATTATATTTTTTAAATATAATAAATTATTAAAATATAAATAAGAATACATTTTTCAACAAAAAAATTCATATAAAAGGGGTTAGTCTATGCTACACCGGGAGTATTTCTCCCCATATTTTAATACCATTAGATTACTTGGGACCCATATATTTTTATGAAAATTGAAATATGTCTTGATGATCCAATGGTTGATATTTGACCACATCATGGGGGGAGAAGTACTCCAGGTATAGCATAGAATAATCCATATAAAAGTAACGGGAAAAATACAATTTTGATTTTTTTAATTGTTTTTATATATCATTTTTTGTTCTATTAAAGATGAATTTGTATTTTTAGTCTTATAACTCTTTTTTTTGTTTTTGGTCATGTTACGGTATATTTTTATTTATAGTCATATAGCTTCTATATATTTTTTTTATGTTTTTTGTAAATTAACTTGTATGTTATTTTCATTTTGATTTTTTTACCATAGTCCATCATTTTATCAGTCATAAAAAAGATAAAAATTAAAATAAATACAAATTAAAAGATAAAAAAATAAAAACAAATAATAATAATAATAACCAAATAAAATTATAAATTCAGTTATTCAATTTAAAATAACATTCTATCCTAATATCATAAAATTTATTTTTAATTGGTTCAATAGTTATCATAATCATCATAAGAAATGTTCGTATCATGTTTAATTTTATTTTATTGTCTTGGAATCATGCATAATCTCAAATCTAATTAAAGGACACCAATTTTAGTACATGCTATCTTAAAATTTAAGACAATTATTATTGATATAAATAACTTATAAGAATTGAATTAAATTATTATTCAATTAATTAGATAATACTCCCTCAATCTCAATTAAATATGTCACATTTTTTGTCCCAAAATATATAGTTATATATCATAGTTAATAATATTTTTTTACACTTTTTTACTAATATACCCCTATTAACTAAACCTTGAAAATTGTGCAATAATTTTTAAAAACATTTAAAGGAATAAAATTTAAGTTTGTACAAAATTTGTTTTCCCAATTATTTTTCTTAATATGTGTACAAAAAAATCCGGAGTACTATAATCGAAATAATCTAGCAGCTCAAGCATCATGGTTCGATTGTTCTATCCAACAAGGACAATTATTGCACTCAACAATCTTCATTGCATTCATTGTAACTAATGAAAATCGAACTCATATTGATCTTAGATCTGATACCAATTGTAATACCAAACGTTTCTCACTTTACCAAAAGCTTACAGTTTTAATGTTCCTCACTTACGGTCGTCGTTATTCTATAACTATATATATTAACAATTTAAAATAATACATTATCAATAACTTATGTTAGCCTATAGATATAATGTTTAATATAGTTTTAATTTGACACAATATTGATATTGATTCTTATGCAATTATTAACTCGAGTTTCCATCATTTTGTTGATTAATATTGAACAAGTATGACATGCTTGGTACCATACATTTGTTTTATTTTCTTTCTTATGTATGTATGCTCTGAATCAATATAATTTATTATGTATTTGTTAATAAGTAAGATATGCCAATCAAATTAAATAAAATGTTCATTTTGTATTGTTTTTATTTATGTGTTAATTACTTGTTTTACGAGTATTGATTTATGTAAAATAATAATAATATCATATATAATGCATTCTAAATCTTAATTTAAATTATTAATAAATATTTTTTCCTTTATATGTTGAATTTTAATCTATTTCACGATTTTTTTCCTTTTATTATGTATTATTTTTTCTCTATGAAAAAAATAATATTCTTATCATTTTTATTAACAGCAATTTCTATGTGGGTCTGGCCAAAGCCGAAGACCCACCCGGACCTGTTTGTGAACCTGTTTGGGCGAGTCTAAACTTGTCTATCAGGAGTGGGTTTAATATAAGGTTAAATTTAGACCCGATCCATATCATCTCTTCATTGAAGTGTTGTTGTTCTTTAAATAAATTATATTTTATAATAATTAGTAATATATTCTATTTGAAAGAAAAAACTATTAGATGTTTAGTTATGAAATCAATATAATCTTTAACATTGCAACTAATAAAAAAATTTGCAATATTTTCGAAAAATGTAATCCTTGATTTTCAATATTTTTATCATTTATGGTCATTATTATTTTATATCTACACTAACAGTTTAAAATAAAATATTATTAATAACTCATGTAAGCTTATAAAATATAGTATTTAATGTACTTTTACATTGTTACAATATTGATATTTAAATCCATGCAATTATTTGAGCTAGTGTTTTGTATTTTTTTCTTGATTAATTTTGAGCAATTATGGTTTTTTTCGTATCATGAATTTACTTTATTTTCTATCTCATTTATGTATGCTTTCAAGAAATATTATTTATTATGTATTTGTTAATAAGTGAGATAAGTTAATTAAATTAAATATTTATTTTGTAATTTCTTATCTTATGTGTTGATTATTTATTTTGTTACTATTGATTTATAGAAAACAAATGCAATATAGATAATGCATTTTAAACTTTAATTTAAATTATTGCACAATTAATTTTTTTTATATTTTAGAATTTTCTATTAATTTTTTTTTATATTTTGGATTTTTCTCTCTTTCACTTTTTTTCATTTATCATCCGTTTTTTATTTATGTATGAAAGAATCAATATGCACATCATATTAATAGAATTTTAGTAATGATTTCTTTCTCCATCAATCATTTACATTTTTCTATCGTTATTATTTTATGTTTTCGTTGAACATACTTTTTTATTACTAAAAATTTTTATTTTTAAGAATAACAATAATTTCATCGTTCCCAACTACATTCTGTTATGAATCTCCTTCTATTATTTGTATGACAATATCGTTAATGATTGATGTAATTGTTGAACATTTTTTTTTTTTTAATTTTTTGGTTTTCAAAATCTAATTATCTCATTTTTCTTATAATGTTTTTGTTGCTAAAATTTTTATTGAATTTTAAATGTCATTAATTACAAACGTTTATGTTTCATCTTTTTATTTCAACCTTTTTATATTTTGAGAGTAAATCCATATTTTTATTTATTTTGGTGTATCTAAATACTTGTGATATATTGAAATGTTTAACGACTTGTCTTCATATACGTAAAAAAGATTTTAATAATAATTTCTAATCATTATATAGTTTCATTAAAATAAATAAATTATTTATATATTTTGTTGATGGATCGAATCGATATAATATTTAACACTGCAATCAATAAGCATATTTGCAACATTTTCGAACAATGTAACTGTAGCAATTTCAGTGTCGTCATTTATAATAATCTTTTTTTTTATATTTACATTAATAGTTTAAGATAAGATATTTCAATAACTCATGAGATCTTATAAATATAATGTTTAAATGTAATTTTACGTTGACACAATATTAATAGAATTTATCCAGTTATTTCAACTCGATTTTTTTATATATTGTTTTGTTGATTGATCTTGAGAAATTACTATATGCTTTGTGTCATGTATTTGTCTTTTTTATCTTGTGTATGTACGTCTTGAAGTAATATAATTTATTATATATATTTTTAATAAGTAATAGTGATTTTGTAATTTCTTATATATCTCATGTTCAATACATGTTAAAACATAAAACAATTACATTTAAACTGGTATTTGTAAGGTATTGAAATTCATAACCGATTTATTCATCTCCATATCAGTTAAAAAATATTCATTCGTTAATTTTAAAATCATCTCATAAATAATTTTTTTATATTTTTTACCCTTTATGGTGAGGAAAAATATTTAAAATTTTCATATTTATGTTTACAAATATGTTATAAATGTGTTAGTGTGTTTTTTATTTATATTTTGAATTAAAACTTAACTCAATTTGAATTTATTTATTTCAAATCGGTGTGTAATTCAAATATATATTTCAATAATGGTTGGAAATCTGATATTTTTAATTTCAAAACCATCTCATAAATTTTTTTAAAAATGGTTTTAGCTTTTATTTGAAGGAAAATTAGTTAAATTTTTTAATTCCAACTTTCATATATATATATGAGATATGTGTGTTGGTGTGTTTTTTTTATTCATTATTTTATATTAAAATTTGACTCTACTTGAATTGATTTATTTCAACATCAGTATATTACTATATTATTTAATTAACATATATATAATATATATATATATTAATAACTTTTACAAATCTAATATTTGTATATATTTAAATATGAACTCATAATATAATTTTTTATCTCTCAATAGGTCATTACACGAATTAAAATATATAATATTTTTTAAAAAATATATGTTTATTCAGTCTACAAACATATAAAAATAAAAAATTTGATATTTCAATCTTTTAAGAAACTAAATAGTATTTAATTAAATTTTTTGTGAATTTTTTAAAAAATATTTGTGAAAAAATATGTTAACTTTATCTACAAAAAAATAAAAAACAAAGTATTTTGATAGTTCAATCTTTTTGGAAACTGAATCCTTATCTAATATGCATATAATTTGTCAATTTTGATCTTATCATCATAATCGATTTTACATATAATATAAATATTGATCACTTTATCTACAAGAAAATAAAAAAAAGTATGTAGGTATTTCAATCTTTTTGGAAACTGAATACTTATCTAATTTGCACACACTTTGTCAATTTTAACCTTATCATAATAATTTATTTTGCATATGATATAAATATTAATTTATGTTTATATCTTATAACTAAAGTGTTATTTTTACTTTTATAACCCTATATATTTTTATATGGTTTAACTTATAGTGTAAATAAAAGGACAAAGTCAATTCTAAAACTTTGACCTTTTATTCACATTTTTATATAGGTATAGATATAGATAGATATAGATATAAATATAGATATAGATATAGATTAGTTATGGTTTGATTTTTTTTTTTTACCATTATTTTATCAGACGAATTTGGCATACAGAATTTCTGAATACGATTTACCTAACGAACGTGATTTTTCAAATTACAATGTTAGTCCATAAATTTACCTACTAACTACGGATTTCATAGTCATAATTTTCTTTTAAAAACAATCCAGAAAGAGAGAGGGTGGGATGTAATTTTTAATATGATGAAGCCAAATACTATAATAAATATCTCCCACCCCTCAAAAGTCAAAGCTAAAAATAAAATTTATTTTGTTTAGTTATTTATATATAATAATTTGCATATTTAATATCTAAATAAATAAATAACATCCAATTTTTCAACAATTACTAACTACTTTGCTCACTCATGGTCATAATGGACAATTACCTAACAATTACTAGAATAAGTTTAAAAAATTGCATCGTTCGACTTTTTTTTTTTTTTCTTCAAAAAACGATGTTATTAATAACTTATTATCATACAAACAATTTCTCATGCAAGTATTTCACACAAAATATGTTTAATAAAGTGACCCAAAGATTTATCCAATATACATCAAAAAATGTCGATAAATGTCATCGTCTAAAAATGATGATGATGACGACGACGATGATGATAATCTATTCTATTCCCCCAATTATAAAATTATGAATCAAGCTCAAAGTTTTTCATTGTGTAATGTCAATTATGTCCTTCATTTGTACACAGTTGAAAAGTTATTGATGATTTTTTTGTAAATTAATTATTATGATAATGTCAAAATTTGGTTAAAAATTTATTAGTTTTCTAATGGCGACGACATAAAATTTTCCCAAGGAAATCTTGACATAAAAATGAGTCGACTTGGCTACTCAGAATTCTCAAATCTTTTAATTATCATATGAAAAATCACTAGTAAAATTTTAATATCACATTAAATGGAGGCAACTATAATACGAATATACGACAAGAACTGGAGTAGATGCATGAAAAAAGAGAAGCCGAAAAGAAGGAAAAAATAACATATACCATATAAAAATATAACAGGAAGAAAAATTTATGACACTCAGACGGTCAGACCTCAGTCCACTTTTACATTTCAGTATCGGGATTTAAAAAAAATAAATTTCAAGGCCATTTCAAAACAAATTTATCTGTAAAAAAATAAATGTTCACACTGCGTCTTCAACTGTTTCCCTCCACTTTTCATACGCATCTTTATTGTGCAGAAATTAGATATGGTTTTCTCATCTTTTGGATATGGCGTACATGATTTTCATCTTTTTCTTAAGACTGTCTCCATTGCTACACAGTCAAGGTACATAAAATAAAATCATGTCAATCTCATTTCAAAATATTTTTTATCCGTAAAAAATAACTGCTCACACTCTTTTCCTCCACTTTTCATACACTCATTTATTGTGCAAAAATCAGCCATGGTTTTCTCAGCTTTTGGACATGGCGTACATGATTTTATTCTTTTTCTTACTACTGCCTCCATTATATTGCTACACGGTCAAGATACATGATTTGTTTTTTTCCCCTAATTTTATGTTGTAATAATAACATGATTTTGTTTGTTCGTAGGTGTTAATTGGTGTGTTACGAATCCAAGTGTGCCGTTGAGTGTCATCCGCACTCAAGTGGAACATATATGCAGACTCGGAGAAGAGGCTTGCCTTGATATCAAGGCTGGAAGAGGGTGTTCGGATCGTAGCATTTAAGTAGGAAAAATCTTCATACATTTTCAATTCTAATAATAAAAATCGGGGAGCTGTTACTTTGGAGGCAGTACCTATATAACGAGGGCTGATCTAAGTGAGTTAATTAATATTTTACCCCTATCCTTTCATGCTCTACACTCTTTATATTTCATTGCACAAAGCTACGAACTCCAAGTGCTGCATTCCCTCTACAGTTTACACACAACTTGGCTTTTCTCACCAAAATCTTGAAGTTTCACACACGCAAATTCTTACACTACATATAGCATCCCCACCTCAAGAAGTGATGCTGGAGGCACTTTCAGAGCCACATCTGCTCCCCTGCAGTTCCTCCTCAAGAAATTATACCCGAAATTTATAGCCATCCTCTTCAACAGAGAAGACCCTTGTTTCGCCCGGACATGAGAGTGCCCGAGTATAAATGCAGTCCCTGACTGTTGAGCTTCATGCAAATCATGCAACTCTTCCATCATCCGAACGTCCATTTCGGATCCCACGTCGATCTCGGACTCGTTCTCCACAGCGAATCTCACCTTTCTTTGGGGTATGGTCATCGGTTCCATTTCGATGTTGGCAATGCTGTCAATAGTCGGAAATTCAATGGAAACACTCTCTGGTTGTAGGCTGTTGTCTTTCTCGAAGGCTGGTATGGTCCCGATCACCGCGAGGCGACACTCGCTCGATGATGCACCAGATACCGACCCCGAGCCGGCGGTGGCATCTTCTTTGTATGTATCCAAGACTCCATGTGTTTTATACCAGTCATAGCGTATGAAATCCGCCAGCCGGGTAATGAGTTCAGATTCAAAGGAGTCGACGTCTTGGTGTACGTCGCGATATCCATACCGGACAATGCATCTATATGAGCGATGAGTTGTTGGGCCGACACGACCCATGAGGTACCGCTCATCAGGGGGGACGTACGGTACCGGTACAGATTTTATACAGACGAAGACAAGGATTCTGTGGAAGGCCGGGAGATTGGTTACAAACCGGGAGAAATTGGCTGGAATACCAGATGTGAGGTCTGTGAACACAAGCCCAATTCCAGGGACCCGAGCAATGCCTAAGCTAGGACCTAAGGCTAATAGCCATTCAAGAGAAACCTTGTTGTGGAGGTCGTATTCGTATTTCTTGATGGTGGCATAGTGCCAGACAAACATAACCGTGACTAGGAAGAGGGCGAGCAGGATCGGAAGCCAGGCACCTTCAAGAAACTTGATGACGGAGGCGGAGAAGTATAGTAGTTCGATGGAACCAAAGAAAAGTAGAAAGCACAATGCCACAATCGGAGGTTTGTGCCAACAAAGGATAATTACTAGTGATGTTAAACAAGTGGTCACCAGCATCACTGCCATCACGGCCAATCCTGCGGATAAAAATCCCAAGAATTGATAAGATCGGTCCTTATAAAACATGAACCTTTGCATACGAAGAGTGAGGTTTATTCCTACGTACCGGATGCATTCCCCATGTGTTTTATGTCTCGGAATCCAATTGTTACAGCAATGCAGAGGATCATGAGCATCCAGTTGATCTCCGGAATGTAAATTTGGCCATGTATCTTTTCAGACGTGTGAATGACCTTGACTCGTGGGAAGCAACCGAGTGATTGACTTTGGTTGATTATAGAAAATGTTCCACTTATGATCGCCTGACTTCCGACAACCGAAGCGAGTATTGCTACTGCAAGCACTGGCCATCTTACACATTCTGCATCAGAAAGTGAGATCACTGGTATGAGCACGATAAGAACAAGTTCCTAGTCTATTTCACTATCATAATTCTCCACCAAAATGTGCTATTTGCTCAACAAATCAACAGATCGGCACAGTTATTATAAAATTTAAATTTAGTGTTCCATATTTCTTTTTCATGTAAATATAGTTGGCAGTACCTGGAACTGAGACGTAAAAGCCAATCTTGTGAATAGTATGATGATGCTTTGACAAGTAAGCTGCTTGACCCATATATGCCAATATCAGGGCTGGATAAACCAAAAAGGAGAAAGCTATCTGCCAAAGAAAATGCAACATGAGCAGGCATTGCAAACTATGTACAGATCCTTCTTCTACATTTACCCTTTTTTCTATTAAAAAAAAGAATTAATTTTCGAAAAATTTGGTTCAATCGGTTATACCTGAATCGCTGCATATGAGAAATGGCCAAGATCAGCAAACATTGCTTCTGATCCTGCAATATCGCATTTACTGGCATTAAACGCATTATAGATAGAGCGATAGAAAAACAATTACAAACCCAAAATCAAGACGACCGCAAAATACAAGTTTGTAGGACTCCTGCTTCATAGAAAAAACTGCTTCAAGATTCACTGCATACCCACCATAAATAGGAATTTACCTGTAATGCACAAAAGTATTCCACCCAAAGACATCCATCCACCTTTCCTCGTCTTCTTCAAGAACTTAATCATGTAATATGGGGATAGAGCTTGATAAACATGTGGGTTCCAGTGGAAAATATTATACAGGCCAAGAGTGCTGATACATAGTAACCAAGTGAGGACAATTGGTGCAAAACAGAAACCAATTCGATGTGTGCCATAGTGCTGTAGAGCAAACAGGCACACTAGTATGAAGCAAGTGATTGGAACCATTGCATCTGCAAATGAGAAATGAATATAGCTGTAACGCTGATCTGGCTTAAATGATCAACAAATCTAGTAAAAATCTCAGGCGTAAACGGAGAGACCAAATTTATACCATAGAAAAAATCTAGCCACTGAAAATTATAATCTATATCGGGATGCCCACATTTATTGGAGCAATTTGTTGTATAATGGATACATTGATAGCCCAATTTTTCTGACATAACTCGGATGTCATAGGGGTGATTCGGTCGGGAAAGGGGAAATTTATCCCTCGATTACATAAGTTAACATTTGACAGGGCCTTTTGATATGTACTAGATATGTTCAAATGATTCTGTCACCGAAAACCTATCATAAAAATGCAAGTGACAACTGTTCTAGGGCATGTTACAACTTGAAATATCCATTTCATTTCAGACTAAGGGCCTAAAACCATACTTGCGATCGAATGGAATGCCAATAGTCTTTTACAACTGTATCCATGCATAATAATTAAGTTGTTAGTCTCAGTTAATAATGTATTTTCAAGTCCTTTTCAAATGAATGACGAAGATAAGGCATGAGACTTCAGCCACAAGTTGGAGAACCGGTGGTCCCGCTTCTTGGGCCGCATGGTATATGATTACAATCTTGTCCAGGATCATAAACACTGAAGCTTATCACTAGGAGTTTCCTCAGGAAAGATGATAAAACAGCTAACAGGAACTCGATTTATACTCCTCTGCAGGAAAACCTGACTCACATCCCATATTAGTCCAATTTCTTAACGTAATTGGTGCTTTCTTCTAGCTGACAAAGAACATTTATCCTTTCAATAAAAACATTGATATTTGACAATTACATATTTGAATCTATAAATGAACCTAACTCTTATGAAAGAAGCATCTGTTTCAGCATTGACTAATCCTGTCCCAGAAGCCAGACATTGGGTCCAAAAGGCAGACAAGAGTTATGAAACCAAAGACTCACTTGTCAAAGGCGGGCCCAATGGATGGCTATGTAACTTATCTATCTGTAAAAATAAGTTTAGGCTCGCAAACTAGCGAAAACCCTTTTACAAGATAGGGATTTTCTGCTTTTTCTAAACCATTAAATATATTTCAATAAACATTCAAACCAAAATACAATCCTGTGCTTGACAATCAGCTGCCTCGGTTAGAAAAACGAATCAAAAGTAGAGAAGTGGGCAGACGTGAAAACCAAAGAACAAAAAATCCACGAATTTGTAGGTAGTCCTAAGGACCATATAAGAAGAACACACGCATTTGATTCTGGGAAAGATAAACCAAATTATATGGCACAAGGAATCAAAATAAGAATCTTACATTGGTGATGTTCCTTAGACATGGATAGCTCGAGACCAGAAACAGCTGAAAAAACTGCAAAAAAAAATAAAATCACCTTATTATTTCATCAACTTCTTAAGATCACCTTATCAACATAACAGAAGCAAAGTCAAGAAAAGAAACATAATCACCAGATATTGCTGGAGTGAGTAGTCCATCTCCAATAACCATACAAGTGCCAAGTAGAACTAAAATTAGCAAAGCCGTGTGCAAGAATTTGTGCCTTTCCAGCACTGTTTTAACCCTCGAGCTGTTTTTCGTCTCCGGGGGATGCTCGAGTTTGTAGGTGGACAGAGCTTCATCGGCAACTTGACGGTTTGGGAGAAGGCTAACTTTAGCATGCCTGCATATCAGAGAATACAAGGCAAAAGTACCACCTGCAAAATTTAAACATATATAACAGATTTTGCAACATCAATATACTGATAGGATGTAGTTTCATAAGTTTTAATTTTGACAACTATAACTTACCCTCTCCATTATCATCTGCTCGAAGAACAACAAAAACGTATTTGAAAAGGGGAACCAAAGTTAATGTCCAGAAAACAAAAGAAAGAACACCAAAAATCTCTTCGTTTGTGTCTGAGTGTTGAATGTCCTCGGCAAATGTGCTCTTGTACACATATAGAGGGGAAATGCTAAGGTCTCCATATACTACACCAAGACTCTGATAAGCTAATAAAAGTGTATTCTTCCAAGAATCCTTCTGAAATGGAATCAACAATTAACATAAAATAAACAACCACTTAAAGAATGTAGAACTAAAATTTAAAAATATTTCCAAGAATACATCTTAATTGTAATACACTGTAAGGTGCCAAAGAACAGAAGTTTTGAAGAAGAAAAAGACGCGACTGTAAAGTAATATTGGTAAATTCATACCCAAAAACTTTGATAAATGAAGCAAGAAATGGAACTGAACAAACCTTCCAAGTGCTCCAACACTTCCCATGGGAAAGATCCATTTTTCTTGAATGTCAATCTTGTGTTAAGTTCCTGAAAAATTTACAAATTAGCAGCAAATCCAACTGAAAATAAACCAAGAACGAACGCACACTAACAAACAAAAAAAATGTTTAATAAGCTGCATCTGCTATAAAGAAACAAACAACTAAATGCCACCGACTCATAAATCTAATTTCCAACCAGAAACAATTTATTTATTTATTTTTTAAAAAACAACCAAACATTTGCCGACTTCTGAGTTAAAACCCATTTGGCACACTCATGCCTTCTGCATTCTAGCAAAGTGACAATTTTGCACTACGCAAGAAAAAGGAACGAGGAAGCTTGAAAGATCACCAAATTTTTCCAATCAAAAATCATGTAGAAAATGTGAGTACCAAACGAATTGAAATTCCAAACTAATTCCATTTCTTCTGCATTTTCTTTCTTTACGGTCAGATAACAAGGAAGCACCTCAAGTATAACTACCCTGAGCTAATATAAGCAAATCAAGAAAGCAATACGAAATGTGCTACCCCAAATCAGAGCAGAAGGCAAATAAACACACTAAAAACTCTTGCAGGTTCAATATCAGAATTCACTCATGGAGTTGCATTACTGTAAATAATTGTTAAAAAAATATATATCTTGATATAACACACAGGTACAGATAGTCAAATACAGTGAAGAAAGAAGGAATGTACAATGAGTGTGACAAGAAAACCAAAATCACATGATTCAACGACAATTGCATTATCATATCCGTCACGCTAACTTGAGCCCACAATAATAAAGGCGATTTAAAGGTCATTAATATATTAATTTCATATTCCGGCTATATACACACACATACACACACAGTACATATATACAGTATCGGTTTGTTTATCTTCTTTTATTTCGTTTCTTTATTTTAAAGAAAGACTGACATGACATATTCCTACCAACTTTAAGGAATGGAAGTTTTTTTAAAAAATTTTTGGGTAAATTTACACTTCGAAAGTAAATCCGGGAGCTATTTTATTCAAGAAAATGCCCGCATTTCAATGCCCGATAGAAACGCCTGAATGTATATTATGGAACAGCCTGGATTAGCGGAGAGATTTGTTTATTCACAGATACAAGTATAACCTGTGCTTCTTATTTAAACACCAAATCAAATCAAACACAAACTTCAATCACTTCACATTGTGGAGAGGTGATGAACAGGCTGAAGAAAACGTGCCCATTTGGATTGAATCAAGAAAAAATGTGACCATTATGAAATATTGCTCTACTTTTTCACCCCCAAGAAATCGATTAAAATGCAAACCAGCTCGAAAGTTGAAAAGGGCTCGATCAAAGTGTGAAGCAAATGCCATCACTTTCATAAAAATGTCTGTTTCCCCGTCAGTTTTTGCTACCTACTTTCCAAGTTTAAAATGGCAAGAAATAATGGGACTGAATCACAAAAAAAGGGCTTAAACAAAAGCAGGATTTTTCGGAAAAGTTGGAAAAACAAGAGTAATTTGAGTGTCGTTTTCGTAGGACGCAGCATCACGTGATTGTACATGGACCCCTACTCTATCAACGTTTTGTACATTACTAGTATAACCCACTTCTTGCTTGAATCATTTTCACCTCATTCTCATCTTTTTTTTAAATATATATATATATTTTTCTTTTTTATGATTTCATAGATTTGTTCTTTCGAAATTCGAAGGTGGTATCCTCTTTAGTGTGAAATCAATCAGCGTAAAACAAGTGAAATCGCGTTTATTGAATGAATCTCAAATTCATACATTTCAATTGTATGAGCTTTTTTTTTAAAATTTTGTTAAAAAAAAACTGATTAGTGATTACGAGATCTGAAATTTATCTCTAATATATAATAATCTGAGCTAAAAATAAATATGTTTTTCTATTTATTATCATCGTATATAAATTGTTTATCGTTTTAATTTGTCTCATTAATAAAATGGCTACTAATAACAAAAAAAATAAAATTATTGATCGACATTATAAATTTATAACTTATATAATGGCTGAAATTGAGATATTAAAAATTTAAATATAATGTCATGAAAAAATATTTTCTAGAATGTCGAGTTAAATTATATATATATATATAATATTAAATAAATTGAGCTAAATGATCTATATTTTTAAATGAAAAAATAATAATTTCCATTAGTAACTCAAATAGAAGATTTGTTTTACAAACTGATTTGTGATAGCATTTAACATAAATTTTTGTCATATAACCTAAGTTATCCTATCAAAATGCCAATAGTGTTTAACCGGCAAAAATAGAAATATGTACCTCCGTCAACTTGTTCCCGTTTTCGTCTCATGCCAAACTTTTTTGCAGTTTTGTTTAATTTGCAAAGCACCAATTAAGCTTCAACTATGGATGTTTTTAGAAATCAAAAGTATTACCAGGCAAATAATACCCGAACATTTCACAACTTTAATGTGTCCATGTGACATTAAAGTTTATTTTCAGTTTAACCGGTGCATATATAATTTATCATATAATTTTGATATCATGTGTTTATTAGTAATTTTCATATTTCTCTCTATTTTCTTATCATCGTTCTCTAATTTCTCCTTATTTTATCTCAAAATTCACGCCTGTTTTTTTCCTCGCTTGCAATTTTTTTAACTTTTTTTATTCAAATAATTTAAAACCTGCTTCCACGTGCGCTGGTTACTATTTACTAATGTTTTTTAAGTTATTAGAAGTTTTTGAAAATTTATGGTTCTACTTGGAAAAAAAGGTTGCCAAGATATATTTGAATAAACTATTCTCAAATCAAATATTTTAAAGATGTTGATTTCTATTTGATATTAAAGAATTTTCATCGTTATAATTTTAAAATATAATTTAATATTGTAAAATTATTTTATCACTCTAGCTATATTAAAAAATGGAAAGAAAGAAAGGACACGGCTTCGAATTTCGACTAGATATTATTCCGTTGAAATATTATTTGTTACTTTTTTTTTCATCTTTTGTGTTTGTATAAATGCATTAAAATGCGAGTCTGTATTATTTTTTTAATGATGTGAGAATCCACAACTGCTATTTTTTGGTGCGTACTGATCTCGGATTAACGCAATAGCCTGCAAATTACGTTAGTCAGGTAAATCGAACAAGGTAAACATAGCGCGACAGACTAATCCAAGAAAGATGTTGGTAAAGAGAATGAGTTTGTGTGTTTTTCGAGTCGGCTTATAAAAAAATATTTGATTTGTATTCATATTTATTGAATTCGAGCCATGTTTAAACCTTTTTCTTAGTCGAATTAGGGTCAAAATTATATTGTTTTATATTTCAAGAGTCTTTTGTTTATTTATTTTACGGTTAAAACTCTTGTAATTTATATTTCAAAGTCTTAACATAATATAAGTAAATATATTTCGAGTCTTTGGAGCAACCATTTGAATAGCTAGTCGTACTGAGCTGGAACATATCTAATTCGATCCAAATTCAAACCAAAATTCATTATATTCAACTCGATTGGATTTTTTTCACGAATCTATGTTGAATTGGCTCAAATATAATTATTTACTCAAATTGAAGCATATATTTGAAACATAATGATATCTTATTATTATTATTATTATTATATTGGAACAATAACTATGTTACAAATTTGGGGAGTGGGCCAATCGATTGGGACGTGTGATAAATCGAATGACCCATTGCTGTCGGCTTCCTTAGCTTTGGACTCAGGTGCATCTGTTAGAGCAGACGGGCTTGGCCCAATATATTTTGCGAAGTACTTGGGCCGAAAGCCTTATAAAAACTTGTAACTTAATTTTTTTTTAAAATAGTTGACCCTGAAGGGTATCCCATCCCACATGAGTCAGAGGCTCATTGACTCATGCGTGGGTTAAATCGAGGGATGTGCATGAGCGACAGGGACATGAGGGAGGGAGAAACATTGCCAATCCCCAGAGCATACACCCACAATATTTCAGCAGAGAATATGCTCCACACGAGGATCGAACCCAAAATGCTAGAAAATTTTTTCTCACATCACCTCAGGCCTTACCAACTCGCCTATGCTCATGTGGGCTGTAACTTAAAATTTTTGGTAATATCTAGGTTCCGTTTGGACATATATTTTAAAAATATTTTCGTATTTTATAATTGAAAAAAAATTAAATTAAATATGTGTTTGGATAAAAATTTTGTCAAATATTTTTGAAAATTAGTAAAAAAGTGTTCTTCAAATATAGTTTTTAAAGAACATTTGAGATGTTGTTTTAGATGTTTTTAGAATTAAACTATAGAAAATAAATATGATCAAAATTACTTTTGAAATGTTAAAATATTTGTATAGAATAGTCGTCCAAACACATATTTATTTTTAAAACATTTTGTAAAAAGTTTTTTAAAAATATTTTATAAAAATGTTTTATAAATACATGTACATAGTCTCTCTTGATGACCGTATTTCTGTCCCAAAATATATATCCCTTCCTCACACAAAGTTAGAAACTCAAAAAATAAGTGCTTTCATACAAAATTTTGCTACACACACATAAATTTTATGGTAAAATTTAATCTAAATTCAAACGATCATATTTACTAGTGTCTTTAAAAATTCGATATGAGCCCAACGGTTTCGGACCACAAAATCAATCGCACCTAAGTGCACGCATGACATGCCAAGATTTACTACTTGTAAGTTGTATATATCGACTATCAAGAATCCGATACAAAAAGTTCTCTCCTAGGGCTTCCGGTGAAGCCGTTAGTGGGAGTTTTCTTTCCTACCCTGGTGTAGGTTTTGTCTTCTAAATATTTTGGTTGGATTGGGTACTTTCAAAAGTGAATAGAGCGTTTATCAATGGACCCAGATGAAGTGACACGATTGGTTAATGCGCTCAAGCTTTCAACACCATCAACTGAAGATCTACCAATTTCAGTAGAAAAAGAAACTTTATTGATCGGAAAGCAACGTATGGGCAATTGCTTGGTGGCCAAAGTCTTTTCCCACAAAGGTATCAACCGAGAGGCTTTTGTATCTCAAATCCCCCGTATCTTGCAAGCTAAAAAACATATTGAGATTGGAGCCCTGGGGAATAATTTGTTTCTGTTGGATTTTTCGTCTATGCAAGACAGAAAGCGAGCTCTCACTGGTGGCCCCTGGAATTTTTTCCGGAACATGCTTATATTTCGGGAGCCAAATGGATTGCAGACCCCGAGATCAATGACTTTCAACGAAATCTCGATCTGGGTACAACTCTACAATCTCCCACTGATTTTTAGGCATAAGGAGTTCCTTGAGACACTTGGCAGATACATCGGGGTTGTTGAAGAGGTGGATACGCAAGATAATGGAATTGCTATGGGCCATTTTGCTCGAGTTAAGGTTAGTATTGACATTACTAAGCCTTTGAAGCAACACATTAGACTTAAAGTTAACAGGGAGGCAGAGGAGGTGATTGTAATATTGTCTTATGAACGATTGCCGGATTTTTGCTTTAAATGCGGACACCTTGGGCACTCATTCAGGGACTGTGATATGGAACTGGCAGAGAAAGGTCAGTTGAGCTATGGAAGCTGGTTGAAAGCTCCTCCTCGAGGAGGGGATGGTGCTAAAGGGCGCCACTCCTTACTGAATAGGTCATCTAGTAGCCAGAAGCGACTTTACCCTCATAGTCCTGAGGAGGAATCTATCGAGAAAGGAGGCGGCGCCTCAGTTGGAATTGTTGAACAGAATCAAAAGGCTATTATTGATACGGATCAGTTTGAAAGTTTGAAATCACATGGAGACATCAATAAGAAGGCTGAGGGTACTGATAAATCACATGACCGAGTGATTATGGATCCCTTACAACAGCTTATTAGCCTTCCTCTCTTGGGCGAGATTTATACCTCTAAATTGGAAGGAGAAGAAACTATAACAGGGGAAACTCAGATATTCCAAATTCAAGGCATAAACAGTGATGTGGTTACGCACAATAACGACCTGAAAAGATGGAAACACATTGCAAGGGAAAAGAGATCCCCTCACGACACAAATCTTAATCGGTGCGTCCAAGGTCAAAAAAGTTTAGATGTTCATATGGAGATACAAATAGGTTTTTTCAAATTTCCTAAAAAGAGAGCTTTGGAAGATGCGAAGGTCAGCATAGAAATGAAATTAACGACGTAGGTTGCTAAGCAACCCCGCCGATCTCAATGAGTTGTGTTGTTTGGAATGCTCGGGGGCTTGGGAACCAACGAGCATTTCGTGATCTAAAGCGACTTGTCGCTGAAAAGGACCCATCCCTCCTTTTTCTATCTGAATCGAAAATGAGGGATTTTTAATGCCAATGGTGGAGACAAGTTTTAGGTTTCTCTGGTATGTTTGTTGTGAACTGCTCTGGCAGGGGTGGAGGTCTTATATTATTGTGGAAACATCCGTTAACTGTAACTATTCTATCCTATTCACTCGGACACATTGATTGCATTGTTCAACACCTCGAGAAGAAATGGAGGTTCACTGGTTTTTATGGTAATCCGGAGGTGGTTCATCGACACCTCTCTTGGGATCTATTACGTCGCTTACATGGTTTACAAGAAATCAAGGGATTGTCATGGCTTGTCGGCGGAGATTTTAATGAAATTGTTTTGATTCGGAAAAATTGGGGGGGAATATGAGGCCATTAAGTCAGACACATGATTTTAGGGATGCACTTGCTGATTGTTCTCTCCAAGATTTACATAGTAGTGGTGAATTTTTCACTTGGGTCAACCGAAGGAAAGAAGGTGATCTTATTTTCGAACACCTGGACCGTTTTGTTGGTTCATTTGCATGGAGGATGTTGTACCCAACAGCCAGAGCTCAAACATTGGAATTTTATCATTCCGATCACATGCCTGTACTATTGGAATTTGGATCAGCGGCTTTAAACAGTTATTATCATGCTCCAATCCTTCGATTTGAATTACATTGGGCTTCTGAGCCAGATTGTGCTGAGATGGTTGCTAAGGGATGGAGTTCGCAAATAGCCTCTCTAAACTTATCAGATCGCATCTTTAGATGTAAACAAATCCTGGGGCCGGAGACCGATTCCGTCATCTTCTGAGGAAAATAAAACAAAAAAGAATTGAACTAAATCATTTGAAAACTCATGAAAGGTGGATTCAGTCCGAACGCCGTATTCAGATTTTGGAGAAAGAGATTGAAGCCTTCTCATCCAAGGAGGAGCTCTATTGGAAACAACGAAGTAAAGTTAGTTAGTTGGCAAATGGTGACAGAAATACCAAGTATTTTCATGCATGTGCTTCTGGTAGGCGTGCAAAAAATTTTATTCGTGGGCTGGTTTCAAGGCATGGGGATTGGTGTTCCGATAAAAGCAGTATGATAGAAATAGTGGTGGATTATTTCTCAAATCTATTTATGTCTAATGCTCCGTCGATCCAAGAGATGAACAAAGTACTTGAACAAATAGAGCCTAAAGTTGACGAGGGGATGAATTTGATTTTATGTGCACCATTCTCGGCCGAAGAAGTAAAGAAATCTTTGTTCGACCTGCACCCAGATAAAACTTTGGGTCCTGATGGAATGTCAGCTTTCTTCTTCCAGAAATACTGGCAGATAATTGGTCATGAAGTGACTACGGAGGTTCTGAAAATTCTAAATGATGGGATGCCTCTTTATGATTGGAACGAGACCATTGTCACACTAATTCCTAAAATCGGTAACCCTATGACCATGAAAGATTTTCGGCCAATAAGTTTGTGCAACGTTTGCTATAAAATTGTTGGTCGAGCATTGACAAACAGACTCTGTCCTGTGATGAAATCTACAGTTGATGATTTTCAAAGTGCTTTTGTCCCTGATCGATTGATTACAGACAATATATTGCTGGGTTTTGAGGCTCTTCACTGGATTCGAAGCCGAAAAAAGGAAAGATAGGATATGCGGCCCTAAAGCTTGATATGAGCAAGACTTATGACAGAATAGAATGGACCTTTTTGGAGCAGATGATGAAGAAACTTAGCTTTGCTCATCTTTGGGTTGAAAAAGTTATGAGATGCGTACGTTCAGTCAATTACTCCTTTTCAATTAATGGAGAGATAGCTGGCAGAGTTACCCCAGGTCGAGGTTTACGTCAAGGTGATCCCCTCTCTCCCTTTCTATTTGTATTGTGTGCTCAAGGGCTATCCTCTTTGCTCAGCTCTTTTGAATCTCAGAAACTGATATCAGGTGTTCGCATAGCTAGGTCTTGCCCACCAATCTCCCACTTATTCTTTGCAGACGATAGCCTTATATTTTTTAAGGCTAATATTGAGAAATGTAATGGTGTCCGCAAATGTCTGGAAATGTATGAAAAAGCTTCTGGGCAGCTAATAAATTTCGATAAATCCTCTTTATCCTTTAGCCCCAACACAGATGCGGAAACAGTGGATATGCTCAAATCAGTGCTCACGATCTCTCTTGCGCAGGGACATGAAGTTTATTTAGGTCTGCCAACTTTTTCTCTTCGGAGAAAAAAACTACAATTTTGGTACCTTATTGAACGAGTGGTGAAACGTTTGCAGGGGTGGGGCAACAAGACTTTATCTGCTGGGGGAAAAGAAACATTAATCAAATCAGTAATCCAGTCTATCCCGACATATGCTATGTCATGCTTTCGGATACCAAAGGAAATTTGTGCGGCTATAGAGAGGGAATTCGCTAATTTTTGGTGGGGTATGAATGATGGGTGTAAGAGAATGCACTGGAAAACATGGAAGTCGTTGTGTGTGCCAAAATGTTCAGGTGGAATGAGTTTTCGGCAATTGGAAGCCTTCAATAAAGCTCTCCTTGCGAAGCAAGTGTGGAGAATAATCATCAACCCTGGCTCTCTGGTGGCTAGGGTTCTCAAAGAAAGATACTTTAAGCATCAAGACATTATGCAAGCTACGATCGGTAACAACCCATCGTACATTTGGAGATCTCTCATTTGGAGTAGACATCTACTGAACAAAGGGCTTCGCTGGCGTGTTTGTAATGGTGAGACAATTGAAATATTCCATGATCACTGGATCCTGGGAATTCAATCATTGGGCCGGCCATCAGAACTTCAGCAAGGATTTGAAAAGGTTAGTAGTCTTCTTGTGAATGGAGTGTGGAGTGAACCTTTGGTGCGATCTGTTGTTCCTTCTTATAAAGTTCAGGAGGTTATGGAAATCCCTATATCTCTTAGGTTGAATGAGGATTCTAGATACTGGTACAATGATCCTAAAGGCAAGTACTCGGTGAGAGATGGGTACAAAATGGAAATTGGGTTCTATGATCCTCCTGCCCATAGCTCGAACCAGAGGTTAATGAGTTGGTGGAAATTCATTTGGTCCTTATCGGTTCCACCTAAAGTTCGAATCTTTTTGTGGCGAGCAATGTCTAATATTATTCCCACACAAGAAAATCTGCTGGCACATCATGTTCCTGTTTCTGCCTCTTGTAAACTTTGCCACTTTAAAATTGATTCTACCTGCCATAGTCTTTTCTGGTGCCCAATGATTAAAAGTTGTTGGAAGGTGATGATGTGTTATCCAATTCTCAAACAGTTAAGGGGTATGAGTTGTATTGATATAGTTATGCGGATGAAGGCAGCGTTAAACATACAAGAAATGGAGATCTTTGTGATGCGTATGTGGGCTTCTTGGAATTTGAGGCTCAGATTACTTCATGGAAAATTTAACAGTCAAGCACCGTTTGAAATGGACTGGAGTTCAATTTTTTTGACAGATTATAAAGAAGCTCGAGCGTCGATGAAATCCGAAGTAGTGAAGCCACTCAAAGTTCTTATTGGAGGTAGCCAAAGAACAATGAATGTTAATCTTAAATTGGAAGTTGATGCTTCAGTCAACTATGATTCTTGCAATTACTCGATTGGTGGGTTGGTGAGAAACAATGAGGGCCAGATTTTAATTGCTTTTGGAAAAAAAATCAACAAGCCACCGTCTGTGGTTTTTGGAGAGCTAGTAGCAATAAGGGAAGGTCTCAGTATTGTGCAGGAACATGGATTTGAAATTCAACAAATCACAACCGATTTTCTGCTGGCGGTGCAAGTAGTAGCCAACCCAGCTGAGGATTACAGTCATTCTGGTGTAATCGCCTTGGAAATTCGGCTAATTCTTGATAGTTATCCAAATATTAATCTTAGCCATGTTAGAAGATCATATAATATGGTTGCACATGAAATTGCTTGTTTTGCTATTTCTTCCCCTTCTTATTTCGTTTGGAAACCTGAGAATTTTTCTTTTTGGTTGATAAATCTTGTATCGAATGATGTTATTCATTTTTGAATAAAATATGAGGTTTATTGTCAAAAAAAAAGAATCCGATACAAAAATTTTAAATTTCATATTTAATTTCTTTGAAAAAATTAAAATTTGCCATCATTTTCTATTAAAAACACCTTATTTATTCGTACATTCCCCCTTCTGCAAAAATTTTTCGGCCCAACATTAGAATTTTATTTTATTTGGCCTTTTCCGTTTTGATGGCCCCCTTTCTCCTATATTAATTGGTTCCACACACTATTTGTAGGGTGGTCGATCTTTTTTGTTCTTAGATTTTTCGTACGTATTATATATTATTAAATGACAAAATTTTCATTTTATATATGACAACGTCCATGAAAATCAACGCATGCACCATTATTGAGTCTACTATTGGTTGATTGAATTTAATTTCTTGATATATATATATATATATAGCTATAAAGTAATATATATATTTTGTTGCAACACGCATGATTTATTATGTAATTTAAGAAATTTCGTGCCACGTGACATCACATAATATAGATATTTCAGTACTTCATACGTAATAATTGAGGTCAAAATTCCTTTTTTTGATTGTGCGAGTAATGTTCACATGTTTTCATGACTATCTATTTAGTGACTTTTCCGACCTTTTGTAAAATTGAGACCGATCAAGTAAAAGATTATTTTGGTGGAGGAAACGTGATTTGGGAACAATAATTTGGAGGAGAGTTTGTCAATATTGTAGCTTTGCTCGCACACGTACGTGCATGAATATTATGTGTCTCGTCACTCTTGTCGATCAAATAATTTTATTAAAATATATATGACCCGGAAAAGCAAGCATTTTTTTAAAGATAAGTGATTTTATCTAGTTATGTATAATGTACATATTGATGTGATGCATTCAAGGATGGAATTCAGGACGTTTTTTTATCTGTTCCTCTCAACTTTATCCTATTTCTAGTATGTTGTCCTTCACGTTAATTTGTGCAATAATCATTCTTTTTCTAAATAATTTATCCAAAATTTTATCTCGTCTGATAAAAAATCATTTTGTCTCCCTTACTTGAATTTTTTGACTTTGTATGATATTAGAACATGCATGTAAGTTATTGGATTTATATTATAACTTAGCAATCTAATGTCGCTTGCAAATAATATGTGGATCAACCAATTTGTATCAGACAATCTTGGCATGATATAATGTACAAATTAAATCACAACACAATCCTGTTGATCTAACACTTATCTGATATTTTTATTCTTATCAAATAAATTGTAGATTTTTTATTTGGTAATACTGGAGCACGTGATGTGTTTTTCAAACATCTCACGTGCATAAAAAGATAGACCGTTGGATCTAGCACATGAGAAGTGCATATATGCTAACATCGACCTTACCATGTCTTTCATTAATTAGTAGTACAGTAAGGTTATTGTTTGGTGCACTTGATGAATTTGGGATGAGTCATAATTTAGTATATATATATATATTCATCTCATATTTGTCTCATTTTTAGTCATTTCAATTCATCAGTTGGCATGTGATGACATTATATGTGGGTTGATTGAACATCTCTCTTCACCTACGTGAAGAATGTATGATATAAATGGAATTTTACAATTCTATCATTTGACAATTGTGGTTGGATGTTAATTTATTTGTGTTTGGTAAGGATATTATTTAAGATATTATAAAATAATAAATACGATAATCATATAAGTTAAAAACATGCATACTAAACAACAAAATATTATTCATCTATATTAGGGATACAAACGAGTCAAGTATCATACTATTCGAGCTCGACTCAACTCATATTTTGTCTACTCGAACTCGATTGAGTAATTAATTTCAAACTCGAATTGTGTATATTTCGAGCTACTCGAGCTCAAATTCAAAAAACTCAAAAAATAAACATATATATAAATAAATATGTATATATATATCGATATTATAATACTAGAGCTCGAGTTCGATTATAAATTCGAGCTACTCGAGCTCGATTATAGATTCGGGCTACTCGAACTCGAAATCAAGCTTGAGTCGTGCTTTAACCGAACTGCGCTCGAATTGTTCATGATCCGTAGCTGGAAATAGAGATGAAATAAGTACCCAATAAAATAATGAGGTAAGTAAGTTGGCGGACGTGGATTGAGAAAATAATAATAAAAAAAACAATACTATCTCTTTTTTTTTTTTAAAAAAACAATAATATCATCATTCATCGTGATTTGAGCTTTCATTATAAACGAATTAAATGAAGAAGTTAGTATTACTATTATCGAAGATTTTTAACATGCATGAAAATACAAATTAAGAGAGTTAACTTATCTTTAATATTTATGGTAGAGAATTAGGAAAAAAAAATTGATTAAAATATGAGGAAATTCGTAGTTGGAAAATGTTCAAATTAAATACGTTTAGAGAAAAAAAATTAGTTAAAAACCTATAATTTGAAGGGCTTAATCCTTTATGTTCGACTCAAATCCCTAAAATATCACGCGCAACACTAAAATGTAGCTAGGGGAAATATAACGTATCGAATGAAAAATCGTATATCGCACCAAAAATTATGATTTAAACTCGAATCATTTTATTTTAGAAATTTAATGCCCGGTCTATTAAAAATTTGGACTAAACTCAATATACAAAAAATTAGAAATAAATGAAGATTACCCGAGCTATAGCCCAGGTAGAGCTTAATGTGGCTCCGCCCTTGCGTATAACTGGCATACCGATTATACTTGTAGTAACCCAGAACCCATTTTAAGATAATAATATGTTAAACATGATTAAGGGTTGGTAATTAATCAATTTTGGAGTGTTATTGGACTTCGGAAGAGAATATGGGCTTTTGACTTTGGGCTGGATCGGAAGCTCCGATCCCAGCCACTTCGGAAGCTCAGCGGAAGCACCGAGATCGGAAGCTCCGATCCAGGAACGGAAGTTCCGATCTCCAGCTGCCAGCAAAGCTCGATGACTCAGCCAAGAGTTTTGACAAGTGTTGATCGGAGGCAAGATCGGAAGCTCCGATCGTCGGATCGAACGTTCCGATCCCGGCGTGTCATGCATGCAAAGCGTGAGCTGGATCGGAAGCTCCGATCCCGAGATCGGTGGTTCCGATCCTGGCCAGAAATTTTGCCTATAAATAGGGCTTCCCAGATTCATTTCTAAATACGAATTCCGAGTTTCCTTCTTCAGTTATATAGTGTGAGATATACATTTGAGGGCCCTATCGATTATAATAGAGGTTCTGGAATAACCAAGTTGTGGTTATAGTCATCCAGGACTAGCGTCTCCAAAGGGCTATCTACGGACGAAGGTATGGTTCGGGAATCTATTTAAGTTTTGGGAGTACTTATTAGCTTAGTTAAGGCTTATAGAATTTCTGTAGTGATACGGTGAACTTTTGAATATAGGCTTGGAACCTAGGATCCTATTATACTTGAACTAGCCTAGAGGTACGTACACATTGACTGAGATTTCCAACGAGTATACATGTTTATATGTTGCATTTATTTGACATTATCTATGGCATGATATATGAATTACCGCTTTCTATATTCATATGTCATGTGCATATACACGTTGAGCCTATACCTTGTTATACCTGACTATAGAGCCGCTCAGCTCTATATTCGATAGTCTGTCACTGAGAGTACCGTGACGGAGGGGGCTTTTATGTCTGTATACTCTGGTGTACTAGACGAGTGTGGTTGCACCCAGAGGTTGATCCGTGCGGTGGCAGCACTCATGTGGCACCGATACTAAGCATGACTTTTCAGATGACCCTTTATCAGTCATCATGTTGCATGCATTATATACATATGTTTACTCATGTTTATGTACTGGGCGTTAGTGCTTACGTCCTAGTTATTATCTTGGACACCCTATTCCATGGGGCAGGTCGTAGGATGGACGGAGCTGGTGGTTCAAGGTAGGATTAGGGAGCAGGCCTTGAGGAGTTAGTTATACAGCAGGATTCGATATAGATGTATAATGTTTACTTTTAAGTATTTCGATATGGTTGTATCACTACTGATGAATAAGCTTGACACTTTTATACTAAGCTGATATGTAATTTATGGTTATGTTTCCGCACGTTTTACTCTGTTAAGTTATTTTGCTGTATTAAGTTTAATGCATGCTATTAGTTGTCAGTTAGTAGGTGATACCATGCAGGGTCACTACATTTTTGGTATCAGAGCATGCTTAAATTTTGGGATTTAGAATTAGTTTTGAGTAATTCTTGCGCATTTAGGATTTTAATGTGCAATTCTTTTCAGGATATGGCTGACGAGAGTCACGGTAGTGTTGGCCAGGGAGGTGGTCATCATCATCGTCATCACCGCCATCATGATGATCAACATCCTCATCATGAGGGTAGACGTCGCTACTCTATTAATAAATTCATGCAAGTAGGACCGAAACCTTTGGTGGAAGGCGAGAATCCTGAACAAGCAAGAAGTTGGATGTCTAAACTCGAGAGTACTTTTCGTGCTTTCGATTGTACTGAGGATCAGACACTGAAAGTTCTAGAATTTGTTCTAGAGGATCGAGCACGTTTTTGGTGGGATGCCAAAGCTTCTCAGGCACGTACTGAGAGAGGACAGGTGACTTGGGGAGATTTCTGTCAGCAGTTCCAGAAACTGTATTTTCCTCCAGCTGTTCGCCAAGCACGATCGATGGAGTTACTTACTCTGAGGCAAGGATCAATGACTATTGATCAACATCAGCAACGATTTCTTGATCTGCTACCTTTCAGTCCTCATATTAATGAGAGTGATGCATCGAAGTATGATCTCTTTCTACAAGGTTTGAACCAAGATATCTACTCACAGGTTGTTGTCTGTGATGACCCAGTATCTTATGAGACTTTGGTGAACCGTTGCCGTCTTGTGGATACCAGCAACAGGCGTGCACAGTTGTTGATGCCAGCACAGATTAGTGGATCATTTGAGCCGAGAGCTCAATTTGTTATGCAATCTGGACCTACGTCTTCTTCTACTCCTACTACTTCATCTGGATCTCGTGGTTCACGAGGTATGTTCCGTTTTGGGAAGAAGAAGAAGAAGGAGGAATTTTGTAGTCACTGTGGAGGGAAGCATCCTGCAGCTTCATGTCGGAGAGCTACTGGTGCATGTTATATTTGCGGTCAGCAGGGACATCTGCGAAGAGATTGTCCTCAGCGCATGGGTTCTGCTAGTGGATTGGGATCACATGTTGGATCTCAGGCTTCTACTTTTCCACGACAGCAGCCAGCACCACAGAGTTCTTCTGGTTACCGTCCCCAGACTCAAGGGCAGGTATTTGCTCTGTCTCAAGAACAGGCTACTGAGGGAAGCGATCGCATGTTGGCAGGTACCTTTTTGTTATGTGGTATTCCTGCACTTGTTTTAATTGATACTGGAGCATCGAATTCCTTTATTTCTAATCGCTTCGTTAAGAGACATAGATTACCTTATGTATCATTAGATATGGATTTAGTTGTATCTACTCCGTTGGAGCAGGAGGTAGTAACTAAGCGTCTAGTGATGGGTTGCCTTCTAGAGTTTGAGGGTAATACGTTATCGATCGGCTAATTTGATGATATTAGCGATGACATATTTTGACTATATTTTGGGAATAGATATGCTGACTTTGTATCATGCTACTGTGGATTGTTATCAGCGTCTGGTACAGTTTTATCCTGCTGAGGGTGATAGCTAGTATTTTTATGGTGAGGGTGCGCGACCTCCGATGCCACTTGTTTCGGCTCTGAAGGCATGTCATGTCTTAGAGTCAGGTGGGGAGGGCTACCTCATCTATGCAGTTGATATGTCCGCGAGTAGTCCGGGTATTGATCAGCTATCGGTTGTCAGCGAGTTTCCTGACGTATTCCCTGATGAGATTCCTGGTTTTTCTCCGGTGCGAGAAGTTGAATTTGGTATTGATTTAGTACCAGGAACTACGCCTATATCCCGCGCGCCTTATCATCTAGCACCTTCAGAGATGAGGGAATTGAAACAGCAGTTATAGGATCTGCTTGATAAGGGATATATTCGTCCGAGTGTTTCTCCGTGGGGAGCACCTGTTTTGTTTGTCAAGAAGAAAGATGGATCGATGCGATTGTGTATTGATTACAGGCAGTTGAATCGTGTCACCATCAAGAATAAGTATCCTTTGCCGCGGATTGATGATCTATTCGATCAACTACAGGGTACTTCTGTTTACTCCAAGATAGATGTAGTGACCCGCAATTAATCAAGGTAATTAAGGTAATTAATTACTAAATTATGCCTAAATAGTCCAAGATAGATCGGACGGCCCGAAGAGGAGTTCGGAGGATCCGAAATGGATCGGAAGCTCCGAAGTCAGGATCGGAAGCTCCGATCGAGATCGGAAGCTCCGTCGGTAGGATCGGAAGCTCCGATCTGGATCAGTGTATACGTCATCGGTTACGTCAGCAAGGTGAAGTCATGGCTGACGTAATATCGGGTGATCGGAAGCTTTTAAGGGGCGATCGAAAGTTCCGATCATGATCGGACGTTCCGATGAGGGATCGGACGTTCCGAACGCCGTCTATAAATAAGGGGTCCGAGCCCTCATTCTGTGCACCGATTTCCCCTCTCTTCTCTCTGATTCCTAAGCCTTCTAACTCAGATCTAGGGAGATATAGGCATCCTATGGGGAATCCGGAAGTGGCTTAGTGATCTAGACGTCGTCGCGGAGCTTTGGCCTAGTTTTGAGGCTATCGTCAGCAAAGGGCTAACGACGGACGCAAGTATAGCTTTGGCATCCTAAAAATATTTAGGAGTATGCAATAGCTTAGTTAAGGCTTTTAGAGCGTTTATAGTAATGCATGGACTTTTGCATGTGTAGACGCAGTAGAGAAGACTTGTAGGCTTTGGACCTAGATGGGTGTGCTAGGAGTTGACCTGCAGTGTTAGAGGTACGTAAGTACTGACCGAGATAGCTGGCATGATATTTATACATATGTGTGTGATGCATGATGTATGTGCTGTATTGGCTATGTTTTGCTGTTTTTAGCATATGCATATGTTTTTACGGAGACTGCATCGGGATGATGTGAGTCATGACCGTTTCCATCAGTCAAGGCGATTCTTCCTGAGGATTCATGTCTTAGGAATATACGAGTACCACGCGGAGTCGCTCTCTTGCCCGGTACTGTGTATTCCAGGCGCCATGAGTAAAGTGATTTAACCCTGATTTTAAAGTCATGTGCATGCTCATATTTGTATTTATATCATTGCTTCCGTATTGAGCGTTCTAGCTCACGCCCCTGTGTTTGGGTATTGTGTACCTTGTGACGGGGCAGGTTTGAGGCTGGACGGTCCCGGTGGTTCCCAGCAGGGTTGAGGTTGCTACCGTGCAGAGATAGTTTGTTAGGGATTCTGATACCCTAATTTCGATTTGGTTGTATAAAGAATTATACATTGTTTCTATCGTCGGTTGTATTCTGCCGATTGGATTTGTTGTACTTTGAAATTTTCCGCTATTTAACGCTCTAATTATTATTGCTTGCGCTAATCACTCTGATTAGGTAGTGGATCCGGGTAGGGTCACTACATTCATTGGTATCAGAGCGCATTGCAACTGGGAATTAGTAAAGCGGATTTTAAGAATTGTCTGTTGTTATTGACAGATGGCAGATGATGATTACGAGAGTCAGGCTAGCGGTGGTCGTTGGGGTGATCCACCAAAGAGACATCACCGTAGACATCATCATGAGGATCATAGGCGTTTTAGTATGAACCGTTTTCTTCAGATGGCTCCTAAGCCATTGGTGGGTGGCGAGGCTCCTGCAGTTGCTGAGGACTGGTTGGAGCATATGGAGAGTTGTTTTCGGGAGTATCAGTGTACTGAAGCACAGAAAATGGAGACTTTAGCTTTTGTTCTAGAGGGAAATGCGAAGAGGTGGTGGAGAGCTACTTCTACTCCGTTTATTGCCGCCAGGGGTACCGCTACTTGGGTTGAGTTTAAGTCTTCCTTTGAGAAGCATTACTTTCCTCCAGCTTTGCGTCAGACGAAGGCAAGCGAGTTGCTGAGTTTGCGACAGGGTACTATGACCATTGATGAGTACCAACAGAAATTCTTTGAGCTTCTTTCTTTCAGTCCCCATATTGCGAGTAGCTCAGAGACGATGCACGATCTATTTCTTCAGGGCCTTAACCCTGACATTCATCAGTTGGTTGCCGTGGGCAGAGAGAGGAACTTCGAGAATTTGGTGAACAATTATCATCAGGCAGAGGACAGTCTGCAGAGGAACAGGACTTTCGGATTTTCTACATCCAGACCATCTAGCTCTTTGGGTCCAAGGGCCCAGTCTTTTAAGAGACAGGGTGGTACTTCTTCTTCTTCTTCCGGATCTAGCGGTGTTCATCGTTTTGATGATTCACGACGTTGTCGTCAGTGCAAACAGAAGCATCACCCAGGACCGTGTCCTCATATCACTGGTGTTTGTTTTCAGTGCGGCCAGGAGGGTCACATGAAAAGAGATTGTCCCACTTTGGCCGGTACAGTGAGTGGTTCGGGGAGTGTTGGTGGTTCTCAGACCACTATCTATCAGCCACCACAGTATCAGCAGCAGCCTTCGCAGCACCAGCGTCAGCAGTCGCAGCCATCGCAGCGACATCATTCTCAGTCTTCTTCGAGAGGATAGTCATCGCGCCCGCGTGCTCAGGGGCAGGTGTTTGCGCTGAACCAGGAGCAGGCTCAGGCAGACAGTGAGAACATGATTGCAGGTACTTTTAGTTTGTGCGGTTTTTCTGCTTATCTTTTGATCGATACTGGTGCTTCGCATTCATTCATATCAGCTCGGTTTGTTAAGAGGCATAGATTACCTTTTGTTTCTTTAGACGTCTTGTTAGCTGTTTCGACTCCGATGGGTCAGGAAGTCTTAGCTAAACGTCTTGTTTTGGGTTGTATTTTGGGATTTGAGGGACATCTGTTGAGCGCTAACCTGATGGTTTTAGCGATGGATGACTTTGATGGTATCATCGGGATTGATCTTCTGACTTTGTATCGAGCGGTAGTGGATTGCTACCAGAGAATTGTCCAGTTTCGCCCCGAGGCTGAGGATGCTTGGTATTTCTATGGTGAGGGAGCGCGACCCCCGATGCCAGTGGTTTCTGCTCTGAAAGCCCGACGTGCTTTAGAGTCTGGCGGGGAAGGCTACCTGATCTATGCGATTGATACATCCTTAGAGGGTCCGGACATGGAGGAGATACCAGTAGTCAGTGAGTTCCCGGATGTGTTTCCCGACGAGATTCCAGGGTTACCACCTGTGCGAGAGATCGAGTTTGGCATTGACTTATTGCCAGGGACAGCGCCGATTTCCCGAGCACCGTACCGATTAGCTCCATCTGAGATGCGAGAGTTGCAGCAGTAGTTGCAGGATCTTCTTGATAAGGGCTACATTCGACCCAGTGTTTCACCTTGGGGAGCCCCGGTTCTATTCGTCAAGAAGAAGGATGGTTCGATGCGTTTGTACATTGACTATCGTCAGTTGAACAAAGTGACTGTAAAGAACAAGTATCCTCTCCCACGGATTGACGATCTGTTTGATAAATTACAGGGTACTACTATCTACTCCAAGATCGACTTGCATTCTGGGTATCATCAGTTGCGAGTTAGAGACGAGGATGTTTCAAAGACAGCATTTCGTACTCGATATGGGCACTATGAGTTCTTAGTGATGCCATTTGGTCTGACGAATGCTCTAGCTGTTTTGATGGATTTGATGAACAGGGTTTTCCGAGAGCTCTTGGATAAGTTCGTGGTAGTGTTCATCGATGACATTCTTGTGTATTCTCGTAGCATGGATGAGCATGCCTTTCATCTTCGTACTATTTTACAGACCTTGCGAGAGCATCAGTTGTATGCTAAGCTCAGCAAGTGTGACTTCTGGATTGACCGAGTTGTGTTCCTTGGTCATGTCATTTCTAGAGATGGAGTATCAGTGGATCCTAGCAAGACAGAGGCTATTCTTAATTGGTCGCGCCCGACGACAGCATCTGAGATTCGTAGTTTCTTGGGTTTGGCCGGATACTACCGTCGATTCGTGGAGAATTTCTCTCAGATAGCCAGGCTTTTGACACATTTGACGCGAAAGGATGTTTCTTTTGAGTAGTTTTCCGCGTGCGAAGACAGTTTTCGAGAGTTGAGACGTCAATTGATGACTGCTCCAGTACTATCCTTGCCGACTGGATCTGGTGGTTTTGTAGTCCACACCGATGCTTCTCTTCAGGGTTTGGGGTGTGTGTTGACTCAAAATGGGCATGTGATTGCCTATGCCTCTAGGCAACTAAAGACTCACGAGGGGAATTATCCCGTACATGATCTAGAGCTTGCAGCCATTGTCTTTGCTCTGAAGATATGACGTCATTATTTGTACGGTGAACGATTCCAGATTTTTACTGATCATAAGAGTTTGAAGTACCTGTTCACTCAGGTAGAGTTGAACATGCGACAGCGCCGTTGGATGGACTTGCTGAAGGACTATGATTGCGAAATCAATTACCATCCAGGATCTTCTAATCCGGTTGCTGATGTGCTTAGTCGCAAGATTTATTTGAGTTTCCTTCGTACCAGTGCAGTGTCACGAATGGTCGAAGAGTGTTGTTCCTTGGGTTTCACTTTCAGGCATAAGAAGGAACAACAGGGAGTTCGTGTTGCGTCTGTGCTTGCCGAGCCAGCCTTGTATAGACGTATTCGTGAGGCACAGGGTGTTGATCCCAAGATTCAGAGATTAGCCCGATTCACTGAGGGTGAAAATTCAGCTGGTTTCCATTTTCAGGCGGATGGTTTGTTGTGTCTTTCTGGTCGTGTGGTTGTGCCTGACGATTCCACACTTAGAGACGAGATCTTATCGCAAGCTCATCATAGTAGGTTCTCAGTACATCCTGGCAGCATGAAGATGTACAAGGATCTACGTACTCGATTTTGGTGGAAAGGAATGAAGCGCAGCGTTTATCAGTTTGTGTCCCGATGCCTTGTGTGTCAGCAGGTCAAGACGGAGTATCGTCGACCCGGAGGTCTACTTCACAATCTCGATATTCCTGAGTGGAAGTGAGAGCATGTGACGATGGACTTTGTCACCCACTTGCCTATGTCTTCCAGGAATTGCGACGCGATTTGGGTTGTTGTTGACCGATTGTCGAAATCCGCGCATTTCTTACCATATAACCGGGATTTCACCTTCGACAGGATGGCACGGCTGTATGTGCAAGAGATTATCTGTTTGCATGGTATTCCACTGAGTATTGTGAGCGACAGAGATCCTCGTTTCACCTCAAGATTTTGGGGGAGTTTTCAGCGTGCTCTTGGTACCACTTTGAGTTTGAGCACAGCGTATGATACAGAGACTGATGGACAATCGGAGAGGACTATCCGTACTCTCGAGGACATGCTTCGAGCTACCGTAATGGATTTTGGCCGAGCATGGCACGATCATTTGCCATTGGTGGAGTTCGCTTATAACAATAGCTACCATAGCAGCATTGGCATGGCACCATTTGAGGCTCTTTATGGACGTCGTTGTCGTACACCTTTGTTTTGGGACGAGGTTGGTGAGCGACAGGTGGAGGGTCCTCAGATGATTCAGCAGATGACTGATGCAGTAGAATTGATCCGACGCAGGATTAAGGCATCCCAGGATCGACAGGCTAGCTACGCGAACACTCACCGCAGGCCACTTCATTTTGAAGAAGGAGAGTATGTATTCTTGCGTGTATCACCTTTCCGGAAGATGATGAGGTTTGGTCTCAAGGGTAAGTTGTCACCAAGATTTATTGGTCCTTTCGAGATTCACGAGAAAGTTGGAGACGTGGCTTATCGTCTAGCCTTGCCACCGAATCTTTCGAAGATTCATGATGTGTTTCACGTGTCTTTGTTGAGACAGTACGTGGCGGATCAGTCCCACATCTTGCGTCCGACTGAGGTGCAACTAGACCACAATTTGTCATATGTGGAGAAACCTCTCAGGATTCTCGACAGGAAGGACAAGGTGCTTCGTAACAAGCGCATACCGTTGGTTATGGTACAGTGGCAATGCAGAGGTACAGAGGAAGCTACTTGGGAGTTGGAGAGTCGGATGTTAGCCGAGCACCCCGAGTTGTTTTAAGATTTTGTACTCTGTTGTATCGAATGTATATTGTTCAGTTGTAATAAAAGCATTGATTTTGCGTACTATGTTTTCCTTAAGATGTAATTTCGAGGACGAAATTTTTTAAGTGAGGGAGAATGTAGTGACCCGCAATTAATCAAGGTAATTAAGGTAATTAATTACTAAATTATGCCTAAATAGTCCAAGATAGATCGGACGGCCCGAAGAGGAGTTCGGAGGATCCGAAATGGATCGGAAGCTCCGATCGAGATCGGAAGCTCCGTCGGCAGGATCGGAAGCTCTGATCTGGATCAGTGTATACGTCATCGGTTACGTCAGCAAGGTGACGTCATGGCTGACGTAATATCGGGCGATCGGAAGTTCCGATCGTGATCGGACGTTCCGATGAGGGATCGGACGTTCCGAACGCCGTCTATAAATAAGGGGTCCAAGCCCTCATTCTGTGCACCGATTTCCCCTCTCTTCTCTCTGATTCCTAAGCCTTCTAACTCAGATCTAGGGAGATCTAGGCGTCTTATGGGGAATCCGAAAGGGGCTTAGTGATCTAGACGTCGTCGCGGAGCTTTGGCCTAGTTTTGAGGCTATCGTCAGCAAAGGGCTAACGACGGACGCAGGTATAGCTTTGGCATCCTAAAAATATTTAGGAGTATGCAATAGCTTAGTTAAAACTTTTAGAACGTTTATAGTAATGCATGGATTTTTTCATGTGTAGACGCAGTAGAGCAGACTTGTAGGCTTTGGACCTAGACGGGTGTGCTAGGAGTTGACCTGCAGTGTTAGAGGTACGTAAATACTGACCGAGATAGCCGACATGATATTTATACATATGTGTGTGATGCATGATGTATGTGCTGTATTGGCTATGTTTTACTGTTTTTAGCACATGCATATGTTTTTACGGAGACTGCATCGGGATGATGTGAGTCATGACCGTTTCCATCAGTCGAGGCGATTCTTCCTGAGGATTTGTGTCTTAGGAATATACGAGTACCACGCGGAGTCGCTCTCTTGCCCGGTACTGTGTATTCCAGGCGCCATGAGTAAAGTGATTTAACCCTGATTTTAAAGTCATGTGCATGCTCATATTTGTATTTATATCATTGCTTCCGTATTGAGCGTTCTAGCTCACGCCCCTGTGTTTGGGTATTGTGTACCTTGTGATGGGGCAGGTTTGAGGCTGGACGGTCCCGGTGGTTCCCAATAGGGTTGAGGTTGCTACCGTGCAGAGGTAGTTTGTTAGGGATTCTGATACCCTAATTTCGATTTGGTTGTATAAATAATTATACACTGTTTCTATCGTCGGTTGTATTCTGCCAATTGGATTTGTTGTACTTTGAAATTTTCCACTATTTAACGCTCTAATTATTATTGCTTGCGCTAATCACTCTGATTAGGTAGTGGATCCGGGTAGGGTCTCTACAATAGATCTGAGATCTGGATACCACCAGATGCGGGTACGAGACTCAGATATATCTACGACTGCTTTTAGGACGAGATACGGGCATTATGAATTTCTGGTGATGCCATTCGGTTTGACGAATGCACCGGCAGTCTTTATGAATCTGATGAATCAGGTATTTCGAGAATATCTAGATAGATTTGTCATCGTCTTCATTGATGATATTCTTGTCTATTCTCATGACAAAGATGAGCATGCACAACATTTGAGGATTGTTTTACAGACGTTACGAGATAAGCAGTTGTATGCGAAATTGAGCAAGTGTGAATTCTGGCTTGATCGGGTAGTGTTTCTCGGTCATGTGATTTCTAATGAAGGAATATCTGTTGATCCTAGTAAGATAGAGGCAGTGCTGAATTGGTCTCGTCCGATGACGATTGCTGAGATTCGTAGTTTCTTGGGTCTAGCTGGATATTACTGTCGGTTCATCGAGAATTTTGCACAGTTGGCCAGACCTTTGACACAGCTTACATGGAAAGATGTTGCCTTCATATGGTCCTCGGATTGTGAGGAATCATTTCACGAGCTACGTGGATGTCTTACTACTGCAACTGTGCTAGCTCTACCTTCTGGATCAGGAGGTTATGTTGTCTATACTGATGCCTCTGGTCAGGGGTTAGAATGTGTTCTGACACAGCATGGACATGTTATTGCCTATGCTTCTTGACAGTTGAAGACGCATGAGAGTAATTATCCAGTACATGATCTCGAGTTAGCCGCCATTGTATTTGCACTCAAGATCTGGAGGCATTATCTTTATGGCGAGAAATTTGAGATATTTACGGATCACAAGAGTTTGAAGTATTTATTCACTCAGGCGGAGTTGAATATGCGACAGAGACGCTGGATGGATCTCTTGAAAGACTATGATTGCGAAATCAAATATCATCCAGGTTCTGCTAATCTTACTGCTGATGCCTTGAGTCGGCAGGTGAGACTTTCTGCACTTCAGACTAGTGAAGTATCTCATATGATTCAAGAGTGTTGTTCATTGAGTTTTACGCTCAAGCACAAGAAAGGGAGAAATGGGATTCGGTTGTATACTATTTTTTCTGAGCCAGCATTGTATTCTCGGATCAGAGATGCTCAGATATCTGATGTTAAGACTCAGCGTTTGGCACGTCTAGCCAATGGAGTTAATACATCTGGATTCCATTTTCAGGCAGATGGTTTATTGTGCTTATCGAATCGGGTGGTTGTACCTAACGTCGCGGAGCTCAGAAATGATATTCTTTCTCAAGCTCACATGAGTAGATTATCAGTTCATCCTAGAAGCATGAAAATGTATAAGGACTTGCGAACTAGATTCTGGTGGAAAGAGATGAAGAGGAGTGTGTATCAATTTGTTTCGAGATGTTTGGTTTGTCAACAGGTCAAGGCTGAACATCGATGACCAGGTGGATTACTGCAGAATCTTGAGATTCCCGAATGGAAGTGGGAGCATGTAACTATGGATTTTGTTACCCACTTACCTATGACTTCACGTCAGTGTGATGCTATCTGGGTCGTTGTTGACCGTTTGACGAAATCAGCACACTTTATTCCTTATAACCGGGAGTATTCTTATGATCGCATGTCACGTTTATACATCCAGGAGATAGTGCGTTTGCATGAGATTCCAGTGAGCATAGTCAGTGATAGAGACCCGCGATTTACCTCACGTTTTTGGGGTAGTTTTCAGGAGGCGTTGGGTACCACTCTGAGTTTGAGCACTGCATATCATCCGGAGACTGACGGACAGTCAGAGCGAACGATTCGTACATTGGAGGATATGCTACGTTCTTCTGTCATGGATTTTGGCTTATCTTGGCAGGATCAGTTACCTTTGATTGAATTTGCCCACAATAACAGTTATCATCGTAGTATTGATATGGCACCATTCGAGGCATTGTACGGTCGATGGTGTCGTACTCCGTTATTCTGGGATGAAGTCGGGTAACGACAAGTCGAGGGTCCTGAATTGGTGCAGCAGATTGTAGACAAGGTAGATTTGATCAAGCATAGGATCAAAGTTGCTCAAGATAGACAAGTCAGTTATGCTAATATTCGTCGCAGGCCACTTCAGTTTGAGCCTGGTGAATATGTGTTTCTACGAGTATCACCTTTCAGGAAGGTGATGAGATTCGGCGTGAAAGGCAAGTTGTCTTCTCGTTTTATTGGACCTTTCCAGATACTGGAGAAGATCGGAGATGTTGCATATCGTTTGACTTTACCGCCAAATCTTTCTAGTATACATAATGTTTTTCATGTGTCGTTACTTCGACAGTATATAGCTGATGAATCTCATGTGATTCAATCTACTGATATTCATCTAGAGCCAGATCTGTCTTTTGTTGAACGACCAATCCGTATCTTAGATAGAAAGGAGAAAGTTCTTCGGAACAAGACTATACCACTTGTGATGGTACAGTGGCAGCGCCGATGCGTTGAAGAAGCAACTTGGGAAACTGAGAGTCGTATGTAAGTAGAATATCTTGAGTTTTTTGCTTTGTATTTTTTATTACCATGTAGTTGTAATTACAATTGTTGTAATAAAACATGGTTTTCTGTTTCATATTGTTATCTTGATTTGTCTTTAGATGTTATTTCGCGGACGAAATATCTAAAGGTGGGGAGAATGTAGTAACCCAGAACCCATTTTAAGATAATAATATGTTAAACATGATTAAGGGTTGGTAATTAATCAATTTCGGAGTGTTATTGGACTTCGGAAGAGAATATGGGCTTTTGACTTTGGGCCGGATCGGAAGCTCCGAACCCAGATCGGAAGCTCCGATCCCAGCCACTTCGGAAGCTCAGCGGAAGCACCGAGATCGGAAGCTCCGATCCAGGAACGGAAGTTCCGATCTCCAGCTGCCAGCAAAGCTCGATGACTCAGCCACGAGTTTTGACAAGTGTTGATCGGAGGCAAGATCGGAAGCTCCGATCATCGGATCGGACGTTCCGATCCCGGCGTGTCATGCATGCAAAGCATGAGCTGGATCGGAAGCTCCGATCCCGAGATCGGTGGTTCCGATCTTGGCCGGAAATTTTGCCTATAAATAGGGCTTCCCAGATTTATTTCTAAATACGAATTCCGAGTTTCCTTTCTTCAGTTATATAGTGTGAGATATATACTTGAGGGCCCTATCGGTTATAATAGAGGTTCTGGAATAACCAAGTTGTGGTTATAGTCATCCAGGACTAGCGTCTCCAAAGGGCTATCTATGGACGAAGGTATGGTTCGGAAATCTATTTAAGTTTTGGGAGTACTTATTAGCTTAGTTAAGGCTTATAGAATTTCTGTAGTGATACGGTGAACTTTTGAATATAGGCTTGAAACCTAGGATCCTATTATACTTGAACTAGCCTAGAGGTACGTACACATTGACTGAGATTTCCAGCGAGTATACATGTTTATATGTTGCATTTATTTGACATTATCTATGACATGATATATGAATTACCGCTTTCTATATTCATATGTCATGTGCATATACACGTTGAGCCTATACCTTGTTATACCTGACTATAGAGCCGCTCAGCTCTATATTCGATAGTCTGTCACTGAGAGTACCGCGACGGCGGGGGCTTTTATGTCTATCTACTATGGTGTACTAGACGAGTGTGGTTGCACCCAGAGGTTGATCCGTGCGGTGGCAACACTCATGTGGCGCCGGTACTGAGCATGACTTTTCAGATGACCCTTTACCAGTCATCATGTTCATGCATTATATACATATGTTTACTCATGTTTATGTACTGGGCGTTAGCGCTCACGTCCTAGTTATTATCTTGGATACCCTATTCCATGGGGCAGGTCGCAGGATGAACGGAGCTGGTGGTTCAAGGCAGGATTAGGGAGCAGGCCTTGAGGAGTTAGTTATATAGCAGGATTCGATATAGCTGTATAATGTTTACTTTTAAGTATTTCGATATGGTTGTATCACTACTGATGAATAAGCTTGACACTTTTATACTAAGCTGATATGTAATTTATGGTTATGTTTCCGCACGTTTTACTCTGTTAAGTTATTTTGCTGTATTAAGTTTAATGCATGCTATTAGTTGCCAGTTAGTAGGTAATACCATGCAGGGTCACTACAATACTGAACTTTTTAATATAACAATATTTTGGTACGACATCGATACGTACCATTTATACCAAAAAAATCTTAAAGTTTTTAGTCTATAAATTTATTTTTGATATATATTATATAGATATATATTTTTCATTTATATATATTGTTTTGGTATATAATACCAAAAAGTTTCGATATCGTTACTATACTGTACCGAATTTTTTAATACGTAACCTCTGTATACCTACAAGTTTAATATTTTTTCTCAACCCTAAATACAGGGACAGATTTAAGGGGTGACAGGTATGGGCTGTAGCCCAGGCCTGCTCCGGCCCAATTAGATAGGTATAGTATATATATATATGTAAATTTATATCTAGCCCAAATGAAAAATAGCCCAGGCCCAAACCAAAATATAATTTTTGCAGAACAAAAACATTATCTGCTTTGTTCTTTCTTTCAAAATTGCTAGTTTGCAAGACATAAGATGAGAAGAGAAGAGGAGTTTCGATTAGAAGAGGGGTTTCGATTTTTGAAGCTCTCGGTTTAGCCACCCCTTATTAATTTTTTGGCTCTGCCCCTACCTAAATATATATAGTTTGGCGTGTACTTACTAGAGGATGCATGCAAACATAAAAAAAATATTTAATGAGAATGGGCAGAGATGTAGTTGAGTAATAGTGGCGTACTTGTAGCGCAAGTTATGTATGGGGGCTGGAAGCTGGATCACCGTCGCGGTTGGTGGATTATGGGGAAGCTTAGCTAGCTACTCAGTTGCGGTTTCGCCACGCTATGACGTCAACTTTCCACGAAATACTGCTCACGCGCTACCGCCCAGCACGTGGGCTTACAACTAAACTAATGACTGCTAGTATATTAATTTCTTTTTTTATTATTATTATATAATATTATTTATTTTAAAATTTAAATAAATTATAATGGACAAAGTGTGAAAACTGTGTTAAGAAAAAGTTAAGATGAATTTAATTTAAATTCAAAAGGAAAAAAGTGAACTATTTCTCTTTTATTAGAGTACGTTTTTTTGTGAGGTGGTCTTACGAAATTTTTTTCGTGAAACCAAAAGTCATGTTCATATTTACAATAAAAAATACTATTTTATCTCGAGTGACCTAATTAGAAGATTTGTCTCACAAAATTTACTCGTAAAATCGTCTAACGAGAGTTTTTGAGTTTTATAAAATAAGGTTAAAAATTATAAATCGTAAGTGTGTTGAAAACCCCAAAGTTTTTTTTTAAAAAAACTAATGAGATAATCTCATATGTAAATTTTGTGAGATCCAATCTATGAAAAATATTAATTTAACATAACTAAGGATTTTTTATATTATGTTATATAGTAAATTATATTGTATTCTCAAAAAAAATTATATTGTATATATATTATACGGTATAGATTGTAAATATATGAAACTAGATTGAAATAATATGATTTCGTATTTATATAATTTTAAATTCAGTCCATCATGTTATAGTAACGTGATTTCTATAAACTTTTTTATAAATATTAAATGATATTGTATCTATTTTACAACAAAATCTATACTATACCATATTAGGAGCATTTTGATAACTTATAAACGGTTTGACAAAAAAATTATTTATTTTACATAGACCATTTAATTAAACACAACGCACAAAAAACAATTTGGCAAAAAGCAAAAAATACAAAATCACGTTTCTTTTTCTTCTTTCTTTTTTCCTTTCTTTAATAGGAAAATATGACTGAAAATCAACGCGTTCAGACTCGGTTGTTAAAGCGCGTAGACATTTTCGTCTGCACACACTACGACTTTTTATTCACAAGCTGACTTTTAACAATTCAAACACCACACAATAAATAATATTATTACAAAAATTAATAAAATTGACGCTCTATAAAAACCTAGTCCAAACCCAACTTCCCCTCATTTTCTTGCACCAAAATCCTCACACATTTTCACACCAACTCCAATATCCACTCATGGCAACAACATCAAGCTTCCCCCATCTCTTCGTCGCCATTCTTCTCCTTTCCTTATTCGCTTTTCCTCCCACGCATGCTCGACCATGCAAAGGTACGACGTTTTATCATGTTCGAACATCGAATTCGAGCCTTAACGATGATATTAATTCGTCGGAAAGAACCATCGGGAAGGATTTTCGAGTTGATGAGAAGAATATCGATGGAGCCGGATATGCCCCGTTGCTCATGAGCATGCTACCCAAGGGAAAAATGCCGGTATCTGGTCCGAGCCGGAGGATCAACAACAATAACAACTAGAGATATATGGAGGAAAGGGTTCATCTCGATTTGCTTCAATTTTATGCTCGGGATTGAATTTCCCTCTTTGGAATTTGTTGATTATTTTTTCATTTTTTTTTTGGTAGTGAAAAGTAAGTAAATATGTGCTTTTCATATAAACTCGGGATAAGAAACTTATAATTGCGATATAATTTTGTTGATATTTGTAATCAGCATATATGGCAGAGTTGATTTAATTATTTTGTGATTAACACAATCTCTTTCGATCGATTTATTTCACCAACCATAATAAATAATAACTACTACTACTACTTTTCTTGGATTTTCTTTTAAAAAATTAATTTGAATAAAACCAAATTCTGAAATACAATATATATGTACGTAGGTTGTTTTGAGAAAATAGAATATTGAAAATCCTATATTTAGGTGAGTTTGGAATTCATGATCATATGTGAATGATCATATAATTATTGGATCAAAGTTTTTTTTTTTTTTTTTCGAAAAATGAACTTACTTTGAGTTTTTTTTCTATAACGAGAAATTCAGAGCTACAACCCGAAAGGGTGTGCACTGAATAACTTTAGATTTCGGATGTGCATTAGATAAACCAAGGATATATATATATATGAAGTAATTTGAACATTAAAGTTGAGTTTTGTTTTTCATATAAGATGGTGTCACTACTCACTAGTCGCCAAACCTGGGCAGGCTAGGGTTGAAACGTACGCCTGAGTAAACCATTAATTGAGGTTACCTGCTTTTAGTTGAAAAAGAGGCATTATAAATTTATGTCACAAATCCAAAAATTAAATTTCATTAAAATAATTTGGTATATTTTTTTTTTATGTAAGGACAAGCATCATATTCCGGAATCTATGCATATTTTAGTGTTTTGTCAATTAGTTGATACGTGTTCTTATGCAAATGTATAAGGTGGGTTTTAAAATTAAGACGGTACGTACGATCGAATTAGTAAATATAATTCTAGTTTCGAGATCAGTTGGTGATGTTTGAAAATGCTAGAAAAAAAAAAAAAAAAGTGATTATGAATTCTTCTTTACAAATTTTTATGATTTTGATCTTTTATGTTATTAATTTTTTATTTTAGTTTGACAAGTTTATTATTATTATTGTTATTATTTTTGACAATTTTAGTCTTTTTTCGACATGATTGTTGATGTATGTAGTGTTATGTTAATGTTTTTAATGAAATGGACTAAAATTACGAGTAAGAGTGAAAAATAGTGGAGTAGATTACTAAAAATCACAAAGAACAAAATATGACCAAAAATAATCTCTCTTAATTTTTTGTATAATTGCAAATTGAATCATAATATAGCTCGAATTACAGCTTTGTTTCTACATATATAGATTTACACTGTCTGCACTTTAATTATATAGAGTATAGTATGCATAATCTAATTAAACAAATACATATACATATAATAATAGAGAAGAATTTGAAATTCAAAAAAATTTCTGATTCAATGATCTTCATTTTATTTTAAACTCTGGAGCACAATCTCGAAAAATCATCTATAAAATAGTCCAAATTTTCTAGGATCATAGGTGGTTAGGAATATATTAAATGATAAATATTTTTGCTTTTTAAGGCGCACATACAGAAAGTCAATAGACAATTTATATCTTCCTCCAAGAAAAAAAAGTTGAAAATCAAAAGAAAAAGAAAAAGAATTTTTATTTATTTATTTTTTATATCCGTGAAGCTTTATTGAATCATCATAGAAGAAAGTTTCAAAATCATCCAAACTAGTAATTCTCCGTTGTCAGTCAAGTAACCAATTTTGACACCTTTTTATGAACACAAATAATGTTCAAAATCTTAAAAAAAATTATAGTCATAAATTATTCAAATTCATTTGGGCCCTATTTGGATGGGTAGATTTAGGCTAATTTGGATTTGAAATCCACGCCCAAATCCACCCCAATTGCTTGGCTGACGAGTAGATTTGAGATTGCAAATCTAATGATTTGGGCCATGGATTTATACGCTAGTTTTCAACGAACTTAAATCCATAGCCACAACGGCCGATTTGAAATCTTCTCCGCTTAAAGGTTTTTCGCGACGGTGTTTTACGTCTTGCACAATTTTGCGTTTCTTCATGTTTTCTTCAAGCCAAAACCCTAATCGGTTCCCGGGATTTGGATTCCCTGAAGCAATCCCAACACCTCATGTACGTTTATATGATCGTGCACGATTTTGCATTCTTGATCCTGTATTTTGAAGTTAACTCATGTTTTTACCTTGGGATCTCACGTGCTCGATCTGATCTCCATTACTGGAAAATTGTTTTGCAGATGTGTCTGCCGATCTGATCTCCATTACGTCTTTCAAAAGCTTAGGTGCACAATCTTTCATTTCCTACGTTAGTTTTCTGGCAAATTTGTTTGAAATTCAGGCGGTATGTGTGATTTGAGCTGATTTCTTTGTATTTATTAATGTGTTGTGAGCCCCGATGATTATCTTTCTTTGTTTTCAAAAGTTTCCATAATGGGCATTTGCTAGAATTAAGAAAGAAAGATGGCTTCTTGTTGGGATTTGAAATTTCTACATCTCTGACTTGTGAGTAGCTTGTTAGAAATTTTACATTTATCATGTCAACAGTCAACCAGATCATATTCGGGCGGAATCGAAAATTTTGATAGAGCCAAAATATGTACTTTTGCGAGAATTTGTGATTAAGCAAATAATACTGTGAACTAATCTGATTTGTTGCAGAGTTGTCATTGATGCATGTGCTTGTTTGGCATTTTTACATTTTCAAAAGTCTGTTGCAATCTTGTGCTATAGTTTGTGAAATTCGAATCTCGTGTTCTTGAAACTGATAAGACCTGGAAAAGTCTCCGTCAAATGTCTCTCCAGTGCCTTAATTTTTTCATATCCCTTGAAGATGTCAAAAAGAGGCTCAAAGAAGGTTACAACAAGCTGATTGGATCAAAATATCCAATCGAATCACAGGATGTATGCAAGCTCAAACTCAACTATAGGCTGCTATTCAAGGGCCAATTATGCGTGCTATAGAAAAACCACCGGTTTCTCAAAAATAAAAAATACAGCCACCGGTTGTAAAATAATATGTTGAGGATTCTAATACTCAAGAAACGAGCGCTAATCTATCATCAGCTTTTGATGATCTAGATAAAGCAACAATTGAAGAGGATAACTCATCAAGTCAGCCCTCCGCCTCTGGGGTAAAAGAGGAAGAGATCAATCTTAGGCCCTACACTGACAAGGGCAAATCTAAGATTGATACTAACCCAGCTGTAATTTCTCCATTTCAGGTTTATCAACAAAGATGGGAGAAATTAAGTACAAGAAATAAAATCAACCCGATCGCTTGCAGGGTTGATGTTGCAGGAATATATCCAAGAGTTTGGCTAAAAAACAATGTCAATCCTAAGGATGTAAAGCTATGGTATGAATTTGGGGCTCTAGCCTCAGTTTATTCAACTTCACCAGGCTTCCAGGAAATATCACAACTACCAAAATGGATTCAGGAAGCAGTCCAAGAAATATGGGTAAATAATGATCATTTGTCCAGAGGAGATGTGCTCGAGTTATACTTCTTTAGTACAGCTCCAGAACCAACAGGGAAAGGATCACACGAGCCCTTTCATTTCATCAAGCTAAGGAGACCTGACATGAATAATCAAAGATTTATCAAGGATCCTATATCTGAAGAAATACCATTGGTGTCCACCTTTGGAGAAAGTAAAATTTCAACCAGAAGGGCATGGGGTATTTGGGTTTGTCTCACCGAGATGGATAAGGTCAAGTTTTCGTTCAAATTTTATCAAAATTCTGTGAACGGATCATTCCTGTTAAACACAATGACAGGAAAAACTACGGCATTTGCGGAAGAACTCTTCGACAAGAAGAGGAACTTTTTGTGGAACAACAAGCTGTCGGAGAGTAAAGAAACTCGCCTAAAATTTTGTAATATGGCTCATATCGGAAGATGGTCAGAGAATATCTGCCCAGAATGTCCAAACCAGAAGGAGTCAGAATTCGAAAAAACCTTCAAACCCCGAACAGATCGAAAAGATTTTCCGAGACAAGCAAAGGTGGACAAGGACCACCAAAATCGCGTTTTCCCAGGGGCCCACTGCAAAAGCAAAAGATGCCCCGACAACAATAAAGAAGGCATGTGAGAAGAATAAATCCAAAAGAAAAAGTCAAGAATGTGACTCCTCCACTAGTAAAAGATGGGCATGTGACTCCCACTAGCAAAAGATGTCATCAATAATGACATAAAGAATTCAAGACAGCTGTAAGATTCTCTGAAGTTTCTCGGTGAAACGAGTGGAACTTCGGCTATAAATACAGGATTTTAAGGAAGTTGAAGACATCGATCATTTCCTTCAGTTTTCTTACAAATAAAACATTGTAATATTTCTCTTTCTATTGTATTAAGTTTTACTTTTATGTATTTCAAGAACAAGGCTACTATGAGTAGTTAAACAAGTTATCTCCTCCTCTTCAAAGGAGGTTGATTTATGTAATAATATGTTGTCTGAATAAATTTCCGAAGCTCTTCTCTATCATGTTATTTTATTTAAAAAATTAAGCTTTTACTATACGCCCTAAGGTAGGAAACGAAATAGGGCTGTGCTAGCTGCTGCTGAAGGAGTCTGTGTCAGGAACCATCGGTTGCGATCGCGTGGTTTGGTTGTGAGGAACAACCTGTAAAACTCGGTGGACATAACCCGGCAACAGTATGGTCAAAGAGGTATTCTGCTTTAATTTACTGACGAAAGCATGGTGGGATTAAGCCTTTAAATTTTAAATAGGGAAATAAAGGGTAGAATGAGCATTATTTAGTTTTAAGGACAAATTCAAGAAACTATTTAATGAATCAGGGATATATTTGGAACATGAAAAGTGAAAGAGATATAATACGGAAAATGAAAAAGATACAGGGATATATTTAGGAATTGTCCCAGCATATGTTGATTGAAGCGGGTACAAATACGATCGAGCTCTAATTTCAATGCTGATACAAGGGATAAGATTGTCGAATTTTGCTGATCAAGAGGCCAAACAAGCGCATAATTTTGCAGAAAACCATATTGCTAGCCAAGAAACATGAGATAGAAAGCTCATCTAAGGATGAATGCTATTCCCGAGTTTAATTTTCTTTAAGGCACGATGTTATTGAGAATCCTACTCGTTACTCATCCTACAAACTGAAGTAAACAATGATTGTTCCAAAAGATGACAAAAAAATTAGTGATCATTGATTTTTTCATTAAATATTTGTTAATCAACCTTTGGTGTTAGCTTGTGACAGATGTAGTTCCATGACATTATTTATTTTTGCCTTTGTCAATCAATATTCCAGTGATAAATCTTAATGTCGGCGATTATGTCTTTTTCAATATTGTGCTTATTTTTTCTACATCAGTCTGTTGGGTTTACAAGTTGTCCATGGTAGTCTCCTGTAGTTTAAGATTGCATTATATGACATTCTGCTTGAATTTACTCTCTTGGGTTTTGCTCTTGTATTTATGATTAAAGACCATTAGTCCTAGTAGACCACAAATTAACTTTGCTCAGAAGTCACTCTTCTTTTTCTTCTTTATTCTTTATCCCTTAGCAATGCAAAATTATGTGAATAACTGATATCTTGTTGAATCTCTCTTCCAAAAACTTCATTTTTATTATAGAACTTCATTTTTTATTATATATATATATAATATGAGATAGTAATGTAATATCATGTTTATACATAAAAGTTATTTTATTTTATTATCATCGTTTATATTGTATTTTAAATTTAGGTTCAATGAATATTGTTGAAAAAAACGCATAGACGGGAAGAAAACGTTCACGAGATGAATTTGAAAAGAACGACGAAGAGACAAATAATTATTTTATTTGAAACTTGATATATGATCAAAGATCTGTCAACGACTGATTATCATAGATGAAGTGGACCGAGAATTAGGACAAAGGGTTCTGACTGAAAATGATTTAGGTGATCAAGAAGAATAAATAATGACAGTTCGAACAACAAGAGAATGAACAATATTTCGAGAAACTTTGGCGATGCAAATGTACGAAGAATATCGAGGTCATCGAAGAATTTAGTCAATTGTTGGAATTTTATCGTGTTTATTTTCTAAAAACCATTGTTTGAAATTTATCTTATGAAAGTCTTTTATTATTTTTTTATTTTTCCAAGAGACTTTATAAATATTGTTTGAAATTTAATATATGTTACTAAATTTTGATTTTATTGTAGAGTTATTGGACGAAAAATATTTTTATATGTTACTAGTATGATGAAAAAGAAATTGAAGTTTAATAATAAGTTATATATTTTTTTTTTTAGAAAAACATAAATATTTTGTTTAAAGTTTATTTATGTAAATTTAGTATTTAATCCAAATAAAATAAATAAAGTTTAAATTTATGTTTTTAAAATTGAATATGGTTATTTTGTGATCATAATACTAATTTTAATTTCAAAATATATAAAGAATAATATATTAAAATTTTCTATTTTTTGAAATTATTAAAAATTTTAGTCAAACAATTAATCAATGAATTTAAAATTTCATATTATTTCAAGCAAGAGATTTAATAAACAATGAATTCAAATCAATGAATTTTCAAATCCATTAATTTGAAATCCACTCTCAAATGAAATACTTCAATCCAAACACAACCTTAGAATAATTGTCTAATTAGTTATTCAACTTTAATTTTATAGCAAAGACGTTTTTTAAAAGAATGTTTTTTTTTTTCTGACTAAACCTCGGAGCAATGCAGAACAAATAAAAAAATGAATTATTCAAACAACTAGTGGACGAACGGTTTTTTTTTTTAATAAGTTAATGGCATATTTTGAATTCCGAGATCGTTAAAAATCATAGTGGATTTCAAAACTCAAAAGTATCGGTAAGCTCTAAGAATAGCAAGCAAAATCTATAGCAAAGCAATTCAGAGCACCTGGTTCACTTAACCGGAAGATTTAAAGAAACAAAGTATAAAAATCACATAAACAAAACAAAACAAAACAAAACAAATTAAAGTAATATATAAAGCTCGGCTTTAAATTACACAGCAAATCAAGAGCACTGAAGTTATCGTGTTCAATTTCGAAATAGGTACGTTTTCATAGAAAGATCATTCCTAAATGTCCGAAGCACTGCAAAAGAGTTTCGGTTTTGATCAACAGGCGCTGGCCAAGGATTCAATTAGCAGCTGGTATCCTTCAGGAACTGTAGCTTGTATCATCACGCAGCCGGTTAATGCGGGTATATCAGTTTTGATGTCTAAAAACCTAGCGAGCAAGAGCATCAGATGGAAATCAGAGATTCGCTTCACAAAGGGAAGGGTTTTTGTTCGATCCAGATGATTTTTCAGGGCATTCATTGTCAGCGGTGACATCCTGTTCTCGATAGGAAACGTTGTTGTGAGAGGGCCCTGCATTCACAAATCGTTCGTATAAGAAAACAGAAGCATTCGTAGAAGCCTTGCAATTTCAGGAGAAGCAATCAAAACACCTGGTTTAATAGAGAGAGTATGCTGTAAACAATGAGGAAGCAATGGAGGAATACGACTAAATTAAATGCATCTCTTGAAAACGCATTGATAGCCCATATCTTGAATCACACGCAAACTTCCAACACACTTCAAATGCAATGCAATTCATATTTCATAGTTAACAAAAATACATCACATTGCAATAGAGTATCAACAAAAGGCAATCAAGGTCTATTCTTGGTACTTGATTGAAAGAGTGTCAACCAGATACGGTACATGACGGGGCTAAATTAGCGGAATCTAGCACTACATGTGATATAGATGTTTAACAGAAATCAATAAAAACGATGTCAATATGCAGCGAATTCAAGTGTGATTTTTTTTTAGAGTATTCAAGCCTGAATTATGTGGAAATAAAATACACACTAACGAGCCGATCACTTCTGAACCACTGTTGTTCTTTTGCATTACTTTGGCAACACATAACACAGGTATGAAATGATTCTATTACTCTTTCAAAAAAAATGATTGTACTTTAACTTCTACACAACATTAATCAAATTTGGAGTTGGACAATGGTGAACTGACATGATCCTATTGAATAATTTACAGAGACAGAGACAGATCTTTAGCTAATACAATATTTCTATCTCATTATATTTTATAAACTAGAACTTAACAATCATCTTAAACACAGCCACATAAAATAAATAGCAAGTTCGTGTTAGATGGCCCATTTAGTCAAAGCACAAGACTATCGTGCTGAGCAATTATCATCCTCATTGTGATCTATCCATACTCAATATTTAGGTAGTCCGCAGTTTCTATTCAAATTTGTGTTAAATATTTGAACTCCATAATCATTAGGTAGGTATCTATCTGTAATGCAAGTGCCACAAACAATGAGCCTGTAAAAATTTGTATAGCTACTAAAGCCAAATAAAGACTAAATTTTTACCAAACAAAACTCCAAAGACATATGCTACGGACCTGATGATCAAAAATCTTGACAACTACCAAGAAGAAATCATTGTCCACTTCCCTAGTATCTTTTACACCCATCATCACATCCTTTTTCATCCTTGAAAGCTTAGGATCACTGCCCTCTTGCACCTCGCGCTCAAACCAATCTTCCTTAAACAACCGAACACACATATCACTAATCTGAAAGGCCTCGAAATGCACTTCTGCAGCACCATCCTCATTCACCTCCAGTTTCACCATGGCAGTCACCCATTCCTTCAAATCTCCCTCGGCGTGCAACTCAACTGCCTGCAAAATCTCCGAATTCGACAGTGTGTAATCCTTCTTGTCCTGGGTAATAGTCTGTGTGAATATAAAGCCCACCCTCCTCATCCCCAACCCCAATGCTATAGCCTCAACCAACTTTTCCTCGTCCATATCCCTGAAAAGCATCAAATTATCCTCCGTCCCCTGCTGGGGTGGCTCGTAAATGAAATTCACCTCTACTTTTCCCTCCTCCGACACTGTCCCGTACATGAAACCACCGCGTTTCACCGCAAAAGCCAAACTTTCACTCACATAATGCTGAAAGGCATTAGCCGCATCACGATCAAACGAGACAAGCTCACAGTGCGGGTTCTCCTGGCGAGTAACTCTCATCTGCTTGGCAATCAAGTCATCAACGGTCATCTTCCTGCCGAACGACCCAGCGGGCTGGAAAGCAGGGCCCGCAACGGTGCGCTCCCCTTCGTAAGCAAGATAAACAATCGAGCCATGCCCGATTTTAAGGGATGAAATCGGGGTGTTCGGGTTCGACATATCAGTAAATCTGGTCAAATCGGAGGCGGCCTTTGCTAGAAGCAAGTTCTGGTTAGTCGACAGGATTTGAGCGTGTCTCGGCACCCGAAGCTGGGATTCGATTGCCGCCTGGAGTTGAGCGACTGTCGCGGCCGGGTTTTCGATCGTGACCCGCTCCAACCCGTCACGGCTCCGGACTCTGATCATCATGTTTACTGAACCACTCACCGCAATGATTACTCAGGAATATAATCAAACAGATTGTGAGAAATTGGCAAATTAACAACTATATGGATGAAAATTAACCCCCAAGAACCCTAATTTTTTGGGGGGGAAAACTCCAAGAAATCGTAGATATAGTACGAATCAAGAATTCTCTGGTAAGCGAAAAGATAAATTAAAGATTGGGGAAAAAGAAAGTAATCTGAGAACAGAATATGAAGAGAGTGCGACATATATGAAACTTTAAACACAAAATCCTTTGCGCCACGAAAGGACGATTATGCCCTCATCTCTAGATCATGATATCTACCATATATTTGATTCCTATTTTATTTCTACTAGAATTTTAAATTAGTTTATTAATAATATTCTAAATATATTTTATGGCTTTAGATTAAGATATTAGATAAACATTAAAAATGTAGTTTGTTTTTTTTTTCTGAAGCATAAAAATGTAGTTTGTTATGGATCGATCTTAACTTTTTGTGTCCCCGTAGTTTTCAATTTAAATTATCTCATTCAAATATCTTGCTCTTTTCTATTTTATACCTATAAACAGGAATTCTGATTTTTAAATTTTACACGAATCATATATTAGAATTTTTGGGATTTGTCTTCACTTTCTATTTAAACAAACAACATATCACTTAGAGGGTGTTTGGAGGAGTTTGACATTGTTTGGTTTGATGTATTATTAATCTATGTATAACTTATTTCAATTAATTTCGTCTTATTTTCGTTTTATTATTTATCTATTTATTAATTAATAATTTTACATCAATTAAATCAAATAAATTATAATCTATCCATCAAATCAAATAATGTATTAACTATTTTTTCTTATTTATTTTTAATTTACATTATATTGTTTATATATGGATTACTTATCCTATCACTCAAACCAAACGGTGCCTAACATATTAGAACTTACAAGCTCTTTAAATTTGTTTGACAATTTTTTTGTTAAAAAACTTATAAGTTGTCAAAATAATCTGTTTGACGGAATTTTTTTTCTAAATTAAAATTAAAAATAGTTTTATTTTTTAATATATGTTTAAAATTTATGATAAATTTAAAACTATTTTTGTATGTATATTCTACTTAAATTACTTTCATAGTATTTTATTGTTTTTGGTAATTTCGACAATAAAATATTTTATAATATCAAACACATCAATATCTTTAAATTGTTTAAAATAAGTTCATCCAAGCACTTTATCTTATTTTTTAAATAATACTTGACAACTTATAAGCTCCTAAAACAGCTTTTAAGCTCTAACATTTATTTTTAAAATGAATAACACTTCTGTGAGACGGTCTCATCCGTGAGACGGGTCAACCATGTCCATATTTATAATAATAAGTAATACTTTTGGCATAAAATATAATATTTTTAATGGATAACCAATATATAAGACCCGTCTAAAAAAATGACCCTTGAGACCGTCTCATAGGAGTTTTTGTATTTTAAAATAAAACCTGACAGCTTATAAGCTCCTAAAACAAGTTGTTTTAGATTTTAGGAGCTTATAAGCTGTCAGGTCTTATTTTAAAAATAAGATGTTAAAGTGTTTGAATGAACTTATTTTTAACAACTTAGATGTTGATGTGTTTGATATTATAAGATCTTATCGTTGTCAAAATTACCAAAAAAAACATAGTGCAATTTTTTGGAACCGGACCGGACCGGACCGGTCGGTTCTCCGGTCCGAAACGACTCCAAGAATCGGAAAACCGATCCAACCGGTCAAGAACCGATTGGACCGGCCAAGAATCGAAAAACCGGTTCCACCGGTTGAACCAATTTTTCGAATTTTTTTTATTTTTTTTTTTGAAAATTTAATTTTTTTTATTTTTAAAACTTTAAATTTAATATATATATATATATACACATTATTATTTAGAATTTTTACTTCATTTAAAAATTTTTTTAATAATTATTGTTTTTTTAAATTAAATAATTTATTATTTAAATAATTTATAACTATAATTGATACTTTGAATATATTTATTTAGCTTTCAAACTATGTTAAATATATATATTTTTCTCTATTTATATAATTTTGGAGTTTTAAAAATTCAAATTATATTATTTATTATATTAAATTATATAAATGATTTTTCGGTTCGACCGTCTGGTTAAAATGGTCCGACCGGTTAAACTGTTTTTTTAGGTAGACCGGTTCGATCACCGGTACGGTTATGAAAACACTGATATAGTGCTATGAAAGTAATGTAAATAGTTATATATATATATATATATATAATTATTTTATAACTTTTTATCATAAATTTTAAACATATATTAAAAAATAAAACTATTTTATATTTTAATTTTTAAAAAATTGATAAATTATGTAAAATGATGAGTAGAGGGAATGATGGATATTTAATAAAATGTATAAGGATAATATGGTAAAGTAAAATATCAACAAAAAAAAAAAATCTTGGCAACTTATAAGTTGTTTGGAAAATATTTTACCAAATAGATTTGAAGAACAATTAAACTCCAAAATAGCTTGTAAGATGTTTTGTAGGGCTTATAAGCTCAACCAAACACCCTCAGTCAATATTAATATAAACTTGTCGATTATATTATAATAATATTACATTGAAATACATTAATTATACACGAACCGGATATCTCATTATGATAAACAAAAGATCTTGATATCTAATTAGTTTTTTAAAAAAAAAAATTCAGATCAAACTAGATTGAAATATTAAAGTAATAGTATTTTTATTTTTATTTTATTATAATCAACATAACTTTTTTTATCTTCTTGTAGTTTGGGTAGGTTTTCCATCGTGTAGCCCACATAACTGCCACTAGGCCCATTTTCCTTGATTGATGGATTGGTTTTTCGCTATTTTTACTTATGGACTTCATGAGAAGCATGGGGCTTCAATTTGGACATATGAATTTTGGACTTTATTTCGTCATGATTTGACTTCTGGGCTTGGTTTTGCCACAATCACGAGTGCGTCATCAAGATCCATATTATAAGTGGAAAAAACAAAGAGGTAAAATTGCCAAAGTAATTCTCGAAATTGACATGTTTTTGACTTTTAGTATTTTAAGTAGAGCCGTAAGGTTAGCAGGTCGGGAAATTGGTAATCTGACCTACATATTTGGAGGGTGGGGGTTTAGGGGTGCACATGAGCCGAGTGGAACTCAAGTATCATACCACTAGAATTTTGACTCGATTTTAATTTGTGTAGGCTCAAACTCGACTCAAGTGAGGAATCAACCTTCTCGAACTCAATTCAAGCTCGAGTCAATTTTTGACCTAACTAATTACTCACAAATAGTTTGGCACATTTGTAACTATAGTTGGGTTGGAAATTTTTCGACCCGTCCAAATGATGAGTTAATTATATTATATTAATTATTATATAATGATTTTCCGGTTCGAACGTCCACTAAAAATGATGCAACCGATTGAACCATTTTTTTTAAGATGGACTGGTTCGATCACCGATTCAAAACATTATCAAACCTCATGATATATAAAATAATAATACATTAGTTGACTTGGCCCCACCTCAATTTGATATTAAATTGTAATTATCAATTTTCCTATTTTATTAAGAAAAACGAACACCAAACCACTTAAGATTTGATTCAACTACCTAAAAATAGAGAAAGTAACTAAAGCCACAATGATTATAGTAACATGTGGGCTCATAATCGGAATCCATAACTCAAACTGAAGTTTTTAATATCCCAAGTATATATCTATAAATTTGATTCAGACACCATTATTAATTTTATTTTTTTATTAAAAAATAGGAATTTAATGATTTTTCAGTCACACTACTGTATTTTTTTCTGCCATTTAACCATAACGGAACCATAAAAAACAGTAATCTAATCATGTTTGGCATTTGATTATGATTCGCCACAAGGATAATACGGTAATATGTCATGAATTATGATAGATCCTTATGATAGATCTAATGATCATTATCGTTTATTTATTTATTTATTTTTAATGTGATGTCAAGTGTTGATCTTCTATATTTGGACCAATAATAACCATCGAATGTACCTAGGGATAAATACCAAACTGTAGCATCTCGTTAACCATTTCCCGATATGTAAAAAACCATCCAAGGCATAGATATTTCCTTTTATTCTCATTGGGTTTAATGAGGGCACAACCCGTGATTCGGAAACATAGATGGTATAGTCTTGTGATGATGGTGAACAACAATGATGAAGAAATAGTCAAAATTATTGAGACAGCTTAAGTAACATAACAAAGCTTGAGCATAGTGTAGCATGTAATTCCAAATAACACAACCACCACACTAAGAATGGACACGGGCAATTCCAAGAAAACCTTGCCTTATTCTCACACTAAATGCCCAAAAAACTTTTGGAGGCTTCTAAGTGAATGCCAAAATTCTTTCATATTTTGTCTCTTTAACTTTCTCCACATCCTTTTAGGATACTTGGAACAAGTTCGGCATGATTCCTTTACGACACTCGATGCTAAGGAGACGACGCGATAAATATTCACTCCATGTATGAATATGCAGCGCTCATGTATCTACAGAATTTGATATCACATCATTTGCTACACCTACTGGATACTATTGTTCTGCAGCCAATATAGAAAAGGTTTGTTAGGAGTTGAGAGACGTCGTACGGCGAACATCCGGTTCCTGAAAAATAAAGTAGAACACCAATAATGGCAGAAAATAGAACACCAATAATTGCAGAGTATTTGTGTCAATAATCAAGAGTTAATGCATCACCTTTATTGACAGGGCTTCATATGAAAAAGGTATTCTGGATATGGTAAATTTAGCCTTCAAATGACAGCAGACTGGATTTTTTCACACTTACTAAGTATATTGATTTCTATGTAGGCAAGACAAATTTAGCCTCCAGCACTACATTATTAGAAGTATCACGAGCAATTCCATCTAGTTTCTGTCTTCTGGCTGTGCATCTTTATTTCTATTTACCAAAGCTCTGCATCATACTTTGTCCTACTAATATATCCAAAACCCATAGATGTTTTCCTTAGACCAAATACTATACGATGCAAAGAGGACAATTGTGACTTAATACACAAAGACAACCTCAATAAAATCTCCCACTGCAAAGCTTTTCCAAGCTTAAATAGGAGGCATGAAAACAAGTTCAAATCACTTCAAACTCATTCCAGTCAAGTATAACTCACCCGAGTCAAATCTACGTTGCCATGGGAAATGCTACTCTGCGCTTAACACTGCCGACAAAGAGCTACACATGTGAGTCCCACACAGCAGAGGTCGTTCATTTAATCACAGACAAGGAAGAACAATGTGAGCATGATGGATGGGATGGAGAAAGTACCATGTTTTACAAAACTCACCGGCTGAAGCAGGTACGCACTAAAATTAATCAAGTTTGATACAACACCTCTTTGCCTTCATTGAACAAAATTCAACAAGCATGGAATCGAGAAAGAAACGATGACAGAGATTTGAGTTACTTCCCTATCCATCTTCTTGAAAAATCAACCCAAAAGTTAAGAAGAACTATTCAAAACTCCAAAGTTTAAACTCAGATTGTCAACTGTAAAAGGAAAACACTTTGATTGCTAAAATAACTAAACGTAACGGCACAAAGTAGATGAGATAGAATCATAGAATATGTAACGAACTTGGATAGCAGACAGGTGAGCAAAAGCTACAAATATTTCCTTGTCCTTCTATAAATACAAATTACTCTCTCCCAATCCTTTCACCCGTTAGTTACAACTGGCCACACTGCTTTTATCCTTCTCCTTAAGGGGTAATAGGTAGAATCTGGAGAAAAATTGTCCACATAATCATTTAAAACATATGCGAGGATCATTTGATTATCATTTCTAACACTAAACCAGGTTGCAAGTATTTGAGCGTATTTATGACAATCTAATCAAGAACATAAATGATTGAACTCTAAATTCGTATAAATCCAACTTTAAGCAAACATGTGAAACAGTACGTGAAAGTCAAACAGAATAATTAATAACTATAAATAACCCAGAGGTCAAAAGTAAAGTGCACCAGACACGTTTCTTGCTCGTGAATCAATGCAATTTTCATCACAACACCAACTTAAAAATGAAAGGTAATGTTAGCCAACTTAGCTGGAATAATAATTGTTCGGTGATGTGAAAATTGTATATAAGAAAGACTTAACAAGTTTTATTGGTTACTTATTATTGATATTTCTAAACTGATAAAACTTGACGAATAGAATAAAACTCATACAGAGAGGAACATGAAGGAATCAGATAACTTTTTAGGAAAAAAGATGCGATGTGGTGTAATCACGTGTTTTCGCCTCAAGACAAAAGTTGGCAACTGCATTTTACTTTATCTGTAAAGCAATCATGTTTTTTCTTATCATGCTTGACGCAAAGACTTAACTTCAGTAAATGGTATCAAATATATATCAATCAAAGGAGATAAATGCAAAAGCACCAAATAATTTAACATAATATTTGGATTTTCATATCAGGCTATATATCCTCTTGCCATAGTAGAAATGACAAATGGAGAAACAGGAGACTTTGACGCAAAGATAAGCATAAATTAATCTTGCTGCATGCAAATTGCCAACTGGCACCAATTTCTTAAAGAAGCTGTCATACCACGCTTTGTTCCGTGGACATTTAGAACTCATCCTTGCCATTCATGACAAATAAGAGATATCCCAAAATATTCATAGATACTACACGTTCTACACATGCATGAGGTGCGAGGTTTCCCATTCATTCTTCTCTCCATGGGGTTTGAGAGTTGAATAAACATCTAACTTGAGACTATTCAGCACTCAGTTATCAGGTAGACTATACATACATTTAGCCTAATGATCACGATACAACAATCACAAGGGAGTGTACCTGATTATCAAAGTTAAGGAGTTTCAGACAGATCAAATACAATACATAATCATCATGCTGCTCAAGTTCTTGGTAATTGCATGCAACGGCTAAAATGGAAATCATAATTTACTTTACCGTATTCACTTAGTCAACACTGGAAAGATCTGGATATCTTTGTTTAACTAAATGTATGAACACAATGCAGATTGCGGAGAAGCTAGCATCAGTAGCAAGTATTGCAGGCCCTATCCTTATAACAGGCTTGCTTATGTATTCCAAGTCTTTCATATCAATGCTATTCTTGGGATATCTTGGGGACATTGCACTCTCTGGGGGTTCATTGTCAATTAGCTTTGCCAATATAACAGGTTACTCTGTCCTCAAGGGGCTGGCCATGGGGATGGAGCCAATATGTTATCAAGCTTATGGAGCAAAGAGATGGGGAATTCTTAGTCAAACATACAGAAAAACTCTCTTTCTTCTCTTAGTTGCAGCCATTCCGATCTCTTTGTTGTGGCTGAACATGGAACCTATCCTTTTATGGTTAGGCCAAGATGAGAGCATTGCCGCAGTGGCCAAGATTTACATAAAGTATTCCATTCCTGACTTGATTGTTCAGGCTCACTTCCATCCCCTGAGAACATTCTTGAGGACCCAAAACATTAACAGACCCCTAACCATATCAGTAATATGTGCAATGCTTCTTCACTGTCCAATCAACTACTTTCTTGTTGTGCACCTAAACATGGGTGTGAAAGGAGTTGCCCTAGCCTCAGCTTGGAACACTTTAAATGTAAATCTAGGGCTGCTAATTTACCTTCTCCTATCAAAAACCTCTTTAAAACCTTGGGACAGGGACATATCCAACACATTTTTGGAAGGTTGGCAGCCTCTCCTAAAACTTGCAGGACCAAGTGTATTATCGGTATGCCTAGAGTGGTGGTGTTATGAAATACTGTTACTGCTTTGCAGTCTATTACGTAATCCACAGGCAAACGTGGCTGCAATGGGAATTTTAATCCAAACCACGAGCTTGCTTTATATCTTTCCTTCTTCTTTGAGCACAGGTTTGTCAATACAGGTAGGCCATGAATTAGGGGCTGATCAGCCAAGACAGGCTCAACGGACAACAGTTATGGGACTCACTCTATCAATTCTATGGGGAATTCTGGCCTTCCTTTTCACGATTGCAGTACGAGATCTATGGGGAACACTATTTTCTAGTGAACCACAGATTCTTTATTTGACATCCATTACTCTTCCTATATTGGGGTTTTGCGAACTAGGTAACAGCCCGCAGACAACGGCATGCGGGATTTTAGTAGGATGTGCTCGGCCAAAAATGGCATGCAACATAAATTTTGTGTCCTTCTATCTTATCGGTTTACCAGTTGCAGTTCTGTTGGCCTTCAGATTTAATATGGGCTTCGTTGGGCTGTGGTTTGGGCTTGCAGCAGCAGAAGTTTCATGTACATGCATGATGGTTTGCACTCTGTTTTACACAAATTGGGAGCAGCAAGCCAGCAGAGCTAAGGAACTAACTCAAGAAAAAGAAGGCATTAAGAATGACTTGGAAGCCCCTCTCTTAAGCTGATCGTTTTACTAGCATACTCTGATTGATGAACTTCAATAAAGCGTTAAGTGGTAGTGAGAATAGATGTAAAGGTACAGATAATATGCATTGCAAGTACTGAGGGAAGAGAGTTGAGATGGGGTAGCATTGGCAAACCCCATTTCCCTAGTATAACTCTGACCAAAATGAGTTTTTATCCTAAAAAGTCAGAGAGTCACAATCTCTTCTCTAGATTTCAAAATTCTTATTGATTTCCATTTGTAACATGATCTATCATGCTTTAATTCTAGTTTGAATTCTCTTCTAAAGTGACAGACAACTTAGATCGGAATGCACAAAGAATGTGGCTAAACAAACCTCCTTAACAATAGCAAACAAATTGTGCACAAAGCTACAGACTTTTCATTTGAGATTGTACAAAAGATAAGTTTTAACACCTTTGCGCAAGCACTTATCATTTTAATCTGAATAGAGAATAACGACAAATAAGAGAATCTCGCAAAAGCCTGTAGTATGTTGTGTGTATTCAGCTTGAACTGTTGCCATTGTTTCGAAACAAAGAAGGCTTTACTCATTTGTAACCAAACTCACAGAGCAGTCAAGCTGAAGTATAAAAATTAGTCGTAGAACCTTGTCTGTTTCCCAAACTGTGTCCTTGAAGGCAGTAACATCATAACTGTGTCCTTGTCTCCTTGAAGGCGGTAATGTCATTTAAGTTAATTGTGAAACAACGGATCAGATTCATGCTCCACAAACTAGAAACATGACAAAACAAAGAAACAATTTGGACAATATAGCCAATACAAATCTCTTTTCAAATCAAAGTACAAAAAAAAAAAAGAACAATTTACTGATTCTGAAAGAAGAAAAAACAGCAGTACTCATACACTACCGTTTCTCACCTTTTTCCCAGTTATCAAGAGAACAATTATAAGATTACAGGACCAACCCATAATCATGTCAAAAGTTCCTCGAGCTAAATAAATAACCAACTCAAACACAACCAAAAGTTAAAGCTAAACAAGTTGTAAGATGACAATAAACTAGATATGTGACAGGAAACGCCGTTCCTGTCACATAAAATGAGCTAAATTAACTGAGATTCCAGTTGGGATAGGGCGATTAAATCCTGCATCACAACAAATGAATGCAGATCTACATGCACATTTGTTACAAAAAAACTAGCAAATAGCAATAGAGATACAAAGCTGATGTCACTTGCCAATACATGTAGCTCACAGTCAAAGGAAAATACATGTAGTTTAGTCAAAAGCCAATCTACAAATGGATATGAGATATGTAATGGCTCATTCCAAAAGCAACCTTGAGAGGCAGAGCAGAGGCAAGTGTCCCCTTGTCCCCTGTAACCAGTCTATCGACAAACAGTTTTGTTAGCTCGAGAAAAAACAGATAACTGAAAGCAAAGTCTAGCTATCTTACTAACGGCTTCGACCAAACAAATGAGAATGTGCTGAAACATATGAACTGAACGGAGATGGAACATTCAGAACAATAATCTACTGCACGAGAATAGACTCTTAACCGAGAATCAGCAAACACAAGTTCGCAAAACAAAAATGAATAACTCAAACAACAAAGTTTAAACAATATTTATAGTCGGAACATATAAGTTATCCAAATATCTCAAAACTCAAACTAAAAAAAAAAACCTTTTTTTTCCCCAAGATGTCATCTAAAGCACTCAAAACATATTTTAGACAAACAGTGCATAGCCAACTCATAAACATAAGTATCAAACATCATAAAATAATCACAGAAACGATTTCAAAACGTAAATATCATGTAATTTGCCGAAATATGAACAGAATAGAAGCCTGAACAGAACTTAAAAGAAACAAAATCTACATATGAATCGTGGGTTCCTGAACTTGTAACTTATCACGCGTTCTGTATAATAATGATCATTCATAATTCCCAGAATCTTATAAACAATTCTCATTCCCAACTGAAACCCGTTGTCATTCACAAGTCCTTCCTTTTTATCCCTGTCCATTTCGAACGACCAGAATCAAAATAAGCTATCAAAGTCAGAAAAGGGTATATAAAAATCAAACATTTTTTGATATTTTCATATCGTGCGAGCCAGTGTTCGCGGTGTTTTTGTGCTTGCGGCGCACCTCAGTCGAGAATTGAACCACTACGAGGATCAAATATCAACCCCAACCAAACTGAAAATGCTAGATTCGAACCCCTGCTAGGCTGAGAACCGAACTAATCCCTTTTTAAAAATTTTTTTTTTTTAATAAAATAATTACATAAAAAGTCAAAACACACAATAATAAAAATAAAATTTAGTTTGATAACATAATAACAAAAACTAAGCATATATATAATTAAATTTGAAATTCTAATTATAAAAATTTAGAGTATACCTACTACAAAAAAATAAACAATTATTTTTTTAAAATTAAAATTTTACAAAATAAATATTAAATGATGAAAATCTACGATATCAAATCTTTCTTGATTTTATATAAAAATAATAATAATAAAAATTTCAGATCATCCCGGATCAACCCGACCTGATTAAATTTCCGGGTTAGATTTTGGGTCCAGCCCAATTCGACCCAAACCAAAAAAAGCCTCAACCCTAACCCAATATTTTTGGGTCGACTCATATCGAGTTGACGGGTTGAGTTCATTTTTGACACTCCTAAAATTTCAAGTTCTGAAAGAAATAAGTAGACACGTAATGAAACTAACTATGGTAAAAAAAAATAAAAAAATCTCTACTAGTATACAAAAGAAAAGGGCTTGCTTTTTTTCTTTCTCTTAACTGATTACTATTCTAATTTTACATAACTATCATAAACACATTGAGATTCATTTATTTTAGGAACAAAATAATAATATATATAGTTTTGGTTTCTTCACCAACTCTTTTAAATCGCGATGCACTTTTTTTCTACCACAAAACTCTCTCGACCTATCATTCTATAAGTTTTGTTCTCTTTTATTAGGTTTTACCTTTCTACTGATTTGACAAATATTGTGGTTATTCTTCTCATGATTTTGCAAATATTGCAGTACGTGCAAATGTTTTGTTTTTGTTTGGATTATGTTACATACACATTGCATGCATTACGGTTGCCAGTACACATAATGTTGGAGAATTATTCTTTGACATTAGCAAAAAGTACGTGAAATAGATACATTCAAAAATAAAACAAAATTCTAACCCATTTTTGAGTCTTGACCCACCTATTTTTTAACAATAGTTTCATTATTTTCATTTCCATCTTTTTACATTTTTTTTAATCAAATCTTTTTACATTTGAGATGAATGACTCCGGCATAGAAACAAAAAAAAAATGGCAATAGGACCTGGCTAGAGTCGTCAATTTGGGTTAGGTCCGTCGGATCGGCCTGACCCGCCACATAATTTAAGTGGGTTGGGTTGACATTTTTTCAACCCAACAAAAGGTGGGCTTAGATGGGCCAACCCACCAAGGTCCGCGACCCGCGCGAGTTGGTCCGCCGCGGGCCTGGAGGATTAATAATTTATATTTATTTTTATTATGATATATGTATTTTTTAATAAAAGTTATGAATTTTTTTTGTATTAATTACTTTATATAAAATTTACACACATGAAATCAATAATTTAAATTTTTATTAATATATTTCTATTAATATTTATTTATGAAATGATATTTATAATTAATTATAATTTTATTTATTTATTTTTATTTGTCGTGAGCCAACCCGCGGGCCGGTCCGCCTAACCCACAACCCACCTTGGGTTGGGTTGGGTTGAGGATTTTTGACCCGCCAGAATGGTGGGTCGGCCCGCCATCGACCCGTCTAAAGGTGGATTTTTGGTGGGCCGACCCGCTCCGCCATGGGTTGATCAGTTTGACAGCTCTAGACCTGGCTCAAGTTTTTTGCATCTACATGACTAAGTCCAATAAACAAAACTGGGATAATAGCCAAAATAGTAAGTTTGATTGTTTTGTTATTTGGTCCTGTAAGTATTCAATTTTGTGTTTTGGTCCTGTAAGTTTAGTTATATTTTGGTTAGTCCTTTTTCATTTAAGCAATGTTTTTATAACCGGACTAATGATCAAACCGATCTAACTTAAAAAAACGATCAAACTGGTTGAACTTTTTTAACCGGACGGTCTGATTGGAAAATAGTTTATATAATATAAATATAATTAATAATATATTTTAAATTATAAAAACTTAAAAAATGTATATAAATAGAAAAAAATATATTTATCATAGTTTGAAAATTAAATAATTATATAAATATATTAAAAAAAATTATAAACTCTAATATTAATAAATAATATTTTTAACGAAGAAAAAAATTTCAAATAATCATGTATATATATATAATAAAATATTAAATTAAGGTTTTAAAATAAAAAACTATTTTTAAAAAAAAAATCGAAAAAAACTAATTTTTCGGTTCTTAATCAGTTCTGCCAGTTCAACTATTAAAACGGTTTTTGGAAGTATTTCGGATCAAATCAGTGATCGGTTCTTGGTCGAACCAGTCGCTACAGTCCGATTTTGAAAACATAACATTTAATTTTTGATGCCCCTACAGACACATCATCATTTTTCAATGCCACTTAAGCATTTTTAGCTGTCACGTCAGCATTTTCTGATGTCACGTCAGCATTCTATGAAAAAAGGACTAAAAACCAATTATAACTTAACTTATAGGACCAAAATCCAAAATTAAATACTTACAGGACCAAAACACAAAATAAGCAAACTTACAAAACCATTTTGACAATATTTCCAACAAAACTGGACATTATTTGTTTGTGCCTATATTTTCATGGGCTTTTTAGGTGTAAAAATCGAAATTAATTTTTTGGATCTCTACAATTCAATACTGATTTTTAAACTGTTTGAGGCTTTCAAAATATTTGGGTCTGAGTCTCTTGCATCTCCCTTCAGGTCTGGCCCTGAGGTGCTCCATCTCGAGAGTTATATCGGAGAGGCCAATTAATTATTTAATCACTTTTTCTATATCAAAGTTTGTAATTTTTTTTTATTAGAATTTGGAAATACTTTCAAAAAATGATTATAAACTTTTTTTCCCTCAAAACTTTAAGCATTTACAAATACTACCTTAAATGACATCGAACCTTGCAGTAGATCCTTTGCGTTGATAGCTTATCCCGTTAGTTAGATTATTAGATGGATTTTTTTTTATATACTAAGATTAGTGTTCCAAAAAAACTTGCTTAAATGATTCTTAATCGCGTTTAAGCTCGATTAAGCAACCACTTTTTAGAAAAAAAGATTTTATTTGTTTTTTTTAAATGAAAATAATTTTATAAATATGTATATTGATAGCTTTGAACTTGAAATATCTATTAAATCTTATATTTAGGTTAATCTGTCATTTTATTTAATATTTTTTTAAAATAATTAAAATTATAATAAAAATAAAAAACGATTTTTCACCCTTAAGCTCATACTAACTCGTGTAAGCTTGCAAAGTTTGAAACTCGACCTTCACGCTTTTTAAAACATTAACTAAGAATTAGAAAACCACAAGTCGGATAGATTAAATTTACTACAATGAAATCAATTAAATTTTTTAATACATGATACGAAACATGTTAACTAGACACTGATATTTTGTACTCGTTTGTCAACTGCAAAGTTCTATTAAAAAAGATCAGCCACAAATGTGAGAAATACAGGTTCAAAAATATCGTACATCATTTATTCATCCAACTATATTGTACGTATCAACGTATGCCATGGGCCAACAAAATAATACCATAATGGTTTATATAAGCCCAACACGTGAATATCTTGAAATGTTAACTTACTTTTTTAAATCCTTTAGATACATAAGTTTTTCTTCTTCTTTTTTATTTTTTTTTTTGTTGGCTGTGTATCTTTTTTAAATTCTTAAACCGAAATTATATTTCAAATCACCCCCTTACGGAGAGAGTGTGAGGATTGTAATGTAGATAGAAATTCGAAAACAACAACAACAACAATAATAATAATAATAATAATAATAATAATAATAATAATAATAATAATAATAAACGGGATGTCGAATTTAAGTTTTGTAAAGTCATTAAACACGAATTAGTTGATATAGTCGATTGGTTACAGACACCAATATTTCAAATTTGATACAATGTGTCAAGTTATAGACCGTTCTCTACACCTAAATAAGTATCTATATTTGAAGGGTTTTGAAAGTTCATTTCAACCTATCTATCCAGGCATTACCCCCATGATAGATCTAAGGGTCCTCATTTATCAATACACGCGGGGTTCACTAAAAAATAATGAATCTCACATTTATTGATAAATGTTTACCGTTAGATCTACCTCAAGGCAGTGCCTGTATAGGTAGGATCTAACTTAGCCGTCTCCCCTTTTCCCACCAGAAATTGAAAGAAACATTGCCAAGTTAAACTTAAATCTCGATACAAAAACAAAAAGAAACCAGAGATTTTAAAGATGTAAGCAAATGTATAAATTCAATCATAACGATAAGAAATCTTACAATATCACAGACTTTCTTTGTGGCTTTACACAAATTTTAGCCACAAAAATTGGAATCTCTTCAAAAATATAAGTATAAAAATGGAGATATCTATAACTATTAACTAAACTAGGTACAAATATTAGGCCTAAGCGGGTGCGAACCTGCAACCACAGCATATAGAACCACATCCCCACACATATGACATCCTCCCTACATACCCTTTAATCTCATGATCTTCCCTTTATAAATTATATATATATATATGTTTTTTTTAAAACTCGAACCCTTGTCGGAAATCTTGCGGTGTGGAATCAGTAGTACTGTCCCCCGACGTATGTTTGGCCGAACTGCCAGTTGGCGGGGGCGGCGTTGTTGCTAACAAGAGTCCTGCCATCACTTGTGGTGACTTGAAATGAGAGGCTTTGGCCGTTGAGGTAGGAGTTGCTCTGCCAGTTTTGTCCCCAGTTTCTAGACATGGTTTGCCACCCTGTTCTTGATCCCTTGATCGACACAGAATGGACGTCCCCGGCGCCTGCCACGTTTGTCACTAGTACTAGGTTGAAGTAGGAGTGTCCATTGATTGTGAATCTTATTCCTCCCTTCTTCACACAGGGCACCCTGTCAAAATAGATATCAGAATTCCGAGTCATGTCTTGTCCGACCAAAACAGCGAAAACGGACAAGTTACAGGACCAAAAATGAAAAACTAACTGACGACTAATGGGGGAGAATTTGTAAATTTTCTATGTAACGGCTTTTGGGGTTGGTTTAGTACCTTCTGAAAGAGACCGGGACGATCCCTGCTCGGTACTGAGCGATTTGCAAGAAAGCGGGCTGGGCCATGTCGAAGTGTTGGCGGGGAGGATTGCACCAGCCTCCGTTGTCATTGGGGAGAGAGGGGTTAGGGGGGCAGAAGTTGGTGGCGGTGACGGTGATGGTGCCGGGCAGGCACGACTTGGATCCGCCGGAGCAAGTCAACTGGTAGCACGAGCCGCAGCTCAAGCCATTGTTGAACAGAGCAGTGCTGAGTGCTGCGGTGTTGGTGCCGTATCCTTGACTGTACAGATTGCCATATCCACAAGCACCTCCTGCAACAAAAATGTCACTCGTTGGAATCCTATTCCTTAATCACCAAGGGGGCTAATCGTGACACATGAATGTGACCATTTTAGAAGCACATCTTATCTTATATTTTAAAATGAAAATATAGTCCTCGACTTGTGTTTTAATAAAAAGTTAAAAAAAAACCCAAGTCATTTTCTTGCACAAGTTGGACCAATCCAACTAATTCACTAGAAAAAGTAGTGGCCGGTCATTTGTGCGGTGGGGAAAAGGTCTTCAAATTGTTAACATATGTAAAGATTAGCTAGTGAAAAATCAAACGAGTTCTATAACTTCTTTATATAATAATTTACAAGTTATTAAACATACCCATTGTGCCCGATGCATCGCCTCCACCGTAGAAAGTGGCGAACGCGCCCTGCCATCCTCCATAGCCGCCGTAGACGCCTCGTAGGCAGTGGTTGAAGAACAAGGAGAACAAGAGCAGAGAGGCAAGAGAAGGCATTGGAATGGCCATTAAAGGAATTGAGAGAGGCACAATGTTTTACGTGGTGAGGACTTGGTACATAGTTTGGTGGAAGGGGGGATTTATTTATATAGAAGAGGATCGATTGAGGGGGGAGTTTGGCAAAATGTAGTGTGCGTTAGAAAGAGACAAGAGAGGCATAAGATGCACATGCATTTGTTCCTACTCGAACTACCAACTGCTAATCTTGTAGACCCTACTAGCACATGCATTCTCAACTGTTTCCTTCTTTTTATTTTTATTTTATATTTTATAGAGAGTCAAATTGAGCTAAAGTTTTTAAAACTCGGAAAATATTAGCATGTTCGAAATCATTGTTTTATGGGAAAAAAATTCGCCGATTCTTCTTCAAATCCCAATGAGTCGTCAAAGTTGGATCTTAGCATGTTAAGTTGATTTTTTTGGCTGAGTGCTATCAGGAGTCGTATATTGCAAATATGACGTCAACATTCTAGTGAAAAGTACTAAAAATAAGATAGGTAACTTTATGCACTAAGAACTAATCTATATCTATTTATTTATTAAGTAAAAAGACATTAGAGAAATTAACATGATCTCTTGATATGAAACCTTGATTTTTAAATTTCAAATTATTTGAAAAAAAGAGTGAAAAATAACTAATATAATTCATTATCTTTTAACTACTCCTTATGATATTTTAACCCAAAAATCATTCATTTTGTGTTTCCATAAATATATTAGATTTTTTTTCGAAATTAATCTTAATAAAAAAAATCAACTTTTTCGTCACACACAACGGGTGTGTGCACATACGCTAGCATGAACAATATCACGTCACGGACTCGGGCTCACCCAAACGTGATTGCATAATGGACTTTTGCGAAACTATTTCGTATCCGTTATTACTTTACAAAAATGACTAGTCCAAATTGATATAGGAGTCCATTCTAACCTCTTCTAAACTATAGTAAACTTTCCTTTTTAAATTTTAATCACTGGGCGACAAGAGTATCACAAACAACTTATGGGATCAAAATCCAAACCAAACCAATCTATAAGATTATTTTGCAAGTTTTCTCTATTTTCATGAATATACAAAACATAGAATACATATATTTGATGAAAATTTGGAGAATAATGGGGAGTGACTAACTTTTGCCCGTATCCTCCAACTCTACTACCTTATGTAAATAATCTTGTGAGATTTATCAGAAATAGTTAAATACGTATCTAAACTATATATAAAGCAAGATAATCTTAGTGGTCTCTTGGTAAACTCACTTTTAATTTTTTTTTTTTTTTTTAAAAACCTCACAAAATTATCAAATTGCAAAAATTATATACCATATATAAATCAAGAGCACCTTAGTGGTCTCTTGGTATAATCACTTTTAATTTTTTTAAAAAACCCATTAAATTATCAAATTTAAAAAAAAATTAAAATTAAAATCAAATATTTGAAAAATATAAATTTATATTATTACACACATAATATAATATTTTTATATAACATTACACACGCAATGCGTGTGAGGTGCGGTTAGTATAGATTATGTAAAGGTGGAAAATGAATAGTGTTTGAAAATAAAAATGAAAACATGAAACTTTTAAAGTAAAGTATACTAAATAAGTAAGTGATTCTCATATTAATTTTTTAATAAAATGAAAAAAAAATACCCTTATTGACGATATTAAAGTAATCAAATGTACACCTTGGTTTACACATTTTCTTATTAATTATAAAATATTTCTTGATCAACTAGATATTTATTTCTTATTATGGGTATTTTTGTAATTAATGAGAAAAATGATAAAAAATTTAAGTAAGAGTGTAAATCAAGGTGTACATCTAACATTTTTCTAATTTTTTTTTGTTGAAATGTTTTTAGTAATAATATTAACTATATAATAAATGCAAGTATCATCGAGCTGCTGGTTTGTCCCACCAGGTTCGGCACGTCGTCATAATTTACGGGTCCACTCTTGGCTGCGGGTTTGAACTTTGAAGCACCTCGAGTAGATAAAGGTTCCCAATAAATTTGTAATTTTCATTTAGCAAATTGGGATTTATTAAAAAAAAATTGAGCATATTTGTGATTCATATGCCATGAGGATTTTATAATCTCCGGTTTTAAGAACGTTCACGTACCATAGTGCAATAAATTTTTCTCCGGGAAAAAAAAATTGCCTCGTTATAAGTTGGTGTCTGACGGTTTTGGTCGTTATATTTGTTGCTTCTATGTGTTTTTAATTTTTTGTGTTATCAAATTTTAGTTTTAATACATCATCTTAGATTTATTTGTACTTTCAAGTTTCATGAGTTCTTTTCATAAGTGATGTCGATGAGACATTTGCATTAGCCTACGTTGTGTTGATACATTAACGTTTTTTTGAGGGAAAAAAGACAGAAATAACAAAAAAAATAAAAAACATACAGGATTAAAATTGAAATTTGATGAAGTTGATTTTTTTCCTCAGGTTCAGTCTGGTAGAAAGAATCCTCCAACTCCTTTATAAAGCAGGTCGGGGTAGGGTACCGATGAATTCTGCACAAGCAACAACTAGGTCAGGGGAGCGCCGAAATTGTTTTTGGTGTGACCCCTCTGATGCCTAAGTCAGTGTCTTGAAGGCAAATGGTATGATGAATGCCAAGATGAAGGCGTGAATATGTGAGTGAATGACGAATGAATAAAATCATAACAATACCTCTATTTATAAGGGTAGGAGGAGCAAGTTACCTAGTCGAAGTAGAACTAGTCCTGAGGTATGACTCCTCATTCATTGGACCACCCTTAAAACTTATCCCTATCCCGTGAATATATGTAAATGGTCAAGCTTATCCTGTATACATCTGAGTCCTACTTGAACTATAAAAGGTATACGCGGCCCATGAAGACCAGCCCTGGTTATAACAAAGCACAACATATTCTAGACCAGGCTGTATCTTGACATTTTGGGTCACAGCGGATAAACCCATTATAAACGGGCTCGGGTTGAAATATTTTTTCGGGGTAACAAAATTTATCAATATAACTAAAATTGTAAATAGCCAAATATGATAGTGATTAATTCATAATTTTGGCGATTATTCACAAGATCGGATCAAACAAAACCAAAAAACAAATCTACGATAAAATTGATCTTATAAGATAATATCAATTATCCTAAGGCAAATTGATCTGAACATGACAAACAAACTGCAGAACAAATCAAACATTCCCACAGTAAATCAGAACAGATCAAACGTTCCCATAAGCACAAACAAACAACATAACAGTTCAAACACTCCTAGAAGCAATTCAGTAATACAGATTAGATGAAAGCTACGAAGCTTGTTAGATAAAATACAAATAAAGGTGTTGAGAATGTTAACGTTAGCCTCCGTACTCGACATTGATTCAAATATTCTACTATATTTGGAATAGTACGAAGACACGTGTCAATTTCTGATAAAATGTCGGATGAAACAGATACAATCATTCCATCAGCTACTTTTTTTAACATTGCAGATAGAAGCCTATAAATACTTGGTGATGATCAGTCATCAACAACTTTGTTCAAGCGATCAAACTTCTGTTATATCTCTTATCGTGATTCAATTCTTAAAAGCCTTCACTTTGTGAATCGTGCTCAATCCAAACGAGAATCAGATCAAAGTTCCAAATCACAGAGTTGAGAAGCAAAAATCAAATTGATTGAAGTCTAAACACTATGTGATATTTCAGAAAGAATTGTCGTAACACATATCTTGTGTTTTCCATCTGTAACTCAAACAAACGTTGATTCGTGTTGAGAAGTTGTTACTAGAAGTTCCTTTAATTAATTTCAAGGGTTGATTGGATCATATTTTTACAGATTTTCACAAATCGTTATATAAATCAAATTTTTCTAGTGAAATCCTTATGAAAACAGAAAAAGAGGAGACGTAGAAGTTTTAAACTTCGAACTTCCATAAAAATTTTTGTGTTCCTTATCTTTATTTACTGTCTTTACTTATTCAATCTGCATTAAGTTTTACAGTTAAGTTATGCGAGGAAGAACTTCCGTCTGATCAGATCGGTCTTTCGAGCAAAATTTGGTTTAAGCAAAAATACTTTTTAATAGGCTGTTAAATCAGTTCAAAGTATCGAAATATTTTTAAAGTGTATATTTATTCCCCCTCTACACAGAGTCCCGATCCCAACGAAATATATAGGTCCAAAATTGTATTTTTTTTCCTTCCAATTAATCAAATTTTGGTTAAAAAAAAAGGATATATATATAATAAATTCCCATGATTTGGAGGTCATTTAAATACACACAATTTTTAAATATTAAGTCAGGGGAATCATATGAAATCTTTTTAAAAAATATAATCGATACCCAATAAAATATTTCAATGTAAACCCAACTCAAATTATAGATTGATGTTAAAAATATTATAAATTGTTATCGGGATTGTATTTATTTATTATTTAGTGATTTGCCTGAAATTGCGCCTGATAACTACGTAGAAATAATGGGGGAAATATTTGACATTAGGTTTTGGAGGTCATATTAATAAATATAATTTAATGACTGGTTCGACTCGCAAGTACGAGCTATTATATTGAATAATTGAGGTAGGCGATTTAATAATTACCAATAAATTATATAATCCCAAATTATAAACTCCATTATTATTTCCACCCACTTGATTTAAGTAAAATTAAAGTTGGGACATTTATTTTATACTCGATTTACAGGTAGAACATTATATAGTCCAGGTCGACTTGTAGCATGATTTTAATTCCAGACATTGAAATTTATTGTTTTCATTAATATATATATATATATATATATATATATATATATATATATATAGGTGTTCATATTGTAAACGTTCAAAAGGTTAAAGTGTTAACTAAAATCAATTTATAAAATTGCATTTAAAAAAAATGAAATTCACCAAGTTGATTTAAATAAAGTTTTGTTTTCGGAGTTTGGTCTGTCTTATTGAAATCATTAATTTTTTATTTTGTACATTCATATTAATTTTCACCCAAATATTAATATATATATATATATATATATATATATATATATGGATTTTTTTTGAGAAAATATATAGATATGGATGTATAGATATCACACCAAAACCAAATTTCGACCAATAATATCATATATTAAAATTGTAATTTTAGTTAGTATAATCGTCGATTCATGAGTTTGATATTTGATAATTTTTATTTTTCAGCTTACTCTTGTATGTTTGTAATTTTTAATAGTGTTGATGTGTAGATATCGATATTATGATTTAATTTGATGTCACGTCAAAAACATATCGATTTTATATTAAAAAAATAACTAAAATTATAAATATATATATATATATATATAAATAAAACTTGAAAATATAAAAAAACAGACAAATGTTTCATTCGTCTCAATTATATAACCCGAATTATGTTTTTTTGTCCGTCCGTATATACTCAAATTTTTACTTATAAATTCTTTTACTAATATATTAATTCTATTTAATGTGTATAATTGTATTCAATTTATTTTCCTAATATCAATAAATAAAGATATATTATAAAATTTGTTTGCATAATTTGTTTTTCCAACAGCATTCTTAATCCATGGCAAACAAAATGAAATGTATAATTTAGACTGAGAGATTATAAAAGCCAAAAATATAATTTTCTCTAATTTTTACTTTAAACTTTTTTCTTTCTATTTTTAGCATCCCATCAAGCTCCAAATTTGATGTCAACGAGGAAATAATTTTGTCTGAACTAGTACCGATTCGTTTACGAGTTTTCGTGCCAAAAGTGGCATGAAGAGACACTTGATTCATTATATTATATTCTGTTCATCTAAAATACCTAGTACTACTTTTTTTTTTCCACACAAATTAAGAAAAAATTATTAAAAAAATAAATTTTATACGAACTTCCTATTTTATCTTTATTTAATTTATTAAAAAATTATTGCACAATTTTCAAGATGTAGTTAATAGGGGTAAATTAGTAAAAAAGTGTAATAAAATATTATTAAATATGATATATGATTATATATTTGGGACAAACAAAAAATGAAACGTGAACTATATAATTGAGATGGAGAAAATATATTTAAGGTAATATATAATATAATAAAAAAATTATAATGTCCTAAACATTGATAAATCGGAAAAAAAATATTAACATTTTTTTTTATAGCAGTTTGACTCGAAGAACAATGCGACGGTCAAACGTACCTTAAGGTCAATGTAGAAAAGCCTCGGGGGAGCAAATACATTGTGGTAACCCATAAATTTGCTGAATTTTAATAAATTTAGAGCCATAATTTTTGGTGTTTTGTGAAGTAAATTTATTTGTCGTCATGTTGATGAACGAATACGAAAATATACATTTTTAGGACACCACTCCGACTAATATGGCTGTTTGAACGTGAAAAGACTAAGATAAATAAAATAAGATGGTGATTATTTAAATAATTTTGTTTCTATATCTTGAGAAATAAAAAAGTAATAGTGTGGTAAAAATCCATTAAATAATCTTCGACGTTATATTATCAATTCTCCAACGTAAAAACGATTAAAAGTACATAAACAACCAAATTATTGCATTAAAAACTCATTTTGATGAATTACAGAACCAATTGCGAATTTGCGATTAGGTTTGAAAAAAAAATATCGAATTTTTGGTACGATACGGTAACGAAACCGAATTTTTGGGTACGATAACGGTATAAAATTTGAAAATTTTGATATGGGGAAATTGCATATATCACCCTTGTGAAATTTCGTGTTAGCTAATAACCCCCTGTGAAATTTTTTTAAGCTAATAACCCCCTGTGATTCTAGATTTATAGCATACACACCCTTTTCAGCTAAAAAATGACGAAAATACCCCTACATAAAATAAATGATAAATTAAATAGTTCATAAAAGTCGAGGGCATTTTCGTCATTTTTTAGCCAGAAGGGGTGTGTATGTTACAAATCTAGAATCACAGGGGGTTATTAGCTTAAAAAATTTTCACAGGGGGTTATTAGCTAGCACGGGATTTCACAAGGGTGATATATGCAATTTTACCTTTTGATATATACCGGTATACCGATATACTGAAATATTATATAAAAATTTAAATATATATAATATTTTTAAAAAATAAATTTGTAAGTTTTAAAAAATATAAGGTTTTTTTTTATATAATACGGTATATACCGATACTGTACTGAAATCTTGGTATACCGTAAAATTTCGGTATAATCGGTATGCTAGTTATTGATACCGAAATTTTTGGTATATTGAAAATCGTTATACCGAAATTTTCGGTACGATATCGATATAAAGTTTTCTTATATCGTAATTTTCGATACGATATACAATATTTGCATATTTTGATACAATATGGTACGGTACGGTATGCCAACCCTAATTGCGACATTCAAAATAGATACTCATGAATTTAAATCGACACTAATCGGAATTGACAAACACTCCCATGCAACGGTTTCATGGGTTAATTATGTGAGACGAATCTTCTATTTGGGTCACCCATTAAAAGGTACTATTTTATATGCCAAAAGTATTACTTATTATTATAAATATGGGTAAGATTGACCCGTCTCACATATGAGACGGTCTCACATGAGTGTTACTCATCGGAATTAGAGTGCATTTGAACAGAGAACTTATTATAGTTAATATGGAAAAGTGTTTTCCCAAACAAAAATGGTAATGTTTGTATTCTTTAAACACAACACTTTTTAATAACTTATCCAAATACATACATACATACATACATACATACATACATATAAGTATACATACATATTGAATACTTACAATTGCGTACGATAGCAAAATGTTATCCAATTATAAAGAATATGTAGAAAAATATAAATACATTTTCTGATAATTTGGGGAGGCATGAGCTCCCACCATCCAAGCATATCCCCAACAATGGTTACAGGAAAATTAAATGCAAGTATTTTTGTCATATGGTATTGTTTCATTCCCTTCTCGATGTGAGGAGATACATTGTTGAATGTATTTTTTTAACCATGTTCTGGAATTTAAACATGATTTTAGGGTTAATATATAATTATTTTTTCTGCTCTTAATTGTAGGATGAATCACTAACCGCTTTACCAAAACTAAGCTACAGTTGATGATAATAGTGAAACTTTATATATCCTTTTAAACCAAATAAGGAAACAAATTGCACTCCTTGTCATACATGAAAATTAATGGAGCATATGACGTCGGAAACTACAGTTGATGGTAAGAGGGTGTTTGGCAGAGCTTATAAGCTTTTGAAAACAACTTATAAGTTGTTGAGCTTATAAGCTCTTTTTTTGGCAAATTTTTTGTCAAACAACTTATAAGTTGTCAAAATAAGTTGTTTAACAGTTTATAAGCTGTTTTTTTAAAAAAATAAGGTCATCAATAATTTTTTAAAAATATTTTATTTTGATATTTTACTTCTCCATATTATCCTTATATATTTTATTAAATTTTCACCATACCCTCTGTCCATTTTTATTACATAATTTATCAATTTTTTTTCTAAATTAAAATTAAATATAGTTTTATTTTTTTAATATATGTTTAATATTTATGATAAATTTAAAACTATTTTTTAGTTATATTACTATTTACATTAATTTCATAGTATTATACATTTTTTTGGTAATTTCGATAATAAAAAGATCTTATAATACCAAACACATCAACATCTTTAAGTTGTTTAAAATAAGTTCATCCAAACACTTTGACAACTTATTTTTAAAATAAGACTTGACAGCTTATAAACTACTAAAACAGTTTATATAAGCTGTTTTTAATAAGTTTAGCCAAATTTATAACTTTTTCTGCCCATAATTGTAAGATGAATCACTTACTGCTTTATCAAAACTAAACAGTTGATGTTAATAGTGAAACTCTATACATCCTTTTAAACCAAATAAAGAAACAAGTTGCACTCCTTGTCATATATGAAAATTAATCAAGCATATGACTTCAGAAACTACAGTGGATAGTAATATTGAAACTCTATCTTTTTAAACCAAATAAAAAGACAAATTGCACTTTTTATCATACATGAAGATTAATCGAAATATTTGACTTTAACTATGATATCAGTTGTAGGATTAAACGTTTGTTGTTATATTCTTGAACAAAAAATGACAACTCATGATAACGATACTCTATCTTTTAAAGAGTAATGCTACATGTACAACTAAAGTTGTACAACACATCTTACATCATAAAAAAATCAATACAAAAATTTTATTTATCAAATCTTATAATACATTGAATACAAAATCTCACGATATAACGTCAAAATATCACGATATAATAGTAAAAAATCACGATATAATTGTTGTAAATATCGTTGTAAGAGATATTAGTTGTACATCTAGTATTATTCATCTTTTAAATTGTATAACATCGCAAGCATTGCAATATCATAAATAAGAAACACCAAAATTGTTATAGCTTATAGGCCGAAGCAAGAGGGACACACATAGCACTTACCTAAAAATTTCATCTCATGTAAAAAAAAAATGTAAACAATTATTAAATCGAAACTAGAAATTTTTTTGAACAAATCGTTAGTTAATATGGCCAATTAACTAATGAAGATACCTTTATTTTTTTTTTTTTTACCAAAAGAACAAAAAGAAGCGTACTAAAACAAAAAAAAAACTTATTAAAATTATTAAAATATTTATGAATCAATTATTTTTACAAATAAAAAATTTGGACAAAGTTAATATAAGATATGGACAGGGATTTAAAAGTGACGGTCGGTTATCCTCTTGTGAGAAAACATATATATATATATATATATACATATAAAGAAATATGGCATATAACTTTATATATGTTGTAAACAGTCGGCAGGAAGAGGTCGAATGTTAGAATCTCAACTTTATATTATATTATATATTATATATTTAGTAAAAGGAACAAAGGATCATACGTGTTATATTTGTGTAATACATTTTGTATGTCACATTTTTACTTTAAATTCTGAATATTTTTGTAAAACAATTAATTCTGAATATCGGGAATAAAAAAAAGTCTTATAATTTTATAAAATTATACAAAAAAGTATGCAGTTTTTTGAGTGAGAAAGACGACAATTTTTACTGAATCATTTTTAGTTGAAATGGTGGTTAACTAACTATCTAATGCGGGTTGTAGATGGCATGTGATTACTCCATAGATTGCGGGATTATGGGGAAAAATTACAATTTATAAAAATCTTATTTTCAAGATAATAATTAAATAATTTGTTAGCATATTGTGGGTGGAATCAGACTAAATTGATGGAAAAATACCATAAAAGATTTTGATTTAAAGGGCCTACCATGTTAGGGGAACATGCAATCCCGGAAATTATGGCCCCTTGTATTCCTTAATTTCTATATATCATTTTCATAATTTCGGTGACATTGAATTATGATTTTGCTATATTATAATATTATTTTTTATATATATTTTTTTGAAAATCTTTTTTTTTTTATATTTATTTTTACTTTGTACTATTTCAATTCCAAAAATTATTATTTACATTTTTTATAAAAAAAATCCACCATTCTTTCATTTTTTTAGGGAACACACATCATGATCCACTAATATAAATAATTTTTCCCAAAGATAAAAATTACTTACAGAATCAAAGTACGTCTTCTGTCAATTGGATTGGCAAATGTAGGAGGAACTAAACATGATTATACATTCCTTTGTTGTTTTGATATTCTTTATATATATATAAATATATATATATATATATATATAATTTTTTGGTAACATTGAAATAGTTATTGCTGCAAAAAAAATTTATGGTCATTAAAATAAGGTGTTAAATTGTAAACATCAAATGGACCAGATTTAAATGTTGTAGGATTCTCAAATCTCACACGTATCTTGACAATTTGTCTCTTCCATGTGACATTTTTAGCGGTGATGTTTGTGGATGTATTTGCTTTCGTTATCGATAAGCAACTTTTTGTGAAGGATTTGTCAAATATAATTTGAACTTGTGATAAAGTATCACTTGTTAAGTCCATATTTTTTATTTAGCCGTGTGAGTTTTGTTATAATTTAATTTCGAATTTGAGATTTTGGTGTCAATAATTGGTTTATATATAAAAGATATAAGAAATTTTTTTTGCCAAAAAAAAAAATTTGGATGATTTTTTCTAAAAAACAAAGGATAAAGCGATAGATCATTTTTTTTTTTTTTTGGAAAATTCGGAAATAAGATCAGGCAAGCACTTGAGATTATTCTGGCTCTATAGTCTATTGCAATGAAGTCATTTCAGCAAATATTTTCGAATCTTATTCTCAAAAAAAATTATTTTCGAATCTTGTATGGAATACTCTCTAAGAAAGTATTATTTACTGGTAGAAATTAGGAGTGCAAATGAACCGAACGTGTTCGTGAGCTTTACGAGCCCGCTCGATAAATATTTGATTCGTATTCGAGCTTATCGAACTCGAGCCGAATTCGAACATGTTCGAACTTTTTTTCGAGCCGAGCTCGAGTCGAAATTATTCTGTTCGATAGTTCGCGAATAGTTCGCGAGCCTTAATATTTAATTAATATAACATAATTATATAATAATATATATACATTTCGAGCTTTCGAACCATAATATCCGAATAGTTCACGAATAGGTTCGAATATTTCGAACCGAACTCGAACTCGAACTTCATTTCGAGCCGAACTCGAGCCAAAATATTTAAAATTATCGAACTTCGAATCGAGCTCGAACTCGAATATACTCTTATCGAGCCGAATTCGAACCTTAAAATTTTACCATTATTCGGCTCGATTCGGTTCGTTTGCACCCCTAGTAGAAATCATGAAGCTCTGTTTTGGTGGAGGAACACTTCGTAGATGTTTTAGGCATATTTTAAAATATCACGTAATATTTTAGTCGTTTTTTTTAATGATGATGTAATTCGTAGTCGTCATTTTTTTATGCACAATAGGCAAACCCTCAAGTTATGATAGTAGTTTCAATCATGCTAGTCGGATAAATGGTACAAACAAACCATATGTGACAGAGCCATTTGAAAAAAATATTGGTAGAATCGTGTGTTGTTTGAGAAAAATACAAATTAAATAGTGACAAAAAGACTTGACCCGTAGTAGCGGGTTAATATCAATTTTGGACCTGAACAACATCACCTCTCGGTAAAAACTTAAACTTATATCCGACTCGACCTATATTCGAAGCTTCACCGGTTGAACCTTTAGACTTGTCAAACCCATCAGATACTTATATTTTGATATATCTAATTTTTTTTATCAATGCAATCTTTAGAAACGTCAAAACGAGCTAGCGAGTGAGACAAACTAATCCTTATTTTTAGCGGATTGTGAAATCACCAACTCAATCCATGTATTTTAGGTGATGCGGACGTCTAGGGCTGGGATATCGAACCAAAATATCGATTTTTCGGGATACCGTATCGAAATTTTTTCGATATATAGATATTTTTTTGATATATAAAATTTTTTTCGTTATCTTTACGGTATTAGTATGAATTTTTTCCATACCACACTTTCGGAATTTTTATATCGGTACCGGTATGAATTTTTTTCATATTAATATTTTTTATGCGGTATACCGAAAACTCACCCCTACGTAGAACATGCCTCAGCCTACCATCACTAAAGTAGTATTTGAGATTGCTTCCAATCCCAAACATTATCTGAGAGAAGAAACTAAGTTTCAGTTAATGGCATGAACAAAATTTGGAGCAGTGCTTATCATAGATTTTGACAAAAAAAATGCCAAGGACCAGTGATTCTGTAGTAGCCCGATTCTATTTTACAAGATTAAGTGATTTTAAACATGTTAGAAAATGACATATAATTTTAAAAGTGTCAAAACATGTTTAAGGAGTCCTTATTTGGTGAAAATAAGTGAAAAATCAGATCCGAAACGTCCAAAAATGGTAGGGTAGGTTCCGAGGGTCCAAAAATGAGTCCGAAAGGACCAAAACAATTCGGAGCATACGGACCACTCCGGGCCCTCCGAACCACTTTGGGCCTTCCGAACTCAGCAAAGCCCAGGTGTCTAAACGGCTCGGACAAGTGGCAGTTCGGACCGTCTGAACTTCGCCTATAAATAGGCCCTCCGAATTTCATAATTTTCACACCAATTCAAGTTTCCTCTCTCGGTTCTTAGGCTTTTCTAGGGGTTTTGGGGTGTTTCCAGCCTTCCTAGGCTTAGTCTAGAGGTTGGCCAAGTGCTCTGGGGTTGCGGCGGAGCGGTGCCCAAGTTCTGGGGCAGTCGTCCTCAGCGGGCTGACGACGGACGCAGGTATAGCTCTGGCTCCTTATAGTAAATAGGGAGTATGCTATAGCGTAGTTAAGACTTTTAGAATAAGATTATAATGCATGAGCACTTTGCATTGTAGTGCGGATTATAGGCTTGGACATAGTGCTGGTCTAGCTTGCCTAGTTTATGAGGTACGAAAGTATTATTCGAGATATCCAGATTGAGTATGCATGTATTATATGTTTGCATGGATTATATGATTGCATGTTTTATATGCATTTATATACAGCATGTCATGACTGTATGTTGCATACATGAGCATATTGAGTCTTTATCTTAGAGGTATCCTGTAGTAGGGCGCTCACCCTACGAGTTTGTGTGGATGGTTGGATACGTAAGTCTTGTGTTAGGTCACCTTTATGGTTGGAAACTTGTACTAGTATCAGGTCACCATTATCCACTGGGTATATGAGCCACCTCCTGATGCGGCGGCGCAGCGTGCTATATACCCTGGGCCCAGTCTATGAGCTAATTTCTTAACCTGAGAGTCTTGGTACCCTATACACTTGCATACATGCACACATAACATCGTATACTCATACTCTCGTACTGAGCTTATCATGCTCACGTCCCGTACTTTGTTGTATCTGGACACCATATTCCATCTCCATGGGGCAGGTCTGCGGTTGGACGATGCGGGTGGTTCCAGGAGAGCTTAGGCGATGGAGGACCAACAGGGTTATTGTCTAGGCTTTTGTTTTCTGATGTTTTTGGGTTAATACGCTGGTTTATTCGATATGGTTGTAAACAATATTTTATTGTTGTTTAAGTTTTCCGCTGTTTAATTTCTGATTTATTTAATTAAGTTAAATGCATGCTTAAGCTTCTGATTAGTAGGTGATCACGGTGCGGGTCACTACAGATTCACTTGTGCACAAGACATGGTGTCTGAAAATATTCTTATTTCATAAATAAATTCCATAAGGAGCATTCCGATTAGTCATAGAGTTGTGTGGCGCCAACCGGTGCATATATTGGATTGAAATAAGGATTATGATGTAATCAAGATTTTATCTCGGATTCGATCTGGTAAAGAGAGTCTTCCAATCTTCCAATACACAGGTCGGATCGGATAAACAGGGTTTTGCACAGACAAAAACAGGGTTAAGGGCGCCGAAAGTGTAATTGAATTGAGCTCTCCGATGCCAAAGTCAGTGCTCAGATTATGAAAAGGAAGAGCGTAATAAAGTTGAGAAAGTATGAATGAATGCGTGAGTAAAAATGAATGTGTAAAATCATGATAAATAACTAGTATTTATATAGGCAAAAATGGTAGGTTACCTCTAGGAGTAGAATATTGTTGGAGTATAATTCTACATGAGACTGTTGTCAGCAGGGCACAGTTACCATGACGACCAGGACTCCGAGCCGACTTATTGGTCTTATTCCAATCCCGAGTTTATCGGGATTTTCCTTTAGTTTTTAGAGATCCATAAGTGTTTCCAATATTCTCGCGTCTTGAGTAAAGCTTTCCTTGGGCCCGGGTCGGCTTGTTACCCTACCCTGGCAGGGCTCGGCCCTTTGGGCCTCGTCGCATGGGCGGAGTCATAAATCTTTATTTTTGGATTAGTGTATTGCCAGCTTGGGTCTTAATCAGACTTGGGCCTCAATACAATAGGGTCTAGTAGATTTGGAACAACTCTCCTGGGTATGAGTTAATGGACTCAGATCAGACTATGCCCTAATATTTTTTGGGGCATCAGATTATGATTTGGGTTTTTGGGGATTTTAAGGATGTGAGTGATACATGGCCGCCTACTCGATAAATTTTAACAATTAAAATTGACAGAAGGATCGGTCTGATAAAAAATTTTAAACGTTTTGTATTAAATTGAAAACAATGAAAATTTGATACCGAACCAATAAAATACCCAAACATGTTAGACTAAACTAGGTTTTTTCATCCAAATGGGTCGGGTTCCATAAGACCCATTTACCCACTAGGATCCAAAATTTAATACATACACCCAACATGACAAAGGATTTTTTTTCATGTAAAGAGCAAAATAGCTGCACACTTGGTAATCGGTAGAGCTGTTCAGTAGTTGACGAAGGAGTTTTAACTTTTAAAAAAGCATCAGTTTTAGGTAGTGTTTTGAAGAGTTTATAAGTGTGGAGACCTCGGGTGCAAATATTTAAAAATAATCAATAAGACATTTGGCGACGCAAAAACGCGTCGCGGAAATTTTTTTTTTTTTTTTAGGGGAGGAGGCACGGGCGCGCTGCTGCTGCGCTGCGGCATCGCGGCCGCGCCTCCGTTGCGCAAAATTGCGCACCGAATGCGCGGGCGCGCTGGGGCTTCGAAAATCTCTATTTTTTTTATTTTTTTCTTGCTCCAAATACCCGGAATGGTGACCTCTCAAAGTCTTGATCACAATATACAATAAAGAGATGTCTGAAAATCATTCAAACGAGTGTAAAATGCAACAAGTTTGAACACTCCAAAATTCAACATGTTTTCAAAATATATTTAAAATTATTTGTCTGCTAGACCCGAGCTCCACTTCTACTCTCATTTCAAATCTTTAAGGTTCTCTAAAGCTTGACCCCGAATCACATGTTGCAATGCACACACACAAGACAAAGCAACAGCCGGAAAACCGGTGAGTATAAAAACTCGGTATGAATGACAGAAACAAATGAGCATTTAAACATTTCAATGATATCAATATAAATCCATAGGTAATCTCAAATGGATAATGCATGCTCAAGAATCTGGGGTTATAAATTCTCTGATTCAGTATCAATCTTGATCTTAGGGATCCCAAGGGAAAGAAAACACAACGTCACCACCTACTCCCCCAATCGGGGTGGGCGTTGAGCTTCTCAACCCCGGACTTTGGCACTCCTATATAGAGTATTCTGTCATGGAAGTTGTTCTACATTCCATGCGACTCAAATATCGACCCAAACGTCCGTTGCAATCTAGGCAAGTCTGCCATCAAATCTGAACAAAGTCTGGCTCAATATGAATGAGATGATGCAATTCAATATATCAAAATATCTGCTCAATCTGAGCATCTCATCTCATATATCAAATCATTATCATGAATCATATATCGATAATCATAGAATAAAATCAAATTCATAATTTCATGCTATTCAATCAATTCATATAATTCAAATAATATAGCAAAGAAGTGTGTGATTTATTGGGCTCGAGAATCTCAAAATATTCTAGAGGATTCAATCCCAAGCTCTTCATTGTCTATCCATACCTCAATTACAAGTTCGGAATGCTCAAGTCTTGAAAGCTACATTCATATGAAATTCATATCAATTTCTTGTTCGATCCAAAAATCGCATTTCGAACAATAATCAATCTCAATCTTGACCGAACTCTAAACAACTCAATTTCTTGCGATTCCAATTCAATAAATTCCAATTCAAAATCTGAAATGGACAACATTATTTCTCGATATTATTCCTTATAATTCTCGTCAAGCCGAATATTCAACAATTTCTTCAAAATTCAATCCGACGGCATAACGTCTAAAAATCGGTATTTCCAAAAATTCTCAACACCAATATTTTTACAATTCCAAGACAATATCATCCTCAATATCATCTCTAATTTTCTAAAATCATCATCCAAAAATTCCAGAAATTCTGAAAATTCTTCGAAAATCAAAAACATGTTCAAACGATGGTATTTTTTCAAACCGTCTTAGATATACCATCTCTATTATCTCAAGAACATATTTATCCAAATAAAATTAGAATCCAACAACATCTCAAAATTAGAACTTGGTATAATTTAATCATACTTACATAGAAACGTAACCCTTATCTCAAGGATTCCAAAACCGTGCTCGAATCAAAATTCTACTGGTCGGATCGAGTTGGATCGAAGCTTGGAGAACAAAAATGTAGATGTGAGTCTTCCTTCTCTCTTCTCAGATGAATGAGGAAGAAGATAATGGGAGAATTATTTGGGAGACAACTCTCCCCTAATTATTTATTTCATGGGGTCCTTTTCAACTTTTTACATGTTAGTCCCTGAACTTCCCCAAAATTGCAATTCGGTCCCTGATCATCTGTAGACTTCAATTTCAGTTCTTTAATTTATGAAACTTAGAAATTTAATTCCAATTATAATAAATTATTCAATTGGGTTTTTTGAGGGCGTTACAATTCCTCCCCTCTAATAAAAGATTTCGTCCTCGAAATCTCAAGTACATACCAAGAAATTATATTGGACTGAATTACAATGCATCAAATCTCATACAAAAAGTTCAAGGTACTTCTGTCTCATATCATGCTCTAATTCTCATGTTGCTTCTTCAACGCCGTGTCTGCTCCACTGTACTTTAACCAAAGGAATCGACTTATTTCCGAGCTTCTTATTTTTTTTATGTCCATAATCTTTATCGGTCGTTCAAACTAGCTCAAAGTCTCATCCAGTTCTGCCTCTTATGGTTGATGTATGTGGGAGGGATCTGGTTGATACTTCTTCAACATAGATACATGTAATACGTCAAGAATATCTGATAGAGCTTGAGTGAGAGCTAATCTGTATGCTAGGTCATCAATTCTGTCTAGAATCTCATATGGCCCAATATATCTTGGTGATAACTTACCTCTCTTTCCAAAACGGACTGTACCTCGGAAAGGAGATATCTTCAAGAATACACGGTCACCTTGTTCAAAACTCAAGGGCCTGCATCTGACATTAGCATATTTGGCTTGTCTGTCCTGTGCTGCTCTCATTCTTGACCGAATCAACTTTATCTTATCTAACATATCCCTGATCATATCTGGACCAGTCATTGGTACTTCTGAAAGATCGTCCCAAAACAACGAAGATCTATATTTCTTACCATATAACTCCTCATAAGGAGTCATCTCAATGCTTGCTTGATAGTTGTTATTATAGGAAAATTCAACAAGTGGCAACGCATCTTGCCAGTTGGTACCAAAATCTAGTACCACAACCCTCATCATATCTTCTAAAGTCTGGATAGTCCGCTTTGACTGTCCATCTGTCTGAGGATGATAAGTTATACTCAAGTGCAAACGAGTCTCAAGTGCTTCTTGTAAACTGTGTAAAAAGTGTGAAGTGGATCTAGGGTCTCGATTTGAAACGATAGATTTCGGCACACCGTGTAATCTCACTATGTCTCGGATGTAAATGCTGGCCATCTAATCATGTCAGTATGTCATCTGATAAGGAATAAAGCATGCAGACTTAGTATGTCTGTCAACGACTACCCAGATTGCATCGTATCCTCTCGAGGATCTTGGTAGTCTCGTGACAAAATCCATAGTGATGTGATCTCATTTTCACTCTGGAATTGCTAAATTGTGCAATAGACCACCTGGTCGCTTTCTTTTTGATTTCTCTTGCTGACAGTTTAGGCATCGGAATACAAATTCTGTCACATCTGCTTTCATATTTTTCCACCAATATTGACTTTTCAAGTCGTTATAAATTTTTCTCCCACCTGGGTGTACACTGAATTTACTGCAATGTGTCTCTCGTAGAATCTTCTGTCTCAATTCTGAAACATCTGGCAAAACAATACGGTTATTCACAAACAAGATTCTATCATCACTAACCTGGTATTCTGAATGATGTTCAGATCTAACTTTCTCAACTGAACTCTTGATTTTTTGATCAGAATTCTGTGCCTTTTTAATTCTCTTCAATACTTCTGGTTCTGCTTGGATTGCAAAAATTCTGATCGATTGCATATCTGCCTCAAAATCCAAGCCAGAAGCACAACAATTCTCAATCAATCTAGACACACTCATCATAGGCAGAGACAAATTGCATACCTTTCTACTCAGGGCATCGGCAGCTGCGTTGGACTTTCTTGGATAATACTTAATTTCACAATCAAAATCTTTCAACAAGTCTAATCAATGCCTCTGTCTCATGTTCAGTTCAGCCTGAGAAAATAGATATTTCAAACTCTTATGATCAAAAAATATTTCAAAGGTCTCACCGTACAAATAATGGCGCCAAATCTTCAAGGAAAAGACAATGGCTGCCAGCTCAAGATCATGTACGGGATATCGGGTCTCGTGTGACTTCAACTGTCTTCATGCATAGGCTATCACATGGCCTCTCTGCGTAAACACACAACCCAAACCTCTATGAGACACATCACAATAAACAACAAAACCACATGTACCTGATGGAATAGTCAATACAGGAGCACTAGTCAGTCTCCTCTTCAACTCAACAAAGCTTTTCTCACAGGCATCTGTCCAAACATACGGAGCATTCTTATGGGTTAATTGGGTAATCGGCTTTGCAATGCTGGAAAATCCCTCAATAAATCTGCGATAATACCCTGCTAAACCCATAAAACTGCGTATTTCAGGAACAGAGGTAGGTCTTGGCCAGTTAATCATGACCTCAACTTTATTGGAATCAACTGCAATCCCTTCTTCTGAAACCACTTGACCAAGAAATAAAACTCGGTCCAACCAAAACTCGCACTTGGGCAGCTTGGCATATAAATGTTCTCGTCTCAAAATCTGCAAGATAGTTCTCAAGTGCTCTGCATGTTCAATCTCATTCTTAGAATAGATCAGAATATCATCAATAAATATCACTACGAACTCGTCAAAATACTTATGAAAAATTATGTTCATTAAATCCATAAACACAGCAAGAGCATTCGTCACTCCAAAAGGCATAACCAGGAATTCAAAATTCCCATACCTGGTTCTAAACGCGGTCTTGTGCACATCTGCCTCTTTGACCCTCAATCGATCAAATAAATCATCTATTTGAGGCAAAGGGTGCTTATTATTTACCTTGGCTTTATTCAATTGCCATTATCGATATATAATCTCATCGACCCATCTTTATTTCTTACAAATAGCACTGGAGCACCCCCAAGGTGACACACTCGGTCTAATGTATCCCTTGACTAATAGATCTTCAAGTTGCTCTTTGTGTTCTTTAAGTTACAGTGGTGTCATTCTGTAAGGAGCCTTCGAAATAGGTAAATTACCAGTCATCAATTCAATATTGAATTCAATTTCACGGGTTAGAGGAAAACCCAAAATTTCATCTGGAAACACATATGCAAATTCTTTCACAACTGGGATGTTGGATAATTCTGGGCTAGATTTCAATACATCTACTGCATAGACCAAGAATCCCTCGGCACCTCTCTGCAGTAAACGTGTCATAGCTAATATTGAAATCAAAGGGATCTTAACTCTAGAACTCTTTCCATAGAATTTCCAGTCGTTTGCCATCCTTGGTCTAAATCTGACAAATTTGTGGAAACAATCCATTATAGCCCTGTACTTGGTCAGTACATCAATTACAAAATACAATCCCAATAAGGTACCAAGTACCATGCAAAACTCAATCATATTTTCCAAAAACATCAATTTCATCCTCTTGTTCTAGAGGAATCGAGGTTCTCCTCGAACATTTCTCAAATCGTATAATCTAAACGATTTTGTTCATAATATCTCATCCAGTCATTTTAATAATAAAACCCAATATATATCATTTATGTAAGACTCGATCATAACATTATTCTCGCAACTTAGTATCGAATAACTTAATAATCAATCTTCGATACAATTGATTGGGCTCTAATAGGATTCTCAGGACATCCTATTAATTAGCTCTTCCCAATCCTTAGTGTATGAGTACTGACATTTAAAAATGCAATAGTAAATTTCAATTATATTGCATGCTTAGATCAATTCCCGATAAATCAATATATCATCAAAATCTCAACACGTTAACTCTAAGCAGCATGATATAATTTATTCATTTCTCATACTCATAACGCAAAAGGCATAATAAACACAATCATCTTACTGGGTACATTCGGATCTCAAATCATTTTTGCTCGATCCCTTGGTATCAACATATCAATCTTAGCATCACTGTTAAGTCGATTCATCTTCCAAGATGGGTATCTGTAATTCTAGCTTTGGTCTCAAAGTGTTTGTTACACTATCACAAAGCCTACAACACGTTCTTGAAATTAACGAGTTAGAAACAATAGAATTCTAATCTTAAGAATTCTTACTGTATTAATTCTGTATTCTTCCAAAATCCTCAGGCTCAAAGGTTTATCTTTGTTCTGCTCAAGGTTATCTGACACATTTAGTTCAAATGCATCAAAACATTAGATCTTACCTCGTTTAGTCCTGGCCTATCAGGTTTTAGGGGATTATAATTCATCCTACTCGAGAATAGATTTCATAGTTGTCATTTCGGTCTCATGACATCAATAGCCAAGATCATTAACTCTTGATATGAATCTCCTGTATTTATCTCATACTGAACCCTGCATTAAAATCTCATGCAGACATCAAAACCATCATGATTATTCAATAAGTAATCAAGATATTCATCTTATAATCATGATTCAAGTCATCTCATTTTCAATAATTTTCTGCCCTCCTAAGCTTGAGGTATTTCTACTGCTCGAGGCACTTCCTCAGTCTGAGGTGCTTCCTCTTCCCTAGGATTGTTTCTTTTCCTACGAGGAGCCATTTTCTAATAATACAAAACCAATGCATAAACAGTTAATATATCAAAGGATCAATTCCATATCGTTCATTCTCTGCTCTTTCAGTTCAATCATGCTCAATTTCTTATCTGGAATCATTCCATTTCATTCTTGAAATTCTCAAAAAGGGAATCGATCTGATTCACTGTTCAATCATGACATGCTTTACAATTTATTCAAAGAATCAAGTAGTCACATAATCTTAAAGCAGCAAAGCATGCTCTCATGGAATTCATGTAGTAATGCAATGAAATCAATCTCATGCAAAAATTAAATCAAGAGGACTCGATCTACCCCGTTCTCAATCTTCTAATGTCAACTCAAGGCATCTTTATCGCTCTGATACCACCTAATGTGGAGACCTCGGGTGCAAATATTTAAAAATAATCAATAAGACATTTGGCGATGCATGCCTTACATTTGGCGACGCAAAAACGCGTCGCGAAAAGTTTTTTTTTTTTAGGGGAGGAGGCACGGGCGCGCCTCCCACCGGCGCGGGCGCGCCGCTGCTGCGCTGCGGCAGCGCGGCCGCGCCTCCATTACGCAAAATTGCGCACCGAATGCGCGGGCGCGCCCCTGGGCTTCGCGGGCGCGCTGGGGCTTCGAAAATCTCTATTTTTTTTTTCTTATTTTCTTGCTCCAAAGACCCGGAATGGTGACCTCTCAAAGTCTTGATCACAATATACAATAAAGAGATGTCTGAAAATCATTCAAACGAGTGTAAAATGCAACAAGTTTGAACACTCCAAAATTCAACATGTTTTCAAAATGTATTTAAAATTATTTGTCTGCTAGACCCGAGCTCCACTTCTACTCTCATTTCAAATCTTTAAGGTTCTCTAAAGCTTGACCCCGAACCACCTGTTGCAATGCACACACACAAGACAAAGCAACAGCCGGAAAACCGGTGAGTATAAAAACTCAGTATGAATGACAGAAACAAATGAGCATTTAAACATTTCAATGATATCAATATAAATCCATAAGTAATCTCAAATGGATAATGCATGGAAGAAATGCATGCTCAAGAATCCGGGGTTATAAATTCTCTGATTCAGTTTGATTCTTGATCTTAGGGATCCCAAGGGAAAGAAAACACAACGTCACCACCTACTCTCCCAATCGGGGTGGGCGTTGAGCTTCTCAACCCCGGACTTTGACACTCCTATATAGTGTATTATGTCATGGAAGTTGTTCTACATTCCATGCCACTCAAATATAGACCCAAACGTCCGCTGCAATCTAGGCAAGTCTGCCATCAAATTTGAACAAAGTCTGGCTCAATATGAATGAGATGATGCAATTCAATATATCAAAATATCTGCTCAATCTGAGCATCTCATCTCATATATCAAATCATTAGCATGAATCATATATCGATAATCATCGAATAAAATCAAATTCATAATTTCATGCTATTCAATCAATTCATATAATTCAAATAATATAACAAATAAGTGTGTGATTTATTGGGCTCGAGAATCTCAAAATATTCTCGAGGATTCAATCCCAAGCTCTTCATTGTCTATTCATACCTCAATTCCAAGTCCAGAATGCTCAAGTCTTGAAAGCTACATTCATATGAAATTCATATCAATTTCTTGTTCGATCCAAAAATCGCATTTCGAACAATAATCAATCTCAATCTTGACCGAACTCTAAACAACTCAATTTCTTGCGATTCCAATTCAATAAATTCCAATTCAAAATCTGAAATGGACAACATTATTTCTCGATATCATTCCTTATAATTCTCGTCAAGCCGAATATTCAACAATTTCTTCAAAATTCAATCCGACGACATAACGTCTAAAAATCGGTATTTCCAAAAATTCTCAACACCAATATTTTTACAATTCCAAGACAATATCATCATCAATATCATCTCTAATTTTTGAAAATCATCATCCAAAAATTCCAGAAATTCTGAAAATTCTTCGAAAATCAAAAACATGTTCAAACGATGGTATTTTCTCAAACCGTCTTAGATATACCATCTCTATTATCTCAAGAACATATTTATCCAACTAAAATTAGAATCCAACAACATCTAAAAATTAAAACTTGGTAGAATTTAATCATACTTACGTAGAAACGTAGCCCTTATCTCAAGGATTCCAAAACCGTGCTCGAATCAAAATTCTACTGGTCGGATCGATTTGGATCGAAGCTTGGAGAACAAAAATGTAGATGAGAGTCTTCCTTCTCTCCTCTCGGATGAATGAGAAAGAAGATAATGAGAGAATTATTAGGGAGACAACTCTCCCCTAATTATTTATTTCATGGGGTCCCATTCAACTTTTTATATGTTAGTCCCTGAACTTCCCCAAAATTGCAATTCGGTTCCTGATCATCTGTAGACTTCAATTTCAGTTCTTTAATTTATGAAACTTAGAAATTTAATTCCAATTATCATAAATTATTTAATTGGGTATTTTTCGGGGCGTTACAATAAGAAATATTTCTTAGTTTTTCCTTCGTACAAATTTGAAATTTTGTGAAAGATTTTCGTAGAAACTCTCTCAAACACTACCTTAGAGTGAAACTGTTTTTTGGTTGATAACCCATTAAACTCGGACCAATTGTTTTACTCAAAAAAATGGAAAAACTCGAAACTCATTGTTATCTGGGTTATTCTATGCTATATCGGGAGTGTTTCTCCCTCTATTTCAATACCATAAGATCACGTGGGACCCTTATAGTTTTATGGAAATTGACATGTGTGTTGATGATCCAATGGTTGACATTTGACCACATCATGGGGGGAGAAGTACTCCAGGTGTAGCATAGAATAATCCTTGTTATCCTTATAACACTAAACTATACATAAGATACTTGCCGGTTGATTTGTTGCTTCGTATACTCTTAGGTATAGTTTGATCCATAGGATATGATAAGTATATGATATATAATATAAGGATAAATTAAGGATAAACAAAATGATATGATACTATATTAAATGTTTGATATAGTTTTAACAAGGGTGATTAAATTTATATATTGGATTGTAACGACGAAATTAACATTAACATAATTTTATTTTTCATTGTTATTAATCAAGATCTTGCACCTTTCCCATGTTCCATCTATTTTTTGATGGAATGACCATTCTCACTTTCTCTTTTATTTTTGTAAAATATTTTCTTCTATATTTAGTTTATTTCTAACCATCTAACCATATATAATAATAATAATAACAATAATAATTAATATTATATATAAAACAATAAATTATTATATAATTATTTTACTATTATGTATAATAATTATTATCACGTATAAATCATTATTAGTATTATGATTTATTAACTTTTAGCTCTCTTTATTTTTTTTTTAATAATAATGATTATCTCTGATGGGTTATTACCCAATTTGATTTTCTCCCGGGTTCCAGCCCAATGACTCAATCCACATGAGTCTCATATTACTCCGATATTTATTTGGATACTTTATCAAGGCCCATAAATACCTCAAAGTCCATAAGAGGCTAAAGCTCATGAAATTTTCTGACTATTTATAAATAGCTCAAGTCCTCTCATTATTAAGGTACACACTCTATAGTCACATGTTCTAGTTCTCTAGAACTTTTATTGGGCAAATACTGACTTGAGCGTTGGAGTGTCTTCGCCGGGCAACCCCCGGCGCCACTCACTTTGCTTTGTGATGCAGGTAACAACCCACGAAGTTTGGACTTTGGAACATTTCGAGTATTAATCCAGCTATCCAGATCCCCACCAATTACCCAGATTCCCTACAATCGGGCAATATCAATTTTTTGCTACATCAATCTCTATTCTCTAATATTTTTTCCTTTACTGAGATAATGAAATATAATCAGACATGAATTCAAAATTTGAATTCATGTTCTGAATAAATTATATAATCACCAAGACTTTTCGATGTGATGATTAAATTTTGTGATCCAAATTTCTTAAAAACGGACAGAACAAATTAAAACTACCCAAAAAATGACTGCCGCCCACAAAGGGCATGTGGAATTTAATAATGAAAGGGTAGTGAGTCATCTTGTCTCACGCTCACTGTTGTATTGAGACAACAAGTGGTTGCGTATTATGATATGGACCCTAAATCTTATATAATGCAAATTAAAACCTCGAGATCACGAGAAATCACTCCATAATCTGAAAGCGATATATGTAAGCTAAAAATCAAGAAGCATGTGTGTATCAGTGTGTGATACTGAACGAAAAAAAAGTAACTTAAAAACAAACTTAACGAAACACGTATATATATTTTCATAATGAAACTTGACATTTTAATTTCCGACTCTGACATCATATTATAAATCAATTTTATGAGCTAATGGGGGGCATAATTTGGTGAAGAAAAAATTATAATTTCATATAATTTTATATTAAAGCAAAAAGTGATCACCCACATGAAATTGCAAAAGAGATGTGAAATAAATGCAAGGTCCCTAAGCTCGCCATGTGCTATTTGATTTTGATATGGGGGGTGGTAGGGAAGCCATGGGCTCCTTGTGAGGTTGCCCTATGTTAGTTAATTTAGGTGGTCCAAATTAACAACCTTTTGTGTCCTAGACAAAGGGGAATACATCATATTTGATGTTGCTTGATGCTGAGATTTTGTTGATATTTGTTTATTGGATGAACAAATTGTATCGTTTGAACGTTGTTTGATTCTTAGTCATACATAATTAATTTTGGATGACGGATATCATAAATAACTACGAGAATAACAGCAAAATCCGAGAAAACGCGTGCGATTTGAATTGATCGATTGAATATAATAGTGCATGTATTTCGAGCTCGAAATTATTTTTGACTTACAATTATGAAGTAAAATTTAAGAATTTCGAAATTTTAACTACCACACACAACCAGAGTACTCTATCTTCTGTTGATGTTTATCTATTGTTTAACAAGTGTCATAGACAAAGTGGATAACATAGACAAACGATGTTGCCTGGTGCAAACATGTGAGCCTTGTAAATTGGGTGAGGAGATTAAAAAAAAAAAAAGGTCCCATGTCTCAAGTATGTTAACAATCTGAAAATTAAAAATAAGTTAACAAACCTCCAAAATTTAACATCATGGTAATTTAGAGCTTAAATTATACATGTTATCTTTGACTGAAGAGTTGGAAGTACAGAATTAAGAAAACCAGAATCAAAACTCATCAATTTCATTCACTGTCCTTCTAGGTATAAAATGTGTAACAAACCTCAACACACTGAATTATAATGAAAAAATCTATGCTTCCCAACCATTCGGTAGTGTAGCACGAGCCACACACTATTCACACCGAGTGCCGATTACAATAGATATATTTGCACACGCTTTTGATATTATGAACCGCTATATCCCACATTAACGCTTGAATGTTCAAGAAAAAATTAGCTAAATTAGTATAGTTTTATGTTGATGGATGCTTAAATAAAAAAGGAGAAATTTGCATTTCTTCTCCATCTATATTTATCTCTATATTGTATGTTGATAAACATAAAAATTCACTTGGATAAGAATATGTTATGATTTGGAGACCGAAAACTAAATATTATGAATCCTTACAAAAACTAATATGTTATTATATGATGATAGTTAATTTAATTAATATCAATAATATAAAATAGTTCACAAGTATGGCATACTTGTTTATTTTTTGCTTGATGTGCTTTATTTCCATTTTCCTGCATTGATTTTGGGTATCCCACATCGTTATGAAACATAGTCAAGGAAGAACATATGCCTATGTAAACTTATGGATGTGCATCTTGCTCCATACTTACCTGGACGGGGTCTATGGACGATCAACAAGGTTCATGGCCTAGGTTGGCAACCTCCATTGCACTTTGGAGGGGTGTTGGCCTAAAGTCGGCCCAAGTGGTCGAGCTTACGTCATAATTTGTGATAGAGGGGGCCTGCGTACGCGCGGCCCCTGCTAATTCTAGTTCATATTTTTTGGTTTTGCCACTTTGTTTGATGATTTTGAGATTGTGACACGGTGACTTAACAAGTTTGAGTTGGGTTAATAATTATCGTGGTGAACTCCAACCAATTCTAGCTTTACATATAAAATTATAGAAGCATCAAGAATATGATTTTGACAGATTTGTAATATATTGAAGAAACTGTTCCCAACTGATAATTAAAAACGATGCCTGTTCGTTCCCATTAACCGTTACGATTAACATTCTATCCATTGGTTGAAGTGGAAGAAATTATTGTTGGCATAATCAATCTCAAGCTGGGATGATTTTCGGGACATTACACGATTGAACCAAGCACTGCTTGCGACAAGAGTTTCCGGATTCTGACTACTCTTGACGTGCTTCTTACACGACTCTTTTAAGACTAAATATTTCTCGGAACATCTTTTTATTGGCTTCATGGGGAAATAACACATCCTATGTGTGGAGAAGCATTTCATGGGGTAGAGATTTTGCTCTCACAACTCAAAAGGGCCGCGATTACGTATTGTAAAGTATAAACAACTATATATTATCGAGAGTATTATAATGTGGATTTTCTCAAATTCTTGTCAGAGATATATCAATCATCATATGGATCATATTTACTTAATAAAATATTTTCGACGGAACCAAGGGGGGTCGGTGGTTGCACCCATTCCCCTCAACCTTGTTCATTCTCTAGTATGTTACGACTTCAAGTTTACAATAGTGACAAATATTTTTCTAAATAATTTCTTACACCATCCCCCATCCGATAAAAAATCGTTTTGACCCTCTTTTTTGGAATTTCTGACTCTATCCCTAGTCTTCAACGAGAATTGACCCGACCAGTTGAACCGTTGACCTATAAGATCTGAAAATTGAAAATAATGCAGCATCTACAAGATACTTCACATTTATAGAAATCCACCCAATAAAACGTGAAATTGTTAATCAGGAGGCTTCAAAAGACATAATCCGAGAGTATATGTGGTGGGCATGACAATAGTACCATTTCCCACATGGAGAAATTGCTGGACAAAAGAAGAGAGCCTACCTTATAAATAGCAAACGTCAAACTAAACATAAACCATGCAGCTGCGCAGTGAGCACAAAGCGAACTATTCTTTCGCCTTTTACTAAAGAATACCGTGTGTTCGTTGCATTCAAGCAGCATACGCCTCTTTTTGGAGGGCTTCTTCTCTTCGAGAATTGGCCCAACTATTCAGTTTTAAACTTAAGATTAATAATATAATAATAATAACTGAAATCTAATAATAATGTTTTAAATTAGAATTTGAATTAAATGATGTTTGATTATATAAGATATATTTAATATATAAATTGTTCATGTGGTCAATTACTTTAACAATAATTTTTAGTTGTGTATAAGTGAAATATATTTAAATAATAATGTGTTCAACAAAAGATTTTTGTAGAAAGTTTTTAGAAAAATAATTTTAAAAAAAAGGTTTTTTAAGTATATATATATTTTTAATGTTTTAAGAATTGAAAATGATAATGGAAAACAAAATTTAACTTTTTAATTGTAAAAATGTTTTTATAAAATAATTATCCAAACATATATTTAGTTTTTTAAAATAAAGTTTAAAATTTTTTATAATTTATTTTGAATTTTTTTTATAAAAACGTTTTATAAATATTTATACAAACAGATTCAAAGAATTGAATATGATATATGTTTTTGTATTATTATATTATATGAATAAAATCTTATAGTTATTTTTAGAGATTCATGCTCCTTGGACTACAAACAAATTAATGAGTTAAAGTTGGGAAAAGTAGGATTTTGGTCTTGTGTTGGTCTCTTTTGGAGTATGTTTTGGATTTATGTTTTTTTAACTTGTTAAAGTTTGGTTTTTATATATTAATTTGGATTTTTTTTGTTTTGGTTTTTTCAGTTTTTCCCCGCGAAATTACTAAATGTTTATATGATTGTTTATTCAGCATCGATGCTATCATACGTGGCTCATGTGAATAAAGCTTATTTTAAATATATTAAAATCTACTTAAAGCAAAATAAAACTCTTTTTCCTCTAAATTTAAATATTTTGACTTGATTTGTATACAAATTTTAACTCCCAAAAGGAATCTATATATGTTGTGTGTGCGTGTTTTTAACTTTATATTTATCTTCTCTCTTTAGGGTCCATTTGGAGTGTAAGATAAAGATAAATAATATAGAGATAAGTAATATATTGTAATAAAAAATAAATAAAATAAGATAGTTAATATAAGATTTGATTTGATTGATAGATTATGATTTGTTTGATTTGATTGGTTATATTTTATATAAAAATAATAAATTATTATTTTATCCTTTTAATAATTAATAATAATATAAATAATATTATTTAAGGGATAATATAGTAATTTAAATTTAATGATTTGATTGATGTAAGATAAATAATTAATGATTTGATTGATGTGAAATAAGTAATTGAACAATGGATAAATAATATAGCAAAAAAAAAACGTGAGACTAGATAAAATTATTAATACATAGATTATTAATATGCAACTTCAAACATGCCCTTAACGTAAATAGTTGACTGAATGTGGAGGATTTGAAGCAAAACCGCGAAGTTTCAAATATTTCGTGGGTCTATGTCAATTGTTAAATTTTTAGTGATTTTGTTTTTTCACAAAATTATGAGATCATCTGATAAGACAATTTTATGAGGTGGACATCCGATCCGATTGAGTCATGAAAAATTATTAATTTTTCTGTCAAAAATATTAATTTTTATTGTAGATATGAATCAAGTCGACCTATATCACATGATAATGGTCGTGACAGAAACATATACTATGTCAATGATTTTAGTGACAATTATATTTTTCCGTCTCTAATTTTATAACGAAAATTCAATTTCCGTTACAAATTTTGATCTCCCTGCCAGCCACATACCAGTTGGTAAAAATCCTAAATAAAACATTCAACTTAAATTGACACAATCAACCACAATGCAACATCAAATATACAATATATTTAACCACAAAAGTAAAATTCAAGAGACAATATCAAAAGATGTAGATAAGTAATTGTTCATATGTCAGCAAAAAACATTCTATATTTGAGTTTAACTCATGCACCAAAATCACCCAAATTCTAGTTTAATCCATGTAACAAAATGATCACAAACAATGCAACAATATGATCAGAGTCGCCTATCATCATCATGAGATGCAACAGTTTGATTTGCCGAAGATTGACCTCTCAAGCCAACAACCAAGTATTTTACTAAAGTCTCTAATGACACAAAACGATCTTGTAAGATTGCATTTTGTGTCAACCCATTTACCTTGGCAGCATTAGCAGCGGCGGCATCACCAACAACTGCCTCGGCAACTGCAATAACATTAAATTAGCAATAGCGGTTTGACTAGTAGAAGTAACATGCAATCCTCTGCTATGATTCAACATTGCATCTGGGAAGAAAATTGACGCTTTTGAACCTATGCCATAAATCTGTTTTTTTTTGTTTCACTCCACCAGCAACTTCAAAATACATACCATTAATGACATCTTGTGAGGGGATAATTGGCTCCTCACTCTCAACAACAGGTTGAGAGGCCTGCTGAATTCTCATCTGCATGTCATCCAAGGAAAATAAAACAAAGTAAATAAATCAATAGACATACACTTCAAACTTACACACACACACACACTAAATATCATTTAAAAGTTCACTCAACATATAATTATTATGTACACAGTATTATAAAAACCCAACCAAACACTCCATCCTCCTGTAAACACAACCGAATATACCCTTTCTGATCACCAACAACTAAGAGTGTTCCATTTACAATATATGTCTCCATCTAAGATTATATAATAACATATAGATTTGACATTTTTTAACATTTACCTGTTAATTATTAATTCTCTTCCCATGCTTACAAACACAATCAAAAGCTGTATGATTTGCCTGATAAGAGCCATGGACAAGCTCTGGTTTCACCAAATGATCCTATTTCCACGACCCTATTCATTTCTTTTAAAGATTTGAACTCTTGGTTTCCAATAACGTCATGATTCTTGTAGTTAACTAAGAGTGTTCCATTTCTAATATCTATATTCAAGAACCTTGAATCTGTAACTTAAACATAAACAAGTAAACTGGACCACCTCTAGTTCTTAGAGAATCTACGTACTTACATTCACTCAAATTATCAAATAAATTAAACGGCCACTTTTCAGCAAGTGTTTGATGATATATCTTGGCAGAATGCTCCAAGAAATTGAAAATAAAGATGTTTGAAGATTTCTTGCAATATCTAACCATTAAAAATGCTTGTTTGTAAATAAACTATATAGTCCAAACAGAAAGAAATGCAATAGGAAAAAAAACACCAATTACCATAGAACGCAAACAAACTCAATCCATCAACCATCATCTAAAACAAAAAAAAATGCAATCCTTACGGCTCAAACAAAATAAATCCTAACGGCTCAAACAAAATATTTCACTTACCATGTGAATGGCGTGCTCAACGTATGAGCGTGAACCACCTGTATGCTTTACCATACCTGTTCTTGCACCGATTGGCTCGATGTTTCTATTCTTTTTTGCAATATCAAAATTCTTTTGCCATGTAGGATCACTCCAAACTCTTTTCCACCCATACTGTCGAATTCACATCACTAGGTGGTCGGGCTGATCGTCGCCATGCGTACAACTTCCTTCTATACAAATTTTTGCAATTTTTCTCCCATGCCGCTTTGACCACTTCTTCTTTCTCAGGTGGCCAACTATATATTTTTAGAAAAAAATGATTTTTAACGACTGAAATCAACTAAGACATAACATAATATTGAATAAACAAAAATTATAAATTTATATCACAACCTCGTCCCAGTAGATTTTTTTTGTTCTTGCATCCACATATTTCCATGTGTGACCCTCTCCACAGTGCCTCTCTAAAAATTTTTTCGTAATATATGAGGCAACTGCATGTCTATAAGGAATAAACCTATATGAAGATAATGTAAACGAAATATAAATATTGAACCAGTTAATTACCTCAAATTTATAGCTAAAAAATTTAAATATTATATATATATATGTAGTTCCATACTTCCCAGCTTCCACATCGATAGAGATCCTCGTCTCGATCTCCAGTGACTAGGGTGAGAATATGATGTCATTGACCTGCAATAAACTATCATATAGAGTAGAAGCAACAAACTAAGTTAATGAATAAAAAACATACATAAAATACATATTTATATATATATATATACAAGTGAAAACCAACTAATGAGACATATATTCATCAGAGAAATCATCAAAATACATATCACAATTTTCATTATCATCTTCTTCGGAATCTATCATAATTTCTGGCTTGCTATCGTCAGTAAGATCCATATCATCTATTTCTTCATAACCAACATTTACATCTACAACTTACAAGCACATGGTTGTTATAAATTGGCTATCAATCGAATGATATCTAACTTCTTCATTTTGAAATGCATCCACTGGATTAATGGTGTTGGTCATCTCTTGATCAATGTAAGACCAACCATTCACTATTCCATCAGAAAATAATATTTACGACAGATTTAATATATTTGTCACTAGTTAGTAACATAATCATATTTTCATCTATAAATCCGTTACTAATCCACAAATTTTTTGTAGTGTAATTTGACTTAACATACTGATTTTTAACTAAATTTTTGTACTCTATTCCTTAATAATTTCCTTGTTTAAAAAAAATTTAATTATAGCAAGTGTAGCATACGTTGTATGGGCATCCGCATTGGTACGGATTAATCCACCTTCCAACTCATAAAAAACGTTAGATCCACATGCCACATACTCATTATTTTAACATCTTCAAATTATTAGTATCACTCAGATCCATTTAATATCAATAAATTACAAGTTTATCTCTTGATTGGTTAGACTTGTAATGGACGATTGTTAATCAATAAAATTAGAAGTTTCCATAAAAAAACATTCAAATCCATTTAATATCAACCCTATTATTTGAGAGTTTCACTGTCAACTCATACCTCTTTATTCTAATTTTATAATAAACAAACACCTTTAAAATTTTATTTTCAATTTTAAAAATAATACAATTTAAAATAAATATAATTATTTTTAATTAATATAATTTATTTTTTGATTAAAAAAGTTTTATTTTTTTAAAACTATTTTTGTAAACCCAACGATCAACGACTGTACAAATTTTTAAAATTTTAAATTCCTTTTTAAAAATAAAATTCACGCCCCAACAACTGTGCGTGGGATGCACGTGCCAGACGTTTGTGTGAATTGTGTCTCGCACTTGCTCTCACGTGAATTTTTGGAAATTTTTTTAAAAATAGATTTCTAGGATTAATTGGGACGAATTTGTGGGCTCAGATTATTAATTTTAAAAAGATTTGACCTCGAAAGGGACCCCATTCTATATGAGTCAAGACCCATTGACTAATGCGGAGGTTAAATCGAGGGATACACCAACGTGGATGTTCAGTGGGTTCAGATTATTAATGTGTGCGTATACATTGGTGCATAAACATCAACTGTGTTAAAAATCACAAATTAATGCACCAACATGGGTGTTCAATGGCTTCAATTTTCATTCACTCTTAGGCACGTTTTTTTCAGTTGATTTTGTCTTTTGACTTAAATATATTCATTTTTTTAAAAATTCAAAATCTAATGCTTGATATCTTATAAATTGTAGAATCGAATGCTTTTCATTTATCAAAATCTATATTTGATGGTAAAGTTACAACTTTAATATTTTAATAACACAAGAATCCTTTTAACGACTTCATTGAAGTTATAGGTCTCACGAACTCTATAAACATCAACGATGTAATTTCCTACGGTCCTATTCAATTTTCTCTCAAGCGCTAGATTTCAAATAAATATAACGATTCAACTAGGGATCAGTTCATTGAATGCAATCAATTCAAGAAAACACAAATAAATCGAACGAAGAATTCTTATATATATATATATATATATATATATATATATATATATATATATATATATATAGTTCTTTTATGGTGCCCAACACTATATGCCCACTTCATGCCCACCATGTACAAGTCAACTCATCTATTGTACATGATGGACATGAAGTGGGCATATAGTGTTGGGCACCATAAAAGAACTTTATATCTATATATATATATATATATATTAATACTTTTAAAAATCTAATATTTTTTATATTTAAATATGAACTCATGATATAATTATTTATCTCAATAGGTCCTTACACAAATTAAAATATATAAGATTTTTTAAAATAATACGTTTATCCAGTTTACAAACAAAAAAATCAAATATCTGGTGTTTCAATCTCTTAGTATTTAATTAAGATTTTTGTTGAATTTTTTTAAAAATATTTGTGTAAAAATATATTCACTTTATCTACAAGAAAATAGAAAATAAAGTATTTTAGTATTTTAATTTTTTTGTAAACTGAATCCTTATTATCTAATATGTACATACTTTGTCAATTTTGATCTTATCATTTATCTACAAGAAAATAGAAAATAAAGTATTTTGGTATTTCAATTTTTTTGGAAACTGAATCCTTATCTAATATGCACACACTTTGTTAATTTTAACTTTATCATAATAATCAATTTTACATATAATATAAATATTGATTTACGTTTATGCCCTAACTAAAATGTTGTTTTTACTTTCATAACCCTATATATTTTTATATGGTTTTTCTTATAGTGTAAATAAAAGTACAAAGTTGTTATTTCACAATTGTAAAACTTTGACCTTTTATTCACACTTTTAAATATGTATAGACAAGAAAATAGAAAATAAAGTATTTTGGTATTTCAATTTTTTTGGAAACTGAATCCTTATTATCTAACATGTACATACTTTGTCAATTTTGATCTTATCATTTATCTACAAGAAAATAGAAAATAAAGTATTTTGGTATTTCAATTTTTTTGGAAACTGAATCCTTATCTAATATGCACACACTTTGTTAATTTTAACCTTATCATAATAATCAATTTTACATATAATATAAATATTGATTTACGTTTATGCCCTAACTAAAATGTTGTTTTTACTTTCATAACCCTCTATATTTTTATATAGTTTTTCTTATAGTGTAAATAAAAGGACAAAGTTGTTATTTCACAATTGTAAAACTTTGACGATTTACGTTTATGCCCTAACTAAAATGTTGTTTTTACTTTCATAACCCTATATATTTTTATATAGTTTTTCTTATAGTGTAAATAAAAGGACAAAGTTGTTATTTCACAATTGTAAAACTTTGACCTTTTATTCACACTTTTAAATAGGTATAGATTAAATAGGTATAGATAGATAGATATAGATTGATCTTATCATTTATCTACAAGAAAATAGAAAATAAAGTATTTTGGTATTTCAATTTTTTTGGAAACTGAATCCTTATCTAATATGAACACACTTTGTCAATTTTAACCTTATCATAATAATCAATTTTACATATAATATAAATATTAATTTACGTTTATGCCCTTACTAAAATGTTGTTTTTACTTTCATAACCCTATATATTTTTATATGGTTTTTCTTATAGTGTAAATAAAAGGACAAAGTTGTTATTTCACAATTGTAAAACTTTGACCTTTTATTCACACTTTTAAATAGGTATAGGTATAGATATATATATATATATATATATACAATTTTACTATCATGCTCACTCACTGTTCCCACCTAATGTGTCCACCATGAGATGACACTCAACTATTGGATGTGATGAATTGTGCATCCAATAGTTGAGTGCCACCTCATGGTGGGCATATTATGCTTTTATGTTTGTACTTTAATGACTTTCATGGAGTGATTAAAAATCCATTGAAAATTTGAATATCTCTAGACTTTTATGAAGTTTTTAAAAGTCAATGTTGAATACCACATGACTTTTAAAAACTCCACGGAAGTCTATTTTGGATACCTCTGGATTTTCGTAAAGTTTATAAAAGTCTAGATTGAATACCTATTGACTTTTAAACTCCACCAGACTCTATGAAAGTAATTAAATTAAATCTCCCACTTTGAATACACCCACCTAAAAGGGGAAAAACACTCCCGATGTAGTATATTTTAACCCATCTTTGTCTCATCAATTTTCGTTCACTTCTTAACCTATTAAAACTCTCGAAATATTGAATATTTATTGTATGACTCTTGGGTGCATTCTTCCATTAACATAATCTCATTATTCATTTTCATCACACATGGTGAATTAAACTACATACAAAACAACATTAAAAAATTACTTTAAAAAGAAATTATTTTTTAAAAAAATACTTTAAAAAATATTACCAGTTATTCGATAATTTTTTAAAAATGTATCAAACATAGATTTTTATGACATTATTTAATTTAAATATCGTGTAATTACAAAACAAATTTAAATCATCTTCGACTCTTAAATTTCTATTTATCCACCTCTGCCATAACCAAAACTAAGATGTATGCTGATTCTTGGATGACTTTGATTATGTGCAATCTTCCATTAAAATAGTCTCTTTAATCATTTTTATCATATAAAAAAATTTGGGAAAATTGCATATATCACCCCTGTGAAATCGTGTGTTTGCTGATAACCCCCTATGAAATTTTTTTGAGCTAGAAGCCCCTTATGATTCTAAATCTGTAGCATACATCCCTTCTGGCTAAAAAATGACTAAATTTCCCTTAATGTTATAATATAATTTAATATTAAAATATATTTCGTGTTTGACAAATATTATGATAAAATAATTATATATAATTTTCATAGTTATTTAAATAAAATTTGATTATTTTACTCAATTAAATATAAAATTATAAAACAAAATTAATTTAATTATTTATTTAAGTAAGGGTATTTTTGTCAATTTTTTACTGAAAAGGGTGTGTATGCTACAAATTTTGAATCATAGGGGGTTATTAGCTTAAAAAAATTTCATAAGGTGTTATTAGCAAACTCGGGATTTCACAGGGGTGATATATGCAATTTTCCCAAAAAATTTCACTACATAGTACATACAAAACAATATATAATTTTCTATCTATCCATACGTACGTAAAATCGAAAAAGTATGCTAAATATACAATACCTTTAAATTTCTGCATCAATCATGACATTCAACTAAATTTTCACTTTGGTTTTTTATTATCACCTTTTCAATGCTAACTATTAAATCCTTTATGTTATGAAGAATTTTATACCATGAACATATTTGACTTATTTTATGAATTCAACACGAGTTCATCATTTTAAAATACAAAACGAGTTCATCATTTTGATTTTTTTTAAAACCTAATAATAACATGGAAATCGATGTGAAAAAATAGAAAATAATGTATAAAAGAACAATATAGTCAGAAATAAAAATAAATTTGGTTTCTCAAATAAACTGTGAAATTTAGAGACGATGTAAAATAATGGAGTTATCATATTATACATTTAATTTCATTGAAAAATCGTAATGGAAAATTTAAATACAATGAATATCACCTTTCAACAACATAAAATATGTACAAGTAATATTATGAGAAAATATAAGCTTATCATATTAATTCTACCAGCTCACAATTTATGATATATTCTTGAAATCTGACACAAATTTGATTATCAAAATGGTGTACGTTTTGATTTAAATTATGTGAAATTAAAAATAAAAATATTGGAAATAATATTTAGATAATTTTCACAAAAAATCAAAATATAAAAAAATATCTATATTTTTTTGGAGATTTCGGAACTTAATATGCAGAAATAATTAATCCAAAAATAAAAAATTAATCGAAATATAATAATTTTTTTCTCAAATATGTGTAAAAAATCAAAATAAATAAATTATTAAAGAAATATGGAAAAAAACTTATCGAATTTTTTTTTTCACACTAATTACTTAATCCATTTTCGAAAATAAAATGTTAAAATAAATTTTAAAAATAAAATATGTATTTTTAAAAAAATCATATTTTCCGATTTTGTTTTAGATTCAACATGGCATGGTGCATTTTTGGTACATTGAATGTCCGTATATTGATGTTATTATTACATATTTTTAATAAAAAAGGTTTGTACAAAAATTTATTCTAACAAAGACATAATCTTTTATATCATACACAATGATAAATTGATAATATCAATAAAAGTCAGAATCAATCAATGTCTCACAGGGACAGAGTCAGAAATTAATTAAGGGTGGCTAAAATTTTTGAAAAGTCAATGTATTAATTAAATCGAGAGTAGACACAAAAAATAGCTATATGCCCATATCGAGGATCAACTAGAGCTGGTTCGCTATGGTATACCGAATTTTTGAAATAATATCATACCGAAAAATTTGGTATTGAAAATACGAATACCGACATTGTGCCGAATTTTCGGTATCCTATAAATCTCTTACCGATACCGTAATGAAATTTTGGTTTACCGAATTTCGATACTGTATCCGTAAAATATAGTTTATATCGAAAAAATATCCAAAATATCGTATATATCAGTAAAATACCATCTATACCGAAGATGTGTGAGCATAAAAAATTCACAAGAAATAAAAAAAATGTAGCATAAATATATTTATTATATATTTATGAGAATTTAGTTCGGTATATTTCGGTACGGTAAATGCGGTATATCGAAATTTTCGGTATGTTCGCCCAGCCCTAGGAACAACCATAATACCATATATAATGTTCTGTGAGAGTAGATACCATAAAATATTTCTAATAACTATTAAAACGACTAAACGAGAAAATTGAGAATAAGAAATCAAGTTTTAGTTATATTTAAATTCCTAATCTCATAATTAGTATTTATATATTGATAATAGGCAGATATTCAAAACTAGGAATGACAATGAGTCGGGTATGGATAGGATATCATGTATCCATCCCCATACCCATTTATTAAATCCATCCCCATACTCATACCCATACCCGTCGGGTATTCAATTTCATCCTCATCCCCATATCCGTCGGAGTATCGGATATCCATACCCTACCCATATCCCATTTATCTATCTACCCCATACAAATACATTTGTTCAAATTTGAATTATTTTGATAAAAATATGCTTATTTATCATATTTTATATCAAATTTAGAAGAGAAAAATAAGAAAAAAAAATGAAAGATAAAATAAATCAATAATCTAATAACCTAAGAATTATAAGAAATAACAAAATATTATAAATAATTTATCTCAAGATTATTATCCTACATAATAGCGTTAGATTTATCGTAATAATTTTCATTGTTAAATCCAACTAACATAATTCAACAACAAAAAAAATTAAATCAGCATTTCTTTAATATAAATTAATATGTAAATAAATATAAATTTATATTTATATTATATTTAATCGGGTATCGGGTTGGGTATAGGTAGGATATCACTACATCCGCCTCCATACCCATATACGAGATCCCCATACCCATTTATCTATTTTTTTAACCTAGTCCAAAAAACACCTCCATACTCTCCTTCATTCGGGTCGGGTATCGGATTCTACATCGGGTTCGGAGAAAATTGCCATCCCTATTCAAAACCCCTCTTCTCGTACAACGCGTTGTGAAGAAATTAGCAAGAAAAAAAAAAAAGAAAAGCAAATTCTCTTCTCGTACGTTGTGAGAAAACAAGAACAAAAAACAAATTTGTTTAGCGGATGAATTAGTGTTCAGTCCCTAAACCAAAAGTCAACTTAAGAATCAGTCCCTTGTCAGAAAAAAAGTTGTTTGCACTCCCTGGGCCCACATTATTTTTTTCGGATAAAATTGAGTACAAAACATTGAAAATATGGTACAAGTACATGATATTTGAGCACTAATTATTCAAGATCGAGTACAAAAAATAAGATTTTGAGTATAAAATCTAAACATCTTTATTAATGTGAACTTGCAACATATGTTTGAGTACTCAAAAATCATATATTTGTAGGGAAATTGCATATATCACCCTTGTGAAATCACGTGTTAGCTAATAACCCCCTGTGAAAATTTTTTAAGCTAATATCCCCCTGTGATTCTAGATTTATAGCATACACACCCCTTCTGGCTAAAAAATGACGAAAATGCCCTTAACTTTTATGAACTATTTAATTTATCATTTATTTTATGTAGGGGTATTTTCGTCATTTTTCAACTTAAAAGGGTGTGTATGCTACAAATATAGAATCACAAGGGGTTATTAGCTTAAAAAATTTTCACAGGGGGTTATTAGCTAACACGAGATTTCACAAGGGTGATATATGCAATTTCCCCATTTGTACTAGATCTAACACATTGGGTACTTCAATATCAGATATGAATACCATATTTTCAATGTTTTGTACTGATTTTCATCCAAATAAAATAAATGTGTTATTGATATCAATATGTTCTTAGTATTCAAAAATTATATATTTATACAAGATCTAACACATTTGATACTCAAAATCTCATATATTAGTACCGTATTTCTAATATTTTGTACCGATTGTCATCTAAAGAAAACAAATGTGTCATTATATTAATATTTGTTTACAAATTGTAGTACTAAAAAATAATAAATTAGTACCATCATTTAAAACAGTTGATACTCAAATATCATGTACTTGTACCATATTTTTCATGTTTTGTACCGAATTTCATCCATAACAAAACATGTGGGCCCAGGAAGTTTAAACAAAGTTTTTTTCTGACAGGGACTGATCACCAATTTAAGTTTAGGATTGGGAACTGAATTATAAATTACCGTTGTTTAGCCCTTGTACAATTGTACTTTGTAGTGTAGAGGAAGAATGATATTGGGTTGGACTAAATTTGATTTAGGCAGATTTTTTTTTATTACTAATATTCATCTATTCTGGGCCAAAGCAGGCCTGGGCTACAGCCCAGGCTTGCCACCCCTTCTATCCGCCTCTAATGTCTCATGTAGGACTTCTTCTGAATAACCCGATTTTTAGTCATGGTCAACTGCATCCAGAGTTACGAATCACAATGGTTCGAAAAAATTTAAACCTGGAGATGTTAATCTCTCGAATCTTTTGAAATTTTGAATCGAGCTACACGGGCTAATACTAAACTAATCCAAATTAAAATTATTAAAAATTTTTATATATAAAATTTTTAAAAAATTTCGGCCCGGGTGGCCATTAACGTGGCTCGGCCATTGGTGATGGCATCGAGCTGTCTATAGTTGGAGGTACCCAGGGACGGATCCAAGATTCCGAGTTGGGGTGGGTTTGAACTTAATATAATAAATTACATATAATTAACAAAAAATATAAAAAACTACCGATATATATAATTAATTAATTATATTATACTAGTCAACGTATTTGTGATTACGAGATTTTGAAACATAAAATTGAGTGTTATACAGTTATACTACGAGATTCTATATATCACTAAAGTTTGAGTTTACACACTTACACTTCAACTTCAAAGACACCAAATATAGAATACAATAAATATATATAACTTTCGTTTTTAAAATAAATAGAAAACGAATATAACAAAACAAGACACATATTTTTTGTTTTCCCATTTTTCCTGAATTTACATATTAATAAATTAAATATTAATTATTATAAACATAAGTAATTATAATTTTGTTTAAAACAAATAGAATGAAAATTGAATGACAAAGAAAAATGAAAAGAACACTAGATTTGGATTTGTGCAAGGAGTGTCATATTGTTTTTGTTTTTTGAGATTAAAGGGTCTCATATTGTTATATTGTTGATTTAAAGTTTGATATTTTTTTTGGGTCGAATAAACAATTTGTGGGTTGGATCACAAATTTTAAAGTCTTAAAATTTTTTAATTGAATCACAAAAAAAATCAATTTTTCAGTTTTTATAAAATAACAGTGGTTAAAAAAAAATAAATAATAAACAAATACTAAGAAAATAAAAAAATAAGAAATATTTTCAAAAAAAATTAGGAAAGAACGAGAAATTTCAAAAATTCCAAATTAAAAAAATGCGTAAGCAAAAAATAAAAAAATGAGAGAAACATGGATAGATAATTCAAAGTAAAAACAAAAAAGAAAAAAAAATAACATTAAAAAAACACAGGAAAGACTTTTTTTTTTTAAAAAATAAGGTGGAGGTGGGTTGCTCAAAAGGGTGGGTTGTTGAGTGTTGTCTAATGTCCAGAGTACAACCTATGAGAAAATAAAATCTCAATTGAGAAAAAGCCACCAACTACAAATTGGAAAGTGATAATTAAGGTTTGGGCTGGACTTGAAAAGGTGGACTGGGCTTGGCTGGACTAGGCTAGTAGTAAATTTTTTTTTTTGGGCTGGGTCTCTGGAGGTACCGGAGTTTTTTGATTGGCACGAGGCATTTCTGTTGTGAGCACGTATAAGTTGAACACCACGGGTCCGACTACTTTCAAACACAATCTATATGTTACGTATATTTGAGTGGCGCAACCATGTGATCATCGTTGATCTTATTCTATGACTGCGTTTATTTACTATGATAAATATAAGATTATATTAAGAGAAAATTGCATATATCACCATTGTGAAATCTTGGGTTTGTTGATAACCCCCTATGAAATTTTTTTAAACTAATAACCCCATTTGATTCTAGATCTGTAGCATACACACCCTTTCCAGCTAAAATATGACGAAAATACCACAACTTAAATACATAATTAAATTAGTTTTGTTTATAATTCTATATTTAATTGAATAAAATAATCAAATTTTAGTTAAACAACTATGAAAATTATATATAATTATTTTTTATTAATATTTGTTATACACGAAATATTTTTTTAATAGTAAATTATATTATTAAATTAAATTATGTAATAAGTTTAATTATTTTTTAAATATAATTTAATATTTAAATTAATTAAAGTGATTGTATAAATAAACTTAATTGAAAATATAAGTTAATGCATTGATGTTTTCATTTAAATCTTCAATAAAAGGTGATAAATTAAAGAGTTCATAAAAGTCAAAGGGCATTTTCGTCATTTTTTTTTAGCCAGAAGGGGTGTGTATGCTACTGATCTAGAATCACAGGGAACTACTAGCTCAAAAAACTTTCATAGGAAGTTATCAGCAAACCCGAGATTTCACACGGGTGATATATGTCATTTCTCCTTATATTAATAATCCTATGCAATCACAAGTTTACTTACTTTTTGAGGGCCCGTATTAACTCATAAAGTTCATCAATATTTAACTAATTTAAACTTTAAATCTTGATGATTTATCACAAATAAATGATGTGATAAACAATTATTTTTAATTAATTATGTTTCCAATTGAAAAAAATTACACTAATATCCTTAATTTACTTTCCAAAAAAATAATATATGAAAACACCATTTAAAAAAATTATAAACATGGATATAAATTTCAAATACTTTATGCATAAATAGCATTTTTGGTTTTGATAAGTAATCAATGTTCAGGCAAAACAAAAAAAAAAAAAAGGAAAGGAAAGAAAACCTTACAACCACATTATTTTTGGTGAAAATTATATATAAAATTCACAATATTCTTGAGTGTGTGTCTTATCGATTAATATCAGCATCTCAGGCCAGGAAGCTTCGATGCTATCCATAGGGTACTACCCTATAGAGGTGTCAAAATGAGCTAATCCCGTCGGGTTGGCCCGCCCCACCATACAAAATTGGTGGGTTGATTTGGCAATTTCCCAACCCACCTAAAATATTGGCCGGCCTGCCCCGCCCCGCCTAACGGTGGGTTGCGGGTTGGCAAGCAAAAACCCACCAATTTATACGTGAACCCGCCGGGTTGGACCGCTCCCACCTAAAATAGGTGGGTTGGATTGATGTTTTCCCAACCCGCCTAAAAAGTGGACCGGCCCGTCACGCCTAATGGTGGATTGCGAGGGGTTGTGAGCCGGCCCGCCCCACTGGCCCGTTTTGACACCTCTACTATCCCATGGGTAGCGTGGAGGGCTCTGATTGCCACAAATCAGTGGGCCCCACATAAAAGCGTGTGTGTGTATAGGGACCAAATCCGGTTCGTTTCAACCTACCTATAAAGACATTATCCCCATGATAGATCTAAGGGTCCTCATTTATCAATACACGCGGAGTCCACTAAAAAATAATTGATCCCACATTTATTGATAAATGTGGACCGTTAGATCTACCTCAAGGCAGTGCCTGTATAGGTATGATCTAACTTACCACCAAATCCCCTGAAGTCGGTCAAATTTCGGCACAAAAGCCGATCCCGTTTTAATCTAAAATATTTACGATGAAGAACCGGGCTTTGTTTATGCTAGCACATGGGCACTGCCCATATGCTAAATCCAAGAGCCCATATTTTTTTTTTTCATTTGAGATGATTTCATTTAAAATAATATCATATTAAATGATAAAAATAATGGACCGTTGGATCTCATTTGAGCACTACCCCAATGGGGTAGCATAGACAAGACCGAAGAACCGTATCCCCATAAAAATAATAAAATAATTCAAGTGAACTTTTATTTCTCCCAAAAAAAAAGTCCGCGGATCTTTAATATATGGAACAAGTAACAACGTGAAAATTATTTTTGAAGTAAAATAATATTGCAATGAACCATGTGCAATTCACGTTACATAGTAACAGATTTACATCTACAATCATTTTAAATAATTATATATATAATTTTTTTTAGGAGTATGAGTTTGTAGGACCGAACGCTTGTCACTTTACCTAAAACTACAATTAGTGAAATGATGAAACTCAAATTTTTTAACCCGCACAACCACCCAAGCGTCGTACGATTGCTCTACCTAACATAAAAAATTATTACAACTCAAAAGAGTTGTCATCTACTAGTTTTTTTGATTGATTGATAGGAACATCTCTAATACAAAAAAAATAAAAAATAAAAATAAAAGATCACTTAAATTCCCCTCCAGGCAATAATTTTTTACGAACATGCGTAGTTTATGTACTAGTATGTGTGTGTAGGTAACTTTAATGCTACTACTTCACGAAGTGATCCAAAGACTCATATTTTTTGTAATTATGATGTTAACTTGAACATCTCAAATAAAAAAAAAAACACGCGCTCTGTAACGCTTGAAATTATTTAATTTTAATTCGAAAATATTTAATTTGGGAATATTTAGAGTTTTGATTTAAATTATAATATTCTTAAATTATTTAGGATTGAAATTGAATGAAATAAAAGGCTGAGAACCAAATTGCAATTATTGAAGACTTGAGGGGCTAAAGTGCAATTTTCAGAATTTTAATTCATTGTCATCATGTAAACGTGTAAGTGTTGGACGACATTCAGACAATTGAAAGGAAAGAGCAAAATCGAGCTCTTCTCTTTTCTTTGCAATCTTGAGTTTTAAAAATTCCGTATCTTTTGATCCGATTATCCGATTTCGATTTCGAAAAGTGTTTTAGAATCCTCGCGACGAGGCCTTCGATTTGATGTAAGTTTTATTTTAGTTCATCATGGTTTGAGAATTCGAAAATGATAGTCATCAGATGTGTGTTTGAATTGAGGTTGTTGAACTTCTATGCTTTGTTATATTGAAGTCGGGTTGAGGAATGAATGTCGTATCAGTTGTTTTATGAATTTCCAGCAATGATTTCGAAATCTCTACCTTATGTTATGCTGGTTTTGATTGAAATACAGCTGATAAATGATGTTATGATTGTTAGTGTTGATAGTTTTGAGTTTCAGTTGCCGAATTTATGCCGTTACGCCGCCGGACTTGTGATTGTGAACTGTTTGTTATCTTCTTCTATTGAGTTGGGCTATGATTGAATTGTATTGATATTGTTGGACGTATATACTTCTTTTCAGATTGTGGTTGAAGTATTTTGAGTTCAAGAACGTCGACGTCAAACTGGAAACGAGTTGAAGCAAGGTTTGGAGTCTATTTTGTCAATAGAATTGGATTGAACTTGAGGACAGATTTTGATAGAGGTTTGGTTATGTTGTTATTTAGATTTGGATAGCTTTGAAGACACCTTAAAACCTCACAATTGAAAGGTAAAAGTGGACTATTACTTGAATGGGATTATAACTCGAGATGGTTTGTATCGAGTTCCCTAAATCACATACTTCTTTGCTTGTTTGATTTTACGTGCTCTTATATGAATTGTTGAATGAGTCTATGATGTTAATGAATGCTATATCGATGTTATATGTTGCATTCATCTTGTGAGACTTGTTCTTTGATTTTGAAATGAACGAAAACGTTCGAATAGACGATTTGAGGAACTATATATGTATGGCCTGGGTGGTTGAGATAGCCTAGCGTTTGATTTACATGTATGGTGGTTTCAAAGTCTAGAGAAGCAAGATAAGTAGCCCCACCTCGATCGGGAGTGTCGGTGGTTAGTTATGATATCTTCTTCTCGGGATCCCAACCGAAGAAACGAGAGAATTTTTTAGAGCAACCTGTTTTTTAAAGCATGCATTGTCTTTTATCTTATATCATGAGATTGATATATATGAATTGATTTGCATATTAGTTGCTTTTACTGGGAAATACTTTTCTCACCGGTGTTATCCGGCTATTGTTGTGTTGTATGTGTCATGGCAATAGGCGGGATTGGAACAGGGCAGAAGCGAGTTTGAAGAACAAAGAATGAGAGATTAAAGTGGTGATCCGAGTTTAGTTGTCAAGAAAATGATCATGTTGTAGCTACCTTTGCCAAGACTTGTTGTACATGAATGTATGGAAGTTCCTTTGATGTAATATGATGATATTGTATCATAATCTTCCTTGCATGATATAAGAGATTAGCTTGAGCTTAACTTAGTAGCTTTGTCATGATTTTGTGCTATCAACTTATATTATGTTAGGATTCATGCTAGCAATGACTTTCAAGATAGAATGTAGATAATGATGTTAGCATATGATTATGTATAGACCATGTATGAGGTGATGCTAGATAAAAAAAATGGATGAAGGGACTCGTTTGACAGCAAGAAACTTCTATTGGTTTTTCTGGACAATGAACCCGCTCGATCGGGTGAATATCACCGATTGAGCGCGGCCCTTGAATTGCATGAACAGAGGATTGAGCATTGTGGCTCGCTCGATCGGAGGAAATTACCCGATCGAGCGAGGCCAAAATAATTCCAACCCGAGAAGCTGGGCTTAAGGGCTCGCTCGATCGGGTGATTTTACCCGATCGAGCGAGGTGCTGCACTTTTAATTTTTTTATTTATTTATTTAGTCTTTGATGCTTGGCTATTAATTTATGAATCTTATATTAATTATGTTGAATTGAGAGAATAGTACTCGGGTCCCCACAACAAGTGGTATCAGAGCGAGAAAATTCTGGACTAAGATAGATAGTGAGTGGGGTAGATCGAGTCTTATTCCTTGCTTACTTATTTGATCATGCTATGATTTATTACATGATTGAATTACATGTTGTAAATTGCTAGCATGTTTTACTTTCAAGTATTTGATTATATGATTTTGTAATTTTATTTGAAAGTATGGTTTACGATTGTTAAAGACGCATGCTTACTGGAATATCTGAAATGATTGGAGGCATGTGTTCTGTTGTTCTTGACATGCTTACCCGACTATCTTAATTGATTGGAAGCATGTTTGATATCTGTATATTGATTCTTTATTTAAGATTGAATCAGAACCGAGTCTTGATCAGAGGTAAGATGATCAGAGGGTATCCTAACCATTTTGATAATCAGATATGTCTCGACGACCTGGACGACCACCTCTTAGACCGCAAGCTCCTACTCCTCTGCCAGAACAGACAGTTGTATCACCGACAGTGCCACCAACTACAGAAATTCCGAGCAATGAACAAGGAAGTACCTCTAGAGACAGGACATATATGACCGCTACTCCGATGGAAACATTACTGAAAAGATTTCAATCCTATAATCCGCCAACACTAAAAGGTACTGAGAATGCGGTTGAGTGTGAAGGTTGGCTTGATGATATAGAGATTCTATTTGATTCACTTGATTATGGTGATGAACGACGAGTCAGACTGATAGGGCACCAGTTGCATGAGGTTGCAAAGAGTTGGTGGGTGACAACCAAGAGAGCTTTGGAGCGTAGAGGAACTGTAATTACCTGGAATGTCTTCAAAACTGAGTTCTACCAACGCTTCTTTCCGGTGTCGTACCGCAAAGACAAGGGTGCTGAATTTGCTAATCTGAAGCAGGGAAACTTAAACATTGAAGAATATGTTGCAAAGTTTTCTACCTTGCTACGCTTTGCTCCACATGTTGCTGATAGTGACGAGGCAATGGCTGATCAGTTCATTAATGGACTGCATCTAGATGTACTTACTTTGGTGAACACAAAGAGACCGAATACTTTTGCTGAGGCCTTGAATAATGCTAAAGAAGCGGAAGCTGGTTTGATACAACAGCGAGGAGCTTCGTATGCCGCTCAGCCTCAGAGACAGTCACAACCTCTGGTTCAGGTTCCGCAACAACCTCCTCGATTTGAAAGTGGTAGTAGCAGTGGTAAGAAAGGATATTTGCAAGCTCGAGGAAAACAGTTTAAAAAGTCAGGGAGCAGTTCATCTAGTTCCAGTGGCTCAAAACTGAAGTCAGGAGTGTATTGTAGCAGTTGTGGTGGAAGTCATTCGACCGATCAGTGCCGAGGTTTATCTGGGAGTTTCCATATATGCCATCAGCCTGGCCATTTTGCGAGGGTGTGTCCTCAGAGAGGTTCTAGAAGAGCACGAGGTACAGAGTCATCACGATCAGTGACTCAACCTGCGAGGCAAGCCTCTTCTGTTCATTCCTTCCAACCATCACATCCACAGCAACAGACAAGGCCAGGAGGGAGTCAGACAGGTAATCAGCCTTCGAGACAACAGGCTCATGTCTTTGCACTGACGGAGGAGCAGGCACAGGGAGCACCAGATGATGTGATTGCATGTAACTGTTCTCTTTATGGTTATCCTGCCTATGTATTGATAGATACAGGTGCATCTCATACGTTTATCTCTGCACGATTTGCATCATTACATGCTCTGCCTATTGAATCATTATCTGTTGTAGTATCTGTCTCTTCACCTTTGGGGAGAGGTCTTATATCCATGCAGATAGTTAAGAATTGTTTGCTACAGTTTGATGGTAATGGGATAGAGATAGACTGTATTGTTCTTGGTTTGTCTGATTTTGATTGCATTATCGGGATTGATATGCTAACCAAGTACAGAGCTACCGTAGACAGTTTTCAAAAAGTGGTGAGGTTCAGACCTGAGATGGCTGGAGAATGGAAATTCTATGGTAAGGGTTCTCCTGCTAAGATTCCTCTGATTTCGGTATTATCTATGACTCGACTTTTACAGAAAGGAGCAGAGGGATTTATTTTCTATACAGTTGATGTTCTGAAAACTAGCCCGAACCTGACTGATTTGCCAGTGGTTAGTGAATTTTCTGACGTCTTCCCCGATGAAATTCCGGGATTACCTCCTTATCGTGAGATAGATTTCAGCATTGAACTGATGCCAGGTACTGTACCGATTTCTAAAGAACCTTATCGAATGACACCAGTGGAATTGAAAAAATTGAAAGAACAATTGGAAGATTTACTGGCCAAGGGATACATTCGACCCAGTGTTTCTCCTTGGGGTGCTCCATTATTATTTGTCAGAAAGAAAGACGGTTCCATGAGACTTTGTATCGACTACCGGCAACTGAACAAGGCAACGGTAAAGAACAAATATCCTTTGCCTCGTATTGATGATTTGTTTGATCAGTTGCAGGGTTCTGCTGTTTATTCCAAGATCGATTTGAGATCTGGGTATCATCAGCTGCGAGTAAGAGATTTTGATATTTCGAAAACTTCTTTCAGAACCAGGTATGACCACTATGAGGTTATAGTTATGCCGTTTGGTCTGACGAATGCTCCAGCTGTGTTTATGGCTTTGATGAACCGTGTTTTTCAGAAATATCTTGATGACTTCGTTATAATTTTTATTGATGATATTCTGATATATTCGAAGAATCTGATTGATCATTCAGAACATTTGAGAACTGTGTTAAAGACTTCGAGAGTTGAGAAACTGTATGCTAAACTATCAAAATGTGAGTTTTGGCTAAAATAGGTTGTTTTTCTTGGACATATTATATCCGGAGATGGTATATCTATTGATCCAAGCAGAGTCGAGGCTGTGATTAACTAGTCTAGACCAACATCTGTTCCTGAGATACGTAGTTTTATGGGTTTGGCTGGGTATTATCGTCGATTCATTAAAGATTTTTCTAGTATTGCGAAGCCAATTAATCAGTTAACTCAGAAGAATGCTCCAATTATCTGGTCTGAATCTTGTGAATCCAGTTTTCTTGAATTGAAGAAACGACTGACCAGTGCACCAGTCTTGAGATTCCTTCAGGTATTGGTGGTTTCACTGTGTATTGTGATGCATCTCATCGAGGTTTGGGATGTGTATTGATGCAGCAAGGGCATGTGATTGCTTATGCCTCGAGACAGTTGAAGCCTCATGAGACCAGATACCCGATTCATGATCTTGAATTGGTCGCCATTGTATTTGCTTTGAAGATTTGATGACATTATTTGTACGGGGAACAGTTTGAGATTTATTCTAATCACAAGAGTCTGAAATATTTATTTTCACAGTCAGAACTGAATATGAAGCAGCGTAGATGGCTTGATTTTCTTAAAGATTTTGATTGTGAGATTAAATATTATCCGGGAAAATCCAATGCAGCTGCTGATGCACTGAGTCGAAAGGTATGTTCCTTGTCTTTATCAACGATTGGTGTATCAAATTTGATTGAAGAATGTTGTCTTTCTGGATTAGTATTTGACACGAATTGTCAGCCTCTTCGACTTTATCAAATGCAAGTTGAACCAGCGTTATTGTTGCGAATTAAAGATGCTCAGAAACTTGATTAGAATGTGCAGAATTCGATTGAGAAAGTCCGATCAGGGCATGTATCTGAATACCAAGTTCGAGATGATCTTTTATATGTAAACAATCGCCTTGTAGTGCCTGATATTTCTGATGTGCGACAACAACTACTGAAAGAGGCGCATTGTAGCCATTATAGCATTCATCCTGGTGGTAGGAAGATGTACAATGATTTGAAGGCTCAATATTGGTGGAAACCAATGAAGTTAGATATCACTGATTTTGTTTCTCGATGTCTTAATTGCCAACAGGTGAAGGCTGAAAGGAAGAAACCGCCTGGTTTGTTACAGATTTTATCAGTGCCTGAATGGAAATGGGATCATATTTCCATGGACTTTGTGACGAAGTTACCTCGATCTTCTAGAGGTTGCGATGCTATCTGGGTGATTATTGACAGATTGACGAAGTCAGCGTGTTTTATTCCTTATCGCATGACATATAGACACGACTAGATGGCAGAAATTTATGTCCGAGAGGTTGTTAGATTGCATGGAGTGCCTAAGTCTATTGTATCAGATCGTGATCCTCGATTTACATCACACTTCTGGCACAGTTTACAGAGTGCTTTAGGTACTCAGCTACACTTGAGCACAGATTTTCATCCAAAGACAGACGGACAGTCTGAGCGTACCATTCAGACTTTGGAGGATATGTTGAGAGCTGTAGTGCTTGATTTTGGCACGAGTTGGCAAGATTCACTGGCACTTTGTGAATTCCCGTACAACAACAGCTATCAATCGAGTATTGAAATGGCTCCGTTTGAAGCTTTGTATGGTAGAAAGTGTCGATCTCCTCTTTATTGGGATGATATTTCAGAAGTACCTGACATTGGACCTGACATGATTCGAGGTATGACTGAACAAGTGAAGGTTATTCAGAGAAGAATGAAGACAGCTCAGGACAGACAAGCGAAGTATGCCAATGTTCGACGTCGACCTTTGTTTTTTGAACAGGGAGATAGGGTGTTTTTGAAGATTTCTCCGTTCAGAGGCACTGTACGATTTGGCAAGCGAGGGAATTTGTCTCCACGTTACATTGGTCCGTATGAAGTTCTTGAAAAAATAGGCAATCTTGCCTACCGATTAGCTCTTCCTCCGTCTTTATCTGGAATACATGATGTTTTTCATGTATCGATGCTTCGAAAATATCTTGCTGATGAATCTCATGTGCTTCAATCTAATGAGGCTGAACTCGATGAAACCTTGAGTTATTTTGAAAAGCCAATTCAGATTCTTGATCGTAAGGAGAAGCAACTTCGAACGAAGACTATTACGCTTGTGAAGGTTCAGTGGAGTCGTCATGGTATTGAATAAGCTACCTGGGAGACGAAATCGAACATGAGACAACGATTTCCTGAGATGTTTCAATGATGTGAGTATCTTCTTCAGTCTTTCTGTTATTCGTTTTATATTTTGTGCTGATAGTACTTGAGATTTCGAGGACGAAATCGTGTCTTAGTGGGGGAGAATTGTAACGCCTGGAATTATTTAATTTTAATCCGAGAATATTTAATTTGAGAATATTTAGAGTTTTGATTTAAATTCTAATATTCTTAAATTATTTAGGATTGAAATTGAATGAAATGAAAGGCTGAGGACCAAATTGCAATTATTGAAGACTTGAGGGGCCAAAGTGAAATTTTCAGAATTTTAATTCATTGTCATCATGTAAACGTGTAAGTGTTGGACGACATTCAGACAATTGAAAGGAAATTGGAACAGAGCAAAATCGAGCTCTTCTCTTTTCTTTGCAATCTTGAGTTTTAAAAATTCCGTATCTTTTGATCCGGTTATCCGATTTCGATTCCGAAAAGTGTTTTAGAATCCTCGTGACGAGGCCTTCGATTTGATGTAAGTTTTATTTTAGTTCATCATGGTTTGAGAATTCGAAAATGGCAGTCATCAGATGTGTGTTTGAATTGAGGTTGTTGAACTTCTATGCTTTGTTATATTAAAGTCGGGTTGAGGAATGGATGTTGTATCAGTTGTTTTATGAATTTCCAGCAATGATTTCGAAATCTCTACCTTATGTTATGCTGGTTTTGATTGAAATACAGCTGATAAATGATGTTATGATTGTTAGTGTTGATAGTTTTGAGTTTCGGTTGCCGAATTTATGCCGTTACGCCGCCGGACTTGTGATTGTGAACTGTTTGTTATCTTCTTCTATTGAGTTGGGCTATGATTGAATTGTATTGATGTTGTTGGACGTATATACTTCTTTTCAGATTGTGGTTGAAGTATTTTGAGTTCAAGAACGTCGACGTCAAACCAGGAACGATTTGAAGCAAGGTTTGGAGTCTATTTTGTCAATAGAATTGGATTGAACTTGAGGGCAGATTTTGATAGAGGTTTGGTTATGTTGTTATTCAGATTTGGATAGCTTTGAAGACACCTTAAAACCTCACAATTGAAAGGTAAAAGTGGACTATTACTTGAATGAGATTATAACTCGAGATGGTTTGTATCGAGTTCCCTAAATCACATACTTCTTTGCTTGTTTGCTTTTACGTGCTCTTATATGAATTGTTGAATGAGTCTATGATGTTAATGAATGCTATATCGATGTTATATGTTGCATTCATCTTGTGAGACTTGTTCTTTGATTTTGAAATGAACGGAAACGTTCGAATAGACGATTTGAGGAACTATATGTGTATGGCCTGGGTGGTTGAGATAGCCTAGCGTCTGATTTACATGTATGGTGGTTTCAAAGTCTAGAGAAGTAAGATAAGTAGCCCCACCTCGATCGGGAGTGTCGATGGTTAGTTATGATATCTTCTTCTCGGGATCCCAACCGAAGAAACGAGAGAATTTTTTAGAGCAACCTGTTTTTTAAAGCATGCATTGTCTTTTATCTTATATCATGAGATTGATATATATGAATTGCTTTGCATATTAGTTGCTTTTACTGGGAAATACGTTTCTCACCGGTGTTATCCGGTTATTATTGTATTGTATGTGTAATGGCAATAAGCGGGATTTGAACAGGGCACAAGCGAGTTTGAAGAACGAAGAATGAGAGATTAAAGTGGTGATCTGAGTTTAGTTGTCAAGAAAATGATCATGTTGTAGCTACCTTTGCCAAGACTTGTTGTACATGAATGTATGGAAGTTCCCTTGATGTAATATGATGATATTGTATCATAATCTTCCTTGCATGATATAAGAGATTAGCTTGAGCTTAACTTAGTAGCTTTGTCATGATTTTGTGCTATCAACTTATATTATGTTAGGATTCATGCTAGCAATGACTTTCAAGATAGAATGTAGATAATGATGTTAGCATATGATTATGTATAGACCATGTATGAGGTAATGCTAGATAAAAAAAATGGATGAAGGGACTCGTTTGACAGCAAGAAACTTCTGTTGGTTTTTCCGGACAATGAGCCTGCTCGATCGGGTGAATATCACCGATCGAGCGCGGCCCTTGAATTGCATGAACAGAGGATTGAGCATTTTGGCTCGCTCGATCGGAGGAAATTACCCGATCGAGCGAGGCCAAAATAATTCCAACCCGAGAAGCTGGGCTTAAGGGCTCGCTCGATCGGGTGATTTTACCCGATCGAGCGAGGTGCTGCACTTTTAAATTTTTTTTTTAAATTTATTTAGACTTTGATGCTTGGCTATTAATTTATGAATCTTATATTAATTATGTTAAATTGAGAGATTAGTACTCGGGTCCTCACATGCTCAGACTCACACTTACCCTTTCAGGCACTGCCTGAAGGGCTGGTTTGAACAAATCATGTGTGTTAATTTATATACCTAAAAATATTATATATGAAAAATTGTTCATAACAATAACTTTTTTATTTAATACACAGGGCAGTTCTATGTAGAGTCTTTATTTGTCCTCCAACAAACGCCATCATCAATTAATCAAAGAGAAGATAAATATTTAAATGATAGTTTAGTTATTTATATTAAAATAGATACCTATTTCGTATATTTTCAAATATATTTATTAATAATAATTTTAGAAAATTTCAACCCGTAAAAGATATTGTAAGTTAGATTTGAAATTAAAAAATATTATTTATATTTTGTTAGTATATTTTAATTCTGTTGTTTATGATTATATATATATATATATATATATATATATATATATATATATATATATATATATATATATATATATATATATATATATATATATATATCTTGTGTATTCTTTGTTTTTTTGCCCTCATTTAATAAAATTTCTGGATCCGCCCCTGTAATAATACATGATTCATTTCTCAAAACATTTTATGAGAAAAATAAATTTATTAATTCTACATTTCATGCAAAAAGACTATTAGTGCTGATAACAATGTAAAGATTTCATGCAAAAATAAATTTCTGGATCCGCCCCAATATGGTGCGTTTGGTAGGTGTGATGAGATTAATAATGAAAAGATTATAATATGGATAATAATGTGTTGTATAAGGATATGTTAAATTATATTGACAAAATATACATGTTTGGTTCGTGTGATTATGTCCCGGATAAGAATTATATATTTTTCGAATGTGCCAAATTTACCCCTTGACTGAATCAAATTCACGTTCCACCCTAATTCAACCCATATCCCGAGATACTCTCCTCTTCAAAGAACCCTGCATCTTCACATCTCTCCCATTTTTACATCTCAAAAACAGCGGCTTCACATCTCAAACACAATAATTACGCATCAAAATTCAAAATAAAAAAAAAACCCAATTGTATCCAGAAATAAAAACAAGAAAGCTAGATTGTCAATGACTCTCACGTAATCTTCATTCATTTTCATTTATTTATTCACATATTTTTGTAAGTTTAATATATAATTGACATATAATTAAAATGTCAATTAAACAATAAATAAGTTTAATTTGATGAAACTAAATAATTAATGGGCTTGTATTTAACTAATAATTATGCCTAATGTGTAGTGGGCTCAACAATGTTTATAAAAAACAATTAATGGGCTTGTATTTAACTAATAATTAGGCCTATATATATCCCTTTTTTTTTGGGCCCAGTGTAGGCAAGTGCCCACACTGGGCCTTAACCAGCTCCGCCCCTGTTAGCTAATAACCCCTGTGAAAATTTTTTAAGCTAATAACCCCATGTGATTCTAGATTTGTAGCATACACAGCCTTTTCAGCTAAAAAATGACGAAAATACCCCTACATAAAATAAATGATAAATTAAATAGTTCATAAAAGTCAAGGGCATTTTCGTTATTTTTTAGCCAAAAGAGGTGTGTATGCTACAAATCTAGAATCACAGGATGTTATTAGCTTAAAATTTTTTCACAGGGGGTTATTAGCTAACACGGGATTTCACAAGGGTGATATATGCAATTTACCTAATTAAATATTCTCCTCTTAATGTGCAAAAGAATCAATATTATATGACATTAATAAGCAGAAAAATATTTGTATAATCGTGTATGTACATATGACATATTTCTTCCTTTATTTATCCAAAAAATGTATATATTTTTTTTATTTTTTATATGCTCATAATCGGCATCGCTAGATAAGCGAATCGGAGAAATGGGAAATTAGTTTAAAGTTCTTGAAAATTCCATGCCCATGCAGTCAAATGTATATGCTCAACTAATCACTTTCCAGTTTCCACACACACACACACACATATATATATACTATAATTTTTTCTTTCCAAAATCTCACTTTCCCATAATGCCATTTTAGTTTTAAACAATATAGATCAACTTTGAATTTAAAAATTGATTCGTAAATCATATTACATTTCATACAAACATGTAAAATTATATATACTTCCTATCAATCTGTCAATATTCATTAGTTATGAATCTTATCATGATGATAACGACAGCCTTGGTCATATATATATTTATAGAAACTAACCCACTACGCCTGGAGAGAGCACCCTAGAAGAAAATATCCCGAATTTTGTGTCATAGTTTATAATTTTTTGACGGGCTAGATCGAGCCATATGGGAGGAATCCTATTTGTTAAGGAATATCTTCGATAATAATTTTTGTAATATTTTCTCTATCAATTATTTTTAATTTTATATTTTTATTCTTTGATTCTTTTGTTGGATTATGCTGAAAAAATTCTTTGCAAGAGTATATTTTATTGTTTCCAACCTCCATTCTTGTGTTATTATCTTCTATTACTTGTAAGTCAATATCGTTAATAATCAATGTGTTATTGGACGTTTTTTCTATTTTTAATTTAATGTTAAGTTGTTCGAAATCCACTTGCAATAAATTTTTTGCTAAATTTTTACTCGAATTTTGAATGTTTTTGATTAAAAATGTTAACATTTCATCTTGTATTTCAACTGTCTTATCAATTTTGAGAATAAATGTATATTCTTTTTAATTTAGTGTCTTTAAAATTTTGCATTATTTTGAAGTGATATTGTCCTATAAATAAAGAAGATTTTATTAATAATTTGTAATAATATAGAGGACCGAGAGTTTGCTGCTTTACCAAAAGTTATAAATGGCGGTAATAATGCAACTCAAATCTTTTAAACTGCACAACAATCAAGCGTCATGGTTTGATTGTTTTACACAGCAAGGACAATTATTGCACTCAACAATCTTCATTGTACTTCTTGTAATCAATGAAAATCGAACACATGACCTTATCTTTGATACAAATTGTATGACCGATCGCTTGTCACTTTACCAAAAGTTTACAGTTTTAATTTACAGTCATCATTATAACAGTTTAAAATAATACATTATCAATAACTCATGTTAGCCTATAGATATAATGTTTTTTATATTTTAATATAGTTTTATTTTGAAACAATATTGATATTGATTCTTATGCAATTATTAACTCGAATTTCAATTATTTGGTTGATTAATATTGAGCAAGTATGACATTTTTGGTACCATGCATTTGTTTTATTTTCTTTCTTATGTATGTTGCTCTGAATCGATATATATGATTTATTATGTATTTGCTAATAAGTGAGATATGTGTCAATTTTGACCTTATCATAATAATGAAAAATAAGTTTTTTGGTCCATTAACTTGTCCATATTTTGGTTTTGGTCAATTAACTTTTCCGATGTGGTTTTTGGTACAATAACTTTGTATTTTCAGTATTTTTGGTCCAACTGCATACGTGTCAATTTTTGATTGGTCCAAAATGATGACGTGGACCAATCAGAAGCTGACACGTATGCAGTTGGACCAAAAAACACTGAAAATGCAAAGTTAGTGTACCAAAACCCATATCCAAAAAGTTAATGGACCAAAACCCAAAGGAGGTAATGTTACTGGATTAAAAAACTTATTTTCCCTCATAATAATCAATATAATCTTTAACATTGCAACTAATAAGTATTTCAAATATTTAAAAAATATTTTGGTATTTCACGTGACTTTATAAATAATATTTTATAAAATATTAGAAATATTATATTTTTAATTACATGACCATCTCATAATTTTTTTAAATGGTTTTAGCTTTTATGTGAAGGAAAATTAATTAAATTTTTAATTTCAACTTATATATATATATGATATGTGTGTGTTGATGTATTTTTTATTTTTTATTTTATATTAAAACTTGAGTATATTTGAATTGATTTATTTCAGCATCTGTATATTATTTAATTAACAAATATATATATATATTAATAACTTTTCCAAATCTAATATTTGTATATATTTAAATATGAACTCATGATATAATTCTTTACTTTAATAGATGCTTACACGAATTAAAATATATAAGATTTTTTTTTAAAAATATGTTTATTCATTATACAAACCAATAAAAATCAAGAATTTGGTGTTTCAATATTTTAAGAAACTGAATAGTATTTAATTAAGATTTTTGTGAATTTTTTTAAAAATATTTGTGGAAAAAATATATTCACTTTATCTACAAGAAAATAAAAAAAAAGTCTTTTGATATTTCAATTTTTTTGAAAACTGAATTTTTATATAATATGCACATATTTTTTCAATTTTCAAGAAAATAAAAAAACAAAGTATTTAAGTATTTCAATTTTTTTGAAAACTGAATCCTTATCTAATTTGCACACACTTTATTAATTTTGACTTTATCATAATAACCTATTTTACATATAATATAATATTGATTTACGTTTATGTCCTATAACTAAAGTGTTGTTTTTACTTTTATAATCCTATATATTTTTATATGATTTTACTTATAGTTTAAATAAAAAACAACATTGTTATTTCACAATGGTAAAACTTTGACCTTTTAAAAAAAAAACAAAGTATTTAAGTATTTCAATTTTTTTGAAAACTGAATCCTTATCTAATTTGCACACACTTTGTCAATTTTGACTTTATCATAATAATCTATTTTACATATAATATAATATTGATTTATGTTTATGTCCTATAACTAAAGTGTTGTTTTTACTTTTATAACCCTTATATTTTTATATGATTTTACTTATAGTTTAAATAAAGGACAACATTGTTATTTTACAATGATAAAACTTTGACCTTTTATTCACTCTTTTATATAGGTATAGATAATATAATATTGATTTATGTTTATGTCCTATAAGTAAAGTGTTGTTTTTACTTTTATAACCCTATATATTTTTATATGATTTTACTTATAGTATAAATAAATGACAACATTGTTATTTCACAATGGAAAAACTTTGACCTTTTATTCACTCTTTTATATAAGTATAGATATAGATAGATATAGATTCAAACACATAATAACAAAATCTCGTTTATATGTAATTTAACTTTCAAGTTATAATTTTATAAAATTTAAAGCATATTTACATAAAAAAAATAAACAGTTATTTTTAAAAATAAAAAGTTCTAAAAATAAATATTAAATGATCAAATTATATTAAAATACAACAAATGTTTTTTCAAACATACAACATATAAAAATGCAGTCAATTTTTCTGAATTATATATATATGTAAATATAAATAATAATAATAATAAAATTTTTTTGGTCAACTCGAGTTTACCCGAACCTAAATCAGAACTTTATTATTTTTTAGGGTCAGCTTTCGAAACCACACCAGACACGCCCCTATCAGTGTATTAATAAAAAGGAGTGAGGTTTAACCGGAGCCTCCAAATTGAGAGATACTAAGGTGGTGTTTTGGGAGAGTTTCTAGGAAATACTTGTTGAAATTTTGTTAAGGAGAAGCTGGAAAGTACTTCCTAAAAACTTTCACAAACACTATCTAAAACGGCTTTTTACAATGTAAATAGGCTAAGCCAGTTCTGTCTAATTTTATACGGCTTAAAATATGCCTCACCATATGATTCAAACAGTTGCACTACCAATTAAAGACAAAAATTTGAATACCAAACAATGTAAGTATAAATTTATATCCGAGAATTTGATATTTTAATGTTTTTTTTTAACAGCAAACTTGTAATTTATTAAGATGGAGAAAAATCATCAATTACAAGATTTACAAGCCAAAGAGAAAAATTCCCAGACTCCCACACAAAGAAGGAGGGGAAGAAATAGTAAAGAAGCGAGTTTATGAGCAACTGAATTTGCCGATCGTCGACAATGCTTAAGATTGATATTACATCGACAATGTAGAAAATTATTCACTTCAGTAGCAATTGCTCCAATGTAGCTGAGATCCTCGTCCGGACGAGCGACTGCTTGCACCGCCAGAAGAGAATCTGTATAAACTTCGTTAATGAGCATTCCTCTGTTCAGTACCAGCCTTAGCCCTCTCTCAAAGCAATAAGCTCCCCATACGTGACAGAACAAATTAAAACAAACAAAAAATTGATGGATTTTCCGGCAGGGACATATATATCCAGTGCGTATATAAGTGTTGGTGTGATATATATATAACCATCATGCTCTTCACTCACGTTTATCTTTTTGTCTATCAAATGCTTGAGTAGTGGCCGACGGAGCGTCCACCGGCTTCCGGTGGATTCATACCGATCGAGGAACATGTGCCATGCCTCTGGAAGACTCGTCGTCGTCACAGTCCTTGTTTGCACCGGATTTTCTCGAGGGTGGATGCGCCTCGACATTATTGGCCCATAAGACTTCACAATGTGCTGAAATCGAAGAACCACGGAGGAAAGGGATCGAGTAAAAAGTGCACAAACAAGGGGTCGTTTGATGCACATGCACAGGATAATGAAATCGAGGAGGGCCAAGAAATTGCCTCTAATACATATTCTGATTATTTCGTGTAAAAATTTCATTGAATTCTTCGAATTTAGTCCAAATCCTGTTAACTATATGTCTATATCCATCTCTAAAGTTCTCGTAATTCACTATATATCAGATACTAGATGACATAAAATACGTCAATATATAATGGCAATATTTTTTTAAAGGGTGAATGGGTGATGTTATATATATATATATATATATATATATATATATATATATATATATATGTGCAGGAAGGATTACGCATTGCACTTGAAATTAGATAACTATCATTATGTATTTTTGAAAGGGTTTTTTCAATCAAATTGGAGGAATAAATTTGTAATTTCAAATTTAATTTATAATTAAATATGCAACTCAATGTGCACATATATAAAACATTTTTATTTTTTTAAAATATATACGTGCGCCTGCATGCATGTTATCAAAACGCAGGTTTAATTTCTCAATAATTGCAATAACATGGAACAAAACTGAAATCACAACTATTTGAAATCTTTCGAAAGATATATACTAGAAATATTCATCACAACTGTGCGTAACATTATTGTATATTATATTGACTATATAGTTTGGGAAAAAAACTATGCTATGTCATTATTAATTTTATATGGGATAATTCTTAAATATATCCTTATAGTTTCATTATCGAGCCAATTATATCTTTTTTATTTTTCGTATCCTAAAAATATCTCTTATTAATTAAAAAGTGTCTCGAACATGTCCTTGAAACTAAATATTATCTATTCTGCCCTTTATTTCCCAATTTAATAATAAGCTTTAGCCCATTATGCTTTCGTAAGTAAATTAAAGCAAATTACCTCTTTGACCACACTGTTGCCGTGTTATGTCCATCGGATTTTACAGGTTGTTCCTCACAACCGAACCACGCGATCGCAACCGATGGTTTCTGACACAGACTCCTTCAGCAGCAGCTATCACAACCTTATTTCGTTTCCTACCTTAAGGCGCATAGTAAAAGCTTAATTTTAAATAAAAATAACATGATAGGGAAGTGCTTCGGAAATTTATTCAGACAACATATTATCACATAAATCAACCTCCTTTGAAGAGTAGAAGATAACTAGTTTAGCTACTCATCGTAGCCTTGTTCTTGAAATACATGAAATTATAGAAACTTAATACAAACGTAGAAAGAGAAATATTACAATAATTTTATTCGTAAGAAAACTGAAGGGAATGATCGATGTCTTCAGCTTCCTCAAATGCCTGTATTTATAGCTGAAGATACACTCGTTTCACCGAGAAACTTCAAGGAATCTTACAGCTGTCTTGAATTCTTTATGCCAATATTTATGGCATCTTTTGCTAGTGGGAGAGTCACATGTTTGATGGCATCTTTTACTAGTGGATGAGTCATATGCTTGACTTTTTCTTTTGAATTTATTCTCCTCACATGCGTTCTTTATTGTTGTCGGGAGCATCTTTTGCTTTTGCAGTGAACCCCTGGAAAAATGCGTTTTTGGTGGTCCCTGTCCACCTTTGCTTGTCTTGAAAAAATCTTTTCGATCCGTTCGGGGTTTGAAGGTTTTTCCGAATTCTGGCTCCTTCTGATTTAGACATTCTGGACAGATATTCTCTGACCATCTTCTGATATGAGCCATGTTACAAAATTTCCGACGAGTTTTTTTACTCTCCGACAGCTTGTTGTTCCACAAGAAGTTCCCCTTCTTTTCGAAGAGTTCTTCCGCAAAAGCCGTAGTTTTTCCTGTCATTGTGTTTAACAGGAATGATCCGTTTAGAATTCTGATAAAATTTGAACGGAAACTTGACCTTGTCCATCTCAGTGAGACAAACCCAAATACCCCATGCCCTTCTGGTTGAGATTTCATTTTCTTCAAAAGTGGACACCAATGGTATTTCTTCAGATATAGGATCCTTGATGAATATTTGATTATTCATGTCAGGTCTCCTTAGCTTGATAAAATAAAAGGGCTCGTGTGATCCTTTTCCTATTGGTTTTGGAGCTGCACTAAAGAAGTATAACTCGAGCACATCTCCTCTGAACAAATGATCATTATTTGCCCATGTTTCTTGGACTGCTTCCTGAATCCATTTGGGTAGCTGTGATATTTCCTGGAAGCCTGGTGAAGTTGTATAAAATGAGGCTAAAGCCAAAAATTCATACCATAGTTTTACATCCTTAGGATTGACATTATTTTTTAGCCAAACCCTTGGATATATTCCTGCAACATCAACCTTGCAAGTGATCGGGTTGATTTCGCTTCTTGTACTTAATTTCTCCCATCTTTGTTGATAAAACTAAAATAAAGAAATGACAGCTGGATTAGTATCAATCTTAGATTTGCCCTTGTCTGTATTGGGCCTAAGATTGATCTCTTCCTCTTTTACCCCAAAAGCGGAGGGTTGACTTGATGAGTTATTCTCATCAATTGTTGCTTTATCTAGATCATCAAAAGCTGATGATAGATTAGCGCTTGTTTCTTGAGTATTAGAATCCTCAACATATTGTTTTACAACCGGTGGCTTTATTTCTTGATCTTGTAAAACCTATGGTTTAAAAATTTCTTGTTTCTGAGAAACCAGTGGTTTTTCTATGACACGCATAATTGGCCCTTGAATAATAGCTTATAATTGAGTTTGAGCTTGCAGACATCCTGTGATTCGATTGGATACTTTGATCTGATCAGCTTGTTGTAACTTGCCCGCCATATCGGCACTTATGACAAGCTGGTTGAACTCGGTTTGAAGCAACCCAAGGTGTTCCCTGAGATGACTCTGCATTTTATGATGGAATCCACGTCACTGCCTTCCATCTCTTGTTAAGAAATCTGCAAGAATATTTTCATGAGATTTAGTAATATCAATATCAAAAATATAATTTTGACATAATGCTTGTCATCTTAACAACCTATATTTCTCAGGTTTAGATTCAATCTTATTTCTTAGGAAAGTTTTTACCTGGGTGTTATCAACCTTCAAAGTGTATTTTTTAGCAACTAAAAATAATGGCCATTTTTCGAAACTCTTTTAACTGCATAAAATTCCTTCTCATTGATATGCCATCTTATAGCCTCAGATTCTGAAAAAATACCGCTCCAGTATCTGCATGTTATTTCTCCATCCGAAGTGATCTTAGTAAGGACTGCTGCACACCATTCGTCACTGGCATCCGTAAATAACACCAGATCATCTTCATCTACGGGTATAGCCATTTTTGGGAGATTCTTACATATCTCCTTTAATTGGTTTACCCCTTTAGTATGGTCATCAGTCCATATAAACCTTGCATCCTTTTTAACAAAGGATCGTACACCTTTCGGTACATTGTCAGGTTGTTTATGAACATCCCTGCAAAATTAACTACTCCTAGAAAACTTTGGAGTTGTTTTACATCTTTGAGTTTATTTGGAAAATTCTTTACCTTTTTCCACAATATGGGGTTGTAAAATTATTCCACATTCATCAATCTCAATACCAAGGAATTCAATTTTCTTTGTTGATATGACTGCTTTCTTTTCAGATAAAACCAATCCTTCTTGTTTACAAATTTTAGAGAAAATATCTAAATGTTTAACATGTTCATATATGTTTTTTGATGCTATAAGAATATCATCAATATAAACAAACATGAAGTTAAAATAATCTGTAAAAAGATTATCCATCTTTCTTTGAAATATTTTGGGTTCATTAGCCAATCCCATAGGCATAAATTCCCAGATATAATGTCCTTGTGGTGTAGAGAAGGTTGTGAATTTCTTACTGCCTTCTTCCATCCGAATCTGGTAAAAACCAGACTTACAATCAAATTTTGAGAACACTCTAGCATTTCTTACACAACTAATTGGATATTCTCTATTGGGTATGAAGTACCCATCAAACTCCAGGATTTTATTAATTCCTTGGTAGTTAATAACTAACCTGGGTTTCCCTCTTTTTATTCCACCATGATTTTTGACCAGAAAACCTGGGCTGCTATATGGTGAAACTCCTTCTTTGATTAAACCAAGGTCCAAATGTTCCTTGATAATCATCCTCATATCCCTTTGATATGTTATGTTCATTGGAATAGGCTTATATCTAACGAATTCATACTCTTTGCCTTCTTTTAGAGTAAGACTAGCTTTGAGTTGATTTCTATCCCACCATGCCAAAGGATGCTCATTATAACTTTCTTTGAGCTTTTTCTTGACATATTCGAGGGATACCTTATTTTCTAACTCTATATCTATGTGGGTTAGAGTTACCTTGAGAAGCTCCATGTAGTGACCCTGCATGGAATCACCTACTAACTGACAACTAATAGCATGCATTAAACTTAATACAACAATATACTTAACAGAGTAAAAACGTGCGGAAACTTAACCACAAATTACATATCAGCTTAGTAATATAATTCAGGCTTAAATCTGTAATGATACAACCATATCGAAATTCTTAAAATAAACATTATACAGCTAACAAATCATGTTGTATAATAAACTCCTCAAGGCTCCTGCTCCCTAGTCCTGCCTTGAACGACCAGCTCCGTCCATCCTGCGACCTGCCCCATGGAATAGGGTGTCCAAGATAACAACTAGGACGTGAGCGCTACGCCCAGTACATAGACATGAGTAAACATATGTATATAATGCATGCAACATGATGACTGGTACAGGGTCATCTGAAAAGTCATGCTCAGAACCGGCGCCATATGAGTGCTGCCACCGCACGGATCAACCTCTGGGTGCAACCACACTCGTCCAGTACACCAGAGTAGACAGACATAAATGCCCCCGCCGTCGCGGTACTCTCAGTGACAGACTATCGAGTATAGAGCTGAGCGGCTCTATAGTCAGGTATAACAAGGTATAGGCTCAACGTGTATATGCACATGACATATGAGTATAGAAGATGATAAAGCATACATCATGCCATATAATAATGCCAAATAAATGCAACATATAAACATGTATACTCACTGGCAATCTCAGTCAATGTGTACGTACCTCTAGGCTAGTTCAAGTATAATAGGATCCTAGGTTCCAAGCCTATATTTAAAAGTTCACCGTATCACTACACAAATTCTATAAGCCTTAACTAAGCTAATAAGTACTCCCAAAACTTAAATCGATTCCCGGACCATACCTTCGTCCGAAGTAAAACCTTTGGAGACGCTAGTCCCGGATGACTATAACCACAACTTGGTTATTCCAGAACTTCGATTATAATCGATAGGGCCCTCAAGTGTATAACTCACACTTATATAACTGAAGAAGGAAACTCGGGAATTTGTAATTGAAAATGAACTCTGAACGGCCCTATTTATAGCCAAATTTCTCGGCCAGGATCGGAACTTCCGATTTCGGGATCGGAGCTTTCGATCCAGCTCATTGCGTGCATGTCTGCCATGCCAGGATCGAAACTTCCAATCTACGATCGGAGCTTCCGATCTGCTCTATGATCGACACTTGTCAAAACTCGCGACTGAGTCATCGATCATTGCTGGCAGCTGGGGATCGGAGCTTCCGTTCCGATCGGAGCTTACTATCTAGGATCGGAGCTTAATATCTGGGATCGGAGCTTACTATCTGGGATCGGAGCTTACTATCCGGCCCAAAATTAAAAAGCCCAAATTTTACTTCTGAAGTTCAATAACACTCCGAAATTGGTTAAATACCAACCCTTAATCATGTTTAACATATTATTATCTTAAAATGGTATCTGGGTTACTACATTCTCCCCACCTTTAGATATTTCGTCCGCGAAATAACATCTAAAGACAATAAAGATAACAATATAAAACATCAAACCATGGCTTATTACAACAACTGTAAGTACATCTTACATGGTAATCAAAAATACAAAGCAAATAACTCAGGATATTCTGCTCGCATACGACTCTCAGTTTCCCAAGTTTCTTCTTCAACGCCTCGGCGCTGCCACTGTACCATCACAAGTGGTATAGTCTTGTTCCGAAGAACTTTCTCCTTCCTGTCTAAGATACAGATTGGTCGTTCAACAAAAGACAGATCTGGCTCTAGCTGAATATCAGTAGACTGAATCACATGAGATTCATCAGCTATGTACTGTCTAAGCAACGACACATGAAAAACATTGTGTATACTGGAAAGAGATGGCGGTAAAGCCAAACGATAAGCAACATCTCCGATCTTCTCCAGTATCTGGAAATGCCCAATGTAACGAGGAGACAACTTGCCTTTCACACCGAATCTCATCACCTTCCTGAAAGGTGATACTCGCAGAAAAACATATTCACCAGGCTCAAACTGAAGTGGCCTGCGGCGAATATTCGCATAACTGGCTTGTCTATCTTGAGCACCTTTGATCCTATGCTTGATCAAATCTACCTTGTCTACAATCTGCTGCACCAATTCAGGACCCTCGACTTGCCGTTCCCCGACTTCATTCCAGAATAACGGAGTACGACACCGTCGACCATACAATGCCTCGAAAGGTGCCATATCAATACTACGATGATAACTATTATTGTAGGCAAATTCAATCAAAGGTAACTGATCCTGCCAAGATAAGCCAAAATCCATGACAGAAGAACGTAACATATCCTCCAGCGTACGAATAGTGCGCTCTGACTGCCCGTCAGTCTCCGGATGATACGCCGTGCTCAAACTCAGAGTGGTACCCAATGCCTGCTGAAAACTACCCCAAAAACGTGAAGTAAATCGCGGATCTCTATCACTGACGATACTCACTGGAATCCCATGTAATCGCACAATCTCCTGGATATATAAGTGTGCCATGCGATCATAAGAATACTCCCGGTTATAAGGAATGAAATGTGCTGATTTTGTCAAACGGTCAACGACAACCCAGATAGCATCACACTGACGTGAAGTCACAGGCAAGTGGGTAACAAAATCCATAGTCACATGCTCCCACTTCCATTCGGGAATCTCAAGATTCTGCAGTAATCCACCTGGTCGTCGATGTTCAGCCTTGACCTGTTGACAAACCAAACATCTCGAAACAAATTGATACACACTTCGCTTCATCCCCTTCCACCAGAATCTAGTTCGCAAGTCCTTATACATTTTCATACTTCCAGGATGAACTGATAATCGACTCCTATGAGCTTGAGATAGAATATCATTCCTGAGCTCCGCAACATTAGGTACAACCACTCTATTGGATAGGCACAATAAACCATCTGCCTGAAAATGGAATCCAGATGTATTAACTCCATTGGCTAGACGTGCCAATCGCTGAGTCTTAACATCAGATATCTGAGCATCTCTGATCCGAGAATACAATGCTGGCTCAGATAGAATAGTATACAAACGAATCCCATTCCTCCCTTTCTTGTTCTTGAGCGTAAAACTCAATGAACAACACTCTTGAATCATATGAGATATTTCATTAGTCTGAAGTGCAGACAGTCTCACCTGCCGACTCAAGGCATCAGCAGTAAGATTAGCAGAACCTGGATGATATTTGATTTCACAATCATAATCCTTCAGAAGATCCATCCAGCGTCTCTGTCGCATATTCAACTCTGCCTGAGTGAATAAATACTTCAAACTCTTGTGATCCGTAAATATCTCAAATTTCTCGCCATAAAGATAATGTCTCCAAATCTTGAGCGCAAATACAATGGCGGCTAACTCGAGATCATGCACTGGATAATTACTCTCATGCGACTTCAACTGTCGAGAAGCATAGGCAATAACATGTCCATGCTGTGTCAAAACACATCCTAACCCCTGACCAGAGGCATCAGTATAGACAACATAACCTCCTGATCCAGAAGGTAGAGCTAGCACAGGTGCAGTAGTAAGACGTCTACGCAGCTCGTGAAATGACTCCTCACAATCCGAGGATCAAATGAAGGCAACATCTTTCCGTGTAAGCTAAGTCAAAGGCCTTTCCAACTGTGCAAAATTCTCGATGAACCGACGGTAATATCCAGCTAGACCCAAGAAACTACGAATCTCAACAACCGTCGTCGGTCGAGACCAGTTCAGCACTGCCTCTATCTTACTAGGATCAACAGATATCCCTTCATTAGAAATCACATGACCGAGAAATACTACCCGATCAAGCCAGAATTCACACTTGCTCAATTTCGCATATAGCTGCTTATCTCGTAACGTCTGTAGAACAATCCTCAAATGTTGTGCATGCTCATCCTTGTCATGAGAATAAACAAGAATATCATCTATGAAGACGATGACAAATCTATCCAGATAATCTCGAAATACCTGATTCATCAGATTCATAAAGACTGCCGGTGCATTCGTCAAACCGAATGGCATCACCAGAAACTCATAATGCCCGTATCTGGTCCTGAAAGCAGTCGTAGATATATCTGAGTCTCGTACCCGCATCTGATGGTATCCAGATCTCAGATCTATCTTCGAATAAACAGAAGTACCCTGTAGTTGATCGAAAAGATAATCAATCCGCGGCAAAGGATACTTATACTTGATGGTGACACGATTCAACTGCCTGTAATCAATACATAATCGCATCGATCCATCCTTTTTCTTGACAAACAAAACAGGTGCTCCCCACGGAGAAACACTCGGACGAATATATCCCTTATCAATCAGATCTTGCAACTGCTGTTTCAATTCCCTCATCTCTGACGGTGCCAGACGATAAGGTGCTCGGGATATAGGCGTAGTTCCTGGTACTAGATCAATACCAAATTCAACCTCTCGAACCGGAGAAAAACCAGGAATCTCATCAGGGAATACGTCAGGAAACTCGCTGACAACCTGTAGCTGATCAATACCCGTACTACTCATGGATATATCAACTGCATAGATGAGGTAGCCCTCCCCACCTGACTCCAAGACATGACATGCCTTCAGAGCCGAAACAAGTGGCATCGGACGTCGCGCACCCTCACCATAAAAGTACCAGCTATCACCCTCAACGGGATGAAACTGTACCAGACGCTGATAACAATCCACAGTAGCGTGATACAAAGTCAGCATATCTATTCCCAAGATACAGTCAAAATCTGCCATCGCTAATATCATCAAATTAGCTATTAACACATTACCCTCAAACTCCAGAAGGCAACCCATCACTAGACGCTTAGTTACTATCTCTTGCTCCAACGGAGTAGATATAACTAAATCCATATCTAATGATACGTAAGGTAATCTATGTCTCTTAACGAAGCGACTAGAAATAAAGGAATGCGATGCTCCAGTATCAATTAATACAAGTGCAGGAATACCACATAACAAGAATTTACCTGCCAACATGCGATCGCTTTCCTCAGTAGCCTGCTCCTGAGACAGAGCAAACACCTGCCCTTGAGTCTGGGGACGATAACCAGAAGAACTCTGTGGTGCTGGCTGCTGATGTGGAACAATAGAAGCCTGAGATCCAACCCGTGATCCCGATCCACTAACAGAACCCATGCGCTGAGGACAATCTCTCCGCAGATGTCCCTGCTGACCGCAAATATAACAAGCACCAGTAGCTCTCCGACATGAAGCTGCAGGATGCTTCCCTCCACAATGACTACAAAACTCCTCCTTCTTCTTCTTCTTCCCAAAACGGAACATACCTCGTAAACCACGAGATCCAGATGAAGTAGTAGGAGTAGAAGAAGACGTAGGTCCAGATTGCACAACAGATTGAGCTCGAGGCTCAAAAGATCCACTAGGCTGTGCTGGCATCATCAACTGTGCACGTCTGTTGCTAGTCTCCACAAGACGGCAACGGTTCACCAAAGTCTCAAAAGATACCGGGTCATCACAGACAACAACCTGAGAGTAGATATCTTGGTTCAAACCTTGTAGAAAGATATCATACTTCGATGCATTACTTTCATTAATATGAGGACTGAAAGGTAGCAGATCAAGAAATCGTTGCTGATATTGATCAATAGTCATTGATCCTTGCCTCAAAGTAAGAAACTCCATAGATCGTGCTTGGCGAACAGCCGGAGGAAAATACAATTTCTGGAACTCCCGACAGAAATCCCCCCAAGTCACCTGTCCTCTCTCAGTACGTGCCTGAGCAACCTTGGCATCCCACCAAAAATGTGCTCTATCCTCTAGAACGAATTCTAGAACTTCCAGTTTCTGCTCCTCAGTACACTCGAAAGCTCGGAACGTGCTCTCAAGTTTAGACATCCAGCTTCTAGCTTGTTCAGGATTCTCGCCTCCCACTAAGGGTTTCGGTCCTACCTGCATAAACTTATTAATAGTATAGCGACGTCGACCCTCATGAGGACGATGTCGATCATCCTGATGATGATGGCGACGATGATGATGACCACCTCCCTGGCCAACACTATCGTGACTCTCGTCAGCCATATCCTGAAAAGAATTGCATATTAAAATCCCAAATGCGCAAGAATTACTCAAGACTAAACTAAATCCCAAGTACTAATCCCAAAATCTAAGCATGCTCTGATACCAAAAATGTAGTGACCCTGCATGGAATCACCTACTAACTGGCAACTAATAGCATGCATTAAACTTAATACAGCAATATACTTAACAGAGTAAAAACGTGCGGAAACTTAACCATAAATTACATATCAGCTTAGTAATATAATTCAGGCTTAAATCTGTAATGATACAACCATATCGAAATTCTTAAAATAAACATTATACAGCTAACAAATCATGTTGTATAATAAACTCCTCAAGGCTCCTGCTCCCTAGTCCTGCCTTGAACGACCAGCTCCGTCCATCCTGCGACCTGCCCCATGGAATAGGGTGTCCAAGATAACAACTAGGACGTGAGCGCTATGCCCAGTACATAGACATGAGTAAACATATGTATATAATGCATGCAACATGATGACTGGTACAGGGTCATCTGAAAAGTCATGCTCAGAACCGGCGCCATATGAGTGCTGCCACCGCATGGATCAACCTCTGGGTGCAACCACACTCGTCCAATACACCAGAGTAGACAGACATAAATGCCCCCGCCGTCGCGGTACTCTCAGTGACAGACTATCGAGTATAGAGCTGAGCGGCTCTATAGTCAGGTATAACAAGGTATAGCCTCAACGTGTATATGCACATGACATATGAGTATAGAAGATGATAAAGCATACATCATGCCATATAATAATGCCAAATAAATGCAACATATAAACATGTATACTCACTGGCAATCTCAGTCAATGTGTACGTACCTCTAGGCTAGTTCAAGTATAATAGGATCCTAGGTTCCAAGCCTATATTCAAAAGTTCACCGTATCACTACACAAGTTCTATAAGCCTTAACTAAGCTAATAAGTACTCCCAAAACTTAAATCGATTCCCGGACCATACCTTCGTCCGAAGTAAAACCTTTGGAGACGCTAGTCCCGGATGACTATAACCACAACTTGGTTATTTCAGAACTTCGATTATAACCGATAGGGCCCTCAAGTGTATAACTCACACTTATATAACTGAAGAAGGAAACTCGGGAATTCGTAATTGAAAATGAACTCTGAACTGCCCTATTTATAGCCAAATTTCTCGGCCAGGATCGGAACTTCCGATTTCGGGATCGGAGCTTCCGATCCAGCTCATTGCGTGCATGTCTGCCATGCCAGGATCGGAACTTCCGATCTACGATCGGAGCTTCCGATCTGCTCTATGATCGACACTTGTCAAAACTCGCGACTGAGTCATCGATCATTGCTGGCAGCTGGGGATCGGAACTTCCGTTCCAGGATCGGAGCTTCCGTTCCGATCGGAGCTTACTATCTAGGATCGGAGCTTACTATCTGGGATCGGAGCTTACTATCCGGCCCAAAATTAAAAAGCCCAAATTTTACTTCTGAAGTTCAATAACACTCCGAAATTGGTTAAATACCAACCATTAATCATGTTTAACATATTATTATCTTAAAATGGTATCTGGGTTACTACACTCCATATCCTATGTTTGGAGTTCTTGTTCTGCTATTATCTTCAACATGATTTCTCCAAACCTTCTTGAATCTTTCATCTTTGGGTGAAAAAGTTGTCCTTTATCACCACGCTGGCTGCGGAACATTATCGGCATTTGTCGATAAAAAGCAATCTTGAGTCTTGGTACGATGATTTTATGATCACAAATTGTAGTGAACATAAGTCGTCTTAACTCATTATCTTGTGTGTAATTCTTAAAAATTTGTAAGAAGTTATTTCCCAACAGGATATCGGCTCCTGTATCATGGAAATATATTAACGGTGTCTTTACCTTATACCATGGTGTCTGACCTGCTCGTCCTATAACGATCTCTGCTTGTTTGATTCCTTTCTAAAGAATTAAAATTCTTCTAGAGAAATCTCGTCCAACAATTTTTGGTAACTCTTCTCCACATCCTTCATGGAAGACTCCTTTCTTTGCTGTACAAATTCCTGCTTCTGAATCAATATAAGCTGCAAAGTATTCAGCCTTATATTGTTCATACAACATCTCAATTGGAATGTATATAGAGAAAGAGCTTGTTGTCATTTTACTTGAAGGGATTACTAAATGGTCCTGCCATTTTTAGTAATCTGCTTTGTAATTCTGTAATCCGATTAAGACTATTTAGCCTTAATGTTTCTAAGGCCTCAGTAGGTAGAGTATTTTACTCTTTTCTACTTCTTCAATGCATCCTAGTAAATCATGTTCATGACTTACTAATTTCAGAAGTTGCTTCTTCATCTGTTTGTGAACAGAATTTTTGTATTTGATTAATGGATTGTTCCTTATCCAATTCTCTTGTTTTTCCATCTCGTAGGATTCTTATTGAATTCTCCAAATTTTTTCTTTTGCCATAAACTCTATTCCTTTTTCAAGGCGTTTTCATGGTTTATGATCTTCCAGGAATTTTAAGCCAAGAATTAGTTGATCTATTTCTTTTTCCCGGGATCCCCGAAATTTGAACTTCCAATTCACCAACCTTTATTAATCCTTGGTAAGTCCCTTTTACCTGCTGTTCTAAATAGTAAATCGAGTTACAAGGAAACTGGTTCCTGTGACTTGTAATATCGAATACTATTGTGACTTCTTTCCATCCTTCTTGAGATCTAAGTTTTTCTATTATAGAAAACTCCTTTTCTTCGGATGGAATTTCCTGAATAGGAGATTTTTTCAACCTTCGACTTGTCATTCGGTCTCCTTGGAAAGATAACCTTTGGGGTTCTATTTTAAGGTCTCTATATAGAACTGGCTTATCTTGAATTTGAATGTCTGTTTTCTGAATTAAAGGAAACTCGATTCTTTCCGGGTATATTGCTTGAGCAACTTTTCCAAATATCTTTGGAATTTCAATAAAATCATTTTTAATAAATAAGTCAGAATGGTGAGTATTAGAAAGAACATATAAAATTTGATATGTAATAGAATATGACCTATTACCTTCTTTCATTAATCTTTTTTTCTTGAAGTTTTGATGCTATGTCAAGGCTCGACTAAAGTCTCTGTCAGCTAAATTGTAGGCTATTTTTGGATAAATAACTCCTAAAATTTTTTCTGCACATAGATTTCCTGAGATAGTACCCAGAATAGCATCTTGAATATTTCCCATTTTTTTATCACATACTACGATATCTATGGGTGAATCTATTCCTTTCTTTAAAAGTTGCCTTAATCATTATTTGGATTGCTCCAATATGAATCCAAGACATCGTTCTTGCTACCTCACTTTTCAGCTTTTGCAATTCCTCTCTTATTTCTTCAAAAGGAATTAACTGCATCTCTATTTGATTACTCGTTAACTCCATAGGGATTGCCATTTCCCTTCTGGATACTTTGTAAATCAAATGATGTCTTCTTTGTCTAAGCCCAGTTGCCTAAGACTCTTTTACTTCTGTAATGTTGGATTTTCTCTCATAATCCTTTGAATCATATTATGAGATATGGTGGTTTGACTAAAAAACCCAGCCAAACTCTCATGTGTTTCATATCGAAACACTTCTTCTTTATTCTGATTCTGATTCTGATTCTGATTCATTATCAGATTCTTCTCGGCTAAACAATATCTCTTCTTCGTATATGCTTTCATCTGAGGGGATATCCTCAAATTGATATACTTGGACTAGATCTTGAAAGAAGACCGCATCATCCATATCCGGTGTTGCTTCAAAGAGTTTAATTCTTTCTTTTTTCTTGTTTTTTGGACAGTTTATAGATATATGTCCTCTTGTGCCACATGTCTAGCAGTTGCAATCCTTGAAACTTTCACTTGCTCTTGTATGAGTTCTTCTGAAAGTTCTTCTAGATGGTGTTCTTTCCATACTTTGTGATGAGCTTGTTGCTGGGGATGTTCTTGTAGGTCCACTTTTTTTTACCGATCTATAAGATCGAACCTTTTGTTTGGACCAAAATGTTATTGGTTTCCAAGAACTTCTCATTCTTTTATTGTAGCGATTATTTCTGAATTTCTTCCTCTTAAATTCCTGTTATCTACTCCCAATAACCGTAGGGAGATCATTTTCTTTACAACATAGAGGAGTATGCTTATTAATACCCCTTATCTTTTTGTAGTTCTTTTGTAATGCTTCCATATGACACCATTCTGCCGATTTTCCTTTAAGAAAAGAGGCTCGTCTTGCCAATGTATATGGATTACCTGGAACGTATTATTTTATCAACATTTCTCTCCAGGGACTTGGCATCTTTGCAAAAAATAGCTGAATAACTATATTTTCCTCGACTCCCGAATTCCATCTGTATTTAGTGAATAACATAATGTATTCATCAACTAAAAAGATATCATGTAATTCGAGACTATACAGAGCTTGAGTATATCTTCTTTTCTTCTCTGTATCTTGATTATTAAAATAATCCACTCCAATAAATTGTGTCTTAAATAGGGTGGCCATTCTTCCTCCGATTTCGCTTAGAGATTCTCCTGCTAAGACTGATTCTTTAGTCTCTGGCATGGTCATTTCCCAAGCTATCTTAACAGATCCCATTAGACTCATTTCTAGAAGTTTGATAAATCCTTCTTTATTGAGATCTAAAGTTCCTGCTGCTATTCTCATAGCTGGCGTCCAATCATCTATGAGATCTTCTCTGTTTTTGAAGTCCAGAACATCAAGGTTTAACATAACCCCATAGGAATGTATCGGGTCTAAAACAGTTTTTTCATAAGGAGTTTGATGTAGTGGTATCTTACTCCTTCTTGACCTGATTCCTGCTGGATGTGAATTTTCCCCAACATGAAACTCACTATGTGGTTCTTCTGTTTTAACCACATATCTTAGGGGATTTCTTATGGGTTGTTCACCCTCAGGGGAATTCATTTTCAGATCTACTACTTTGAGATTCAAAAATGAATCCGCAAGATCTTGTAGATCCTCGAGATTTAATCTTTCTAAAGTAGTCATCAGTTAGTGTTTTTCTCTGATATAATTTTTTTGAGCCATAGGGAAAATTTAATACAAAATATTAATATAAGGGTAGTATAGGAAAATTTTAGTTTGGAGGACATATCAGGGAAACTTTTTATTAAAAGAGGGACGTAATTGAGAACGAATAAAGTGTTAGTATATTTTTGGGAAAATTAAAAAACTTTAGGAACGTATTTATTAATTATCCCCATTTTATGTAGTAGTATTAGCTAGATGATTTAAAAAATGGATAGAGATAATAGTGTAAATTAGTGTCAGCGTTTTTTATTCAACCTAAATTAATATACCATATAGTCTTTCCTTTTGATGGGGCAAATAATAAACAATGGCCAGCCGTGTTAATTAAAACTAGTAATTGAGGCACATCCGATGTGTGTGCGACGTAATACATGAATATTATTTATGTATATATAGGCATGAGAGCAGTCCTATCCATATAATTGAGAATAAAATGAAGTGAATTCAAAAGAGGGAAAAAAATAAAAAAAAAGTGTAAATTGAAAATAATAGAAAGAACATGGGTTAGTGAAGGGGTATTTTTGGATTAAGTAAATCTAGATCAAGATACCAAAACAGTTTTTCTAAAGGTCTCAGCCTTAATAAAATAGTAAAGATAATTGGTAAATTTATGGCAGAAATGAAAACTATAATGTTTTTAATCTTTATAAATTTTAAAATTAGAATCTCATCATGATAAAAGTATTATATTTACAAGGATGATGAGTATCCACATAAAAAATGATAAAACAATTGGAGTGCAACTAATGCCGAAAAAATTGTTTTGTTTTGTTTTGTTTTACTTTTTCATTTTTCTATTTTTTTTATCTGAGTGTAATATCAAAACGAAGTACATATTTTTTGCTTGAGAAAATAACTATAAGTAAGCCATGTTAAAGAAAAATTTTATCTTTTTAACTAACTGTGTGTAGCCTAATATGTCTGGCCATAGCCCATATAAATCCTTCATCCCAAGAATATATTAACTCACTCACATAATACAAGCTTAGATATTATCATTGCTTGAAAGGTGAAGGGGAGAAATTAATGAGAAATTTTAAAATAAGGCTATTAATACTTATTTGTTTTTCATATTTCCAGGTGATGGTTGTGATATGCCAAGGACCTCTACCAATCAACACATGGTTTCAAAACCTAAAGATACTCCCGCTGCCAAAATTTGCTCTTATGAAACCCCGGATTTTTAAGGGTTACAAGATATTAAAAGCTTGATTTTTCTTGATTATATTGAAGAAGATTTTACCAAGATAAATTAATATCAAGAATATTGGATTATGAAGTTTGCATATCAAGATAAAATATCTGCAAGATTACTAGATTGAACATATCAAGTTATCTGAGATCTTGAAGGAATCAAATCGTGGGGATATATAGAGTCCTATTCAAAATTTGAAACCTAGGTATCCTAGTTGATCTTGACTACTATTGGTGCCTATAAATGACTCTCAAACTCTCAGAAAAATCAAACCACAATTTCTTTCAAATTTCGTGTGAGACAAGAGGGAAGAGTAAGCGAAATGTTGCAGAGATTTTCATAAGTTCAAAAAAACAGCCTTGGCCCAGAAGTTATCGGCGATGCAAATTAGATCAAAATTTGATCCTCACCGTCCAAATTATGTCATAAGATGTTATCAATATGCAGTTCAAACTTCAGATCAATCCAACGGCTAGAACTTTTGTACCATTTTTGCAATAAGATGTTATCAATATGCAGTTCAAACTTCAGACCAAATTATGGCATAAGATGTTATCAATATGCAGTACAAATTATGGCATAAGATGTTATTCTACTTGGGAAAGAAGTAGCTTCTGTTCGTAGACCATAAACAAATCCAAACAACGTCAAAACTAGATCTTCACTATTCACAATTTAGATAACATCCTTAGGAATTTCCAGACCAAATTCCATGTTGATCCGACGGTTCGATATATCTCTGTCCTTTTTGCAAGTTTACTGAATTTTAAGAAAATGAGATTTTGTTTTAAAATCTTATGTATGCTTTAAACTTTCGATCATTCATAATATTTTAAAAACCCTCGTTATGTACTTCTATTCATGATACGATTTTGTTTAAAGTGCTTTTGGCACTATTATGACTCGAATTAGGAGTGAAAAGGAAATTTTCGAATCATGATAAGTTTACGGCCCTGATGCGGTGGGTAATAATAACCGACCAATGGTCTCAACCCTTAGGAGAATTACATATAGGGCATTAATCAGTTAGTCACAAATAAAGAGATGAATTTCAGTGCCATGTCAAGTTTTGTTATGATATTTATGTTATGTCATGATAAGACATGTTATGATATGAAGGTGTTTAAAATATGCCATGTTTTAAATCCAAGTATGAATTTTGTAAAATATATATTTATATATATTAATGTATGATCGATCGGCCGCACTTGCCGAGCGACACCCAGATCACTCACCCCTTACTTTTCTCCCAGATGATACCGAAGAACAAGTAGAAGAGAAAGCAACGTGACGTGTTTCGGAGACGGTGATGATGATATTTTTTTTAGATTTTGTAGTTATTATTCTGATTTTTAAGTTTTAAGACGCTTTCGCAAGTTAATTTATTCCATATTTTGAAATTTTGAATTGTAAGTTTATTTATGAAATATACTGGTTTTAGTTAAATTCTGTACTAAGAGGCTGGTTGTTTTCGAATTTTATTTGAAAGCAACGCCGATGTCACCCGACCCCTGGAGTGGGATGTGACTGCTGTCATCGAACTTTAAGATCAATACGTATTAGCCGATTCCGATGAGATGTCTTATGAAACAGCTAGATCGAACATCAATTCAACTTCACCAACTTCTTTTGGTCGGTTGCTCATGGTGGACAATCAATTAACCTCCGGACCCGATCCCAGTTCGCTAGTAGTAGGCCGTAATCAAGGGTTTGTTGGTTTGGCAGACCTCAATGAAGTCGGCTATTACATGAGCTTAATTTTTTTTTTCAAAGCACGATCTTCGTTCTTGGACGAAGCTGTTTGTTGGACAGTGAGCATGAATTATCTGTCGTTGGAAGTACCGGAGATTTTCAATTGGCAAAAGGTGTTGTTAGAATGAGCACTTATACGCTTAACGCAACTGGTGACACTATTTTTCAAGTATACTTCTTACATTACTTATATTTGAGCCTAACGTTATGTATGATGATTAAGGGTGTTGTGGCTAAACCTTAATTATTTGAAATTATACGGTTCACTAGACAATATTTTGGCTTTACTTAATTTTTTATATAATAATTATTTATGAACATAATCAACACTTTTCAAGAGTGCTCCCAATTGATAGGTAGGGCTAAGGCCTCTTTAAAAACCCATATTCTAGACAGAGCAGCGTTCCCGAGGGAGACCTGTCCCTACAAGGCAATTTAAACCGGTCTTGTAAAGAACTCTCTCAGATCATGCTTTCATATGCCAATCGTAATTATTATTAAACTTTAATAATCCAAGGTATGGACCTTTATAAGACAAAATATAATTTAACTTAATATGCTCATAATATTATAGATGCAAAATAATAATTTAATTATGGACAAATAATCTTAATTTGCATATACACAAAATCATGCAAAATATTAAACTCCATGTAGATAATCATAATATTTGACATATTGTATCCAAATAAATTCTAAACATGCAGAATATTCTTAAATTTGGAAAAATAAGATTTCTAAAAGTCAAAAAGTAAAAAATTCAAAATTTTAAAAATTTCAATAGCTAAACATGCCCTTAAATTGAAAATCCCCAATTTGAAAAACCCTGATTTTTCAAATTGAAATCCTCACCCAAACCTAAATCCAACGCCGCCCCTTCCTCTGGTCGAAATGGTGGTCGCTGACTGCAGCCCAAGGACCGCCGACCACCACCACGCCTTCGCCGTGACCCGCCACCTGCTTAATGGTCGAAAAACGAATGCAAAAGTGGCCAGGAATAAAAATCGAGTGACAAGATTAATGCGCGATTTTTTTGCCAAAAACACCACTCTATGCTCCAAACAGCGGTGGAAAAAGGTCTCCCCGTCATGGGCAATCGACCGACGATGTCAATTGTTGGAGATGGCGTCCGTACGGCGGCTGATTTGGTTGATTTTTTTATGTATTTCAAAAATTGTACATATAATAATAAAAGTGGGTTTTAAAATTTTTTGGGAGAAGAATTCAAAAATTTCATAAAAAATATTTAGGGATTTTTTTTAAAAAAATATTTTTAATATCAAGGCGGAGGTAAAACCGCTCTGATAACAAAATTGCATGAACTGAATGCAAAGAACACCTTGAATCAGCACTTCAACGCTCCAGAGTCTTCTAAGTACTCCAAACCTCACAATAGATGGTATGATGAAACTTTTGGTGTGCGTACTTAAAGACCCCAAAGATCACTATTTATAGGCTACTTGTGACCATCATCGAGTCAGTTTAAATTTGATTGTGACTTATCATGATGAGATATTTTGTTGTTCAAAAGTTGATAAACTTATCAAGATATTATTATCCACATCTAAATTTCTACAAATCTATGACCAGTAGATAAAGGTAGAGTTGTGTATAAATAAATCATAATAATTATCATATAAGCCACTTTATGAGATAAATTAAATATTTCCAACAGTCTCCCACTTGGCTCATATAAATCTCATCATCCACTAAAGGAGTAAACAATTAAACTTTCAAATTTTTTGCTGTATAAAACTATATAAGTGAGATTTTGTTATTATGCATACTTTGCTGAGATAGAACTATATATGTGAGATTGTACGAAATTTAAAATATACTCAGCTTTCGAACCAACCATGCATACTTTGCTGCTTCCAAAGTAAGAGATTTCATACCTTCTCAACTGCTCGAAGTTCAATTTGCAACTTTTGTTCTGATTGGTTCTGTTTAATCCCTTGTTTGTTTAGTTAGTAACCCTTAATCATGTTTACTATTTTATCACTTAAAATAGGATATGGGTTACTACACGACAAAACTAATATAAATACATAACTGGAAAATATACGAAAATTCAAGTGTCCATAAGCTTAACTGGAAATACACAACGGGACTAGACGACTGAAATACTCAACTGACTCAGATGGGATATAGTTAAGTATTTGACGATTGAAAACGGCGATTGAAATACTCAAGTGACCAAGACTGGATATAGTTGAGTATTTGATGACTGAAAACAACAATGGAACTTAGATTCTTGACTAAACCGTAACTGAAAGTTATTATCGATTAGTCAAGGATGCTCAACTGAACAGACCACAAATGAAGTAATTAAAGGCAACTGACGTATTTTAAGGATATTAAAAATCTTTCAGTTTAGTCCATAAAAATTCCGAGCATAATCAGACTACTTCAGTATTGGCGGTTAGCACCTTTTGGATAAAGTTTTGCGTACACAGTAGACGTTGCAACTGTATCAGTGCACAACTTTTGTACTATCCGTCAGAGAATGTCTACGTGGACTAAAATACAATGCAATAAAATTTTTTATGGATAATGCTATGTGTACATAGAGTCTTACATAGAAGGTTACACGCCCTATTAAATTAGGAAAGTTTCATAAATTTTTTTTAAAATTTCTTTCTTTTCAACCTACAATTCTTTGTCTTTCTCAAAAAAACTTTTCACTAAAATATTATTATTTTATTTTATTACGTACTTATAGAATTAATTTTACCTAGTTCAACAAAAGTCATTATTTTATAAAATTTTTTAAAAAAATTATGAAAATATATATAATTTTTACTGAGTTCAACAAAAATATTAATTGTTTATTTTTTATAGCAAATATTTTAAAAATTTTAAAATTAAAATTTCAAATTTAAATCATATATAAATGATATTTTATTATTATGTATTTAAATTTAAAAATATTTATTATTATTATTATTATTATTATTATTATGTGTAGTAATTAATATTTTGTTAAAAAACAAAATAAAAATCAAATCTGGGTTTGGGTTGATCGGGTTAGTCGAGTTCGGGTCGATCGCTATTGATTTATTCGGGTTTGGTTTGAAATTTTTTTAAAATGTTTTTGTACTTATTTATAGAATTAAGAAATATTAACTATATTTTTATATATTATATGTTTGAAAAAATTATTGTATATTGTATCATAGATTTTCAACATGTAATAATTATTTTGTAAAACATTGTTTTTTAAAAATAATTTTTATTTTGTGTAGTAAGTATATTTTAAATTCCGTACAATTAAACTTTCAAATTTAAATTATATAGAACTATATAAGTGAGATTTTGTTATTATGTATTTAAATCAAAATATATTGATTAATATTATGTATATTTAATTATTTTGTTAAAAAAATAAAAAAAATCAAATATTTCGGGTCCAACCGTACCACAAAGCCTCAACCTTAATCCGATAATTTTTTGGTCAACTCAGGTCGGGTTCAATTTTGGCACTTCTAAAGCTGCACAATAAATAATAAAATAAATAATAATAATATTTTCGTTAAAGTTTTTTTTAGCAAGACAAACAATTAAAAATAAAGATATGTTTTTCATTTATTAAGAGCATATGTTTTTCAAATCATTTATGACCGTTTATAGATGAGAGTCTAAGTTTTGAAAAAATTACTTAGATAGAGTCCTACATAATAAGAAAATAAAGTTTATTAGGAAATAAACTCTTTTAAATACAATAAATAATATTTTGATAAATATGTATAATAACAATACTCGAAAATATCATATCAAGATATTAACAAATCTATAAAAATATTCAATCTAGAAAGTATTAAATCTCAAAAATATTAAGTCTAGAAATATTAAACTTAGAAAGTATCAAGTCTAGAAAGTCAAAACTCTTAAATTAAATTTTATCAAACTTAGGAAAAAAATCATCAAGACATTTATGTAGTGCAAGACAAGTCATATTTCTTTTACAATAAAGGAGAATGAAACTCATAACATTGACTCTGATATCAATTGTAGGACTGAACACTTGTCGTTTTACCAAAAGCTATAGTTGGTAGTAACAGTGAAATTCAAATATTTTAAATCGTACAACAACCCGCACCATGATTCTATCGATCTACCGGTCAGCGGGGACAATTATTGCGTCCCAACGAGTTTCATTTCAAGAATAGATGAATCACAAAAACTCTTGCGAGACGGTCTCTCAGGTCAATTTCGTGAGACAAATTTTTTATTTGGATCACTTATGAAAAATTATTTTTTAGGGTTAATTGCTTACACTACCCTCGTGAAATCATGAGATTCCTAAAAACTCTAGGAAAAAATACTGACTTATTAACTCCCGTGTTTTCATGTTTTGAGCATACATATCCCTATGTATTCAAAATTTAAGCATTCACCCCTTCTGTACTTGTTTTCAGGGAGTGTTTATGCTCAAAATTTGAAAACACGGAGAGCTAACAGTTATAGAAGGTTTTCAGCAATCTCATAATTTCACAGAGATAATGTATGCATGCTCTACTTTTTATGCAAAAAATATTAATTTTTATAGTAATATAGGTTTGATTGACCCATTTCAAAAATAAATATATGTGAGACCGTCTTACAGGAGACCTATTCTGAATGAATTATAATGTTCAGTACAAGTAAATATTTTAATGGTCGATGGATCTTCAAACGAAGATAATTAGGGACTAGATCCCCTAAGGTCGGTCGAGGTTCGGCACAAAATTCCATCTTACTCTCAAGTCTCAAGTGTTTACGATGAAGATCCCGTATCCACGTAAGAGTAATAAAATAAAGGGAAAATTGCATATATTACCCTTGTTAAATCCCGGGTTTGCTGATAACCCCCTATGAAAATTTTTTAAGCTAATAACCCCCTGAGATTTTAGATATGTAGCAAGCAAACCTTGACAGCTAAAAAAATGAAATACCCTACTTAAAAAATGATTAAATTAATTTTTTTTATAATTTTATATTTAATTGAATAAATAATCAAATTTTAGTTAAATAACTATGAAACTTACATATAATTATTTATATTAATATTTTTATTTTTTTAAATAGGGGTATTTTCGTCATTTTTTCATTATTTTTAGCTGAAAAGGGTTTGCATGATACATATCTAGAATCAAAGGGGGTTATTAACTTAAAAACTTTCATAGGGAGTTATCTGCAAACGTGAGATTACACAGGGGTAATATATGCAATTTTCCCTAAAATAAATCTAGTGCCAACTTTTATTTTTCTAAAACAATAAAAGAAGTCCACGGGTCTTTAAAATATGGAACAACGCGAAGATTATTTTTGAAGTAAAATAATATTCAAAAATAATATTGCAATGAAACTAACCATCTGCAACTCACGTCACAAAGTAACAGATTTACATATACAATCATTTTAAATAGTTATATATATAATTGATTTTTTTAGTAGTAGGCGTTCTCATAGCTACTAATTTTTTATACTAGTTCATCTAGTGTGGACGATGATTCAATGATCCATATTTTTTGGAATCGAGATGTTCACATGAACATCTCAAATGCATAAAAAAATACCTTTGTTTATAAGCTCAACCAAATACCTTCTAATTCCGTATTTCCCCAGCAATATTATATTTCTTATCATTTTTCACAAATGAATGCATGGTTTCATATTTTAACTTCACCAAAATGTCACATATATCCTCCGCGTAGCCTATATATATATCGATCCTTCATTTCCCAATATATAATTAATTTCATCATCAATGGCCAAGTTTAGTTTTGGTATAACCATCGTCCTTTTTACTTTTTTCCATGCAATGGTTCCCTTATGCCAGGGCTTCGACCCGATCGATACATGGTTTCAAAAAATAAAGCTACTCCCCGTGCCAAAATTCGCTATCATCGAGTTTTACGATCAAGATTTTATAGTCGGTAATGGTGAAACATCTTATGAGATAGCTAGATCTAGCATCACTTCCACTTCCCTGACTTCTTTTGGTGAGCTATCCATGATGGATAACCTATTAACCACCGGACCTGATCCAAACTCACCAGCGATAGGCCGCAGGCAAGGCTTGGTTGGTTTATCTGACCTGAACGAAAGATCGGTATATCTGAGCTTCAACTTCATCTTCAATGGAGGCTTGTATAATGGAAGCACCATCTCCGTGTTAGGACGAAAGCCTGTGCTGAAAATACAGCAAGAGTTATCTATTGTCGGAGGTACCGGAGATTTTCGATTGGCACGGGGCATCGCTGTGGCAAGCACATATGTGCTTAATGAAGCCGGTTACTCTATTTTCAAATATACTTTATATATTACTTATCTTTGATTGAAAATCACTTTTCATGGTTGTAATTTAGTGCAAGGTATGAAGCTGCACATGAATAAATTAAAACTGGGAGATGCATGTCCTACTTTAACAGATATATATTTTCCGATTTTTCGAATCTTACTTATAATTATAAATTTATATCTAGATGAATGACATTTGATCTCTATTTAAAAAAATGTCATCATGTATCATTTTCACTGTACATATCAAATAAGGAATTGTAAGTTCAAATGTACGTATCTTTTACAGTGAAAAAGGATCATAATATAAGAAAAACGAAATGTAGAAGCTTAAAACTTCAAATTTGTAAGTTTTACGGAATTAAAACAAGTTATTAATTTGTACCAAAATTCCTTGTGAAATATCGAAAACGTACGCTTTACCCATGTGAAAATTATTATTTTTTTATTGGAAACAAAAGCCATGTAACATGGGTTTTTTTTCAATTAATAATTTAAAAATAAAAATAAATTCAAAAGTAATGCAAGTCTAGCACACCACCAATAACGGACACGCTGTAATCTTTTTTATTTTTGTTGTTTGTTTTTCTTTTACTCGAATCATGTTTATTTATTAAATAAAATGGGATTTCAGGTTACATATCAAATATGATAAGTTTACTAATTTGTAAGACAAGTAATTTTCAAAGAGTGAGATGGTCTCTTTGGTCTTTATCGGTAAGACGGATCTAAAAGGTCCATACCTACAATAAAAAATAATTTAATATTATAAAAAATACTAATTTTTCATAGGTTGAGTCAGGTCGAAGAACCGACTCACAAAAAATCAAAAACTGAATCGTCATCCCGTCTCATTGTAATTTTAGTCATTTTCAAAATTGTGGTGAACCGCTATACTGTATATTTTTTTAAAAAAATATTTATTTTTATAATATATATTCAACAAAAATTTTAATCTTTTTATTTTTCCAAAAAAATTCAAAGTGTAATTTCCAAAAATAAAATCAAAGTATAAATAATGGTTATATATAAAAATCAATGAGACTGTTTCACTCTTTGAAAATTATTAATTGTCTTCCAAATCAGTAAACTAAACATATTTGGTATTTAGTTTTTAATTTTTTTTAAAAAAATTATCAATAAAAACAATCAAACAATTAGACGATCTGATGTATGATTAGATCTTTCAAGTGACAATTGCACATACTAATTTCAATGATTTACAGTAAATTGAATACTCTGTAAATCACAAGTTTTGATTGATCACAAAAACACTCGTAAAAACTCAAGACAATTCGCAACATTAGGCGTGTGGGATATAAAAATTACTGAAAGGGTGCGTGAGCTTGAAATTGAAAGACATGGGAAGTTTCTAGCTATTTTGTCACCAAGGGTAGTTTATGAAATTTTTCATCAATTTTGTCTTTAATCTCATACATATATTAAATAGAAGTAGATGACAATTTAGTAAAATCTCAACTACTTTGATTGTGTGTTTGGACCTGAGGCACATGTGCAACTTCTATAAAAAAACATAAGGGCTAGTATGTCTATTTACTTTTCATAGGGGTAAAGTGTATATTTTCGATATTTCACAGGAGGTTTGGGTGAAAAAAAAAACTCGAATTAAAACATCAACTAAACATAACATTGTCACTTGTCCCAAAACTGATTCTGAGCCTCTTCATCTAGTTCTTCAATCTTTAAGAGAAGTGAGCAATGAGTGTTTGGTAAAAATACTCAGCAAACAAGAGTCGATCGAGAATAATATATAAACATGATTTTTAAAGCATAGAGATGTATATACTAGGGGTGATGTGAGGCCTTGGGTTTCTAAACCATTCATGGGACAATTAATCATTAACTAGGAAAGGATCAAGAAGAACCAACACAAATTTTTTTTTGTTAAATGGGTCGCGCTCGAGCGATCAAAAACACCCGCTCGGGCGCGCCCCACAATACCCGAAACAGAATTCATAAAAACAGGCTGCGCGCGGGCGGTAATAAACAGCGGCGAGGGCGCTACGTCGGGCAGAAAACACTCTGGTTGTATATAGCAAAACTTGATCCTTAACTTCCTCCCAATTAATGGTCTATTAAATCTACAACATGTATTAATCAATACAAGAAGTGCCCATCATGTTTTTATTCATGAGATACCTCTCCCAACTAGCTTAAAAGTATATCAAAATAGCTACAAGAAAACATGAGGTACCAATAGTAGCTTCAAACTTAAGTAATAACATCAATTTACTAGATTCATCAAGGATCTACTCATCAAACTCGCTAAAACCCGAGTCCACATGTGCAAAGTCTCTCCCTTGAGCTATCAATGTCATCTCCGACTAGCTCCTGCCCCACCTGATGTCATGCACACATACAAAACAAGACAACAGTCGGATAAACTTCGGTGAGAAATCATTCTCAGTATAAGCAACATATCAAAAGCGTTAAATAAATCATATCGACTCTATTTAACTCGACTCAACAAACAGAGTAAATAACGCATATCTCGATTAAGAATTGATTCATAAATCATCGTTGCCATCAAGATTCGTATCCAATCTTGACATGGATATCCATCTATCGTAGCCATTCTGGGCTAGAAAATAAGGTCACCCTCCGACCTTGGCATAGAATCAATTCATATCATCGTCGTATCAAAATCATATCGACTCAAAATCAAAGATCCACTATCTGGGATGGATCGACAACATCAAAATCAAATCGAAAGAGTAAATACGTATGTGGTTTTGGCCGGACAACTCAAGAAGAATCGATCCTGAGTTTCAAAATCCCTGACTCTCGATGTCGTCATTATACCTTCGTATTTCGTCTGTTTTGAACGCTTCAAATCTTCTTCTTTTCTTATTTCAACGAAGTCCAGGTTCTCGAGTCAATAGACTTCAAAATAATCTTAAATTGAAGAATAAAGATGCTACAACATCAGTAACATCTCAATGAACATCTCGGTTCAATTATCGGCTATTAAAACATCAATCTACTATCAAACAACTCATTCAACCGCAAGCAAAATGTAAAGATTATCATCTAACAAAATCAGTATATGATCTTCAGATCATTGGCTCAATCGTAGACTATCAAAAACGGTTTCAAAACATCAATCGACGACATAACGACTGAAAATCGGTAACCGACGAAATATCGACTTCGAATATAACTTTAATCCAAAGCATTCGTCTATTCAATTCAAGAACAGCACTCCACTCATTACACCAGCAGCTAGAATTCATAATATACATGCTGGAATTCATGCTTAAGTTCATTCACTCATCAAGTTGGTTTCAATATCGGATGAATAAACATGCATGAACATCAAAACTAAAATCACGTTCTGATCTCTGTCCATATTCGAATTTCAAAACCTATTCAAGACATCATAAACCTTACATCAAATCAAAGGCCTCGTTGCAAGGATTCCAGAACATCTTTCGGAATTGAAATCGGACGAGCGAATCAAAAGTTACGGCGATTTGAAACCGCAAAATCAAAAGGAAAGGGAAGAAGCTCGGCTCCCTGTTCGAACCTCTGCTCTCAATTCTGAATTTGATCATGTTAATCCACGTAGCTTTGCTGATAATCGATTAAAATTGGATAGCTATAGCCAAAATTGCAAATTAGTCCCTGAATCTTCATAAATTTCAATTCAGTCCTCGTCCTCTTTTTAATTCAATTTCAATCCAAAATAATTTAAGAATATTAGAATTTAAATCGAAACTCTAAATATTCCCAAATTAAATATACTCGAATTAAAATTAAATAAATTCGGATTAAATTCTTTTTGCTCTTTCTTCAAGGCATCTAGCTACGGCGACCGTTTGCACTTTAGTCCTCAAAACGTCGATAATTCCAATTCAGTCTCTGATCGATTTGCATCGTCAAAATAAATCATATTAATTTCCAAAACATGGAATTTAATTTCAAATTCCATAAATATTCAATTCGAATATTTATTCTTTTAATTTAAGAATTCTCGGAATTTAATTCTCAAAATCCATAAATTCTCAAATTAAATATTCTCGACTCGGAAATTAATTCTATAATTTCCTTAGCTTCTCAAATCAATATTAGCCCATAATATGGAATTTAATTCTCAAATCCCATAATTAATAATTTAATATTTTCGGGCCTTACAATTCCTCCCCTCTAAGGAATGATTTCGTCCTCGAAATCGTAGTCATTCGAACTATTCAATCTGATAGACTGAATGATTATCTGAAGTAATTCATACTTCAATCATTCAACTCTAATCTTCGTAACTCATCTTATCATCTTGAATCAGATTGGTTCTTCGAATCTGCTTCTATTCTCTTGTACTTTAATGAACTAAAAAGAATACTCTCTGAGTTGTTTTATCCTAACTCGAGGATCTGTCGAATATTCGACTGAACTCAGAATCTCTTCAATATCTAATTCATCTGATTAAAGTACATAAGAAAACATCTAACTGATATTTCCTTAATTTAAATATGTGGAACAAATCAGATCCATCATATTAATCTGAAAAGAATAAATCTGTCAATCAAATCATCAATTCGGTCTGACATCTCATTCAGTGAAATTCAGCATTAGTGACGACTTGTTTCTTTTCTAGAGAATTCTATGCTCTATGATCTATATCATTCCATGCTCTGCATAGAACATATATCAAGTCTACACTATCATTCTGTTCATCGCTTCAAGATCTGTATTCACATTCATAATATGAATCTGTAATTCAACTTCGTTCTTTCTCAATTAGGAAGTGAATGATATTTCAAGAATAACTTTTCCGTTTAACTCATCAGTGTCACCGTTCAAAGTTATATCTATCAGTCAATTATTAACTCTGTTTCTTCATCTCTGTTCTCATTTCATACAGATTCATATTCATAATCTTTGTGTATCTCAAAACACATCTGATCTGATTTGATATCGGTTACTTCTGTAAGGTCATATCAACACAAAGAAATCTGATTTCTTTCTCCTCATATCATCAAATCATCTAATCTCAATATCGATTCGACAGTTGTTACAGGAATCATAGTTATTCAGTGGCAATACTTTAACTTAATTAATACCGAATCAAGTATTAAAGTTCTGAGAATATTCTCAAAATCTAGAAAATCTACTCGGATAATCTATCGATTAGAGAATGGTATAATGTAATCATATATAACCAAACACTCAGAACATCGATCAATCAATGCCACAATTCGATCAAATAATCTAACGTCTTTCTCATAACACGAGATTGTACTCATTCCTGTTATTTCATCATATCATTATCGTCAGAATAGCTAACAACTCTCTATATCACAGCTTAAGCAGCGTATTTTGAAATCTGATTAATCTATGTGGACTATTTCTTCATCAAGGAATAATATGTTGTATTCACAGACATCAAATTGTTTAGAGTTGTTGATAATCGATATCATGTCAGATATACTTCATTCTCAAAATTCGTTCATCTGCTCTGATCATTCTTCAATTCAAAGATAACCTATGTACTTTCACATCAAAAAGTACTCAGAGCCTTCTGATTGTCTGTATTATCATACAATAGTAAACCTAATGTCTCAATTGAAACAATATTTCTTGGTTTACTGTGACATCTCGCACAATTCTAATCACAATTCAGTGATTTAATCGTACAGACAGGTCATCTTATTCAAGACCTTCAAGCAATCAGATCATAACTACCATCTGTTCACATCATCTACACTGCTTCATCTTGGTAGTTTCGAAATCTATTCTTTCCAATCCTAATCTCTTTCGGATTCTAGAGTTTCTAAACTATTAATGAACTCATCTGGTCAATGATTTATAACTTCATCAGAAACTCTCCTTACGTTTAACTTCAAAAACGTACTACTTTTGTGACATCTATTTGCTTTATCTTCTGATAAAACAATTATTGACGAATATGAAATTCATCGTTGTGCCATTCTTCAAATTCTGATATCTCTTTTCAAAAATATCAAGCACAATCATAATATTAGTCACAAAAGCATTCATATATTCTGATCTGAGGATTCAATTCATACTTCAATCTGGCATTCTTCACCGAATTTTCATCGTTTCGGTTTACTTTCTATGGTTCCTTCATCTTCTGAACATTTCTGACTTACATCCAATCGAAAAATCATTCTGATTGGTGACATATTTATCTGAATATTCACATCAGAACACACAGAATTCTGAAATCAATTCATCGAATGCCTATTTCATTCCTTATTTCTATCTCCAAAAACCAACAATTCATATCATCTAACCCAAAAATCATGGATCAAAATCTAATTCGTCTATCAGTTACGAGTCAAAAATCTCGAAATACGCTGAAATAATCATCAAAGAATCAATAATTTTTAAAATAAAAAGAAATAAATCAAGATTGAGAAAATCCCTCAATCAAGGTCATCCAAAAATCAAAGTTTCTGGATAACAAACTCTGCACAGTGAAAACAACTCACTTGCATCTCATAACTCCGAATGAGTGAAATAAGTCAGGCGCCATGAATCCTCAATATCAAATATTTCAAGAATCATATTTCCATTTGATGTAATCGATTCAGCATAATCAAAGAAAAGACTCAACTGTAACTGATTTTCTTATCATCATCGATTTTATAAACCTCAAAAGCAGTATTCAATTCATCATCTCTTCAGCATCCATGTCATAATCTCATCAAGTCGGGAATTCACAAATTCATCCATTCTTACATTCATTATTAAATTCCAGTTCACAACTTAGACTAAAGTCGAAATCTTACTGGAATATACCTGTTATCTCTATTCCTCGATCTATCTAATTCATCGGCATATCTATCAATGCTAATTTATATCTTGAACATATCTAGTGCACCGAATATATTTATTTCGGAATATTTCTGTAATCAACATTATATATCAATCCAAAATCAAAGAATCTGAAATTCTGGATCCCTTATCATATCATCATATTCAGATGCACATTATGTTCTTGCCGATCTAATTTAACCGCTTCTTTTCATCAGTCTTCTAATAATCTGTATTAGGTTATTGTATCATCATCTATCATGCAACCTAAACAGATATCTCAAAACTAACACAATCATATTCAGTTCCATTTCTTTGAAGCAAAATCATGTGCAATCTCATTTCATCAATTAAGTAGTTCCATTCGTCAGTTCAATTCACAATTTCTCTTTTATGATACAGAGATGAAAATATAATATGCTTTCAGCTATCATATATCTGTTGCACCAATCTTAAACAGATTAAAACAAAATAAATCTGTTACCTGCAATTTCATTCTCAGGTGCAATTTCATTCTGATTCTCTGTATACATCTGGAACTATTCATCATTCAAAAAATCATCTCTAAATCGGATTTGCTTCTAACATAAACAAGCACCTCGGCTTGAAATGTCTTTGCACTGATTGTTCAGATATCTTTCTCAACAATAAATGTAGTCATCTCGAACATATTCTTCATTCAGACCTAGACCAATCGGTCTTGGTTCGCTAGAGATAGAGACTAGTTTCATAATGTTCACTTCATATCTGTCTTGGAATAGAAATTGTAACTAAAGTTGTGCATATCTCACACACTATGGTCCTAATACAATTTCCCTTCCTTCTAATGCTCATTCAGTTTCGATTCTCTTTGCTCTGTCTATGTCTTTTACAAAATGTTTTAGTCGTCAACATTTATTCAGACATAATCTTCGAATTCAAGCCATAATTAAACAACTCAATCTTGAGCTGCTTCATCATCATCGACAATTCAAAGAATTGTAATAGGCTTGAACCTAACAAAGCATACTTCAATATTCAAATTGTTCTGCTTCTAGTTGGTATATTCTTCTTTTCTCATCATTTTTATTTTTTGTGGCAAAGAACCATTAAATCGAATTCTATTCTAAGCACTTACCAACAAATAAATATACCTCTATTCAGTCAGAATTTCTTCATCAAAAACTATTAGCTAGTTGCTAGGTCTTGAAGTTACTAGACAGTCAATCTGATACATCATTCATCTGTATCTTTAAGGTATCTGAACCCCTGATCAAGTTCTTCAAACCAACTTTTACCTGCAATCACATCTATTCACTTGCTGATATTCTATTCTATTCAATTCAGAGATACTTCATTCAGCTAAGCAACTACTATTCTGTTCAATCTGACCAAATAATTATGTTCAGTCTCTGTTCAGTCTGGCCATATAATTTTATCATTCGGGGGTGCTTACGTCACCCAACACTGTTCTATTCATTTCTGGGTGCTTACATCACCCGGGTAAAATCTTATACTAAAATCAATAAGAAATTCAGAAATTTACTTACAAATCAGTAAAAAATTTAAAAATTTACAAATCAGTAAATCAGGCAATCTCATTTTCAAAGGTAGCACATGTTTACATGCAATTAATCAAATCATCATATTCAAGTAAAGTATAATCATGCAATACTATAAATGCATGTGACTCACTCTACCCCGCTCAGCTTCTATCTCAGTCCAGAAACTTACGCTCTGATACCACATGTTGTGAGGCCTTGGGTTTTTAAACCATTCATGGGGCAATTAATCATTAACTAGGAAAGGATCAAGAAGAACCAACACAATTTTTTTTTAAATGGGTCGCGCTCGAGCGGTCAAAAACACCCGCTCAGGCGCGCCCCACAATACCCGAAATAGAATTCATAAAAACAGGCTGCGCGCGGGCGGTAATAAACAGCGGCGAGGGCGCTACGTCGGGCAGAAAACACTCTGGTTGTATATAGCAAAACTTGATCCTTAACTTCCTCCCAATTAATGGTCTATTAAATTTACAACATGTATTAATCAATACAAGAAGTGCCCATCATGTTTTTATTCATGAGATACCTCTCCCAACTAGCTTAAAAGTATATCAAAATAGCTACAAGAAAACATGAGGTACCAATAGTAGCTTCAAACTTAAGTAATAACATCAATTTACTAGATTCATCAAGGATCTACTCATCAAACTCGCTAAAACCCGAGTCCACATGTGCAAAGTCTCTCCCTTGAGCTATCAATGTCATCTCCGACTAGCTCCTGCCCCACCTGATGTCATGCACACATACAAAACAAGACAACAGTCGGATAAACTTCGGTGAGAAATCATTCTCAGTATAAGAAACATATCAAAAGCGTTAAATAAATCATATCGACTCTATTTAACTCGACTCAACAAACAGAGTAAATAACGCATATCTCGATTAAGAATTGATTCATAAATCATCGTTTCCATCAAGATTCGTATCCGATCTTGACATGGATATCCATCTATCGTAGCCATTCTGGGCTAGAAAATAAGGTCACCCTCCGACATTGGCATAGAATCAATTCATATCATCGTCGTATCAAAATCATATCGACTCAAAATCAAAGATCCACTATCTGGGATGGATCGACAACATCAAAATCAAATCGAAAGAGTAAATACGTATGTGGTTTTGGCGGGACAACTCAAGAAGAATCGATCCTGAGTTTCAAAATCCCTGACTCTCGATGTCGTCATTATACCTTCGTATTTCGTCTGTTTTGAACGCTTCAAATCTTCTTCTTTTCTTTTTTCAACGAAGTCCAGGTTCTTGAGTCAATAGACTTCAAAATAATCTGAAATTGAAGAATAAAGATGCTACAACATCAGCAACATCTCAATGAACATCTCGGTTCAATTATCGGCTATCAAAACATCAATCTACTATCAAACAACTCATTCAACCGCAAGCAAAATGTAAAGATTATCATCTAACAAAACCAGTATATGATCTTCAGATCATTGGCTCAATCGTAGACTATCAAAAACGGTTTCAAAACATCAATCGACGGCATAACGACTGAAAATCGGTAACCGACGAAATATCGACTTCGAATATAACTTTAATCCAAAGCATTCGTCTATTCAATTCAAGAACAACACTCCACTCATTACACCAGAAGCTAGAATTCGTAATATACATGCTGGAATTCATGCTTAAGTTCATTCACTCATCAAGTCGGTTTCAATATCGGATGAATAAACATGCATGAACATCAAAACTAAAATCACGTTCTGATCTCTGTCCATATTCGAATTTCAAAACCTATTCAAGATATCATAAACCTTACATAAAATTGAAGGCCTCGTTGCAAGGATTCCAGAACATCTTTCGGAATTAAAATCGGACAAGCGGATCAAAAGTTACGGTGATTTGAAACCGCAAAATCAAAAGGAAAGCGAAGAAGCTCGGCTCCCTGTTCGAACCTCTGCTCTCAATTCTGAATTTGATCATGTTAATCCACGTAGCTTTGCTGATAATCGATTAAAATTGGATAGCTATAGCCAAAATTGCAAATTAGTCCCTGAAACTTCAGAAATTGCAATTCAGTCCTCGTCCTCTTTTTAATTCAATTTCAATCCAAAATAATTTAAGAATATTAGAATTTAAATTGAAACACTAAATATTCCCAAATTAAATATACTCGGATTAAAATTAAATAAATTCGGATTAAATTCAATAATCCTGGCCGTTTGCACTTTAGTCCTCAAAACGTCGATAATTCCAATTCAGTCTCTGATCGATTTGCATCGTCAAAATAAATCATATTAATTTCCGAAACGTGGAATTTAATTTCAAATTCCATAAATATTCAATTCGAATATTTATTTTTTTAATTTAAGAATTCTCGGAATTTAATTCTCAAAATCCATAAATTCTCAAATTAAATATTCTCGACTCGAAAATTAATTCTATAATTTCCTTAGCTTCTCAAATCAATATTAACCCATAATATGGAATTTAATTCTCAAATCCCATAATTAATAATTTAATATTTTCGGGCCTTACAGGTGAAATAGGTCGGGACTTGTCCCTTAACCCTGCTACCCAATTCCCATCGCGAAAAGAATCGGGAAACATTTTTTCTCCCGATCCCGTTCCCGAAAAATTTCGAGACTCGAATATTCAGGATCCCGAACATTTAGGATTCCGTAGGGTAGGGAGCGGGAGCGAAAATCCCAAAAAAAATTTCATGTTCAAGATTTCGTTCAAAAAACAAAAAAAAATTGATTATTTTACTAAAAAAATTATATTTAGAAAATAATATTTCTAATAAAATAAATATTCAACTTAAAACATATAATATTAACATATTTTAGATAATGCTTCACGGTTTGTCAAGAAAAGAACATCATACGGTCCATCAGATAATTATTAATAAAATGTTCGGATATTAATTACTACATAAATTTTGTTAATTAGATTGTCAAATTGCATCTCTTATTCTACATATTTGTTCTAATTAGATAATTATAAATATGAATTAATTAAATTATTAATTTATTTTTTAAAAAATACACAAAATAAAATGGCATTCGTGATTATACAATTCGATCGTTTCAACAATAAAAAATTTTGTGAATTAAGTCCATAATTAATTATTATATGGCACTACACCAAATAATGGTATCAACAACACCTGAAAGACAACGGTTTTTTTGAAAAACCGTTGTCTTTTGGTATTTAACAACGGATTTTATTAAAACCGTTGTTATTGGCCCCTTTTTAATGAAAAACAACAACGTTTTTTTAAGAACCGTTGTCTTATATGTGTCAACGACAACGGTTTTTTAAAACTGTTGTCTATGAGCGGGTTTTTTATGGCGTACGACAACGGTTTTAATTAACCGTTGTCTATGAGCGGGTTTTTTAGGCCTACGACAACGGTTTTTATTAGCCGTTGTCTATGAGCGGGTTTTTGGAGTTCTACGACAACGGTTTTTAAAACCATTGTGTATGCGTGTGTTTTTTAAGGTCTACGACAACGGTTATTTTTAACCGTTGTCTTTCTCTATTATTTTATGTAGTTTAAGACAACACTTATCTTAATCCGTTGTCTTTGCTTTGCTTTTTTTATTTTTTTTAAACACACACACACATATATATATACATATATATATATATATATACACACACACACACACATATACACATATATACACAATCCTTTTTTTAAAAATACACAATCCTTTTTTTAAACACACACACACACATATATATATATATATATATATATATATATATATATATATATATATATATATATACATATACACATATAATACACAAGCCCTAGCCCAACAATATTCTATAGCCCCTTTCACCCACGATTCTCCTTTGCCTCCTCTCTTCTCTCCGCTCCTCATCCTCACCAACTGGAACCTTCACCTTCATTTTCATGGCTTCATTTTTTTGGAATTTTGCAGGAGTCGGGATGAGAAGAGCTCCGCAAAGAGGCGCGAAAAAAATTCAAGGCGATCTCGATGTTAAGCTCTCTTATTATGCGAAGCTCGGCTCTCGATTGACCCAAGGAAGTTAATTGTGAAATTCACCACAATAATTTTGTTATTATTTGGAATTCAGATTTTGGATGTTTTTGCGAGCTCTTCTAAATCTCTGTATGTATTCGTCTCTCTGATTCTTCCATCCCTTTTCAAATTCTTCTTAAACCCTATATCCGCACCAATATCTGTTTATTTTTTGATTTTTTGATTTTTTGAAGCTTCGGAGGATGGTGGGCCCTTCACTTGCTGAGGAAGAAGTCGTCAAGAGGAACACAGATTGCGTTTAATTTCTGGCTTCTCCTTTAACTTGCAAGAAGGTCCATTTTTTCGTTTTTTATTAGCTTGCATCTGTCAAATGAGTAACATCAATTGTATTTGAAATGTAGTTATTTCGATTAATATAACCAAGTAATTGATGTTTGTAGATCCGACTTGTATTTGAAAATTTTATGGTAACAATGGCATTAGTAGGTTTGCTCTATGGCTAGATCTATGAAGTATCACATAGTTTAGTGTTCCTTCTGGTGTGATGGATATTCGTGTTTATGTATGTTATGTGTTTTCTTATTTTTCGAAACAAGGTTTGCTTTCGTCTTCTCCATTGTCATTCGTTTCAGCATTTAATATGATTGTTTGTTACCGTTTCATGTTCACTTAGCATCTCATGGCTTCATGTGCAGGATATTGGAGGGGCACAAAGGTACCTTCAAGGATTCACTTATATTAAGCATAAGAAGTTACAAATAATAAAGTTTGTCAGATTTTCAATCACTTAAAATCTTGTTTTGTATCTATTCTCATGTTTTTTTATTGTTAAAAGCCTGCACATTTAGATTGGTTTGGTTGGTTCACGTGGATGCTTTCTATAAAGATGTCAATCCACTGGGCATTAAAGAAGGGCGCGAGAGGTACACTGAACCTTTTAGATTTAAATATCTTATAAAAAGTATTACCTTGTTCATTCCCTTATATGCAATAGATCTTTGTGGCTTAAACAACTTTAGTGAGGGAGGTTGTCCACCCAAATTTGAAGTTTGCTTCGTGTATATATCTACTTTTTATGGAGCATTCTCCTTATTTATATCATGCGTATTTTGCAACTACAATATTTTTATGGATCTAAATCAGCTGTGAATATCAGTTTATGAAAGCACTGTGGAGATACGTGCATCAAAAAGAAATTGGTTACCTTGTAAAACTTATGGCTGCTTTTATCGTGTCGGCGTCCGTCCTTGAAATTCTGGTACATTATATTATTTTTGTTGGAAAACTGTGTTCAGATCAATTAGAATTGATACCCGGTGCAGCGGAAGTTTAAAAATTTATTTTATTAATATGGAACGATTCCATATCTGGGTATCAAAACTTTACGATTAAATTTGTGTAAGTAAAACAAATAATCACTATTAAATATTTTATCTTAAAATCTCGAAGCGAGATTATGGACACCAACAGAATTTAATCTGCTCTTGTTGTATATCCCCGAAACTGATGAACGAACGTTTCTTCAATCAGGTCCACGAATAGAAAACAGAAACCCTCTGATTGACTGCACTAGAAATCAATCAGAAGTTTGCGTAGAGAATAAACAGATATGATCTGTTAATTCAGATTGTAATTTTTCATAAAAATCACAAGCCGAATTTTCTCCGAAAGGGACAGAGGATTTCGAAAATCCTCTTGAATAATCTAGACTGATTTTCGAAAATTCAAGACTGAATTCTATATGATTTTCGAACACTGCAGTCCTATTTATAGATAATTTCTAGACTGGATTAAGTTATAATTATATTTGAACTCTAACTCCTTAGGGCCCATAATCCATAACTTAAGCCCAACAAGCCAAGCCCGTTGTTCTAAAAATTAATATAAAATTAATCGTGACTCCGATTGATAAACTGATTTTACCAATGTGCACAGAAACCATTTCTGTATCTTTTAAAGTCAAGATAATTTTTTCGAATCCGAATTCAGTGATTTCCAAAAATGCCCATCCCTATGTCATTTTAGGAAATCCCACTCCCTTTAGTTAAGAAGTCCAACTTCTCTTTCATTAAATTTAACTCTTTAAATTTAACTATCTCTACGGTGTTTTAGTAATCCATTACTTGTGTAACCCTCAATGGTTCAGGAATACAGCTAGCCGTGGGCTCACAACTCCTTGTGACTCGGAACAACAATTTCCGACTTACCCATCGAATCATGATAAGAGCGTCTAGCAACATCGCCCCATGATTTCCTAGGTATTACTGATAGTGCCTGCAAGAACTAGTAGATTTTGGTTAGCGTACAGTACGGTCCCTTCATCCATATATCCCGATCGAATCAACAACCATTGGTGCATCGAGAGTCGTTCGAGATTCGATAACTATGCATAACATCTTGAAGATCAAATAGTGACATCGCATGTGTTACTAGGAAAACCCATTAACCTAAAACACATCATGTACTCTGGCCAGAGATTCGTCACACTAATATCTCCTCAGATAGCATAGGATATCCACACTCACAAGTATGTGGTGAATCCTTGACAACAAAGCATCGACTCCTATATGTGTTGTAACTGTACCCAATCCTGACACCTGATGACCCCAATAGAGTCGGTAAATGAGTCAAAGTACAGTACTAGCATATAGAGTCTCAATGATGTTTCAAGTAATAAGGACTAATGGTGTACAACCAAAACCGCGGACTTTATCCACATGATAAGTGATAACCACTTGGAAAGTTCGAATAGGGTAGTTCGATCATTCATCATATGAATATCCATTTGCATGCTTTGAACATCTCTATGTTCCATACCAATGAAACGTGGTACTCGGCATCACAAATGCTAGTCTCAATCTCGAGCGATCCTTATCCTTATTTGCGAACGGCTCAATTGACTAGGAACAATTTAGAATATACAGTGACTATAAGATGTGTTTCATGATAGCCATCACCATGTGCTACCACATCTTACATACACTATAGTATATTCAAGGTTTTCATCTAAAGAACAATAGTATATCACAATATAACAATATGAAGGAAGATAAAGTCAATGCCATGATAAAAGTGAATTATATTTAAACAAAAGATTGTTTACATAAAGAGTCATCAAAGCCCTTAGCCACAAGTTGGCTATCCGGGCACCCACTCTTTCAATCTCCCACTTGCCCTAAAGCCAACTAGTCATACTATGTAATCCCATTGCTTCGTGATGTTTGTCAAACAATGGTCCTGGCAAGGGCTTAGTAAGCGGATCAGCGATATTTTCTGTAGAGGCCACTCTCTCGACAGTGATGTCTCCTCTTTCCACGATCTCCCGGATGATGTGGTATTTCCTCAGTACATGTTTGGACTTTTGATGAGACCTTGGTTCATTTGCCTGAGCAACGGCACCCGTGTTGTCACAGTACACCGGGACTGGACCAACAGCTTCAGGAATTACACCCAACTCTTGGATGAATTGCCTTATCCAAACCGCCTCTTTAGCAGCAGCTGATGCTGCAATGTATTCTGCCTCAGTGGTGGAATCCGCTGTGGTGTCCTGCTTGGAACTCTTCCAAGATACAGCACCGCCATTGAGCACGAATATAAATCCAGAGGTTGATTTCGAGTCATCCACGTCACATTGGAAGCTAGAGTCGGTATAGCCTTCCAACTTCAATTCTCTCCCTCCATAAACCATGAACAAATTCTTAGTCCTTCGCAAGTACTTAAGAATATCCTTCACGGCTTTCCAATGCATTTGACCGGGATTGCTTGGTATCTGCTCGTGACGCTCAGAGCATAGGCCACATCCGGTCTGGTAGATATCATCCCATACATGATACTACCTATGGCTGACGCATATGACACGTGTGTCATCTTCTCTATCTCTTCGTCAGTCTTGGGACACATAGACTTGGATAGAGAAACTCCATGACACATAGGTAGATGTCCTCTCTTGGACTCATCCATAGAAAACCTTTTCAATATGGTGTCGATGTAGGTTGATTGAGTGAGTCCTATCTTCTTTTAGATCTATCTCTATAGATCTGAATTCCTAGAATATAGGATGCCTCACCTAAATCCTTCATCGAGAATATACCTGATAACCATATCTTTGTTGACTGCAACATCCCTACATCATTTCCCATGATTAGGATATCATCAACATAAAGTACTAAGAATGTTACCGCATTCTTAACTACTTTTTTGTACACGCATGGTTCCTCTGGGTTCTTGATAAAACCAAAATCCTTTATCGTTTCATCAAATTTCTAGTTCCAACTTCTTGATGCTTGTTTGAGACCATAGATTGATCTCTGAAGCTTGCATACCTTATGCTCGCTTCCCATGGATGTGTATCCCTCAGGCTGCATCATATAGATCTCTTCCTTAATGTTTCCATTAAGAAATGCAGTCTTTACATCCATTTGTCATATCTCATAGTCATACCATGCTGCTATGGCAATAAGGATTCTTATGGACTTGAACATTGCGACTGGTGAAAAATTTTCATCATAGTCAACTCCTTGTCTTTGAGTATAACCTTTTGCCACCAATCGTGCCTTGTAGGTCAATACCTTTCCATCAGGCCCAAGCTTTCTCTTGTAGATCCATTTGCACCCAATTGGAACAATTCCATCGGGAGGATCTACTAAAGACCAAACTTGGTTAGAATGCATCGAGTCTATTTCCGATTGCATAGCTTCAAGCCATAAATTCGAATCCGCATCAGAAATTGCTTCCTTGAAGTTTCTTGGATCACATCCAATATCGGGTTCACTTTGATCCCCTTCAAGAAGAAGACCATATCTAATAGGAGGCCTAGAAGTCCTCTCGGATCTCCTAGTAATAGGCGTGTCTTGTGATGATTCTTGAGGTGTAGGATCACTATTTTGTATCTCGGGTTCTTCTTGAATTTCTTCGTGTTCCATCATCTTGCCTTTCTTATCCAATAAGAACTCCTTCTCCAAGAAGGTGGCATTCCTTGAAACAAACACTTTTGTTTCAGCAGGATGATAGAAATAATATCCGATTGAATTCTTCGGATACCCTACAAAATAACATAAAGTGGATCGACTATCCAACTTATCTCCCAGTACTGTCTGCTTCACGTAAGCAGGAAATCCCCAAATCCTCAAGTACGAATACTTAGGAGCTTTGCCATTCCATAACTCGTATGGTGTTTTATTTACTGCTTTAGTGTGGACGTTGTTTAACAACAATACCGCCGTTTCAAGCGCGTAGCCCCAAAACGAAGGTGGGAGCTCAGTGAAGCTCATCATGGATCGAACCATGTCCAACAAAGTTCGATTGCGACGCTCCGAAACACCATTAAGCTGAGGTGTCATAGGAGGAGTCCACTGAGAGAGAATCCCATTCTCTTTTAGATAGTCCAAAAACTCGGTACTTAAGTATTCTCCACCTCGATCCGATCGAAGTGCCTTAATACTTTTACCTAGTTTGTTTTCTACTTCAGCCTTGAATTCTTTGAACCTTTCAAATGCTTCAGACTTATATTTCATTAAATATAAATACCCATACCTAGAATGATCATCAGTAAAGGTAATGAAGTAGGTGTTGCCACATTTAGTACCAATCCTAAATGGACCGCAAACATCTGTATGGATCAAATCCAACAGATTTTGACTACTCTCAGGTTTCCCTTTGAAAGGAGATTTAGTCATTTTTTCCTTTAGGCAGGACTCACAAGTAGGTAGAGAGTTAATATCAGACATATCAAACATGCCCTCTTCCACTAGCTTGTTCATCCTCCTTGAGGAAATATGACCTAGCCTAGCATGCCAAAGGTTTGCCGGGTTTTGACTATCGTTTTTCCTTTTAATTGTTGTCACCGGTTTATCAACATAATTAATTGGAACGTCTTTTAATTTTAAGCTATATAGATCGTTTTCAAGTTGTCCATTTCCAATCAAACATTCATTCTTGTAAATATTGCAAATCCCATTTACAAAATTGCAAGAAAAACCATCTCTATCAAGCATAGAAATAGATATAATGTTTTTGACCAAATCCGGAACATATAAAACATCTCTCAAAAATAACTTAAAATTGTTCTGCAAAACTAAATAAATGTCTCCTATAGCTTTGGCTTCGACTCTAGAACCATTCCCGAGCCTTAGCTGGGTCTCACCCATCCTTAGCTTACGACTTCTTGTCATCACTTGCAAATCATTGCAAATGTGAGATTCACATCCGGTATCCAATACCCAAGAAGAAGTATTAAGCGAAATATTTATTTCAATGTAAAACATACCCTTTGCAGTTTGCAACTGTTCGAGGTATTCCTTGCAGTTACGTTTCCAATGACCGGGTTTCTTGCAGTAATGGCAAACGTTTTCATCTTTTATCCCATTTGAAACCTTGGCCTTTCCCTTCTTATTTGGTACAATCTTCTTGGGCGGGGCAGAACGTTTCTTACCCTTTCCACTTGGTCCTTTCTTAGAGTTAGAAGAGGAGTCAATCAAGAATACCGGTTTATCCTTCTTTAGTGTGGCTTCATATGTGACAAGCATATTTACCATCTCTTCAAGGGTGGCCTCTATCTTGTTCATATTGAAGTTCATCACAAAACCGTCAAACGATGAAGGAAGTGATAGAAGCAACAAGTCCGCGCTAAGTTCATGCTCCAAAGTCAAGTCGAGTGTTACCAACTTTTCAATGAGCCCAATCATGTGCACCCCATGCTCATGGACCGAAGTCCCATCTCGCATGCGGCTCGTCATGAGCTCTCTGACGGTGGCATACCTCTCCGACCTTGACTGAGCTCCAAAGAGTTCCTTGAGGTTCTTGTGAATGTCAGCAGCATTCACGGTATCCTCGAATCTCCTTTGAAGCTCATCAGACATCGAAGCCTGCATGTAGCATTTGGTCTTGATATCATGGTCCCACCATAAATCAAGTTTGGCCAACTCTTTCGGACTTGTATTAGCCGGGGCTTCCTTCGAAGGCGGCTTCTCTAACATGTAGAAAGCTTTTTCCGAAGTAAGAATAATTTTCAACTTATGGAACCATTCCGTATAGTTTGCGCCAGTCAATTTGTTTTGTTCGAGAATTGAAAACAGTGAATTACGAGAAGTCATTGTAATAGTATACTGAAAAGGAAACAGACAATAATCAATGATTGTTTAATTAATTTACTAAGACATAAAATATGGCGAATTTTAATTTTATGAATTACACTCCCACTATTTTAACGATTTCACTACCCTCTAGTGAAAATGAAAAACTGTTTTTCTTAGTGAGAACATGGAGTCCAATTGACAAATCATGATCCCGAATATCAACCAACCATAATTTTCAAAAGGTAGAGCCCAATTACTTCCAAAGTAACCCCCCATGTTTTTACCTCATGTCCAATAAGGGCCCAATAATATGACGCCGTTTATTGTGACATGTCAAGATAACCCATCAATATTAAGTTGTGATGGACGGTCGCCATGTGGATCCCCAATAATATGAGCCAATCCCATGGGAGTTCCATCCAACTTACAACATATGTCGATCCAATGTACAGCTTTCCGACGAACGGGCCCCCCCAATAATATGAGCCGGACCATATCCGCGGGTAGCATCACATACATTGATCGTTGATGGAAGGTAGGAATATTTAAACAATATTTAAAATTCCCTTTTGTTTATCTTGATATCAATTTTAAATCATATTTAAAATGAGGGATTTTATTTTTGAAAATTTGTCTCATCATGCAAATTTATGTATGCTTGAGGGATTCATACAATTTAGTCTAAACATGCATACATCAATAATATCATATATTATTTAAGAATGATCGATCCCATTAACTAATCGACCCGTGGTTGCCAATCACGAGTCTAAGTCCAATCCTAGGTGATATGTAAGTATGCAATGCAATCCTATTACATTGTGCTTCCAATTTATATTTCTTCGGTCTTCATTGTCTGCTGGGCCCACCATTTCTTCAAATCTTTGTCTCCCACTAAGTCTAATAAATTTACAATAAATTTCGATGACAAATATGGGATACATTTTTAGGGGTGGGAACGGGCCATAAATCAGGCCCACTTTTATTACATATGACAATCATATTGGGCTATAAACCAAGCCCATTAATAAACACCAACAACAATAAGACAAATGTAAATCACCTAACATACACCTAAAACATTGGTCATGGAAATCGATCATCCTTTATCCATTAATTAATTTAATAATTAAATAATTGGATAAACATGCAAAGACATCATAATTTAAAAGATAAAATCATATTTTATCTTATCCATCCATTAGATCATATCTTATCATCAATTGTACCAAAATAATTAATTTTATAAAATTAATTTAACGGATAAAATTTATAAATTTTCCAAAAATTCAAATTAATCCAAAAATCAATTTTAAAATTTTCGGACTCGAACAATTCGATCCGATGCCTCGTGAACCAATCAAAAACAATTTTCGATCGGATCAAAAACTAGAATTTCAAAAAATTAAAATTTTAATTAAAATTAAAAATAATTTTTTTCCGGGCTGCCCGGGACAATCCCGGGTAGCCCGCGCCCCAAAAAGGGGCCCGGGCTGGGCAGCCCGTCGCTTCCCCTTTGGGCAGCGACGCTCGCTGCCCGATTTGCCCATTAAAATTTAATTTTAAATTTTTGTTTGTTTCAAAAACCGAGGCTAAAAAATTTTGTACAATCGATTAATTTAATCGTTTGATCTGAGCAACCTGGCTCTGATACCACTGTTGGAAAACTGTGTTCAGATCAATTAGAATTGATACCCGGTGCAGCGGAAGTTTAAAAATTTATTTTATTAATATGGAACGATTCCATATCTGGGTATCAAAACTTTACGATTAAATTTGTGTAAGTAAAACAAATAATCACGATTAAATATTTTACCTTAAAATCTCGAAGCGAGATTATGGACACCAACAGAATTTAATCTGCTTTTGTTGTATATCCCCGGAACTGATGAACGAACGTTTCTTCAATCAGGTCCACGAATAGAAAACATAAACCCTCTAATTGACTGCACTAGAAATTAATCAGAAGTTTGCGTAGAGAATAAACAGATATGATCTGTTAATTCAGATTGTAATTTTTCATAAAAATCACAAGCCGAATTTTCTCCGAAAGGCATAGAGGATTTCGAAAATCCTCTTGAATAATCTAGACTGATTTTCGAAAATTCAAGACTGAATGCTATATGATTTTCGAACACTGTAGTCCTATTTATAGATAATTTCTAGACTGGATTAAGTTATAATTATATTTGGACTCTAACTCCTTAGGGCCCATAATCCATAACTTAAGCCCAACAAGTCAAGCTCGTTGTTCTAAAAATTAATATAAAATTCATCGTGACTCCGATTGATAAACTGATTTTACCAATGTGCACAGAAACCATTTCTGCATCTTTTAAAGTCAAGATAATTTTTTCGAATCCGAATTCAGTAATTTCCAAAAATGCCCATCCCTATGTCATTTTAGGAAATCCCACTCCCTTTAGTTAAGAAGTCCAACTTCTCTTTCATTAAATTTAACTCTTTAAATTTAACTATCTTTACGGGGTTTTAGTAATCCGTTACTTGTGTAACCCTCAATGGTTCAGGAATACAGCTACCCGTGGGCTCACAACTCCTTGTGACTCGGAACAACAATTTTCGACTTACCCATCGAATCATGGTAAGAGCGTCTAGCAACATCGCCCCATGATTCCCTAGGTATTACTGATAGTGCCTGCAAGAACCAGTAGATTTTGGTTAGCGTACAGTACAGTTCTTTCATCCATATATCCCGATCGAATCAACAACCATTGGTGCATCGAAAGTCGTTCGAGATTCGATAACTATGCATAACATCTTGAAGATCAAATAGTGACATCGCATGTGTTACTAGGAAAACCCATTAACCTAAAACACATCATGTACTCTGGCCAGAGATTCGTCACACTAATATCTCCTCAGATAGCATAGGATATCCACACTCGCAAGTATGTGGTGAATCCTTGACAACAAAGCATCGACTCCTATATGTGTTGTAACTGTACCCAATCCCGATACCTGATGACCCCAATAGAGTCGGTAAACGAGTCAAAGTACAGTACTAGCATATAGAGTCTCAATGATGTTTCAAGTAATAAGGACTAATGGTGTACAACCAAAACCGCGGACTTTATCCACTCGATAAGTGATAACCACTTGGAAAGTCCGAATAGGGTAGTTCGATCATTCATCATATGAATATCCATTTGCATGCTTTGAACATCTCTATGTTCCATACCAATGAAACGTGGTACTCGGCATCACAAATGCTAGTCTCAATCTCGAGCGATCCTTATCCTTATTTGCGGATGGCTCAATTGACTAGGAACAATTTAGAATATACAGTGACTATAAGATGTGTTTCATGATAGCCATCACCATGTGCTACCACATCTTACATACACTATAGTATATTCAAGGTCTTCATCTAAACAACAATAGTATATCACAATATAACAATATGAAGGAAGATAAAGTCAATGCCATGATAAAAGTGTAAATTACATTTAAACAAAAGATTGTTTACATAAAGAGTCATCAAAGCCCTTAGCCACAAGTTGGCTATCCGGGCACCCACTCTTTCAATTTTGTGGTAGTATCTCAATATGATTGTATTCTAATTTGATCAGTGTGACTGTAAAATCTTTATCGGGGATGCATTTATTTAATCTTTTAAAATCTCTCTGGTCTAAGTAGAGATAATAGTGTTACAAGCTCGCTGAGCTGCCTAAGAGAAGCAAATTATATTATGACAAGAGTCTTTATGGATTATAACACGGCTATAAGTCAAACTCAACTGCATATGACACTAATGATTCAATTTTGTTGGTTCAAAATGCAGGAGGGACGTCGAGTTCATGTGATCGAAAGAGACTTAACCGAGCCAGATCATATAGTTGGCGAACTTTTACAGCCTGGAGGATATTTTAAACTAATTGAGTTAGGCCTGGAAGGTGTGGCTGAAACTTAATTTCTTAGCTGCACCTGTTAGATCATGCATGTGTCTTTCCATGATTTAGTTGTGATAATGAATTGTTTGAATGTAACTGCAGATTGTGTAAGCGACATCGATGCTCAACCTGTTTACGGATACGCCCTTTTCAAGGACGGTAAAGGCGCCAAGTTATCTTATCCCCTGGAGAAATTTAACTCGGATGTCTCGGGTAGAAGCTTTCACAATGGCCGATTTATACAGTAGATGAGAGAAAAGGCCGCGACTCTGCCCAAGTATGGCTGGCTTCTCAACTTGAAAACATTTCTTTCTATTTTCTTTCTTTTTTTTTTGTTATCTGATGTGATGATGTTTTCTTGGATCAGCGTGAGACTCGAACAAGGGACAGTGACATCCTTGGTCGAAGAAAAGGTGACTGTTAAAGGAGTACAATACAAAACTATGAGTGGTGAAGAGATAACTGCGTATGCTGGAGAATAAATATTTCTCTAAACCTACAATCTTAGTGGTCAAATCAGTTAGAGGGGAAGAAGAAATTCCCAATGGCTCTGTGGCAGTACTGACCCCAGATATGCCTGATGTTCTATCCCATGTTTCTGTCCGAGCACGGAATAGTAAGGTAGTATTTTTTTAGCTTTTGTGTTTCAAGTGTGATTCATGACAATCAGAAGTATCCCAGTGACTATCTATTTGAGTTCTCCTCAGTGCAGGTTTGCTTCGCCAAAATTATGTCAATCAAGGAAGTATTCGAAAGAAGAAAGGGAGGATGAAAAATCAGACAAATAATATGGTTCATCAATTGACTTGGGCAAGGTAATTGAATTCTTATGTGGTTGTTTGATGAGTCGATGATTCTTGCTCCAGTAAGTTCTTCCATTTTTATTTATTTAATGTGATAATTTTATAGATAGTAGCTCCTGTATCTGCTTTTAAGATCACAGTGCCAATGCACTGGTGATTTTGGCTCTGGAAAATGAGAAAGGTTATGATCGACAACGGACAAAATCCATTGTCTTTTGAAAAAAACGACAACGGATAAAATCCGTTGTCTTTTGAAAGCAACGACAACACCTTAAAGTACAACGGTGTTTTGACCCCTACGACAACGGATTATATCCGTTGTTATATCCAGTTTTTGTTGTAGTGTGGGTTGAAACCCAATAATATTTGATAATTAATAAATACATTATAATATTATTTCGGAACGGGACGGATCGGGAATCCCGTCGGGATAAGGTTTAATTATCGATCTCTCTCCCGATATTAATCGGTACGGAAAAAATCCTGAAAGATCGAAAATGTCGGGTTGAGATTTTTTCGGGACGATAATGAGATGAGATTTGAAAATGGTCGAAATTTCAGGAATATTTGCCACCCCTAGTATATATAAGGGCGGAGGCAAAGCCAATGCCACCCGGGCTACAACCCGGATGGCAAAAAAAAATTTAATTTTTTTTATATATTAATATATATTAAATTTGAGTCAAATTTATTAATAGTCTGGTGACTCGATTTGAAAATAAAAAGAGTCCAGCTTAATCAATAAAACAAAGTGGGCTAATGAAAAGAAATTTGTAAATTAAGTATGAGTCTAATTTATTATTAGCGCGTGACCTAATTTCGAAACTAAAAAAAGTCCATTGTAACCCATAAAACATAGTGGGAGAAAGAAAATGAGTTTTTTTTTCCGGTTCACATTTGCTATTTGTATAAGTAGATGGATAAGAATATTGTAGATGTGAGATTAAAGAGGAATAATCTTTGAGAGAGAATAAATCAGCCAACTTGCTTTTTTTTTTTCATATTCTTTTAAATCATATTAACCGGGCTAGAAATCGATTTTTATTTTATAAACATGATGTATAAAAACTTATGAATTTTCAACCCATTTAAAACTTAAATAAAAAAACACCAAGCCCACTTATGGATAAATCTTAAGGAAATTGCGAGAATTTCTTCGCCTTTTCTGCAGTGTGCTACATGCGAGAATTAATGCCCTTAATTAATCCTGATCGAAAATATGGATGATTTTCTGTAGCGCTTCCTCTTGTACGTACTTACTGCCATTAATGCTAAAAAATGTGGAGAAGTCTTGCCAGTTTTGGGTATATTATATGGTTTCTTCATGGGTTAATGGAGCAGTATTAATTTATAGGTTGATTCGACCCTACCCCATGGGATAGGTGGCAGGATTTTATTGGTGCATATCATGTTGGACCCACTCAATCATGTGGAACACACATGATATGCACTAATAAAATCCTGCCACCTACCCCATGGGGTAGGGTCGAATTTTTCTAATTTATAGGAGAGGAAGTTGAAGAGTTGCAGCATGTGGTTCATTCGACCCAACCCCATGGATATTACCCCATGGGATAGTGACAATATTTAATTGGTGCATATCATGTGGGACTCACTCAATCATATGGGACTCACATGATTTGCATCAATTAAATCATACCACCTACCTCATGGGGTAGGGTCGAATTTTCCTGCAACATGTCATCATCACCACTTTAATTAAGGACCATATTAATCAGCCATTCATTGAGCTTGGTTTCCTCAGTGTCATCATCACCACTTTATTGGCCATAATCAACTAGAGTCTGATTTAATTTGAGTTTTGAAATGATTTGTTGATGCTGCATTTTGTAATTACAATATGATGCATGGTGTGGAACTTCAAAAAAAATAATGAATAGCTGGAGTTGCCCTAATCTCCCCATTGTTCCAAAATCGTAAAAACATCGAACACCAAACCAAAACATTCACTACGTACATTCGCTACTATTTATTTCTCCAACTAAAAAGACTCATTAATGAATAGAAGCAAAAAAAGGGTAAGGGGTGTCCAAGTTGGTGGAGTAGGTAAACTTTTAGCTAGAGGTCAGGAGTTCGATTCCCCATGCCAACACTTTTTTAGACTAGCCTGTCATACAAGGTTTGCCCAGTGTGGTTTACCTGATTAGCGTAGTTTGCAGGCTATTGCGTTAGTCCGGGGGTTTACCCAGAGCGCACCGAAAGGTAGCGGCTACGGGTTCCCACGTCAAAAAAAGGGGTATGAGATGCCCCAAGAGGTGTCCAAGCTGGCATGGAGTACAAGTTGGGCACTTGACCAGTGGTCAGGTGTTTTCTCCTTATCGAGTAGTTGAGCACTTGACTAGTGGTAAGATGTTCGATTATCCTTACCAACAGATCTGTCCAGTATGGTTTACCTGACTAATGTGATTTACAGGCTATCGCGTTAACCCGGACGTTTAGCAGCCGTGAGTTTTCTCGTCATATAAAACAAAGTGACGGCATGAGATGCATGGTGTCCTTAGAGTTGTACCCAAATCATGTATCTAATATTTTATATTTCAACACATTAATATAATTAATGGTATAGTTTGACGTGTCAAAACATGAATCATTAAATCCATGGTTAGAATTATATCCTACTAGTTGATTGAACTCTACCGCAAAAAAGCTGCAAAATTAAATTTTTTATGGAAAAAAAAAAATCACCTTCAATTTTGGCACCTGTGGACCCTTCTACCAAGTTTTCTTTATCGCTCCAGCCACATTATAACAAATAAGTATCATATTCATTTATAATTTTATTATTCCAAAAATTGCTCTTTCCACAATATATTTAAGTCTTCTACGTGATTTTTATTTCTCTTTAGTCATGAAACCGCTCAACGTGCTTTTTCACCAATTTTCGCCTTGTTCTTCTCCCCTTCAACTCCCCCACAATCTTATCGCAATCCACTTTCCCATTTCTCTTCACCTTTTCTCACGGGAGGTTTGCACATACATGACATATTTCCAGTGATCAAATTAAAAAAAAAAATGCTTTAATTAATATAATCCAATGTGATATAAAAATTCGAGTGACCAAAATAAATATAAAATCACTATTTATTGACTTTTATATCATATTACATATTCTATGTCACTTCACAACTTTAAGGTTTAAACTCATGAATAACTGTTCTAACAATAAAATATTGAGAAATAGTTGTTCAATAATAGATGAAGTATAATGCTTAATATCATTAAAATTGACGTAGTGGAAAGATCATATATCTGGAAATAAGAGAAATATACATAGGAAAATCGACTTAAATTGGATTAGAATTAGGCCGTGTTTAGAAATAATTTAAAAAAAGCAATTATATTTTTTTTTAAAAAAGCTCATTATCATTTTTTATAAATATTTTAAAACATTATATTAATAGTGTGTTCGATGTTTCGGCACAAAGTCCCACCTTAATAAAAGTATTTAAGATGAAGAAGCATTTCACATAAAAATAATCAAATAACTAAAGTTCCGTTTATTTTTTATTTTTTTAAGTTCTAACAACATAAGGGCATGTACAATGGGCGAGGAAGCCCACTGCTTTCTTTTTTATTTTTCTTTTTTTTAATAAAAAATAAAGATCTAACGGTCAGAAAAATCTTATCGTTAAGATCGAACTGCCAGATTTAATCTGGTCGTTTTAAATTATTAAAAATAATTTAAAATATTTTTAAAATAAAATTAATAATAATATAATTTTAATTTAAATATAAAAGAATGGATGAGATCATTTGGCCGTTGTATATCAATGATAAATATTATTTTAGCATTCAATATTTTATAAAAAAATAGATAAATTTATTTTAAAAATTGAATAAAATGTCCAACGAACCATTCAAATATGTTTAGGTAATATTTTAAATTTAATTATACATAATTTTAGTTTTTTTAATCGTGTAAATTAATTTTGTGTTTCAATAAAAATATATTTAATAAAATAAAAAATTAAATATTTCAACATCCTCTATACAACATCATTCCACCATCGCAAAATTAAACAATGAATTCCTTATCGTTGACATCATCATGCAATGAAATAACCAACTTCATCTCACCAACATCATCTCACCATTGAACATGCTCTAAGAGAAGTCCACGCGTCTATAATATATGCATTGGAATTTGGAACAACTGGAGTGCAAATTATTGTCAGAGACTCAGAAAACTTGTTTTATTTTTTGAATTAAAATAATATTGCAATGAAACTAACCATGTGCAATTCACGTCACATAATAACAGATTTGCATATACAATCATTCTAAATAATATTATATAGACTAAATCCATTCTCGAATAATAATTTAGGGAAAAAAAAGATAATGGTTTGATATTAGTATTTTATATTAAAAAAATTAAATAATATATATAGATATAATTGATTTTAAATTACATTTTCGCAAATGCGATGTATGATTTCATATTTAATTGACTAACCACAATGTCCAGTATATACTTCGCGTAGCCTATATATATATGTGTCTTGGGGGGCCCTGGCCTCCGCCCCAATTGGTAGTTTTTAATTGGACCGTGCCCCCATCTCCCAATTGTATAAATATTTTTTTAGTATAAAATATTTTTTTTAGTTTGTTCCCCAAATAAAATAAAACTATTTTTAGTTGACATCGGCTTTGTATCTGACTCTCTTTTTGTGTTCTTGATTCATTTTTCTTCTCTTTGAATTTTTCAGCTCTTCTAACCGAGTGACCGACCAACACATAACACTCAATTAAGGTAATTTTGAAAATGCTTTCAGCTTTTTTTACATGCATTTTTTTTTTCATATTGTGTATTTTTAGTCCTTTTTTTCCCAAAAAATTTGGTTTTGGTTTCTTGAGAGCATATATTTCTAATTTGTGGATAACAATGTATTTATTGAATTTTGTTTCATTCATTTGTAAATTAAAATATATGATGAGATTATAAAATGTTAATTGTTAGGTACTAAACTGAACAATCTGAACTTGATAGGAATGGAAAAATTTTGTTGTTTAGACTTGGCATAAATTTTCCATTTCACTCTGTTTTTTTATTTCTAAAATGGGCAAGTTTGATAAATAATCCTGCTTTATGTGTGTTTTGATTGATTCTATTACATTTCGATTTTATCTCAGCGAAAATATTTTATAAGATTTTAAAAAATTTTAATTTTTCTTTCTTATTGGCCCCCCTCTTATGTAGTCCTGGCTTAGTCCCTATATATATATATATATATATATATATATATATATATAGACGACAAGCAAGCAAGAAGAAAGAACCAGAAGACTAGACCCCAACTCAACCATGCCTCTCTTCCACTTAGAAAAAAGACGACGGAAAGAGTGGGATATGACTAACTAGGAAAGATATAAAGATCGGAGAGCTTTATGGGAGAAAGAAAAAAAAAGTATTTATGTGGGGGTATTTTTGCTAAGCAAATGAGGTCTTTCTTTTGAGTCGAGAAATCCCGCCGGGGCTAAACTCAATCAGTATGCATTAAAAAAAGAGTGAGACCCGCTAGAAAGCAATGTTTTAGAGTTACGCCTGGTAAACAAACAAATAAAAAGGTCTTTCTTCGAGAGAACTCCAGCGTGCACCTCGACCAGATCGATAGGTTTAGCTCTTCCGTCCCCTCAGCTTACTCTGCCCGGGCACATTCGGTAGCTTACGAGTTTACGTCCATCCCTTGTCGGGTACAGTTTCCTTTCGATTTATCCTATCCTACATTCCCCAATATAACTCACATAACATGATATACATTTGATTTTATCATCAGTAATGTAAGTAGAGGAGAGCTACGGTGATTAGTACGAGAGTGTGGATGTACTCAGTGGAGTTGACCTCGATGGTATTGTATACTTGGTGGCGCTTAGACTGAGCAGATACTCAGATATATCCAATACCCAGTCATTTTTCGTGCATAATATTTTACCTATATATCCGTGCTTATTGTACCGAACGTAGTCGCTCGCGTCCATTATTTTATTGTTGGACACCCTATTTGACGGGACATGTCTCAGTTTAGCCGACGGTTCGAGGCAGGGTTGATGCGATACTCGTGACTAAATTTACGATATAATAAATAAAATAAATATTTTATTTTTTGTGTCTAAAATGTGGTATGTCTCACACATATAATAACGATTTTTACAGTATATTTTACATTCAAACAAAGTACATTATTTAAAAATAATACTATTTTTGTTATTAAGAAAATTAACTTCTAATAACAATTTTAATATCAAATTAATGATTTTTAGTTTGAAATTAATGACTTAGCATCAGTTTCTAATTTGAAACGTCTAATCTTCTTCAATGATAAGATTTACCTAATTTCCGTGCAATTTGTCTATCAGTTACGAGCCAACAATCTCAAAATACGCTGAAATTGCCATCAAAGGATCGATAATTCTCAGAATCAAAAGAAATGAGTCAAGATCGAGAAATCTCTCAATCAGGGTCATCCATAATCAAATCTTATGGATAACAAACTCTGCTAAGTGAAAACAACTCACTTGCAATTCATAACTCCAAACGAGTGAATAAATTCTGAATCTATGAATAAAGAATGAGAGCCAATCAATATCGATTGAGGTTGAATAACAAACCCCTAAATCGATTTCAAACAATTCAAGAATCATATCTCCAATTGATGTAATCGATTCAGCATAAACAAAGAAAAGACTCAACTGCAACTGATTTTCATATCATCATTTATCTTATGAACCTCAAAAGCAGTATTCAATTCATCAACTCATCAATTCGCTCTTAAATTTCAGTTCACAACTTAGTTCGCTATTGAAATCTTGCTGGAACATATCTACAATCTCTATTCATCGGCATACCTACCAATGCTGATTTAGATCGTGAACATATCTAGTGCATATAATAGATTTATTTCGGAACATTTCTGTAAGCAAACACAATATACACTGAACCGAAATCAAAGAATCTTAATTTCTAGATCCCATATCATATCAACATATTTACATGCACATTATGTTCTTGCTAATCTCATTTATCGCTTCTTATCATCAATCTTCTGATAATCTGTATTTGATTATTGCATCATCATCTATCATGCAACATAAACAGATATCTTACTACGAACAAAATCATGTTCAGTTTCATTTCATCGAAGCAGTAGTTCAATTCTTCAATTCAATTCACAAATTCTCTTTTCTGATATAGAGGTGGAAATATAATAAGCTTTCAGCTATCATATATCTCTTGCACCAATAACATAAACAGGTTAAAACAAAATAAATCTGTTACCTGTAATTCTCATTCTCATGTGCAATTTCATTCTGATCTTCTGTATATTTCTGGAACTGTTCTTCATTCAAATCTTCTCAGAATCTAATTTGCTTCGAACATATTCTAGCACATCTGCTAGAAATATCTTTACACTGATTGCTAGGATATCTCCTTTCACAATGAGTGTAATCATTTTTATCATACTCTGCATTCAGACTCAGATAAATCTGTCTCGGTCCGCTAAAGTGAAAGAACTACTTTCATTTCGGTTTCTTCATATCTGCTCAGGAATATAAATTGTAGTTAAATTTGTAATTATCTCACACATTATGGCATATCTACAATTTCATTCCTTCTGCTTCATCATTCAGCTTCAGTTCTCATATCCCTGTCTATGTCTTTCATAAAGTGTTTCAGTTGTCAACATTTACTCAGACATAATCTCCGAATTCAAGCCATGAATAAACAACTCAATCTTGAGTTTTTCATCAGTCAAAATTCAATAAATCTCAGTAGGCTTACCTTCAAATGAGCATCTCCAGTTTTCTTGGCATAATCTTCTGTTTCTCATCATTTTTATCAATGCTCTATCAGAATTTCTTCGTAACAATTCATCCGCTGGTTGCTAGGTTTGAAAGTTGATATACAATCAATCTGATACGACATTCATCAGTATCTTTCCAGTATTTAAACAACTGATCAAGTTCTTCAAACCAACTTCTACCTGCAATAGCATCTATTCATTTGCTGGTATACTGTTCTGCTCAATCGGAAATACTTCTTTCAGCTGAGAAATACAATTCTGTTCACTCTGACCATACACTTTTGTTCAGTCTGGGGTGCTTACGTCACCCAAAGAACACTATTCTATTCAATTCTGGGTGCTTAAATCACCCGGAGAAATCTTATAATAAATCAGTAAGAAAATTCAAAAATTTACAAATCAGTAAATCAGGCAGTTTCGTGTCAAACAGTAGATCATGCTCACATGCAAGTTATCAAATCATCAAATCAAGTAATGCATAATCATGCAATACTATCAATGCATGCGACTCAATCTACCCCGCTCAGCTTCTATCTCAGTCCAAGAAACTTACGCTCTGATACCACCTGTTGTGGGGACCTCGGGTGCTAATCTCCATTCGTATTGGTCATTGATATTAATAACAATCCAGCAAAGAAGTAAGCAAAAAATATTTTTTTTTACATATACGAGCGCGGGTGCGCCCGGAGTGGCAGAAACTTTTCTTCAACAGGGCGCGGGTGCTCCCGGGGACAGCGCGGGTGCGCCCAGACGACCAGAAAACTTTTCAACATAACTTCTTTTGCTTTCAAAGCTTGGCCTCAATCCGAATCATCAAAAATCAACTCCAAAATAGAGTTTATCAATTCTAAAACATGCATATATACATGTAAAAACTCTCAAGCATCAAATCATGCGTTTATTACATTAAACGAATAACATAAAAGCATGAAACGATAAGCTACACTAAGTCTTAAAAGTGAGCTTCTAAATCACAAGTTTCATGTCCTGATCGATGCTATCTAAATACCATTTTTCAGCTTAAAAACCGAGTCCACACATGCTAAGTCTCGCTCCCGAGCTATCAACGTCATCTCAGACTAGCTCCTGCCCCATCTGTGGCAATGCACACATACAAAACAAAGCAACAGCCGGATAAAATCCGGTGAGAAAACATTTCCAGTATAATCGATATATAAATGCGTTAAATAAATTCATATCGACTCTAAAGATAATTGACTCAACAATAGAGTAAACAACACATATCTCGCTCAGGAATTGATTCTTATATCATCGATGTCATCAAGATTCGTAACCGATCTTGACATGGATATCCATCTATCGTAGTCATTCTGGATTAGAAAATAAGGTCGCCTCAGACCTTGGCATAGAATCAATTTGTATCATCATCGTATCATAATCATATAGACTCAAACTCAAAGATACACTACCTAAGATGGATCGACAACATCGAAATCAAATCAAAACATAAACAAGTATGTGGTTTTTGCGGGACAACTCAAGAATAATTGTTCTCGAGTTTCAAATCCCTGACTCGCAATGTCGTCATTATACCTTCATATTTCTTCGGTTTTGAACGCTTCAAATCTGAAACATAGCATCAAAACATTCATATCAAATTTCATTATATTCAATCATTTCAGAATCGAATCAAAATCAACAATATATCTTCAATCAACATCATGTCAAACCTCACTTCTTCTTCTTCGGTTCGAATTCAACGTTCTTGAGTCGTTAGCCTTCCAAACTAGTCTGAAATGGAAGAATAAAATTGCTACAACATCAATAACATCTCCAATAATGTCTCAGCTCAATCATCGGCTCACAAAACGGTCTCAAAACATTAATCGAGAGCATAGCAATTGAAAATGGGTAACCGACGACATATCGAAATCAATTCTAACTTCATATATACTTCGAACCAACATATCACATCAAGACATTATCAGATCTCAGTATACACAAATCAGAACTAATCGAATTCATGCTGGAAAGTCATAAGACATCCAAACAATCTCCGTTCGTCACTTCAAGTTCGAATAAACAAGATACAAAAGCTCAAGAACATGCATAAAGCATAAAATTATGATCTCTGCCACATACTGATTTCGAAATCTATTGAAAACATCAAAATACTTACATCAAGTCGAAGTCTTTGTCGCAAGGATTCCAGAACACTTTTTGGAATTGAAATCGGGCGATCGAAACAAAAGTTACGGCGATTTGAAAAATCAAGAATAATTGGAAAAGAAGGTATCGGTTGTTCTTGCTCTCAATTCTGAATAAAATCTCCAATACACACGTATTCATGCTGATAAATCTGATTAAAATCGGATGTGTATTGCATATTTGCAATTTAACCCCTCAAGTCTTCATTAATTACAATTCGGTCCTCGGCCTTCGTTTTAATTCAATTTCAATCCTAAATAATTTAAAAATATTAGAATTTAAATCGAAACTCTAAATATTCCCAAATTAAATATACTCGTATTAAATTAAATAAATTCGGATTAAATCAATTAATCCAGGCCATTTGCACTTCAGCCCTTGAACTTCGATATTTCAAATCAGTCTCTAATTGGGTTTCACCTTCGAATTAAATCATATTCATTCTTGAACCTTGGAATTTAATCTTAAATTCCATAAATATTCAAATCTAATATTTAATATTTTAATTTAAGAATTCTCAAAATTAAATCTCAAAATTCGTAAATTCTTAAATTAAATATTTTCGACTCGAAAATTAAATCTATAATTTCCATAACTTCTCAAATTAATATTTGCCCAAAATATGGAATTTAATTCTCAAATCCCATCATTAATAATTTAATATTTTCGGGCCTTACATATTTTCTTTTAATTCGACATGAATTCCTGGCTATTGTGATATTTGGTTTAAATTTTAATCACAAGTATTATTAAATCTCCAACATCCTCTGCTCCAAACAAGATGGAGCATTTACCTGGTTCAAGTTTTGATTCTAAAAATGTTGAAAAGTTTAAACTTTGTCTGAAAAACTTTAAACTTTGATATTTTTTTTTTACAGATGTGTTCTGTTTGGGTGTAGTATTGTAGCTTACTTTGTGTTTGCTGCATATTGTGTCTTGTACTAACTTTGTGTTTTCTGTGTGGGGCGATGATGATGCTGTAGGTGATTCTCCAAAACCAGTGAACCGGTGTTGGGCCAAAAGGTAGAGATTGTTGGGCTTTGACCCAACTATCATTATAATTACCCAGCCCACTACCAAGCCTTGTATTTAATCCCCCATTCCTTAATCTGCTAAGTGAGCGTTCAATTTATTCTCTTCTGGTTCTGTGTGAGGCGGATGCTTTGTGAGAGAGAATGTGAGCGTTCTATTTTCTTTTTTTTGCTTCTGAGTGAGGTGTCCAAAAGAGTGATTGAGTGAGAGCAAGAAAGGAGTGAAGCATAACGTCTCTTTTGTGTGTGCTGCTCCTCTTTCTTCCTCCTTCATGTAGGGTTGGGATTTACTACTGTGTGTAGTGAGGGCAGTGAGCGTGGGTGTATTTGAGTGTGGGAACTTTTGTGGTCTTCGTCTGGGTGTGGTTTCGGAGAGTAGCGTCTAAGCCCCAAAAATCTTGAGGCAATCTTTATGCTACTGCATTTGTGTTGGTTTCTTTGTGTTTTTGTGTTCCATAGGTTAGTGCAGGTTAAAATGGAAGAAGACAATCGGAATCGGAAGCAAGAACGGGACGAAAACATGTATGAATTCCTAACATAGGGGTTTGCCTAACCCCACTAAACAGGAGGGCTTTGTGAAAAAAAATAATCTGGAAATAAGAGAAATATGCGTAGGAGAATCGATTTAATTAATTGGAATTAGAATTAGGCCGTGTTTAGAAAGAATTTTTTTTTTTTTAAAATGATTATAAAAAAAAAACTCGTTATCATTTTTGAAATATTTTCTAACATTATATTAATTATAATAGTGTGTTCGATGTTTTCGGCACAAACTCCCCTCTTAATCAAAGTATTTACGATTTTTCTAACAATATAGAAGAAGTCCAAACGTCTATTATTATATATGCATTGTAACAACTGAAGTGCAAATTATTGTCAGAAAACTTGTTTTATTTATTTATTTTTTTAAAAAAAAATTTGTTTTATTTTTTAAGTAAAATAATAAAAATAATATTGCAACGAAACTAACCATGTGCAATTCACGTCACATAATAACGGATTTGCATATACAATCATTTTAAATAATATTATATATATATATATATATATATATATAATTGATTTTAATTTTTTTTTTTTTTTGCATTTTTTTTTGCAAATGCAATGTATGATGATTTCATATTTAATTGACTAACCAAAATGTACAGTATATCCTTCGGGTAGCCTATATATATGATATATCTTACATTCCCCAATAAAACTCACATAACATGATATATATTTAATTTTATCATAATTAACGTACGTAAGTAGAGGAGAGGTATGGCAAAGTTGAGGCTTTGTATAACTTTGGTCCTTTTTACTTATTTTCATGCAATGGTTCTATTATGCCAAGGCGTGGAACCGATCGATACATGGTTTCAGAGAATAAAGCTACTCCCTATACCAAAATATGCTATCATCGAGCTTTACGATCAAGATGTTCTAGCGGGTAATGGCGAAACGTCTTATGAGATAGCTCGATCTAACATCACTTCGACTTCACCAACTCTTTTTGGCGAGTTAGCCATGGTGGATAACCTAGTAACCACTAAACCTGATCCTAATTCGCCCGCGATAGGACGCAGGCAAGGGTTGGTCGGTTTTTCTGACTTGAACGAGAAGGCATTATATTTTAGCTTCAACTTCATCTTCAATGGGGGCAGCTTGTATAATGGAAGTACCATATCTGTAATGGGAAGAAGGCCTGTGCAGAAGAATCAACAAGAGTTATCTATTGTTGGTGGTACCGGAGATTTTCGATTGGCACGGGGCATTGCTGTGTTGAGCACGTACGCGTTGAACTTAACCGGAGACTCTATTTTCAAATACACTTTATATATCACTTATGTTTGAACCCGCGGCCGGTAATAATTATATATGTTACGTTGGTTGTACTACTTAAGTGCAAGATATATATGAACTGCACGTGTATAATAATAAAATAAAACTTAAGATCGATGCACGTTCTCTAGTAAGATATATTTATTATCTTAATTAGTTATTCATCACATATTTAGGCTACGTTTGATAGGAGTGATGAGATAATTGAATGATTAATAACTGGAATGATTAGTTGTTGGATAGAGATGATTTTTTAAATGGTGTGATAAAAGATATTGAGTTTGGTGTAATGTTTATAAAGTGGGATAAATCTGTTGTTAATTATTTACGGACAAAAATACCCTCAATTTAAAAAAATATTTTTAATTTCCTTCCCCACCGATTAACACAAAAGCCCTTTTCTTTTCATGACCAAGAAGCCCAGAGAAAGGTTTAGATATGGAAAAGGGTATTCTTGGAATTAATGGCAGAGATAAAGAAAAGGATAAATTATATGAGGGGGGTTGAAGGGTTTATTTAAACCATTGAATACCCCTTTATCAATCCTATAAGAGATTGAGTTGTGTTAATAAAAATGTAACCAAACAATTGATTAACCTGAAAAAATACCTACAAACTTACCTAATCTATGGTACCAAACGCACCCTTAGATGAATGACATGTGATGTGATCTATATATAAATTTCTGGAAGAAATGCTATTTTTGGTCCAATAAGTTGTCCATTTTTTGGTTTAATTTTGGTCCATTAACTTTTCAAAATTTGGTTTTGGTATACTAACTTTTAATTTTTAGTGATTTTGGTCCAATGCTGACGTGACAGCTAAACATGTCAGCATTTTTCGGTGCCACATCATCATTTTTCGATGTCACATCAGCATTTTCCGGTGCCACATCATCTGCAGTTGGACCAAAATACCCGAAAACTAAAATTAGTTAGTTTACCCAAACATAAATTTGAAAAATTAATGGACTAAAACCAAAAAATGAACAAGTTATGGACCAAAAAAATTATTTTTCCCATATTTAATTTTGTTATGTATAATTTTTACTATTTCATGAGATGTCATCTAGAATATATAAGATGTAACTAGATCATTTAATCTTTCAAATGGAATTATCAAAAGATGTCATAATGTATATATACAATATAAGATCCAATCAAATGGTAATAAATGCCATCTTAATTTTTAGATTGCTTTTTTTTTAAAAAAAAAAAATTTGGCAATTTTATAAATCCATTTTTCAATCTCATTATGCATGGGGAAGATTGGTCAAATCGAGATCTCTTGTATGACCATTTTCACTAAACAAAACGAGACTTGATTTACATGGACAAAAGAGGCAGAACGTTTATATATAGGAAGATTGAGAAAAAACCTAAAAGCAGAAATATATATTAAATAATATGTTTATTATTTACTTACTTTCTTTTGGATGTTTAAGCTAGCGCAGACTAAAATTTATCCAACGTTTTGTGATCACTTAAAAATCAAGCCGATAACTAAAAATCAAAGCAGAGGCGACATTGTATTTTGCATTTAAGATTGTCCTAAATCGGGCAATATATAATACTCACACAAGATATTATGATCAGTTAACTATCGGACCCGATATTAATTCAACAGTAGTAGGCTGCAGTCAAGGGTTCGATGGTTTCGCGAACTTGAACGAAATTGCATGCATATTACTTGAGCTTTAACTTACTCTTCTAGGGAGTACAATCTCGGAAAAACGAGCACTGATCATGAACGCAACGATACATGAGGTGACACTGTCTTTGAATATACTCATAAATTACGTATATTTGATTTTGGTGGTGATTACAAGAGCTTTTATATTCTCAGGTCATCTTCAACTTAAAAATCTATTCTAGTACCTGAAAGGAGTATTTATTTCTTAAATTTTTTCTAATTTAAAAAGATTAATTATGATCTTTTGTCTTTCTTTGACAACAAGTTTTAAATCGTTTATTTGCTTAGTTATTTAGATTTGAGATATGATTAATCGTATTATAATATTTATTATCTCATCTCTAATGATTTTATTCCTTAGCTTTGTAGATTTGAGTTGATAAAAAAGGGACAATATCTAGAATTCTACGTCTACAAGAAAACATCTACAAGAAAGGATTCTTCATGCTTATTTATTAGACGTGAAGTCTTAGAGAAGAGAGACGACCGAGAGAGAGTTTTGCTAAGAGCTTCATACACGTAAATATTGAGAGAATTCTGAAGAATTTATGAAGCTTGTTTAAGGTCGTGTTCTACCTATTTGCCTTGAAGATTTGGAGAGCACTTGAAGATTGGTGATCGAAAGTGTTGTAGCTCTCATCGTGTTTTGGCATCTAGGACCAACTCCTTGCTTCGTTTATTTATTCTATCTTGCATAGAATTTTTAGGAGTTTGTTTGTTTGTTTTATTATTTATTTTCTCACATGTTTTGAGAAAATAATTTTTTACAATAATAGCTAGTTTTAGGGTTTGTAAAACTCTTTGATCATTTTCTAGTGAAAGTTTTCCCCCGAGACACTGCAAGAGTATTTTATACTATTGTTTAATTATTCTTGAGTCTATTTTAGTGGTTGCTAGTTTATTTTATTCACGTTTTAATTATTTTCTGCTGCATAATTCAAAGTGTTTTTTTAGGTGTTGCCAACACTTTGTGACAGCACCTCAAACTGGTTATGTGCAACCCCAATTTCCTTACAGTACCCATGCAGAAGCCGGAATAGTTTTTATTTATTTTTTTAATTTTGTATTTTACATATGTTATTTCTTATCATTTATTTAATATCTACTGATAAATTTAGAATAATATTATTATGATTTTTGCTCTTTTATATTTTCAAATTTTAGTTTTAGTCTCGCATGACAATTCTAGTTTTTTTAATCAGGAAGGCTTATGTGATACTATAACATGGACTATCCCACATCAGCGCTACTTTAGATAAATGACTAAAAGGCACACACACACAAAGACAGAGGAGCAACTCTCCAAAAAAAAAGAAGATAGAGGACCAAACTCTAATCTAACAATAAAAAAGATCAAAATCGCAAAGAGATAAATATACAGGACCGAAAAAAAAATTATATTAAAAAAATATCAACAAATAGTTAAATTATTTTTCACGTTTGATGCACAGACAAGGCACATCTACATGAGGATGGCCCTCCGAAAATTTAAAAATCTTGAGTATTATATATTAATTTTTAATCAAACATGTTTATATATTTAATCAACTGTCTATGATTAATGGTTAGGCTTTAAGTCTAAATGGCATGTTAATTTCTCCTAGGCAATAGGAGACCACGGTTCGAATCTCCCTGTACAAATTTCAATTTTTAATACATTTTTTTTATTTATTTGTCTTGAATTCATATATTAATTGACACATCATTAATATTTGGGGAAAATTATGGTTCAATATATCCTAAATGTATGGACACATTCCTAGTTCGGTCGTAAATGTGTTTACATTTTCGTTTTCGTCCCAAATATTTTCCAAAAGTTTTCGGTTTCATCCTTCCATCTACTCGTACTTTAAAACTAACAGAATACATCACATGACATTCATACGTTGTAAAAGCCCCAAAACCCCAGATTGAAATCTCTGAATTTCGTTTAACTTGTTCCATAGTTTTGTTTCTCACTTTGTTCACAATTCTTTAAGCCATGGTTGTCTTTCTGGCTCCTCCTACACCGCAAATGTCTATCACATGGACATGGTCATCATTCAAAGACTCCCATGATTTCTTTCTCGACCTGTCTTCTGGATTCAAACTCTATAGATTGTTTGTCATAGATGGACACTATGGATGGTGGAGGGGCGGGACAAATATAAACGATGTAATTCCGATCTTTTTGGAGTTTTTCAATGCCTTGTGCAGTCCTCTTGGCATTCTTGTCCACCGAGTACCGCACGATTTTACTCCAAACCTTAATATTATCGTACCCTCGCAAGATCCCCGTGGCCTCCTCGAGCTTCAGAGTTCCTTCATTTGACCAATCAACGACAACATTCATAGCTCTCTCCGCACGAATCTGAGCCTCTTCAAGCCTTTGATCCATATCGTGTTTGTCCCTCTCCAAATAACGAATTTCATCTCGCAGTCCTTGAATGTTATCTCCGAGGGACCACCAATAACCAACATGGTGCTTGATGGAAGGCCAAAGGCCGTCTTTAACCAAGGATTTTTCGACTTCTTTGAGAAAGAAATAAAACAATGAAACAAGTAAAACGAAAGTTAGAGATTTCAATATGGGGTTATCGAGCTTTTACAACGTGTGAATGACACGTGATGCATTATGTTAGTTTTAATTCACGAGTAGATGGAATGATCAAACCGAAAACTTTTAAGAAACATTTGGGACAAAACCGGGAACGTAAAAAAATTTACGACTGAACCGAAAATTTTTGGAAAATATTTGGGATGAAATCGGAAAATTAAAAACATTTAGGACTGAACTGAAAACTTTTGAGAAACATTTGGGATGAAACCGGAAACGTAAAAAGATTTAGGACTGAATCGATAATGTGTCCAAATATTTAGGACCGAGCCGGGATTTTTACCCTTAATGTTTTTTAAGTGGGTCATTTTAATGATTGAGCAAATTTCAATTTTTTAATAAAATTTTTTATTTATTTGTGGGGAAATTGCATATATCACCTTTGTAAAATCCCGTGTTAGCTAATAACCCCCTGTGAAAATTTTTTAAGCTAATAACCCCCTGTAATTCTAGATTTGTAGCATAGACACCCTTTTCAGTTAAAAAATGACGAAAATACCCCTACATAAAATAAATGATAAATTAAATAGTACATAAAAGTTAAGGGCATTTTCGTCATTTTTTAGCCTGAAGGGGTGTGTATGCTATAAATCTAGAATCACAGGGAGTTATTAGCTTAAAAAATTTTCACAGGGGTTATTAGCTAACACGGGATTTCACAAGGGTGATATATGCAATTTTTCCTTTATTTGTTTTGGGCTCATGGATTAATTGACACATTATTAATATTTTTTTATGTGGGTCACTTTTAATGATTGAGAAAATTTTAATATCTATATATTATTAAGCCTTTATTAAATTGAAATTTTTTCCCATGCATGTATTGACGTTACCGTGGGTATTTCATATTAAACAAAAATTTTATTTTAAATAACTTTTTTCGCATTGAAAAATGTCTAAAAAATTAGTTAAAAAATAGGGAAAATTGCATATATCACCCCTGTGAAATCCCGAGTTTGCTAATAACTCCCTATGAAATTTTTTTAAGCTAATAACCCCCTGTGATTCTAGATTTGTAGCATACACACATTTTTCAGTTAAAAATTGACAAAAATACCCTTGCTTAAATAAATAATTAAATTAATTTTGTTTTATAATTCTATATTTAATTGAGTAAAATAATCAAATTTTATTTAAATAGCTATTAAAATTATATATAATTATTTTATCATAATATTTGTCATACACCAAATATATTTTAATATTAAATTATAATATAACATTAAGGGCATTTTAGTCATTTTTTAGCCAGAAGGGGGTGTATGCTACATATTTAAAATCATAAGGGGCTTCTAGCTCAAAAAATTTTCATAGGGGATTATCAGCAAACACGCGATTTCACAGGGGTGATATATGCAATTTACCCTAAAAAATATACTTCTGAATTAAATTAAAATTTAAAAATAAAATATATTGTGGTCCTCGAACATAAAGTATCTCAATTATTATTCTTTTTATATGTCTCACACTTAAACAGAAAACTTTAAAAAAATAACGCATAGACCACAAGTCAAAAGAACGAAACTATAATAGTCATCGCTGGAAATTGATAGCGACACCATCGTCGAGCACATTGTTGTCACTTAATATGCGCCTCCACCCTTGATGCAGATTATATCTAATGATTGCATGTAAATTAAAATTGTCAAAAGGAGTCGGATTATATTTAAATATTTGCATCCAAATAAGATTGAATAAGAATGAGAAATATGGAACCATAAGAAAAAAAAATTATATGGAACATGCATATTGCGAGATTGGAATACGTACATATCCGACAAATAAAAATTAAATATATTAAAACATATTTTTTCATAAAGAAATGTAAAAACGAGAAAAGAATACGCTTAACTAAAATTTACTTTAGTATTGACTATATGAATAGCGATACTCACTAAAATTTGAGGGTTTCGATCTCACTCAAGTCCAAAGCTTTAAGTCTAGAGATGAACCTGAAATCAAGCAAATAATGTTAGAAGGGGCCAGGAGGGTATCTTGGCGTAGCCCCTCCGACGCTCAAGTCAGAGACGTGAATGAATAAGAGAAAGAGAAGCTTAGGCGCCCCTCAAAATGAAAGTGAATTAAATTCAAATGGAGAGATCAAACCCGTATTTATAGGAGGTAAAGTAGGGGACCACGAGTGTGTAGTTCACGGCCCACTTCCTTAGGGCTCACCCTCCAAAGAAAACCAAAACACAAAACCAAGCTTACCACCCTAGGGCTCGTCCCTCCTGGGGGTCGCCCGCCTTAGGGGTCACCCACCCTAGGGGTCGCCCACCATAGGTGAGCCTCTCCTCCACCTCCTTCTTCTGAACTCTCCATATACTCTTTCACATCTTCATTCCAAATTTTCACAAGCTTTTGACTTACCTTAGACACCTCATTACTAGGGTCCAACTAGATGGGGCTCTCCCTCACCCTTCGGAGTCAACATACACCTTCTTCCACATTTCTCTCATGGACCAACTCTATATATCCTTTGGTTATGGGTCTTCATTGGGGCTCAAGCACGTGACGGGCCTACTCATGAGGTAACAAATAGAAAACTAGCTAGCAGTTATAATTTTAAAATATCTATAAATTAACTAAACACATATTTCATATTTTCATTTATATACATACATGCACACACGCAGAGTGGATAGCCAAATTCGTCTTTTAATTAATTTTGACCTATTTTGGTTTAATGGTTTTTACCCTCCGAGTAGTCAGAATTGGTTTTAATGGTACATAAAAGAAGGTCCCTTTTCCTAGACACGAGATCTACAATGCACAAACGGATCAAAGACAACTGATTACATAAATAAATTTTGGTACATTCAAATTAAACTTACGAGAAAACTAAATTTCAGTATGTATGTTTATTTTTTTGCGATATATTTGTAACGTCCGTAATTTTCATAAAATAAGTGTAGATTTTTTTTTCCATGCTCGGGTATCTTTCTTCGGAAATCACCCCGAATTCATCTCCTGAAATTCATCAAAACTCCGTCGCAAATAAAACATTAAAATCCCAGCTTAAAACTTTAAATCATAAAATAACCATTTAAGATAAATTTACTTATCATGAATAAAATAAATCATTTTAATTTAACAAAATAATTTTCATGTGATCTAGGTGGTCACTTCGAAATTCTAGGGTGTTATATTTGCCCTCTATATATGTTGTCAATCCTACATATTTTAATTTTCGATAATTTTAATAATTTTTATTTTAAGAGTTAATAATGAGATAATATTTTATTATATTTATTTGAGTTAATTTATAATAGTGGTTAGATGAATTTTAATTGTTTAAATTGATTTTATAGTTTTTAACATGATTTTATTGATGGTTAACATGGACGTGAGCCGTGTATGGAGTTTAAAACGGAAAGAAGATTAGCTGAATGTAACGGACAAGTAACATAAGAACCCAAGAGGGAAAAAATAATAGCATTCAAGAAGGAAAAATATTTAATTTCTTGATCTTAGGCACTTACGTGACTTGAGCTGAGACTTAATTAACTTTTGTATATATACATATTTTAGGACTAGTTTTTCATTCTTTTACTTGTCCTTTGCTTTTCATATGTTTTTATACTAAAATTCTCTAGTTTGGTTTATATTTTATAAACGACCTTGCGTGGCCAAACTTTAATTGTTGGTTGAGAAAGATAAAACGTTGACAATTTAATTTATTGACTTGTGAGATTTGATGTTTGCATATTTTGATTGATTTATGAATCGAGTATCAATTATTTATTGAGTAGGTCTCTTGTGAGGCGTTCTTATCTTTATCTGTGAGATGAGTCAATCATATCCATATATATTCACAATAAAAGTTAATATTTTTAGCATAAAAAATAATATTTTTTCATGGATAATAAGATATCCGTCTCAAAAATAAACCCGTGATACCGCTTTACAAGAGTTTTTACCTTTTTTTTTGTTTATTGATAATTCGTTTGATGGCTAGATTGGTCAACTAGTTTTACTTGTGTAATCTATTGCTGATAAATATCAAATCTGTAATTGTCTGATCTCTATACTTTATCTAGCACAAATATTTAAAAACTCTCTTATGTTATTTTGTTATATTTATATTATATTTAGCACAATTAAATCCATACCTACTCGTGACAACGATCCCTACACTCGTTACTATGAGTAGGGTTAACTTGTTGGTTTGTTAGTTGTATCCCAAATCGGTTTGGTAAATATCCTGGGCGCTTAATATATAGACAAATACAATCCTTCCTTTTGGAGCTAACTTTTGAGATTGAGTTAGACGCAAGTTCATTTCTTAACAGAAATTGTTCTTCTGTTAGCATTTTAACTTCTGAATTAAGATAAAAAGTTTTATATATATATATATAAAGTTTTTTTATTGTTTCAAATGTGTTTGGATAGATTTGAAGTACTTTTAAAAGTACTTATTAATTAAACCAAAATAAGTGATTTTTTAAAAACTCATATTTATAGTTTTTCAAATGTTCTTTTTATTACTCAACTTAAAAAATGCTTTCAATCTATTTATCCAAACACAAATTTATTACAGCTTTTACGTACTTTAAAAAGTTCTTTTAAAAACCAACTTAAAAAATCACTTTTTAAAATAAAATACTTATGTAACCAAACTGACTTTTAATCATATATGCATGATTTTAATTGTTGGAGCACTAATGTATTATGTGAATATCAAAGTTATATTCACTGCAAAAATATGAAGCTGGTGAAATCAATTTTATCTTTTAAATTGATTTTTTAGTTTCAAATTAAATCATGAATTTTGATTGCGTATAGGTTGATGTTATGAAATCGAGTTAAAATGGTGGAAGCAGATATGAATTCCAATGAGTTCGGCATATGGACGCAACACCGAACGAAAAGAAAAGAAAAGAAAAAGAGCCTAAATGGTGATTTGATGGTGTTTGGAGTTTAAGAATGAAAGAAGATTACCTAAAAGAAACGGACAAGCTGAGATATGGTTAAATCACAAAAATCTTAGTTGCGACTTGCGATTATGGAAGAAAAACATATTTTTATACAGGAAAATAATTTATGTGGTACAATAATTTGTCTTTTGTTATATACTCATTTTTTAATGTTTGTCCTTGCTACATTAACTTTTGAATTTTAGCTATTTAATGAATCTACCACCAACGTTCAATTTTGGTCTGATAAGATGGTTGCTAAAGCTGATGGGACCAAAAAATTCGCGATTTCATGCTTTTGGAGAGAAATTTTAAGTGGGAGCAACTTAATAGAAAAAAGTGTCAAACAAATCAAACAAACTTAATTTGCAAGTTTTGTGCGTTCTACAAGAAAAATTCAACGATTGTGATGCTAAAATATATTTTATGAGAAATTACATATATCACCCTTGTAAAATCTCGGGTTTGCTAATAACCCCCTATGAAAATTTTTTAAGTTAATAGCCCCATGTGATTCTAGATCTGTAGCATACACACTATTTCAAGAAAAAAATGACGAAAATCCCTACTTAAATAAATAGTTAAACTAATTTTTTTTATAATTCTATATTTAATTGAATAAAATAATAAAATCTTAGTTAAACAACTATGAAAATTATATATAATTATTTTTTATTAATATTTGTTATACATGAAATATTTTTTAATAGTAAATTTTATTATTAAATTAAATTATGTAATAAATTTAATTATTTTTTAAATACAATTTAATATTTAAATTAATTAAAGTGATTTTATAAATAAACTTAATTGAAAATATAAGTTAATGCATTGATGTTTTCATTTAAATTTTCAATAAAATATGATAAATTAAAGAGTTCAAAAAAGTCAAATGACATTTTCGTCATTTTTTAACCAGAAGGGGTGTATGCTACAGATCTAGAATCACGGGGGACCACTAGCTCAAAAAACTTTCATACGAAATTATCAGCAAACTCGAGATTTCACAGGGGTGATATATGTCATTTCCCCTATATTTTACCAACCACCTAATCATGGGCGTTTATTGATAAGAATTGAATATTCCGATGATCGACCAAAAAAATATTTCCTTTTCAATACTTTTTTAGTGTATAAATTAATTTAAAATTCTGCACAAAATCCAATCTTAATCAAAGTATTTACGAGGACGAAACGGATCCACATAATTACCATAGGGTACGTAAACGATCGAAGAGAAAATTATTGTCAGAAAACTTGTTTGATTTTTTAAGTATAATACTATTGCAATGAAACTAACCATCATGTGCAATTCAAGTCACATGATAACAATTTACATATATATACTATCATTTTAAATAATTATATATAATTGATTTCAAATTATATTTTCTAGTTGTATGAGTTGTCTTCTACAAATTTTGATCAACATATATATATATATATATGATATATACACACCGCAAAGAAATTAGATATGAAAAAATTTTAATACCAATCAATTTTTTAAATATATAATTTAATTTCTTATAACATATAGCCCGGGCTGAACCACACACCGTACCTAGAGGATCATTCACTTTGAAATATTAAAAAAAATTCGCATAATTTATTTAAAAATCAATATGTTGTTTCCCCAACACAATTCTCATCATTGAAATGTATGTTTTCATGATATTTTAATCAACTTAACCAAAATGACTAATATATCCCGCGCGTAGCCTATATATATCCTACATTCCCCAATAAAACTCACATATATAACATGATATATATTTTATTTTATCATCTGTAACGTAAGCAGAGGAGAGCTATGGCAAAGTTTAGGCTTGTTACAACTTTCTTCCTTTTTATTTATTTTCATGCAATGGTTGTATCATGCCAAGGCTTCGAACCGGTCAATACATGGTTTCAAAAAATAAAGCTACTCCGTATACCAAAATATGCTATCATTGAGTTTTACGATCAAGATGTTTTAGCAGGTGATGGTGGTCAAACATCTTATGAGATAGCTAGATCAAATATCACCGCGACTTCACCGACTAGGTTTGGTCAGTTAATCATGGTGGATAACCTATTAACTACTGGACCTGATCCTAACTCAACCGCAATAGGACGCAGACAAGGGTTGGTCGGTTTTTCCGACCTGAACGAACTAGCAGTATATCTGAGCTACACTTTCATCTTCAATGTGGGCTTGTATAATGGAAGTACGATCTCCGTACAAGGAAGAAGGACTTTGATGAAGAATGCACAAGAGTTATCCGTTGTTGGAGGTACTGGAGATTTTCGATTGGCGCGAGGTATTGTTGAGTCGAGCACGTATGTGTTGAACGAAACCGGCCTCTCTATTTTCAAATATACTCTATATATCACTTATGTTTGAACCTTTAAACAATTATGCTTATTGTGTTTGAGTGCAAGATATGAAACTGCACGTGTAATATAAAATAAAACTGAAGATGTTATCTTGTAAGAGTTATGGGAAAAATACACTTTTGGTCCTATAATTTGCACATTTTTCATTTTTGGTCTTGTTAAAAATAAATTTTCAACTTTAGTCTTGTAACTTGTATTTTTTTTTTCATTTTTGGTCCTATTAACATTGAATTCGCATTTTTAATCCCGTAACTTTCATGATTTTTCCACTTTAAGTCCTGTTAACATTGAATTTACAATTTTAGTCTGGTAACTTGCATTTTTTCTCATTTTTAGTCTCTTTTACATTGAATTTTTATTTTTTTAATATTGTAACTTTCATATATTTTTATTTTTAGTTATATTATCGATGAATTTATATTTTTAATTCAATAAATTTCATACTTTTTATATTTTTAATCATAATATATTATTATTTAAATATTTTAAAACTTTTAAAATTTAAATAAATTAAATAAAAAAAATTCAACTAAAATTATTCAAAAAACTTTTACACTTATAAATATCATTTTATAAAATACATAATATAAATAAAACTATTAATCTAATGTTAATCATGTTTTTTTGGGTTTAGTTTTGATATATAATATGAAATCGAAAACTAAACAAAAAAAATGATTCATTTAAGATTAATAGTTTTATTTATATTATGCATTTTATAAGATGATATTTATGTAAAAAAATTTCGATTACGTTTTAGTTGAATTTTTGTTGATTCATTTAAATTCTAAAAATTTTAAAATACGTGAATAATAATATATTATGAATAAAAATATAAAAAAATACGAAATTTTTTGGGTTTAGTTTTGATATATAATATGAAATCAAAAACTAAACCGAAAAAATGATTCATATTAAATTAATAGTTTTATTTATATTATGTATTTTATAAGATGATATTTAGTGTAAAAAAATTTCGAATAAATTTTAGTTGAATTTTTGTTGATTCATTTAAATTCTAAAAGTTTTAAAATATGTGAATAATAATATATTATGAATAAAAATATAAAAAAATATGAAATTTATTAAATTAAAAATATAAATTCATTGCTAATATAAAAAATAATAAAAATATAAGGAAGTTACAAGATTAAAAAAATAAAAATTCAATGTAAAAGGGACTAAAAATGAAAAGAAATGCAAGTTACCGGACTATAAAATTATAAATTCAATGTTAACATGACTTAAAGTGAAAAATCATAAAAGTTACAGGACTAAAAATGCGAATTCAATGTTAATAGGACCAAAAATGAAAAATAAGTGCAAGTTACAAGACTAAAATTGCAAACTGACTTTTAACATGATCAAAAATGGAAAATGTGCAAATTATATGATCAAAAGTGTACTTTTCCCAAGAGTTATTTCCTATCTTAATTAGTTATGTTATTCATTTTATATCTAGATGAATGGCATGTGACCTATGTTATGTATAATTAATTTTACTATTTCATGTGTGTCAGAATATAGATGTTAAAGGGACATTTAATCTTTAAATTAATGGAATTGAAATGATGTCAAAATGTATGCAATATAATGATTCACATTCAAATTAATTAAAGGGCTAGTTTAAGATAAACCGCAGTCCCTTGTCCTACAATTACAATATAATGATTCATACATTCAAATTCAATTATTTGTATTTTTATTTTTTAAATAAAATATTAGTCAAAAATTAATACAATGTTGGGTTAAACATACATGGGCACGAGTGTAGTACTATCATGGGTGAATTTCTGTGAAGTCCTGGTGCGTCAAACTTCAAGAGGGCAGTTTTGAAGTTTTATGCAAATTTCACTTCAAGCATTGAAGATTCAGAGTTTGCAAAGCATAGATTGGTGTACCTTCGGGTCAGGCTGTTTGAGTTTACTCCAGCCCTGATCAACTAACTCTACTCAACCCCCGATGTGGAAGAAGGACACCATCCGGACATTAATGAAGTGATTACTATTCTTATTGATGGAATGGTCAAGAAATTTTTCGATCATTTTTCGGCAGCCAAGCTTACTTATTTTTACTCCGTGCTTCACAATACTACTGTTTGAAATTGGACTCCTTCTTCAAATTCTACCGTGGTAACAAGGCCACAGATGTTCATTCTTTACGTCATTAGGACCGAAAGTCCTTTCAATTTTGGCAAGCTAGTATTTCGAACCTTGCTCCAGTTTGCTGATGGAGGCTTAAAATCTACAAAGCTGCCTTTCCCATCTTTGATTTATGGGATATTGGAATCTCAAGGGTTCATTCGAAATATTACTGAAGATTTATCTAATCAACCCGAGATTCTAAGGATTGCAGCTAGACTGACTACTTAAGGGGAATCGAGTTCTTGATTTTCCCTAGACTTTTGCTCCTAATCCCGTTGTTGTTCCTGATGTTGTACCCAGAGTTGCCAACACGGGTGACAATACTGAAGAAAATGTTCCTACTCCATCCCCTTTGGAATTTTCGGTGACTACTCTCCAGCTGTTGATGACTCGTGCTGAGGAAAAGATTGCTCAAAAACATGAATATTTTGCATTTTACAGCACTTTGTTGGCTGATTGTAGGCGTCAAGTTAGCATTTCTGGCCAAAAAAGGGAGATAGTGCACAATTTGATGAAGCTCAACTTGAAGCTGGTCCATACGGGAATAAGGAAGATGATGAAGATGATGTTGAATTTTTCGATGCTCATGAGGGCTCTAACAGCGATCAAATTTGATCAAGTGTCAAACCAATTTTCTTTCAATATCTCCTTTATATCTTAGTCTTTGAGTTTATGAGTAATATAATTGTGTTTTTGTTTTGCTCTAGTTGTGTGTTTTAATTGCTTATATATTATATAACTAGACTAACCCTTCTACCACACTTGTGCTCAAATGAGAATCCCTAAGTGTGAATGTTGATCATGTTATCCTTAGTATTACCAACACGAGGGACAACACTTCAGGGGGAGATTTACTAATTCAAGGGGAGTTTATTTTTATTCTTGCTTGTGCTAAGTTTTGTCAAAAAATTATAAAGAAGAGATTGAAAGGAATTTGTATTCCTTGAAATTCTCGAACTTGTGAATATCGCATATTATTTGATTTTGCTTTCTAGACAAGTTAAAAGATTTGATAAATATATTGTGTATATTTCGAAATCTATGATAATTATATTTATCGTGTTCAAATATATCTTGATAAAGAAATTTAGAGATATATTCTTGTATGATATTATCAATATATGATTTGATAATATTAATAGAGTTCTATTCCTACTTACAAGTGTTTCTTTATTCATGTAGGACTCTATTTATATATCAATAATCTTAGGATTTAAATCTATTTAAAAGAGATTCCCATGAAAAAGTTAATAGAGTTTCAGACGACAACTTACTAAGCATCTATCGAAGAATTCTGATCGAAGTGTTGAAAGTTTCTGAAGACGATTTTGCAATCATCGTTATTGTTTGTTCTCGTGTTGCCGTTGGTGTTGAAGACATCGAAAACAACACTTAGTGAATAGTGTTGATCGAAGATATTTGTTGTTCTTCAATTTAGGCTTACAGAATTTGTATCTGATTTGTTTTATACACTGATTATTTAGGATGCAAGTTTGATTTTTCAACTTGTTGAGAAAATTTAGAATTTATTAACTTTTTTGTAAAATCACTAGTCTTGGTTTGTAAGACTGATATTCTCTTTTCTAGTGATATTTAGCCATAAGGCACACACACGAGTATTCTTTACTCGTGCATAATTTTTTTCTTGTGTTAATTATTTTACGCTTTTATTTCCGCTGCATTGTGTTGTCTCTGGTATTGTAACACCAAGTACATTACTGACTGTTTTATTAACAAACTGCATACATCTCTTCTTTCAAAAAATATCATAACTAATTATATAACAATCATGTACACAAACGAATAAGTGGAAAGGTAATATATACTAGTGCAAAATGCACATGCTTTGCATGTGTAAAATAAACGATTTTTTTTGTAATTGTTTTTTAAATAAAAAATAGATTCAGAGAGAGGTTTATTTAGATAGTGGATAAGAAGAGGTAATTATGGAATAAAGAATTTTGGTGTTTTCAAAGTTAGTTACTATAATAGACTCAACTTTTATATTACTCAACTTTTATATAATAATATAGATATATAAACACACGATAAAGATTCATATTAAAAATATACCAACTTCTCAATTAATCGTAATCTTAAATATTTTAATAAGCTTTAATGCATCATGGGCAACATTATTAAATAATTATTTGATTTTTCGATCACAAGAATTTCATTTTTATTGATGTAAGATATTCAAAAGTGGTAAAGGAAAAATTAGGAAATGAATGGAAAAGTTGGTTGTTGAAGCATTTCATTATAGTATATATAATTTTCAAAAAAAAAAAGAGGGAGAAGAAGAAGAAGAAGAAGAAAGAAGCAACAAATCAAAAGTAAAACAAAAATAAGAAACGAAAAAAAAATAAATGAATTCGAATAGCAAGTACATTTTTATTTTGTTTTGGCAGTTGGATCATCCATATAATTTTTTGCCAGACCATTTTTTATTATTATTACAAAGGGGAGGGGAGGACTCGAATTCGAGTCCATTAATAGATGGATATGTGGGACGAATTGGACTACAAAGTACGGTCTCTTGGCCAGATTTTCCCAAATATACAAAATAAATTATTAATTGATGAAATTATTATTATTAAAATTTCAATGGGCTAACTTGTTCTATTGTTCAACATTTAATCAATATATTGGACTTCCATCAATATTATAATTTATATATATAAAGTTATCGGGCCAATGTGTAACTATAAAAAATTTTAATGGGCTGGAAATGGAGGGACAAGGAAGCCCAGGTTAGCCCGTTAGCTCACGTGTGTCCGATTCTCGAATAAGTACTAGTGAAATAATTAGGGGCAGATTGTTAGGAATCAATAAATGTTGGTGTCGGATTCTTTACTCCAACTCAGTGTTATTTTCAGTGTTACGTTGGTGCAAAACTATGTTATTGCAGCAAATATGATAATAAACAAATAGAATAAAAACTAAAAAATTAAAAATTAAATTCTTAAGATAGCAAAGCTACAGTGTTGCACTTTTTATTCTATTTGTTAATTATCATAGATTTTAATCGTAATTCGTCAGTATTTAAATAAATTAAATTAAACATTTAAATCTTAAAATAGAATTAATGATAATTTTAATTCATTAATATTTCTAATGAATATATATAGAAATTATTTTATATATTATTGATATTTTAATTATTGTATTTAAAAATATTTTGTGAAATAAATTAGTTGTTGTGAATAAATAATAGAGAATATTTCGAGAATATTTGTTTTAGCGTAGAGTATAGAGTTAATCAGTTAGAGATGAGTTTTAATTTGTATTTGGTATAGGAATTACACTATCTTGAAGATTATACACCAAGATAGGGTAATGTGTTGGAGATGCCTTAGGAAAAAAATTGAAAATTAAAATATATAAGTTTTATTGTTATCAAGCATATATTTTTGAAAAAAAAAAAATAATAATAAGGTTTGTTCTGTTATGTTAACACGTACAAAATTTCTCGTGAGACGATCACGAGTCAAATTTGTGAGATGATCAGTCCTGCTATTTGGGTCATCCATAAAAAAATTATTAATTTTTATGCCAAAAGTATTACTTTTTATTGTAAATATGAACAGAGTTAGACCCGTCTCACAGATAAAGATTCGTGAGACCGTCTAATAATAAACCTACTCATTTGTTGAAGTGTGAATACCTTTTTAACCGACGAGTACTACAAGTAACACTATCCATGTCGGTCTCAAGACTCTAAACCGTTGAAATTTTCGAATATATCCAATTAAATACCGCCTAATCTACACTATGCCAAGCTATCTCCTTAAATTAAATGTCTTTTTTTATACTGCAAACCACACAGAAAGCTGCAAAAATACACTAATTCCGATAATGCAATCTAAAATCCTTTTGTATGAGTTATCATCAAAGTGACAACATTGCATACCATTTACACAACTCATTTGATCTTGAATATATAAGAATCATGGAAAAATTTAAGCTTAGTAAAGTTTTTATCCTCTTCACATATTTTCATGTGATGGGGGTTCTTAGCCAAAGCCCCATATTACCAGTCGACATATTGTTATAACTTATATAGCACGTATTCTACGAATAGCACAACCGGCAACAGTGTCTTCAAGTATACATTATACATCACGTATTATTGAGCTGGGGAAATATTATCACCATTGTTGCTTGGTATAAGATATATTATAACATTATATTATATTATAAATAAATAATGAAGATTTTAATATCGTTCCTAATGATTTTCTAATCTTTTGCATGTTCATGTACGTAGGTCACTGATATGCGTTCTTATAAATTTTTGGATGCATATTATTTACTGAATGAAACGAAAGATTACATTTTCATTTAGAAAATGGAATTTGAAAAAATCTTCATATGTGTTAATGTTACTTCCTTTTTCCTATGAGATATGACGAAGCATAGTTCATGATAAAGTAAGTTGCATCTTCCTGGTTTTGTTACATTTTTCAATTTATACAATATCGTAGGAGGGGTCCGTCTAAAAGGCAAAATCTATACATACACTACTACAATTGGATCGATGAATTTAATTGATTTGTGAAAGCTTATGAGAAATGAAGTTCAAATGACATAGCTAGAGACTCGTGTGTATTTTGATATTTACTACAATTATTATTGAAAATGTTTGACTTGATTTAGAGTGGATTTAAAATCTACTTGAATCTTGTCACATTAACATTCTTGTAGAAAAACGAGTAAAATTTTCAAAAATTGAATGATGCAAAATTAAAATTTGAAATTTGAAGACATATATACAATACTAAAATTGCAAAGAGTTAAACTATATAGATAACCAAAATTGCAAGAAAGAAAATATACATAACCAAAATTATATATATATATATATATATATATTAAATTCACGGTTTCCTTTGCGGTTATACATCCAAATTATAAAGAAAAAACTGTAATTTTGGTCATTTATTTTGTCACTTTCCGATTTCAGTCCTCTATGTTTTCATATTTTAATTTTAGTCCTGCATATTTTGATTTTTGACAATTTCAATCATTTTTATTCGAAAATATTTACATGACACTATACACGTCAGCTCCACATCAGTATTGCATTGGTGCCACATCAGAAAAATGACTAAAATTGCCAAAAAAATAAAGATAGCGGACTGAAACGAAAATCGAAAAATATAGAGGATCAAAATCGCAAAGTGACAAACGTATAAAACTTAAAAAGCAATTTTCCCAATTATAAATAGGCCTAAGATATGTCACCACCTAAAATCTCATAAATTGATTTCTAGTTATTTGTAACAAAATACTTAGATTTGAATGTCACCGGCCACTAATATAATATTATATCCATTATCCGCTGCTTTTGGAAAATAATAATTTGATCCATTCTTCACCATTTCTTCTTTCATTTATTTCAGTTGTGTCCGGTACCAGTACCACATCTTCACTATGCCTAAAGTAATACTAAAAAAAATAATCACAAAGAAAGATAACTTGCATAAGATGACAAGAAGACCAAATTTTAACTACCGAAACCAGTAATATTTGGCCAACATACGTACATGACGAATTTAATTTGGAAAATTTTCCAATACACACTCTTTCATTACACATAACAAACCTATGCATATAGCATAAATTTATATGGGATTATTTTATACATTAATATTTCACTATTTAAAAAACGTGAATTAGTAGTATATATTAAAATAAACCAAAAAAAAACATGGATTATCCAACGGGATGTATTGCACGAGTGCTCTAGCTCTCTCACTAGTTCCATCCCCAACGGTTTATCCTCATCTATTGGATATGTTAGAAATGTCCGATAGATCTTCAAACGAACATAACTTTTCACGGGCTAATTGCATCCATCTTCCTTGTGGAAAGCCTAAAAAGCATAAAATCTTCTAAGAAATATTAATAAACTAATTAATCCTTCATTTTTAAAAAATATAGCACATTCGATCACCCCTACGTTATACAAACTCAGGCACATTTTTCCCCTCTAATAGGGAGTTTTATGTTAAATTTTTTAAAACATAAGGTCTAACATGCTATTAATTTTACATAAAATATTTTTTGTTTTTTTATTTTTCACAAGGGGTGTTCATGCAATTAACCCAACTTTTCACATGAAGTTGGTTAGGGATCAGATTCCTGATTCCCCAAGGTTGAGTTTCGGCGCAAAATCCCATCTTAATTAAAGTATTTACGAGGAAGTAGCATATCCACTTAAAAATAATAAAATAACCGAAGTGTTCCAAGGGGATACTTTTCAAGTTGACGTAGTAGATGAGCGCTTGACCAGAAGTTAGGAGTTCGATTCCTCATGTCAACACCTTCTTGGACTAGTCTGTCGTATAGGGCTTGTCTAGTGCGGTTTACCTGTCTAGCGTAATTTGCAGGCTATTACGTTATATAAGTTGGAGAAAAAATCGGAAAAAAATAGAGATATATATGGATTACTAATGAACTTACACTATTATGCAAGGTAAAACGGTAAAGAAATTTTGGTGTCACATTGATGTACCAAAATTAGTTAGTATCAGGTGCTCAAGTTTAATAATATAGGGTGTGTATCTATATATATAACAATTATAAAAATGTGAACTAAGGTAAAAGTTTTTCCATTGTGTATATTGTCAACTTTGTTCTTGGTTTGTACATACTTGATAAATTTTGTAATGATGTTTTTGTAAAATAAATTATTAGGATAAGGTCAAAATTGACAAAATATGTGCATATTAGGTAAGAATTCAGTTTCCTAAAAGATTGATAAATACCAAAATATTTTGGTTTTTATTTGCTTGTAGATAAAGTGAACATATTTTTCCACAAAAATCTTAATTAAATACTCATACAGTTTCCACCTAAAATATTGAGACACCAAAATTATATATTTTATGTTTTCTTTAAAGTATCAAAATGTTGCATACTAAAGTGTTTGATAAAATGTTTCAACAAAAATATATATTTTTAATTATCTCAACTTGCAATCTTTTTAAACGATTTTGGAAATGCTTAATCGTTTTTTAGAGGATTGTGTTGAGTGTCTTCCTCTTGGTTTTATAACCAAAACTCAATATAATCTCTCGATGCTCGGTTCATTTTTAAACATTTAAAAAACAAGTTATTGTAGCTCAAAATATTTTTAAAATGTGTATTCACCCTCCTCTACACGCACACCCGATCCTAACACAATAACTCGTCTTGGCAAAGATTTAACGTGCAAATATTATAAAATATTAAGTGTACGTAAAACATGCAACTGTTATATAAGGTTAAAGATTATGATGTATATTCAATTTTTACATGGATGAATTGTGGATTTTCAATATTTAACGTGAGAATTTGGTCCAAAAAAACTCTTTTATTTTTTGCAAGCACGTGTGGATTTTGCCTTTAATATATATTTTTATTATCGTGCTTTAATTTTTTTAACAAAAGAAATCCTATAGTTTTATTTGTATATTTATATTTATTTATTTATTTTCAAATTGTGAATAAAAAAATGATAATAAAATGTTTGTCCAATGTGAAGTGTTTCATTGATAAAATTTGAACCCAATAAACTCTGGATGATTATATTTAATGAAATTATTTAAATAAATGATGGTTTTTTTCTTTGAATATTAAACGATGTATTTTATTGCAGCTTGTCAGAGTATAGACTGTATAGTCCGCCTATCAAAGTGGATCGTGAATTCGTGATGGGACCAACCAGAAGGAAATCAAATATTTGCATATATATTTGTAAAATATGGAGTGTTTTGGTCAACTGATTGTAAATTATAATTTTAAAAGTTTTTTTTAGAAACGTATAAGGCGCATGGTTTTATTTTAAAAAAATCATTAAAGTATTTAGATAATATAAAATAATAAAATTTAAATATGAAAAATATGACATAGAAAAAAATAATTTTATTATTGGATGTATTTTATAGATAAAAATTGTTTCAGAAAACTATATATATGGTCAATATTAAAACTATTTTCTAGTTCATAAAACTATTATAAATAAATTTTTTGAATAAATGAAAATTTATAAGCAATAACATTACCTTTTGTGTATTCCAGTAAAAAAATAATAAAAATAATTATGTTGAATTATTTACTCATGAAAAATTATAATGCATAATTAATAAAAATAATTGTAAGGAATATGTAAACACAAAACTCCTATATGATATTTTCAGAGGTCAATTTTGTGAGACATATATTTGATTGCATCCGATCCATGAATAAATATTATCTTTTATGTTAATTAAAGTACTACTCTCTCTACATGTATGCATCGGATCGACTCGTCTTAGATTCCATGAGACTGTCTCACCAGAGATATAATCCTTATTTTAAAAAATATCTTACTTACTTTGAACTTAATTTTTTAAGAGCTTACAGCTGTCAAATGACTAATTATATATAAGCTTCTCTAGACAATTTTCTTAAAACTCACAAGCAATATTAAACAACGTTTTAGTTAGTTCTTTTAGAGAGTTTATAAACTCATCCAAATTAAATATTCAATAAATTTATATATTATTTTTATAAAATATAAATAATAATCCAAATTAAATATTCATGAGTAAATTATTTCGAAAAGATATTTTAATTTTGTGACATAATAAATTATAATTATACTATATATAATATTATTTAACGAATGCGTAGAGATATATATTTGGCATGTGATGTTGACCATTAACGTGATTTATAAAGTATGTTTAGCACGTGAGGTTGGCCAGTAATGTAAAAATTTAAAAATTTGCACAAAATCTCACGTTAATCAAAGTATATTTGAGAAGATATAATTATTGTAAGTAATTAATCTTCCCTCGGCCATGTGTGATTCGCGTTGCATATTCTGGATTAATTTATAAACAATTGGTAATAAATTATTTTGAAGCTAGTCGTGCAAGCGCGGGGACAGTCAGAAAATCCATTGTTAATAAGCTCGGTTTTGTTAAAGTGTTCCATGTGCACTTTGAATTAAAATGATTGAATATAATATTGAGTAACAATGTAAGTATCGCATGCATTTCATTCGTAATATTTCTTTTTATTGAAAAACTGCTTGATGTATTTGAGAGAAAATAAAACATTGGCCGCAATATAATAACAATTATTATCAAAAAAAATTTTGTATTATTTCAAGTACTGTAATAACATGCATAACGAAAAATATAGTTACATTAAATGGATGTTCGAGTCAGTGGAGTAGGTAATCTCTTAATTAGCAAATGTTCAGTAATTCGATTTCTTCTACCCAGGGATGGATCGGAGCCACCCTTGGGCTAGAGCCCCACCCATTTTTTTTTAAAAAATTAGTAGTTTAAAATTTAAAATAAAAAATTTCAGCCCCATGCAAAAAATAAAAAAATAGAACACTCTATTATATTTTTTGGTTGATTTATTGTCGTAGGTTTATGCGATTTTGAGATAAATTCGACAACTTTCAATATTTTTTTCAAATACTTAGTTGCGATAATATTGATTTATGATACATATGAATTTTCAGGTTTGGATTTTTATCCTAAAAACTATTGTTGCGAAATTTAGAAAAAATAATCAATTGGTTGAAAATTGAAATATTTGAGAATGATTGACTTTTTAATTATTATTGAGCTTTGTATTGTGATTTTTCTAGTTAGAATAATTGAAAATTCAATAATTATGATATTTGAAAAATGACCGTTTGTTGTAAATTTTTGGGATATTTGAAATTTTTTAGTTAGGTATTTCAGGAAATGAAAAAAAATAAAAATTTAAAAGTTATTTTTAAACCGAAAGAGCATATATCGACATATCAGGGGCAGACATCAATTACAGTCTAGGGTGAGCAGAAAATATCAATTTCAATCGAAATAACTTATCAAGTTGAATTCATCGGAAAAATCGGTTCAATTTATTCAGAAGTTCGGTTTTAGATTTTTAAAATATTGATTAGGTCGCTTTGGTTTCGGATTTTAACATAATAATTTTTTTTACTGAACAAACCTAATATTTATTAAAAAAATGTAATATTGTTATATTTTCTAAATAAATTTTATTCGACAATAGAACTAAACTTGAAAATATAGTTTTTAATAAATAATTTAAATTTATATAATTCAATTTTTAACTAAAATTTTTGAAGTAGAACTTGATTTTTTTAAAAAGATCGAGATCGTTTAATTTGGTTACTGATCAAAATAATATATTCTTTTTTGTTTATTTTTTTGGTTTTCATAGTAAAGTTCGATCGGTTCGTTTTATTGAAAAAATATTAATTTGATTTTCGAAAGTTTTGTTCGATTTTAACTGAATTTTCATATATATATATTGTCTAACACGAGCGGAGCCAGCACCAGGTAATTTTCAATCCTGGCTCCGCCTCTGCTTCTACCAACACCTTCTCGCGAGCATGTCGCACACATAGAGTTTGCGCAGTACATTTAATCTAGATAGCGTCGTAGTTTGCGCGCTATTGTGTTAGTGTAATAAAGTATAGCGGCTTCTGTCCTGCGGATTCCCATATCATTAAAAAAAAGTCAAATTATTATATTATGATGATTGTAATAACATAGAGCAGTGAATAAATTATTTGTGATTTCACAAAAAATTCATATTTTTTACGCAAAATATTTATAAAATTCCATATTAATTAAGTTGTTTCCCTTGAGAAGTACTCCTCGCATTTTCTTGAAATTAATTTTGCAATTTCCCAAACATTAATTCTTCTTATACATGCATTTTTCGCAAACTAAAAATACATGTTTATATATATTTTAACCTATGATCATGCATGCCAAAAGGCTGGATATATATGTCCTGCGCGCTCGTAGCCTATAAATATTCCTTAATCCCCAACGTAATTCACACCCAACGTGATCAATATAATTCATCAGCTATGGCAAAGTTTAAGGTTGGTATAACTTTTGTCCTTTCTACTTATTTTCATGCCATGCAGCAGGTTCTGTTATGCCAAGGCTTGCAACCCGTTGATAGATGGTTTGAAGCCCTACAGGGGCCACTAGTCTGGCGATTACAACCTAAATTTGTTACCATCGAGTTTTACACTCAAGATGTTTTAGCTGGTAATGGCGAAACATCTTATGAGATAGCTAGATCTAATATCATTTGGAGTCCATCGACTTCTTTTAGTGAGTTGAAAATGGAGGATAACCTGTTAACTAAGGGACCTGATATCAACTCACCAGCGGTAGGCCGCAGGCAAGGTTTAATCGGTTTCGCAGACTTGAACCAGATAGCAATGTATATGAGCTTCAACTTCATCTTCAATGAGGGCCTAGAGGAGGGCTTGTATAATGGTAGCACGATCTCGGTGATGGGGAGAAGGCCTCTTTCAAATTCTTTGCAAGAGTTATCTATCGTCGGAGGCACCGGAGTTTTTCGATTGGCACAAGGTATAGCTGTTTGCAACACGTATCAGTCGAACACTGCTGGCGATACTATTATAAAGTACACCTTATATGTTAAGTATTTTTGAGAGGTGAAAGAGTACTTGCATGCCATGCATGATTGTTGTAACTCAGTGCAAGAATATCATGTGAAGCTGCAGGTGGTAATGTATGATCGATGAATAATTAAACTCATGAAGCTGTTCTATTTTATCAGATGTTTTTGTTTTTTTAATCTTAATTATTTATATATCTAGAGAATTGAAAATTAATTCCTAGAGATATAAATATAATTTTTTACTTTTACCCTTACTCGTCATATTAGTATTTAATTAAGATTGCACTAAGCTCACGTCACTCTATATACCTTCACGTTCAGTCCAAGAAACTGAATCTCCAATTGTGAAACACAGAAAAATCAGAACAGAAACAAATCGAAGATTTGTAATATGTTACAATTTCATTAAAATGGATTTGTCCGTCTCGTGGAACCTTGAGGTTAATGATTAACGTTCGTTTCATCCAAGGATACAACGTATATACAAGGGCGGACCTAGAAATTTTGTTCAGGGGCGCACTGAAGAACAGAGCCATATGTTGATCCGTCTGGTGGTAGCTTGGGTGTCCAGTTTTTTTTCTTCTTATTTTTTATACATTAAATTTAGTTCATTTTGTCAATATCTTATATTTTTTTTATACATTAAATTTAGTCCATTTTGTCAATATCTTATATCTCTGGAACAATTTTAAAAATAAAAAGATACAAGTTAAACACATTAAAAAATTGAGAGGTTAGAAAATTTTAATTTGGATAAAAATAAAAATCTGGCTCCGTTATTGGATACAATTCATAAAAAATTCACGAATACATAATTTATATCACTAAAAGACAAGCAAAAAAAGTTAAACATTGTCATCAATTCATAATAATTTATTATATAATTATTTGATAAGTCGCTAAATATTTTAATTTTTCAATATATAATATCAATATGTGTTAGAATTGACATTTATTATATTTTATTTTATTAAATAAATGATATAAATATATAATAAAAATTTATATAAAAAATTGAGGGGGCCATGCCCCGTGGACCCTATATGGGTCCGCCCATGCGTATATATAGACTTTTATCAACTAAGCACAAAATTACTACACAAACCAAAACAGTAATTTTCTCTTAAAAATATCATAACAGATAATATAACAATCATGTACACAAACGAATAAGTGGAAAGATTCATATTCAAAATATATCAACTTCTCAATTAATCGTATTCTTAAATATTTTAATAAGCTTTAATGCATCATGGGAAACATTAAATAATTATTTGATTTTTCGATCACAAGAATTTCATTTTTATTGATGTAAGAAATTCAAATGTCGTAAAGGAAAAATTAGGAAATGAATGGAAAAGTTGGTTGTTGAAGCATTTCATTATAGTATATATACTTTTCCAAAACAAAAAAATAAAAAAAATAAAAAGAAGAAACAAATCAAAAGTAAATCAAAAATAAGAAACGAAAAACAATAAATGAATTTGAATAGAAAGTACATTTTTATTTTGTTGGATCATCCATATAATTTTTTGCCAGACATTTTTTTTATTACAAAAAGGAGGGGAGAACTCGAACTCGAGTCGGTCAATTGACAAATATATGAAATCAATTGAGCTACAAACCTGATCTTTGGCCAGACTTTCTTAAGTATACAAAATAAATTATTAATGGATGAAATTATTATTATTAAAAATTCAATGGGCTAACTAGGGCTATTATTCAACATTTAATCAATATATTGGACTTCAATCAATATTATATATATATATATAAAAAGTTGTTGGGCCAATTTGTAACTATAAAAAATTTTAGTGGGCTAGCTAAGAAGGAATAAGGAAGCCCAGGTTAGCCTATGTGTTTCACGCCCCAAAATTGGGCATAATTGACATCGGTATTATTTAAAAATTTAACGGACCAGTTCATGCTGCCTTTGGGGTTGCTAACCAAGGGCAGTTTGATCTGCCCTTGGGTAGCAACCCCAAGAGCAGCATCGAAGCAACTCAATTTAATATTGAAACAACAAGTCTCGTTGTACAATTCTTGTAGTGACCCGTATCCAGAATTAAAGATTAAGTGGGAATTAATCAAGTAATCATATTTAAAAGAGGTAAAACATGATTAAGTGATTTTCAAATAGGTTCAAGGAATTGAGAAATGGATCCAGAAAGATCGAAATTGGTCCGGTAAGAGCTTTGATCTTCGAGTAGATCAGAATGTCCGAACAGGGTTTGGAAGGTCCGAACAGATCGGAGCCATAGTTCCCGTTCGGAAGCTCAGGGTACGTTTGGAAGCTCCGATCGTCACCAAATGCCAGTTGTCCGAAATATTATGTAAGCAGTGACGTCATCGAAATCGAAAGCTCCGGAGTGGATCGGAAGCTCCGATCGGATTGTCGGCATCCAACCTCTAGTAGAAAGGACACGTGGTTGGCTGAGAGAGATCGAAAGTGCGATCGGAGGTTCCGATCGCCGTCTATAAAAAGGGGTGCCGAGGCTCATTTTCTCTCGCTCACTTCCCTCTGCTCTCTCTCGTTCCTAGCTTCAGTTTTGGGATTTTATTGGCGTCCTACTAGAAGTCCAGAAGTGGCGGAGCTCTACGGAGATAGTAGCGGAGTTGTGCCCAAGTTTTGGGGGTTGTCGCCATCAACGGGCTAACGACGGACACATGTATAACTTTGGATCTCTAAAAATATTAGGTAGTATGTAATAGCTTAGTTAAGTCTTTTAGAACATAATAGATGATGCATGAGTATTATGCATTGTAGTGCTGGATGGTAGACTTGGAATCTAGATGGATGCTTCTAGGACTGCCTTAGTAAGGTACGTATAGTACTGACTGAGATTGCCAGCGGGTATGCATGCTTATGTGTTGCATTTATGTATCATGATTTGCATGTTATTGCATGGATATATTATGCGACATTTGCATATCATATTTTGTCTGTACATTTTTTGAGATGAGCCAGTTGAGTAGGGTCGCTCAGCCCTGTTGGACGGTTGGGGCACTGAGAGTCACTATGATCGACAGGTCATGCAGGCTAGGGGTGTTCATCGGTCGGTTCGGTTTTAATTTGTCCTAATTCGGTTCGATTTTCCGGTTTTCGGTTTATAAATAATGTAATCCGAAGTCAAACCGTTTTGGTTCGGTTCGGTTCGGTTTTGTACTACAATGGACTGACTTATACGGTTCGATTTAGTCGGTTTGATCAATAATACATAACACAATAAAATGTAGAAGTGTTCATCAGCCGGTTCTATTCCGTTTTCGGTTTTTTATTTCGTTTCTTTCAGTTTTTAATTTAGAGATATATAATCCGAGATCCTAACCATTTTTCTTCCATTTGATTTTGTTTTCTGCAAAAATTATTCGATTATTTCGGTCGGTTATTTTGATTTTGATAAGATAATAAAATTAATAATATAAATATATTGTAAATATAATATGTTATCATTTTTTGCATGATTTCTTAGTAAAACTTTAAAAATAAAGTTTAAATTAATTACATATACAAAAATCAACTAAAAATTACATTAAACAACCATCAATTAATTAACTATGAATTAAAAAACAACAATAAATTACATAAACAACAATCAACTAAGAATTATTCAAAATGATTATACATCCACTATTATCTCATAACATATATAATATAAATACAAATATAAATAAAATTATTAATTTAATGAATTTCGGTTTTTTCGGTCGGTTCGGTTTTGACATATATAATCCAAAACCGAACCAAATAAACTTCGGTTTTAAGAATTATATCCGAATTACAAAATACGGTTTTCGGTTCGGTTCGATTTTTGATTTTTTCGGTTTGGATTTCTGATTTTTTCGGTTTTATCCGAAATTTGAACACCCCTAATGCAGGCTCTAGTGTTTTCCCGGGGACATCCTAGATCCACGTCCAGTTAGAAGTGAGTGGTTGGGTCCAGCGGTTTGATTCCCAGAGGCTACAGCTATGTCCTAGGCGCCATTCTGAGCAGGTTGATACAGTATATCACAGATACGGATACCATGACATTTTTCATGTTGCACGCATCTTATTTGTTTGTTTACCCGTACTAACGTATTAAGCTTTTAGCGCTCACGTCCAGTATTTTTTGTGTTTTCTGGACACCCCATTCGATGAGGTTGTTTCAGGTGTTTTCATCAGGCTTGGGATTAGGTGAAGATCAGGCAAGAACTGCAGGTGTTTATCAAAGGGAACCCTCCTTACCTTAATGTTAGCTTCTGTTTTTTTAATTTTTTTTATTTTATCTTAATTATTTTATATATCTAGAGATTTAAAAAATCTTAGAAATATAAATATAATTTTTTACTTTAATTAATCACAAAAAAATAATCATATTAGAATTTTACTATATTTGGCGTATGTATTACATATTTATTTTTATCATAAACACCGATAGTTTATTTACTTAATTATTTTCTTTGATTTTTATCAGCACAAGAAAAAATAGAATTAACCAACTGCTTTGGGTAACTTTATTTTCTAAGTCTAAAAATCAAACTGACAATGAAAAATAAAAGTAAAGACAGTATATTTCTATTGATTGCCCTAAGCTCACTTCACACCACTTCTTGGCCACTCAACTCTATATACCTTCACGTTCAATCCAAGGAAAATAAATCTCCAATTGTGAAACACAGAAAAATCAAAACAGAAACAAACCGAAGATTTGTAATATTTTACAATTTTCATTAAATGGATTTGTCCATCATGAGGATAGTGATTAACGTTTGTTTCTAAGGATACAACGTATAGATTTTTATCAGCTAAGCACAAAATTACTACACAAACCAAAAAATTAATTTTCTCTTAAAAAATATCATAAATGATAACATAACAATCATGTATACAAACGAATAAGTGGAAAGGAAGAAATATATATAAACACACACAAATTAGAATGATGCTAGAGGTACAACCAATATATCGTATAACGATATATACAACAATTATGTCGTGATATTTTGCTATTATCTCGTGAGATTTTGATATGATATCGTGAGATTTTGCATTCAATGTATCGTGAGATTTGATAAATTAAATTTTGTATTGATTTTTTTGTGGTGTAAAAATTGTTGTACAAATTTGGTTGTGTAAAAGTAAAGAAACAAGATAAAGATTCATATTCAAAATATATATATCAACTTCTCAATTAATCGTAATCTAAAATATTTTAATAAGCTTTAATGCATCATGGGCAACATTAAATAATTATTTGATTTTTCGATCAAAATAATTTCATTTTTATTGATGTAAGATATTCAAAAGTGGTAAAGGAAAAATTAGGAAATGAATGGAAAAGTTGGTTGTTGAAGCATTTCATTATAGTATATATAATTTTCCAAAAAAAAAAAAGAGGGAGGAAGAAGAAGAAGAAGAAGAAGCAACAAATCAAAAGTAAAACAAAAATAAGAAACGAAAAACAATAAATGAATTTGAATAGCAAGTACATTTTTCTTTTGTTGGATCATCCATATAATTTTTGGCCAGACTTTTTTTATTATTATTATTACAAAGGGGAGGGAAGACTCGAACTCGAATCTGTCAATTGATGGATATGTGAGACCAATTGGGCTACAAGCCCGATCTCTTGGCTAAACTTTCTCAAGTATACGTACGAAATAAATTATTAATGGATGAAATTATTATTATTAAAATTTCAATGGGCTAACTTGGGCTATTATTCAACATTTAATCAATATATATTGGACATCAATCAATATATTATATATATAAAGTTGTTGGGCCAATTTGTAACTATAAAAATAATTAGTGGGCTGGCTATGGAGGAACAAGGAAAGCCCGGGTTAGCTCATGTGAGTCCAATTCTCGAATAAGTACTAGTGAAATAATTAGGGACAGATTGTTAGGAATCAATAAATGTTGGTGCGTGTCGGATTCTTTACTCCAACGTCCAACCCAGTGCTATTTTTAGTGTTAGGCTGGTACAAAGCTATGTTGTTGCAGTAAATATGATAATAAACAAATAGAATAAAAAACAAAAAATTTAAAAATTAAAATCCTTAAGATAGCAATATGTTAAAGATTTTAATTTTAATTTTTTTATTCTATTTGTTTATTGTCATAGATTTTAATCTTAAGTATTTAAATAAATAAAATTAAACATTTTAAAATTTTAAAATAATTCTTAAAATAGATTTAATTAAAATTTTAATTCATTAATATTTCTAATGAATATATATAGAAATTTTTTTGACGTGAATATATATAGAAATTATTTTAGATATTATTGATATTTTAATTATTGTGTTTAAAAATATTTTGTGAAATAAATTAGTTGTTGTGAATAAAATAATAGAGAATATTTCGAGCATATTCGTTTTAGTGTAGAGTATAGATTTAATGAGTTAGATATGAGTTTTAATTTGTATTTTGTGTAGGAATTATACTATCTTGAAGTTAGTATTACACCATATATAAGTTTAATTTTATTGTTATCAAGCATTATAATTTTTGATAAAAAGATAAGCTTTTGATCTATTATGTTAACACAAAATTTCCCGTTAGATGATCACGAGCCAATTTGTGGGATGATCAGTCTCCTATTTGGGTCACTCATAAAAAAATATTAATTTTTATGTCAAAAGTATTATGAGTTAGACCTATCTAACAGATCTAACAAATAGAGATTCGTCAGACCGTCTAATAATAAACCTACTCGTATGTTGAAATGTGAATACCTTTAAACCGACGAGTACTACAAGTAACACTATCCATGTCGGTCTCAAGACTCTAAACTAGGGCTGTGATACCGAACCAAAATATCGAATTTTCGGGATATCGTACCGAAATTTTTTCGATATATAGACATTTTTTTGGTATATCGAATTTTTTTTCGCTATCTATACGGTATCAATATAGATTTTTTCCATACTAAAATTTTAAAATTTCGATATCGATATCGGTATAAATTTTTGTCATACCAATATTTTGGATGGGGTATACCGAAAACCCACCCCTACTCTAAACCGTTGAAATTTTCGAATATATCCAATTAAAGACCGCCTAATCTACACTATGCCAAAGCTATCTCCTTAAATTAATTAATGTCCTTTTTTAGACGGCAAACGACACAGAAAACTGCAAAAATACACTAATTCCGACAATGCAATATAAAATCCTTTTGTATGAGTTATCATCAAAGTGACAAGCTCGGGTAGATTCTTATAATTCGTATTTTTTTTATTCCGACTTTTAGTTAAACAAGATATTTTAAAGTATGGTTAAAATGATCCATGATCTCTTATATAGGTTGAAAGGATTCAACACTCCTGACCTGGTTTGGAAAAAAAAAAAAAACTAAAACTTCCAAAATCAAAAGATATAAGACTAAAGACTAAAATTTGGCAGCACAACACAGACAACAAAAATTGAAGAAGCAAACATATGGAACCATGCAATTTCCCTGTAATTCAATCTTTCCTAGCAAATGGCGGGATTGAACTATCAAACCCCTTTAAAAGTGAGATAAAAAAAATTGAATTTTATACAATTTTTTTTTCCACATTCAAATTAATTTCAATAGATTTTGTTATCTTTCCAAGTCAACCCACTGGCTAGCTATATATCCTTCATGCATCCAGCCTATATATATCCTCAACATTTCATACCATTTACACAACTCATTTGATCTTGAATATATATATTATAAGAATGATGAAAAAATTTAAGCTTAGTAAAGTTTTTATAATCCTCTTCACATATTTTCATGTGATGGGGGTTCTTAGCCAAAGCCCCTTGTTACCAGTCGATATATGGTTTAGAAGACTAAATACACTTGCTCTGCCAAAAACTCTCATTCTTCGGTTTTATGCCCAAGATATTGTAACTGGTCCCGGGCAGACGTCGTATGAGATAGCTAGATCTAATATCACCGCAATGTCGCCAACGTCTTTCGGCCAACTATACATGGTCGATAACCAGTTAAATACTGGACCCGATCCTAATTCCCCGCGTGTTGGGCGCAGGCAAGGGTTGGCTGGATTTTCGGACCTTAACGAACCTGCCTTGTATTTGAGCTTTATCTTTGTCTTCCAAGGAGGATTGTATAATGGGAGTACTATCTCCGTGGTGGGAAGGAGCCGTATAGCGGACAATGAGCGTGAATTATCCATTGTCGGAGGCACCGGAGTTTTCCGGTTGGCGCGAGGCATTGTTATATATAGCACGTATTCGAGGAATAGCACAACCGGCAACAGTGTCTTCAAGTATACATTATACTTCACGTATTATTGAGCAGGGGCAGTATTATCATCATTGTTGCTTGGTATAAGATATATAACATGCATGCATTGCATAATATATAAATAATGAAGATTTTAATATTATATTGTTCCTAATGATTTTCTAATAATCTTGTGCATGTTCATGAATGCTTGTAATTTAGTGAATGAAACGAAAAAATATCGCATTTTCATTTAGAAAAATAAAAGTTGAAAAAATCTTCATATGTTAATGTTACGTCCTTTATCGTATGCGATATGACGAAGCATAGTCATGCATGCATGATAAAAGAAATTAGTTACATCTTTCTGGTTTTGTTACAATTTTCAATTTATACAATATCGTGGGAGGGGTCAGTCTAAATGGCAAAATCTGTACATACACTACTACTTGGATCGATGAATTTGATTTGAAAAAGATTATGAAAAATGAACTTCAAATGACATATATAGACTCAGGTGTATTTGATATTTACTACAATTTCTATTGAAAAATGTTTGACTTGTTTTAGATGGCATGGATTTAAATATCTACTTGAATTTTGTCACATCAATACTCTCCTAGAAAAAACGACTAAAATTTTCAGCAAAATTAAAATTGAAATTTGAGGACATATATGTAATACTAAAATCGCAAATAGTTAAATTGTATAGATAACCAAAATTGTATGAGAGAAAATATATATAACCAAAATTTCTTTGTTCGAGACAAGCACGTCTCGAGTCCATGCTCAAGTTCCGTCGATTGTGCTCGCAAATTTCACTATTTAGTGTCATAGTATGATGTAATTTCGATATTCGATGTAATTTGTACTCAAATAAATATATATATATATAGTTGTCCTTTGCGGTTATACGTCCAAATATAAATAGCTCAAGAAATTGATTTCTTGTTATTTGTAACAAACTACTTAGACTTGACTTGACTACAGGAAACATAGTAAGCTACGACATTAATGTGTCACCGACCACTATTTTTACCATTTAATAAAGCCTCCATCCTATATAAAAACTGATTTAGTAATTTATGTGTGTAGACTAAAATACTCTTCAATTTTATTGACTGATAAAAACAATTGAAAATATCGTAATATTCATGAACCATTCTAGCTAAATTAGGGATGACAATGGGTCGGGTCTAAACTCGGTCCCGCATTGAACCCGACCCGGCCAAGCGGGTCCATAGGCGGGTCCGGGGCGGGTCCCGAGTTTGGTCGGACCCGCCCTGCCAAAAATATATATATTAAATATACTTTAATATAAATACAAAATATACATGTATATATATTAATAATATATAATTATATTATTCATATTACATAATTAATATTGTATCCCTAATTTGAGTTTATAATATTTTTGGATTTAAATAATTTTAATATATTATGATATTAAAATTATTTAAATCCAAAAATATTATAATGAATTTTTTTGTTATTAATTATTAATTAAATAAAAAATGATATATTTTAATTTGTAGGAATATTTTTTTGTCCTAAATATTATTAATATAAATTTTAAAAATAAATTTAATGATGATTTGTTAATTTTTTAACTTATTTAATTTTTTATTTAATAAAATTTAAATTATATTTAATTTGACGGGTTCAACGGGTCTAACCCGGATTTGATCCGCCGGGTCCACGGGGCGGGGCGGGTCCACAGGTTGGCGGGGCGGGTCTCGAGTTTGCCCAAACCCACCCCGTTGTCATCCCTAAGCTAAATCCAATTTTTCATCTCATGACTTATGTTCTCCCATTATCTCTTATTTTCTGTACATTATATTTTACACATAATGCGTCACGTAGATAGTATAATATTATATCCGCTGCTTTTGGAAAATAATAATTTGATCCATTCTTCACTGTTTCTTCTTTCATTTATTTCAGTTGTGTCCGGTACCACATCTTCACTATGCCTAAAATAATACAAAAAAAATTCATAAAGAAAATAACAAGAAGACCAAATTTTAACTAATTAAAGTAACGAAACCAGCGATTGGTCAACATATACGTACATGACGAATTTAATTTGACAAATTTTCCAAATATACATACATATACACACACTAGCATTTCATTACACATAACTAGAGCTGAGATACCGAACCAAAATATCGACTTTTTGGATATCGTACCGAAAGTTTTTCGATATATAAACATTTTTTTGGTATGTCGAATTTTTTTTCGATATCTATACGGTACGAGTATGAATTTTTTCTATACAAAAATTTCGGAATTTCGATATCGATATCGGTATAAATTTTTTTCATACTAATATTTTTTATACGGTATACCGAAAACCCACCCCTACGCATAACAAACCTATGCATATGTCATAAATTTATATGGGATTATTTTATACTTTAATATTTCACTATTTAAAAAACGTGAATTAGTAGTATTATATTAAAATAAACAAAAAAAAACATGGATTATCCAACGGCCGGATGTATTGCACGAGTGCTCTAGATAACTCTTCAGTACCATTTCGTTTATTCTCGCCTATCGAATACGTTAGGAATGTCCGATAAATTAAAGTATTTACGTGGAAGTAGCGTATCCATATAAAAATAATAAAATAACTGAAGTTTGTTGTGAAAAAGTAAAAATTTACGGTAAAAAGTAAAAACTCAAAAACTCAAAATTTATCAAATTCTACACTTTATAAAATTTTTCTCTCTTCACAATTGTGTTTTTCTACACAAATGGAGAGACCTATTTATAGATCTCAATTGGAGATTAGTAAAAAATTAATACATCATTAATTACATCATCACACACTAATTTTCAATATTTTACAACTCAATTTTCAACTTTCAACCTTCAACATTCAACAATAAATAATAATATATATTTATATATATTTTCAACACTCCCCCTTGTGATGATGATCATGATAGAATGACTATCTCCATTACGTGTTGTATACTGCCTCGTTAAAAACCTTACTAGGAAAAACCCATTGGGACAAAAACCATAGTAAGGAAAAAAGAGTGCAGCCACGTAAACTCTCCCTGATGTCAACATGAATGATTCTTCACATATTTCGTAGATTGCGCATCCCAATATTATAAATGTGTTTTCTGAATATCGCCGTGGGAAGTGCCTTTGTGAAGAGATCGGATGAGTTCTCACTTGATTGAATGTAACAGATATCAATATCTTTATTCTTCTCTAGCTCTTGAGTGTATGCAAAGAATTTAGGAGGAATATGTTTAGTTCTGTCACTTTTGATGTATCCTTCTTTCATTTGGGCAACACATGCGGCATTATCTTCATACAGTGTGATTGGATTCTTGTCCACTGATAATCCGCAAGAAGTTTGGATATGCCGAGTCATTGATTTAAGCCAGACACATTCACGGCTTGCTTCATGTAGTGCAATAATCTCGGCATGATTTGATGAAGTTGTAACAAGTGTTTGTTTCTGTGATCGCCAAGAGATTGCAGTGCCTCCACGAGTAAATACATATCCGGTTTGGGAACGTGCCTTATGTGGATCAGATAAGTATCCAGCATCAGCATAACCAATTATTCTCTGATTTGTATCTTTTGGATACAAAAGTCCCAAATCCGTCGTTCCTCGTAAATAACGGAATATATGTTTAATTCCGTTCCAGTGCCTCTTCGTTGGACATGAACTGAATCTTGCCAATAAATTTACTGCAAAAGATATGTCTGGTCTAGTGCAATTTGCAAGATACATAAGGGCACCAATGACACTTAGATATGGTACTTCAGGACCAAGAACAACTTCATCATCTTCACATGGACGAAATGGATCCTTTTCTATATTCAATGATCTGACAACCATTGGAGTACTTAAAGGATTTGATTGATCCATATTGAAACGTTTAAGGACCTTCTCTGTATAATTAGACTGGTGAACAAAAATTCCACATTCTTTTTGTTCAATTTGTAAACCAAGACAATACTTGGTTTTTCCAAGGTCTTTCATTTCAAATTCTTCCTTCAAGTAAAACATCACTTCTTGAATTTCTTTATTCGTTCCAATGATGTTTAAATCATCAACATATACAGCAATAATCACGCATCCCGATGTTGTTTTCTTGATGAAAACACAAGGGCATATTGGATCATTTACATATCCCTTTTTCATCAAGTGTTCACTAAGCCGATTATACCACATTCGGCCGGATTGCTTTAACCCATACAATGATCTTTGTAATTTCACAGAATAAAATTCTCTAGGTTCTGAATTTTGTGCTTCTAGCATCTTAAATCCTTCAGGGATTTTCATGTATATATCACTATCAAGTGATCCGTATAAATAAGCTGTAACAACATCCATTAGACGCATGTCCAAGTTTTCAGACACTGCTAAACTGATCAAATACCGAAACGTAATTGCATCCATAACAGGAGAATATGTTTCTTCATAATCAATTCCAGGTCTTTGAGAAAAACCTTGTGCAACAAGTCGAGCTTTATATCTCACTATTTCATTTTTCTCATTTCTCTTTCGAATAAAAACACATTTGTACCCAACAGGTTTAACACCTTTAGGTGTAAGGACTATAGGTCCAAAAACACTACGTTTATTTAGCGAATTTAATTCAACCTGGATGGCATCTTTCCATTTTGACCAATCCTTTCGAGTTTTGCATTCACCAAAAAATTTTGGTTCATTATCTTCATTTACGATGTCACATGCCACATTGTACGAAAATATCTCATCAATATCTTGTACATTCTTTCGGTTCCATATTTTTCCAGTATTAATATAATTGATAGAGATTTCATGATTCTCGTCAGTTTGTGGTTCTGACAAAATATTTTCATCATCGTGTGTTTCTTCTGGAACACCATTTTCTATTTTCTGATCATCATTTTTCTCTATGTATTTTCTTTTTCGAGGATTTTTATCCTTTGAACCGATTGGCCTTCCACGCTTCAGGCGTTTTATGACATCATGAATGTCTTCATTTTGTTTTTTTGGAATTTCAACTCGAGCAGGGGCATTTACAGCAGGTATATATGATTTTGTTACCCCTTTTGTGTCTGCAAATGCATCTGGCATTTGATTTGCTATTCTTTGCAAATGCACAATTTGCTGTACATCTTTATCACATTGTTTAGTTCTAGGATCCAAATATAATAATGATGGTACATACCATGTGATTTCTTTTTCGATGTGTTTCTTTTCTCCCCCTAACATTGGGAAGTTATTTTCATCAAAATGACAATCAGCAAACCGTGCTGTAAACACATCGCCTGTCTGAGCCTCAAGATATCTAATGATTGATGGACTATCATAGCCGATATAAATACCATTCTTTCTTTGAGGTCCCATTTTTGTTCTTTGAGGTGGTGCAATAGGCACATATACCATACATCCAAAAATTCTCAAATGAGAAATATCTGGTTCTTTGCCAAATACAAGCTGCAATGGGGAGTGTTTATGATATGCACTTGGCCTGATGCGAATCAATGCAGCAGCATGTAAAATTGCATGTCCCCATATAGAAATAGAGAGTTTCGTTCTCATAATCATTGGTCTAGCAATCAACTGCAGACGTTTAATCAATGATTCAGCTAATCCATTTTGTGTATGAACATGAGCTACAGGATGTTCAACAGTAATTCCCATCGACATACAATAGTCGTTAAAAGTCTGGGAAGTAAATTCTCCAGCATTATCAAGTCTTATTTTCTTGATCGTATATTCGGGAAATTGATTCCGCAATTTTATTATTTGAGCCATCAATTTTGCAAATGCCACATTCCGAGTGGACAATAAACATACATGTGACCATCTGCTAGAGGCATCGATCAATACCATAAAGTATCGAAATGGTCCACATGGTGGATGAATTGGCCCACAAATATCACCTTGAATACGTTCAAGAAATATGGGTGATTCCTTTTGGATTTTAGCTGGTGATGGTCTTATAATAAGTTTCCCCAGAGAACATGCCTTACACTGAAACTTATTATTCTGAAAGATCTTCTGGTCTTTCAGTGGATGACCACTTGTATTTTCTATAATCCTTCGCATCATTATTGAACCAGGATGTCCCAATCGATCATGCCAATTTGTTAGTATTGAAGAATTTCCAATAACCATATTTGATTCGATTGGACTTATATGTGTATAATGCAATCCAGTAGGGAGCATTGATAATTTCTCAACTACATATTTCTTTCCTGATTTATATGTAGTAAGACACATATATTTTTCATTTCCTTCGGTTATTGTTTCCGTATCATAACCATGAGAATATATATCATTAAAACTCAACAAATTTCTTTGTGATCGTGGTGAATATAAAGCACTATTTATCAAAAATTTTGTACCATTAGGTAACAAAAATTGTGCTTTGCCACATCCTTCAATCAAGTCTACAGGACCTGATATTGTATTCACCATTGTTTTTGTTGGTTTTAATTCCAAGAAATATTTTTCATTTCTGAGGATAGTGTGCGTTGTACCACTATCTGGTATGCAAACTTCCAGTGCATTATTTCCATCTTTGATCATAGCATTTTCCATAATGATCTTCAAAAACAATATGCAATAAAATGAATTAAGAAAGATACATGCAAACAATAAATGCAAAATATAATATGTTTTATAAAATAAAAATTACATTGTTACATTCTTTTCCCACCAGTACATTTAATCAATATCTTCGAAATCATTCAAAAAGTAGGCAGCATCTAAATTCATTGAACCACTTGCATGGTCAATGTTTTCAGTAAAATTGGTCTCTTTTTCTTTCCCCTTTATTGAATCTTTATAGAGCTTACACAGATGCTCAGGGGCTCGACAAGTTCTTGACCAATGTCCTGGAGTGCCACATCTATAACAAACACTCTCAGTTCTTTTTGGATGATTTTCATTTTCACCCGTATTATCATGCTGCCTCTTTTGTGGGTGGTTCGTGACGTTCCTTTGAGATGAGTTATTGAAATAACTATCTCTTTTATTTTCAAATCCACGGCCTCGACCACGACCGCGATCATTTCTACGCCCACGTCCACGCCCACGTCCTCGTCCACGACCTCGACCAAAATCTTGTCTATATCTTTGATTTTGGTTTTCATTTTTACTTACGACATTTGCTTCAGGAAATGCCGTTGAACCAGTAGGTCTGGACTGATGATTTCTCATGAGCAATTCATTATTCTTTTCCGCCACGAGTAAACATGCGATGAGTTCTGAGTATCTTGAAAATCCACGCACTCTATATTGCTGTTGTAGAGTTATATTTGATGCGTGGAATGTGGAAAATGTCTTTTCAAGCATTTCCATCTCAGTAATATTATGCCCACAAAATTTCAGCTGTGAGACAATTCGATACATCGCAGAATTATAATCACTCACCTTTTTAAAATCTTGGAATCTTAAAGTATTCCATTCATCTCGTGCGGTCGGAAGTATAACTTCCCGTATATGCTCAAAACGTTCTTTTAACCCTTTCCACAAAATCATTGGGTCTTTTCGGTCAAATATTCACATTTCAACCCCTCATCAAGATGTCTGCGTAAAAATATCATCGCTTTTGCTTTATCTTGTGAGGATGATATGTTATTTTCTTTGATAGTTTCGTTAAGACCCAATGACTCGAGATGCATTTCTACATCGAGGGTCCATGGCATATAATTCTTTCCGGTTATATCAAGTGCAATGAATTCGAGTTTCGCCAAGTTCGACATGGTGGTACTAGAAAATAACAATGCATTTTATTAGTTAATTTCCATAAATATGACAATACAAAATAATGGAAGAACGTAAATTACAAGTGCGTATACAAATAGAGAAAAAATATGTGTTGGAAAATCGCTGGTGAGTAAAAGACTCGTGAGCATGATGATCATAGTCGTTATGAAAAATATCCTTATAAATGTCATCATCTCCATCTTCGAAAAAACCGAGGATAAAATATTTTGAGAGAAAGAATGAATTTGGTGTGATTGAAAATGAGTTTGAGTGAACATATTTATAGGGCAAAAACTAGCCGTTTTGTTACCGTTTGTGACCGTTGGGGGTAAAGAAAAAATTGAGTATGTGTTGAATAAAAATTCGTGATAATCATGTAATGCATATAATGATAATCATAATTAAATAATTATGTATATCATATCACATTATTATAAGGTCAGTGTCGTAGACAGCCTTTTATATAATGTTGTGAAATTATACCAATATAGTTAGTATAAAGTCAGGTATAGTATATCATATCACATTATTATAAGATCGGTGTCGTAGACAACCTTTTATATAATAACATGAGATTATACAAATATGGTTAGTATATAAATACACAATAATATATATCATATCACGTTATTATAAGGTCAGTGTCATAGACAACCTTTTATATAATAACATGAAATTATATATTAATATAGTTAATATATATACATAATAAATATATATCACGTTATTGTTTAAAAACCTTAGAGGCTTTTATACTTGTCGTATCCCTTACCGGGAGTGTGGGATGTCGTCTTAACATCCTCCCAGGATTTATAACAAGTTTTAAAAAAAACTTATTTTTTCATAACATGATATAATATATTAATATATACACAATAAAAATATATAAACAGTAAAATAAAAATTCTTACTTGTTGAATATTTTTGACTTCTTCTTGTATTTTGGAGCGTCGGAAAATATAGAGAACCTTCGAGCGATCGTGCTGATAACGTGTTGTGAAAAAGTAAAAATTTACGGTAAAAAGTAAAAACTCAAAAACTCAAAATTTATCAAATTCTACACTTTATAAAATTTTTCTCTCTTCACAATTGTGTTTTTCTACACAAATGGAGAGACCTATTTATAGATCTCAATTGGAGATTAGTCAAAAATTAATACATCATTAATTACATCATCACACACTAATTTTCAATATTTTACAACTCAATTTTCAACTTTCAACCTTCAACATTAAACAATAAATAATAATATATATTTATATATATTTTCAACAAAGTTCAAATTATTGTAATAAAACTTTTTTCATTTTTTTAAGTATAATAATATTGCAATATTGAAAGTTGAAACTAACCATGTGCAATTCACGTCACATGATAACAAATTTATGTATACAATCGATTTTAAATAATTATATATAATTGATTTTAAAATTATTTTTTTCCTAGTCGTATGAGTTTCCTCCTACATGTTTCGGTAGAAACTCGTTCGGTAAGCTTATCGAGTCGAGCCCAAGCTTGATTTTGAGCTCGACAATTTTCACGAGCCCGATCTTGAATTTAAGGATGTTTGGCTCGTGAGATCGCGAGCATGTTTGTTAATAGGCTCGGGAGCCCGAGCTCGGGCTCGGCTTGTTTAGGAGGCTCGCAAGTATGGGTTCGAGTTCGGCTCGTTTAGGAGGTTGATCACGAGCTTCAGCTTGGCCTTGGCTCGTTTTAGAGGCTCACGAATATGTTTATTTAATTTATGTGGCTTTATCTAGTTTGAGTTTGAGTGAACAAATAAAAAATATTAATATTGATGAAAATAACATGATTAGAACATAAATATTTGTTGAAATAAATATGAATTTACAATATATAGGATGTAGCCACAATTTCTATTTTTTATTTTAACTTTGAAATCATTGTATTAAATTCTCTTAAAAACACAATAAATAAAATATTTATATGTGCAATATTACTAATGAATGACAATTCAATCAATATATTTTTTATGAACTTGAAATAAAAATTTTATTTAAAATTTCTTACGAGAATTAGAACTATATGTGATAGATGAATGATATTAAAAATTTTAGTTCAAAGAAGTTCTGAAAATATCTAAATTAAATTTATTGAGTTAAAACTTGTTAACTCAATATATGTATATATGCACAACATTTTAATAAAGTTATATAATATCATTAAATATAATATTTTATATACGGGCATATCGTATCACAAGTAATGCTTATATCTTATTATAAAAAATAAATAGTGTGTTGGTTTTTTAAAAATATTTTAAAATAAATATATATTTTTTTAAATCTAAAAATATATATATTAAAATAATTAAGCCACACAATAAAGTTTTATATACTTGTGAAATAAGCATTAACAATGTTGATTTTTTTCAAATGTAAGTGCTCGAAACTTGGGTTTAGGATTTTATTTGGGAGCTTCAGAATTTATTTGAAAGATATAAAAAATAACGAAGCTTGAATTTTGAGTTTATTAACTATTTGATTGTGTGGTGAAATTTTTGGAATGATGAATACAATTGTGTACTATATAGCATAGGATATTGCACATTGAACTTGTACAGATTGAAAACAGTCGATGGATTGTGGTTGAAATTTGCATCTAGAATTTGATCCATAATAAATTCGGAGATTTCAAGATATATCATGACTTGAGCAGTTAGTAATGATGCTATAAATTCGTAAAGATCGAAAACTTTGATAAATAAAATTAGAGGATTTTTTGAATTGAGAAATGTTGAAGGTTGAAATTTTAGATCATGGTATAAGCTTATAAATCAAGTTATGGTCAATTTGATCGAAAAATTATAATCGAAAAAATCAAACTCGAGCTCTGTTATATGTCTGACGAGCCAGAAAACGAGCCTAAAAGCGAGCTTGCTAACAAGCCTGCTTAACGAGCTCAATTAACGAGCTTGAGCTTCCTTAACGAGCCTTGTTAACGAGCCCAAAAACGAGCTCACTAACGAGCCTAAAAACGAGCCGAACTCGATCCAAACTCGTTTAATATGATAAACGAGTCGAGCTTGAGCAGAGCCCGAGCTTTGATATATAAAAAACGAGCCGAGCTCAAGCCTTATGATAAAAGCTCGGATCGAGCACGAGCTAAGCTCAAGCCATTATTTCTGTCAAGCAATTCGAGCCCAACTCGGCTCCTTTACATCCTTAATTTTAACTTATAATCATCCTTTTAATTCGTAATTTTTTTTTAAAAAATATTGACCTTAAAAAATATGGAGAAATTTATGGCAGTTGAGCATGTCAGATACCTCTATTTTATTTTGTGAAATTATTTAAGAAGTAAACTACATTTAATGCATTTGACCAATTAATTTAATAGATTAAAATTCCTCGTCAATTACTTCCGAATCGTGGAACAAATACTTTAACAAAAAATTAAAATTTTATTACATTTAATACATCAATAATGGATATACTTTCTCCACGTTTCTCTAAAAATATTGAATATTTCTCAAGGTTTTGATATACAGAAGACTTTTTTGGTATTGCTATTTAATATGTAATTATAACTAATGCAATGTCATGGTTAAGAAAATTTATGTCTAGAGAATAATGAATTATCTAGATACAGATGAAGATATAATATAGATATGATATTATAATGATGACGTAAGAGAATACATATACCTGTCGACCTAACTTAATTAATATTTGATAAAGCTTCTAAGAAAAATTTATCAGTTTTTTATTCAAAATTTTGTAAAATTTTTGTAAAAAAAAAAGTTGAGAAGTGTTTTCTAAAAGCTCTCCTAAACACTATTTTAGTGTGTGATAAATTAAAGATTTGTGTGTTTTGTTAAACAATATTGAAAATTATATTTATATATTAAAAATTTATACGTCTTTAACAATAAATTATACATGAGCAATCTTTGGGGAAAAATGGAGAACAAATCAAGTGTTTTGGAATGAGAAGTGTAAAATCACAATTAACTGAATTTAGATATGCCTTTTTTAAATGATCTCAATCTTTTAAAATTTAAGCAATTATTGATATCATTATTCTTTTTTACTAGAATTAAATAATTATTTTACTACAAAGATATCTTATGATTTATTTTTTAATCTTTATTATATCTAATTGGCAATTACTGTCAACAGATTAGCATAATTTAACTAGCTCATTTTTTTTCATTTTTTATCAGGTTGTGGGTCTTAGTTTAATAATTTTCATTTTTTTTTCTATTTTAGTATGCTTTACATTATAGTGTTGAATGTTCGGCATCATCCCAATAATTTTTTTTGTCATATTATTATTTTTGATGTCATTTAAACATTTTGATAAAAAAAAATAACAAATTAAAGTACAAATTGATGGACGAAAACATGAATTAACCAACAACATGATAAATATTTCCTCGAAGTCTCCCATCTCGATCCGCCGCCCTTTATTATGCATAAAATAATACATTTAAGGTATCGTTTGGTACAAGTACAATTAGTATTTGTACAATTTATCCTATCCAATCTCGCGTTTTTCTCGTCATATTATTTATCCATCTATTAATTATTTAATTTACATCAATCAAATCATTAATCATTTATTTTACATCAATCAAATCATTGAATTTAAATTACTATATTATCCTTATAAATAATATTATTCATATTTTATTTATTCTCAAAAGGACAAAATGATATTTTATATTTTTAATATAAAATTCAATCAATCAAATCCAATAAACTATAATCTATCAATTAAATCAAATACTAAATTAACTATCATTTTATATTTATTTTATATTACATTATATTACTTATCCAAATATTTTTATCCTATCCTCGAACCAAACGGTGCCTTACTATATTATTAAGCCAGATGATGCTAGAGAAATTTCTTTGGTGTGAACGTTTCAAAATTGCATTTTTCACCCTTACATAAAATATATTTGCATGCAATTTAATTAAATACTAAAATGTGATTAAAATTCATGCAACTTAAACTTAAATTCAATAATTTAACATCCATGCATACGTAAACAATTTCCAAAAAATTTTCCAACCATGCAAGCATAATCTATAGAAAAATCCTCAAACTCATAAATCTGAACAAATACTAACATATGCGGAAAATACTAAAAATGTTTAAATATCCCAATCGTACAATATCAATTAAGTTATCAACAAAGATTAATACCGGACGATGTTTAATTTACATACATTAAGGTTCCGTTTCGACATGTAATTTAAAAATGTTTTTAGTGTTTTATAAGTGGAAAAAACATAAAATATTTGTTTGGATAATTTTTTTGTAAAATATTTTGAAAAATATTTTTTAAAAAGTGTTCTCCAATCGTATAGTTTTGTAAAGAGCATTTGAGAGGTGTTTTTAGATGTTTTTGTAATGAAATTATGAAAGATAAGGATAAACAACATTACTTTTGAAATATTAAAATATTTTTATATAATAGTTGTGATACTCGTGACCAAATTTACGATAAAATATATAAAAATATCTTTGTAAATTTAGTGTATCTACTATTGAAATAAAATTATAATTTGTTAATTTTAAATTTATTTCTAAATTTCAATTCTCGTCTTAACATATAGTAAGATTTTTTAAATGAATTTTACATATAAAAAAATTATTATTTTTATTAACTAATCCTATTTTCAAAATAATAATTTATCTTAATTTTCATGTTGATGTGGAATTATTAAAGTTTAAAATTTTAAGAGTGACATTATATCTAATTATTTTATATAATTATTGTTTGATTATTAATTAGACTTTATGCTTCAATTGATTGTCTTTTAAAATTCCCAACCATCAAAACCCACGTTCAAATATCTTTATCCATTAAATTTCAAGTATCTTTATCCATTAAATTTATATTATAAATTTCATAAAATTCATTTTCCTCCTCAACAGCCTAAAACAAGTAACCTTAATTAAAACCAAATCAAATTTTATATCTTACACTCGCGTTTTTGGATTTTACAACTCATGAATTTTAATGCAATGAGTCATCATGATGCCCATAAACCCATTTGGTAACCGCCAAGTAATGACCATTATATCTGGTGTAATGGTGGAGATAAAAGGACTCGCTCTACACTCTATAAATACAATATATATAAACTATTGTAGTTTCAAAGCACAAAGTAAAATCATGTAAATATTGGTATTGTACAACTAGTTCACGCAGGGCGGTTCCAGGACTTTATGTTTGGGGGGGCCACGTCTGCATACAAAATATGACAAAAAAATTTATTATATGTTTGTATAACTTTCAATAACATGAATATAACTTTCAATAACATGAATATAATTTTTAAAAAAATAAATATATATAATACCTAAAGTTAATATTAATTTTTTCTCAAAAGAGAAAAGTCAAATGTTCATTAAAAGATATTATCGATTATATAAAAAAATCTATCGTTATACATATCAGAGATTTTAATCTTTTTTATATTTTATAATTGGTTTTTTTTCATCTATAACAATATAACCAATAAAAACATGTTAATCGAGAGCTAGAATCTCAATTCAAAGGGATGTTTCATTCTATATATTAATAGAAAAATAATAAAATAAAAAAGTAATATGTAATCATTCATTCAATGAATTAAGCTTTTATTTTATTTTTTATTTTGTAGGCACAAGTCGACATGACTTTGTTTTTTGTCCAAGTTGATGAGTAATTTTTTCAATTAAAAAAAAACTATTGAAAATTGCAAGTAATTTAATAAAACACATCATAGAACAAAACAAAAACATAAAGAAATAGATTAAAAAAGTTACTAAACCAAATGAAAAACCAGAACCAAATTTTGAAGTTAAGAAAAACCAAAAATTTATCAAAGTTGGTTTAAAACAATGAGATGATCAATTATCAAAAATCCCAATATCTCGAACCTTAAAATCACTTCAAATCTGTGAAAAATCGAGCAAGATGTTTATTGAAACTGAGTAAAATAAAAAATTTGAGAAATTAAAAAATCAATCATATTTTATTGTTTTAAATAAAAGATGGTACCTTTATAAATAACAAAAAAAAAATTGTAAGAGAGTTTAAAATAAAAAGTGATAACCTTTCAAATTATTTATAAAAAAATGGCAAGAGGGTTTTAAAATAAGGTACTAAAATGTGGAATATATGATAAAAATAAATAAATAAATAAATAAAAAGAAAGAGGGTTTTAAAATAAGGTACTAAAATGTGGAATATATGATAAAAATAAATAAATAAATAAATAAAAAGGAAAAGTTGGGGACGGCAAGAATCGAACATGCACCACATGTGTTCATCCATTCATTCATTCAATTTGAAAGGCCTACCGCTAAGCCAAATGCCAAAAACTAAGATTCTTGGGGATCTAATTTTATATATAAAATAAACTAAAAAAATACTATATACTAATAAATTTTCAAAAATTTCCGGGGGGCCGTGTCCCCCCTTCGCCCTACAGTAAATCCGCCCCTGAGTTCACGTAAGGAACGAAGACTAGGGTATTGGAGACATTTCAAAAACCAATTCATGTTTCAGCTAGATGTGAGATAGAAAGTAAGTGGACTTATATATGTTTTAAAATAATGTTCTTGTTTTCAAAAACTCTATCGTACATTACTCGTTTCATTTCCTTGATTTTGTTTCATGTTTCGTTCTATTTGATTCTTCTGTTATGCTATGAAATTTTAAAAATGCACTGTTAGGATTCAAATTAAAAAGTGGGAAGGAAATTTTAGAAAATATGATATGATAAGGCTCTGATGCGGTGGGTTATGATAACCGTTTAAGACCTTATATTCTTAGGGGAATAACAATTAGGGACTGATCAATACATAAGATATGATTAACGAGATGAATAACAATGCTAAGTCTAAGTACATGGCTCAGTGATGATATATTTTGCTGCCTTGTTTCGAACTCTAATTGTCTCTTGTCTTGATTCATGTCCCGACATGTTCTGGAACATGTTCTTTTGATCTCATATTATGTATATATTTTTTTTTGTGACGTGGAAACCCGTAGCCGCTACCTTTGGTGCGCACTGGATAAATTCCCGGATTAACGCAATAGCCTGCAAACTACGTTAGCCAGGTAAACCACACTAGGCAAGACATGTGTGACAGACTAGTCCAAGAAGATGTTCGTAAAAAGAATCGAACTCCTGACCTCTGGCCAAGAGTTCATCCACTCCACCAACTTGGACTCCTCCTTAGGGGCTCATATTATGTATATTTTGATATTATGTGCCCTAATTTGCTGAATGTTTCCTAAAACACTCACTCCTTACTTTCTTCCCCAGATAAAATTGATGAAGAACTTGAAGATGAAGAACACAAAAGTTTTGTTATTATCTGAGTTTCTTTGTCCCTATAATGATAAGCTTTAGCTTCCACGGATGTATTTGATTTATAATTAATTTTCTTTGTGGGATGTAAGAACAAATTTTGTCATGAAATAAAATATTGGTTTTTGTTTAAAGTCTGTACTATGAGGCTTGTAATTTTTTAATGTTATTTGAAAACAACGTCGATGTCGACCAACCCCAGTTTCGGAGTGTGATAATAGTTGTCCAACCACATATTTATTCTTAAAACAGCTTTTAAAATATTTTATAAAAAAATTTAAAAACACTTTTACAAATGCATTTTACAAGTAAATGTTCCAACGAAACAGGTGCTATATGTACCGTGTTACCTATGAGACTTTCGGTAAAAGTCTTGCAACGTACTCCAGCTATATGTTAAAAATCAATGAATAAATTGTATAACCATAAAACCATTATCACGAAATAATCTAATCAATATTATAAAAAATATATTATTTAGTTTCACATTGTTAAATCTATTTCTTGGCAAGTTATTAGATAATTTTTCAACTAAATTATCTTTATTATCTTTACTATATAATACTGGTTAAATACCTTAAAAAAACTGTCATGGTCAATTTAATGTTTAGATTAAATTACTCTTAAAAATTATAACTATGTGCAATTACCACATCTGAGTTCAAAACATTGGCCCCACTTTACCTCAAACCAACGTTTCTCAATCTAATCTCTGTAATCCCTAATCTCATATATATTTCAAAATTCCTGAGTTGGCCCCACTACACAACCTCAAACATAGGGGTGCAAACGAATCGAGTCGGTTCGTGAGCTTTACGAGTTCGCTCGATAAATATTTGATTCGTATTCGAACTTATCGAACTCGAGCCGGATACAAACATGATCGAACTTTTTTTCGAGTCGAGCTCGAGCCAAAATTATTTTGTTCGATAGTTCGCTAATAGTTTGCGAGCCTTAATATTTAATTAATATTATATAATTATATACTAAATATATATACATTTCGAACGTTTTCGAACATTTCGAGCTTTTTGAGCCATAATATCCGAGCAATAATTCACGAATAGGTTCGAATGCTTCGAGCCGAACTCAAACTTCATTTCGTGCCGAGCTCGAGCGAAAATATTTGAAATTATCGGGCTTCGAATAGAGTTCGAACTCGAATATACTCTTATCGAGCCGAATTCGAGTCTTAAAATTTTACCATTATTTGGCTCAATTCGATTCGTTTTCACCCCTACTCAAACTCATGATGTAGTCTCATATTTCAAATTACTTCCTCAAGTTTGTATCTTAATTATCTTCAACCGAATACTAGGTAAAGCTCTCTATTTTTTTTACAAATATTTTAGATTATTCTTCACCAAAAAGTGATGAATCCGTTAATTTCAATCTATTTATTTAGTGCATAAATATTTTTGTTGTTGCCCTCTTCGCAGATATGTTAATTATACCTTTTATTGAATGTTTTTTTCTCATCGTTTTGTTGCAGTCAGTAGTTTTCTTCAATTATGTTGCTCCACTCATTTGTTCCTACACTTTTTCATTTTCCTTATCTATGGAGGATTCAAGTCGTAGAATTTCTCTAATTTAATTTTTCTAAAGTTGTAAGTTAGAACACATATTTCTTTGTGAAAGAATTTACTGTCCTTTGGATCAAAGATGATTTTTTATGTGCATGCATCACATTGATTTCATAGAACAAGACAAAAAAAAATTAAGTATTTTTATTTTTTTTATGGTTGCGCGCGTGTACAGTGCTTATTGACTAGTATTAATTAATTAATTTTAAAAATATATCTAATTATCGATATAATTCTATTAAAAATATTCGATAATATTATGAAAAATACTATAAAATCGTTTCCTAAAGTCGACGAATTGCACCTCCCAGCCCCTACGTTCCATAAACATTTATGATCATCCAACTACGTACCTAGCTATTTTAGTTTGCCTTGGATCCCATTTTCACAAAGGCAAAGTTTTAAGAAAATACTGCAAAACATTTAATTACATCATAACTAATATATATATACATGCATGCACTACTAATATATATACATGCATGTACTAGTTCTATATATATATATATATATATTCTTACATATATATACTAACAAAAGCATAGATATCATAATATCATCCTAACTAGCTCCAAAAGATAACCAAAAAAGCTGGAGTCATGGCAAATTACTCAAAGGTAAGTAAAATGTTTATAATCCTCTAATCATTTATTCATGCCATCGTGGTACTAATTAAGCCAAGGACCTCAGCCAGTAGACACATGGTTTCGGAACCTAATTAAGAACCAGCTGCCCGCGCCGAAAACGACGGTCATTGATGTGTATCTTCATGACGTTTTAGGACAAACAGTTTATGAAATAGCTAGGGCTGGCATCACTCCCACTTCACCCACATCATTCGGACGACTACTTATGCTAGATGACTTGTTGATCCAAGTTCCCCAGTACCCATTGGCCGCGCCCAAGGCTTGGTTGGTTTCTCTGACCTCAATGTAAGCGCATTATCTGTCATGGGAACCAATCGATTATTGCTGAATAATGCTCGAGAATTACCTATCGTCCGAGGTACCGGAGTTTTTCGGTTGGCGCGATGCACGGTTGCCATCACCACTTACATGAATATCAATGCTACTGGTTATATATGGTATTTTCAAATATACTTTCTATGTTACTTATTTTTGAACACATCAACAATTGCAGTTTGATATATGCATGCATGTAAGATGTAGCAAAATAATTAATAATGGGTTTTTAATAATTGGGTTTTTGTTTAATTAGTAATTTCCATCGCAAGATAAATAAATTGTATTGCTTTTTGTGAAGTTATTTATACAATCTAATTATATGGCTTATAGTGAAGTTATAATTAAATCTCTCCTTTTTTTCTAACGTTTATGCGGCCATAATTGGGAACAAATAGTTCTCCAATTAATATGCATTTTAAATAATAAATCAAAATATTCAGATAAAATATATCTCGATCGATCCAAAAAATACAGTTGAAATAGATACTCAAATTAAAATGAATTTCGATTAAAAAAATTAATGAATGAATAAAAAAGGTGTATTCAGTTGAAGAAAGTGTATGACACTCAAGAATTATATATGAAATAAGGCCCCGGTAACAAAAAGCTAAAATATAAAAAGGAAACTAAAAAGAAGTTAAGATAGGTAAAATCAATATGGGCCAATTGACCTTTTAAATTTGAAAAGCTAAAAAATAGATTTGTTGGTCTTGAAACGAACCCTTTTATTTTTTGCTTCATAACAATTAAATTCTATTTTGAAGTGGGATTGTGTTTTCTATTCAGTAATTAATATTTGTTTGTGTAGTTAGATTCTAAGGTAGAGTCTTATCATGTTTTGATATCTTATTCAATAATGCCAGTCGAAAAACAACGGCCATGAAGGCGTTTGGGTGCACTATTCCGCTATGGGTTAATATAACCATGACGGTACCATTGATAGTCCGACACGTACCCCAATTCAAAGAGGGCAATTTGCTGAAAAATCTCCAAATGCAAACATGTTTTGCTTTGGGGTCCCTAGTCATAAAATGTAGTACAAAATCATACATCATGTGGTACAAAATCATATACGATGTGGTACAAATTAACAAAATTTGTGGTACAAAAAAGTGGCTAGGGAGTGTAGAGCAAAACATGTTTGGATTAGGGATTTTTCAGCAATTTACCGATTCAAAGATATATAATATATATTATTTCTTGCACTGTATATATAATTGGAAAAAAAAGTTATATATATTAAGGTAGTGTTTGAGAGAGCTTTTTAGAAGTACTTTTCAGCTTTTAATTTTCGTTACAAAAATTTGAAATTTGTGAAATTTTGTTGACGAAAAGCTGAGAAATGCTTCTTAGAAGCACTCCCAAACATTATATATCAAATGTAGTGTTTAGGAGAGCTTCTTAGAAGCACTTCTCAGCTTTTCCGTTAACAAATATTTGAAATTTTGTGAAATTTTGTTAACAAAAGCTGAGAAGTGTTTCCTAAAATCTTTCCCAAACACTACCTAAATATGATAAAACAAAGCATGTATTTTTAAAAGTTCTTTCATAATAGGAACGTCATGTCTTAGACAACAAGATCTAGACGCAAGATAATAAATCTATCTCCTCTATAAATATGTGAATAAATTTTTACTACATCAATTGTGAATTTACACTTTCACCCTTACCAAAAAAACAATAAATAAAACAAATACAAAAAAAAAACCCCACAACCAACTCCCCTACTCCACGCCTCTTTACCCTTCACAACCCCCATACTCACAAATCTTCATCCTTCACAATCCCAGACTCCACCCCTCTCACCGAAATATCAACGCAATAAAAAAACACATTCAAAATCAAGCATTACATTACAATTGCAGAGGTCCTAAAGCTACGGAACACGATCGACTGGCCATCTCCTTTGTTTTACGTCATCCAGGTACGACATACAGGTTATTCATTTCATCTCATTTTATCCCTTTTCATTTCATTCAATTTCATTTCATTTTTAAATAGTCATCAAAATTTAATTTAAATTCACATATATTTCATAGTCTCACCATATGAAATGCAACTTCTATTCTAAAATTCTGCAAATACGTTCTAATTGTGCCATCGTATATCTCCATCTAAATGGTAAGAAAAATATAAATTCCAAAAAGAAACCCAGTACATATTAAATTTCATTAGCCTCACCGTCATTTGTCTAAATGACTAATTAATAAAGTTGCAGTAGCAAATTCTTAGGTTTAGGTCCAAAAATTTCTTAGGTTAGAAATTTCTTACAGTTAATTTAAATTTGAATTCTCTAAACATTAATTAGTTTCCATTGTGTAAGATTAAATTTAAAATTCTGCATAAATATTCTTTTGAAACTTTAGTTGATAAGCAAAATTTAATTCCCAATAGGAAACCAATTAACCAAGTACATATTTTATTTCATTACCCTCACCGTCATTTTTCTAAATGCCTAATTAGTAAAGTTGCAGTAGGAAATTTTTTACAGTTAATTAAATTAGAATTCTCTAAACATTAATTAGTTTTCATTGTTTAAGATTAAATCTAAAATTCTGCATAAATATGTCTTTTGAAACTTTAGTTAAATTTTGAGGGTAACTATCGAGAGCTTTTTATAAAGTATGTTTGAGTGATGACCAATAGGAAGTTATTTTGATTGCTTATCAAGTCTTAACAGTGACATAAATTCTTAGGTTTAGGCCCAGAAAAAAAATGCTTTTGGAGTTAGTGAATTGGTCTCTTAATGTCTATGTACACATTGAAATGGCCAATCCTAAAATTTTGTAGTAAGAAATTTCTAACAGTTAATTTAAATTTGATTTCTAAACATTAATTAGTTTTCATTGTTTAAGATTAAATGTAAAATTTTGCATAAATATGTCTTTTTAAATTTTAGTTACATTTTGAGAGTAACTATCGAGATCTTTTTATGAAGTATGATTGAGTGATGTCCAATAAGAAGTTGTTTTGATTACTTACCAAGTCTTAACAGTGACATAAATTCTTAGGTTTAGGGCCAGGGACCCAAAAAAAATACTTTTGGAGTAGGTGGATTGGTGTCTGAATGTCTATGTACACATTCAAATGGCCAATCCTCAAATTCTGCAGTAGGAAATTTCATACAGTTAATTAAATTTGATTTCTCTAAACATTAATTATTTTTCATTGTTTAAGATTAAATGTAAAATTCTGCATAAATACGTCTTTTGAAACTTTAGTTAAATTTTGAGAGTAACTATCGAGAGCTTTTTATAAAGTATGATTGAGTGATAAGCACTAAGAAATTATTTTGATTACTTATCAAGTCTTAACAGTGACATAAATTCTTAGGTTTAAGCCCAAAAAAAATGCTTTTGGAATAGATGAATTGGTGTCTAAATGTCTATGTACACATTGAAATGGCCAATCATAAAATTCTGCAGTAGGAAATTTCTTATATTTAATTAAAATTTAATTTCTCTAAGCATTAATTAGTTTTCATAGTTTAAGATTAAATGTAAAATTCTGCATAAATATGTCTTTTGAACATTTAGTTAAATTTTGAGAGTAACTATCGATAGCTTTTATAAAGTATGATTGAGTGATGGGCAATAGGAAGTTGTTTTGATCACTTATCAAGAATTAATAGTGACATAAATTCTTAGGTTTAGGACTAGAAAAAAAATGTTTTTGGAGTAGGTTAATTGGTGTCTGAATGTCTATGTACACATTCAAATGGCCAATCCTAAAATTATGCATATTTGTTCTAATTCAATCGACGTACATTTGTATACATGGTCAAGAAATTTAAATAAGAATCACAGTATATATTTTATTTTGTGTCAAATATTGAGACTAAAGATGCCATAGGTTAGTGGGTTTATAACTTTTATTAGGCAATGTTTGGATTAGTATATCTAAGAGAAATAATGTCGTGTATAGATATTGATATTGCTAAAAAAATTTGACTTAATTTACAAGTTAAGCTAAGAACTCAGGTGCGTATATTCCTTGATCTGGCATTATTCGCAAAAGTAGCATAATGACAAATGTTTATGCAATACTGATTTAATGCGCTTTGTTTATTTTTATTTGCTCTGTCTGTTATGGTATGTTCCGTCTGTGTGTGCCACCTATTGTTTCCAGAGGATCAACGTGCTGCATATGTTAGGCTATAGTGAGTTAACTCATGTTTTCCTACGAAATAGTTAAGATAATATATCTTAATAAATCATGGATATCAGATACAATCATTTTTCTTAAGGTTAAAAAATAACATTTTCATATGATTGGAAAATTTGGATCCCTAATTCTCTATAATTATTTAAAGATTAATTCTCTTCTCCATTTTTACCTCAGGTTCTCAAACTTCATAAACCCAATTTCTTCATCAAACTAAAATTAAAATAAAAATTCAGCATGGGCCGAAAAAATTCAGTATTCTCACATAGAAGGTATGATACAATATTTTACCAACTCATTTAGTATTTGGATTATATCATATTCCTATAATCATTTCTCACTGCAACATTTTGTATTTCTAAACTCAATTTTGTAACGAAGTTCTTAATGAGTTCAAAGATAATAATTTTCTCTTATTTATGATAGTCGTATTGTGATACAATACAATAATTTAATTTTTTTTTTATCAACAGGTTGTTCTTCGAAAGTAGTAGTTATAAGGCTATGGATAATATGCCACCAAATTCTACCTCACAAGGTACAATTCTCTTCACCACCTATTATGAAACTCACTTCAAAAAAAAAAAAAACTAAAACTTTGTTGCCTCACATTTCTTACTTGATGTTGCCCACCGTATTAATTTTTTGCAGCAAGTGCCCCAAATGTAAAAAAAATGTCTGAGGATGCATCTAAGCGAAGCAAGAAAATAACAGAAAGAGGTTTCATCTCAAACAGGTTTCCCAAATTTCATTTCATCATTGTTCTGCCTATTGTCACCAATTGTAATGTTGTAAAAAAACAAGTGATCTTTGCTCATATTTATTTACTTATATATATCATTTTATACTGTAACTTCTCAAAATCATTTCATGAAAAAATAAATAAATTTGATTAAAGTCATTTTAACATTTCTATACAATTTCAGTTTCGCTGGGATTAAAAACATCTATCACCTCTGAATTTATCATTATTTTAATTGTTATATGCTATGATATACGTTAACATGCATTTCATTTTCCTTTATTTTTCATCTCATCGATAATATGTCATCAGATGTTAAAAGAGTACAAGTTAAATATAACTTTTGAAACATAGCCAAAATATAACAATAGGGGAGGGCTGCCAATTTGTGTCGTGCATGAGAGTTGTGTATAATTACGTATAGTCCATATTATATAACTTTCAATTAGTTTGACTCTGTTTTCCTATTGAAATCTTCATCACGATCACATAATCACTCAATATGTGTGAAATTTTGGTCAAAATAATGGTACAACATAGAAAATTGATTGTCATAAATGTCGGAAAAATCATATCAGCAAGACTTCACACAAGAATGTTACCCGATGATTTTCCATTCCAATTTTTCCTCCATAATTTTTTTTTGGAAATCAAGTGATTTTCTACTCGTGGAAAAAAATTCAGAAAATTTTACTTTTAATTTGGCACGGTTTTTCCTGGAGTCGAACATATTCTTTAAATATCTGAGAATTTAAAATGTTAGGGTTATGGATTTGGTTCCCCCCTCCCCCAACCCTTCTTTTGGCTTTGCTTAAAGATGTTACCTTCTGCTTATTTATGATGTCAAGTTTTGATCCTAACCATGCTTCTTGTTCTTTCTGACCAAACTTTAAGGTTCTTATATTTATAATGCATCGGTTCATTTGTAAATGCACTTGGTGTATTTCTAAAATATATTTGAAGGAAATTGTAAGAAGGTAGCATTATTCTCGAATACCATGGATATCGATCTTTACGCAAAGACACTTATTTTATTATGGCATAGTTACGGGTTAAATTTGGTCTTAAATGGTGTTTAAGATTGGGCTTTGTCTCACTTGTTTTGGTGTATCCAGTTTTTTTTCTATATTATTTGTCTCAATGTTGTTCCTAAATTATAGCTCCTCCATAGACAAGTCATGAGTTAATGAAAGGATTGCATTGCAAAAAACATAGTCCCGATGTTCATAATTATTATTTTTTGTATTTTGATAATAATTAGTTTGATGTTGTAAAAGCCAACTTCTTATAATGAATTAGTATGGAGATGATTCAGTGGGCAGTAGAACTGTTATAAATAAATAAATAAAAAAAATTCATTTCATTTTGAACACCCTGATAATAAAAAACAAGATGTATTTTGTTTAAATTTTGTTTTCTGCAGGTTTTATCAAATTTAAATTATTTCTATTTAAATTACCACTTGCATTAAGAGCATTCACTGATATTCATTCCACACCTGTTAATATCTTGATCTATTTTGCTCTAAAAATTTATTCCTTAGAGAATTTCCTGTTATGATTTTATAGGGTTTAGCTAAATATGTGGACTGGAGTGCAAGCTTGTTAACATGACGCTAGAAGGAAGTTGAAGAATGTTGAGCTTCAGGGAAAAAAAGCCCAGTTAAGAATGTGGACTAACTATGTTCCCCCTGCATCAAACTCGAAGGCCATTCATGACAAAAACTTTACAAGAAAGCAAATCAATCCTGTTGTTGATAGCATTAAACCATTTTTCATGCCCTTTTCGCAGATTCTTAGTTTCGAACTTATGTAGGTCATTGAAGTTGTGAGTGAGTTTTGATATTAGTGGTATTAATGAATGATTCTTTCAGATTTTTTTTTTTAGTTTCGTCACATTTCTTTTATATATATATTTTCACGTGCACCGCACGTGTTTTTTTCCTAGTAATTATAAATGAAGTTATCAAGAAATAAATGAGATGAGAATTTTTATGGAAGTTCCAAGATAATATTCTAAATCTCCTATTCTCTTTCATGATTGGAATGATTCTACCGTAAGACTTGGTTAATACACCAATTTATACAAACTCAATTCTTCTAGTCTAACTTTAACCGTTGAAATTAACTCTCTACAATTATCACAATGTAGTAAAAAATAATCTTCTGATAAAACGATCAGATATATATGATGAAATGTGATAGTACAACCATAGCCAGCTTGCTTTGATAGCAACTGATCATAAAAGAAAATAATTTCGTGGAGCATGATCTATCTTCCATCAATAGCCACGAACTCTATATCCAACAATCTTTTAATTATCTAGCCGGCCAGTTGGTCCACCGGCCAAATTAAATACATCCAAAAGGCCGAGTAAGTAAATGTAGATTAGTCCTGAAAAATATCGATTGTTTGAGTGTTGTATGGGGATTTAGATGATATCTTGAACATACTATTGCTTTTGACTTATTTGAACTCCTCGGTATATCTTACTTATAAGCTAATGCCGAAACTTTGGGAGTCCTGAACACAAAATTTTAACTCGTTGTCACTGTTGACACTAATTAATCATGATTGTTTCATGATTTATTAACTAGAAATTGGGTCTTCATGTATGCTACCATTCATAGTATATGTTTACAACTTTATAAGCTCATGTTGCATATTTATATGGTTGTTTTTTTGTATATATAAAAAATTAAGTTCATAAAAAATTTTATATAAAGAACTCTATGGATTATATTATAGGAAGTAATTTTTAGGGGAATTTGGGTTAGGATATTTATGATAATAAACCATAAAGGCAAAGATTATGTCACCTTTTATAAATTTACGTAACATTTAGGAGTCGCTATATGTTTATCTCTTTAACCTCAGTTACACATGATTGTTGCTAAATGTATTTAATAGGAGCGGTTTGCCAATAGCTCATGAAAATCAAACCAATAGAAGTAATTTATAGCAGCAGTTTATAGAAAATGTTGCCAATTATTTTAAATAGGAGTGGTTAAAAACTGTTCTTAATAATTAAAGTAATAGTAGCGATTTTATAGCAGCGTTTTATACAAACCGTTGCTATAAAGTATTCAATTAGAGTGGTTTTCAAACTAATCTTAAAATTTAAGGTAATAGAAGCGGTTTATACAAAATGATGTTAAAATTATTCATTAGGAGCATATTTCAAACTGCGCCTATAATTTAACACGTTAGGAGCGGTTTTGTTCAAACCGTCTCTATTGCTAAACTTTTATGAACGGTTATAAAAACCGTCCCTAAAAAATCGCTCTTGAAAATCACTTTTTTTGTAGTAAGCACGACGTTTGGGCTACTGTGCGGTTGACAAGATTTGAGTTGCACTATTACCACCAGTTATAGCTTTTGGTAAAACGGCAAGCGCTCGGTCCTACAATTGGTATCAGAGCACAGGTCATGGGTTCGATTCTCATTGATTGCAAAGAGTGCAATTATTAGGATGTAGATTGTTGGAGTACAATAATTGTCCATACTAGGTAGAATGATTGAACCATGATGCTTGGGCTGCTGTGCGGTTGAAAATATTTGAGTTGCACCATTACCACCAGCTATAGCTTTGGTAAAGCGGCTAATGTTCGGTCCTACACCATTGCAACCATAGATTTCGAACAACAAAAAATTAAAAATAAAAAAGAACGTCCAATAACATCATTGATATATCATTAACGATATTGACTTAAAAATAATAGAGAACAAAAAAATGGAGATTGGAGACAACGAAATTATTTATATTCTTGCAAAGAAAGATTTTCAGCATAAAAAATAAAAAGAGTCCCCCAACAAAAGAATAAAGATACATAAATACAAATAATCGATGAAGACATCACCACAAGAATTAATATTGAAGATATGAGAAAATTTTTTTTTGACAAAAAAAAAATAAAAAAATCGCTGGCAAACGAAAAATCGCAAAAAAAAAAGTCCAAAATATGAAAGAATAAAACATTTGATGCAGTAATTTAATTAAAAGTTTATAATTAATGCATTATCTATATTTTTTTCCCCACATAATCAATAGTTTAAAAACAAGTTTTCAACACTATATATTATTATATTTGTTCTCAAATTTTATTTTATTAAATATGTCATGACATCAAATTTTATATTTTTCCAAATTTATGATTTATACAAAATTATAATATTTATTAGGGAAAACTGCAATATTGGTCATGTATTGTGGGGACCCGGGTTGCTAATCTTATCTTAGGGCAATTTATTGTAATTAACAATTAAACAAGTACTTAAAAGAATTAAAAAAAAACAAGAGCTAAAAAAAAAAATTTTGTTTTACAAGGCAGGGTCTCGCTCGATCGGGGAAAATTGGCTGATTGAGCGAGCACAAATGCTCGAACACTCTGTAATATGCTGTCAAAAATCTGCTGCCAAAGAATGGATAAACAAGTCATAATCTTTTATACATGCTACAAAATCAAATACATGCTATCTTATAACGTCTTACAAGCTTCTAAACATAGTAAACATAAACTAGCATGTATTCAAGCCATAATATACAAAGTTCTTGTATCACTTCTAGCATGGTTCAACAACATAAAGTACAAGTCGTGCTACTTAAGCCCATGTCCTCACTTGCTATGCCTCTATCTCGAGCTATCCTTGTCTTTTCTGACTAGCTCCTGCCCCACCTATTGCCATGCACACATACAAAACAAAGCAATAGCCGGATAACTCCGGTGAGAATAAAATCCCAGTATAAACAACTTTAAACGCGAGATAATAAACGTGAATGCAATGCAAATGGCAAAGGAAGGCTATCAAGCTGATATCAATAAAACTTAGTTCTTTGGGATCCCGAGGAATAAAATAACTATCAAACCACCGACACTCCCATTCGAGGCGGCATCAAGTATTTTAGTCCTCTGACTTTGGTACAACTATAGTGAGTCTTCTGGCTCTGAACATAAATCCATATTCTGTGCCATGATTCAAGCTGACTCTAGAAATAAATCTACATTCCATGCCACTCACTACAGCTCTCCAAACGTCATCTGCACTCTAGGCGATGGCTGCCCTCTGTGCTATTAAGGCTGGAGTTCAAGATGAATGCAACATAAGCTGTATGCATTAAAAGCTATAAAACACATCTTGAACAACTAAGCATATAAGCAAACAAAGCAGTACAAACAAATAATCACATAAGAAATATAAAGAAACAAGTATGTGATTGACATGGGAATACTTGAAATGAAAGCTATTTCAAGCGTTCTATCCCATCTGGATTTGCTGTCATTTATACCTTTCTATGTCACGTCTGAAAGTACTTCAAATCTGCAAGTACATCAATGAGAATTCATATCAAAAGGTTGCTCCACTTCTCAACTCAATCTCAAGTGCAAATGCTAGCAAACCTTGCTTCAAATCCTTCTCGGTTTGACTCGGAGATCTCGAGTTCGGCAACTTCGATAGAAAGCTGATAAATTACATATCGAATAACTAACAAGATCAGATGCCATTCAAACCATGCTTCGTTAAATCAACAATATCAAAGTCTTGACATTTTGCAAATCGACGGCATAACGGCTAAAACCGGCAATCCAAACAATATCCAAATCAATCCAACAATCCAGATAACTTATAATCTCTAACATATCATCTCATTACCATAAAAATCAGTATCAATCAAACATGGTAGTGTTCGAATTATTCTTCCCAAATTCATATAAAATCCGAACGACAGTCTTTTTCCGAACCGTCTGCGAATACACGATCGGTACAGCTGATATACGCATATATGATAAAATCATAATTTTCCATCTTTCACATAAAAATAAAATCTGAGATATGTGAATAAAACATGTACCAAATCGAAGGTCTCGGAGCGGTGATCGCAGATATATATTTCTTTCAAATTTCTGACTACCGGATCGCAAGATATCGAAGTTTGAAAGGGCTGAAAAATCTAAAAATGGCGTGAGGGCTTGTTTCTGATTCCTTCTCCTTCTATTCTGAACATACACGTGAGAATGATAGGAATTAGGTGGACATGTAGATAAATATTGCATATTTGCACTTTAGTCCCTGAACTTTTGGCTATTTGCAATTCAGTCCCCGGAAAAGCGATTTAATTCAATTTCAATCCTTTTCAATTTAAGAATATTAGAATTTAATTCTAAACTCTAAATATTCCCAAATTAAATATTCTCGAATTAAAATTAAATAATCCCGGGCCTTACATTTCTCCCCCACTAAGACATGAGTTCGTCCTCGAAATCACAAGCAAGCTGTATAGACAATCTGTATACACATAAGATAATGAAATAGCATAAAACAAAATAAGAACTCACATTAATGAAACAACTCTGGAAATCTCTGTCTCATGTCTGACTCAGTCTCCCAAGTCGCTTCTTCGATGCCATGTCGACTCCACTGAACTTTGACTAGCTGAATTATTTTGTTTCTGAGCTGTTTGTCTTTGAGATCAAGAATCTGAATAGGCTGCTCAAAATAACTAAGAGTCTCGTCAAGTTCAGCTTCATCAGGCTGAAGAATATGGGAAGGATCAGGCTGATACTTCCGCAGCATAGAGACATGAAATACGTCATGAATACCAGACAAAGATGGAGGAAGAGCGAGTCGATAAGCAAGATCGCCTATCTTCTCGATAATCTTATACGGACCAATAAAACATGGAGATAACTTTCCTCTCTTTCCAAATCTGACCGTACCTCTAAACGGAGAAATCTTCAAGAAAACTCTGTCTCCCTGATCAAAAGATAGAGGTCGTCGTCTGATATTTGCATACTTTGCTTGTCTATCCTGAGCTGTTTTCATTGTTTTCTGAATAAGCTTTACTTTCTCTGTCATTTCTCGGATCATATCAGGCCCAACATCAGGAACATCTGAGATATCATCCCAGTACAACGGTGATCTGCATTTCTTTCCGTACAATGCTTCAAAAGGAGCCATCTCAATGCTCGTCTCATAGCTGTTATTATAAGAGAATTCTGCAAGTGGTAATGAATCTTGCCAACTAGTACCAAAATCTAGTACTACAGCTCTCAACATATCCTCAAGTGTCTGGATAGTCCGCTCTGAGTGTCCGTCTGTTTGAGGATGATAAGCTGTACTCAGATGTAATTGAGTACCAAGAGCTTGTTGTAAGCTATGCCAAAAGTGTGATGTAAATCTAGGGTCTCGATCTGAAACAATAGATTTAGGCACACCATGTAATCTTACCACTTCTCTGACGTAGATTTCTGCCATCTGATCATGTCTGTACGTCATTCTGTACGGAATAAAACATGCTGATTTCGTCAAACGATCAATAATCACCCAAATGGCATCGCACCCTCTGGATGAACGTGGTAGCTGTGTAACGAAATCCATGGAAATGTGATCCCATTTCCATTCTGGAACTGATAGACTCTGCAATAGACCACCTGGTTTCTTTCTTTTTGCTTTTACCTGTTGGCAATTCAAACATCTGGCTACAAATTCAGTCACATCTGACTTCATTTGTTTCCACCAATACTGCATTTTCAAATCATTATACATTTTTCTGCCACCAGGATGAATACTGAATCGACTACTGTGAGCCTCTTTCAAGATTTGCTGTTTCAAAGCTGAAACATCTGGAACAACAAGTCTGTTATTCACATATAACACATTATTAGCACTGACCTGATATTCAGATTGATGTCCAGATCTGACCATAGCAATCGAATTCTGAATATTCTGATCCTCTTTTTGTGCTTCTTTGATTCGTATCAAAAGTTCTGGCTCAGCTCGTATAGCACATGTAAGAGTGGGTGCCCAGTGAGCCAACTGTGTGGCTATGGGCTTTGTTGACTCTTTGTATAAACAATCTTTTGTTTAATATTATTTACACTTTTATGGCAATGACTTTATATTACTTCATATTGTTATATTGTGATATACTATTGTTGTTTTGATAAAGACCTTGAATATACTATAGTGTATGTAAGATGTGGTAGAACATGGAGATGTCTGTCATGAAATACATCTTATAGTCACTGTATATTCTAAAACCGTTCCTAGTCGATTGAGCCGTCCGAAAATAAGGATAAGGATCGCTCGAGTTTGAGACTAGCATTTGCGATGCGGAGTACCACGTTTCATTGGTAGGGAACATGGAGATGTTCGAAGCATGCAAATGGATTTTTCATAGGATGAATAATCGAACTACCCTATCCGGACTTTCCAAGTGGTTATCACTTATCGAGTGGAAAAAGTCCGCGGTTTTGGTTGTACACCATTAGTCCTTACGACTTGAAACATCATGGAGACTCTATATGCTAGTACTGTGCTTTGACTCGTTTACCGACTCTGAGGGGGTCATCAGGTGTCGAGATTGGGTACAGTTACGACACATATAGGAGTCAATGCATTGTTGTCAAGGATTCACCACATACTTGCGAGTGTGGATATCCTATGCGATCTGAGGAGATATTAGTGTGACAAATCTCTGGCCAGAGTACTTGATGTGATTTAAGAAATGGTTTCTTAGTAGCACATGCGATGTCACTAATTTGATCTTCAAGATGCATTGCATAGTTATCGAATCTTGAGCGACTCTCGATATACCAATGGTTGTTGATTCGATCGGGATATATGGATGAAGGGACCGTACTGTACGTTAACCAAAATCTACTGGTTCTTGTAGGCACTATCAGTGATACCTAGGGAATCATGGGGCGATGTTGCTAGGCGCTTTACCATGATTCGTTGGGCAAGTCGGAAAGTGTTGTTCCGAGTCACAAGGAGTTGTGAGCCCACGGCTAGCTGTATCCCTGAACCATTGAGGGTCACACAGTGTAATGGAGTTTTAATCCCCGTTGAGATAGTTAAATTTAAAGAGTTAAATTTAATGAACTAAGGAGTTGGACTTCTTAAATAAGAGTAAGGGAGTAGGATTTCCTAAAATGACATAGGGATGGACATTTTTGGAAACCACTGAATTCGGATTCAGGAAAATTTATTTTGACTTTAAAACGTGCAGAAATGGTTTCTGTGCACATTGGTGAAATCGTTTCATCAATCGGAGTCACGATGAATTTTATATTAATTTCTGAACGAGCGGGCTTTGCTTGTCGGGCCCCAGCTTATGACTAATGGGCCCTAAGGTGTTAGTGGCCTGCATTATAAATAAGTTATTTCAGTACAGAAATTACACACAACAGGTCATAATTTTTGAGAGCAAAAATCGAAAACCCTAGTTCCTCTCAAATAATATTTCGGCCGCCCCCTTGCTCTGTCACAGAGAAATTCCGGTCTGTGATTTTGAATCGCAGTAAGGAATAACGAATCAGATTCGTTTATTCTCTTCGCAGAAAACTTCTGATAGATTTTCTAGTGCAATCTATCAGAGGGATTAAACCTCTGTTCGTGGACCTGATTGAAGGCGTTCATCGGTTCCAGGGAGAGACAACAAGAGCAGAATTGTTCTGTTGGTGTCCATTAATCTCGTTGCGAGATTTGAGGTAAAATTTATTTAATTTTTATTTAAATTTTACACACACACGTAATTCAATCGATGAACGGTTGATACCCATACCATGGAAACGTTCCATGAAAAAATTTTTAAACTTCCGCTGCACCGGGTATCAATCGCAATTGGTCTGGGAACTCGCCAGTTTCCAACAGTGGTATCAGAGCCAGGTTGCTCAGATCAATCGATTGAATTAATCAATTGTACAAAATTTTTGAGTCTCGGTTTATGAAACAAAATAAATATTTTTAATAAAAAAAAATTTTTTTCGGGGCAAAACCCGGGCAGCGATTGGATCGCTGCCCGGTGGGGCAGCAATTGTTGCTGCCCCGGGCGGCGCACGGCGCCGCCCAAAGGGGGCGCACAGCGCCGCCCAAGGCGGCGACCGTCGCCGCCCAGGGCGGCGCACGGCGCCGCCCAGGGCAGCGCTGTGCGCTGCCCAGCGCAGCGCTGGGCGCTGCGCAGGGCGGCGCTCGGCGCCGCCCAGGGCGGCGCACGGCGCCGCCCAGGGGCGGCGCCAGGCGCTGCCCTAAGGGGGCAGCCGGGCTGCCCCCGGCCCGCGCCCCGGGTGCGGGCCGACCCGGGAGTGTCCCGGGTGGCCCGCGGGAAAAATTAATTTTTAATTTTTTATTAATTTTAATATTTAAAAATTTTATTTTTGGTCCGGTCAAAAATTGTTTTTGATTGGTTCACGAGATTTCGGATCGAATTGTTCGAGTCCGTAAATTTTAAAATTGATTTTGGATAAATTTGAATTTTTGGAAAATTTTAATATTTTATCCGTAAATTGAATTTTGAAATCAATTATTTTGGTACAATTGATGATAAGATATGATCTTATGATATATTAGATAAAATATGATTTTATTTGTAAAATTGGATTTTATAGATAAAATATGATTTTATTTGATATGGAGATAAAATATGATTTTATATGTGAAATGTGATTTTATATATAAAATATGATTTTATCTTGTTTAAATTTGAATTGCCACAGCATGTTATCCAATAAATTAATTTTGAATTAAATGTTATTGGATAAGGATGATCGATTGCCATGACCAATTTTGTAGGTGTATGTTAGGAATTTACATTTTGTCTTTATTGTTGTTGGTTTTATTAATGGGCCTGGTTTATGGCCCGATATCAATGTCATATGTAATAAAAGTGGGCTTGGTTTATAGCCCGTTCCCACCCCCTAAAAATGTATCCCCTACTTGTCATTGTTATTTAATTGTAAATACATTAGATTTAGTGGGAGATCAAGATTTGAAGATGGTAGGCCCAGCAGACAATGAAGACTGAAGAAATGTAAATTGGAAGCATATGTAATAGGATTGCATTTGCATACTGCATATAACCTAGGATTGGACTAAGACCCGTGATTGGCAACCACGGATCAATTAGAAATGGAATCGATCATCCTATATAATATGTGATATTATGATTGTATGCATGTTTAGACATAAATTGCGTGAATCCGGCAATGCATGCAATAAATTAAAAATGATGAGACAAATATTTTTTATAAATAAAATCCCTCATTTTAAATATGATTTAAAATTTATATCAAGATAAATAAAGGAAATTTAAATATTGTTTAAATGTTCCTACCTTCCATCAACGGTCAATGTATGTGATGCTACCCGCGGATACGGTCCGGCTCATATTATTGGGGGGGCCCGTCCGTCGGAAAGCTGTACATTGGATCGACAAATGTTGTAAGTTGGGTGGAACTCCCATGGGATCGGCTCATATTATTGGGGGATCCACATGGCGACCGTCCATCACAACTTAATATTGATGGGTCATCTTGACATGTCACTTTAAACGGCGTCATATTATTGGGCCCTTATTGGACATGAGGTAAACACATGGGGGTTGCTTTGGAAGCAATTGGGCTCTACCTTTTGAGAATTATGGTTGGCTGATATTATTCGGGACCATAAGTTTGTCAAATGGACTCCATGTTCTCACTAAGGAAAAAGTTTCCCGTTTTCACTAGAGGGTGGTGAAATCGTTAAAATAGTGGGAGTGAGATTCATAAAATTAAATTCGCCTATTTTATGTCTTAGTAAATTGTTAAACAATCATTGATATATGTCTGTTTTTCCTTTTCAGTATTTCATACAATGAATTCGCGAAATCCTTTATTCTCGATCCTCGAACAAAACAAGCTGACTGGCGCCAACTATACGGAATGGTTCCGGAAGTTGAAGATTGTCTTAACTTCGGAGAAAATGCTCTACGTGTTAGAGAAAGCACCTCCGAAGGAAGCACCAGCTGACATAAGTCCGGAGGAATTGGCCAAACTTGATGCATGGTGTGACCATGACATCAAGACCAAATGCTATATGCAAGCCTCGATGTCTGATGAACTCCAGAGGCGATTTGAGGACACGGTGAATGCTGCTGACATTCACACGCAACTCAAGGAACTTTTTGGGGCTCAGTCGAGGGCTGAAAGGTTCTCTACTGTTAAGGAGTTGATGACGTGCCGCATGCGTGAAGGGACTTCGGTCCGTGATCATGGGGTACGAGTGATTTGGCTCATACAGAAGTTAGCGACCCTTGATTTGGTGTTGGAGCATGAACTCAATGTGGACTTGCTGCTTCTATCTCTTCCTTCTTCATTTGATGGATTCGTGATAAATTTTAATATGAACAAGATAGAGGCCACCCTTGAAGAGATGGTCAATATGCTCGTTACATATGAATCCACACTTAAGAAGGATAAGCCAGCTTTCTTGGTGGGCTCCTCATCTTCTGCTAAGAAGGGGCCAAGTATGAAGGGCAAGAAACGTTCTGCCCCACCCAAGAAAGTGGAACCCGAGAAGAAGCAAAAGACAAAGGCTTCAAACGATGGAAAATCCAAGGATGTTTGCCATTACTGCAAGAAGCCGGGTCATTGGAAGCGCAACTGCAAGGAGTATCTTGAGCAGTTGGGAACTGCAAAGGGTATGTTCTATATCGAAATAAACATGTCACTTAATACAACTTCTTGGGTATTGGATACCGGATGTGGTTCTCACATTTGCAATGATTTGCAGGTGATGACAAGAAGTCGCAGGCTTAGAATGGGTGAGACCCAGCTGAGGCTCGGGAATGGTTCCAGAGTTGAAGCTACGGCCATTGGAGATGTTTGTTTGATTTTGCAGAATGGTTTTAAATTATTGTTGAGAGATGTTTTATTTGTGCCAGATTTAATTAAAAACATTATTTCTATTTCTATGCTTGATAGAGATGGTTATTCTTGTAATTTTGTGAATGGGATTTGCAGTATTTACAAGAATGAATGTTTAATTGGAAATGGACAACTTGAAAACGATCTATACAATTTAAAACTAAAAGACGTTCCAGTGAATTGTATTGACAAACCGGCAACAACAAACAAAAGGAAAATCGATAGTCAAAACCCGGCAAACCTATGGCACGCTAGACTAGGTCATATTTCCTCAAGGAGGATGAACAAGCTAGTGGGAGAGGGCATGTTTGATATGTCTGATATTAACTCTCTACCTACTTGTGAATCCTGCCTAAAAGGGAAAATGACTAAATCTCCTTTTAAGGGGAAGCCTGAACGTAGTCAAAATCTGTTGGATTTGATCCATACAGATGTTTGTGGTCCATTTAGAGTAGGGACTCAACATGGCCACACCTACTTCATTACCTTTACTGATGATTATTCAAGGTATGGGTATTTATATTTAATGAAATATAAGTCTGAAGCATTTGAAAAGTTCAAAGAATTCAGGGCTGAAGTAGAAAACAAGCTAGGTAAAAGTATTAAAGCACTTCGATCGGATCGAGGTGGAGAATACTTGAGTACCGAGTTTTTGGACTATCTAAAAGAGAATGGGATTCTCTCTCAGTGGACTCCTCCTATGACACCACAGCTTAATGGTGTATCGGAGCGTCGTAATCGAACTTTGTTGGACATGGTTCGATCCATGATGAGCTTCACTGAGCTTCCACCTTCGTTTTGGGGCTATGCGCTTGAAACGGCGGTATTGTTGTTGAACAACGTCCACACTAAAGCAGTGGACAAAACACCATACGAGTTATGGAATGGCAAAGCTCCTAAGTATTCGTACTTGAGGATTTGGGGATGTCCTGCTTACGTGAAGCGGACAGTGGGAGATAAGTTGGATAGTCGATCCAGCTTGTGTTATTTTGTGGGGTATCCGAAGAATTCAATCGGATATTATTTCTATTATCCTGCTGAAACAAAGGTGTTTGTTTCACGGAATGCCACCTTCTTGGAGAAGGAGTTCTTATTGGATAAGAAAGGCGAGATGATGGAACTCGAAGAAGTTCGAGAAGAACCCGAAATACAAAATAACGATCCCACACCTCAGGAACCATTGCTGGACACGCCTGCACCTAGAAGATCCGAGAGGACTTCTAGACCTCCAGTTCGATATGGTCTTCTTTTTGAAGAGGGTCAAGATGAACCCGACATTGGATGTGATCCAAGAAGCTTCAAGGAAGCAATTTCTGATGCGGATTCGAATTTATGGCTTGAAGCTATGCAATCAGAATTGGATTCGATGCATACTAACCAAGTCTGGACTTTAGTGGATCCTCCCGATGGAATTGTTCCAATAGGGTGTAAATGGATCTACAAAAGAAAGCTTGGGCCTGATGGTAAGGTATTGACCTACAAGGCGCGATTGGTGGCGAAAGGTTATACTCAAAGGCAAGGAGTTGACTATGATGAAACCTTTTCACCAGTCGCAATGTTCAAGTCCATAAGAATCCTAATTGCCATAGCTGCATGGTATGACTATGAGATATGGCAAATGGATGTGAAGACTGCTTTTCTTAATGGAGACATTAAGGAAGAAATCTATATGAAGCAGCCTGAGGGGTACACATCCATGGGAAGCGAGCATAAGGTATGCAAGCTTCAGAGATCAATTTATGGTCTAAAACAAGCATCAAGAAGTTGGAACCAGAAATTTGATGAAACAATTAAAGACTTTGGTTTCATCAAGAACCCGGAGGAACCTTGCGTGTACAAGAAAGTAGTTAAGGATGCGGTGACATTCTTAGTACTTTATGTTGATGACATCCTACTCATTGGGAATGATGTAGGGATGTTGCAGTCAACAAAGATATGGTTATCAGGTAGATTTTCGATGAAGGATTTGGGTGAGGCATCCTACATTCTTGGGATACAGATCTATAGGGATAGATCTAAGAGAATGATAGGACTCACTCAATCAACCTACATCGATACCATATTGAAACGGTTTTCAATGGATGGGTCCAAGAGAGGACATCTACCCATGTGTCATGGAGTTTCTCTATCCAAGTCTATGTGTCCCAAGACTGATGCAGAGATAGAGAATATGACACATGTACCATATGCGTCAGCTATAGGTAGTATCATGTATGGGATGATATCTACCAGACCGGATGTAGCATTTGCTCTGAGTGTCACGAGCAGATATCAGTCTAATCCTGGTCAGATGCATTGGAAAGCCGTGAAGGACATTCTTAAGTACTTGCGAAGGACTAAGAATATGTTCATGGTTTATGGAGGACGAGAACTCAAACTGGAAGGCTATACCGACTCTAGCTTCCAAAGTGATGTGGATGACTCGAAGTCAACCTCTGGATTTGTGTTCATGCTCAATGGCGGTGCTGTCTCTTGGAAGAGTTCCAAGCAGGACACCACAGCGGATTCCACCACTGAGGCTGAATACATTGCAGCATCAGCTGCTGCTAAAGAGGCCGTTTGGATGAGGAATTTCGTCCAAGAGTTGGGCGTCATTCCTGAATTTGTTGGTCCAGTCCCGGTGTACTGCGACAACACGGGTGCCGTTGCTCAAGCAAAGGAACCAAGGTCTCATCAAAGATCCAAACACGTACTGAGGAAATACCACATAATCCGGGAGATTGTGGAAAGAGGAGACATCAGTGTCGAACGAGTGGCCTCTGCAGACAATATCGCTGATCCACTTACTAAGCCTTTGCCAGGACCATTGTTTGACAAACATCGCGAAGCAATGGGTCTACGTAGTATGACTAGTTGGCTATAGGGCAAGTGGGAGACTGTAAGAGTGGGTGCCCAGTGAGCCAACTGTGTGGCTATGGGCTTTGTTGACTCTTTGTATAAACAATCTTTTGTTTAATATTATTTACACTTTTATGGCAATGACTTTATATTACTTCATATTGTTATATTGTGATATACTATTGTTGTTTTGATAAAGACCTTGAATATACTATAGTGTATGTAAGATGTGGTAGAACATGGAGATGTCTGTCATGAAATACATCTTATAGTCACTGTATATTCTAAAACCGTTCCTAGTCGATTGAGCCGTCCGAAAATAAGGATAAGGATCGCTCGAGTTTGAGACTAGCATTTGCGATGCGGAGTACCACGTTTCATTGGTAGGGAACATGGAGATGTTCGAAGCATGCAAATGGATTTTTCATAGGATGAATAATCGAACTACCCTATCCGGACTTTCCAAGTGGTTATCACTTATCGAGTGGAAAAAGTCCGCGGTTTTGGTTGTACACCATTAGTCCTTACGACTTGAAACATCATGGAGACTCTATATGCTAGTACTGTGCTTTGACTCGTTTACCGACTCTGAGGGGGTCATCAGGTGTCGAGATTGGGTACAGTTACGACACATATAGGAGTCAATGCATTGTTGTCAAGGATTCACCACATACTTGCGAGTGTGGATATCCTATGCGATCTGAGGAGATATTAGTGTGACAAATCTCTGGCCAGAGTACTTGATGTGATTTAAGAAATGGTTTCTTAGTAGCACATGCGATGTCACTAATTTGATCTTCAAGATGCATTGCATAGTTATCGAATCTTGAGCGACTCTCGATATACCAATGGTTGTTGATTCGATCGGGATATATGGATGAAGGGACCGTACTGTACGTTAACCAAAATCTACTGGTTCTTGTAGGCACTATCAGTGATACCTAGGGAATCATGGGGCGATGTTGCTAGGCGCTTTACCATGATTCGTTGGGCAAGTCGGAAAGTGTTGTTCCGAGTCACAAGGAGTTGTGAGCCCACGGCTAGCTGTATCCCTGAACCATTGAGGGTCACACAGTGTAATGGAGTTTTAATCCCCGTTGAGATAGTTAAATTTAAAGAGTTAAATTTAATGAACTAAGGAGTTGGACTTCTTAAATAAGAGTAAGGGAGTAGGATTTCCTAAAATGACATAGGGATGGACATTTTTGGAAACCACTGAATTCGGATTCAGGAAAATTTATTTTGACTTTAAAACGTGCAGAAATGGTTTCTGTGCACATTGGTGAAATCGTTTCATCAATCGGAGTCACGATGAATTTTATTAATTTCTGAACGAGCGGGCTTTGCTTGTCGGGCCCCAGCTTATGACTAATGGGCCCTAAGGTGTTAGTGGCCTGCATTATAAATAAGTTATTTCAGTACAGAAATTACACACAACAGGTCATAATTTTTGAGAGCAAAAATCGAAAACCCTAGTTCCTCTCAAATAATATTTCGGCCGCCCCCTTGCTCTGTCACAGAGAAATTCCGGTCTGTGATTTTGAATCGCAGTAAGGAATAACGAATCAGATTCGTTTATTCTCTTCGCAGAAAACTTCTGATAGATTTTCTAGTGCAATCTATCAGAGGGATTAAACCTCTGTTCGTGGACCTGATTGAAGGCGTTCATCGGTTCCAGGGAGAGACAACAAGAGCAGAATTGTTCTGTTGGTGTCCATTAATCTCGTTGCGAGATTTGAGGTAAAATTTATTTAATTTTTATTTAAATTTTACACACACACGTAATTCAATCGATGAACGGTTGATACCCATACCATGGAAACGTTCCATGAAAAAATTTTTAAACTTCCGCTGCACCGGGTATCAATCGCAATTGGTCTGGGAACTCGCCAGTTTTCAACAGCACAAACACAGATAGGGTGCATATCTGTTGCAAATATTAATCCAGAAAGACAACAATCTTCCACCATTTGAGATACACCTATCGTAGACAAGGATAAAGAACATACCTTTCTACTTAAGGCGTCCGCAGCTGCATTAGATTTTCCTGGATAATATTTAATCTCGCAATCGAAATCTTTCAATAAATCAAGCCATCTACGCTGTCTCATATTCAATTCTGATTGCGAAAACAGATATTTCAAACTTTTGTGATCTGAAAAGATTTCAAACTTCTCACCATAAAGATAATGTCGCCATATCTTCAATGCAAATACAATAGCGGCAAGCTCCAAATCATGGATAGGATATCGAGTCTCGTGTGGTTTTAACTGTCTCGAAGCATAAGCGATAACATGACCTCTCTGCATAAGCACACAACCCAGACCCTTGTGAGAAGCATCACAATATACAACAAAATCACCTGTACCTGATGGAATCGTCAAGACAAGTGCACTTGTAAGCCTTTTCTTCAACTCCAAGAAACTAGTTTCACAGGCTTCAGTCCAGACATACGGCTTATTCTTCTGAGTCAGTTGCGTAATAGGCTTTGCAATGCTGGAAAAATCTCTGATAAAACGTCTATAATAACCTGCCAAGCCCATAAAACTCCATATTTCTGGTACTGATGTAGGTCTAGGCCAATTTAATACAGCCTCGACCTTCCTTGAATCCACTGAAATCCCATCACCTGAAATAATATGCCCAAGAAACACAACTTTCTGCAACCAAAATTCACATTTCGATAACTTAGCATATAATTTCTCATTTCTCAAAGTTTGTAAAATGAGTCGGAGATGTTCAGCATGCTCATGTACATTCTTGGAATAGATCAAGATATCATCGATAAAAATAATGACAAAGTCATCCAAATATTTCTGAAATACCCGATTCATCAATCCCATAAATACTGCAGGAGCATTGGTTAAACCAAAAGGCATGACGATAAATTCATAATGTCCATACCTTGTTCTAAAAGCAGTTTTAGGAATATCTTCATCTCGTACTCTCAGTTGATGATATCCAGATCGCAAATCAATCTTCGAATAGATAGCTGAACCCTGTAGCTGATCAAACAAATCATCTATTCTAGGCAGTGGATATTTATTCTTGATGGTTACCTTGTTCAATTGACGATAATCAATGCATAAGCGCATGGAACCATCTTTCTTTCGTACAAACAGTACCGGAGCACCCCAAGGTGAAACACTCGGTCTAATGTACCCCTTGGCTAACAAATCTTCCAATTGATCCTTCAACTCCTTCAATTCAATATGTGCCATTCTGTAAGGAGCCTTGGATATTGGTTGCGTACCTGGCATTAGATCAATACTGAAATCTATATCTCGTACTGGAGGTAAACCAGGAATTTCATCAGGAAATACATCAGCAAATTCATGCACAACTGGAATATCTGTTACTGCTGGACTGGATTTCAATACATCGACTGCATAAATCAGAAATCCTTTCGCCCCTCTCTGCAATAAACAGGTCATAGATAACACAGATATCAAAGGAATCTTGGCTCGAGAACCCTTACCGTAGAATTTCCATTCAGATGCCATTTCTGGTCTAAATCGAACCACTTTCTGGAAACAATCTACAGTTGCTCTGTACTTGGTTAACATGTCGATACCAACAATACAATCGAAATCTGATAATCCAAGTACTATACAATCTATATTAATCACATTCCCGTCATATTGCAACGCACAATTTCGAATCATTCGAACAGATATAATACCTTCACCCAACGGTGATGAAATAGAAACAACAGTAGGCAATGGCTCAGAAGATAAAGAATGCATCATAACAAATTTTTCAGAGATGAATGTATGAGATGCACCTGTATCTATCAAAACATAGGCAGGATAACCATAAATAAAGCAGTTACCTGCTATGACATCGTCAGGTGCCGCCTGTGCCTGTTCCTCAGTAAGTGCAAAAACTCGAGCCTGTTGTCTAGGAGGTTGAGTCACAGTCTGGCTTCCTCCTCCTTTGGTCTGTTGCTGAGGTTGCTGAGGCTGAAATGAATGCACTGATTGCCTTTCGGCCTGAGGTATTGGTCGAGAAGAACTTTCACCTATAGCTCTTTGAGGACATACCTTGGCATAGTGACCAGGTTGACGACAAATATTGCAATTACCTGTCACACCTTGCACTGATCACTTGAATGTTTTCCACCACACTTAAAACAGAATGCTCCTGATTCACCAGTTCTCTGACCTGCCCCAAACTGTCTCTGTCCACTAGAACTTGAAGAACTACTACCTGGCTTCTTAAATTGCTTTCCCTTTGGCCTGAATCTAGAATCCTTTCTGCCACTGCTTCCTCCCTCAAATCTGGGAGATGTTTGCTGAAACTGTGGCGGATTCTGTGGAATGAAAGCTGATACAGGCTGGGGAAATGGCTGTGGAATGAACGGTGTTCCTCTTTGTCGCAAAATACCTGCTTCGGCTCCCTTAGCTTTGTTCAAGGCATCAGCAAAAGTATTTGGTCGTCCACTGTTCACCAAGGTAAACATATCTGGATTAAGGCCATTGATAAACTGATCCGCCATTGCTTCATCAGTAGCTGCTATATGTGGTGCAAACTTCAAAAGACTTGAAAATTTGGCCACATATTCCTCGATATTCAAATTACCTTGCCTTAGATTGGCAAATTCAGAACCCTTATCCTTCCTGTAGGAGACTGGAAAGAAACGTTGATATAACTCAGTTTTAAATACAGTCCAGGTGATAATCGTACCTCGTTGTTCCAATGCCTGTTTGGTAGTAATCCACCAACTTTTGGCAACTTCATGAAGTTGATGTATTACCAGTCGGATACGACGATCATCTGTATAATCGAGTGATTCAAACAGTTGTTCTATATCTTCAAGCCAATTCTCACAATCCACTGAATTTTCTGTTCCTTTCAATTTTGGCGGTTTGAATGACTGAAATCGTTTTAACAAAGTCTCCATTGAAGTAGCAGTAGGATCCAACGGGTCAGTAGATGTACTACCCTGTGCATTCTGAGTTTCAACAATTGGCGCTGGTACTTGTACTGGTTCAGCTGGAGGAACCACTAATGGCTGTCTAATGACCGGTGCTTTACGGGGAGGCATATCTGATTGTCAAACAGATTAGTGTATAAACAATATAATATGCAGAAATTTATTCCATCCTTCTCTGATAAGCATTCTCATGCATTCTCATGAGAATTCAGGTTCTGACTAAGGATATTCTGGAATACAATTGCATATATATAGCATGCAGTAGCAATAAAAGCAAATAATCATGCAATCACATAATTATTGCTATATATAAAGCATGCTAGCAGATAATGCACATAATCAGATATAACATGTACTCTCATGCAATATTAAACAATCAGACAGACTCAAACTACCCCTCTCATCAACTTCTATCTATATCCAGAAACTTATGCTCTGATACCACCTATTGTGGGGACCCGGGTTGCTAATCTTATCTTAGGGTAATTTATTGTAATTAACAATTAAACAAGTACTTAAAAGAATTAAAAAAAAACAAGAGCTAAAAAAAAAATTTTTGTTTTACAAGGCAGGGTCTCGCTCGATCGGGGAAAATTGGCTGATCGAGCGAGCACAAATGCTCGAACACTCTGTAATATGCTGTCAAAAATCTTCTGCCAAAGAATGGATAAACAAGTCATAATCTTTTATACATGCTACAAAATCAAATACATGCTATCTTATAACGTCTTACAAGCTTCTAAACATAGTAAACATAAACTAGCATGTATTCAAGCCATAATATACAAAGTTCTTGTATCACTTCTAGCATGGTTCAACAACATAAAGTACAAGTCGTGCTACTTAAGCCCGTGTCCTCACTTGCTATGCCTCTATCTCGAGCTATCCTTGTCTTTTCTGACTAGCTCCTGCCCCACCTATTGCCATGCACACATACAAAACAAAGCAATAGCCGGATAACTCCGGTGAGAATAAAATCCCAGTATAAACAACTTTAAACGCGAGATAATAAACGTGAATGCAATGCAAATGGCAAAGGAAGGCTATCAAGCTGATATCAATAAAACTTAGTTCTTTGGGATCCCGAGGAATAAAATAACTATCAAACCACCGACACTCCCATTCGAGGCGGCATCAAGTATTTTAGTCCTCTGACTTTGGTACAACTATAGTGAGTCTTCTGGCTCTGAACATAAATCCATATTCTGTGCCATGAGTCAAGCTGACTCTAGAAATAAATCTACATTCCATGCCACTCACTACAGCTCTCCAAACGTCATCTGCACTCTAGGCGATGGCTGCCCTCTGTGCTATTAAGGCTGGAGTTCAAGATGAATGAAACATAAGCTGTATGCATTAAAAGCTATAAAACACATCTTGAACAACTAAGCATATAAGCAAACAAAGCAGTACAAACAAATAATCACATAAGAAATATAAAGAAACAAGTATGTGATTGACATGGGAATACTTGAAATGAAAGCTATTTCAAGCGTTCTATCCCATCTGGATTTGCTGTCATTTATACCTTTCTATGTCACGTCTGAAAGTACTTCAAATCTGCAAGTACATCAATGAGAATTCATATCAAAAGGTTGCTCCACTTCTCAACTCAATCTCAAGTGCAAATGCTAGCAAACCTTGCTTCAAATCCTTCTCGGTTTGACTCGGAGATCTCGAGTTCGGCAACTTCGATAGAAAGCTGATAAATTACATATCGAATAACTAACAAGATCAGATGCCATTCAAACCATGCTTCGTTAAATCAACAATATCAAAGTCTTGACATTTTGCAAATCGACGGCATAACGGCTAAAACCGGCAATCCAAACAATATCCAAATCAATCCAACAATCCAGATAACTTATAATCTCTAACATATCATCTCATTACCATAAAAATCAGTATCAATCAAACATGGTAGTGTTCGAATTATTCTTCCCAAATTCATATAAAATCCGAACGACAGTCTTTTTCCGAACCGTCTGCGAATACACGATCGGTACAGCTGATATACGCATATATGATAAAATCATAATTTTCCATCTTTCACATAAAAATAAAATCTGAGATATGTGAATAAAACATGTACCAAATCGAAGGTCTCGGAGCGGTGATCGCAGATATATATTTCTTTCAAATTTCTGACTACCGAATCGCAAGATATCGAAGTTTGAAAGGGCTGAAAAATCTGAAAATGGCGTGAGGGCTTGTTTCTGATTCCTTCTCCTTCTATTCTGAACATACACGTGAGAATGATAGGAATTAGGTGGACATGTAGATAAATATTGCATATTTGCACTTTAGTCCCTGAAATTTTGGCTATTTGCAATTCAGTCCCCGAAAAAGTGATTTAATTCAATTTCAATCCTTTTCAATTTAAGAATATTAGAATTTAATTCTAAACTCTAAATATTCCCAAATTAAATATTCTCGAATTAAAATTAAATAATCCCGGGCCTTACATGTATGTTTGTCATTTTGCGATTTCGGTCCTCTATGTTTTCATATTTCAGTTTAAATCCTGCATGTTTTGATTTTTGGCAATTTCAGTCCTTTTTCTTCGAAAATGCTTACGTGGCATTGTGCACATCAGCTCCACATCAGCACTGCATCGGTTCCACATCAGCGCCACATAAGAAAAAGGACTAAAATTGCCAAAAAAATAAATATTACGGAATAAAAACTGAAATTTAAAATATAGAGATCCGAAATCGCAAAGTGACAAACATAGCGGACCAAAAAAGCAATTTTCCCTATTTATTACAACCATTGTTTCGAACAACTAGATATTCAATTAGATTTGTAACACAATTATTGAAGAAAGATTGTTCAAACTCATTTTGTAATACATATTGTACAAATTATATTACATTGAATTTTACTATTGACTAAATTAAATATCATGAAAATCATTAATTAACTGTGGATTACTCTCTTCTCATCTCAACACATTTATTTTACAACACTTGTCCACAATGAAAGTGTATTCTCACGTGTATCGCAACTGTCTTTTGCTAGTCTATGCCTATTTAAAAGTGTGAATAAAAGGTCAAAGTTTTACAATTGTAAAATAACAACTTTATCCTTTTATTTACACTATAAGAAAAACCATATAAAAATATATAGGGTTATGAAAGTAAAAACAACATTTTAGTTAGAGCATAAACGTAAATCAATATTTATATTATATGTAAAATTAATTATTATGATAAGGTTAAAATTTACAAAGTGTGTGCATATTAGATAAGGATTCAGTTTCCAAAAAAATTGAAATACAAAAATACTTTATAATCAATATTTATATTATATGTAAAATTAATTATTATGATAAGGTTAAAATTTACAAAGTGTGTGCATATTAGATAAGGATTCAGATTCCAAAAATTTGAAATATAAAAATACTTTATTTTTTATTTTCTTGTAGATAATATAATAAGATCAAAATTCACAAAGTGTGTGCATATTAGATAATAAGGATTCAGTTTTAAAAAAAATTGAAATAACAAAATACTTTAGTTTCTATTTTCTTGTAGATAAATTAAAGTGAATATATTTTTCCACAAATATTTTTAAAAAAAATTAACAAAAATCTTAATTAAATACTAAGAGATTGAAAAACCAAATATTTGATTTTTATTTGTTTGTAGACTGGATAAACGTATTTTTTTTAAACAATCTTATATATTTTAATTTGTGTAAGGACCTATTAAGATAAATAATTATATCATAAGTTCATATTTAAATATAAAATATTATTAGATTTTTAAAGTTATTAGTATAAAATAAGACGAATTTGTGATAAGAAACAGACCATAATTGCACAAGAATAATTAAAAAACAATAAAAAAACACTAGCTGTAATAATTGCATAGGTTTCAATATCAATATTGTGACAAGGTAAAACTACATTAAATACTATATTTATAATCTTACATGAGTTATGATAATGTCTTTTTCTAAACTGTTAATGTAGATATAAAATAATGATGACCATAAATGAAAAAATTATTGAAACTCGGGTGTTACATTGTTCGAAAATATTGTAAATTTTTTATTAGTTGTAATATTAAAGATTATATTGATTTCATAACTAAACATGTAATAGTTTTTCTTTCAAATAGTATATATATTACCAATATTATAAAATATAATTTATTTAAAGAACGACAACACTTCAATAAAGGGATGATAATGGACCGATTCTAAACTTAGCCTTCTATTAAACCTGCCCAGAGAGACGAGTTTAGACTCGCCTAAATGTGTTCACAAACCGGTCCGCGTGGGTCTTCGCATTTGGCCAAACCCACCATAGAAATTGCTATTAATAAAGATGATAAGAATATTGATTTTTTCATAGAGAAAAAATAATGCATGGTAAATGGAAAAAATCGTGAAATAGATAAAAATTCAGCATATAGAGGAGAAATATATATTAATAATTTAAATTAAGGATTAGAATGCATTATTATTATTATTATTATTATTAATATTATTATTATTATTATTATTATTATCATAATAATAATAATTATTATTACATAAATAAATACTCATAAAAATAGTAATTAACACATAAATTAGAACATTACAAAATAAATATTTTATTTAATTTGATTAGCATATCTTACTTATTAGCAAATACATAATAAATCATATCGATTCAAAGCATACATACATAAGAAAGAAAATAAAACAAATGCATGGTACCAAACATATCATACTTGCTCAATCTTAATCAACCGAATGATGAGAACTCGAGTTAATAATTGATTCTTTCACAAAGAAATAAAAAACGGATGGTAAATGAAAAAAAAATTGAGAGAAAAATTCAAAATATAAAAGGAAAAAATAATTGCGCAATAATTTAAATTAAGGTTTAAAATGTATTATCTATATTACATTTGTTTACCATAAATCAATAGTCACAAAATAAATAATCAATACTAAAGATAAGAAATTACAAAATAAATATTTAATTTAATTAACTTATCTCACTTATTAAAAATACAGAATAAATAATATTGTTTGAAAGAATAGATACATGAGTTAGAAAATAAGACGAATTCAAGATACGAAACAAACCATAATTGCTTAAGATTACTCAAGAAAACAATAGAAAACACTAACTGTAATAATTGTATATGTTTCAATATCAACATTGTGACAAGGTAAAACTACAATAAAATCTATATTTATAAAATTACATGAGTTATTGATAATGTGTTATTCTAAACTGTTAATGTAAATATAAAATAATGATGACCATAAATGATAAAAATATTGAAACTCTGGGGTTATATTATTCGAAAATATTGCAAATTTTTTTATTAGTTGCAATGTTAAATATTATATTGATTCCATAACTAAACATGTAATAGTTTTTCTTTCAAATAGTATATATATTACCAATTATTATAAAATATACTTTATTTAAAGAACGACAACACTTCAATAAAATGATGATAATTCACTGGGTCTAAACTTAGCCTTGTATTAAACCTGCCTCGGAGAGACGAGTTTAGACTCCCCCAAACGTGTTGCTATTAATAAAGATGATAAGAAAATTGACTTTTCATAGAGAAAAAATAATGCATGATAAATAGAAAAAAAATCGTGAAAGAGATAAAAATTTAACATATAGAGTAAAAAATATTTATTAATAATTTAAATTAAGGTTTAGAATTCATTATTATTATTATTATTATTATTATTATTATTATTATTATTATTATTATTATTATTATTATTATTATTATTATTATTATTATTATTACATAAATCAATACTTGTAAAACAAGTAATTAACACATAAATTAGAATATTACAAAATGAATATTTTATTTAATTTGATTAACATATCTCACTTATTATCAAATATATAATAAATCATATCAATTCAGAGCATACATACATAAGAAAGAAAATAAAACAAATACATGGTACCAAACATGTCATACTTGCTCAATATTAATCAACCAAATGATGGAAACTCGAGTTAATAATTGCATAAGAATCAATATCAATATTGTGCAAAAAAAAAAAAACTACATTGAAAATTATATCTATAGGCTAACATGAATTATTGATAATGCATTATTTTAAACTGTTAATATATATAACTATAGAATAACAGTGACTGTAAGTGATGAACATTGAAACTGTAAGCTTTTGGTAAAGTGACAAGCGATCGGTCCTACAATTGGTATCAGAGCTAAGGTCACGAGTTCGATTCTCATTGATTACAAGGAGTGCAATGAAGATTGTTGAATGCAATAATTTTTCTTGCTGGGTAAAACAATCGAACCATGAAGCTTGGCTGCTGTGCGGTTTAAAAGATTTGAGTTGCACTATTACCGCCAGTTATAGATTTTGGTAAAGCAGCAAGCGCTTGGTCCTATATATTGTTACAAATTATTAATAAAATCTTTTTTATTTATAGGACAACATCACTTCAATATACTACAAGATTTTAGAGACACAAAATAAAAAATATATACATTTATTCTCAAAATGGATAAGACGGTTGAAATACAAGACAAAATGTTAACAATTTTAATCAAAAGCATTCAACATTCTAGAAAAAATTTAGCAACAAAAATTATTGCAACAGTAGATTTCGAACAACTTAGCATGAAATTTGAAAATAGAAAAAACGTCCAATAACATATTGATTTTTAACGATATTGACTTACAAGTAATAGAAGATAATAACACAAGAATTAAGTACAATGAAATTATTTATACTCTTGCAAAGAATTATTTCAGCATGATCCAACAAAAGAATAAAAAAAATAAAGATATAAAAATAAAAATAATTTATAGAGAAAACATCACAAGAATTATTATCGAATATGATGAGAAAATTATTTATTTTAAGAATAAATAATGGATGGCAAACGATAAAATCGTGAAAGAAAAAAAAATGGTTATGTAAAGAAAGAAAAAACGTTGTAATTTAATTTAGAATTTAATTTCAAAATCAGTAGTGGTAAAATAATTTTTCAACACTATGTATTACTTATTATATTTTTTCTTAAATTTATTTATTAAATATGTCATGACATCAAATTATATATTTTTCTTAATGTCTAATTTATACAAAATTATAGTATTTGTTACAACCATTATTTGCAATAACGTCTATAAATTCAATTAGACTTGTAACATATAAAATATTTAAACAAAGGTTATGCGTACTCATTTTATAAAAAATGTTGTAAAGATCATATTACATTGAATTTAATATTTACTAAAATATCATGAAGAGTATTAATTAATTGCATGTTTATCTGTTCTCATCTCAACTCATTTATTTAACAATATTTATCGATAATAAAAATTTGTTCCCACGTGCAATGCACGTGACTTTTACTAGTATATATAAATGAGTAAAAAATTAGATATGAAATTTTTTATTATCAATATTTTTAAACATAATTTCATTCTCATAAAATAAATTAAAACCTGGGGTGAACACACCGAGAGGATAAATCTCTTCGAAATATTAATTTTTTTAATTTTCAGAATATATTTAAAAATAAATATCTTGTTTTCCAACAATATTCCTCAGTTTTCGCTAGTGCATGCAATGTATGATTTCATATTTTAATTAACGTAACCAAAATCCAAAATGTCGAATATATCCAGAGTGTAGCTTAGATGATTAAAAAAAAGGCATGAAACTCTTATGAAACGGTCTTACTAGTCAAATTTGTGAGACGAGCCTCCTATTTGGGACACTCATGCATGAAAAAATATTATTTTTTTAATGTCAAAATATTACTTTTAATTGTAAATAAGTTGAGTTGATCCGTCTCACGAATAAAGATCCGTGAGACCGTCTCACAATAGATCTACTAAAAAAATGGAGATAATAGATATATATAGAGAGATGAGTACTCGATGGCTTTTATTCAACCCAAATGAAAACCATATCTAGTCTTGCCTTTTGTTGGGGGAAATAAATGGTCAGCAGTCTTTAATTTCTAAAATTTAGCCAAAATAAATAATTCATGATTCACAAAATATTAAAATAGGAATCGATATATTAAATTAAGTGATGTTGATATAAAAATAGCTCACTTCAAGGACCATATGTAGTCTCTGTATAGTTGATTAATTTTTTTTTTTTCTAGTACCATGTTTGTCTATTTGCGATTTTGATCTTCTATGTTGTCAAACTCTAGTTTTAATATGCTATATTTGTTTTTTTTAAAGAAATTTAATATTTTTTTTCAATGTGAACACCAATATTAAGCTTGATGTGTATAATATCACGTCAACGTATCCGATATGACATGCCTATATGTATGGAATTGGCACTCTCTCATATTGGCCTCTAGCTTCCCTCTGGTGGATGCAAATAAGAGTATGAATAAAGAGTGCTTGTTCGCACCTGATTTTCTCGAGGGCAGATGCTCCTACATCAGACTAACACCGTGCTCACTTTAAATAGCATCGAAGGTCCACGACGAAAGGATTGGAATAAAAAGTAAACAAAAAGTGGTCGGTTATGCTCATTCTCACGGGTAGGAAATCGAGGCCATTGGCTCATGTTGAGGGCCAAGAAGTTGCCTCTTTCTTTTGCAGCGTCTAGCTAATACTTATTCTGATTATCTTGTGTACTAATTTCATTAAATTCTTCGGAATAACTCCAAAAAATTCTATTTATAATTGATGTAATATTAAAAAAAATGTTGTAATTCACTGTAGATCGATCAGATAGTACCCCATTAATACATAAAGAAGAAAATATTTCATGGTTTGAATATAAGAAAATATCAACTAGAAATATTCACCTCAACTATGTGTAACTCGTTTGAATCACATCTTAATCAATATGTATTAACGAGCTAGCTAGGACAATCACATCCACATAAAAATATAATAAATTAATTATTCAAGTGCAAACTATTGTCCGAAAGCTTGTTTGATTTTTTGGAAGTAATATTGCAAGTTGCAACGAAGTACAGTTTTTTTACCTGAGAAACTAAGCAGATCAGGTACGTAAACTGAAAGGAATTTTAATTCCTTGAAAATTTTTCCTTAAGCGTGTTAATTATAATATTGAATTTTGCCTTCTAGACAAAAGATTTGATATGATATGATTAAATATTTGATGATCTCGATAATATATTTAGGATAGATATTTAACTTAATTATATCTTGATATCGAATTGAAAGGATTTATGAAATATTATCAAGATATGAATTGATAGAGTAAATATTTATGTGCTATTATCGAAAATATTGAGATAGATATTTGCCTAGATTAATTAATATCTTGATAAGGAAATATTGTGTATTATTGATTATCATATATTATCAAGATATAATCAATTATATTTAAAAGAGTTTTATTCCTAACAAAGACTAATTTCCTTATTTCTGTAGGACTCTACAAGAAAATTCTTTCATGTTTGGACTCTCATCTATAACTAAAGGATTCTGCGCACAAACAATCGTACACTTCATAGGAGAATTCATAAGAGCTTTCAGAGAAAATCACATTGAAGAATTCGAAGATTATGAAGCAATTTTGTAGTCGTCGTTACTACTTGTCCCCGTGCTGTCGTTCGTGTTGAAGACATCAAAGACAACACTGTGGAAACTGTGTTGTTGAATATCTTTTCTGTCTCTTCAATTTAGGCTACGGGAGTTGCATCCGATTTCTTTTATATTCTGTTTATATAGGATGCAAGTTTGATTTCTCGACTTGTTGAGAAATTTAGGATTTATTGACTTTTCGTAAAATCACTAGGATTATTTTTGTAAGACTGATCTTACGTTTACTAGTGATATTTAGCCCTAAGGAACCCGCACGAGTTTTTATACTCGTGCAAAATTAATTTCTTGTGTTATTTATTTTTGTTTATTTTCCGCTGCACTGTGTTGTCGTTGATGTTGTGACATTGCGGACAACACTGACTCTTGATTTTAACCTACAATTACAATACGATTTCTGTCATAAACCATGCATGTACATTTTACGTCAAATAAGAACAATTTTTGGCTCCAAAAATTATAGCAAATTTACATATGCAATCGATTTTAAATAATATATTTTATTTATTTTTAATTATATTTTTATAGTTGGATGAGTTTTCTTCTAATAATATGAGATTGCTTCAGTAGTATGCATGTCATGCCATGCCCGCATGTGTATATATATATATATATATATATATATATATGAATTTCTTTATATATATATATATATATACTCAACAAAAAAAAATATAAATGAAAAATAGTTATATAAATATTTTTTTCTTGGGGAAAATAAATTTTTTTTTCCAATATTTTCTTTTGGTCCACTAAGTTTTTAAAATTTGATTTTGATATACTAAATTTTGATTTTAAATCATTTTAGTCCAACAGTCGACGTGGCAAAAAACATGACAATTATAATTTTTGATGTTAGCATTTTTTTATGCCATAATAATATTTTCTAGTGTCACATAAGTACTCCAGTAAAATAAGACTGAAATCCAAAAAATGAAAGTTAATGCACTGAAGTTTGGAAATTTAGTGAACCAAAACCCATAATACAAAAGTAATTAGTGGACCTAAACAAGTTATTTTCCGTTTTTCTTACATATTATTTCGCTTCTCATAACATATAGCCAGGCCTACAATTTTTCATTCCATTTTTTGCAAATGAAATATATATATGATTTCATATATTTTAATTAACTTAACCAAAATGTCGAATATATCCTTAGGGTAGCCTATATATATATCCTTCATTGCACAACATATATAAATATATGGCAAAGTTTAGGCTTGGTATAACTTTCGTCCTTTTCACTTATTTTCATGCAACAGTTCTGTTATGCCAGAGCATCGAACCGATCGATACATGGTTTCAAAATATAAAGCTACTCCCAATACCAAAATTTGCTATCATTGAGTTCTATGATCAAGATGTTCTATCGGTTAATGGTGAAACATCTTATGTGATAGCTACATCTAGTATCACTTCGACTTCGCCAACCGTTTTTGGTCAGTTATCCATGGTGGATAACCTAATAACCGCCGGACCGGATCCTAACTCAGCAGCGATAGGCCGCAGGCAAGGGCTGGTTGGTCTATGTGACCTGAATGAACTTGCAGTATACTTGAGCTTAAACTTCATCTTCAATGGGGGCATGTATAATGGAAGTACCATCTCCGTATTAGGAAGAAGGCCTGTGCTAAAGAATCAGCAAGAGATATCTATTGTCGGAGGTACCGGAGATTTTCGACTAGCACGAGGCATTGCTGTCCTGAACACATATGTGCTTAATACTACCGGCGACTATATTGTCAAATATACTTTATATGTCACTTATCTTTAAATCGAAAAACAGTTATCGTAGTTGTATTCCAGTGCAATATATGAAACTGCATGTGTATGATAAAATAAAACTAAAATTGTGAGAGATTTTTCTCTCTTAATTATATATTAATATGAAGGGCATATATGTGTGATCTTACAACAAATTTCTAGTAGGCACCCTTTAATTTTTTCCGTCGTAGGGCCTCTCTTTGGTCGAGTTGACTTCTAATTAATTTCACCAAGTTTTAATTTATAACTCGGGTTTTGTCGATTTAAGTCTTTAACCTTGCTCGATCCTATATCGAGGAAAGCCAAACCCTATAACTCGATTGATTGGCTTTATTTGGACTACCCAGTGGGAATTTTCCTCTTTTTTTAAAAAAAAAATTTAATAGAAAAACAGGTGACTACGCGATGCCAACGGGTGGCCCACTAAATAATAAATACTAGTCGACAATGCATACACGTTGCTTGTTTATATAGCCACATTTATTAAGCTAGTAAAAGTCACATGCGTTGCATGTGAGAACAACTTTTTATTATCGATAAATATTGTTAAATAAATGAGTTGAAATGAGAAGAGATAAACATGCAATTAGTTAATAATCTTCATGATATTTTAGTAAATATTAAATTCAATGTAATATGATCTTTACAACATTTTTTATAAAATGAGTACGAATAATCTTTGTTTAAATATTTTATATGTTACAAGTCTAATTAAATTTATAGACGTTATTGCAAATAATGGTTGTAACAAATACTATTATTTTGTATAAATTAGACATTGAGGAAAATATATAATTTGATGTCATGACATATTTAATAAATAAAATTTAAGAAAAAATATAATAAATAATACATAGTATTGAAAAATTATTTTACCACTACTGATTTTGAGAAAATAATAATAATATAGTTAATGCATTCTAAACTCTAAAGTAAATTACAGCGTCTTTTCTTTCTTTACATAACAATTTTTTCTTCTTTCACGATTTTTTTGTTTGCCATCCATTATTTATTCTTTAAAAAAAATTCTCATCATATTCGATAATAATTCTTGTGATGTTTTATCTGTCAATTATTTTTATTTTTATATATTTATTCTTTGATTATTTTGTTGAATCATGCTGAATCAATTCTTTGCAAGAGTATAAATAATTTCATTGTAGTTCATTCTTGTGTTATTATCTTCTATTACTTGTAAGTCAATATCGTTAAAAATCAATGTGTTATTGAACGTTTTTTCTATTTTTAAATTTCATGCTAAGTTGTTCGAAATCTACTATTGCAATAATTTTTGTTGCTAAATTTTTGCTCGAATGTTGAATGCTTTTGATTAAAATTGTTAACATTTTGCCTTGTATTTCAACCGTCTTATCAATTTTGAGAATAAATGTATATATTTTTTATTTTTTGTCTCTAAAATCTTGTAGTATATTGAAGTGATGTTGTCCAATAAATAAAGAAGATTTTATTAATAATTTGTAACAATATATAGGACCGAGCGCTTGTTGCTTTACCAAAAGCTATAACTGGCGGTAATAGTGCAACTCAAATCTTTTAAACAGCGCAGCAGCCAAGAGTCATGGTTCGATTGTTTTATCCAGCAAGAACAATTACTGCATTCAACAATATTCATTGCACTCATTGTAATCAATGAGAATCGAACTCATGACCTTAGCTCTGATATCATTTGTAGGACTGGTCGCTTGTCACTTTACCAAAAGCTTACAGTTTCAATGTTCATCACTTACAGTCACCGTTATTCTATAATTATATATATTAACAGTTTAAAATAATACATTATCAATAACTCATGTTAGCCTATAGATATAATATTCAATGTAGTTTTTTTTTTTTTTTTCACAATATTGATATTGATTCTTATGCTATTATTAACTCGAGTTTCCATCATTTGGTTAATTAATATTGAGCAAGTATGACATGTTTGGTATCATGCATTTGTTTTATTTTCTTTCTTATGTATGTATGTATGTTCTGAATCAATATGATTTATTATGTATTTGATAATAAGTGAGATATGTTAATCAAATTAAATAAAATATTCATTTTGTAATGTTTTAATTTATGTGTTAATTACTTGTTTTATAAGTATTGATTTATGTAATAATAATAATAATAATAATAATAATAATAATAATAATAACAACAACAACATATATAATACATGTTAAACCTTAATTTAAATTATTAATAAATATTTTTTTACTCTATATGTTGAATTTTTATCTCTTTCACGATTTTTTTCTATTTATCATGCATTATGTTTTCTCTATGAAAAGTCAATATTCTTATCATCTTTATTAATACTAATTTATATAGTGGGTCAGGCCAAACGTGAAGACCCACCCGGACCTGTTTGTGAACACGTTTGGGCGAGTCTAAACTCGTCTCTTCTGGGCAGGTTTAATACAAGGCTAAGTTTAGACTCAGTCCATTATCATATTTTTATTGAAGTGTTGTCGTTATTTAAATAAAGTATATTTTATAATAATTGGTAATATATATACTATTTGAAAGAAAAACTATTACATTTTTAGTTATGAAATCAATATAATATTTAACATTGCAAATAATAAAAAAATTTCAATATTTTCGAATAATATAACCCCCGAGTTTTAATATTTTTTTCATTTATGGTCATCATTATTTTATATCTACATTAACAGTTTAGAATAAGACATTATCAATAACTCATGTAAGTTTATAAATATAGTATTTAATGTAGTTTTACCTTTTCACAATGTTGATATTGAAACATATACAATTATTACAGTTAGTGTTTTCTATTGTTTTCTTGAGTAATCTTAAGCAATTATGGTTTGTTTCGTATCTTGAATTCGTCTTATTTTTTAACTCATGTATGTATGCTTTCAAACAATATTATTTATTATGTATTTGTTAATAAGTGAGATAAGTTAATTAAATTAAATATTTATTTTGTAATTTCTTATCTTTAGTGTTGATTATTTATTTTGTGACTATTGAATATTTATGAAAAACAAATGTGATATAGATAATGCATTCTAAACCTTAATTTAAATTGTTGCGCAATTATTTTTCCTTTTATATTTTGAATTTTTCTTTCTCAATTTTTTTTTCCATTTACCATCCGTTTTTTATTTCTCTTTAAAAGAATCAATTATTAACTCGAGTTTCTATCATTTGGTTGATTAATATTGAGCAAGTATGATATGTTTGGTACCATGCATTTGTTTTATTTTATTTCTTATGTATGTATGCTCTGAATAGATATGATTTATTATGTATTTGCTAATAAGTAAGATATGTTAATCATGCAAATTAAATAAAATATTTATTTTGTAATGTTTTAATTTATGTGTTAATTACTATTTTTACGAGTATTGATTTATGTAATAATACTAATAATAATGATAATAATAATAATAATAATAATAATAATAATAATAATAATAATAATAATAATAATAATAATAATAATAATAATAATAATAATAATAATAATAATAATGCATTTCAAAACTTAATTTAAATTATTAATTAATGTTTTTTCTTTATATGTTGAATTTTTATCTATTTCACGATTTTTTTTCTATTTACCATGCATTATTTTTTCTTTATGAAAATATCAATATTCTTATCATCTTTATTAATAACATTTTTATGGTGGTTCTGGCCAAACACGAAGACCCACGCGGACCTGTTTGTGAACATGTTTGGGCGAGTCTAAACTCTTCTCTCTCGGACAGGTTTAATACAAGGTTAAGTTTAGAACCGGTCTATTATCATCCCTTTATTGAAGTGTTGTCGTTTTTTAAATAAAATATATTTTATAATAATTGGTAATATGTATACTATTTGAAAGAAAAACTATTACATGTTTTGTTATGAAATCAATATAATATTTAATATTGCAACTAATTAAAAAAATTACAATATTTTCGAACAATGTAACCCCGAGTTTCAATAATTTTTTCATTTATGGTCATCATTATTTTATATCTACATTAACAGTTTAGAATAAAACATTATCAATAACTCATGTAAGATTATAAATATAGTATTTAATGTAGTACCTTATCACAATATTGATATTGAAACATATGCAATTATTACAGCTAGTGTTTTTTATTATTTTTTATTATTCTTGTGCAATTATGGTCTGTTTCTTATCATTAATTCGTCTTATTTTATAACTCGTGTATGTATGTTTTCAAGCAATATTATTTATTTTGTATTTGTTAATAAGTGAGATAAGTTAATTAAATTAAATATTTATTTTGTAATTTCTTATCTTATGTATTGATTATTTATTTTGTGACTATTGATTTATGAAAAACAAATGTAATATAGATAATGCATTCTAAACCTTAATTTAAATTATTGCGCAATTATTTTTTTCTTTTATATTTTGAATTTTTCTCTCTCACTTTTTTTTTTTTTTCCATTCACCATCCGTTTTTTATTTCTCTATGAAAAAATCAATATACACATGCATCATCTTAATAGAATTTTTGTGATGATGTCTTTTTATATCAATCATTTACATTTTGCTATCGTTATTATTTTATTTTTTCGTTGGACATATTTTTTTTATTACTAAAAATATTTAGTTACAAGAATAACAATAATTTCATCGTTTCCAACTACATTCTGGTATGTATTGTCTTCTATTACTTGTATGTCAATATCGTTAATGATTGATGTAATTGTTGGACATCTTCTTTTATTTTTAATTTATTATTTTTAAAAATCTAATTATCTCCTTTTGATTATAATGTTTTCGTTGCCGAAATTTTTGATTGAATTTTCAATATCATTAGTTAAAAACGTTTACATTTCATCTTTTATTTCAACTTTTTTTTTTATTTTGAGAGTAAATACATATTCTTATTTATTTTGATGTATTTAATATTCCTTCATTAATTGTAAGACTATCTCATAATTTTTTTAATGGTTTTAGCTTTTATGAAGAGGAAAATTAGTTAACTTTTTTTTAATTTCAACTTTTGTATATATGATATGTGTGTGTTGGTGTATTTTTTATTTATTATTTTAGATTAAAACTTGACTCTACTTGAATTGATTTATTTCAACATGAGTGGGGACAATTCCTAAATATATCCCTGTATCTTTTTCATTTTTCGTATTATATCCCTTTCACTTTTCATGTTCCAAATATATCCCTGATTCATTAAATAGTTTCTTGAATTTGTCCTTAAAACTAAATAATGTCCATTCTACCCTTTATTTCTCTATTTAAAATTTAAAGGCTTAATCCCATCATGCTTCCGTCAGTAAATTAAAGCAGAATACCTCTTTGACCACACTGTTTCCGGGTTATGTCCAATGGGTTTTACAGGTTGTTCCTCACAACCAAACCACGCGATCGCAACCGATGGTTTCTGACACAGACTCCTTCAGCAGCAGCTAGCACAGCCCTATTTCGTTTCCTACCTTAGGGCGTATAGTAAAAGCTTAATTTTTTAAATAAAATAACATGATAGAGAAGAGCTTCGGAAATTTATTCAGACAACATATTATTACATAAATCAACCTCCTTTGAAAAGGAGAAGATAACTAGTTTAGCTACTCATAGTAGCCTTGTTCTTGAAGTACATAAAAGTAAAACTTAATTAATACAATAGAAAGAGAAATATTACAATGTTTTATTTGTAAGAAAACTGAAGGAAATGGTCGATGTCTTCAGCTTCCTTAAAATCCTGTATTTATAGCCGAAGTTCCACTCATTTCACCGAGAAACTTCAGGGAATCTTACAGCTGTCTTGAATTCTTTATGCCATTATTGATGGCATCTTTTGCTAGTGGGAGTCACATGCCCGATGGCATCTTTTACTAGTGGAGGAGTCACATGCTTGACTTTTTCTTTTGGATTTATTCTCCTCACATGCCTTCTTTATTGTTGTCGGGGAATCTTTTGCTTTTGCAGTGGGCCCCTGGGAAAACGCGGTTTTGGTGGTCCCTGTCCACCTTTGTCTGTCTCAAAAAAATATTTTCGATCCGTTCGGGGTTTGAAGGTTTTTCCAAATTCTGGCTCCTTCTGGTTTGGACATTCTGGGCAGATATTCTCTGACCATCTTCCGATATGAGCCATGTTACAAAATTTTCGGCGAGTTTCTTTACTCCCCGGCAGCTTGTTGTTCCACAAAAAGTTCCTCTTCTTTTCGAAGAGTTTTTCCGCAAAAGCCGTAGTTTTTCCTATCATTGTGTTTAACAGGAATGATTCGTTCACAGAATTTTGATAAAATTTGAACGGAAACTTGACCTTATCCATCTCGGTGAGACAAACCCAAATACCCAATGCTTTTCTGGTTGAAATTTCATTTTCTCCAAAGGTGGACACCAATGGTATTTCTTCAGATATAGGATCCTTGATAAATCTTTGATTATTCATGTTAGGTCTCCTTAGCTTGATGAAATGAAAGGGCTCGTGTGATCCTTTCCCTGTTGGTTCTGGAGCAGCACTAAAGAAGTATAACACGAGCACATCTCCTCTGGACAAATGATCATTATTTGCCCATGTTTCTTGGACTACTTCCTGAATCCATTTTGGTAGTTGTGATATTTCTTGGAAGCCTGGTGAAGTTGTATAAACTGAAGCTAGAGCCCCAAATTCATACCATAGCTTTACATCCTTAGGATTGACATTGTTTTTTAGCCAAACCCTTGGATATATTTCTGCAACATCAACCCTGCAAGTGATCGGGTTGATTTCACTTCTTGTACTTAATTTCTCCCATCTTTGTTGATAAACCTGAAATGGAGAAATTACAGCTGGGTTATGATATGAATCTTGTTGTGTAAGATTAGCAAACACGATTATAATTTGAATCGCACCCTCTAACCAATAAACAAAAGACTCAAAGTTTTGCCCAATCTTTGAAACAAGTAAAATTGATAGGATTTTGGATTTTCACCTTTAATCGACGGTACGATTAACAACAGAAACCACAACAATTGAAACCAAAGAAAACCTTCAGATAAACTTGTATCTGACAATCTTCAGTGAGAAACAATCGACAAACGTTTCCAAGTAATTAACTGAGAAAGTTTGATTTGAAGAACAAAGCAAAGCTTTGAATAAAATTCCTGAGAGAATTTTCAATAATTTTTGTATAAACTGAATCTGAATTCTTATTAATGAAATAAAACAAAATTATTTATAGTTTACAATAAAAAATAAAAGATAACGCAAAATATAGCTTAAAGATATCAAAGATATCATCTAAAACAAGACGCGGGTGCGCATGCGTCTCGGGTTGTGTCACCTATTTTTGTGTTCTTCTTGACATTTTCTCCACTCTCTTGACTTCTTTGGACTTCAATAACATTGTAACATCCTTCAAAGTGATCTTCAAGTACTCCAACTTGATTGACATGAATTCCAAACCCTTCAACTCTCGAATGTAAATCATGAAGAAAATCTTGGAACAATATGAATCTTTGAGCGTCTTCTAGATTCATATCAGACTCCCCTTCTTCAAAAAGATTTGTCCTCAAATCTTGCCCTTTATCTACAAAAACCAAGCAAAGATTAGAAAATTTAAAAATATTTTTCACAAGCAACAATGTACTTTGCACACTCAAAACTATATCAAGACACACGAAATTTCTCATACTCAAACTAAACACCTTATAACCACTAGCACGTATAAACATGATTAAAATGCCATTAAGCAAAACATAGAGCAAATTCCTCTCCTTCTTAGACCTATTTAACCCCAACACAAAATTCATAGATAAATACAACCATTGTGCTCTAGGAATAAGAATTAATGCACATGCAATATGCCACTTACAACTCCACTCAACATATCTTTTCATGTGTAACCATAACAAATATTCATCCAACATACTCTTTAATTTGGATTTCTCAAAATTACACTTCAAACTGAAAGCACATATCCTTTCGTCAAACAAAGCATGCAATGAAGAATATATAAAGAAAAACTTATTTTCTTTAAACAAATACTTGCTCACATAAAATTTATCATGGACATTGCACAAGTATTTTTCAAACCATAAGAACCATGTAACCAAAAGAGATAAGAACTCATACCTTTGTGATAGTATAGTAACTACCACATTTTCCTTACCTCGTTGGTACTTAATCAACTCTTCACCAACAACCCTGAGTTCTTGAAAATTCTCACCATCCACAAGTAAAGCAAATTTTCTTGTACACAACACATTATCATTCAAACTTTCACACAAACTCTCATCTCTTTGTGTCGACACCACAAGTATAAAATATTCGACACGCCCATTCAAAATTTTGATATATACTAAGATATAATCAAAACATAACAAAATAAATTTTCCTCTAGATGCATGCAAAATATATCCCATCAATCTCATGAAAGTACTATGCACATTAGCTAGCCCAAAAGTCATCACTAACCAATCAAGAAAATAGGACTTACCACATATGCTACCCATGCACAATTTACTAACATCGACACAAACTAACTCATCAAATCTTTTAGTATGAACAAACTTAAGAGAATTAATATCAAAATTTGAAATCAAAGCATAATTCATAGCTAACATTTTCTCAAATCCTTCAAAAAAGTAAGTAAATTCATGCAACATAGAATTAATTTCATACCTTTGGAAGTTTGAGTTGAAATTGTACCTTCGAATTGCATCTACATCGTACCTCTCAAAGGGAACAACTTTCAAACATTCAACCTCACCTTGACATGGATCCAACATGTTAAGCCTTTTAGTTTTGTATCTCCTTTGCTTCTTCATCAATGCATCACCAAAATCCTGCAAAGAAGAACAAACAATGCTCGGGATTGAACCGGCTAAATCATGACAATGAGATAAAACCTCTTTGTACAAAAGTACTTTAAGGATTTTATTCATTTGAACAAAATTTTCAACATCGCTATTTTGGACCATAATATTTTCTTTTTTTATTGGTCTCTTTTCTCTCTTTTCTTTCTCATTTGGTCCTCCAACACTTGCTTTGGAGTCATAGGCAACAATACAATGGACTCTTTTTTCACTACAAACAAATATTTATTTTTAAATCCATCATGAACCACTCTCCTATCAAACTGCCATGGTCTACCCAATAAAATATGACACGCTTGCATAGGGACCACATCACACAAGACCTCATCAACATATTTGCCAATAGAAATGGCACCACAACTCGCCTATTAACTCTCACCTCCGCACAGTCATTGAACCATTGCAACCTGTATGGTTGAGGATGCTTCAAAAGAGACAACCCCAATTTTTCCACATGTTCACAACTCGCTACATTGGTGAAACTACCCCCATCAATGATAAGACTGCATACCTTTCCCTTTATAAAACAACGAGTATGGAAAAGATTTTCCCTCTGGCTCTCTTCCTCTCCTCTAGGTTGTGCATGTAACGCTCTCCTACTCACCAACAACTCACCAACAACAGCCCCAAACCCATCCTCATCATCAGGATCTACCAATGCAGGCATTTCATCATAACTTTCCTCCTCACTCTCCGACTCTACATCACCACAAGTATTAACAATCATCAATTTCTTATTTGGGCATTGGCTAGAGATATGGCCAATACCTTGACACCGAAAACATTTAATATCTCTAGATCGAGTATTAGAAGTTTCAGATGTACCTTTAACCACTTGCTTTGGTGTCTCCGATCTGGTGTCAGGTTTTGGTTTGAACCCTTGCTTGTTGTCCTCCCGTTTTGCAACGCTTGGATGCCAAGAAGTCGACGATCCTCCACCTGAAGGAAATCGACCAGCTCCTCTTCTATTGAGCTGTTGTTCCACCTTCATGGCCGTCTGTACCATCTCAACCAAATCTAAACAATGGCGAAGCTCCACTTGGTCTTGGATTTCTCTATTCAAACCGCACAAAAATCTGGCCATTATAGCTTCATTATCCTCCTCAATATTGGTCCGAATCATTGTGGTATCCAACTCCTTGTAGTAATCCTCCACGCTCCTTGGACCCTGCTTCAAAGTTTGTAAACGCCTGTACATTTCATGATAATAATGGTTAGGCACAAACCGCTTCTTCATGACACGCTTCATCTCTTCCCACATATCAATAGGCGGTTCTCCACATCTCCTTCTAGTGGTCACTAATTGATCCCACCAGATTAATGCATAATCTACAAACTCAACCACTGTCAACCGCACTTTCTTAAGATCAGAATAGTGATGACAATCAAACACAAACTCTACACGCTTTTCCCATTCCAGATACGCCTCCGGATCAGATTTTCCCTAAAACGCTGGAATTTTCATCTTAATACTACTGATATTCCCATCCTCCTTACTACCCTCCGTATATTTTCCTCGCACCGCTTCTCGCCTATGTCTACCCCTATGTACTCTTCTCTCCTCCTCCCAATTCTCATCAAAACTTTCGTCATCGTCTTCAAAATCATTCCCCTTCCTATTTTTATTTTTCTTTCCACTACCACTACTCTTCTCCAACTTACTCATCCTCTCATGAAGAGGTTCTAACTCCGATCTCATCGCCCTAGTCAACTTCCCCATCAACTCATCCATTTGAACCTTGGAAATTCCTTGGTTCACACTCTCACTAACATCCTTATTGGGGTTCATGGTACCTGCAAGAAAATCGTTAGTAATAAACTTCCTCACACAAATTCTCACAGTTCACTCCAAACAAATCACTCAAGCACTCCCTTTTTTTTCACTCAAATTTATGGAGAGGCTTTGCTTTGTAGAATAAGATTCAAACCTTCAAGTTTAAAACTTTTAGACGCTTGAAAATTGACCCACAAATATTGCACAAACACAAGTAGGAAATTTTATGGACAACTTGACTCTGACTCGCTTCAAGGATGAATAAAGACAAAGAAATTGGCCACAAGTTACTTTTCTTCACTTTTTTTTTTGACCGATTTTTTTTTCTTTTTTTTTTTTTGAAATTTATAACTTGTAGCACAAGACACGAGACTTGGATAATAAGTTTGAAAGAAACGACACAAAATTTTTATAAAGAATAGACTTAGATGAAGAACGAAGAACACGAAGAACAGAGATAGATGAAGATAGGTACTTACTTGATTCAAAACCTTGGCTTTGATACCAAATGATATGAATCTTGTTGTGTAAGATTAGCAAACACGATTACAATTTGAATCGCACCCTCTAACCAATAAACAAAAGAATCAAAGTTTTGCCCAATCTTTGAAACAAGTAAAATTGATAGGGTTTTGGATTTCCACCTTTAATCGATGGTACGATTAACAACAGAAACCACAACAATTGAAACCAAAGAAAACCTTCAGATAAACTTGTATCTGACAATCTTCAGTGAGAAACAATCGACAAACGTTTCCAAGTAATTAACTGAGAAAGTTTGATTTGAAGAACAAAGCAAAGCTTTGAATAAAATTCCTGAGAGAATTTTCAATAATTTTTGTATAAACTGAATCTGAATTCTTATTAATGAAATAAAACAAAAGTATTTATAGTTTACAATCAAAAATAAAAGATAACGCAAAATATAGCTTAAAGATATCAAAGATATCATCTAGAAAGTTTCCTAGTATAATTAAAAGACTCAAAATATAGAAAATAATGCCAAAATATCAAAAAGTCTCGCACACACACAAACACGCCGAACTGTGTGAAAACGAGTGCAGGCGCGGGCGCGCATAGCTTTCTGAATCGACGTGCGGGCGCGCGTAACGTTCTGTCAAACAGGCGCGGGCGCACGAGAACAAGACGCGGGCGCGCATGCGTCTCGGGTTGTGTCACCTATTTTTGTGTTCTTCTTGACATTTTCTCCACTCTCTTGACTTTTTTGGACTTCAATAACATTGTAGCATCCTTCAAAGTGATCTTCAAGTACTCCAACTTGATTGACATGAATTTCAAACCCTTCAACTCTCGAATGTAAATCATGAAGCAAATCTTGGAACAATATGAATCTTTGAGCGCCTTCTAGATTCATATCAGGTTAGTATCAATCTTAGATTTTCCCTTGTCAGTGTGGGGTCTAAGATTGATCTCTTCCTCTTTTACCCCAGAGGCGGAGGGTTGACTTGATGAGTTATCCTCATCAATTGTTGCTTTATCTAGATCATCACAAGCTGATGATAGATTAGCGCTTGTTTCTTGAGTATTAGAATCCTCAACATATTGTTTTACAACCGGTGGCTGTATTTCTTGTTTTTGAGAAACCAGTGGTTTTTCTATGGCACGCATAATTGGCCCTTGAATAGCAGCCCATAGTTGAGTTTGAGCTTGCATACATCCTGTGATTCGATTGGATACTTTGATCCGATCAGCTTGTTGTAACCTGCCCGCCATATCGGCACTTATGACAAGCTGGTTGAACTCGGTTTGAAGCAACCGAAGGTGTTCCCTGAGATGCCTCTGCATTTCATGATGGAATCTACGTCACTGCCTTCCATCTCTTGTTAAGAAATTTGCAAGAATATTTTCATGAGATTTAATAATAACAATATCAAAAATATAATTTTGACATAAAGCTTTCCATCTTTATAACCTAGCCTTCTCAGGTTTAGATTCAATCTTATTCCTTAGGAAAGCTTTTACCTGAGTGTTATCAACCTTCAAAGTGAATTTTTTAGCAAGTAAAAATAATGGCCATTTTTTGAAAGCCTTTTTAACTGCATAAAATCCTTTTCGTTGATATGCCATCTGATAGCCTCAGATTCTGAAAAAAGATCGCTACAGTATCTGCATGGTATTTCTCCATCCGGAGTAATCTTAGTAAGAACTGCTGCCCATTATTCGTCACTGGCGTCTGTAAATAACACCAGATCATCTTCATCCACGGGTATAGCCATTTTTGGAAGATTCTTACATATCTCCTTTAATCGGTTCACCCCTTTAGTATGTTCATTGGTCCATATAAACCTTGCATCCTTTTTTAACAAAGGACTAAACACCTTTCTATACATTTTCAGATTGTTTATGAACATCCCTGCAAAATTAACTACTCCTAGAAAACTTTGGAGTTGTTTTACATCTTTGAGTTTATCTGGAAAATTCTTTACCTTTTCCACAATATGAGGTTGTAGAATTATTCCAGTTTCATCAATCTCAATTCCAAGGAATTCAATTTTCCTTGTTGCTATGACTGCTTTCTTTTCAGATAAAACCAGTCCTTCTTGTGTACAAATTTTAGAGAAAATCTCTAAATGTTTAATATGTTCATCTATGTTTTTTGATGCTATAAGAATATCATCAATATAAACAAACATGAAGTTGAAATAATCTTTAAAAATATTATACATCTTTCTTTGAAATATTTGGGGTGCATTAGCCAATCCCATAGGCATAACTTCCCAGATATAATGTTCTTGTGGTGTAGAGAAGGCTGTGAATTTCTTACTGCCTTCTTCCATTCGAATCTGGTAAAATCCAGACTTACAATCAAATTTTGAGAACACTCTAGCATTTCGTACACAGCTAATTAGATGTTCTCTATTAGTATGAAGTACCCATCAAATTTCAGGATTTTTTTAATACCTTGGTAGTTAATAACTAACCTAGGTTTTTCTCTTTTTATTTCACCATGATTTCTGACCAAAAAACCTGGGCTGCTATATGGTGAAACTCCTTCTTTGATTAGACCAAGGTCCAAATGTTCCTTGATAATCATTCTCATATCCCTTTGATCTGTTATGTTCATTGGGATAGGCTTATATCTGACGAATTCATACTCTTTGTCATTCTTTAGAGTAAGACTGGCTTTGAGTTGATTTCTATCCCACCATGCCAAAGGATGCTCGTTGTAACTTTCTTTGAGCCTATTTTTGACATCTTCAAGGGATACTTTATTTTCTAACTCTATATCTCTGTGATTTAGAGTTACTTTGAGAAGCTCCATATCCTCTGTTTGGAGTTCTTGTTCTGTTGTTATTTTCAACATGGTTTCTCCAAACCTTCTTGGATCTTTCATTTTTGGGTGAAAAAGTTGTCCTTTATCACCATGCTGGCTGCGAAATATTATCTGTATTTGTCGATAAAAAGCAACCCTGAGTCGTTGAACGATAATTTTATGATCACAAATTGTAGTGAACATAAGTCTTCTTGACTCATTATCTTGTGTGTACTTCTTAAACATTTGTAAGAAGTTATTTTCTAACAGGATATCAGCTCCTGTATCATGGAAATAGATTGGTGGTGTCTTTATCTTGTACCAAGATGTTTGACCTGCTCCTCTTATAAAGATCTCTGCTTGTTTTATTCCTTTGCAAAGAATTAAAATTCTTCGAGAGAAATCTCGTTCAGCAATTTTTGGCAATTCTTCTTCACATTCTTCAGAGAAGACTCCTCTTTTTGTTGTACAAATTCCTGCTCCCGGGTCAATATAAGCTGCAAAATATTCAGTCTTATATTGTTCATACAACTTCCCTATTGGAATGTATATGGAGAAAGGACTTGTTGTCATTTTTTAAAGGGATTACTAAATGGCCCCGCCATTTTTAACAGACTGTGTTGTAACTCAGTAATCCGATTAAGACTATTTACCTTTAGTTTTCCTAAGGCCTCAGAAGGTAGAGTATGGTTACTCATTTCTACTTCTTCAATGCGTTCTAGTAAATCATGTTCATAACTTACTAATTTTAACAATTGCTTCTTCCTCTGTTTGTAAACAGAGTTTTCGAATCTGATTAAGGGATTGTTCCTTATCCAATTTTCTTGGTTTTCCATCTCGTAGAATTCTTGTTGAATCCTTCAAGTCTTTTCTTTTGCCATAAACTCTATTCCTTTTTCAAGGCGTTTTCATGGTTTATGGTCCTCCAGAAACTCTAGGCCAAGAATGAGCTGATCCACTTATTTTCCTGGAATTCCACAGATTTGAACTTCTAATTCTCCAATATTTATTAATCCTTGGTAAGTTCCTGTTACCTGCTGCTCTAAATAGTAAATCGAGTTACAAGGAAATTGTTTCCTGTGACTTGTAATTTCGAATACTATTTTGACTTCTTTCCATCCTTCTGGAGATCTAAGTTTTCATATTATTGAAAACTCCTTTTCTTCGGGTGGAATTTCCTGAATATGAGATTTTTCCCACCTTTGACTTGTCATTCAGTCACCTTGGAAAGATAACCTTCGGGGTTCTATTTTTAGATCTCTGTATAGAACCAGTTTATCTTGTATTTGAATGTTTGTTTCCTGAATTAAAGGAAACTCGATTCTTTTCGGGTATATTGCTTGAGAAAATTTTCCAAAGATTTCTGGAATTTCAATAAACTCATTTCTGATAAATAATTCAGAATGTTGCGTATTAGAAAGAGCATATGAAATTTGATAAGTAATAGAATATGGTCTATTACCTTCCTTCATTAATTTTTTTTCCTTGAAGTTTTGATGCAACGTCAAGGCTCGACTAAAGTCTCCGTCAGCTAAATTGTAGGCTATTCTTGGATAAATAACTCCTACAATTTTTCCTGCACATAGATTTCCTGAGATCGTACCCAGAACAGCATCTTGGATATTCCCCATTCTTTTATCACATACTACGATATCTATGGGTGAATCTATTCCTTCTTTAAAAGTTGCCTTGATCATTATTTGGATTTCTCCAATATGAATCCAAGACATCGTTCTTGCTACCTCACTTTTCAGCTTTTGCAATTCCTCTCTTACTTCTTCAAAAGGAATTAACTGCATCTCTATTTGATTACTTATTAACTCCATCGGGATTGCCATTTCCCTTCTGGATACTTTGTAAATCAAATGATGTCTTCTTTGTCTTAGCCCTAGGTTGCCTAAGACCCTCTCTACTTGTCCTGCCGAAAATCCTTGGTGCTTCTGTAATGTTGGATTTTCTCTCATAATCCTTTGGACCATATTATGAGATATCGTGGTTTGACTAAAAAATCCAGCCAAACTCTCTTGTGTTTCGTGTCGAAACACTTCTTCTTTATTCTGATTCTGATTCTGATTCATCTTCAGATTCATCTTGGCTAAACAATATCTCTTCTTCGTATATACTTTCATCTGAGGGGATATCTTCAAATTGATATACTTGGACTAGATCTTGAAAGAATACCGGATCATCCATATCTGGTGTTGCTTCAAAGAGTTTAACTCCCTTTTTCTCGTTTTCTGGACAGTTTGTAGATATATGTCCTCTTGCTCCACATGTCCAGCAGTTGCAATCCTTGAAACTTTCACTTGCTCTCGTATGAGTTCTTCTGAAAGTTCTTCTAGATGGTGTTCTTCCCCTGCCTTGTGATGAGTTTGTTGCTGGGGATGTTCTTGTAGGTCCACTTCTTCTACCCGATCTATAAGATCTGGCCTTTTGTTTGGACCAAAATGTTCTTGGTTTCCAAGAACTTTTCATTCTTTTATTGTAGGGATTATTTCTGAATTTCTTCCTTTTAAATCCCTGTGATTTATTCCCTATAATCGTAGGGAGATCATTTTCTCTACAACATAGAGGAGTATGCTTGTTAATACCCCTTATTTTCTTGTAGTTCTTCTGTAATATTGCCATATGACACCATTCCGTCAATTTTCCTTTCAAAAAAGAGGCGCATCTTGCCAAAGTATCAAGATTACCTGGAACGTATTCTTTTATCAGCATTTCTCTCCAGGGGCTTGGCATTTTTGCGAAAAATAGCTGAATGGCTACATTTTCTTCAACTCCCGAATTCCATCTGTATTTGGTGAATAACATAATATATTCATCAACTAAACATATATCATGTAACTCGAGGCTATACAGAGCTTGAGTATATCTTCTCTTTTTCTCTGTATCTTGATTATTGAAATAGTCTACTCCTATGAATTGTGCTTTAAAAAGGGTGGCCATTCTTCCTTCAATCTCGCTAAGTGATTCTCCTGCTAAGATTGATTCCTTGGTTTCTGGCATGGTCATTTCCCAAGCTATCTTGACAGATCTCATTAGACTCATTTCCAGAAGTTTGATAAATCCTTCTTTATTGAGATCTAAAGTTCCTGCTGCTATTCTCATGGCTGATGTTCAATCATAACCCCATAAGGATGTATCGGGTCTAAAACGGTTTTTCCATAAGGATTTTGATGTATTGGTATATTATTCCTTCTTGATCTGGTTCCTGCTGGATGTGCATTTTCTCCAACATGGAACTCACTATGCGGTTCTTCTGTTTTAACCACATATCTCGGGGGATTCCCTATGGGTTGTTCACCCTCAGGAGAATTCATTTTTAGATCTATTACTTTAAGATTCAAAAAATAATCCGCAAGATCTTGTAGATCCTCGAGATTTAATCTTTCTAAAGTAGTCATCAGATAATGTTTTTCTCTGATACTGTCTTTATAAGATTAATCATCATTTCATCATCAGTTAAAGATTTTTGAACCATTTTGGTTTTACCTTTCTGATGTAACAGAGGTTCGGTACCAAACGAGAGTGGTAACATTCCTCCTGTATTTCCCTTTCTAGAACCAGAAGTATGTTCTAGATTTATAATTTTAGTTTGAAGATCCTTTAGAGTTACAAGAATTTCTTCTTGTTTTTTAAGGATTTCTCCAATCTGCCGAGGTATTTCATACAGCTGATTACTGTAATATTGTACCGTCTTTTGAATTTCTCTAAGATCTCCGGAGAGTTTAGAAGAATCTGGTGTGATCTCTAGAAATTGAGAATTAGAAATCATATTTTTTAATCTCTTCAGAGAGTATAAAAGTCCTAAGTTTCTTTAAGTTATGTTGTAAAGAATCTATTTTAAATAGATTCACTTGTTTATGGGATTTCATATAAATGAAATCCTTCTGGTTCAAACTCTCGTTTGAATCCATGGTTTGTTGAAAATCTCTTCATCAACGAAGAAAAGTATGATTTAATGAATAATATAAAGTCTAAATAAAATTACCTAGGCTCTGATACCATTTTTTGAGCCGAGAGGAAATATTAATTATAATTGTTAGATTAAGGGTATTATAGGCAATTTTTAGTTTGAGAGACATATTAAGGAAACTATTTGTTAAATAAGGGACATAATTAGGAACGAATAAAGTGTTAGTATATTTTTGGGAAAGTTAGAAAAATTTAAGGACGTATTTGGGTTTTATCCCACATGAGTGTGTGATTTAATTAACATATGCATATATATAAATATATATGTATATATATATATATATTAATAACTTTAAAAATATAATAATATTTTATATTTAAATATTAACTCATGATATAATTATTTATCTCAATAGGTCCTTACAAAAATTAAAATATATAAGATTTTTTTTAAAAAATACGTTTATCCAGTCTACAAACAAATAAAAATCAAATATCTGGTGTTTCAATCTCTTAGTATTTAATTAATATTTTGTTGAATTTTTTAAAAAATATTTGTGAAAAAATATATTCACTTTATCTACAAGAAAATAGAAAATAAAGTATTTTGATATTTCAATTTTTTTGGAAACTAAATTCTTATTATCTAATATGCACACACTTTGACAATTTTGATCTTATTATATTATCTACAAGAAAATAGAAAATAAAGTATTTTGATATTTCATTTTTTTTGGAAACTGAATCTTTGTCTAATATATGCACACACTTTGTCAATTTTAAGCTTATCATAATAATCAATTTTACATATAATATAAATATTGATTTACGTTTATGCTCTAACTAAAATTTTAAAAATATATTCATTTATCTACAAAAAAATAGAAAATAAAATATTTTGATATTTCAATTTTTTTGGAAACTGAATCCTTATTATCTAATATGCACACAATTTATAAATTTTGATCTTATCATATTATCTACAAAAAAATAAAAAATAAAGTATTTTGGTATTTCAATTTTTTTGGAAACTGAATCCTTATCTAATATGCACACTTTGTCAATTTTAACCTTATCATAATAATCAATTTTACATATAATATAAATATTGATTTACGTTTATGCCCTAACTAATGCATTCAAATCCCATTATGGTATTTCAATTTTTTTGGAAACTGAATCCTTATCTAATATGCACACTTTGTCAATTTTAACCTTATCATTATAATCAATTTTACATATAATATAAATATTAATTTACGTTTATGCCCTAACTAAAATTTTATTTTTACTTTCATAACCCTATATATTTTTATATGGTTTTGTTTATATTGTAAATAAAAGAACAAAGTTGTTATTTCACAATTGTAAAACATTGACCTTTTATTCACACTTTTAAATAGGTATAGATTATCATAATAATCAATTTTACATATAATATAAATATTGATTTACGTTTATGCCCTAACTAAAATGTTATTTTTACTTTCATAACCCTATATATTTTTATATGATTTTGTTTATATTGTAAATAAAAGGACAAAGTTGTTATTTCACAATTGTAAAACATTGATCTTTTATTCACACTTTTAAATAGGTATAGATTTTAAATAGGTATAGATAAATAATATATTTTTTGGAGTTAATTGGGATATAATTTATTTATTTTTAAATTTTGAGTTAGTTACGCTTTTCTAAATTTCAGCAAGTAACTTTAATTAAAACTCTAGCAAATCTACTCTCAAAAAAAAAAAAAACTCTAGCAAATCTTTCTTTTGCAAATCAAAAGAAGCTCCAAACAGGAAAAAATCTTAATTTGGTCAAGTTGACTTCCAATTTTATCTAAATTTCGCCAAGTTTTATAAATCCGCGGGTTTTGACACCTATCGAGGAAAACCAAACCCTAAAGCTCTAGTTTTATTGACTTGGTTTGGCTTATGTACCGAGTGGGAATTTACCTCTTTCTTTTTTAAAAATAATATTTAATAGAAAAACACGTAACTACATTTAGGGGTGGGTTTTCGGTATACCGTATAAAAAATATTGGCATGAAAAAAATTCATACCGGTACCGATATCGAAATTCTGAGATGTTGGTATGGAAAAAATCCATATTGGTACCAAATAGATATCGAAAAAAAATTCAATATACCAAAACAATGTCTATAATTCGAAAAATGTTCGGTACGGTATCACGAAAAGTCGATATTTTAGTTCGGTATCCCAGCCCTAACTACATTAGTACGCCAACTTGGTATAAATAATAAATACTAGCCACCAATGTGAAAAATAGAGATCCCAAGAGTTAGATCGTTTATTTCTTTCTGATGTTCAATATATAGATACAGTACAAGGAAGAGAGAATACATCAAAATAGGAACAGAAAATTTGTTACAACAAATAAATCTAATCTAGTTGATAAGATCTAAACTAAAACAAATATGAATATTAACAAACAAATCATATTGATTTGATATCATCCAACACCCCTCCTCAAGTTGGAGTTGGTATTGAAATGTCAAGGACCCCCAACTTGGGAAGTAGCCGTCGGTGCACATCACCACCAAGGGGTTTTGTAAAAAGGTCCGCCAATTGGTCGCTGGAACAAATAAGCAGGATTAATAAGACCAGCTTGAATTTTTTCTCGTAAAAAATGACAATCAATTTCAATATGTTTGGTGCGTTCATGAAAGACGAGGTTCTCAGCAATGTGAATAGCAGCTTGACTATCACAATGAACTTGAATTGGTTTCGGGTGAGAGAAACCAAGATCGGAAAGGAGATATCTTAACCATTGTAATTCAGAAGTGAGTGCAGCGAGAGAACGATATTCTGCTTCTGCATAAGATCGAGAAACTGTAGGTTGTTTCTTGGTTTTCCAAGAAATAGGACTAGAACCCAACATGGTGAAATAGCCCGTGGTGGATCGACGGGTAGTGGGACAACTAGCCCAATCAGAATCAGCATATCCGACCAAAGTAAGAGAACTAGATGCAGAAAGAAATAAACCTTTACTGATTGTTCCTTTAAGATAACGAAGAACCCGATTTGCAGCATCGAGATGACTAGAATGAGGGCAATGCATGAATTGACTAAGTGTGTTGACAACAAATTGAATATCGGGTCGAGTCACTATGAGGTATAAAAGTCGTCCCACGAGTCGACGATAAAGTGATGGATCGGGAAGGGGAGTACCATCGTTTGGTTGCAAACGAAGATGTTGTTCCATAGGAAAATCAGATGGTCGAGATCCGGCCATAACAGAATCAGATAAAATATCAAGAGTGTATTTTCTTTGACACAGAAAAATCCCTTGTTTGGAACGAGATACTTCAATACCTAAAAAATACTTCAGATTACCAAGGTCTTTGATGGAGAAAGACTGAGCGAGAAATTTTTTGATATCGGAGATGACATCGTCATTGTTTCCAGTGATGATAATATCATCTACATATACCAAAATAAAAATTGAAATTTGGCCGTATATGTAGGTAAAAAGACTATAATCTGAAATAGACTGACGAAAACCACGATCAATAAGGGTGCTTGAGAATTTAGAAAACCATTGACGAGAAGCCTGTTTAAGACCATATATGGATTTGTGTAATTTGCACACATGAGTCTCACCCTTACGAGAGAATCCAGGAGGAAGTTTCATATAGACCTCTTCATTGAGATCACCTTGAAGAAACGCATTATTGACATCTAATTGATGCAATGACCAATTTCTTATTGCAGCAATTGAAAGGAGAAGTCGAACAGTTACTAGTTTGGCCACAGGTGCGAAAGTATCATGATAATCGATACCTTCTATTTGAGTATACCCGTTGGCAACTAGACGAGTATCTTTCAACAGAACCATCTTATCGATATTTAATTTTGTAAACCCATTTACGACCAATGGGTGATTTACCTTTTGGAATTGAACATAAAGACCAAGTATTGTTTGATTCTAAAGCCTAAATTTCTTTGGCCATGGCATCACGCCATTCCGAATATTTCATGGCTTGAGAGTAAGATTTTGGTTCTTGATTGTTAATGAGGCAAGCTAGAAATGAGCGATGAGAATGAATTAGGTGAGATAAAGAAAAATAATTTTCTAGCGGAAAATCAGTTGAGAATGAAATGTTATTACAAATATAATCTTTGAGATGCGCAGGTGGACGCCTGATACGCTGGATATGATTATTATTGATGAGAGGATTAGATTCCACAGAAGGGTTGATTGAGCTATCAAGCTGAGGAGATGTGGGAATCATCACTGAATGATCATTGGAGTGATCAATTGGATTATGAGATATTGAATCACTAGGAGAAGCTTCAGGAGGTAAATTTATTGATTGTATGTTATAATCAAAAGTTTCATCATCATCGATTGGGGTAATGGAAATTGAATTCTTTGATGATGAAGATGAGAGATCATGATATGGAAAAATTGACTCATGGAATATGACATCACGAGAAACATATATTTTTTGAGATTTAAAATCGTATATTCGATATCCAGTTTGACCATGTGGATAACCAACGAAGATACCGGGCTTGGCTCGCTCATCGAATTTGTGTCGAATATTCAAATTTTTAGAAAAACATAAACATCCGAAAATACGAAGAGATGAATATGATGGAACGGTTCCAAGTAAGACGTGATGAGGTGATTTATATTGAAGAATCGGAGTAGGAAGTTTGTTGATAATAAAAGCCGCAGTGAGAATACATTCACCCCAAAATGAAATAGGCAAATTCGCTTGAAATCTTAAAGCGCGAGCGACCTCAAGTAAATGTCTATGCTTGCGTTCGACAACACCATTTTGTTGGGGGGTTCCAAGTAACTGCGTTGGTGAGTGATTTCATTATCATGAAACCAAATTTGCATTTCTTTAGAAAGAAATTCAGAACCATTATCTGATCGAATGGTTTGAAGTTGAGGAAGAAAAATTCCTCCGTTGCCAGAACTGATACGAGAAATTTTCGTATTGAATTGACGACTGATTTGATTAAAGAAATGAATTAATATGTTGAAATTTTTAGATTTATGTTTCAATAAATAAATCCAAGTGCACCTTGAATAATCATCAACGATAGTGAGAAAAAAACGAGATCCATTTTTAGAAGGTACAGAAAAAGAACCCCAAATATCAACATGAATACATCGCACATGAATTCTTTATTTGCAATAACACTTGGAGGATTCTTGACAATAAAATCAAAACGAGACCTAGATGGATGACCTAGACGAGAATACCATAGGTCAAATTTATTACATTACTTGAAAGAAAAAGCAGAATTTAAAATTAAATCTGCATCTAAATAAAAGAGACCATTTAGAGCACTACCCCGACCAATCTTCTTTGTCGTTGTGCGGTCTTGAAATATACACTCAGAAGATGAAAAAATGGCATCACAATTTGTTGACTTTGTTAATTGTGAAATAGATAGCAAATTGAATTTGAAGGATGGAATGTGGAAACATTCGTGAGAGTAAGTAATGATGAACAATTAACCGTGCCTATGTGTGTCACAGGCGCTTGAGAACCATCCGGTAATTGAATTGATATATTTTTATGTACTTTATAATACGAAGAAAAAAAAGAGAGAGATGTACATATATGATTAGAAGCACCTGAATCAATAATCCAACAAGAAGGAAAACAAGTAAGAGCCGTACCTGCCAAGTGGGCTGAAGATCCGCCAGATTCTTCTTTTGCGAGGAGTGCAAGGAGTTTATTATACTATTCAGATGTGAAATGACTAGAGAAGGTAGCGGAAGGTGACTCTGTTTTCTTTACAGGTTTATCTTGTTTATCTGGAAAACCATGAATCTAATAGCATGTAGCGAGAGTATGACCATGCTTGTTGCAATGCTCACAGAAAGGGCGTTGGCATTTTCCTATGGCTCGAAACGGTGGCTTATACGTTTGAAGTGCTACTGAATCAATAGCAGGAGTAGTTCGAATGTTAATTTCTTGTTGTTTTTCTTCTTGACGTACCAAATTATAGATACGTTGAATGGAAGGAAATGGCTCCATCAAGAGAATTTGACTGCGGATAGCCGAAAAACGATCATGTAGCCCTTGAAGAAACTCCATGGCACGATCTTGATTTTGTTGATCAATAATGCTTTTAGCATTGCCGCAAATACAGGGAGTGATTGATAGGAGTCGTTTTTATGTGTTTTTATTGCTTGTTTTCTGTTTGTTTTGCTTTCGTTTCGTTTACATATTATCCGTTCTTTTCCATTCTTGTTCTTTATATTGTTTTATTATGTTCGTATTCACTCCTATGGTTTATCTATTTTTATGGCAGGAAATCACCAAGAAATGCCGATACTTGGTAGGAAGGTGATGCACAGTAGAGGCCATGCAGATAGAACAAGAAGAAAGGCAAAATTCTGGAAAAGAAGAAGGGCGCGCGGGCGGCCAATATCTACCGCGTGGGCACATACACGGTTGAGAAAAACAGTAGGTTGGAACTTTAGGAGGCGCCCGAGTGGCCATATTCTACCACACGGGCGCGGTCACGTATTTTTGAGACAGTAGTGCAAGGAGTTTCGAGGCGCCCGTGCGGCCAATTTCTACCGCTCATGCGCGGCGCGCAGTTTTTATTTTTTTTATTATTTTGAGAGTTTATTTCGGAGAGGATTCTGGGGAACTATAAATACAATTATTTCTTTAGTTTTTTAGGGTTACACGGGACGCATATCATAAGACTACTGGCGGCTGAACGTTTGAGATTTCTCTTCTCCGTTGGGAGTTTTTCCTTTTCTTCTTCTTCTGAATTTTTATGTTGAATATCTTGGAAATTGAATTTTTGTAATGAATTCTAGTAGCTAAACTATTATTTTGTTGGAATCGAGGGGATCCTAATCCCGAAACACTGTAGTGTGATTGAATCACCGGACGTATTGGGAATTGATTTATGTTTATAATTGATTTTATCATGTTTTTCTTTCTATGTTGATTATTAGCTACCTTTAACATAGATTCGTAAATTATGAATTGCTGTCGAGAGATAGGTTTATAATTAGGACGAATGATATAATCCATGGACTTAAAATATGCATAGAGATATGGTATTTAGTACATGTTGATAGCCATAGACCACCAGGTTGAAAGTTGTAGAATTCATAGAACGCAAAGCAATCAGTCGTGATAAATAATTAGAGAGATTTAATTACTTCACTAATTTGATTAGTTTGGCATCACCTCGAGAGAGAGTGTCAATGTTATAGGAACTTCTGTTAAATTTATAAGAATAAATTAAGTTCCAATCGTCCAGTTCAATTAGGGAAAAGGTGAACCAAAATTCCAACAAAATTATTTTGAATTGTTATACTTCACTCTGAGATTTGTTGGCTTGGTTGTGAAATTTAAGTTTATTTATATTGAGTTTTAATTTTAGATGTTAGTTAATTCACAAATCATTTTTTTTCGATACTTTGTGTAGTTAAAAATTGAAAAGACAAATTATTTTTGTTAGTCCCTGAGGACGATACTCGTACTCAGTACATTATATTATAACTTGAATCGTGCACTTGCGATTTATTCGAGCTTAATTGATAGATATATTTACGTTGATTTTTCGTGGTAGTATTTGCTCGATCAAGTTTTTGATGCATGTTTGCATAACTTAAATTTTGTGTTGATGAGATGCGAGGAGACCAATTTGGTGCTTAACTGGGAGAAGTGTCATTTCATGGTGACAGAAGGTATAGTGTTGGGTCACAGAATTTCTGAACAGGGGATCGAGGTGGACAAGGCTAAGGTGCACGTTATTCAAAATCTGCCTCCACCTGTGACAGTAAAGGGAGTTAGAAGTTTCCTCGGACATGCTGGTTTTTATCGGCGATTTATTAAAGACTTTTCAAAAATTGCCAAACCTCTGTCCTCTTTGCTCATTAAAGATGCCCCTTTTTATTTTGATTCGAATTGTTTGCAGGCCTTTGAGGTGTTGAGAGAAAGACTGGTGACTGCGCCAGTATTGACATCGCCAAACTGGGAGCTTCCATTTGAAGTAATGTGCGATGCTAGTGATTTTGCTGTTGGTGCGGTACTTGGCCAACGAATAGACAAGGTATTCCAAACCATCTACTACGCTAGTAAGACTCTTAATGAAGCTCAGCTCAATTATGCCACAACTGAAAAAGAGTTGCTAGCTGTAGTATTTGCACTAGACAAATTTCATTCGTACCTTGTGCTTTCGAAAATCACAGTCTACACAGATCACTCTGCTATTAAACACTTGTTGGCAAAGAAAGATGCGAAACCTAGACTGATTAGGTGGATCCTGCTTTTGCAAGAATTTGATTTAGAGATCAGGGATAAGAAAGGTGTTGAAAATGTAGTAGCTGATCATCTGTCTAGATTAGAATGCATTACTGATGATGCACAAAATGAAGTAAAGGATATAGATGATTGGTTCCCTGATGAAAAACTTTTCGCCATAGAGAGTTCACCATGGTATGCACATTTTGCTAATTTTCTGGTCACAAGCACACTCCCACATAATCTATCTTTCCATCAGAAGAAAAAAAATTTATCGGATGTCAAGCACTATTTTTGGGAGGAACCATTTTTGTTTAAAATATGTGCTGACTCAATGATTCGGAGATATGTGGCGGAAGGAGAAATGCAAAGCATCCTCAGTCATTGTCATGATCGTGAGGTAGGTGGCCATACTGGGCCAATCAAAACTGCAGCGAAGGTACTTGAATGTGGGTTCTATTGGCTCAACCTTTTTAAGGATGCGCGCCTGTATGTTTTAGCTTGTGATAGATGTCAGCGGACAGGTAATATCTCTAACCGAAATGAAATGCCTATGAATAATATCATTGAGTGTGAGATATTTGATGTTTGGAGAATCGACTTTATGGGACCATTTCCACCTTCTTTGACGAAAAAATACATTTTGGTCGCAGTCGATTATGTTTCAAAATGGGTAGAGGCTGAAGCTTTTGCAACAAATGATGCACAGGTTGTACTAAAATTTTTGAAGAAAAATATTTTTAATCGGTTTGGTACACCCCGTGCAATCATTAGTGATGGTGGCACCCACTTTTGCAATAAACTTTTTGACAAACTTTTAAAGAAATATGGTGTCAAGCATAAGGTATCTACCCCATATCATCTCCAGACCAGTGGCCAAGTGGAAGTGTCCAATCGAGAGATCAAACAGATCCTAGAGAAAAGTGTGAGTACTAATCGGAAGGATTGGGCACTTCGACTTGATGATGCCTTATGGGCCTATAGGATGGCATTTAAAACCCCTATCGGCACTTCCCCTTATAGATTATTATTTGGAAAGGCATGTCATTTACCTGTTGAATTAGAGCATAGAGCATTTTGGGCTATTAAGACTCTAAACTATGAATTTGCTGCTGCAGGTGAAAAAAAGATTGTTGGAGCTAAATCAACTGGAAGAATTCCGCGACAATGCATATGACATGGCGGTTTCGTACAAGGAACGGACAAAGAGAATACATGACAGGCATATTCGTCAGCGGAATTCAAGGAAGGAGAGGCTGTGTTGCTGTTCAACTCCCGGTTAAGACTATTTCCCGGGAAACTGAAGTCTAGATGGTCTGGGCCCTATAACATCACCAGGGTGTATCCATAAGGGGCCATAGAGATCAAAGATGCCCGCAACGAGTCCTTCACGGTCAATGCTCAAAGGTTAAAACACTATGTGGGGGGTGATGTGGATTCCACGCCAGTCATCACCACATTGACTGATCAAGACTAGTTTGGGGAGGGTGAAAAGTCAAGCTCTCGACTTTAAATTGAGAACTACATTCTACTTTCCCTTTTATTTATTCGCGTTTTTGTTCATTTTAGTTCAAGTGTTAGAATTTTTAGTTAATTTCCTGTCTTTCTCGAGTTGAGTTCTGTTTTAAAATTTTTTGAAAAAAATGGGGTGCGCTCGCGCGGCAGTTTTCTGCCGCCCGCGCACCCAACCCTCTGTCAAAAATTTTTTTAAAAAAAGGGGTGTGCGCCCGCACGGCACTTTTCTACCGCGCGGGCGCCTCGTGCAAAATCAAAAATTTAAAACACCCGATTCCTTTTTCCCTTCTTTATTTTCTCTCTTTCCTTTCTCTCTAACCCTAATTCCCTCACAGCCGCCATCTCTCTCACTCTCAATTTCTTCTTCTTTTCTCAATTTTGCAGGTAATTCACTCGATTTCTCACATCTCTCGACATGGCGCCAAAGAAACAGAAGATTGCCACCTCTAGGGCCAACCCATCCCACTTAATAGATGGGAAATTTATTTCTGAAGAAGCAAAGGCACGTTATGAGGAAGCCAAGGCCGCTAGGAATCCCATTCCGGAGCGAGGAATTGATCTTTCTGAAAACCGCACCGCCTCCCTTGGCATCGTAGCTCGAGGATGGGCCGAGTTTTGCCGCCAACATGTCGCGGCATTAGTCCCCTTGGTCCGTGAATTTTACGCCAATGCCGCCGAGCGTACCGATACTACCTTCGTGCGGGGTAAGATTGTTTCTTTTACTCCCGCTGCTATTAATGCGTTATTGCAAACTCCGGAAGTAGACGATAGCCAATTTCAGGCTTTTAAGGCCAATCCGGATTATAATGAAATTTCGAATGAGTTGTGCTATGAAGCTAATGTGTGGAAGGATTCGGTGAAGTTCATATCTTTTAAGGAAAAAAATTTGCGGCTGGAACCGGCCTTGTGGTATGCTTTTCTGACCCACAGGTTGATGCCGGTGTCCCATACACATGTTGTGACAATGAGCTGGGCGGTGCTTCTCTATGCTATGCACAAACAATGGCCGATTAATGTTGGACAAATTATCAACCAAGAGTTGTACACTTCCATTCGCACGTCCAACATTTCAATTTTCTTTCCGACCATTGTTTCTTTACTGTGTGTGCAAGCTGGTGTCCCATACAAGGACACAGAAGAATGGTTTCACCCAATGCAGGCAGTGGATAACACAATTCTGAAAGCAAAACACGCCTTCCGCGTACGTGAGTTTTCACTTCCTGGCCAGGCCAGCTCTGGCCCTGGTCAATCATCACGGACTACACCTCGGCCACCTCCTGCTCGCCGCACCACACATGATTCATTGAGTGAAATGTCGGCATGGATGCAACATCAGGAGCACTGCCAAGAGGTAAACGCCGCCTACAATGAATCCACCCATGCCATGATGCGAGGACTGCTCGCCAATGCTGGGATGGACCTGGCCGTTTATCCTGCACCACCGCCATATCCTCCACCGTTCCAGTTCCAATATGCTCCACCGGTTCGAGATCTGCCTGAAGACATGGATGAGGAGGAGTCTGATTAGAACCATGGGAGTTTTTAGTGTTTTTTTGTTTTTATTTTCTTTTACTTTGTTTTAGTTTTGGTGGTGTTAAGTAGCATTGGGGACAATGCTTGTCTTTAGTTTGGGGAGGGTGTGTGTCTTTTGTGTTTTTAGTTTTGTTTTTCGTGTTTTCTTTGTTCGTTTGAGTCGTTTGTAATGTGGTTACAAGTGTTGTGAATGAAAATCAAAAAAGCCAATGATGAAAAAAAAAAAAAAAAATTTGGGTTCACCGTTTGTTTTTGCTTAAGTCCATGACTATCTTCTTTGTTTGACAAATCGTTTTGAACTAGTATAACCAAGTCGATGAATAGGTCTCAAAACATTCTGTGAGGTACACTTGAATTTGTATTTGAAACACACAAACTTGGATATGATTGAGGCAATTTGTTTGATCTTTGGGCTAGAAAGAAATCTTTCGTGAATTACCTTTAGATGCACAATTGAGCCTTCACATTTATATGAGCACGAGAGGTGCATAATCTGGATTTTATGTTGGTGTAATCATCGCTTACTACTGATGATTCTTTTTTTCTGCACTCATTGAGATCTGTATGAGTTAACTGTGAATTGAGATTTGTCTAGAACAAGTTCGAACATCCCTCGAGGCGCAATACGGGCATACTGTGATTTAGGAGTGATATAGGCATTTCTTTCTGAATTTCGTTTGTGCCTTTCAAACTACCATTGATTTATTTTGTCCCTAGTACCTTATTTGAGCTTAATAAAAAATGAATGGCACGCGTGAAAACGTGTGGAAAACCCCCATTCGACATTTTTCAAGAACCTACAATTACTACCCATAGCTTAAACACTCATTCCTACCTTGTTGGGAGTAAATTGAATGTAGATCATTGATGTGTATGCTCCTACTGAAAATTTGAGAAACGAATGGTGTGTTGACTGTTGTTCAAAAATCAAAAGGGGGTAGCAAGAAGAAAAGAAAAAAAGAAGGGATATGTTTAAAAATATGAAAATATTGAGAAAAAAATGGGGAAAAAGAAAGAGAAGAATGTTGGCAAAAGGCAAGTGAAAGAAAAGAAAAATCTGGAAATCAATGAATGAGAAGAAGTGCAAATTTGTAATTCGAAAAGAGTAGTCTGTATAGAATGATCATTATTTACTCCCTCTTTGAATTCGTGTCCTTCATTTGGAGCCATTAGCCTAGCCTAACATTATAAGCCGAATAAGACCTATTGACCGAGTTACAGTTGCCTAATATACTAGTGGAGAGGGGTTGTGAGAATTTTGCCTATGGACTGTTGATAGACACAGTTAATGAATGTGGATTCTTGATCAAAAACATGCACACACTATTTTTCATTGAGTTCTACCAGTCATGAGTGTGTGTATTATTGAATGTTTCAAAATCTTGATCCTGATATACCCGAAAAAGTCCTCATGATTCTAGAATGTGTGAATTGAATTTAGAGTAGAGTATTCCAAAATACGGAGTTGCGAGATTTTGAAGTTTGCAAGGTTTGCTAGTTGGTGTTACATTTTCAAAATGTCAGCATGTTGATTGATTGGATTGTTTATTTTGTGGAAAATATTCTGAGGCTTAAGAAGATTGATTTCACTTCCTTGTTTCGTCGTTCTGTTGTGTCTGCATATTAGTCTATCACCTATTTTGCTCGAGGGCGAGCAAAAGGTTAGTTTGGGGAGGTTGATAGGAGTCGTTTTTATGTGTTTTTATTGCTTGTTTTGTGTTTGTTTTGCTTTCGTTTCGTTTACATATTGTCCGTTCTTTTCCATTCTTGTTCTTTATATTGTTTTATTATGTTCGTATTCACTCCTCTGGTTTATCTATTTTTATGGCAGAAAATCACCAAGAAATGCCGATACTTGGTGGGAAGGTGATGCACAGTAGAGGCCATGCAGATAGAACAAGAAGAAAGGCAAAATTCTGGAAAAGAAGAAGGGCGCGCGGGCGGCCAATATCTACCGCGCGGGCGCATACACGGTTGATAAAAACAGTAGGTTGGAACTTTAGGAGGCGCCCGAGCGGCCATATTCTACCGCGCGGGCGCGGTCACGTATTTTTGAGATAGTAGTGCAAGGAGTTTCGAGGCGCCCGAGCGGCCAATTTCTACCGCTCGGGCGCGGCGCACAGTTTTTATTTTTTTATTATTTTGAGAGTTTATTTCGGAGAGGATTCTGGGGAACTATAAATACAATTATTTCTTTAGTTTTTGAGGGTTACACGGGATGCATATCAGAAGACTACTGGCGGCTGAACGTTTGAGATTTCTCTTCTCCGTTGGGAGTTTTTCCTTTTCTTCTTCTTCTGAATTTTTATGTTGAACATCTTGGAGATTGAATTTTTGTAATGAATTCTAGTAGCTAAACTATTATTTTGTTGGAATCGAGGGGATCCTAATCCCGAAACACTATAGTGTGATTGAATCACCGGACGTATTAGGAATTGATTTATGTTTATAATTGATTTTATCATGTTTTTCTTTCTATGTTGATGATTAGCTACCTTTAACATAGATTCGTAAATTATGAATTGCTGTCGAGAGATAGGTTTATAATTAGGACGAATGATATAATCCATGGACTTAAAATATGCATAGAGATATGGTATTTAGTACATGTTGATAGCCATAGACCACCAGGTTGAAAGTTGTAGAATTCATAGAACGCAAAGCAATCAGTCGTGATAAATAATTAGAGAGATTTAATTACTTCACTGATTTGATTATTTTGGCATCACCTCGAGAGAGAGTGTCAATGTTATAGGAACTTCTGTTAAATTTATAAGAATAAATTAAGTTCCAATCGTTCAGTTCAATTAGGGAAAAGGTGAACCGAAATTCCAACAAAATCATTTTGAATTGTTATTCTTCACTCTGAGATTTGTTGGCTTGGTTGTGAAATTTAAGTTTATTTATATTGAGTTTTAATTTTAGATATTAGTTAATTCACAAATCATTTTTTTTTCGATACTTTGTGTTGTTAAAAATTGAAAAGACAAATTATTTTCGTTAGTCCCTGAGGACGATACTCGTACTCAGTACATTATATTATAACTTGAATCGTGCACTTGCGATTTATTCGAGCTTAATTGATAGATATATTTACGTTGATTTTTCGTGGTAGTATTTGCTCGATCAGTGATAGTGGTAATGGAACTGAGTTCGTCCCACAAAGACTTGAGTTGTGTGAAATATAGAGAAATAGATATACCATCTTGGTTGAGAGCAGATATTGGTTTCTTCAACTGATAGATCTTAGGAGCATTTGATTGAGAAAAACGATCCTTTAGATCTGTCCAGATTTGTGCTGCAGTTTCAGCATATAAAATACTTGGACGGATTTCTGGTGAAACACAATTAAGGATCCAATTTCCAACTAGATCATTGAAACGATCCCAGTTGGAAATATCATCTTTTTCCTTTGGCATTGTGAGAGACCCATCGACAAAGCCAAATTAATTTTTGGCACGGAGTGCCATCGTCACTGCACGACTCCATGAACCATAATTGTCAACTGTTAATAAAGGGGTAACAAGGATGGCGGAAGGGCTATCAGAGTGATGAATGGCATAGAGGTCAGTTTTGATTGGAGGTGTGGAGCTCATGTTTGCATCAGCCATGTGAAGGAATGAGAGAAAGAAATGATATGTGGTATTTCAACCTGATACTGATACCATGTGAAAAATAGAGATCCCAAGAATTAGATCGTTTATTTCTTTCTGATGTTCAATATATAGATATAGTACAAGAAAGAGAGAATACATCAAAATAGGAACAGAAAATTTGTTACAACAAATAAATCTAATCTAGTTGATAAGATCTAAACTAAACAAATATGAATATTAACAAACAAATCATATTGATTTGATATCATCCAACAACCAACACCTGTATTGCATGTTTAAATAACGTTTTTTTGAATAAATGATAATTTTTTTGGAGTTAATTGGGATAATTTATTTTATTTCTAAATTTTGAGTTAGGTTATGTTCATTGTGTTCGATATATCCATACGTTATTATAAGAATACTTAAAGCAAAAAATATACTGTGAAATAAAATAATTAAAAATATACTGGGAAATAAAATCATTAATTATTAACTATCATCATTAAATAAAAAATCTGAACGACCCAACGTAACTACCAGTCTATGTGATACTCGTGACCTAATTTTCAAATACAATTATTTTTATTTGTGTCTAAATGTCGATATACCTTGTATATATAATATGAAGTTATATATAAATATATATGTTATAAAATAAAATATATTAATAGCTAGTCTAATTTTCAAATTAGTGTTTTCTTCTCATATTAGTGTAGAATTGTTAATATATGAAAATTATAACCGATTTTCTTAATCCATTTCAATTATGATTCTATAATAACCATTAATAATTATAATATGAGCTTTTTGGCCATAATATCTAATTAATTATCAATTTTCGATATTTTGATTTGATATGGCCCTGATGCGGTGGGTTATAATAACCGTTCCTTTGGCCTCTCCCCTTACAAGAGTAACATATAGGGGACTGATAAGTAAACTATGGAAAATGAGATGATTTTCAGTGTTATGTTTGCTTCTTTGTTCGTATTAGATTCAACATGCTTATCTCTTTTGGAATCGTGATTCGTATATATGTAAATATATCTTTGGTATTTGTTATGCTCGATCGGCCCCCACTTGCTGAGCGACACCCAGATCTCTCACCCCCTTACTTCCTTCCCCAGATAACAATGAAGAAGAACTTGAAGAGGAAGAACTTAGCTAATATTGGACTGATGAAAAAGGATAAATTTAGAAGTACTGCTATTATTTGAGTATTTTTTTTTATCCTTGTGATGATAAGTTTTAGCTTCCGCTGATGTATTTGATTTAAGATTTTTTTTATGGGATGTAAGAACGAATTTTACATGAAATAATATACTGGTTTTTGGTTAAAGTCTGTACTATGAGACTTGTTATTTTTTAATGTTATTTGAAAACAACGCCGATGTCAACTAGGCCATGTTTCGGGGCTTGACAGTCTACCATTTATGTTTTACTCTCAAGAAAATTCTATTAAGTGTGTATAAAAAACCAATATAAAAGTAACTTGATTAATTAAAACTATAGCATATATATATATAGAGTTTCTTTCAAGTGCCCACTATATATATATATATATATATAGAGTTTTGTTATGGTGTCCACCAACCATGCCCACCATGCACAATAATTGAGTTGACCAGTACAATAGGTGAGTTGACTTGTACATGTTGGGCATGGAGTTGGGCATAGTTGTTGGACAGCATAACAAAACTCTATAATATATATATTATATATATATATATATATAGTTTTACTATGTTGCCCACCTATCATGCCCACCAATGATGTGACACTATTCTATTGGACCTACAATTTATCACATCTTTATCACATCCAATAGAATAATGCCACATCATTGGTGGGCATGATAAGTTGGCACTTGAAAGAAACTCTATATATATATATATATATAGATCATGCCCACCACCATGCCCACCAATGATGTGCTACTATCGATCTGTTGAGCCAACTACCAACTAGGAGGTACTACTTTACAGCGGCTGTAGGTCCAATAGAATAGTGGCACATCATTGGTGGGCATGATGATGGGCACTTGAAAGAAACTCTATATATATATATATATATATATATATATATATATATATATATATATAGTTTTGATATCATGAGCAACCACCATGTGTATCTACATGAGCAACAACTGACATGACAATCACGTTGAATCTACATATCATCACTTTATATATGTATATGTATCCCAACAACATCCTTAGATTCAAGTAATTATAAATATTGTGCATGAAATTAGTAGGACAAAGTATACATGCATGCGTAGTTTAATTTTCAGGAAAAAAACTTAATGAAACTTAATGCTAAAAAATACACTTCTACCGTTCTACGTACTAAAAACGAAATGCAGAATTCAGTGGTAGAAATCCGCTTTAAGAGATAAATATCAAATTACAAATATGATCGACCGAACGAAGAAAAAGATTAACAAAATAATAAATCTAATTGCATGTGAATAAAAGTATAAGACCCTCAAATTAATTATTCTCAAAGTTTGCGGGGAAATCTAGAAAGGGGCGCAAAGTACCTTTTCAAAAAGTATAATATAATTAATTTATATACATATCTCGTTTTTCATATTAAGGAAAAAAACATATATATATATATATATATATATATACGAAGGAACTGATAGATGGTTTGACCAATTAACATTTTGTATTATAAGTTATAATAACAAGGCTTGGTATATTTGTTTATTTTAAATTAAGATGAAATGGAAGCAATAATTTTTCGGAAAGATAATCTTCATTTGTTGTCTTAGGGATATCGACAAATTTAATTATATTTCTTTAAGAACTAATTTTAACTTACGTAAAAAAAATTAATATTTAACAAAACGTATTACCATATATCAATATATACAACAAAAGCAAAAAACTTCTCTTGGCACCATTTCAAGAGTGTTTCTTCCTCGTAGGAGCTCATCCATCTGATGTCGAAATTTTCCTCTGGGTTCGGTCTGGTAGAGTGGATCTCCAAATCTTCAATAAACCGGGTCGGATCGGGCACGACGGTGTTCTGTACAGATAGAAGCTAGGTTAGGGGGCGCCAAAGGTATTTTCGGGGTGACCCCTCCGATGCCTAAGTCAGTGTTCGAAAGTAAAAGAGTTTGACTAAAAATAAGAACAAGAGAGTATGCGTGCGTGAGTGTGTGAACAAGAAGTGAATAGAAAAGATGAATGAATGAATAAACCATGAACCATACCTGTATTTATAGGGGCTTGGAGGGATAGGTTAACCTTGTCAAGGTAGAACATGTGTTGGAGTAGGATTCTAATTGATGAGTCTGAAATCGTATCAAATATTGGATTCATAAGATATTGTCCTTATCTGTTGCAGATCTTTATGTGTCCGAGAGTACTGGAAGGTTCTAGATATTGGGCCATTCCTGAGCCCGGGTCGGGCTCCAACCATACCATTTAGGGCTCAAGCCCATGAATTTATGATCATGAGCCCATTCCCTAATAGGTCCATCCCAGACTGGGCTTCTCATAAAATAAGACTAGATGAGCCTCAAAGTATATTTTCAAAATATGGATTATTGAGCTCGGGTCGGGCTTTTACCATGCCTAGATAGGGCTCGGCCCAGTGAGCTCAGCAACTAGGGCTTGAGTCAAGGGCTCTTCCCTTTGTCTTGAATAGGTCCATTTAACTTGAATTGGTACATGGGGCATGATTGAATGGGCTTTGTATTGTCTTAAATCCTGTCTCATGACAATAATAGGTGATTTTTGAACTACGTTCCCTGATTATGGGTTGTCGGGTACGGGTCGGACCAGACCCAATTATTTATGGGGGCATCAATAGTACCTCTCTTTCTGGTCTAAAAGAAGTATGAAGTTTAGACCAAGTGGTCTGGTTGGATCCCGAACCAAGTAGGAAAAATTTTCTCTGTATAGATCATATCTCGAATAGGAGTATAACTCTGAGTTTTCTATAAACCGTGTTCTCAAGCTAGAATTAACAAGTATGGGTCATATTCCCGAGGCTGAAATATGACAAAATTTTGCAAAGTACTAAACATATTCCCAAGGTGGAATATAGCAAAATTTTGCTAAAGCATTAAACATATTCCCTAACTGAAAACATGATTTAAAGATCCACCAAGTGCAAAGTATATTCCCAAGCTGGAATAAGATTATGAAATTTTAACAAGTGTAAAGCACACTCTGAGCTGGAATTTTGCTAAAATTCAACCACAAATCGCATGATGTACGCCGAGCTGATCGGTCTTTTAAGTTTGATCATGAATTTCATGTTGTATACGGAGTTGGTCGTGCTTTGATTTTGACCACGAGTGGCTGGGTGAGTGCAAAGCTGGTCGGACTTTGAATTTGACCACGAAGTGCGTGGTAGGTGCCGAGTTGGTTGGGCTTTGAATTTGACCACGAAGTGTGTGGTAGGTGTCGACTTGGTCGATATTTTGAGATAACCACGAGTGGTGTGGGTTTACATATTGCCGAGATGGTCGGGATTTTGAGATAACCACGAGCAGCATGGGTTTATATATTGCCGAGCTGGTCGGGCTTTTGAGATAACCACGAGTGGCGTGAGTTTATATATTGCCGAGCTGGTCGGGCTTTTGAGATAACCACGAGTGGCGTGGGTTTATATATTGCCCAGCTGGTCGGGCTTTTGATATAACCACGAGTGGCGTGGGTTTATATATTGCCGAGCTGGTCGAGCTTTTGAGATAACCACGAGCGGCGTGGGTTTATATATTGCCGAGCTGGCCGGGATTTTGAGATAACCACGAGTGGCGTGGGTATATATACTACCGAGCTGGTCGGGCTTTTGAGATAACCACGAGTGGCATGGGTTTACATATTGCCGAGCTAATCGGGCTTTTGAGTTCTTCGCGTTTGACAAAAACATGTCTTTTTCATTAATAACTCAAAAAGATATTTCAAAAATTTGAAAAATAACAAAATAACTTGGCTACTATTGTTAACAAAATTAAAAACAAAATTAATGAAATAACTCACAACCCATTGTGTTATGAGGCTCGGTAGTGGAGTAGGATTGTCCAGGCACCTATGCATAATATTTCTTCAAGTATTGGGTGTTCCATGACCTCTTCTCTTTTGCTCAAAATGGTCTGGACCATCCCGATCCCTTTTTCCGGGCCGATACCTTTCTCCTTGTCGCGCTACCAATATATCTTTCATCACCTCATCTTGTTGAATTATCCTCTCAATCTCTTGTTCCAATTGTCGACAATCATTGGTGATGTGTCGATATTAATTGTGAAAATCACAATACTTATCAGATTTTGGCCTGCGAGGCCCCTGCTCACTCCATGGGGGTCTTTGTAGAAGTTTTTTTTCTTCGCATATTCGCAGGGCCTGAGTCTTACTCATCCTTAGAGGGGTGAAGGATGTGAATTGTCCAAGCAGCTCGGGTCGAGGAGCTGGTCCCATCTTCCGAGTCGTGTTAGGGATCATGGTGTCCTTTGGGCTTTGAGGCTTGTCTATCCCCTTATTCAACCGAGAAACTTGTATCTCCTCTAAATTCACATGTTTCTCGGCCCGAGCAAGCAACTCATCGTATGCAGACGGTGGTTTTTTTATCAAGGATCTAAGGAAATCCCCTGTAGTAAGTCCTTGGGTGAAAGCGCTGATGAGCAGATCAGTAGTGGCAGTAGATACTTCAAGGGCCAAAGCACTAAATCGACGAATATATGCTCGCAAATCTTCTTGACCTTGCTGTTTGATAGCGAAAAGACTGAGAGAGGTTGTGGGGTGCTTTTTGCTACTAGCAAAATGGTGTAGAAAGGTCTTGCTGAAATCCTTGAATTCCTTGATATCCCCTGGACACAATAGTTTGAACCATTGTTGTGCTGGCCCTATCAGAGTATTGAGGAAGACCCGGCACTTGATCGGGTCAGAATATTTGTGCAACAGCGCAGCATTCTCAAAACGGGACAGGTGCTCTTCCGGATCCCCTTTTCCATCATATTCCCCAACATGTGGAAACTTAAAGTTTTTGGGGAGTTCGGACTCCAGTATTTCAGTAGAGAAAGGAATATTCCGGACTTGCGTGGCTAGGTATCCGAACTGCTTCTTCTTCAAGATCTTCATCTCTTCTTTCAATTTCTTGATCTCCTCCAATTGTGCGTTCTGATCTGGTGGGGGGAGATTGGCTTTCCCCCTTGCAGCTAACGCTCGTTCGACAGCGGTAGTGACAAGTTGATTTATTTGTGCGTTGACTCCATTCGCATCTGCCATCTCAATTCTTTTTCTTCAAATTCCCACAGACGGCGCCAACTGATGATGTCGAAATTTTTCTCCAGGTTTGGTCTGGTAGAGTGGATCTCCAAATCTTAAATAAACCGGGTCGGGTTGGGCACGACAGTGTTCTGCACAGACAGAAGCTAGGTTAGGGGGCGCCGAATGTGTTTTCGGCGTGACCCCTACGATGCCTAAGTCAGTGTTCGAAATTAAAAGAGCTTGACTAAAAGTAAGAACAAGAGAATATGCATGCGTGAGTGTGTGAACAAGAAGTGAATAGAAGAGATGAATGAATGAATAAACCATGAACCATATCTGTATTTATAGGGGCTTGGAGGGGTAGGTTACCTTGTCAAGGTAGAACATGTGTTAGAGTAGGACTCTAATTGATGAGTCTGAAATCATATCAAATCTTGGATTCATAAGATATTTTCCTTATCTGTTGCAGATCTTCATGTGTCCGAGAGTACTGGAAGGTTCTAGATATTGGGCCCTTCCTGGGCCCAGGTCGGGCTCCAACCATATCAGTTAGGGCTCAAGCCCATGAATTTATGATCATGAGTCCATTCCCTAATAGGGTCATCCCAGACTGGGCTTCTCATAAAATAAGACTAGATGGGCCTCAAAGTATATTTCCAAAAATATGGATTATTGAGCTCGGGTCGGGCTTTTACCATGCCTAGATAGGGCTCGGCCCAATGAGCTCAGCAGCTAGGGCTTGAGTCAAGGGCTCTTCCCTTTGTCTTGAATAGGTCCATCTAACTTGAATTAGTACATGGGGCATGATCGAATGAGCTTTGTATTGTCTTAAATCTTGTCTCATAACAATAGTAGGTGATTTTTTAACCACGTTTCCTGATTATGGGTTGTCGGGTTTGGGTCGGACCAGACCCAATTATTTATGGGGGCATCACATCCAATATTATTTCAAAATGTATGCACAAATTGTTTTTTTTTCGCCGATGAATATTTTATGAATTTTAATAAATTAACGAAAATGATAACTATATTTTTAAATCTTAAATTATGTATCTTTGACTGAATTTGGAAGTACGTCACTACAAGAAAAAAGGCAAACGACAACGGATATAATCCGTTGTCGTATGAGTCCAAAAACCGTTGTACTTTTCAGTGTTGTCGAAAGTACACCCTACGATAACAGTTTATATCTGTTGTCTTTGAAGACATACGACAACGGTTCTGCAACAGTTTAAATCAGTTGTCTTTTGAGGCTTACGACAACGGTTTTGCAACAGTTTAAATCCGTTGTCGTTTTTCAAAGACAACGGTTTTAAACCGTTGTCTTTGAACATGTTTTTTATTAACCGGGCTTTAAACAACAGTTATATTTGAGAAAAGACAACAGTGAAAAACCGTTGTCTTTTCTAAGATGTAAAACAAAAAAAATTTAAAATTTAAAAACAATAATTTTTAATATTATAATTACTCGAATTTAAAATTTTCAAAAATAAAATTAATATACAATCTTTCAACATTATAAATCATTCAAAATTAAAAATAATCAAATTCAAATTAAAATTCAATGAACACTTAAAAATAAAGTTACACATTAATCTCGATAAACTTGGAACACCTTCAACATAAGTCAGCATTATGAGCTAGTATGTTTTGTGTACAGCCCGTGGAGCCACTACCAAGTACTGCACCAAAAAAGAAATTAAATTAAAATCAAATCAAATAATATAAAAACCCAATTCACAAATTAGTATATATATATAAATTAATGTGAGTATGTACGTAACTTATAGTCTCCAAGCCAGCCCATGGCCATTTTGGGAGGATTCCTGGTTTGGAAGCCATCGATCTTAATCTTCTCTGCAAGCTGCAAATTAACTGCGTTTCTGTATTTATATATAACTCAACATAATATTTCTCCAACTAATAAAACAATTGAAACATGAAGATAAAATATCTGAATGCCTTCATAATGACAAGTATTCCCAGAAAACTCCAGAAAAGGTATAGAAAACAAATTCAAAAAATTCATTTTTAACATAGTCATTATAATAAGATTGCATCGCACTAAACTAATCCAACATAATTTATGGGTTTTTGAAAATATACAGCCTGGACTTCTTCAAATGTCGAACCTACAACATAAACACATTTATATATCAATATTGATGCGATAAAGCGACGAAATCGAATTAAATCAAAGTGGATAAAGTCAAAAGAATAAGCAGAAATACAACGACCAAATATCAATATAAGCAATCAAGATTCATCCAACAAAATTATAAGGGTACTATCAAATGATGAATTAAAATGGTTTATTAAATCACTAGAACAAAACTGGTAATACACATCACCCTAAAGACAACGGTTTTACAGAAAACCGTTGTGTTTTGGCCTATAACAATGGTTTTCAGAAAAACCGTTGTTAATGAGAGTTTTTTTAAAATTGAAGACAACGGTTTAATAAAAACTGATGTTGTTTTGGCTATACGACAACGGTTTTAAAAACCGTTGTCTATGAGCATTTTTTTTTAAAAATAGACAATGGTTATTTTCAAGCGTTGTGTTTGTGTGTTGTCTTTTAGGTTTTTATTTTTATTTTTAAAAAATATTATTTTTTTTAGAATAAAAAAAATAAAAATAAAAATAGTTTAAAACTTCATAATAACGTGGACTCTTTTCCCCCACAAATATTTACAAGTTATAATTGGGGATCGGGAAAACTCTTCCATGGCTAGCCCGAAATCGATCGTGCTTCATCTTTAGCTCTCCCCTTCGTTGCTTATGCTGAGATCGATTCTATGTTTCTGCCTTTTTACTTGAATCGATTCTCTGTTCTATTTTCCTACATCGATCGATTGTCTCTTAGCTTTTTCTATTTTGCTGCTCGTACGTTTATGAACATCGATCGAAGCGTATTCTATCCGATCCGATGGTGGCAGAAGGAAGAATACGTTGTGGGCTCTCGGGAGCTTCGTGATGTGGTGGGTTTTCTCCTTTTATGTGTATATTTTTGTTTCTTGTATGGTTTTATCTTCATTATTTTTAAGTCACAAAGCCCGGCCCTTCATCTTTTCTGTGTCCCCAATTCTCTATTCTTCTACGATATAATTGTCTGCTCACTTTGCACAGCTCGTGCGTCTTGGTGCTATATATTGTAGGTAGAGGCCCTAGGGCATGTTGTTGGGATTTCATGTGTCCCAGAAATTCTTTCTTTTACACCATCTATTGCATTTGGATCTACTTATAATATAATATTTACTCAATAGTTTTTAAATTGAATATTTTCAAATTAGCTAGATTTCATGCGGATACGCGGGGAAAAAATACAAGGAAAGAAAACGATTGAGTCGTCCCTTTCTAGCTTTCTGTAAACTCTTGTAAAGAACCCTTATGACTCCCTCGATCTCTTCACTATCATCCGTTCCATCGAGAATGTATATGCACAGTAGCCTCAATGTCATCATTCGAACTATCTTGTACTACCAGATTCCCTGTATCCCATCCAAGACTATCCCCTTTTTCCTCCAAGATCACAAGATTTCCATCTCTTGAAATCTGTAACGAACCGTTCCGATCATTCAAAGGCTTCTCTCTGTTAGCTACCCATATCATAGTCATCTCTGGGATAGTATTATACATTATACCAACATATATGTAACTACTGTTCGTCGGGCTGAAGAATCCCAGTTTGAAATATTGTCCGCTTGAAACTAACATTTCTGAGTCTCCAAGGGATTGATTGGCCCTTAACGTGTTTGTGGTTGTGCTGATTCCGGAGAAGTAACATGCAAATATAACCCAAGAAACTTGGAACATGGACAGTTCGTTCGTTTTACTGCTGGAAACCATGTTTAATGTCGTGTTTTGCTCCACAAGTACATGTATGATACACAATGCAAAAGAATTGTGAGGTTTCAGTTGTAAATTCTTGAAGAAATTTCTGAGAACAGGCTGATGTGATGTGATACCTGTTCCTCTGTTCAACAAAGAAAATTGGTGGTTTCCGAAGCCGTCTTATTATAGAAACTAGTTTACATTATTGAGAATTTGAATGATTCGGAATCATTTTAGTCAAAAAAAAACTACTAGCTCAGGTCATGTTGCTATTTAAGGCCTCGACCTTGATCAGGGCCATACCTATTTAATTTAGATGAACAATAATTCATTTTGTCTTTAGATCATGTAAATGATTGGTTATTAATTTAAAACATGCATATCATGTGTTAGGGTCATCTTTCATTCCACAAAATAATTTTATTTGTTAAGGAATTTGATATTAAATTTGGGACCATGAAAAGTTTTTGCAAGTTGCCAATTGATATCTTGATATGATTTATAATTGATCCTTTCAAACCGATTGATTACAGCTTTGAAAATTGGTATTAATTAGTGAGATTAGTTAGTAAATAATATTATAAAAAAAATTAAATTACAATATTTAAGAAGGGGTCGAGGGATCAGTTTGGAATATTTCGAGATGGCTTTATGAAATTTTATTAGATTTTTTGTTGTTTTGCGAAAATTCATTTATCATACTAAAAATTAATTACCATAAATAAAGAATTTATTTAAAATATAAGATATAAAGTAAAATTGACTTTAGATTAAATATTTTTTTAAAAAAAAAACAGTTAGTTTGATGGAATTTACTTAGTTTATTTTAGAAATAATATTTAAAAAATTCATTTGAGAAATCTTAATTAGTTAAATAAACATTTAGGTTTCTGCCCCACGGTACCTCGACGCGTCCCTCTTTTATTCTCTTGTTATTAGTTTGTTATTATCCATGTTCATTAGTGTTTATGTATTTCCATTTCCAATATCATTTTTCCATCAATATGTTAACATTCATGTCATGTGCATTGCAGGTTCTTAATTTAGCTTAAAGTGGAATATTTTTAATTTTATCGGAGCTGTAGGAATTTTACACGAGGTATATTAATTGAAATTATTTTTTGTGATGCACTTATTTAATGTGCAAGATGATTTTATGTTGTTTATCCTTCTTTTTTTGTACATTCTATGTAAACATATGCAAATTGAATTATTATTTATAAAGTACAGAAATGTAATCTCCTCTGCTTTGTGTCCAAAAATCTGTTCCGGCCTTTTATTTTCCTGTTGGGCTAGTTTATTTTGAGTATTACTATGTTATCATCAATGTTAATTAAGAAAATTGGAGATATATGCTACTACTTATTCACTACAAGAATTCGGATAAATAAATTGATTATGATTTTTTTGTTATTATTCTGTACTTGAGATTGTGTTAATATCTTGTTGTATGATGTACAATTTTTTGAAGGTAGGTGTTGTTTTATTTCTGGCTGCTTCGTTATATCTAAAATGGACAAAGAATGGATGTCTAAGCATAGACTATCAACTGAATTAATATGATATTGGAGTAGAGCCTTTCTTGAAATTTGCATTGCAAAATGCCGACGATCCAGATGCAATCCCTTGCCCTTGTGCAAAATGTGGTAATATAAAGAAAAAAAATGTCAAAACAATAAGGGCACACTATGGAAGAAATTGATGAGGTGCGCTCCGAGATGGCTGAATGCATACAAGATCATATTTATGATTAGGTATATATATGGCTTTCATAATTTTGCGTTTTTAACCATCGGTGTTTGATCATTGGTATATCCAAAAATATAATAGATGGTTGGATGTAGATTTATATTTCTTTTTAATCTATTTATTGGTCCTTTGTTAGTGATGATTGGTGGTATTTAATCGAGTTCAGGGCATTGATATATCCAAAAACGCCGATTTGAGTGGATCTTGAAAAAAGTTGTATTTAAAGGTTGCTTATTCAAAAACCGATTCGATCTTTTGTTTGTTTAGAATTTGGAACTTTTTCTGATCTAGTAATTTACTGTTCTTTGGTTTTGGTATAAGAATCAGGTTAATATTACTACCTTTTAGCATTGATTAGTTGTCCCTTGATTGTGAATCATCAATTTCTCTTGATACAAAAAAACCATGGCAGCAGCTTTTGATGCATATAGTACGTGTACTTTTTACGCTTTCTCCATAAATTTTCTGAGAGAAGAGCTTATATATGCAAGCACTTGCAACCTTTTACGAAAAGTGCTCCCTCTTCTAAAATATTTATAATGTTTTTCCTTTTGATACAACTTAAATCTTCTTGCTCTTCTTTCCTTTCTGGGTGTTTAGATATTTTTACATAATCTTTATATTATTGGACTCCGTCTTTAGTTCCATAGTTTTGTTGATATTATAATTAAGTTTCTTACTTTTGCATTTGTCTATTTTATATTGTAGGTCTGTTCTAAGAGAAAAAAGGTTTGGATGGAGAGGGGCTAAAGATGTTAGTGGGGGAATTTCTTGTGGATGCTTTTGTGATATCTTGTTCCAGAAAGTATTTGACAATGGAAATACAAGGCTTGTAGCACATTAATTTTATCTAAATTTATGTTTTGAACTTAATTTACTCGAAACTAGATAGATTATGATCAATTTGTAAGAATTGTAAGTTGTTTTGATCAACTAATGCACATTTTATGATGTTTTAAATATGAGAGCAATTAGTTTTTGTAAATTGATTGTTTATTTAGACTAAAATACAATGGTTTTAATTTTGATTAAAAAAAACTGGTGGCTAATTAGACTAAACACAACGGTTTTTTTCTAAAAAAACGTTGTCTATGTTGATCAAAGACAGTGGTTTTAAAACGTTGTAAACACACTAAAAGACAACGGTTAAAAAACGTTGTAAAACTGTTGTCTATTACGATCAAAGACAAGGGTAGAAAACTGTTGTAAAACCGATGTCGTTTTTGATATAAGACAACGTTTTATTTTCAATAATACAACGCTTATACACCGTTGTGGTTCAACATCTTAGACAACGGTTTTTCACCGTTGTCTATGACCGTGTTTTTAACAACATAGCCATTAACATCGGTTTTAAACCCCCCCTTTAACAATGGTTTTTCACCCTTGTCTTTTAGCGTTTTTGTTGTAGTGAATTAATGAGACGATATCAATAAAACAGAGCTTTAATTTCCTTGTGACTTACTGAGGAATGAGAAGGAATGAAATTTTTCTTAATACATGATTATTGATGCCTTAAGCCAAGGAACTTCAAGGTCCCGTTATTTTTCATTAGATTTGATTGGTAATGCGTGTATAATTAATACCCTGAAGACACTATTACTTGTGTTTTTATTCATCTAATACGCGTATAATTAATACCTTGAGGCAATCTAAAAATTCCAGTGTCTAGCTCTTATATATAATGGATAATGGACGCCTATTATCTGTTATAGATCCATGAAATCGTCTCACAAGAGACGTATTCATTGGTAAATATTCAATGGGGGCAAATATTTATGGTAAGTAGCTCAAGGAAAAATATTCAATGGGGGCAAGTATTTTTGGTAGCTAACATAAAAATTGAACTAGCTTAGGCAAGAGCAGGGCGAACGGAACAACATCCTCTACGGTGGCCTAATCACACCACCTAAAAACGGTACCATTTTGGCAAGTATTTTGGGCTTTTTGTCCATTTATCTCCATTTATCCTTCATTCACTTTTTGTATTAAAATCATTTTTTTCTTCTTTTTGCATGCTTTAAATGCTTATCTCATTTTATCTTTCATTCAATTTTTAAAGAACCTCCAATATACAAGGTTTGAATTTTTTTTAATTGTTCACCTGACTAATTTTCTTCTAATTTTTTACTAAATTAATTAATTACAACAAGTCAATGGAAATAATAATTATATATTATTTTTAAACAATAAATTATTCATGCAAAGTATATTACTATTAAAAAATTATAAAAACATACAGAAAAATTAAGGCTCTGTTTTGACAAATACTTATAAAACGTTTTTAATAAAAAAAATTAAAATTTTTTATAAATATTTTAAACTTTTTTTAAGATTAAATATGTGTTTGGACGATTATTCTATAAAAAAACATTTACAATTAAAAAGTAATATGTGTTTTCAATTCTAACATTTTTTAAAAAATGTTTTTCAAAAATGTTTTACAAAAATGATGTCCAAACATATAGTTTAATTTTTTATATGTAAAACACTAAAATATTTTTATAATACATGTTCAAACGGAGCAAATTATTCCAAAATCTCTCGATACAATAATTCAATGATATATCTTGACTTAAAAAATTAAATATAAACAAATATAATAATAATAAGATATTTAGATACGAATTATGTTGCTGCAGTAGCATGATTATTAAGACTAAACAAATGTTATAATCATCCATTTGATTGTAGCCTAATCACAACACTTACCCAAACGGTACCTTTTTTAGGCCACAAAACACGTACAGTGCTATGATTACTTAGGCCACTGTACGTAGAAGATCTTATTCTCGCGCGAACGCAGCTCCCCTATATGGGTCTCTCACATTTTAATAAAATGTGCTGATGATCTAATCTAATCTAATATATTTAAAAAAAGGGTGAGTTTATCTAATATTATTATCCCTCAATTTGGTATATGAAAAGTTTTATCAAAATTTATATATAAAATTTATTATAAATGAAAAATCCATACAAAATTAATTATTAATTATTAATTTATGTATATATAATAATTATTATGAGTTTGAATTGCGTTTTTACATTATTATCCTTCAATTTGGTACATAAAAAGTTTTTATCAAATTTTATATATTAAAGTTATTATAAATGAAAAATTCATACAAAATTAATTAATTAATGTATATATAGTAATTATTAATAATACTAATAACTCCATATATACAACATTAAATAATAATAATAAGTATTAGAAATACTTATAATAATAATAATAATAATAATAATAATAATAATAATAATAATAATAATAATAATAATAATAATAATAATAATAATAATAATAATAATAATAATAATAATAATAATAATAATAATAATAATAATAATAATAATAATAGTTAGGAAATTTCAATGAAAACCCATACAACATTAATTAATTGAGGATGGTGATGTTAATAATAATCTAATCTAATCTAATCTAATACTATTATAAAAGTATGAGTTTGAATTGTAATTTTACATTATTATCCCTTTTACATTATTATCCCTCAATTTGGTATATGAAAAGTTTTATCAAAATTTATATATAAAAGTTATTATAAATGAAAAATCCATACAAAATTAATTATTAATTATTAATTTATGTATATATAATAATTATTATGAGTTTGAATTGCGTTTTTACATTATTATCCTTAAATTTGGTACATACAAAGTTTTTATCAAATTTTATATATTAAATTTATTATAAATGAAAAATTCATACACAATTAATTAATTTATGTATATATAGTAATTATTAATAATACTAACAACTCCATATATACAACATTAAATAATAATAATAATTATTATTATTAGAAATACTTATAATAATAATAATAATAATAATAATAATAGTTAGGAAATTTCAATGAAAACCCATACAACATTAATTAATTGATGATGGTGATGTTAATAATAAAAATAATTAAATAAATGTGATCACGTATAGATATATCTCATAAAAAACAAAGTAAATGTAAATTAGTTTTATTGTATATTGTTTGTCTAATATTATAAATATATCTATTAGTACTATTATAAAAGTGTAATAATTTTTAGTAATATATACTAATAATAATAAATATATAAATTAAGAAATGTCATTGTACAAAAAACCATATAATATTAACCAATAGATGACGATAATAATATTAATAATAATAAAATCTGATTGCACGTAGAAATAAAGATTAATATCTAATGAAATGGTTCGTTCTCATAAAAAATAACTCCATTATATACAACATCTAATCTAATCTAATCTAATACTATTATAAAAGTATGAGTTTGAATTGTGATTTTACATTATTATCCCTCAATTTGGTATATGAAAAGTTTTATCAAAATTTATATATAAAAGTTATTATAAATGAAAAATCCATACAAAATTAATTATTAATTATTAATTTATGTATATATAATAATTATTATGAGTTTGAATTGCGCTTTTACATTATATAAAAGTTATTATCTAATCTAATATCTAATACTATTATAAAAGTATTTAATTGTGGCATGCCTATTTTGTCCTTGTGCCAACATTTAAAGAAGGTATGTAGAATTATCTTCCTCTTAAATGATTGCCTCTTAATTTATTGTCATGTTAGATGAATTTTTATCCTACAAATATTTTTGCCTTTCATTGTTCAATTAAATTTTTTGTCATGCACTCTTCGATTTATTGTTTAAATATAAAATATATTGTGTTTTTTAAGTAATTGTCAAATGTCCACTTTGTCCTTGTGTAAACATTAAAATTGTGAGAGTTTAATTGTGGCATGCATATTTTGTCCTTGTGCCAACATTTAAGTTTTTTAAGTTCAATGTGTAAATAATTTTGTTTATCATCCAAATTCTCCTTATTGTTAAATGGTTTCCTTAAATTAATATTTGTATCCACATTCGAAAGTTTTTATGTATCCACTAAACTTTTTCATTTTATTTCCACTAAATTAAAAAATTATTTATTTGATAATAACTTAATGGAGATTGAATGAAAATTAAAAAGTTTAGTTGTCATCATTCGAAACTTAATTGGATAAAAAAAAATAGTTGATAGCATAAAAATAATCTAATATTTATCTTAAAAAATGTGAGTTTAATTGTCAAATGTCTACTTTGTTCTTATGTGAACATTAAAATGGCATGCATATTTTGTTCTTGTGCGAACATTAAAAGAAAGTGAGTGGAATTATCTTCCTCTTAAATTTTGCCTCTTAATTTATTGTCATGTTAGATGAATTTTTTTCCTACAAATATTTTTTGCCTTTCATTGTTCAATTAATTTTTTTGTCGTGCACTCTTCAATTTATTGTGTAAATATAAAATAAATTGTGTTTTTTTAAGTAATTTTCAAATGTCCACTTTGTCCTTGTATGAATATTAAAATTGTGAGAGTTTAATTGTGGCATGCCTATATTGTCCTTGTGCCAACATTTAAGTTTTTTAAGTTCAATGTGTAAATAATTTTGTTTATCATCCAAATTCTCCTTATTGTTAAATGATTGCCTTAAATTAATGTTTGTATCCACATCTGGGAGTTTTTATGTATCCACTAAACCTTTTCATTTTTATTTCCACTAAATTAAAAAAAAATTTATTCGATAATAACCGTGCTTAATGGAGAATGAATGAAAATTAAAAAGTTTAGTTGTCATCATTTGAAACTTAATTGGATAAAAAAAATAGTTGATAGCATAAAAATAATTAAAATAATGACAATGTTATCAATCTTTTATTTTAAAAAATGATTGCATATACAAAAATACATTATTAAAATTCAATATTTACAATATAATATATGATTTTTTATTTATTAATATTTAGGTTTTTTAAGTTCAATGTGTAAATAATTTTGTTTATCATCCAAATTCTCCTTATTGTTAAATGATTGCCTTAAATTAATGTTTGTGTTGAATCCGATATTTTGGTGATAACAAACAACAACTCATTGTATAGGAATGTGCTGCCAACCATTGTATTTCAGGAATCTACTACAACTTCTACCGGAAGCTTGTCAACCGCCTTTGCTCTCGACCGGCTGAAGTCACAAGCCTATCGACTGGCTATCAAAACCAGCAGAGGATAAATCTATCTACCAGAAGCTTGTCAACCGCCTTTGTCTCTCGACCGGTTGAAGTCACAAGCTTATCGACTGGTTATTCAAACCAGCAGAGGACAAATATCTCTACAGGTAGAATGCCAACTACTTTTCAGGATATCTCAAGACAAGTACCTGTGACAAGATGTTCTTTGCAAGATCTTTTATTAAAAGCAGAACCGGTGTGTCAGAAGATATGTTGACTCCTGCAATCAAGACAACAGGTTGCACCAAAATGGCAAAAACACAGAATGACTACAGATAAAGCATTCGACCGTTTATTCCAGTTTTGGACCCTGGAAGTTGTCTGCAGTGTACGATCTTCATGCAGAATCATCAATGCATTTATGAGCATTAAATGTGCATTCAATGCAGCATCAAAACGTTCGAAATAAAGACGTTGATGATTGACCTATATAAAGGGAAGATTGCTCAAAGAAGGAAAAACAACGAAACAAAAAAAAAAACAAAGAGAGACAAGCAATTCAGAAAAATCTCAATCAACTCAATCACTTGAATAATATCAGAAGTCCTCATCTGATATACTTGAGCACTCTTACAAGATCATTCGTTTTGCTGCTCAAATAAACCCTCGCCTACAGTTCACATATCTGATCGTCAAGGATCATCCTAGGGTTTTCAAGCCTCTCGACTGCTCTGCAGTTTGAGAAGCTCAACTCAACTATACTCATTGTTGAAGAGAATTGAAGCTACTCTGAAAGCTTCCACCAGTCTGATAAGAACTGAGAATCTTATCTGTGTAAATCTAGGAGTTTCGGATTAGGCATTGGATAAGTCCTAAGTCTGAAGTGGGTGTATTACAAGACGTTGTAATAACCAAAGTCTTCTAGTGAATTCCTTCCTAAGTGGAAGAAGGGGAGACGTAGAAGGATTAAGCCTTCGAACTTCCATAAATCGTGCCTTAGTCTTTACTGCTATTTATCTTACATTCTGCTCATACATTGCATTATTAACTTTGCATCACTAAAACCTCTGAACTATTTCCGCACTATTTAAGTTGTTCAAACCGTTTTAGAAGTTGAGAAAACAGATTAAGTGAACTAAACCTCACTTGATCATTTTAAAGAAGAAGAAGAAAAGTTTCAGAGTGTATTCACCCCCCCTCTACCCTCTGAACCGATCCCAACAAGTGGTATCAGAGCGGGTTCCTTTCTCAACTGCTGATCTGAAGTTTTAAAATCATGACTTCTTTCAACAGAATTCCTATGTTTTCTAAAGAAGAGTATGATGATTGGAAAATTCGCATGCAGGCACATCTTGCAGCACAGGATGATGACATGCTATATGTCATAACAGACGGTCCTATCAAAATTATGAAGGTCAACCCAGCTCTAGCCGATGGTGCAGGACAAATGATTGAGAAACCAAGAGCTGAGTGGACCACTGAGGACAAAAAGAAGGCCAATCTTGACAATGTGGCCCGGGACATCCTATACAAAACACTGGACAAGAATATGTTCAGCAAAATCAAGTCATGTTCCACAGCAAAGGAGATTTGGGAGAAGCTCACTCAGCTATGTGAAGGGAATGACCAGACAAAGGAAAACAAGCTCACTTTGGCCATTCAAAAATATGACAACGCCAAAATGAAGCCAGGGGAAACCATGGCTGAATTTGATGAACGGTTCAGTAGTATCATCTGTGATCTTATTGCTTTAGGTAAAACTTATACTAACCGTAAAATTGCTGTGAAGGTTATGAGAGCTTTACCCAAAGAATGGGAGATCAAGACAGTGGCCATGAGAGAGTCAAAAGACTTAAGCAAGGTTGAACTGCATGATCTCTTTGCAGATCTCAAAGCCTACGAGTTCGAGCTCAACATGAGAACAGAAGATGAACCATCTACTTCTCAACCAACCAAGGCCTTAACCTCAACCGTGATATGTCCACCGGTCGAGGAAGCTCCAAAGAGATCAGCTGAGCAAATCAGCAATGAAGCCATGACACTCTTTGTCAAGAAATTTGGTAGATTTATGCGTAAAAACAATTCTAAATTTAAAAATTATCATAAATCGGACCATACAAAGGATGGTCCTACTTGTTTTAACTGTGGCAAGTCAGGCCACTTCATTGCAGACTGCACCAAGCCTAAGAACAATGATCAGAAGCAATTCTCCGAAAGAAGAAGGGGTAAGGAGGATAAAAGGACGTTTAGAAAAGGAAGAGACCAAAGGGTTCTAGTAGCAGACGAAAGCAAAAGCAAGTGGGCTGAGTCTGACTCTGACAACTCCAATACCGGAAGCTCTTCAGATGACAGCGATGATGAAAAAGTGGAATGCCTTATGGCCGACATCGAAGAAGAAGCTGAGGAGGTATTTGACTTTGGCTCACCTGAATTTACTCACAGTGATTTAGTTACTGCTTTACACGAAATGGCTAATGAATACAAAGCATTATCCAAGGAGTTCGAGGAAGTAAAGGCAGAAAGAGCTGACCTAAAAGATAAGTCAAGCAAATCGAGCTGCATGCAGCAAAAAGAGCTTGATGGTCTTAAGGTCAAGCTAAGTCTGCTGGCTACTGAGAACGACACCTTGAAAAGAGTATTCCAAGCTACCTTGATTGAGAATAAAAAACTACTTGAAACCATCAAGGCTTGGAATAAATCTTCTGTAACCATTGACAAGATTCAAGAAATCCAAAGACCGGTACATGATAAAACCGGTCTAGGGTTTGGAACAAATGAACAGTCTATGGAATCCTGTATTCAGTCAAGCCTGGACAAAGGCAATCTTAACAAAATAAGATTTGTCAGGTCCAGCACGATATATGAACACGATAAGTGCAGCATTGACAAAAATCAGAAAGTATCTAACGAACGAAGCTCTAAGCATAGAGGGCTGGGATATGTGGATCTCCAGACCTCTAATCAAAGAGGAACTTGGATCAAACCAAAACCTAATGAAAGAAGAAAGGGAAACCAATCTAATTTCAAAAGGCCATGGAATGAGTCTAACTACTCTAAGAAAAGATGGTCAAAGGAGAAGCCTTACCAGTACTTTAATTGCAGGCCAGTTCAAAAGAGGTACAGGCTAACTGATGAAAATCAAAAAGGCAAGCAGCACACAGCAACCTCACAAGCACACACATTTACTGCCTATCGACCGCACAGATTTCTGGACACACACACGGGCAAACCTGTAAGGGTGTTCCAGGTGTGGGTCCCGAAAGGGCTAATCCGACCTGGACCCTACTAAATATGGGTACCAAAAGTTCTTCACTCTTTGCAGGTACTAAAAGTCCAAACGGGCGAGAAAACCACTTCTATCAAGGACCCTACCTGGTATTTAGATAGCGGTTGCTCACGACACATGACAGGGAATCCAGAACTTCTAACAGAAGTGGTGTTGTGCAAAGGACCAAAGATCAGCTTTGGAGACAACTCCAAAGGTAAAACCGTGGGTAAGGATAAGATTATCCATGGTAACATTATTATTAAAGATGTGTTACTTGTTGACAAACTATGCTATAATTTGATAAGTATTAGTCAACTATGTGACAATGATCATTCGGTCAAGTTTCACAAACACACTTGCCTCATAAAAAATGACAAAGGTGAGACTATTATGACCGGTGTACGAGACCTAAACACCTACAAGGTAAACTGGTCTTGCTCACATATTTCTTCACCTACTTGTCTTACTGCTCATCATGATAAACAGTGGTTGTGGCATAAGCGGTTAAATCATCTAAATTTTAAATCCATTCTTAACTTGAGGAAGCATGATTTGGTTTCTGGTCTGCCCGAAGGAGATTTTATAAAAGACAAAGTTTGTCCTGCTTGTCAACTAGGAAAGCAGGTGAGAGCAACCTTTAAAAATAAAGGGTGTATGTCTTCTTCCAAATGTTTAGACTTACTTCACATGGACCTATTTGGTCCTATACCAGTAAGAAGCATAGGGGGAATGAGATATGCTCTTGTTGTTATAGATGACTTTTCTCGATTTACTTGGGTCATCTTTCTCTCTTCAAAAGATCAAACTGCACCTCACCTGATTAAGCTTTTTAAACGCTTGCAAAATGAACAATCTACTGTGATAGATAGAATCAGGAGTGATAGAGGGACTGAATTTTTAAACACCACTCTTATGACTTATCTAGATGATCAGGGAATCAAGCATGAGTTGTCAGCTGCTAGATCCCCACAGCAAAATGGGGTGGCTGAAAGAAGGAACCGTTCTTTAAAAGAAGCAGCCAGAACTATGATTGCTGATTCAAAAGTTTCTCAAAGGCTTTGGGCAGAAGCAGTTAACACAGCTTGCTATACTCAAAACAGATCTATGATTAATAAACGATTTAACAAAACTCCATATGAGATCTGGAATGGCACAAAACCTGATATTTCATACTTCAAAATTTTTGGGTACAAATGCTTTATCCACAACAATGGCAAAAACCATTTGACAGCCTTCGATGCCAAAGCAGACGAAGGAACTTTTATTGGTTACTCAGCCATTAGCAGAGCTTATCGAGTGTTCAATCAAAGATCACTAACGGTCGAGGAAACCATTCATGTTGTTTTTGATGAATCTACTCTTTGTACAGAACAAACTCAAGGGAGCATAAATGATCTGAGTCATAGACTGGAAAGCACAAATCTACAGGAAGAGAGTGACAGTGATCTATATCCTCCAAAGAAGGATGATCCAGTTCCCTCTACCGGGTGTGATCAAACAAGGCCAGAAGTGGATCCACCGGTTGATAACAATCCTCCAGCCAATGATGATCCAGTAAACGAGGACGTTCATCAACCAATTGATGACAACCCTTTAGGGAATTATTTTAGGTGGAACAAAGATCATCCACCTGGGTTGGTCATAGGTGACCCTTCTGCTCCTCGAAAAACACGTGGTCAAATGATTAATGAATTCTTGCATGCAGCTTTCATATCTCAGGTAGAGCCCAAGAAAATAGATGAAGCTCTATCAGATGCCAGCTGGATTGAAGCTATGCAAGAAGAGTTGAATCAATTCACCCGCAACAATGTTTGGCATCTAGTTCCTCGACCGAAAAATCAAAATGTGATTGGAACTAGATGGGTGTTTCGTAACAAGCTCGATGAACATGGCACTGTTGTGCGTAACAAAGCTCGACTTGTTGCTCAAGGATTCAGACAAGAAGAAGGCATAGACTTTGAGGAATCCTTCGCGCCAGTTGCAAGACTAGAAGCAATCCGCATCTTTCTTGCTTATGCAGCCTTCAAGAATTTTAAAGTTTATCAAATGGATGTGAAGTCTGCATTCCTCAATGGTCTACTTCAAGAAGAGGTGTACGTTGAACAACCACCAGGTTTTGTCAATCCTACTCATCCTCAATATATCTATAAACTTGACAAAGCTCTCTATGGATTAAAACAAGCACCGCGTGCTTGGTATGACACATTACTAAAATTTTTACTGGAACATGATTTCCAAATTGGAACGGTCGATAAGACCCTGTTTAAATTTGTAAAAGGTGATCATGTGTTACTAGTACAAATTTATGTTGATGACATTATATTTGGGTCAACTAACCCCAAGTTGTGCTCAAAGTTCTCTAAACTGATGCAAGAGAAGTTTGAAATGAGCATGATGGGCGAGCTTAATTTCTTTCTTGGATTGCAAGTGAAGCAACTTGAAACTGGAATATTTATCAATCAATCCAAGTATGCCAAGGAATTGGTAAAGAAGTTTGGAATGGAACAGTGCTCAACTGTATCTACCCCCATGAGTACATCAATCAAGCTCGATAAAGATGAAGGGGGAATCCCGGTCGAGGTAACAATGTATCGAGGCCTTATTGGCTCATTGCTTTATTTGACTGCCAGTCGACCGGATATCATGTATTCAGTTTGTTTATGTGCTAGATTTCAAGCAGCACCTAAGCAATCTCATTTCATTGCCGCCAAACGAATAATTAAATATATTAAAGGAACTACTAATGTGGGTCTTTGGTATCCCAAAGATTCAAATCTTAATCTTATTGGCTATTCAGATGCAGATTATGCAGGTTGTAGAATTGATCGCAAAAGTACAAGTGGCACATGTCAATTCCTTGGAGATAGACTAATTTCGTGGTCAAGTAAGAAGCAGACATCAATTGCTACCTCGACCGCCGAAGCAGAATACCTTGCTGCTGGCAGCTGTTGTGCTCAAATACTCTGGATTCAACAGCAGCTTAATGATTATGGGATTCGGTCGAGTGAAGCTCCAATCTACTGTGACAATACAAGTGCCATAGCCATCACTCACAATCCAGTGATGCACTCTAGGACAAAGCACATTGATGTCAGGCATCACTTTATCCGAGATCATGTCTTAAAGAAGGAAATCAGGCTGGAATACATCTCTACCGATCAGCAAGCAGCAGACATATTCACCAAGCCTCTACCGGACGCTAAGTTTTCATACTTTCGAAATATTCTTGGCTTAGTAGATTTAAGTTAGTATGCATGTGTTTAGGGGGAATAATTGTCAATATGACATTAATAGATTAGCTGTTACGTTGCCATAAATATTGGCATATCATCCGCCTTTAACTAGTCTCTGACAGGCTTCGTACTAGCAGCTTGGTGCTTTGAACCAAATGACATTAATTGGGCGCCGTGATTATGCTCTTCAAAACTTTTTGAATTTCAAAAATACTTTTCATGACGTCACCCTATGGCCCATAGGTTCCTATATATACTTCTTTACACTCGTATATCAATCTTTCACCTTTGCTAAAATCTTTCATATTGTATTAAACGCATCATCGAATTACTCTCTAGATTTTGCTTACTCTCTGCTCGAGTTCTTATCTACAGCTATCATGTCGATCCAGAAGACTTGCCTTGCAATCAACTTTGATTCCGTTATTAAGGCAAACAACGCAGGAATTTCTGAGGTCTTCACCATGCTTGAAGCCTCTGGACTGAAGAAATTTCTGGAATGCAGCGCCATCTGCGATTTGCCTGTTTTGAAGGAGTTCTTCGCAACTGCTCAAATCGAGCATGGGACTATCAACTGCTTGATCAAGACAGAGGTCTACTCCTTCAATCAGAAGTTCTTCGCCAGCACATTTGATCTGCCCTCCAGGGGTTTGACAAAATGCACGGATCTTCCAGATGGTAACTGCTCTTATTGGTTGAAGGAGTTCTCAACTACTGATGCTCCGATCAAACTGCCGGCCCAGAAGACATCTCTCAAAGCTCCATTCAGGCTACTGACTAATATCGTGGCCAAGAATCTTCTGGCCAAGGCTGGATCTTACGACAAGGTGACGCTGGAGAAATTTCAATACATGGCTTGTATTGCCTCCAAGATCAACATAAACTGGTCAGACATTCTGTTCAATATTCTATGTGAAATGATCAGGGGCAAAGGGCAATCCGAGGGATTTGCTTTGCAAATCTGCCACATCTTGGGCGTCCTTGGAGTGGACTTTTCCAAGACTGAGCCTCTGCATCCCACCAAATGGCTCAACAAGTCTACGATTCTCAAATTCCTGAACAAGAAAGAGACTGCGGTCGACACCTTGCCCTCAACCGCAAAGGTTATTGCTATCCCTCAACCGCTTTCAACGGTTCCGGTCGTGGCCAAACCAGTCCATACCAAAAAGTCTGCCAAGCGTCAACTGATCATCGAATCTGACTCTGAAGATGAATCACGTGAGAATGTTCCACTGATTCAAGCTTTCAGCAAGTCATCCCCTTCAGTATCCAAAGCAGCTGTGTCATCCACGCCTGCAGGCGAGAAGAAGAGGCAGCACAAGAAGCTAAAGTCTCTTTCTGGACTTGCTCCTACCCTGCCAACGGTCGAGACTACTACCGTTGTTGCTTCTACTGCTCCTCGTCCTACAAAGGGTGTGATAATCCGGGAAGGTGCCTCATCAGCTCCTGAGGTCACTCTAGCTGATCCCAAAGACAAAGGGAAAGGTGTGATGATCTACACACCCAAGGCTCAACCAGCAGCTACGATAGAACTCAATATAATCATCTCTCACGTGCTCCGTACTGTCAAGCGTCATCTACAACGTTTTGACAGATGGCATCACTCCCGCACTCACTTGACACTCGCTCAAATATTTCCTAAATGGAAATCTCTAAACGTCATTGAGCAGAAGATGCTTCTATTTGCTGATACTGAAGACATCGTGGAGGCTTTGGGAAGAAGACATCTCATAGACTTGAAGCTTTGAGGAAGCCTGCTATCTCTGCTAATTAATGAGCGTGTCAAGAATTTCAAATCCAAGAGTCCTACCGCTGCCGATGACTTTGTGATTTTGACTGGACTACAGGATAGTCTACGTCAAATCACTCAACTACTTCAGCACTTCCAAGCTCTCAACAATGTTAAAACACCAGCTTCAGCAGCCTGTTTACAAGCTTATGTGCTGGAAGCACAAGTGATGATGAAAACCTTTCTCACTCAAGATCAGGGTGAAGAAGACGTCTATGCTCTCCCCTCTTCAGATGGGATTCTGACCGATCTCATCACTGCTGACTTCTTTCAATCATCTGCTCTAAGATCGAGTGTGGCAGCATCTTCATCGGTCGACCCCTCCTCCACCGCAGTCCAAGCAGTTACTCAACCGGAAGCAGTTGTGATTGCTCACTCCTCTCCAGTGACGACCGCTCACACTTCTCTCGGTCATTCACAAGATGTTTTAGAAGTGGTTGCACAAGAGATACCTGTCACCTCTGTGACAGAGGCTCCTTGCAGTAGTGAAGCAACAGTGCCCCCAACAGAGATATCAAGCACTATTGTATCACCTGCATCTCCAGAACAGCAAGTGACTGATGCTGATCCAGCACTTCAACCGTCTCCATCTACTGAAAAGTTTATGGAAGATCTCATTATGGATGAACCAAGTGCTGATCCTGGTACTCCACCAACCATATTGGCTGCAGTCGAAACTATTACATCTCCAACTGTACCATTATTGGAAGGTCCATCGGGTAGCTCTCCAGCCAATTCACCCGCACCACATCATCGTGAGTCTAGCCCGGTTTCACCAAGAAATGACCCAGAAGGGCAAATGCTTCAGACTGATGATTCTTTAATTGAAGCCATGGCCGCAGCTCTAGATCATACCTTGATAAATCGGCTTCATGAGCTCATGCAAACGGTTAGGTCCTTCTCTCAAGACATAACAAACTCATCCTTATCAGTCGATAATTCACGCCAAACGATGATTCGGCATTTCGAGACCGTGTCTCGAGACCTTGCTCGTCTGTCCACAGAGATCACTAATCATCATCACACTCAAATCAACACGCTCTCTACCGTCTCCGAACAAGTTATCCGATCCGAAAACCGCCTTCATAAGCAGTTGAATGATCGGATGGACACTATGCAAGCCACTCTACTTGCTCAAATCGATGCAAAAATAGACACTATGCAAGCCTGCCTTGGCACTCAACTCACTGAGGTCATCCTTCGACTCAACCAAGGTGATGCCAAAAAGGGGGAAGAAGAGCAACGTATAGCAGCAGAGGCAAGAAGACGTGAAGAAGAGTCCAGAAGAAAAGAAGAAGCCGACAGAAGAAGAAGAGAAGGCGATAGGTCAGGAGGAGCCAGTTGGTTCAAAAGATGAACAACTTATCTCTTCTTTACTTATCGCAGCTGCATTTTTTTCTCTGTAGGTGTAATAAAAATGCTTATTGTACTTAATGAAATTCATTCTCTCAATGAAGTTCATTTTAATGCTTTCATATTGTTCTTGAAGCACTTAAGTTTTGTCATCACCAAAAAGGGGGAAATTGTTGAATCCGATATTTTGGTGATAACAAACAACAACTCATTGTATAGGAATGTGCTGCCAACCATTGTATTTCAGGAATCTACTACAACTTCTACCGGAAGCTTGTCAACCGCCTTTGCTCTCGACCGGCTGAAGTCACAAGCCTATCGACTGGCTATCAAAACCAGCAGAGGATAAATCTATCTACCAGAAGCTTGTCAACCGCCTTTGTCTCTCGACCGGTTGAAGTCACAAGCTTATCGACTGGTTATTCAAACCAGCAGAGGACAAATATCTCTACAGGTAGAATGCCAACTGCTTTTCAGGATATCTCAAGACAAGTACCTGTGACAAGATGTTCTTTGCAAGATCTTTTATTAAAAGCAGAACCGGCGTGTCAGAAGATATGTTGACTCCTGCAATCAAGACAACAGGTTGCACCAAAATGGCAAAAACACAGAATGACTACAGATAAAGCATTCGACCGTTTATTCCAGTTTTGGACCCTGGAAGTTGTCTGCAGTGTACGATCTTCATGCAGAATCATCAATGCATTTATGAGCATTAAATGTGCATTCAATGCAGCATCAGAACGTTCGAAATAAAGACGTTGATGATTGACCTATATAAAGGGAAGATTGCTCAAAGAAGGAAAAACAACGAAACAAAAAAAAAACAAAGAGAGACAAGCAATTCAGAAAAATCTCAATCAACTCAATCACTTGAATAATATCAGAAGTCCTCATCTGATATACTTGAGCACTCTTACAAGATCATTCGTTTTGCTGCTCAAATAAACCCTCGCCTACAGTTCACATATCTGATCGTCAAGGATCATCCTAGGGTTTTCAAGCCTCTCGACCGCTCTGCAGTTTGAGAAGCTCAACTCAACTATACTCATTGTTGAAGAGAATTGAAGCTACTCTGAAAGCTTCCACCAGTCTGATAAGAACTGAGAATCTTATCTGTGTAAATCTAGGAGTTTCGGATTAGGCATTGGATAAGTCCTAAGTCTGAAGTGGGTGTATTACAAGACGTTGTAATAACCAAAGTCTTCTAGTGAATTCCTTCCTAAGTGGAAGAAGGGGAGACGTAGAAGGATTAAGCCTTCGAACTTTCATAAATCGTGCCTTAGTCTTTACTGCTATTTATCTTACATTCTGCTCATACATTGCATTATTAACTTTGCATCACTAAAACCTCTGAACTATTTCCGCACTATTTAAGTTGTTCAAACCGTTTTAGAAGTTGAGAAAACAGATTAAGTGAACTAAACCTCACTTGATCATTTTAAAGAAGAAGAAGAAAAGTTTCAGAGTGTATTCACCCCCCCCTCTACCCTCTGAACCGATCCCAACAGTTTGTATCCACATCTGGGAGTTTTTATGTATCCACTAAACCTTTTCATTTTTATTTCCACTAAATTAAAAAAAAATTTATTCGATAATAACCGTGCTTAATGGAGAATGAATGAAAATTAAAAAGTTTAGTTGTCATCATTTGAAACTTAATTGGATAAAAAAAATAGTTGATAGCATAAAAATAATTAAAATAATGACAATGTTATCAATCTTTTATTTTAAAAAATGATTGCATATACAAAAATACATTATTAAAATTCAATATTTACAATATAATATATGATTTTTTATTTATTAATATTTAGGTAACTTTTTTTTAATAATTAGTTAGGAAAAATAAGTTTTTTGGTCCATTAACTTGTTTATGTTTTGGTTTTGGTCCATTAACTTTTCAATGTGGGTTTTCGTACACTAACTTCATATTTTCAGTGTTTTTTGGTCCAACTGCATACGTGTCAACTTCTGATTGGTCCAAAATGATGACGTGGACCAATCAAAAGCTGACACATATGCAGTTGAACCAAAAAACACTAAAAATGCAAAGTTAGTATATCAAAACTCACATCGGAAAAATTAATGGACCAAAACCCAAAAAATTTAAATTTATTGGACCAAAAAACTTATTTTCCCAATTAGTTATGTATAATAACTTACCGATAATAATAATAACGTTATAAATAATTTTATTAAATAATATAAAAAAATAAATTAAATTTAACAAATATCTAAAACAAAAAACTATATAAAATTTATCAACGTACTGGGCCAGAATCTTAATTTTTCCTGAATATTAACGTAACTTCCTTTTTCTACGATGTATTAGAAAATGAAACATAATTGGTAAAGTTAATTCGTTACATAACCTTTCAATTTCTGAAACGTGATCCGGATTAATAAACTAAGCTTTACTGGACTCCTGGATTCGAGCCTAGCCGATCTTTTTCTAATTGCATACTCTCTTTGTGAAATCACAAGATTGTTGAAAACTTTCTATTACAGTCAAATCTCTGTGTTTTCAAATTTTGAGCACGCATACCCATATAAACACGTATGGACAAAGGGGTGTGAATATGAAAATATGAGCACGTATATAGTCAAGATTTGAAAACATATGTGCATCCTTTTTTCAATGGAGTTTTTAACAATTTCAAGATTTCACAAGAATAGTTTATGTAATTAACCATTTTTTTAACATATAACATAAATGGAAAACTACTCATAAATTGGTTTTGACTTTTGAGTGAAATTTTGGAACATAATCCCAGACTATCCATTGGGTCATCACTGCCAATTATAGTTTTCGATCACTTTATGTTGAAATTTCACTTCACTAAAACAATAAGATGCAGCAATTTATTAGTCGTCGTTTGATAAATTAGTTCGCGCGATTAATCGGCCGGTTAACCACCCTAGCTGTATCGACTAAGAAATTGGATGGGTTCATGAGAATGTCTTCGAATTCGGACATATTTGCGAGCCGAATCGATTCACCGGTTTTTGAGATTCGGTAAGGAACAAACTATCACATTTGAACTAAAAATTTAAACTTCAAACCATTCTTGTTGCCTCGTGTTGTTCCTAAGCTAGACCAATTGTGCATGGTACGAATATCATACTGATACAACATGTTGTTGGTTTCAGGTGCGGCATCACGAGATAAAAAATATAGAAATTGAAGAATAAAATAGACATTAAGATTTACGTGAAAAACCTCTAAAAATTATTAGGGTAAAAACAACGGGCAAGATGAAAAGATTTCACTATAATATTTGAAAAATTATAACATCTCTCTGTATTTCAAAAAATACGTACACTCGCTCTCTTAATACAGGAGAAAATATATCTCACAAATATATATAAAAATAAATAGGGAAAAGATGTAAACTCAAGAACTGAAGAAAAGAACTTGAGCTTGGGATGCTATGAACTGATGCAGAATGCATCTTATTTATAGATGTTGATTTCCATCTGAATGCGAAAACACAATTCCGTGTTTTAATTTAATGCCAACAGCCACCTAACGATATTAAATACATGTGCCAACTTTGTATTTTCAACTCCCGACATTTCTCCCACTTGAAGATTTGATTGAGAATCAAACACATCTCCACACAGTCTTTCAATCTTGCCTTTCCCTGCTGCTTACGTTTCTGCTAGGCCACTTGAGGATTTACACCATTTGAACTTATCAGTATTTACTGGTTTGGTCAAAACATCAGTTATGTTATCCTTTGTATGGATCTTCTGCATATCCATAATTTCTTCCTCCACTACTTCTCGTACAAAATGAAATTGAACTCCAATGTGTTTAGTCCTGGAATGAAAGGTCGGATTCCTTGCAATGTGAAGGCACTCTGACTATCACAAAACAAAGGAATCCTTTCTTGTTTGCGCCCAAGCTCCTCTAATAACTTTTTAATCCATATTGCCTCCTTGCAATCTTGAGTAGCTGCCATGTATTCTGCCTCCGTTGTAGATAATGCCACAACCATTTGCAGTTTTGAAACCCAGCATACTGCACCTCCTGCAACTGTAAACACATAACCAGTAGTATATTTTTTTTTATCTGGATCACCCGCATAGTCTGAATCCACATAGCCCCTGAGTATAAAATCCGATCCTACAAAATATAATACAGCATTCGAGGTACCCTTAATGTATCTGAGGATCCTCTTAACTATGATCCAATGCTCTTGTCCAGAATTTGCCATATACCGACTGACTGCTTCCACTGCTTGTGCAATGTATGATTTTGTACACATCATAACAAACATCAAACTCCCAACTGCTTATGCATACGGTACTCGAGACATCTTCATCCTCTCTACTTCACTCCTAGGACACATCTCAGAAGATAATTTGAAGTTAATAGGAAGAGAGGTTGAAATTGGCTTACTATCTTATATGTTGAAGCGCTGCAAGACTTTTTTCAGATAATTTTTCTGGGAAAGTCAAATCTTCCTATTACTTCTGTCTCGGTGAACTTGCATCCTTAGAATCTTGTTTGCTGGTCCCAAGTCCTTCATATCAAATTCCCTATCCAACTGTGCCTTCAATTCTTGGACCTGATCTTTGTTGGGGCCTGCTAACAACATGTCGTCTACATACAACAATAAAATGATATAATCATCATTACCAAACCTCTTGATATATGTACAAGGGTCTGCACTAAGTCTGTTGTACCCAAGGCTCATGATATAGGAATAAAATCTCTTGTATCAACATCTCGGCGCCCGTTTGAGACCGTATAGAGATTTGTTCAACCTGTAAACCAAGTTCTCTTTGCCATTTTCTGCAAAACCTTATGGCTGGAGCATATAGATTTCTTCTTCAAGATCACCATGAAGAAATGTCGTTTTCACATCTAGTTGTTCTAGATGTACGTCAAACACCATAAACATTGCCAATACTACTCTGACTGTTGAAAGTCGAACCACATGAGAAAATATCTCATTGAAGTCAATGGCTTCTTTCTTAGCATACCTTTTTACAACCAATCTCGCACGATACCGCTCCACTTGGTTATTTCCATCACACTTGATCTTATAGACCCATCTGTTACCGATAGCTTTCCTCCCTCGTGGTAGTGTAACAAGATCCCAAGTTTTATTCATGTCCAATGCTTCTAATTTTTCATGCATCGCTGTCATCCACAGGGACACATCAGAGCTTTGAGTAGCCTCATGAAAACTCGATGGCTCACCATCCTCTGTTAATAGACAATATTCAATGTTGCTTTCAATGATATAATATTAAAGCCAACATGGTGATCTTCTCTCTCGAGTTGACTGCCTAAATTTGGAAACCTCTGACTCAACTGGTTCTTGTTCCTCATGCTCTGGTACTGCTTCACAAGAAACTTGATCTTCGTCTGTCTTATTTTCCACCTGAATGACAGTAGTTTTTTAATTCAGTGTGCATTTGTCTTCCTTCACTTTATCTTCCTCAAAGATAGCATCTCTGCTGATGATAAGCTTGTGGACAGTGAGATCCCACAAGCGAAACCCCTTTACTCCATTAGCATAACCCAAGAAGAAACACTGTTTGGATTTAGAATTCAACTTTGATCTTTCTTTCTCATTGTACCAAACGTACATCGGACTTCCCCGGACTTCCAAATGTATGTAACCGAGAATAATCAGCTGTCTCGGTCCACACCTCCATCGGAGTCTTCAGATCAATCGCTACTGAAGGAGAACGATTGATTATGTAACACCCGGTATTTTAAATACGTAAATCCGCATGCATAATTAGGATATTTAATTATTTAAATTTTAGATTTATGGGTTAAATAATTAAGTGAATTATTTGTGCATGATTTAAATTTATTTTTAAGCATTTAACCCATAATTAGTGATTTTTATGATTTGTAGTATTTTAATTATTTTATCGCGTAGACGGGACCGTGGACGGACGAGATGACAACTTTCTAGCCAATAAATTTCATGAGCCTTTTTAGAGCCCTAAAATATTATTTTGAGTTTTATTATCTCAAAATTTTTAGTATTTAATTTTATATAATTTTAGGAGTCCATTTTATTCAAAATTAGCCAAAATATTGACTTTTTAGTATTTTTAAAATTCCTTTAATTTATAATTTCGGGATTTTTCTTATGATTAACTTAAATTATCAGATTTTAGTTTTTTATTTAGAGTCTTAAAATTTTAGGTTTTATATTTAAAACTTTTAATTATCCTAAAACCTATTTTAATTAAAAATAAAAACTTTAACCTAATCTACCCCAAACCAACCGATCCACCACCCTCTTAGCCGCCTCCCTCCCTTCCATTCATCTTCTTCATCGAGCCATCAGCCAAGGAGGTTCCATAGCCGAGTTTTCTTCGAAACTTCGAGTTGTTCGTCGTCCCGGAATCGTCGCACACGCCGTTTTCGCTTCAAACCACGGTGCAAGGCATGTTTCCTTTCGATTTTTCTTTCCATGTCAGTTATGATAGTGTGTGTAGTGTTGTGCATCGAAAACTTTTAGTTTTTTTTTCAGAAAATGTTTGAGTTTGATGAAGGCGTACGGTTTTGGTTGGATTAGTAAGGCATGCTCACGTTTTTCTTCTTCCATGGTAGACTAGCTGCTGGTCGAGGGTCCAGTGGGTGTGTGTGTGTGTGTGTGACCTGGACTCAAATGGCTCGAGTGGTTTGAGCCAAACGAGTCCAGGAGGCCTGCTGTTCGGATCGGGTTCCCTAGAGGTGCAGTTTAGGGTTGGAGGGAAGAGGGGTCGGCTGGGGCATGCAGGGCCGGGAACCAGCCGACCCATGGCCAGGTTAGGACCGGCAGGACCTTGGGAAGGTCCTGCCGGCGGCGGTCCGGCCAGTGGTGGTCGGACTGGTGCGGCAGCAGCCCTTGAAGGGCTGCTGCACGCAGCCTAGAGGGTTTGAGAGAGGGGGGGGGGGATCAGGTTGGGCTGGGTTTTGGGCCTGGGTCGGGTTTGGGTGTACTGGGTCAGTTCAGTAGGTTAGTGGGTCGGGTTAAGTTGGTCCGGGTCCGGGTTTGGTGGGCCGGGCTCGAGTCTTTTTAATTTTAAAATATTTTAGGAATTAATTGGTTTTTGGGCCAATTAATTAGAAATAAAATTATTTGGACTCCCAAATAATTTTATTTGGGCTTTTAAAATTTTAATTAAGTTAGCCCATTAATTTTATGGGCTTTTGAGCCCATGAAAGTTATTGGGCCAGTCTTTGGGCTTTTGGGCCCATTGGGCCAGTTTAAGTTGTTATTGGGTTTAGAATGTTTTAAATGGGCTTTAATTATTTAATTGAGCTTAGAATAATTTTATTGGGCTTAAGTATGTTATTGGGCCAGTCTCAGTGTTAATGGGCCAGATTTAAGTAAATGGGCTTGAGTGTTAGGGCCAGCAGTCCAGGACCATCCATGAGAAAATTGCATGTGTCCCGATTATATATTTAATTATTTTTATGCATTGAAGTTATTTTAATATTTATATGTTAGTAAGAAATTTAAATTAAATATATATGAAGGACACACATTTTAATTAAGTACATGCATTCATGAAATAATTTTATGCATAATTAAATGTTTAAGTTTGAGAAATAATAATAAAATATTTTATGTTGGAAGTTGAAGTAGTGTGACAATTTAAGGGGGATTCGTCCCCATATGTGACCTATTGAAGGGCAGTTTACTGCCAATTTAAGAGGTGATTCGTCACCGCCACGTACGTTGGTTTCCACGCTGATCAGTATTTAATGTATGATTTAAGGTTACACTACGGATACAACCATGCGATGTTAGAAAATAATTGCTCAACAATGTTTATGTATTATGTTATTTAAGTTAAGTTAAGTTATGTTATGTTATGAAATTTTCAAGCATGCTCATTCATGTATATGTATGTATTAGTATTTAATTGTTTTAAATTATTTTAAATCCTTGTTATGTTAGCATATTGGGCCTCTAGGCTCACTACACTGGTATGGTGCAGGTGAGTACGTTGAGGATGAGGTTGTACCCACCGGAGGCGAGGATGTATGAGCGGACATGCAGTGACCCCGTGACCGTGATAGATGTCTGAGTCACATGCATGTTTTTGATTATGTCAGCACGTTTCACATTTTATATTATTTTATTTCAGTGGTTGTGAGTTTTGAATATTTTATTGAATATTGTCAGTGCATGCAAATTTTAATCATTTTATTTATGCAGTATTTTTAATTAAATGTTTGACTCAGATATTTATTTTATTTTAAAGAATGCATTTTTTATTTGAGTATTTAGTTATTTATTTATTTATTTTAAATCTTTTTATTCTGTGCATATATGTATGGGCATATATGTACATATTTTATTTAGTAAGTATAAAAAAAAAAATCTTTTCGCATATTTATTTATTAATTATAGAGTTAGGGTCGTTACAGATTATGTAACAAGCGGTTTTGACTGCTTCTGCCCAAAAAAACTTGCCTAGACCCGCAGTTATCAACATGGCCCTTGTTCTGTACAAAAAAGTTATGTACATCCGTTCTGCTGAGACGTGTAAGATGTCGTGAACTGTCTTTTGATGCCCTCATGCTGGCAAAATGTATCAAATTCATCACTGGTATATTCTTCTCCATTGTCTGTCCTCAAACACTTGATTTTCTTGTCAAAATCAAGTTCAACCCGCACTCTAAAAACTTTGAAGAATTCAAAAACATCTGATACACGCAACATCTCCTAGAGAAATCATCAATAAACGATACAAAATTTCTTGCTCCTCCTAGGGACACCACCGGTGCTTGCCAAACATAAGAATGAATCAGCTCCAATATTATTTTGCTCTTGGAAGTAGATGTGTCAAACTTTAATCTATGTTGTTTACTGGTAACACAATGCTCACAAAAGGGTAGAGTCACTTTTGTAAACCCCCGACAACAGCTTTCGTTCTGAGAGAATCTTCATTCCTCATTCTGACATATGTGCGAGCTTTATATGTCACAACACTGTTAATTCTTCTCCCGAACCAATTGATGCAACAGCTAGTTTCGCCTCTTTGTGCGTTTCTCCCAAAAGTACGTACAGATTTTCAACAATATTTTCCGCCTTCATAACCATAAGAGCGTCTTTCACAATCTTCATGATCCCTTTCTCAACACGGGTTTTGCACCCAATATCATCCAACTGCTAAAGACAAAAGATTCTTTGTCAGGCCCTTCACATGTCGTACCTCTTGTATGGTGAGAATAGTGTCATCAAATATTTTAATTTTGATGGTACCAACCCCAGTTATTTCCAAGGCATGATCATTTTTCATGAATACAGATCCTCCCGAGAGTGGTTCATACTGATCAAACCATTCTCCCCGTGACGTCATGTGCCACGTCGCTCCTGAATCCATAATTCATGCATCATAAAATATGTGTCTGCCTTCCGCAACTGTTGCTACTTCGCTGAATAATATTTTACCACCGCCTGAAGTACTAGCCATATTTCTTTGAGATCCTTCTCATTCCACTTTTGATCGTCCGTGATTTTCGTCGGTCTATGTAATGCCTCAGATTCGACGACTATCCTCACTGTATCAAGACCGGTCTTTTCAGCGTGCTTATGTCCTCACTCACACGCACCCTGAGAAACTTTTCATGGGATCACCCATCCTATAATTGTCCCAAGTTCAAGCACGCTTAAATTTGAAGTTTTTATGTGATGAACTCCCAAAAAAAAGATGTACTTCGTGATATGAGTAGTCCCTATCAAATATTTTAAGCCCTCCTCAACCGTGTAGTCCCATACCTACACAATCTTAAAATTTCTCTCATTTTGACATGAGATCGGTTCATTCATGTCTCCCTCCGCTTAGAAGCCTGCCAGGAGCCGCTCATTGTCGGTGCAACCTCTTGGTACCGACAATCACTTCCCACCCTCTTATTAGCCCCAGGCATCACAGTCTGTCTCCAATAGCTGCCAAGCAATACTCCTTTGTCAGAATTGCTTACACCTTCAATTTCCATAGCAAAAAATTGCTCCTATTGAACTTTTTTATCTCGTGTTTTGCCATCATCTTGACTACAATAATCATGCCTTAATAAAATCTCAAAAAATCTTTTTTTATGTGGAAGATCAGTCACAGGTGTAACCACAGAGCATACTCAGAATTTTAAAAAATTTTATGTCAAGTCTCTGATACCACTTGTTGGTCCCAGTTGCGGCATCACGAGATAGAAAATATGAAAATTAAAAAATAAAATAGACACCAAGATTTACTTGAAAAACCCCTAAAAATTATTAGGATAAAATCCACGGGCAAAATGAAAAGATTTCACTATAATATTTGGAGAATTATAACCTCTCTCTGTATTTTGAAAAAAACACTCACTTTCTTAATACAGGAGAAAACTTATCTCACAAATATATATAGAAATAAATAGGGGAAAGAAGTAAACTCAAGAACTGAAGAAAAGAACTTGAGCTTGGGATGCTATGAACTGATGCATAATGCATCTTATTTATAGATGCTGATTTCCAAATGCGAAAACACAATTCCGTGTTTTAATTTAATGCCAACTACCACCGAACGATATTAAATACATGGGCCAACTTTGTATTTTCAACTCCCGACACATGTGATACCTCCTCTACTACCAATTAAAGTTGTACCTTATTTTAAGGTTTGGGTCGAATTTAAAAAATTAGTAACATACAATAATATCTTGTGGTTAATATTTTTTTTATAATATAAACTTTATTGAAAAAAAATATGGAATATAAATTGAAGTATCAAATGACATCTTGTTTTCAAAATATATATAATGTAATCAAATAACATAGGAATAACTAAGTGATCTATAATAACTTAAATATTACTAATCTTAATTGTCTTTTTGGCAACGAAAATATGGAAAATTGCAATTTTATATTTTTAATGTTTTTTGTTTCACAATTTTGGTCTTTTTTTCAACACAACGTTGACTTGACATCGATTAACGCTCATATATATATGTTTCACAGTAATTAGTTGAACAAAAAGGATGAAAATAACCATTTTTCCTAATTACGTACCTTATATGATCAGTACTACAAGAAATTTTCGAAATTAGTCACAGCCAAAACCGTCGTGGTTAAATCCGCCGTGGTTAGAGTTAGCCACGATTTTTTTAAAACCATGGCTAAATTAGCCACGACAGCCACGTTTTTTTTTCCAAAATTGTATATATACGTTATAGTTAAATATAAATTTATTTAAAAAATTTGGAAAGTGAATTAATCGTTAAGGTCAACTACGGATTCAATTGCAAAAGCAAAACCTACATAAAACTTAATTTAAAATATTTAGAAATTTTAAAATATTCAAATCTAAAGTTGAATATATAACTAATTGTCCAGCCTAGATAAATTCAAACGACATGAGTTCACATATAACACAATAAAACATTTTATCGTACACCCTTGGGTTTAAATACAATATTTAATTTTATTATGTACGTAAATTTATCTACATTTTAACTTCTAATCATCCTTTTAATTCGTATTTTTTAAAAAAATATTAAAAATATTAATTATGATATACGATATCGCCAAGATACGATAGTTGACCTTCCAAAATATGGAGAAATTGATGGCAGTTGAGCATATCAGATAGCTCTATTATATTTTGTGAAATTATTAAGAAGTAAACTACATTTAATACATTTGACCAACTAATTTAATAGATTAAAATGCCTCGTCAAATTACTTCCGAATCGTGGAACAAATACTTTAACAAAAAAAATTAAAATTTTATTACATTTAATACATCAATAATGGATATATTTCGTTAATTTGTCAAGAAGCACCATGGCATTAGCATACATACCTTGATGACATCTATTAAACTTATTTGTATGGGCAAATTATAAATTCAGGGCCAGTTACAGAAATTGTAACTTTACTCATTTATGTTACTTTCTTCAACCAAAGGGCTCTTAGTTATGTATATTTATGTGTTTCCGATTTTACTCATTTATATTAAGATTCAATTATGAATAAATCCTCAAATCCAAACCTTTCTTTCTCCCAACTCCCTCCCTTAAAGATTCTTTCTTTGCACTTTCTAAGGACCACAAAAATTGATTATTTTAATATTTAATTCTTGTACTCAATATGAGTTGTTTTGTACTTAGATCTGAAGGTTTTATACTTATATCTAAAGATCTCTGTGCTTATATCTCATGTTTTAATGCTTATTTTGATACAAAGAATTATGTGCAAAAAATGGTATCAGAGCTTTAGGTTAAATATTCAGACTTAATATTATTCGTTAACTCATACTTTTCTTTGTTGAGGAGAAGATTTTTTAAAAAGATGACTTCAAATGAAGGTTTGAATCAAGAGGATTTTATTTATATGAAATCCTATAAACAAGTTAATCTGTACATAATAGATTACTTACGACAGAAAGATGATTTCTAACTCTCAATTTTTAGAAATTACCCCAGATTCCTCTAAACTCTCCGGAGATCTTAGAGAAATTCAAAAGACGGTATAATATTACAACAATCAGCTGTATGAAATACATCGGCAGATTGAAGAAATCCTTAAGAAACAAGAAGAAATTCTTGTAACCCTAAAGGATCTTCAAACTAAAATCACAAATCTAGAACAAACTTCAGGTTCCAGAAAAGGAAATACAGGAGGAAGGTTACCACTCTCGTTTGGTACCGAACCATTGTTACATCAGAAAGGTAAAACCAAAATGGTTCAAAAACCTTTACCTGATGATGAAAGGATGATTAATCTTATAAAAGCAGTATCAGAGAAAAACACTATCTGATGACTACTTTAGAGAGATTAAATCTCGAGGATCTACAAGATCTCGCGGATTCTTTTGCGAATCTCAAAGTAGTAGATCTAAAAATGAACTCACCTGAGGGTGAACAACCCATAGGAAATCCCCCAAGATATGCGGTTAAAACAGAAGAACCACATAGTGAGTTTCAGGTTGGAGAAAATTCACATCCAGCAGGAACCAGATCAAGAAGGAGTAAAATCCCACTCCATCAAACTCCTTACGGAAAAACTGTTTTAGATCCAATACATCCTTACGGGGTTATGTTAAACCTTGATGTTTTGGACTTCAAAAATAGAGAAGATCTTATAGATGATTGGACGTCAGCTATGACAATTGCAGCAGGGACATTAGATCTCAATAAAGAAGGATTCATTAAACTTCTAGAAATGAGTCTAATGGGATCTGTAAAGATTGCTTGGGAGATGACTATGACAGATACGAAGGAATCAATCTTAGCAGGAGAATCCCTCAGCGAAATTGGAGAAAGAATGGCCACCCTATTTAAAGCTCAATTCATAGGGGTAGACTATTTCAACAATCAAGATACAGAGAAAAAGAGAAGATATACTCAAGCTCTGTATAGCCTCGAGTTACATGATATCTGTTTAGTTGATGAATACATTATGTTATTCACTAAATACAGATGGAATTCTAGAGTCGAGGAAAATGTAGCTATTCAGCTATTTTTCGCAAAAATGCCAAGTTCCTGGAGAGAAATGCTGATTAAAGAATACGTTCCAGGTCATCTTGACACTTTGGCAAGACGCGCGTCCTTTTTGAAAGGAAAATTGGCAGAATGGTGCCATATAGCAGCATTACAGAAGAACTACAAGAAAATAAGGGGTATAAATAAACGTACACCTTTATGTTGTAAAGATAATGATCTTCCAACGATCATTGAAAACAGATCACAGGGATTTAAAAGGAAGAAATTCAGAAGTAATCCCTACAATAAAAGAATGAGAAGTTCTTGGAAACCAAGAACATTTTGGTCCAAACAAAAGGCCAGATCTTATAGGTCAGGAAGAAGAAGTGGACCTACAAGAACATCCCCAGTAACAAGCTCATCACAAAGCAAGGAAAGAACACCATCAAGAAGAACTTTCAGAAGAACTCATACAAGAGCAAGTGAAAGTTTCAAGGATTGCAACTGCTGGACATGTGAAGCAAGAGGACATATATCTACAAATTGTCCAGAAAACGAAAAAAAGGAGTTAAACTCTTTGAAGCAACACCATATATGGATGATGCGATCTTCTTTCAAGATCTAGTCCAAGTATATCAATTTGAGGATATCCCCTCAGATGAAAGCATATACGAAGAAGAGATATTGTTTAGTCAAGAAGATTCTGAGGATGGATCAGAATCAGAATCAGAATAAAGAAGAAGTGTTTCGGCATGAAACACATGAAAGTTTGGCTGGATTCTTTAGCCAAACCACGATATCTCATAATATGATCCAAAGGATTATGAGAGAAAATCCAACGTTACAAAAGTACCAGGGATTTTTGGCAGGACAAGTAGAAAGAGTCTTAGGCAACCTAGGGCTTAGACAAAGAAGACATAATTTGATTTACAAAGTATCCAGAAGGGAAATGGCAATCCCCATGGAGTTAACAAGTAATCAAATAGAGATGCAGTTAATTCCTTTTGAAGAAATAAGAGAGGAATTGCAAAAGTTGAAAGGTGAGGTAGCAAGGACGATGTCTTGGATTCATATTGGAGCAATCCAAATAATGATCAAGGCAACTTTTAAAGAAGGAATAGATTCACCCATAGATATCGTAGTATGCGATAAAAGAATGGGGAATATTCAAGATGCTGTCCTGGGTACTATCTCAGGAAATCTTTGTACAGAAAAAATTGTAGGAGTTATCTATCCAAGAATAGCCTACAATTTAGCTGAAAGGGACTTTATTCGAGCCTTGACATTGCATCAAAACTTCAAGGAAAAGAGACTAATGAAGGAAGGTAATAGACCATATTCTATTACATATCAAATTTCATATGCTCTTTCTAATACTCATCATTCTGAATTATTTATTAGAAATGAGTTCATTGAAATTCCAGAGATCTTTGGGAAAGTTGCTCATGCAATATACCCAAAAAGAATCGAGTTTCCTTTAATTCAGGAAACAGACATTCAAATCCAAGACAGACCGGTTCTATACAGAGACCTTAAAATAGAACCTCGAAGGTTATCTTTTCAAGGAAACCGAATGACAAGTAGGAGATGGGACAAATCTCCTATTCAAGAAATTCCACCAGAAGAAAAAGAGTTTTCTATAATAGGAAAACTTAGATCTCCAGAAGGATGGAATGAAGTGAAAATAGTATTCGATATTACAAGTCATCGGAACAAGTTCCCTTGTAACTCGATTTACTATTTGAAACAACATGAAAAAGGAACTTACCAAGGATTAATAAATATTGGAGAATTGAAAGTTCAAATATGTGAAATTCCAGAAAAAGAAGTGGATCAACTCATTCTTGGCCTAGAGTTTCTGGAGGACCATAAACCATGGAAACGCCTTGAAAAAGGAATAGAGTTCATAGCAAAAGAAAAGACTTGGAGGAATCAATAAGAATTCTACGAAATGGAAAACCAAGAGAATTGGATAAGGGACAATCCCTTAATCAGATTCGAGAACTCTGTTTACAAACAGAGGAAGAAGCAGCTGTTGAAATTAGTAAGTCATGAACATGATTTACTAGATCGCATTGAAGAGGTAGAAAGGAGTAACCATACTCTACCTTCTGAAGCCTTAGGAAGACTAAAGGTGAATAGTCTTAATCGGATTACTGAGTTACAACACAGTCTATTAAAATGGCAGGGCCATTTAGTAATCCCTTTAAAAAATGACAACAAGTCCTTTCTCCATATACATTCCGATAGGGATGTTGTATGAACAATATAAGGCTGAATACTTTGCAGCTTATATTGATTCGGGAGCAGAAATTTGTACAGCAAAAAGAGGAGTCTTCCCTGAAAAATGTGAAGAAGATTTGCCAAAAATTGCTGGACGAGATTTCTCTCGAAGAATTTTAATTCTTTGCAAAGGAATAAAACAAGCAGAGATCCTTATAGGAGGAGCAGGTCAGACAACTTGGTACAAGGTAAAGACACCACCAATCTATTTCCATGATACAGGAGCTGATATCATGTTAGGAAATAACTTCTTACAAATGTTTAAGAAGTACACACAAGACAATGAGTCAAGAAGACTTATGTTCACTACAATTTGTGATCATAAAATTATCGTTCAAAGACTCAAAGTTGCTTTTTATCGACAATTGCCGATAATATTTCGCAGCCAGCGTGGTGATAAGGGACAACTTTTTCACCCAAAAATGAAAGATCCAAGAAGGTTTGGAGAAACTATGTTGAAAATAACAACAAAACAAGAACTCCAAACAGAGGATATGGAGCTTCTCAAGGTAACTCTAAATCACAGAGATATAGAGTTAGAAAATAAGGTATCCCTTAAAGATGTCAAAAAGAGGCTCAAAGAAAGTTATAATGAGCATCCTTTGGCATGGTGGGATAGAAATCAACTCAAAGCCAGTCTTACTCTAAAGGAAGGCAAAGAGTATGAATTCGTCAGATATAAGCCTATCCCGATGAATATAACAGATCAAAGGGATATGAGAATGATTATCAAGGAACATTTGGACCTTGGTCTAATCAAAGAAGGAGTTTCACCATATAGTAGCCCAGGTTTTCTGGTCAGAAATCATGGTGAAATAAAAAGAGGGAAACCCAGGTTAGTTATTAACTACCAAGGTATTAATAAAATCCTGGAGTTTGACGGGTACTTCATACCTAGTAGAGAACATCTAATTAGCTGTGTACGAAATGCTAGAGTGTTCTCAAAATTTGATTGTAAGTCTGGATTCTACCAAATAAGAATGGAAGAAGGCAGTAAGAAATTCACAGCCTTCTCTACTCCACAAGGACACTATATTTGGGAAGTTATGCCTATGGGATTAGCTAATGCACCCCAGATATTTCAAAGAAAGATGTATAACCTTTTTAAAGATTATTTCAACTTTATGTTTGTTTATATTGATGATATTCTTATAGCATCAAAAAATATAGACGAACACGTTAAACACTTAGAGATTTTCTCTAAAATTTGTAAACAAGAAGGACTGGTGTTATCTGAAAAGAAAGCAGTCATAGCAACAAGGAAAATTGAATTCCTCGGTATTGAGATTGATGAAACTGGAATAATTCTACAACCCCATATTGTGGAAAAGGTAAAGAATTTTCCAAATAAACTCAATGATGTAAAACAACTCCAGAGTTTTCTTGGAGTAGTTAATTTTGCAGGGATGTTCATTAACAATCTAGCAATGTACAGAAAGGTGTTCAGTCCTTTGTTAAAAAAAGATGCTAGATTTATATGGACCGATGACCATACTAAAGGGGTAAACCAATTAAAAGAGATATGTAAGAATCTCCCAAAAATAGCTATACTCGTAGATGAAGATGATCTGGTATTATTTACGGATGCCAGCGACGATTGGTGGGCGGCAGTCCTTACCAAAATCACTCCAGATGGGGAAATACCATGCAGATACTGTAGCGGTCTTTTTTCAGAATCTGAGGCCATTAGATGGCATATCAACGAGAAGGAATTTTATGCGGTTAAAAGGGCTTTTGAAAAATGGCCATTATTTTTACTTGCTAAAAAATTCACTCTGAAGGTTGATAACACCCAAGTAAAAGCTTTTCTAAAAAATAAGATTGAATCTAAACCTGAGAAAGTTAGGTTATTAAGATGGCAAGCATTATGTCAAAATTATATTTTTGATATTGTTATTATTAAATCTCATGAAAATATTCTTGCAGATTTTTTAACAAGAGATGGAAGGCAGTGACGTGGATTTCATCCTGAAAATGCAGAGGCATCTCAGGGAACACCTTGGGTTGCTTCAAAACGAGTTCAACCAGTTAGCCATTAATGCTGAAATGGCCGGCAGGTTACAACAAGCTGATCGGATCAAAGTATCTAATCTAATTACAGGATGTATGCAAGCTCAAACACAACTATGGGCTGCTATTCAAGGGCCAATTGTGAAGGCTATAGAGAAACCATTGGTTTCTCATAAACAAGATATACTAAAACCATTGGTTTTACAAGAACAAGAAATACAACCACCGGTTGTGAAACAAGATGTTGAAAAATCTAAAACTCAAGAAACAAGAGCTAATCTATCATCAGCCTTTGATGATCTGGACGAAGCAACAATTGATGAGGATAACTCATCAAGTCAACCCTCCGCCTCTGGGGTAAAAGAGGAAGAGATCAATCTTAGGCCCAACACTGACAAGGGCAAATCTAAGATTGATACTAATCCATCTATTATTTCTCCATTCCAGGTTTATCAACAAAAGTGGGAGAAATTGAATACAAGGAATAAAATCAACCCGAACACTTGCAGGGTTGATGTTGCAGGAATATATCCAAGGGTTTGGCTAAAAAACAATGTCAATCCTAAAGATGTAAAACTCTGGTATGAATTTGGGGCTTTGGCCTCAGTTTATACAACGTCACCAAGCTTTCTGGAGATATCACGGTTACCAAAATGGATTCAGGAAGCAGTCCAAGAAACATGGGAAAATAATGATCATTTGTCCAGAGGAGATGTGCTTGAGTTATATTTTTTCAGTGCAGCTCCAGAACCAACAGTGAAAGGATCACACGAACCCTTTCATTTTATCAAGCTGAGGAGACCTGATATAAACAGTCATAAATTTATCAAGGATCCTAAAACTGAAGAAATACCCTTGGTGTCCACTTTCTGGGAAAATGAGATCTCAACCAGAAGGGCATGGGGTATTTGGGTCTGTCTTACTGAGATGGACAAAGTCAAGTTTCCATTCAAATTTTATCAGAATTCTGTGAACGGATCGTTTTTGTTGAACACAATGACAGGAAAAACTACAGCATTTGCGGAAGAACTCTTCGAAAAGAAGAGAAATCTTTTGTGGAACAACAAGCTGCCGGGGAGTAAAGAAACTCGCCGAAAATTTTGTAACATGGCTCATATTGGACGATGGTCAGAGAATATCTGCCCAGAATGCCCAAATCAGAAGGAGCCAGAATTTGGAAAAACCTTTAGACCCCGAACGGATCGAAATGATTTTTCCGAGACAAGCAAAGGTGGACAAGGACCACCAAAGATGCGTTTTCACAGGGGTCTACTTCAAAAGCAAAAGATGCCCCGACAACAATAAAGCAGACATGTGAGGAGAATAAAGCCAAAAGAAAGTGGCAGACATGTGATTCCTCCACTAGTAAAAGATGCCATCAATAATGGCATAAAAAATTCAAGACAGCTGCCTCCTCCACTAGTAAAAGATGCCATAAATAATGGCATAAAGAAATACAAGACAGCTGTAAGATTTCCTGAAGTTTCTCGGTGAAACGAGTGGAACTACAGCTATAAATACAGGTATTTGAGGAAGCTGAAGACATCGATCATTTCCTTCAGTTTTCTTACGAATAAAATTGTTGTAATATTTCTCTTTCTATTGTAATAAGTTTTCGTTTATGTATTTCAAGAACGAGGCTACTATGAGTAGCTAAACAAGTTTTCTTCTCCTCTTCAAAGGAGTTGATTTATGTAATAATATTATGTCTGAATAATTTTTCTAAAGTTTCATGTTCATATTTTATAATTAAATTTATATACCATACGCCTTAAGGTAGAAAATGAATTAAGGCTGTGCTGGGTGTCGTTGAAGGAGCTTGTGCAGAAACCATCTGTTGCGACTGCGTGGTTGGAGTGTGAGGAGCACTTCGTAAAACTCGGCAGGTATGACCCGACAACATTATGGTCAAAGAGGTATTTAAATTTGATTCACTTTACGGAAGCATGTTGGACCCTAATCTAAAGTATATAGGCTGGAAACCTTGCGCAACCAATAGTTCTTCACGACATGAACTGGTTCGATAGGTAAAACAATGTCAAAGTACAAAAGATTAGTTAAATACTTGTTTAATCAAAATTGGGGACCACTAGGGAGTGCAAACTAAAAAATTTGAATGTAGGGAGTTAGGAGAAATTTATGTTTAGGTTTAGGGATTTTAAAATAGTTACCCCTTATATTAATGTCAAATTTTAGTGCTAATCCGATAAGTTTTTTTTTAAAATAAATATATTTTCTTCCCGACGTGGCAACAATATGATTAAAGTTGGGATACCGAATCAAAATATCGATTTTTTGGGATATCGAACCGAACTTTTTTCGATATATAGACATTTTTTTAGTATATCAAATTTTTTTTGGTATCTATAGGATACGACTTATGAGTATGGATTTTTTCTATACAAAAATTTCAAAATTTTGATATCGATATCAGTATGAATTTTTTTCATATCAATATTTTTATACGATATATCGAAAACTCACCTTTCATGATTTGATTATTTGTTAGTTAATAATGGTACGTCAACCATAAATTTTATAAGATATTAAAATATATACTAGAGATGTTGATTTATGAACTTTAGTATTTTTACTTTTCAAATAAAATGAAATAATTAATGATAATAATAATAATAAATGAGGTGGTGATGTTCTTTATTGCCAAAGTAATAATTGAGGTCAACAAACCAAAAAAAAAAAAAAAAATGACGCGCAAATATTAATTCAATATTAATTAATCATCACGAGGCCTATTATTAATTCTATTTAGATATCAATTTCATACTTTCAACTCTTTGAAACTTTAATTGAGTGTCAAATAAAACAATTTAGTCGACATTAATGATTAGCACGGAATCAAATAAGTCATTATTTGAAAATTGAATCAACGGAAAATATAATGCCTTCAGGTAATAAATATGGCCATGCTTTCTCCACGTTTCTCTAATGCCTTCAAGTTAATAAATATGGCCATGCTTTCTCCACGTTTCTTTCAAAATATTGAATATTTCTTACACACGTGGTAATGGACCAGAAATTGTGGTTGAAAGATTTAAGACAAGAAAAGATAGTGAAGGGCATTTTCGGTAAACGAACAATTAATTATATCAATCCATATAATTATCAAGTGAAACAAATACAGTACAAATTATCTTATTTAATCAATCATTCACTCCAAACACTACTAAACTTTCAAATCACATATTTAAATTATACCGTCATTATGAACCAATTTATCAATCCATCCAGTATCCTGTCACAAACTAAATTCACCCATAAAAGACTTTTGTTGGTATTGCTACTTAATATGTAATTATAATTATGAACCAATTTATCAATCCATCCAGTATCCTGTCACGAACTAAATTCACCCATAAAAGACTTTTGTTGGTATTGCTACTTAATATGTAATTATAATGCATTATGTATATACAGATGAAGATATAATATGAGATATATAATATTATAATGACGACGTAAAAGGATACATATACCCGCCGATCTTACTTAATTAGTACTAGCCACTTTATTGCAGTATTGCGTGCTAATAATTCGTTATTATAATAAATTTATATTTTAAATAAATTGTCAAATAAAATTATTATATTATATATTAAATACAAAAATTAGTGAGAAAAAAAAATAGTTAGATGAAAAAAAAAAGAAGAAAAAAAATCATAATTGGGGGGAAAATGAGATAATGAAAGAAAGCGGTTGTGTATGTGTTTTTTGTTTTTATTTATATATTATTTTAATGGGTACACCAAGAGACCACACTAAGGGGCTCTTATATAATATATATATATATAAGAATAGATTTGTTAGAGCTTCTTGCTAAGAAGAATTTATCAACTTTTTTCTTTCACAAAATTTTGAAATTTTGTGAATTTTTTTTTAAAAAAAGCTGAGAAGTGTTTTGTAGAAGTTTTCCCAAATATTACCTTAGTTTGTGATAAATTAAAGATTTGTGTGTTTTGTTGAACAATATTGAAAATTATATTTATGGATTAAAAATTTATACTTCTTTAACAATATATTATACATGAGCAATCTTTAGGGGAAAAATGGAGAACAAATAAAGTGTTTTGGTATGACAAGTAAAATCACAATTAACTGAATTTAGATATGCCTTTTTCAAATGATCTCAATCTTTTAAAATTTAAGCAATTATTGATATCGATCATTATTCTTTTTGACTAGAATTCAATAATTATTTTACTACAAAGATTTCTTATGATTTATTTTTTAATCTTTATTATATCTAATTGGCAATTAATGTCAACAGATTAGCAGAATTTAACTAGCTCATTTTTTTTCATTCTTGATTAGGTTGTCGGTCAGTTCACAGTCTTAGTTCACTAATTTTCATTTTTTTTTCTATTTTAGTATTTTTCATACTATAGTGCTGAATGTTCGGCGTCATGCCAATAATTTTTGTCACGCCCCGGAACCGGGCCTAGTTGACATCGGCGTTGTTTAACAATTTAACATTGAAACAACAAGCCTCGTAGTACAAATCTTGCCAAAAAACCAGTCTGTTTCATAAACTATAACTGTTTTTACATAGAAAAACACAAGTGCGACAATGCGGAAGCGAAATTGAACTTTAAAGTAAAAAAAATATTTCTTCAACTTGAACTGATCCGTCATCACCAACCCCATAACATAATCTGTTCTTTGTCATCTAACTCATCTTCATTCTTATCTGGGGAGGGAGAGTAAATGGGTGAGTGTTTTGGAAAACACTCAGCAAGTGGGGGCCAATCGTACACACAAATATCGAATATATATACATGATACAAATTCAATAGGAGTCAAGACAGGAGACAAACAGAATACGAAACAAAGAATCAAGACATATCATAACCGAATCATAACTTATACATGGCACTGTTATTCATCTCGTTAATCCTGGCTACTGATCAGTCCCTAATTGTTACTCCTCTAAGGGGACGAGGCCTTAAACGGTTATTATAACCCACCGCATCAGGGCCTTATCATATCATGTTTTCGGAATTTCCTTACCATTTCTTAATTTGAATCCTAACAGTGCATTTCAAGATCTCATTGCATAACAGAGGAATCGTACAGAAAGAAACATGAAACGAAATCAAAGGACATGAAACGAGGAATGTACGATCGAGTTTTCAAAACAGGAACATCATTCTTTTAAAAATATATTTATTCATATCTTATCATAATGACCATGGGCTTTTACTGGTTTTGGGCTCCCTCTGGGGCCTTTTCCCACGCATGGGCTCCCTCTGGGGCCTTTTCCCTCACAGGCTTTTCCCAATGCGCCATTATTCAAATCAGAATCATCACAAACGAACATATCACATGGGTATCAATTGGAACGAAAAGGACATAATGAATCTGAACAAAGGCTTAGCAAAGGAATGCATAACGAATCATAAGGTACTTCAAAATGAAGCATAACAAAGGATTCATGTGGAACGAAATATATACGAAATCAAAGGACATAAAACAAACAGTGTACGATCAAAACTTGAAACGGATACTTGGTGATTTCAAATAAGAATAAGCCCAAACAAAGATTTTGATGGTTTCTTAGAATAATGCTTAGAGAATCAAAATTAACAAAAAGAGTCCAATAGAAACAAGACTCAATGATTTCCATCGAATTGAAACAAAGATGGCTTAAAGAAACAAAAACCCACTTACATGATTCCCACAAAAATTGAAGTATATTGGATCTTTGGTCAGAACTCTAACTCGAAATTGGATGACACCTCGATCAGGATTTTCAACAGCACTCTTGCTCGACTACTTGCTTTGAACACAAGCTACTCCAGATTCGAAAATTAGGCAGAGTCTCGACCACTATAGATACTAAATTTTGTGAGATATGGAGAGAACAAAGCTTGGGTTTGGTGTATCTAATTCCTTCAACCTTGAGCTCTATTTATAGGTGAGGTTTAGTAGAAGGTGAAAGGACACTCTTAATGGTCATAAAAGTCCTTAATCATGTCCATAATGATAATTGATGATGGAAGTTTCATGGTTTGTCCTTTGGCTTTCCAACTTCTTGAGTTAATGCCAACATTAATTGAGATAATTAATCTTACATAACTCTTGGTGTAATTGCTTTTGAAATTGCATGCATGTAAATTTTTTGATCTTTACATTCCACCCTCCTTATTTGAAGTTTCGTCCTCGAAACTTAAATCGTGGTCTCCCACTAATGTATTTCAAGAATTCCTCCATGATTTGCTAATTAGATATGTTTTATCTAAAAATAGGTTTCAATGATATATCAAAACAAAATTTATTAATTTTCATAGAATTCAAAAGGAAAGGTTGGAGTACATTCTAACGAAAAATAGAATATCGATGACATCCTAATCTACGATTTCTCCATCTATAGGTTCTTCATTTGCTCCTTCCACTCGTGCATTCACTAACTGCTGCAAGTTCTCCATTTGACCTTGTAAATTGACAACTTGAGTAGCCAAATTTTGGCTATCAACTCCAAATTGATTCACCTGGTTTTCCATTGATTGTCTGTATGCATCAAATTCCTGTTGGAGTTGATCTCTTAATTGTTTTGCGATCTTATAATGATCACACCATGCTTCAGCAGTTGTCAACATTTGGAGTCCATACTTTTGCGCCTCTTGCAACTCTTCCTTGTAATCCTTGAGTTGTTTTTCTGCAAATCTTTTATCAAAAGCGAGTTGGCTCGCTTCTCTTTGAAATTTGTCCCTAGCCTCCTTCAACTCATCCTTGTCACGGAGCAAACTCGCGATAGTACTCTTGAGTTGCTCAATTTCATTTTCGAGACCCCTAAATGCGTTGGCTTGGTTTGCCATGTTCTCGAAAGTGAGCTTGAGGAATAGGATGGGGCTTGCTCGAAATTTTGGGTAAAATTGTTGCTTGGTGTGCTTTCTTTCATCTATAAAAGTGATTTATATAGGTGTCTAAGGGAGACTAATTTTGTAGGATAATAATATTGATTTGAATGGCCTTCATTCATGCCTAAATTGAGTTCAAATCTTCCTTGGAGTATGACCATAATCATCTCCCAATTCTTGATTGAATTTGATCAAGGATTATGAGAATATAAAATTCCATTTTCAAATTAACTAACTATAATTCGAAAATATGGTATAAGGAGGTTCAAAATTGGAAATCATTGTCTTCCAAATTAAGAAAATAAAAATGGATTGGAATGATCATTTAATCGGGTTATTAAATATCTTTTATAATTGAAAATCTTGAAGATATTCATGTGAATTGGAAGCCTAAAAAATCAAGGAAATTAGCAGAATTAGAGTTTCTATCCCAAAAATTATTGTCGTGTTATTCCGATGATATATCCTTGAAATCAAAATATATCCTAATCATGTTAGTCTAACTTAAATTCCAAAAAAAAAAAAAAATCATGGCTTAAAGAATTATATCAAACACGTATGCTAATTAATAATCCCAAAATCAATCTAACTTAAGGCCAAAGTATCAGTCTTAAATTTTATATCAGACATAAACACTAGTTCCCAAGTGGTTCTTTCTCACTCTCAATCTTAATTACTTGTCTCCAAAATATTCGTTCTCATTCTAAATCTTACTTACTAGATTCAAGTGATTCATTCTTGTTCTCAATCTTAATTTCTAGTCCCCAAGTAATTCATCTTCCCAAGTGAATCATTCTTAATTTTCCATCAAGATCATGAACCCAATTTACTTAATTACCTTAATTGGTTCCATCAAGTTCCCTAAAACCCATCTTATCGGCATGCTTCTTTTAGCCGAACTTTTCTTAATTCTGTCTATGAGGATTACCTAACCAAATTCCTATTGGATAAATCACTAATAATTGAATTCTTATCTTCATATATCCCAAAACCATATTTTCCAATAGTTAGATAGTTCAAACTTAAATTCATCTAACTGAGTTTCTCTTAACTAGAATTACATTAAAATGTTTTCTCCTTAGTTAAACACACAAGATATTGTGTGGCAGATCTATGACTTAAAAATTTCTCCTTTTGGTGATAATCTTAGTATGTCGCATTTCAGGCATGTATACTTCAATTGGATCTTCTTCATCCACGTTCTTTGCGCTAACTGGTGTCGGGTTGTAGCTAACTTGATTGGAGTACTTGCACATCCCATAAATCGTTCAAGGACAAAATTGAAGTTCATTCTAGAATAAGATTACTCTTAACAAATCTATTATATTAGCCAGCTATTTTGTCTTATCGGATTCTTTCTCTCCCAACTGGTCTATTGTCCCAGCTGGTCTATCTGAACTAGGGATGCTTCACAACTGAAATTTATTTATTTATTTTTTTCAGCAAGAAGCTCTTCCCATCCGGATTATGGAACCTGGCGGGCTCTGATACCACTAAAATGTCACGCCCCGGAACCGGGCCTAGTTGACATCGGCGTTGTTTAACAATTTAACATTGAAACAACAAGCCTCGTAGTACAAATCTTGCCAAAAAACCAGTCTGTTTCATAAACTATAACTGTTTTTACATAGAAAAACACAAGTGCGACAATGCGGAAGCGAAATTGAACTTTAAAGTAAAAAAAATATTTCTTCAACTTGAACTGATCCGTCATCACCAACCCCATAACATAATCTGTTCTTTGTCATCTAACTCATCTTCATTCTTATCTGGGGAGGGAGAGTAAATGGGTGAGTGTTTTGGGAAACACTCCGCAAGTGGGGGCCAATCGTACACACAAATATCGAATATATATACATGATACAAATTCAATAGGAGTCAAGACAGGAGACAAACAGAATACGAAACAAAGAATCAAGACATATCATAACCGAATCATAACTTATACATGGCACTGTTATTCATCTCGTTAATCCTGGCTACTGATCAGTCCCTAATTGTTACTCCTCTAAGGGGACGAGGCCTTAAACGGTTATTATAACCCACCGCATCAGGGCCTTATCATATCATGTTTTCGGAATTTCCTTACCATTTCTTAATTTGAATCCTAACAGTGCATTTCAAGATCTCATTGCATAACAGAGGAATCGTACAGAAAGAAACATGAAACGAAATCAAAGGACATGAAACGAGGAATGTACGATCGAGTTTTCAAAACAGGAACATCATTCTTTTAAAAATATATTTATTCATATCTTATCATAATGACCATGGGCTTTTACTGGTTTTGGGCTCCCTCTGGGGCCTTTTCCCACGCATGGGCTCCCTCTGGGGCCTTTTCCCTCACAGGCTTTTTCCAATGCGCCATTATTCAAATCAGAATCATCACAAATGAACATATCACATGGGTATCAATTGGAACGAAAAGGACATAATGAATCTGAACAAAGGCTTAGCAAAGGAATGCATAACGAATCATAAGGTACTTCAAAATGAAGCATAACAAAGGATTCATGTGGAACGAAATATATACGAAATCAAAGGACATAAAACAAACAGTGTACGATCAAAACTTGAAACGGATACTTGGTGATTTCAAATAAGAATAAGCCCAAACAAAGATTTTGATGGTTTCTTAGAATAATGCTTAGAGAATCAAAATTAAAAGAGTCCAATAGAAACAAGACTCAATGATTTCCATCGAATTGAAACAAAGATGGCTTAAAGAAACAAAAACCCACTTACATGATTCCCACAAAAATTGAAGTATATTGGATCTTTGGTCAGAACTTTAACTCGAAATTGGATGACACCTCGATCAGGATTTTCAACAGCACTCTTGCTCGACTACTTGCTTTGAACACAAGCTACTCCAGATTCGAAAATTAGGCAGAGTCTCGACCACTATAGATACTAAATTTTGTGAGATATGGAGAGAGCAAAACTTGGGTTTGGTGTATCTAATTCCTTCAACCTTGAGCTCTATTTATAGGTGAGGTTTAGTAGAAGGTGAAAGGACACTCTTAATGGTCATAAAAGTCCTTAATCATGTCCATAATGATAATTGATGATGGAAGTTTCATGGTTTGTCCTTTGGCTTTCCAACTTCTTGAGTTAATGCCAACATTAATTGAGATAATTAATCTTACATAACTCTTGGTGTAATTGCTTTTGAAATTGCATGCATGTAAATTTCTTGATCTTTACAATTTTTCTGTCATATCATCATTTTCGATGTCACGTAAACACTTCGGTAAAAAATAACAAATTAAAGTACAAATTAATGGACCACGAAAACATGAATTAACAGATGACATGATAAATATTTCCTCGAAGTCGCCCATCTCGATCCATCCCCTTTATTATGCATAAAACAATACATTTAAGTAGTTAGGTTGTCTTGTCAAGGCCTTAGCATAATGATTAAGACTGAGGGCCTCAGATCAAATGATCTCAGATTTGATTTTTGCGATATATTGTGAACAGTTGTCCTAATTTATTTAGGTAAATTTATTAAATTTCTTTGTAATTTCTTTAAAAAAGAAAAAAAAAAGCAGTTAGGCTGTCTTAGATACCAATTTTCAGAAGCAAAGCACGGACAACATACGAAAAAACGAAATGATTTTCACTTATATTATATACCAAAAATTCCCTTTTCCATGGGTATGTGGTATTGATGATCCATATAATATATATATATATATATATTTTTGTAACACGCTATATGTATTTTAAAATATTAACAAAAGTCATTATTCCTTAGCATAACTCGAGAGCTAGCTTATATATATATATACATTAACTTTTAAAAGATCGATAACCAAATACGAGAGAGATGGCAAAGTCTAAGGTGATCATTCTAACGTACATCATTTACTCTTTCATTCATGCGATTGCAGCATCGAGCCAAGGCCCTCAACCGGTGGAGACATGGTTCCAAAACCTAAAGAAGAACAAGCAAGAGCCGAAAACCGCCATCATTCCGGTTTACGTTCAAGACGTATTGGGCGGTCCCGGACAAACAGTATACGAGATAGCAAGATCTAACCGCTCGTCTGCTTCATTCGGAGCCTTCGGACAGTTATTTATGTCCGATGACTTGATTACCTCTGGACCTGATCCGAGTTCCCAACCACTCGGTCGCGCGCAAGGGTTGGTTGGTTTTTCGGACCTCAATGAATTGGTTGTGTACGTGTCTGTCAATTTTTACTTCAGAGGAGGTCCGTATAATGGTAGTACAATCGCTGTGTTTGGAAGGAATCCCCTACAGAGTGCGGCTAGAGAATTATCGATTGTCGGTGGCACCGGAGTTTTTCGGTTGGCACGAGGTATTGCTGTAACCACCACTTACATGGATTTCAATGCAACTGGTTATGGTATCCTAAAATATGTTTTATATGTCATTTATTGATCATCTTGAGGAGCTAGCAGGGAAATTATAATGACTCTAGTGGTGTTGTAATTTGATATTTGTTTTGATAATACATGGAGAAATAAAATTTTAGACAAATAAAGTCTTGTTGTAATTAATGAATGGGGGTACATCTCTCATTATTGTTTATGCTCTTCAATTCCATCCATGTAATTTACTTTTATATATCCTCGACATTTTATTGAAAAAGCATGATCGCACACGGCGTTGCGTGTGAATAAAATAATATAATATATTCAAATAATATGTTTTTTATAATAATTTTTAGAATTATTATTTTTTTCCCGTTTCTAAAGTAAATATAAAAATTACTTATCATTTTATCCGATCTATCTATTTATAATAGTTAGTTGAGAAATATATGAAAATATATATATAAATAAATTCAATTTTACTTATTTATAATGTGTATGAACAATTTTGGAATAAAAGTCGATGTCCTCACTTAAGGTGTTCAACTTTTATATATAGTATAGATATTGAATTTTTCAATGTTTTGATAGAAGATCGCAAATTTTTTTTATTGGGCATATTTATAATTTTTTTGGTAAGTATTTAATGAGTTATACAAGGATGTGGTAAAGAAAATGTTTTTCTCGAGTATAATATTGATCATTTCGAAAGTTATATTCATCGAATAAAAATTATGGGGAAATCTTCCTTTGAGTTTTGGTCCATTAACTTTTTCGATGTGGATTTTTGTACATTAACTTTGCATTTTTCGTGTTTTTTGGTCCAACTGGATACGTGTCAGCTTTTGATTGGTCAACGTCATTGATGACATCCCGAAAATTTTCTTTGTCATCTTTATGAATCCTCCGACTGTCTTTGCCTGAAAATCATGAATAAACCGGTTATGGGGCGCCAGGATTTCTCCCGACGTGACCCCTCCAATGCCTAAGTCAGGCAGAGAAACATGAGAGAAAAGATAGTGGAAAACATGGGAAACATCATGGGAAAGAAAGTGCAGAAACTCCTTTCCCACGTTGTCCTATGTAATCAGGAAAAACCAGTATATATCGTAAAAAATTTCCTGTGATTTAGATCGTGAAAGACGTGTACTGGTGTCAGCCCACACTGAGAGGACAAGGTCCATGATCTGATGAGATGCGTGGCCCATACTCTGATAATTCCGATAAGTCCCGGCCCAGGTTTAGATAGCTAGTGAATATTTGCGAGGCCCATATCCAATAATAATTACAAGACATCACTTACCACCAATAATCTGCTTGTTATCACAAATCCCGGTCTAAGTTTATGTGAAAAAATAAATATATCCCGAGATGTCAGACGATATCTCGGGATATATCCTATGACATCACTACACCCTCCTTAAGAAGTCGGGCTAGAGTCATCACTCGTTGTCCCGATTTGTTTCCTCCATCCATGAACTTAGACAGAAATGCATCAATCATCCTCCTGAAGTCGAATTGATGCATCAAGTGAAAAGATTCCTTTCATGAGGCCGGGAGAATAATCATGAACTTCTGTGACGAGGGGGATCGAATTAAGATAATAACTGTCGAAGAACATAAAGATCCTCAGGTTTGGGTCGATATAGTCCTTGAATACTGGGTAAGTAATCAAATAATCTCCCATGCCAAGTCGATAGACTTGTAGTGCCGAACCTGTCGGGCTTATAGAGTGCCAAAGGCTTAAAAATGCCTTGGGCTTAGAAGGTGCCGGGGCGTGGAACCTCCCGGGCTTATTGAGTGGCAAGGGCTTATAAATGCCTTTGGCTTATAGGATGCCGGGGCGTGGATCCTCCCGGGCTTATAGAGTGCCAAGGGCTTATAAATGCTTTGGGTTTATAAGGTGCCGGGGCGTGGAACCTCCCGGGCTTATTGAGTGCCAAGGGCTTATAAATACCTTGGGCTTATAGGGTGCCGGGGCGTGGATCCTTCCGGTCTTACAGAGTGCCAAGGGCTTATAAATGCCTTGGGTTTATAGGGTGTTGGGGCGTGGAACCTTCCGGGCTTATTAAGTTCCAAGGGCTTATAAATGCCTTGGGTTTATAGGGTGCCGGGGCGTGGATCCTCCCGGGCTTAGAGAGTGCCAAGGGCTTATAAATGCCTTGGGTTTATAAGGTGGCGGGGCGTGGAACCTCCCGGGCTTATTGAGTGTCAAGGGCTTATAAATGTCTTGGGCTTATAGGGTACCGGGACGTGGATCCTCCCGGGCTTATAGAGTGCCAAGGGCTTATAAATGCCTTGGGTTTATAGGATGCCGGGGCGTGGAACATCCCGGGCTTATAGGGTGCCAAGGGCTTATAAATGCCTTGGGCTTATAGGGTGCCGGGGCGTGGAACCTCCCGGGCTTATAGAGTGCAAAGTGCTTTTAAATGCCTTGGGCTTATAGGGTGCCGGGGCGTGGAACCTCCCGGGCTTATAGAGTGCCAAGGGCTTATAATGCCTTGGGCTTATGGGGTACTGGGGCATGGAACCTCCCGGGCTTATAGAGTGACAAAGGCTTATTAATGCCTTGGGCTTATGGAGTGCTGGGGCCTGGAACCTCCCGAACTTATAGAGTGCCAAGGGCTTAAAATTTCCTTGGGCTTAGAGGGTGCCGGGGCGTGGAACCTCCCGGGCTTATTGAGTGCCAAGGGCTTATAAAATGCCTTGTGCTTATAGGGTGCCGGGGCGTGGAATCTCCCGGGCTTATTGAGTGCCAAAGGCTTATAAATGCCTTGGGCTTATAGGATGCCGGGGCGTGGATCCTCTCGGGCTTATAAAGAAGAAATTCTTGCATCCAACAATGTAACAAAGAACAAATCCCAAACCCAGACAAGAACAACTTCAAAGCACCTTCACAATACACCAAAACCAACGTTCAAGCCAAGTAACCAACACAGTGCAGCTGCGAAACCCGCGAGCTCAGCCCCTACGCCGATTCAAATATGCCCGAAGCAGATACAAGCCCCAGCAGCTGTACAATCCCCAATCCACCACCCAAACATCACCAAAACACGAGCTACAGACATATAAAAGAAAACCCAACCCCAAACTCGAATTATAGCAGCCGCATCCTTCAAGAAAATTTCTGCAGTTCATGCTTGAAGCCCCAATGAAATGAAGAGATTTCAATGCGAAAAAACAGAGGAAACAGAGAGGAAGAAACCCAAAATGGATCGAGTGGTTTGGGAAAAAAAATAATCTATGAGCAAGAGCCAAGTTTCTCGAAGTTACGTTCCCACTTTTTTTTGAATCTACATGTCAGACTCAATTTCCCACGCCAATGATGACGTCCCAAAAATTTTCTTTGTCATTTTTATGAATCTTCGACTTTCTTTGCCTGAAAATCATGAATAAACAGATTAGATGCGCCAGGATTTCTCCTGGCGTGATCCCTCCGATGCCTAAGTCAGGCAGAGAAACATGGGAGAAAAGATAGAGGAAAGAATGGGAAACATCATGGGGAAGAAAATGCATAAACTCCTTTCCCACGTTGTCCTGTGTAATCAGGAAAAATCAGTATATATCGTAAAAAATTTCCTGTGATGTAGATCGTGGAAGAGTGTACTGGTCTCAGCCCACACATGAGAGGACAAGGCCCATGATCTGATGAGATGCGTGGCCCATACTCTGATAATTCCGATAAGTCCCAGCCCAGGTTTAGATAGTGAATCACTCCACCAATAATCTGCTTATTATCACAAATCCCGATCTAAGTTTATGTGAAAAAATAAATATATGCCGAGATGTCAGACGATATCTCGGGATATATCCTATGACATCAGTCATCCTTTTGAACCAATCAAAAATTGACTCGTATGTCGTTGGACCAAAAAACACTGAAAATGCAAAGTTAGTGTACCAAAACCCATATCGAAAAAGATAATGGACCAAAACCAAAACATGGATAACTTAATGGACCAAAAAATTATTTTTCCAAAATCATGCATATTTAACGGCTTATGCAAGAGAAACCTAGAGGGGTCGGGGGTTGCATATATGATATATATAATAGCTTCATTGTCAGTTTCATTAAAACGAAATTTCTCAATCTACAAAATCAAAAAAGCATTAAAGTTAATTTATTTTTTATGTTAGGAATCAATCCGAATTTGAAGATCGAGAATTCACCAGGCAAACGAAACACACAGATAAGAACAATAATTCCAGAAAGCAGATGAACCCAACACACACAAATCAATCAACCAACTCACGCGAAAGCGATTAAACGACGCAAGTATTTACGTGGTTCGGCAAAGATTTGCCTACGTCCACGGGAGAGCAACACACACACTTTTATTAATCACCCAATAGAACAACCCAAGCTCAAGAGCAGAGCTTATTACAGAGATGGACAACGAAAAACTCTCAAGCTAGATACAGACTCAATTCAAGCTTTTGATACTTGAATTCTTCCCGTCACAATCTTCGCTTGTTTCTCTCCTCCGAAATCTCTCTTTTCTTCTCTCAATATATTCTGAAGAATTTGATTTTTCTGTTCTGCTCGTTGCGGCCAGCTTCCATCTGCTTATATAGAGAATTAGACCGACTTTCATCTTGGGCTTTAGGTCAACAATAACTTATGACCCAATTATAAAGTCAACATGGTCCAGCCCGATAAGTCTTCATTCATCAGTTTGATCTGCCCTTGTATTTCAATCTGCATCGATCTGCCTGCAAGCGTATAGCTTCTTGGACACTTCATCTGACTTCTAACCAAGTCACAATACTCGAGCAATCTATCTGCATGAACTCATCCGAAGACTCGTCTGACCATCACATCGATCTGATCCCAGTATATGATCTGGCCATGAACTCATCTGATCACCGAGCTCATCTGATCTGTACTATCCGATCCGATCTCTTCTCTATTCCCATTCAATCTGATAGAAGCATACTTCAACATTTTATTTATCAGTTCTAGCTACATCTTGGACGGCCGGGAACTATGAACTTTTAATCCATATATATTTATGATCATAAATTCATGGGTATAAATAAAAGAAAATCTTACCGACAGGTGAACTTGTGAAGCTTCACTATCACAAATTCATAAATCACAACCAAAGAAAAAGACTAGACTGAGAAAATTGTTGTATGAGAAAGATTTCATAAATCAAATAACTGGATTTTGAAGGATAAATCAGCAATTTGAGAGCCAATGAGAAAATAGGGTGGGTTTTGGCGTTTTGCTGATTTTGGGCTTTGGGTGAGTAAAAGTCAATTGGTAAATGTGAAAATCGTGGGGAGAAGCAAAATGTTATACAAATCAAAAATATATATTTTGATGGGGCAGCCGCTAATCGCGGTTTAAACGACTCAAACTCTCCTAAATAGTTCTCGGCATTAACATATAATATTTTTTATTTTAAAAATATATTATTTGGCATATTTACTAATCAATTTGTATTAGATGAAGATGAATATACCACTAATTTTAAGTTTGAGTTTGATAAAGAACTACAATTATTGAAAAAAAATATCATGTAAGATAAACAAAAAAAATTAGATATTTGGTATAGAAAAAATTTTAAAAACAAAATTTTTAGGCGGCCACCTAAACATCTAGGCGCTAAGCCACGGATGACCTTCGTCCGCCTATTACCTCTTTTTTTTTTAGGAGGAGATTGTCACAATTGAGTCTTGAACTCGAGATTTTGTCTCATACTTAATACTTTGATGTCAGATGAGTTACACGTCATCAGAGGGGATAATTTCATCATACCTTTACGGGAACTACCACAATAATGTAATTAAGGATGAAAAATTATCAATATTTGTGGGGTCCAATGAAAAAATTATAGACCCCACTTGTATTGATAAATCTCAATTCTTAAATTTAGGTTGAGACAATACATTTACATGTAGAATCTCATTTATCCATCGAAAGATATATCGCCTTCTTTTAGAGCATTGTCATTAATTAAATTTATATGTAACGTTTTATATGATCTAAATAGTAAATAGTTTTGAATTTGAGCATTTGTTATACTTATCATTATTCTTGACGACTAAAATAAATTCAAATTTTATAGTAATTTCTTAAGAAATAGTTAATTTTGCAACTTTAAAAATAAGTTCTTATTGATTCGTTCTTAAAAAATTTGTAAAGAAAATCTCTTCGTAATTACTTATATTTAAAGATTGCAAACAATACTTTAATGTATATTAATTTATTATTATTATTATTATTATTATTATTATTATTATTATTATTATTATTATTATTATTATCATCTTCATCTATTACTATATCTATACTATATATAAAGCAAGAACACCTCAGTAGTCTCTTGGTATGCTCGCTTTTTTTTTTAAAAAAAAAACCCTATAAAATTATTAATTGCAAAAAACAAAAACAAAAACAAAAACAAAAACAAAAACAAATCAAATAATTGAAAAAAAAAAATTTATGTGATATACATCCAAAACATAATATTTGTATATAACATTACACACATAATGCGTGTGCGGTGCGACTTATCTCTTTCTATCTTTTTCTATTCTCTTTCTATTTTATTAAGTTTGAGACCCTCTTAAAAACTGAATCGGTATGTTGGTATGGCCAAAAATTAAATTTAAATTTAATCTTATCTATATTGACCAAATAAATAATGTTAGTAGAAAATAACTTACACGGACCAGTTTTCTCCGCAAAAACAGCCCCAACTTTTATTTGTTTCTCTCAATTTTTCCTAATTTTTCTTATCGAATTTGTAGCGAAACGTGGAGAAAAAATGGTAACCATTTCTCCATCATTTTCTCCTGCCACATAACCCACAAATCCTTCAAAATATTAACCACCCTTCTCTGACTTCTCCTTCAAAATATATTCCAAAACCAACAATTTTCATCGAATAACTTCATACTTTTTCTTCTATCATTCTATAGTTTTGTTAAGTTATATTGAATTTATTCCTACAATCTATGACCACGACTGTTTAATGTTAGCGCTTTTATCTATTATTTGAAGTAATTTCAATTTGGCGAGTATTAAGATATTTACATGGACACTTTCAATTTTTAGCTTGATGTTTATTTATTTATGGTGTTTGTTTTCAGGTACTGTATATTCTCAGAGTTTGATGGATATGCGTCCCGGTTAACCCAAAAATCCGAGTAATCTCTGTGGCTCTTGCTAAATTTGATTTGATTTTCATGAATATGTGTTATATATCTTTACTATGTGCAACCAAAAACCTCAAGTGATTTTTATATTGAATAAACCACCCCTTGGTTTTATGCATACAGGAAAATGTTCAATTTGAAACCAACACTTAAATTTACTACACTGAACATGGAAGAAACCACCGCTTGGCAAATCCATTCATTTGATTATTGGCAGCATGGCTCTGTTAAGAATTGTAAATAAACAGTATGTTTTTTTAAATTTTCTAGATGACTTGGGGATTTTCATAATGTTTCATGCTTCATTTAACAATTTTTTTTTATCACATTTTAATGTGATTATTTGATACTATTTAAATAATTACACCTGCTGCATTTTCAAATAAGTCTCATGATATACAACACACAATCCTTCATCTTTGAGAAAGCAAGTGCATCGAAGTTCAAATTTTTTTCCAAGTAATCGAAGAGCAACGTCCAAAAGGGAATATATGCGTATTTGTAAGAATATATTTGGTTTTATATCAGTTTTTTTTCTAAATTATTTTGTTAAATAATAGTTTTTCATTTACTCACTTATTATTTGATAATAATATAGTTTTGCTCTTTATTTTAGGTGTATATATGTAACAACCCGTCATAATCGTCCTTATCAACACCAAAGAATTGATATTGGTATTTGTTGATTTTCATAAATGATTAAACTTGATAGTATGTATAAAATTATAATTAGAAAACTAACATGGAAATATTCCTTAATAACATGACATTTATATATTATCGGACAATGATATTTTTTTGTCATTTTATTTTTATATGAACTAATTGCTATTTATATACCACAATTGTAAAAAAACAAAAAAATCTCACTTTTTTAGGGTTAATATTTTTATACGGTCACTTAACATCCAGTTCTACAAAGATTCATGGGAAAATTTTGTAATGGAACCATTTAATCGATACGGTTGAATTTGGTGAAATTATATATTTGTTTTTTTCTTTTTACAAAAATTTTTTACTAGAAATTCTAATATCACACATAACATTGAATTTTAAGCAACAATGACATTGTATATATATTAGGATTGTATTTTCAAATTTTTATAGTTCAACACTTTTCTAAAAGGTATATGATCATGTGTATATATATGTGTTTTACATATTTTAGTTCTCTTATATATTTGATTCTGTTAAATTAAATTTATTTCGAAAAATGTATTAAGTTATACACAAACGTGTTTGCCACATTTTTTCTTTACACACGTATCGCGTGTGCCACGGTTGCTAGTATATATATATATATATATATATATATATATATATATTATTAAGCCAGATGATGCTAGTGAAACTTCTTTGGTGTGGCCATTTGAAAATTGCATTTTCACCCTTAACTTTTAGTTGATAACAACTTATTTAAAAACACAAATACATCCACAAAATTTTGGCTTTTGATTAACTGCTTATTTAATTTTAAAAATAAAAATTCAGATAACCATGCACGTGTGAAATCAGGTGTTAGTTAACCTACATACGTATCTCTCCCACATTGACACGTATACCCAAATAACGTCTCCTTCCGAAACCATAAAGTAATTAATTTGAAATCCAAAATTCTAACAAAAGAAAACCGCAAGAGTGAGAACCAAAATTTCAGTTTTACTGAAATTTTGGTACACCGAAATCAGTAATGTAAATTGAGGTCGAAAGAGATTTCAGTAGATTGAATTTGAGGTAGACTAATTGTAGGAAAACTGAAATTTGGCAAATTGTACTTGAGGAATACTGAAATTCATGAGGTAAACTAAACCGAGGTGACAGGAGTTGACTAAGATCAGCCCAGTAGCGAGACTCAAATCCAGCTGCTCCATAATTTGCAACTGACGTATTAGCTCAAAATTATGGCAAATAATGGCATTTAAGGAGGAGCTTAACAGTCATAATCTTTTCTATAAATAGCGCTCAGAGTTCTGAGGCCTCACTGCAGCCTCTTCATCTACGGTGAGGGGCGGGGCCCTGTTCTGCCTAGGCGAAAAATTTTTTGTCCCGAACTCTCAAATATGTCTTCTCGAGCTCCGATTTCTGTCTTTTACCTACAAGAAGTCTTAAATATTTGATTAAAGATCATAAAGCTCAAAAAATTAAATTTCGAACATAAATACGAAATACTCAAAAATCTATGCCGATAATATACCAAATATTATACTCATTTTCATGCAAATTCCGACTTCTATCAAGTTTCTTGGAACTTTTTTCTCAACTCAAAGTTCAACACTCTTTGTGACAATTTGATAAATTTAGGTTCTGCGAGAACACCTTACAACGGCTCTTCATTTTTTTTGAAACATTCGATGAACCATGTCGGTTTTCATGAATTTTGGGTCAACCTGGATAGATCATCAATGCAAGTTTCTGGCACAGTTCGATAGAAATGAGTGTAGAATAGTTTCTTTAGCTCCTGCCAAGTGTAAATGAAGTTCCTTGGAAATTGAGTGTACCATTTGAACGATGTTCAAGTCAGATTGTTTGGGAAAAACCTCATCTTGAAGAACGAAAAATTTCATAGTTGTTCAATGTTCCACACCGTATGGCGAACCATGTTACATGCTCTGTGGATAACTGGCCATCATCTCCTGAAAATAGTGTGAAATCAGGTACCTTGAAACCCTTATGGTACGGGTAATTGATGTCGATAATCTCTAGGTAAGGCTTGTGAAACTCAGGCCTACTCATTGACCTAACTCCTAGTCCATACAGGTCCTGTACCATATCCCATATCAGTTCTTGATCCACCACTGGTTGTCCATTTAACATAAGTAGTTTCCCCCCGAGTGTTCAACATGGGATATGGGCAAACATATATTTCATCATACAAGCCAGGCTGTGCTCCAGGGTTGATAACTACAAAACTCTGAATGATGGGTGCCTTACTAATGACTTTCAGGTTTGGTGGAACTTTCTCCCACGGTTCATCTTCTTTTTTGTGAGGAGGAGTGTACCTATGATTCTGATGATCAGATCCGGAGTTTCCGGGGCGGCGATAATCAGCAGTCAAGGAACTCCACCCTTATTGGATTTGAGACTCTCATGAGCAGTTTTTCTTGGATTAACTGTAAGCTCCAGAGAATTTTCAGTGATCTTTGGCACAAATTCTCCACTGGTCTTGATTATGTTCATCTTACTTCTCATATAACTCATGGTCGAGATCATCAGTTTATGTGTCTCCTCCATGAGTTCCATAGTACTAGCAACCATTATATCCATATCTTCGAACTTCTTTGAGACCATGGAATCAAAGTGTTCAGAAGGAACCCCCAACATCTCTCGAATACTACCAGATCCTCCTTCATCAGTTTGCTTGTTCTTTTCGATATGTTCAATCATATGTTGAACAATATTTTCAGTAGCAGCATCCTGAGGAACAGTGTCTCCAGATTTTTCATTTTGTGACGGAAATTTTTCATCACCCTTATCGGTATTTTTGCGGTTCTTCATGCGGCATGGTCCCATTGGGCGTGTTAAAATTATGTTTGCACACAAAAATTGGTAAGTGGGGGTTGTTGCAGGCGCTCCAGGAACGTGCGTGCCAAAATGATAATAAAATATAAAATTAAAATCTAACTTCTAAACCAAGCAAAAATTAGCCTCAGTTTCATCGTCGATCTCAGTTACACTGGTTAAGCATCGAAGAACACGAGAAATAAATTGAGAGAATTCTTAATAGACATCGAAACATTAACGTCGCTAATAAAAAATCAAATATGGACAACAAATTGCCATAAAAACATAAAACGTGTTGTTGAAAACTACGAGGAACTAAAAGTGCTATAAATGTGCGCTGAAAATTCTGGAAAAATACAAGACGAAAGTCTGAAAAATTTTGTAGAGAAATTGCTATAAATTTCAGAGCTTTTTGGAGCCATGTTTGGATTGATTGTTTGTGAATTTTTGTTTAATGCTTTTACCATCTCTTTTCCTCCCGAATTTGAATAACTTCCCAGTTTTTTCACTTCTTTAATTCATGGGTCATGTCTCTCTCCTAGTATGCCATGATATTTTGACTTGGTCTCATCTTCATACTTCCAATTCCAATTTGCCACTGTAATTTCAAAGCTTGGACTTCCATTATTTTAATTGGCTGTAATGATTGGGCTGCATGATCTTCAGAAACTTGGCCGAAGGAACTCATTTTAATTTGGGCCGAAAAATAATTCTAATTTTGGGCTAAACACTTATTAATGTCAAATTTTAATGCTAATACGCTAAGGGCATGATTGGTACAAGGGAATGAGGTGAGAATGGAATGACCATTTCCATCTCATCCCCTATATGTATGTTTGGTTTGACTTAGTAATGGAAATATTCATTCCTTTGGGAATGTTTATTCCCATATTCTCGCATATTAATGGGAATAGTCATTCCATCCGTTTTGGATAAGAATGGCCTCACCTCCAATTTACATGTTTACATACAAATCTTTTCCATTTTAAATTATTAAACTAATATTAACCTGTATGAATATTATAATATATATAAATAATTATATTATTTAATTTTCATATAAAATAATAATAATTTTTTAATATTAGGTATTAGTATTATGGTTTATTTATTTATTATTTATATTTATAAATTTATTAGTAAAAAATATTATTATTTAATATTATTTTGAAAATAATAAATAATAGTAATATTTAATTATTATTATTATTATTATTTTATTATTATTGTTAGTAAAAAATATTATTATAATTATATCTTATTATTATGATAAAATACTTATTATTATTGTAAAAAAAAATTAGATTACTTAAGCTATATAATAATAATTTTATAATCGAAGTGTGCAACTACTTCATAGCCGTAGACGGGCAAATGCGGTGGCCCATGCGATTGCTCATTTTGTTATTTCTTCCTGATCTTCTATCTTTTGGAAATATGAATTTTTTTTTTGCTGGTAAATCTTATAATAGATGACATTACTACCGATTAATAAAATTATAAGCTTTTCCTCAAAATAATAATAATAATAATAATAATAATAATAATAACAATTTTATAATAATTAATATAATAAATTTAGATTACTTAAATATATAATGATAATTTTATAATAATTAATATATTTGTAGTAGCACGACTACTAATTAAGCTAATACATTGCTTAAACATGATTAAGAAATTAATAATCGGATTCAAAACGATAAAAAATGGATTCTAAGAACTCAAACACTGGGACAGTTCAGAAGTTCCGAAGAGTAGTTTGGAAGCACCGAACAGGATCGGAAGCTAGTGTTAGTGATCGGAAGCTATGATTAGTTCGAAGCTCCAATCTGGAGATCGAAGTTCCGATCGTATGACAGTCAGACAGGGTATGAGTTTTGATTGGATGATTATACTTGAGAGAGTTTGGTAGTTTCGATCTAGATTTCGGTAGGTCTGAACTGATTTCGGCAATTGAGTTTTCTAATCAAAGGACACGTGTTCGGTGGGGAGCGTTCGGAAGGACAATCGAAAGTTCCAAAGTGCGTTCGGTAGTTCCGAATGGGATCGTTAGTTCCGATCATGGTCTATAAATAGGGGCCGAGAGCTTCATTTCCTTCACCGTATTTTCCTTCCTTCCTTCCTATCGTTTCTAGCTGGTTTTTGAGGGTCTTCGAGCGTTTTATTCGAAGGCCAGACGGTGACGAAGATCTACCGAGATTGTAGCGGATTTGTGCCTAAGTTTAGAGACCATCGCCATCAAAGGACTGACTATGGATGCAGGTATATCTCTAGACTCCGATTAGCTTCAGTGAGTAGCTATTAGTCTAGTTAAGACTTTTAGTAAGCGTATAACGCATACAAATATTGTTTTATGAGATTAATGTTTTTAATGCATTAACAAGTGTCATACTATTATGTTTTGATGATTACAAAACTCAGTTAAGTGTTACTAATTGTTTAAAGTGATATTTTACAGATTAGATATTTATTAACAATTAAATTCTTGGGAGCTATTTTGAAGCTATAAATGTATTTATGAAGTCTCGTATTGCTTATTGAATGGATTGAACATTGTTATGTGAATATGAAGAAAAGGACAAGAAGAATTACAACTATGGAGCAAAAACTTCAGAAAATTACCGGGCATTTTCTATTCATCCAAATCCAATCTCCACTAGTCATAATCAAGCCAAGGATGTTTTACACTTTTTATTCAAATTTCAGATCGATCCAACAGATATATTGTGAGATACGATTTTTTCAAATATGCCGCACAGTACCTACTTCTGTAAAGAACGAAACCATGAAGAATCAACTTCAGAAACTAACTGTGAATGTTTGAGACATCCAAATCCAATCTTCTTCAATTAGAATCAATATTAGGATGTTATAAAGCTTCTGTCCAAATTTCATCTCAATCCAAAGGATAATTGGGAGATATGATTTTTTCAAAAGTGTCGCGCAAAACAAGAAGCAAAAACATGATGAAGCGATTTCCAAAATTTACTGGACGTGTTTGACTCATCCGAATCTAATCTCCAACGTTCCCAATGCAGTTTATGATGTTTGAAAGCTTCTGTAAAAATTTCGGCTCAATCCGACGGTTAGATTGAGAGATATGAATTTTTCAAATTTGTCGCGCAGTGCAAAACGGAGCTTCCGATCCGGAACGGAACTTCCGATCTCTGACAGATTCCAGACATACGCTCTTCACTTTGAACGGAGCTTCCGATCCCGGTCGAGTTTGCAACTATAAATAGAGCCTTTCCTAGGCCATTTTAAGCATCCCAGCTCATCCCACTTCTCTTGCAAGCATTTTTCTCTTCCAAGCGCTCTATAAAAGATATATTCGATATATTCGAGAGTTGTTTGTAAAAATATTTTGTGAGTTGGTTGTGCTATTGTTGTAAATTCTCGAGTGTGAAGCCGAGTGTGTTGTACGATTGTTGTAAACACTTGAGTGTGAAGCCAAGTGCGTTGTGCGATTGTTGTGGCTATCCTTGGAGCCCTTAAGGCCAAGTGTTCGAGTTGTATCGGTGCGGTGATCGTGTTGAGTTGTACGGCTATCCTTGGAGCCATCAAGGCCAAAAAGTTAAAGTGCTAGTGGATCCTTGGTTAATCGACCTTAACCAAGAAGGAGAGACATAGACGATTTATCGTCAAACTTCCATAAACATCTCTGATCCCTTTTACTGCTTTATTTACATTACGCAATTATTTTGATTGCTTTAAGTCTTCCGCTTGCGTATTTGCATAATCGCTTTAAATTGCTAAAATTTCCAATAGAACCTAAATCCCCCCATTAGGTTCTAACACGTACTATCCGAGATATCCTTGTTGAGTATGCGTGTTTTATGTTTTCATGTTTCATGTGGCATTACTATGTCAATATATTATGTCACGGATATTATGTTGCATGCATTATCACGTTGAACCTTTACCATTGTTATAACCAGTTGAGGGGTTGCTCAGCCCCATGATATTTTGTGGATGGATTTCATGTACTTTTAGATCCGGTTATGTCCACGGTTTATGGTATGAGAGTACCTTTTGATGCGACGGCCCAGCATGCTACATACCATGACGTCTTTGACTGAAAAGTATTCTATAATATTGATAGGTTCTCTGTACCTTTCACTTGCATTTAGCATTCATAGTACATGTGTATACTCATATTTTCGTACATGACATTATTTGTCACGTCCTCGGTTTTGGTTCTCTGTACCGTAAACTCGGCGGGTCCAATCCGGGTTAGACCCTTTGGACCCGCCAAATTTTATATATTTTAAATTTTATTAAATAAAAAATTTAAATAAGTTAAAAAAATTTAAAAAAACATCATTAAATTTATTTTTAAATTTATATTAATAATATTTAGGACAAAAATATTTTCACAAGTTAAAATGTATTAATTTTATTTAAATAATAATTAATAATAAAAGAAAACTATAATAATATATTTTTATATTAAAAATATCATAATATATTAAAATCATTTCAATCCAAAAATATTATAAATTCAAATTATGGATAAACTATTAATTATTTAGTATAAAAATATAATTATATATTATTAATATATATACATAAATTTTTTATATTTATATATTGATATATATTTTTTTGGCGAGCGAAACCCGCATGTGAATCCGTTTATCTGGATCTAAACCCGCCTCGCCGGGCCGGGTTTAGTACATGACCAGGTTTAGACCCGACCCATTGTCATCTCTAGTGATAGCGCTCGTTGAGCACCATGATGGATTGTACTGTATCAGTTTTAGTGTTATGAATTTTAGTATTATCTTCAATTGGGTTATATAAACAAATTATTTATTTATTTGAGAGACGGGTTGTATTTTGCCTGTAGTTTTTAGTTGATTCAATTAAGGTTTCGTTGGATTATTTAAATTTTTGTATTTAAGTAATTTTCATGCTTATAGCTAAAGCTTTGGTTAATTAGTGATTTCGAAACTAATAATAATAATAATAATAAGAAAAAAAATAAATAATGAGGTGATGATGTTCTTTATTGCCAAAGTAATAATTGAAGTCAACTAACAAAAAAGAATGACGAGCAAATATTAATTCTATGTGAGATATCAATTTGATACTTCACCTCTTGAAACTTAATTGAGTGTCAAACAAAACAACTTAGTCGACATTAACACGGAATCAAACAATAAGTCATTGTTTGAAAATTGAATCAATGTAAAATAATGCCTTCAAGTTAATAAATATGGCCATGCTTACACGTTTCTCTCAAAATATTGAATATTTCTCAAGGTTTTGATTTGATAATATAGAAGACTTTTTTGGTATTGCTATTTAATATGTAATTATAACTTATACAATGTCATGGTTAAGAAAATTTGTCTCAAGAATAATATTGACAGTGGATATGCATTATCTAGATATAGACGAAGATATAATTAATATGAGATATAACATTACAATGACGACGTAGGAGGATTCATATACCTGTCGATCTTACTTAGGAAATGTTTGGAAGAGCTTCTAGGAAGCACTTTTCTGTTTTTCTTTTACAAAAAATTTTGTGAAAGAAAAACAGAGAAATGCTTCCTAAAAGCTCTCTCAAACACTATCTTAGTGTGATAAATTAAAAACTTGTGTGTTTTGTTGAACAATATTGAAAATTATATTTATGGATAAAAAATTTATACGTCTTTAACAATATATTATACATGAGCAACCTTTAGGGGAAAAATGGAGAACAAATCAAGTGTTTTGGTATGACAAGTGTAAAATCATAATTAACTGAATTTAGATATATATGCCATTTTTTAATGATTTCAATCTTTTAAAATTTAAGCAATTATTGATATCATTATTCTTTTTGACTAAAATAATTATTTTACTACAAAGATTTCTTATGATTTATTTTTTAATCTTTATTATATCTAAGTGGCAATTAATGTCAATAGATTAGCATAATTTAACTAACTCATTTTTTTTTTCATTTTGATTAGGTTGTCGAGAAATTCACGATTTTAGTCCATATAATTTTCATTTTATTCTATTTTAGTATTTTTTTACTAGAGTGTTGAATGTTCGGCACAATGTCAATAATTTTTCTGTTATGTCATCATTTCGATGTCACTAAACACTCCGATGAGAAATAACAAATTAATTAAAGTACAAACTGAAGGAAGAAAACTTGAATTAACCAACAAAATGATAAAAATTTCCTCGAAGTCGCCCATCTCCACCCTCTTTATTATGATATAATTTCATAAATCAAATAACTGGATTTTGGAGGATTTTTTTCTTCGCAAATCTGCAATAAAAATCAATTGGTCAAATAATGTGAAAATCGTGGGGAGAGGCAAAATATTATACTAATAAAAAAATTAATGGGGCAGCCGCTAATCGCGGTTTAAATGGCTCAAACTCCGCCTAAATAGCTGTCTGGATTAATATATAATATTTTTTATTTTAAAAAATATTATTTTACATATTTACTAATAAAATTGTATCAAATGAAGATGAATATATCATGAATTTTAAGTTTGAATAAGAGCTAGAATTATTGAAGAAATATAATGTAAGATAAAGAAGAAAAATTAAATATTTTGTATAAATTTTTTTTTTAAAAAAAATTGTCTAGGCGTTCATCTAAAAGTCTAGGCGCTAGGCCATTGATGACCGTCGTCCAACTATCACCTCTTTTTTTTTTTTTTTTTTTTAAGAAAAAGATTATCACAATTGAGTCTTGAACTCGAGATCTCGTCTCATACTGGAGAATTTGATGTCAGATAAAGGAGGATCTATTACCTCCTTTTAGAGCATTGCAATTAATTAAATTTATACGTAACGATTTAGATGATCTAAATAGTAAATAGTTTTGAATTTGAGCATTTATTATACTTGTCGTTATTCTTGACGACTAAATTAATAAATTCAAATTTTATAGTAATTTTTTAAGAAATAGTTAATTTTACAACCTCTAAAAATAAGTGATTATTAATTTATTCTTAACAAATTTTTATGAAAAAATCTTCATAAACAATACTTTAATGTAAATTAATTCATCATCATCATCTACTATATCTATCATTATTCTATTACTATATTATTAAGCGAGATGATGCTAGAGAAACTTTTTTGGTGTGATCATTTGAAAATTGCATTTTTCACCCTTAACTTTTAGTTAATAACAACTTAATTATTCAAAAACACAAATACGTCCACAAAATTTTGGCTTTTGATTAACTTCTTATTTAGTTTAAAAAAAATAAAATGTCAGATAACCACGTGTAAAATCAGGTGTTTATCACATTTCTCTCTCATATGTCCACGTCTCCACAATTAACTTCTTCTTCCGAAACCATAAAGTAATCAATAGTCCAACTAGAAATCCAAAATTCTAACAAAAGAAAACCCCAAGTCTGAGAACCCCAAATTTCAATAAATTTGGTACACTGAAATCAGTAAGTTGAACTGAGGTTGATTGAAATTTCAGTAGACTGAACTTGACATATACTAATTGGAAGAATACTGAAATTTGGAAAACTTAACTTCATGTGAAAGACTGAAATTGAGGTAAACTGAACCGAGATTAACTGAGTTGACTAGTTGACCAAGATGAGTCCAGTAGCGAGACTAAAATCCAGCTGTTTCAGATTTGTAACTAACGTATTAACTCAAAATTATGGCAAATAATGTCATTTAAGGAGGAGCTTAACAGTCAGAATATTTCCTACAAATAGCGCTTAGATTTCTGAGGTCTACTACAAGAAATTTTGAGTAAAACATCTATAGAGTGAGTGAGTAAATTCAATTTAGTAGAAGCAGTCAGTTGAGCAGACCAGTTTAGCAGCTATTTGACCAAGACAACCGAAATTTGTTTAGCAAATCTACTATAAATGGATGTTTTGTTTTTAAGTAATGAAACTCTGTTTTGTTTTGATTCCGACATGTAAATATACGATCTGATTCACAACTATGCACTTTGTGATTTTCTGGTGTACCAAAATTTGTGAACTGGTGGTAGGAATATATATAGTCTGCTACTCTGAACTCTAAATCTCTGGCCTTACCCTTTAGAGGAATACCATATAAGAGAATGATATCAGTTAGACACAAAATTTTCATGTAACTTGGTACACTTTTTGAAGTTTATATTTCTGAATTTCTGGAAGAATAAGTCTCTGTCTGTGTACTCTGTTATATTTTGTATATGTACGTGTAAGAAATCATGTTAAAATGATTTTAAACGAATGCCGGGAATTTCCTCCATTTACTGAGTGATACTCATATCACTCACCCGCCCGAATCACCCATTTCAGTTAAGAACGAAGAAGAACTCGAGGATGATGAGTAAAATCAATTCAAGGGTTGTTGAAGAAGACAAAAAAACTATTGATGCTTAGTTTCTGTTTAGTTTATGTTTTCATTTAGTTGTATTAAGTCACTGCGTATTTATTTAGTCGATCTTAGTAAATATTGTAAAGATACTTTAATTTTGAGTTTATGAAAGACTATGTAATTTCAGTTTCATGAATGAGTAGACTGTGATAGGTTTTAATCGCAGTTTGTAGTGTAGAGTTCATGTTGTCTGTGGTGTTACAAAACCAAAGACAACATGCATCGGAAAATAATTGTTGCGTATTTTATGCTCGCAAGCGCACGATGTCAAGTTATAATATAGGAATTTAAGTCCAGATCGATCCCACGGAGAATGAATAAATGATATTATATCAAATATTTGCAACTAATAAAATCCTAATCCTATGTAGAGCTACGAAAATGGTTTGATTTTTATAAAACTGAAATTTGCAAGAAATAAAATTAATTAACCACGAATTCACGAGATGAAAATTCAATAAGCGATGAATGCTAGAGGTTCGACTTCACTTGACTGTCCACCACAATTTATTTCTAATGATTGTTCAATTATCAATTCTTCTAGTTTATTAGCCAAAAATCCCTATTATTTTCTACTACCTCTCTTGAGTGTCAAACAGAAATTCGCATTCAATAACAAACTTAATATCTCAATCAAAGTTCAATTATTAAATCCGGTAAATAGCACAAGAATTCTTCTAATGACTTCTATGGAGTTATATGTCTCTCGAACAATATAAACACCAAAGATGTATTTTCCTAAGTCGTATTCAAAATCTCATCTCTCGAGTGATAGATTCCAAATAAATTATCATTCAATCTATGGCCAGTAAATTGAAAGCATTAAAATCAGAGAAACACAAATAAACTGTGCGAATAATTCAAATATATAAATAAAAATATCTCAATCATGGTTTCCAGTCAAGATCCGTCTACCTCTAGACTAAGAAATTAGTTCATAATAAATTTAAACATCAAACAAAATATGTTTTTCCAACAATCCATAAACTAAGAAAAATAGAGTTCAAAGAGAAACTAGAACGAATTAGAATGAAGCTTCTCCGTCGCCGGATGCCGCTGTCTTCCGTTTTCGTACCAAAATCTCGAGCTCTTGTGCAATCCAAAACTCTCTATAGCCGTCCTTATGCTCTCAAAACTCCCTAAACCCTCGTAACTCCAGAATAAGTTGTAACTCTCCTTTTTAAAACTCTATCAAGACTTTCCAAATTTTAGGACTGCGTAGCGCTGGAGCACTGTCTTTCGGCGCTGGAGCGCCCGACTTGTTTTCTCAACAGCGCTTGAGCGCTGGTATGATAGCGCTGGAGCGCTATTTTCTCGACTTTTCACCTTTCGAAAAGACTCTGTATAGCGCTGGAGCGTTGGAATTCAGGCGCTGGGGTGCTAACCTGTTCAACTTAAATTCATTTTTCCTATTCTCTTTTCTTCACTCTTTTTGCATCCTTTTTGACTCTTTTGATCAACTAAAATAAATATCACTTGAATTCCTGCAAACGACACTAACAACAAAAGAAATGCATAATATCGCTCAAAACACAACAAAAACCAAGCTAATACATATAAAATATAAGTGCAAAAATTGCACTTATCAAATCCCCCCAAACTTGAACTTTTGCTAGTCCCGAGCAAAACAAAACAAACAAAATACTAAGACGCACAAGGAATTAAAAACACACAAGAAAGCAGTAAAACTAGAATAACCCAACTGGCCTCAGATGTTCAACATTTAATTCATGTGTAGCTAATTTTCTCAAGAGTCCTCATATGTGTGTGATTAGCCAATCTCATCTACCCACCTAACTTTAGATCAAATCATGCAACCAATAAGCCTCAAAGAGTCATTAACCCTGCCCTCTAGTTTCAGAATACTCTTAACCAAGTTCACCTTCTACTTGCATAAATCAAAAGGACTTCTTCTTTTTTTTTTTCAAAATTACCGGATTTTACACCCGGTTCTATTTTATTTTAGCCCCATAAATTACCCGCAGACTTAGCTATAACTAAAGATAGGATTTTTATTTCAATCCCCTCATCTATAGCCTGGATGGAGCATCAACCCCATTATTTTTTTCCGCAAACTTAGCATGGAACAGTGAATTGGATTTCAAACACTGTCCAAGCCCGGATGAAGTTGTAAGAAAATTTAGATTTTTAACTTTTGCAACCCCATTTAATCCGCATACTTAGTCAAGCATAAGGCACCTAGGATTTCAGTCCCTTATTCCTAACCCAGATGGAGTCATCAATTAAATTTTGCCTAAATCATTTCTATGCTTGTATCAGTCTACCTCGGTTTTGAGCATAAATCGCCAGAGTTAAGAATCAAATTATCCAATCCACTTACAAAATCCACATAATTTTTTCTACTTATCAGGAGTATCGACAGTCAAGGCTATAGTGCATAAAAGGTGAGAACTCAAGATACAATGTCGCCAACACTAGATTATAAACTCTTTTTTCTTTTCCCAACTTCATCATCATAGGCCATTTTTCTTTTGTTTTTCTAATTTTCACAAATTTTTTTTTCAAAAACACAAACAAACTAACAAACACAAAAACGAACAAACGAACAATAAAACTGACAGAAAACAAAACACAACACAAGCAGAAACACAATGCGAACGAATAAAAACAAAAGCAGGAACTAGTGACTACTGCAGCATTCAAAACCCATCAAACTCTCAACTCAACTTCACTTCAATGTCAACAACAATCAATTCATCCAAAACAATAACACCCCCCCAAACTTAGATATATGAATTGTCCTCAATGTACGATATATCTAGAAGAACAAGACACATACACATACCTACGACAATGATCGTCAGTGGTCATCGTCCATGTCATCATCCCGAGGAGGCCAAGTAGGAGGCTGGGGAAACGGTTGATACTCACTGGATCCTGGAAAATGCTGGGCAAGGCTCGTCGTGAAATCCACCATATAATCCATGAACTGATCAGTCCGATGGCAATGACTGTCTGGACTCTGCTTCAAACATGTCAAACGCTCATCATAAAGCGTATCAGCTCCCTGAAGTAGTAGTGGTGGTGGCTGGCTGCTACTAGCAGGGCGATCCTGAGGTGCTGCTGCTCTCGGAGGTGGCGGTACATTCTCCCGTGTAGTCCCAGCAATAGGTCCTTGGACCTTAAAAAGCTCTTCATCTGCACCCCATGTAACTCCAGCATGTGCACAAAGTGCTGTGATCAGAGCAGGGTGCGACAATCCACCAGTCGTGGTGCCCTTAACCGCCACAATAATGGAATCCTGAATGATGTTCCCCAAGTTCACCGTCTTTCCTGTGACAATACTGTAAGTTAGGACATCCCGTTTCTTTGTCACATCAGAAGTGTGGCCGGTGGGCAGCACACGAGCAGCTATCAGAAAAAACCAAGACCTCGCGTCTTGCTTCATTTTCCCGGAAGGAAAATGCACCACTGATTCATTCTTCATCTTCCACTGTGCCCCTTCTTCACAAAGAGTGGCAATAATCTCATCATAGTCCACATCACTTGCCTAGAATGCCGAATATTCATCCCCATCTATAGATGACATACATAGAGGTTGTTAATGGTATGCCCATCAAAAGCCACCCGCTTACCTCGCACTAATACATGGTATTGTTCATGCTTGCACTTCAGATTGGCATAAAATTCTCTAATCAAAGAAACAACAGCGTCACCAGGCTGTTTCACAAAACCCATCCACCGTCGCTCATGCGCCTCCTTCCGAACGTCAAACAATGCCAGAAAAGCACTAGGATCAAAGCCTCGTTCTCTAACCATGCTCTTGCTCACCATGACATGATAATTCTTGGCGGCCTCTTCGTCCCAAAACTGATGGGCATCGAAACTACCAGATGAAGAGGCACCCTGCTTTTGCTTCTTCTTCGGCGCCATCGCAACAATGCAATCACAACTCCAACAACACAATAATGCAGTAACAATTCAACTCCTCCAACAACCCGTGCACAACCAACCCAATCAACACTATTTAACACATAATAACCACTCCACTAAATATTTTCAACCCAAGATATACAATCCCATTCACGAATCGCCTATCGGATAATCACTTTAGAATGACTCAAGTGCACATAATCACCACGGAAACATATCACAATCCAATTATCTTCCAAGCAGCAAATTTCAGAAACAAATCTCAACAATTCCATCAATTTACCTTGAACCCTGAAATATCTCTGAGTCGACGGTCAAGTGAATGAGCAAAGTGATTCTAAGAGAAGATGAACAACAAAGATTCCCCGGTCTCCGTTAAATCGAACCTGAGCTGCTACAACCAAAAATTGGACGGAATCCCTTTTTGCGTGGAACCCTAGCTGCGAAAATATTGGAACCCGGATGACTAAAATTTGAACAAGATGCGAGGAAAGGATGAATACGTGCGATTGATGGTGTGGCCGAGATTTTCAGGGGAAATTTTTCGATTTGCAGATGGCAGATTGTGTGGAGGCGGCGAGACAATGCTGGGAATTAAGAGGGGTTCGAACGAATGAAATCTGAAATCCCCTTTTATTTTTCAGATTTTACGCAGTAGAGCGCTATGATTGAGGCGCTGGAGCGCCCGATGATTTTCCGAGATAGCGCTGGAGCGCTGGATATTTAGCGCTGGAGCGCTAAACCTTCGACTTTGCACATACAGATAGCGCTGGAGCGCCTTGCTGAGAGCGCTAGAGCGCATGGAATGTAGCGCTGGAGCGCCTAATCTTCGAATTTCATAATCCAAAATGTGATTTTTGTGAAGAAAAGTACCTGCAATAAAACTCTTAATTAGGACTAAAAGTAGTAAAATAAATAAAAAGACTGAATTTCAATAAAATTAACTAGGAAAATAAAATAAAATAAAACGAAATTAAAATTTGGGTTGCCTCCAAAAGAGTGCTTGGTTTAACGTCGTCAGCCCTGAAAGAGTGGGTGCCCGGTTAGCCAACTTGTGGCTAAGGGCTTTTATGACTCTATGTAAAACAATCTTTTGTTTAATATAATTTATACTTTTATAATGGCATTGACTTTATCTTTCTTCATATTGTTATACTATGATATACTATTGTTGTTTTGATAAAGACCTTGAATATACTATAGTGTATGTAAGATGTGGTAGCACATGGGGATGGCTATCATGAAACACATCTTATAGTCACTGTATATTCTAAACTGTTCCTAGTCAATTGAGCCATCCGCAAATAAGAATAAGGATCGCTCGAGATTGAGACTAGCATTTGCGATGCTGAGTACCACGTTTCATTGGTATGGAACATAGAGATGTTCAAAGTATGCAAATGGATATTCATATGATGAATGATCGAACTACCCTATTCGGACTTTCCAAGTGGTTATCACTTATCGAGTGGATAAAGTCCGCGGTTTTGGTTGTACACCATTAGCCCTTATTACTTGAAACATCATTGAGACTCTATATGCTAGTACTGTACTTTGACTCATTTACCGACTCTATTGGGGTCATCAGGTGTCAGGATTGGGTACAGTTACGACACATATAGGAGTCGATGCTTTGTTGTCAAGGATTCACCACATACTTGCGAGTGTGGATATCCTATGCGATCTGAGGAGATATTAGTGTGACGAATCTCTGGCCAGAGTACATGATGTGTTTTAGGTTAATGGGTTATCCTAGTAACAGATGCGATGTCACTATTTGATCTCCAAGATGTTATGCATAGTTATCGAATCTCGAACGACTCTCGATGCACCAATGGTTGTTGATTCGATCGGGATATATGGATGAAGGAACCGTACTGTACGTTAACCAGAATTTACTGGTTCTTGCAGGCACTATCAGTAATACCTAGGGAATCATGAGGCGATGTTGCTAGGCGCTCTTACCATGATTCGATGGGTAAGTCGAAAATTGTTGTTCCGAGTCACAAGGAGTTATGAGCCCACGGCTAGCTGTATTCCTGAACCATTGAGGGTTACACAAGTAATGGATTACTAAAACCCCGTAGAGATAGTTAAATTTAAAGAGTTAAATTTAATGAAAGAGAAGTTGGACTTCTTAACTAAAGGGAGTGGGATTTCCTAAAATGACATAGGGATGGACATTTTTGGAAATCACTGAATTCGGATTCAGAAAAATTATCTTGACTCTAAAAGATGCAGAAATGGTTTTTGTGCACATTGGTGAAATCAGTTTATCAATCGAAGTCACGATGAATTTTATATTAATTTCTATAACAACAGGCTTGGCTTGTTGGGCTTAAGTTATGGATTGTGGGCTTTAAGGAGTTAGAGTTCTGATATAATTATAACTTAATCCAGTCTAGAAATTATCTATAAATAGGACTACAGTGTTTGAAAATTGTGTGTGATTTTCAGTCTTGAATTTTCGAAAATCAGTCTAGATTATTCAAGAGGAATTTCGAAATCCTCTGTCCCTTTCGGAGAAAATTCGGCTTGTGATTTTTATGAAAAATTACAATCTGAATTAACAGATCATATCTGTTTATTCTCTACGCAAACTTCTGATTGATTTCTAGTGCAGTCAATCAGAGGGTTTTGTTTTCTATTCGTGGACCTGATTGAAGAAACGTTCGTTCATCAGTTCCGGGGATATACAACAAGAGCAGATTAAATTCTGTTGGTGCCCATAATCTCGCTTCGAGATTTCAAGGTAAAATATTTAATAGTGATTATTTGTTTTACTTACACAAATTTAATCGTAAAATTTTGATACCTAGATATGGAATCGTTCCATATTAATAAAATAAATTTTTAAACTTCCGCTGAACCGGGTATCAATTCTAATTGATCTGAACACCGTTTTCCAACAGTGGTATCAGAGCCAGGTTGCTCAGATCAAACGATTAAATTAATCGATTGTACAAAATTTTTAAGCCTCGGTTTTTGAAACAAAAACGAAAATTTAAAATTAAATTTTAATGGGCAAATCGGGCAGCGAGTCCATCGCTGCCCAGGGCAGCGCACGGCGCTGCCCAAGGGGAAGCGACGGGCTGCCCAGCCCGGGCCCCTTTTTGGGGCGCGGGCTGCCCGGGATTGTCCCGGGCAGCCCGGAAAAATTATTTTTAATTTTTAATTAAAATTTTTAATTTTTGAAATTCTAGTTTTTGATCCGATCGAAAATTGTTTTGATTGGTTCCCGAGGCATCGGATCGAATTGTTCGAGTCCGAAAATTTTAAAATTGATTTTTGGATAAATTTGAATTTTTGGAAAATTTATAAATTTTATCCGTTAAATTAAATTTTATAAAATTAATTATTTTGGTACAATTGATGATAAGATATGATCTTATGGATGGATAAAGATAAAATATGATTTTATCTTTTAAATTATGATGCCTTTGCATGTTTATCCAATTATTTAATTATTAAATTAATTAATGGATAAAGAATGATCGATTGCCATGACCAATGTTTTAGGTGTATGTTAGGTGATTTACATTTGTTTTATTGTTGTTGGTGTTTATTAATGGGCTTGGTTTATAGCCCAATATGATTGTCATATGTAATAAAAGTGGGCCTGGTTTATGGCCCGTTCCCACCCCTAAAAATGTTTCCCATATTTGTCATCGAAATTTATTGTAAATTTATTAGACTTAGTGGGAGACAAAGATTTGAAGAAATGGTGGGCCCAACAGACAATGAAGACCGAAGAAATGTAAATTGGAAGCTCAATGTAATAGGATTGCATTGCATACTTGCATATCACCTAGGCTTGGACTTAGACTCGTGATTGACAACCACAGGTCGATTAGTTAATGAGATCGATCATCCTTAAATAATATATGATATTATTGATGTATGCATGTTTAGACAAAATTGTATGAATCCCGCAAGCATACATAAATTGCATGATGAGACAAATTTTCAAAATTAAAAATTTTTCATTTTAAATATGATTTAAAATTGATATCAAGATTAATAAAAATGGAATTTAAATATTATTTAAATATTCCTACCTTCCATCAACGATCAATGTATGAGATTCTACCCGCGGATATGGTCCGGCTCATATTATTGGGGGGCCCGTTCGTCGGAAAGCTGTACATTGGATCGACACATGTTGTAAGTTGGGTGGAACTCCCATGGGATTGGCTCATATTATTGGGGGATCCACATGGCGACCGTCCATCACAACTTAATATTGATGGGTTATCTTGACATGTCATAATAAACGGCGTCATATTATTGGGCCCTTATTGGACATGAGGTAAAAACATGGGGGTTACTTTGGAAGTAATTGGGCTCTACCTTTTGAAAATTATGGTTGGCTAATATTATTCGGGATCATGATTTGTCAATTGGACTCCATGTTCTCACTAAGGAAAATAGTTTTCCGTTTTCACTAGAGGGTAGTGAAATCGTTAAAATAGTGGGAGTGTAATTCATAAAATAAAATTCGTCATATTTTATGTCTTAGTAAATTAATTAAACAAATCACTGATTATTGTCTGTTTCCTCTTCAGTATTATATTACGATGAATCCACGCAATCCACTGTTTTCAATTTTCGAACAAAACAAATTGACTGGTGCAAACTATACGGAATGGTTCCGTAAGTTGAAAATTATTCTAAACTCGGAGAAAATTTTCTACGTGTTAGAAAAGAATCCTCCAAAGGAAGCACCGGCTAATATAAGTCCGAAAGAATTGGCAAAACTTGATCAATGGTGGGACCATGATATCAAGACTAAATGCTATATGCAAGCTTCAATGTCTGATGAACTCCAGAGGCGATTTGAGGATGTCGTGAATGCTGCTGACATACACGTGCACCTCAAGGAACTTTTTGGAGCTCAGTCAAGGTCGGAGAGGTATGCCACCGTCAGAGAGCTCATGACGAGTCGCATGCGAGATGGGACTTCGGTCCGTGAGCATGGGGTGCACATGATTGGGCTCATTGAAAAGTTGGTAACACTCGACTTGACTTTGGAGCATGAACTTAGTGCGGACTTATTGCTTCTATCACTTTCTTCATCGTTTGACGGTTTTGTGATGAACTTCAATATGAACAAGATAGAGGCCACCCTTGAAGAGATGGTCAATATGCTTGTCATATATGAAGCCACACTAAAGAAGGATAAACCGGTACTCTTGGTTGGCTCCTCTTCTAACTCTAAGAAAGGACCAAGTGGAAAGGGTAAGAAACGTTCTGCCCCGCCCAAGAAGATTGTACCAAATAAAAAGGGAAAGGCCAAGGCTTCAATTGGGATAAAAGATGAAAACGTTTGCCATTACTGCAAGAAACCCGGTCATTGGAAACGTAACTGCAAGGAATACCTCGAACAGTTGCGAACTGCAAAGGGTATGTTTTACATTGAAATAAATGTTTCGCTTAATACTTCTTCTTGGGTATTGGATACCGGATGTGGATCTCACATTTGCAATGATTTGCAGGTGATGACAAGAAGTCGTAAGCTAAGGATGGGTGAGACCCAGCTAAGGCTCGGGAATGGTTCTAGAGTCGAAGCCAAAGCTATAGGAGACATTTATTTAGTTTTGCAGAACAATTTTAAGTTATTTTTGAGAGATGTTTTATATGTTTCGGATTTGGTCAAAAGCATTATATCTATTTCTATGCTTGATAGAGATGGTTTTTTTTGCAATTTTGTGAATGGGATTTGCAATATTTATAAGAATGAATGTTTGATTGGAAATGGACAACTTGAAAACTATCTATATAGCTTAAAATTAAAAGACGTTCCAATTAATTATGTTGATAAACCGGTAACAACAATTAAAAGGAAGGATGATAGTCAAAACCCGGCAAACCTTTGGCATGCTAGGCTAGGTCATATTTCCTCAAGGAGAATGAACAAGCTAGTGGGAGAGGGCATGTTTGATATGCCTGATATTAACTCTCTACCTACTTGTGAGTCCTGCCTAAAGGGAAAAATGACTAAATCTCCTTTCAAAGGGAAACCTGAGCGTAGTCAAAATCTGTTGGATTTGATCCATACAGATGTTTGCGGTCCATTTAGGATTGGTACTAAATGTGGCAACACCTACTTCATTACCTTTACTGATGATCATTCTAGGTATGGGTATTTATATTTAATGAAATATAAGTCTGAAGCATTTGAAAAGTTCAAAGAATTCAAGGCTGAAGTAGAAAACAAACTAGGTAAAAGTATTAAGGCACTTCGATCGGATCGAGGTGGAGAATACTTAAGTACCGAGTTTTTGGACTATCTAAAAGAGAATGGGATTCTCTCTCAGTGGACTCCTCCTATGACACCTCAGCTTAATGGTGTTTCGAAGCGTCGCAATCGAACTTTGTTGGACATGGTTCGATCCATGATGAGCTTCACTGAGCTCCCACCTTCGTTTTGGGGCTAGGCGCTTGAAACGGCGGTATTGTTGTTAAACAACGTCCACACTAAAGCAGTAAATAAAACACCATACGAGTTATGGAATGGCAAAGCTCCTAAGTATTCGTACTTGAGGATTTGGGGATGTCCTGCTTACGTGAAGCAGACAGTGGGAGATAAATTGGATAGTCGATCCACTTTATGTTATTTTGTAGGGTATCCGAAGAATTCAATCGGATATTATTTCTATCATCCTGCTGAAACAAAAGTGTTTGTTTCAAGGAATGCCACCTTCTTGGAGAAGGAGTTCTTATTGGATAAGAAAGACAAGATGATGGAACTCGAAGAAATTCGAGAAGAACCCGAGATACAAAATAGTGATCCTACACCTCAAGAATCATCACAAGACACGCCTATTACTAGGAGATTCGAGAGGACTTATAGGCCTCCTATTAGATATGGTCTTCTTCTTGAAGGGGATCAAAGTGAACCCGACATTGGATGTGATCCAAGAAACTTCAAGGAAGCAATTTTTGATGCGGATTCGAATTTATGGCTTGAAGCTATGCAATCGGAAATAGACTCGATGCATTCTAACCAAGTTTGGTCTTTGGTAGATCCTCCCGATGGAATTGTTCCAATTGGGTGCAAATGGATCTACAAGATAAAGCTTAGGCCTGATGGAAAGGTATTGACCTACAAGGCACGATTGGTGGCAAAAGGTTATACTCAAAGACAAGGAGTTGACTATGATGAAACTTTTTCACCAGTCGCAATGTTCAAGTCCATAAGAATCCTTATTGCCATAGCAGCATGGTATGACTATGAGATATGGCAAATGGATGTAAAGACTGCATTTTTTAATGGAAATATTAAGGAAGAGATCTATATGATGCAGCCTGAGGGATACACATCCATGGAAAGCGAGCATAAGGTATGCAAGCTTCAGATATCAATCTATGGTCTCAAATAAGCATCAAGAAGTTGGAACCAGAAATTTGATGAAACGATAAAGGATTTTGGTTTTATCAAGAACCCGGAGGAACCATGCGTGTACAAGAAAGTAGTTAAGAATGCGGTAACATTCTTAGTACTTTATGTTGATGACATCCTACTCATGGGGAATGATGTAGGGATGTTGCAGCAACAAAGATATGGTTATCAGGTAAATTCTCGATGAAGGATTTAGGTGAGGCATCCTATATTCTAGGAATTCAGATCTATAGAGATAGATCTAAAAGAATGATAGGATTCACTCAATCAACCTACATCGACACCATATTGAAAAGGTTTTCTATGGATGAGTCCAAGAGAGGACATATACCTATGTGTCATGGAGTTTCTCTATCCAAGTCTATGTGTCCCAAGACTGACGAAGAGATAGAAAAGATGACACACGTGCCATATGCGTCAGCCATAGGTAGTATCATGTATGGGATGATATCTACCAGATCGGATGTGGCCTATGCTCTGAGCGTCATGAGCAGATACCAAGCCAATCCCGGTCAAATGCATTGGAAAGCCATGAAGGATATTCTTAAGTACTTGCGAAGGACTAAGAATTTGTTCATGGTTTATGGAGGGAGAGAATTGAAGTTGGAAGGCTATACCGACTCTAGCTTCCAATGTGACGTGGATGACTCGAAATCAACCTCTGGATTTGTATTCGTGCTCAATGGCGGTGCTGTATCTTGGAAGAGTTCCAAGCAGGACACCACAGCGGATTTCACCACTGAGGCAGAATACATTGCAGCATCAGCTGCTGCTAAAGAGGCGGTTTGGATAAGGAAATTCATCCAAGAGTTGGGTGTAATTCCTGAAGTTGTTGGTCCAGTCCCGGTGTACTGTGACAACACGGGTGTCGTTGCTCAGGCAAAGGAGCCAAGGTCTCATCAGAAGTCCAAACACGTACTGAGGAAATACCACATCATCCGGGAGATCGTGGAAAGAGGAGACATCAGTGTCGAGAGAGTGGCCTCTACAGACAATATCGCTGATCCGCTTACTAAGCCCTTGCCAGGACCATTGTTTGACAAACATTGCGAAGCAATGAGATTACGTAGTATGACTAGTTGGCTTTAGGGCAAGTGGGAGATTGAAAGAGTGGGTGCCCGGTTAGCCAACTTGTGGCTAAGGGCTTTTATGACTCTATGTAAAACAATTTTTTGTTTAATATAATTTACACTTTTATAATGGCATTAACTTTATCTTTCTTCATATTGTTATATTATGATATACTATTGTTGTTTTGATAAAGACCTTGAATATACTATAGTGTATGTAAGATGTGGTAGCACATGAGGATGGCTATCATGAAACACATCTTATAGTCACTGTATATTCTAAATTGTTCCTAGTCAATTGAGCCGTCCGCAAATAAGGATAAGGATCGCTCGAGATTGAGACTAGCATTTGCGATGCCGAGTACCACGTTTCATTGGTATGGAACATAGAGATGTTCAAAGCATGCAAATGGATATTCATATGATGAATGATCGAACTACCCTATTAGGACTTTCCAAGTGGTTATCACTTATCGAGTGGATAAAGTCCGCGGTTTTGGTTGTACACCATTAGTCCTTATTACTTGAAACATCATTGAGACTCTATATGCTAGTACTGTACTTTGACTCGTTTACCGACTCTATTGGGGTCATCAGGTGTCGGGATTGGGTACAGTTATGACACATATAGGATTCGATGCTTTGTTGTCAAGGATTCACCACATACTTGCGAGTGTGGATATCCTATGCGATCTGAGGAGATATTAGTGTGACGAATCTCTGGCCAGAGTACATGATGTGTTTTAGGTTAATGGGTTATCCTAGTAACACATGCGATGTCACTATTTGATCTCCAAGATGTTATGCATAGTTATCGAATCTCGAACGACTCTCGATGCACCAATGATTGTTGATTCGATCGGGATATATGGATGAAGGGACCGTACTGTACGCTAACCAGAATCTACTGGTTCTTGCAGGCACTATCAGTAATACCTAGGGAATCATGGGGCGATGTTGCTAGGCGCTCTTACCATGATTCGATGGGTAAGTCGAAAATTGTTGTTCCGAGTCACAAGGAGTTGTGAGCCCACGGCTAGCTGTATTCCTGAACCATTGAGGGTTACACAAGTAATGGATTACTAAAACCCCGTAGAGATAGTTAAATTTAAAGAGTTAAATTTAATGAAAGAGAAGTTGGACTTCTTAACTAAAGGGAGTGGGATTTCCTAAAATGACATAGGGATGGACATTTTTGGAAATCACTGAATTCGGATTCAGAAAAATTATCTTGACTCTAAAAGATGCAGAAATGGTTTCTGTGCACATTGGTGAAATCAGTTTATCAATCGGAGTCACGATGAATTTTATATTAATTTCTATAACAACAGGCTTGGCTTGTTGGGCTTAAGTTATGGATTGTGGGCTTTAAGGAGTTAGAGTCCTGATATAATTATAACTTAATCCAGTCTAGAAATTATCTATAAATAGGACTGCAGTGTTCAAAAATTGTGTGTGATTTTCAGTCTTGAATTTTCGAAAATCAGTCTAGATTATTCAAGAGGAATTTCGAAATTCTCTGTCCCTTTCGGAGAAAATTCGGCTTGTGATTTTTATGAAAAATTACAATCTGAATTAACAGATCATATCTGTTTATTCTCTACGCAAACTTCTGATTGATTTCTAGTGCAGTCAATCAGAGGGTTTTGTTTTCTATTCGTGGACCTGATTGAAGAAACGTTCGTTCATCAGTTCTGGGGATATACAACAAGAGCAGATTAAATTCTGTTGGTGCCCATAATCTTGCTTCGAGATTTCAAGGTAAAATATTTAATAGTGATTATTTGTTTTACTTACACAAATTTAATCGTAAAGTTTTGATACCCAGATATGGAATCGTTCCATATTAATAAAATAAATTTTTAAACTTCCGCTGCACCGGGTATCAATTCTAATTGATCTGAACACCGTTTTCCAACAAGCCCAACTTTTCTGGAGTGTTTATGCAGGGTCTATCAAATCAACTTTCTCCATGTTCCGCACTTCATTGCCAAAGTAATGTTTCAACCTCTGCCCATTGACTTGAAAGGTTTGACCATTGTGACAGCTCAGTTCAATGGCTCCATAGGAATGCACTTTCACCACGGTGAACGGACCAGACCATCTTGATTTTAACTTACCTGGAAATAATCTGAGGCGAGAATTAAACAATAATACATGCTGTCCAGGCTCGATTTATCTCTTCAGTAATATTTTGTCATGCCACTTTTTGGTTTGTTCTTTGTAGAGCTTGGCATTTTCGTATGAATGATTACAAAACTCCTCGATCTCATGTAACTGCAACAATCGCTCTTCACAGGCAGGTTTCAGATCAAAATTCAACTTTTTCACTGCCCAATATGCTCGATGCTCCAACTCTACTGGCAGATGACATGTTTTACCAAAGACCAACCTGTATGGCGACATGCCAATCGGAGTTTTAAACGCAGTCCGGTATGCCCATAGTGCATCATCCAACTTTATTGCCCAATCCTTCCGGTTCGTGTTGACAGTCTTTTCCAGAATTTGCTTAATTTCCCGGTTGGATATTTCAGCTTGCCCATTTGTTTGAGGATGGTATGCACATGCCACTTTATGCCTAACACCATATTTTGTTAGTAATGAATTAAAGATTTTATTGCAAAAATGCGTACCTTCATCATTGATAATGGCCCTTGGAGTTCCAAATCTCGTGGAAATATTTTTCTGTACAAACTGCACAACTACACGAGCATCATTAGTGGAGGTGGCGATTGCTTCCACCCATTTCGAGACATAATCAACAGCCAATAAAATATAAGATTTCCCAAAAGATATAGTAAATGGTCCCATAAAATCAATTCCCCACACATCAAATAATTCAACTTCTGAAATATTGGTGAGAGGTAATTAATGACACCTAGATATATTTCCCATCCTTTGACATCTATCACATGATTTTACCAAGGTATAACTGTCTTTGAATAAATTTGGCCAATAAAAACCAGACTGAAGTATCTTGGCGACTGTCCGTGTGGCTCCAAAGTGACCACCATACGGTGCAGAATGACATTGTTCCAAAATTTATTTTGCTTCAGTTTCGTCCACACATCTCCTTATCCCTTGGTCTGAACACTTCTTGTACACAAACGGATCATTCCACAGATAAAACTTGACATAATGGAAAAATTTCTTCCTTTGGTGATGATTTAGATCTGGAGGCAAAACACCACAAGTAAGAAAATTAGCAAAGTCAGCAAACAAGAAAGTTTAGAATTTACCTCAAAAAGATGTTCATCAGGAAATTGCTCCTTGATGAGTTCATATTCAGCTTTTCCTTCCAACTCCAAGCGAGACAGATGATCCGCCACTAAATTCTGACTCCCTTTCTTGTCTCTAATTTCAAAATCAAACTCTTGTAGTAAGAGTATCCACCGAATCAATCTTGGCTTGGCATCCTTCTTGGCATATAGATAGCGAATTGTTGCATGGTCTGTATAAACAATTACTTTAGAGCCAATGAGATAGGACCTGAATTTGTCGACAGAAAACACCACAACCAACATCTCTTTTTCAGTAGTAGTGTAATTTTTTTGGGCTCCGTCAAGAGTGCGGCTGGCATAGTAAATTGCCCGAAACATTTTATCTCTTCTTTGTCCCAAAACTGCTCCCACAGCATAATCGCTGGCATCACACATCACTTCAAACGGCTCCTTCCAGTCAGGCACAATCATAATAGGCGCAAAAATTAATGCCTCCTTGATCTTTGTGAATGCCTGCAAACACGCATCATCAAAAATAAAAGATGTGTCTTTTTCTAATAAATTACACAAAGGTTTAGTAATTTTAGAAAAATTTCTGATAAAACGGCGATAGACCCCGGCGTGTCCCAAGAAGCTTCTAATGGCTTTCACATTATTTGGCGGTGGAAGCTTTTCAATCGCAACCACTTTTGCTCGATCCACCTCAAGCTCATTAGATGACACTTTATGCCCAAGTACGATGCTTTCTTGCACCATGAAGTGACATTTTTCCCAGTTAAGAACTAGATTTTTCTCTTGGCAATGCTGCAAAACAAGGGTCAGATTGTGAAAACAATGATCAAAAGAAGACCCAAACACAGAAAAATCATCCATTAAAGTTTCCATAACTTCTTCCACCATGTCAGAAAAAATTGCCATTATGCACCGCTGAAAAGTAGCCGGTGCATTACACAAACCAAATGGCATTCTCCTAAAAGCATATGTACTATAGGGACATGTGAAAGTTGTTTTCTCTTGATCCTCTGGCTCTATAGCAATTTGATTGTAGCCAGAATAGCCATCTAAAAAACAGTAATGTTTATAACCTGCCAACCTATCAAGCATCTGATCAATAAAAGGAAGAGAAAAATGATCTTTCATAGTAGCCTTATTCAACCTTCTATAATCAATGCAAACTCTCCAATCAGTAACGGTACGAGTCGAAATCAACTCGTTTTTCTCATTTTTTACCACAGTCATACCTCCTTTTTTTGGCACAACCTGTACTGGCGACACCCAAGAACTGTCAGATATAGCATAAATAATACCAGAATTCAATAATTTCGACACCTCAACTTTTACTACTTCTTTCATCGCAGGATTTAACCTCATTTGATGATCAACATAAGGACTATACGACTCCTCCATTAAAATCTTATGCATGAAAATATTGGGACTAATTCCCTTGATATCAAAAATAGACCAACCCAAAGCAGGTTTAAATTTTCTCAAAACTCTTAATAATTTATCTTTTTCATCATGAGTAAGAGAAGATGAAATAATTAACGGGTTAGTCGAATTTTCTCCCAAAAATGCATAACATAAATGACCACGCAGTTCTTTCAATTCAGGAGTAGAAGAAACTGGTACCTCTTTTTTTACTTCCTCAGAAAATTCTTTAATTTTGTCTTGGCCATCTTTTTCCTTTGGCAAACTTTCAAGAGCAAGAATTTGCTCTCTAAGTTCCCAATCATCCCCCTCAAATTGGGTTATGGAATTAATTAAGCACCTTGCCAAAGCGTCCTCCAATTCCAATCCTGCACAAAAATTATTCTCATAAGAATTAGATAAATCAATGCGATTACAAGAATGTACCTCATCTTTGTATTTCATGGTTTTATAGATATTAAACGTGACAGCTTCACCACCAACTCGTAGAGATTCACCATCCTGCACATCAATTAACGCTCTCCGCAAAATTAGAGGGACATCTTGATCTCCTTCCATGTCAAGCACTACAAAGTCAGCAGGAAAAATAAATTTATCTACTTTTACCAAAACGTCTTCCACAACTCCTCGAGGATATGTCAGAGAACGGTCTGCCAACTGCAGAGTAATCGTGGTTGGTTTCACCTCGCCAAGCTCCAAAGACCTAAAAATAGACAAAGGCATTAAATTAATACTTGCACCTAAATCACATAATACCCTATTAACAGTCGCACCACCAATAATACAAGGAATAGTAAAACTCCCTGGATCTTTCAATTTCTGTGGCAGTTTCTTTTGCAGGATGGCGCTGCACTCCTCTGTCAACTTCACTGTTTCAAACTCTTCAAGTTTTCTCTTCCTTGCCATCACATCCTTCATTAATTTAGCATAATGCGGCATCTGCTCCAAAGCATCAACGAATGAAATATTTATATGGATTTTCTTGAAGATGTCAAGAAACTTAGAAAATTTTTCATCCAACACTTTCTTCTTGAACCGCTGAGGATATGACAGAATAGATTTTGGCACAGACGGTTTCTCAAGCACAACTGCAGACTTGCTGGAATTTTTTTTATCAGAATTTTTGGACTCCACCACAATCTCTTCAACTTCCTCATCATCCACTGCCTTTGGGTTATCAATCGCAAGTTCTTTACCACTTCTAAGAGTGACAACATTGCATTGCTCTCTAGGATTAACCTCAGTGTTGCTGGGAAACACATCTCTCTGTTGATTATTCAATGCATTCGCCAGTTGACCAATTTGTGTTTCAAGATTTTTTATAAAAGCGCTCACATTGGTCAAGTGCGTCTCCATACTATCCAGCTTATTCTCATTCCTCTTAAATCTTGTGGAAGACTCTGAAATAAAATTATGCACCAAATCTTCCAAAGATGCCTTACCCTCACCATTCTGAGTATTGAACCCCGGTGGAGGATTCAACACATTCTTATTGTTTGCATAGGAAAAATTCTCATGATTACGCAAACTAGGATGATACTGATTGGGTACAGGATTACCTCGATAATTGTTGTAATTCATGTTGTTCACATATTGCGCTTGCTCCACACTCTCAAATCCATCAGCAGAATTTACGGCAGTCGGCAGTGATGCTGTCTCAGTAGAACTTTGATTCCCTTTGGTCAGTACATCCAACTGTGTAGAAATAGTAGCCATCTGAGCAGTCAAAGCAGTGAATGCATCAACCTCATGAATTCTAGCAGGCTTTCTTATTACAGATCTCTCACTCAGCCACTGATAAATGTTAGCAGTCATTTGCTCAAGCATCTCATAAGCCTGCTCAGAAAATTTAGAAAATATTGAACCTCCAGCTGCAGCATCCACATAAATCCTCGTTGGGCCATTCAAACCATTGTAAAATAATTCGATCTATTCCCAATCCGAAAAATTATGGTTCGGACACTTCCTAAGCAATTCTTTGTACCGCTCCCAGGCTTCATACAACTGCTCAAAATATTGCTGTTTAAATGTAGTGATCTCTATTTTAAACTGAGCCGACTTAGCAGGTGGGAAATATTTAGCCAGAAATTTGGAATACTTGCTGTTTATAAAACTGAAATTTGCAAGAAATAAAATTAATTAACCACGAATTCACGAGATGAAAATTCAATAAGCGATGAATGCTAGAGGTTCGACTTCACTTGACTGTCCAAAAATATCGTCGAACAGGACTATGCAATAAATGTTGTCTCCGATGTCTTCAACATGCACGGTAACACGAGGACAACAGCAACGATCAGCCACAAAAGCTTTCTTCAGAAACCTTCGAATTCTTGAACATGATTCTTCTGAGGATGCTGTGTGAATTCTCGTCTGAAGAGATGATTTGTTTGTGCGCAAAAATCCTTTTATAGATAAGAGTTCAAGCATGAAAAAATGATTCCTTAGATAGAGTTTTACATAAATAAGGAAATAAAAATTTATTAAAAACATGACTCTATTAAGAATAATCACATATATCTTGGTAATATTTATTAACCATAATACTGCATATAAATTCCCTATCAAGATATTATTCAATTTAGGTAAAATATTTATTGGGAAAACGGCAAATTTGGTCCTGTAAATTTGTCACTTTGCGATTTTGGTCCTCTATGTTTTCATATTTTAGTTTTAGTCCTGCATGTTTCGATTTTTGGCAATTTTGGTCCTTTATATTTGAAAATGCTTACGTGTCACTGTACACGTCAGCTCCACATCAGCACTGAATTGGTGCCACGTCAGCGCCATGTCGGAAAAAGGACTAAAATTGCCAAAAATATAAATATAGCGGACTAAAACTGAAATCTAAGAATATAAAGGACTGAAATCACAAAGTGACAAACATACAGAACCAAAAAAACAATTTTCCCATATTTATTTTATAGATTTTTGATACTATATAAATATTTGAACCTAGAATATAATATCATACTTGTGCAGGTACCTTAGGGCCAAATAATCAATATAAAACATAAATCAGTTTTACAAACCAATATTAGTAATTTTTACGAAAAATACTAAACTCTAGATTTCTCAACAGATTGAAAAACTAAATTTCATCCTAAACACTTAGAACAATAAATAAATCAGACGCAACTCCCGTATGTCAAAATTTTGAAGAAACAAAAATATCGTTGAACAATACTATGCACTAAATATTGTCTCCGATTTCTTCAACATGCACGGTAACACAAGACAGCAACAACGATCATCCACAAAAACTTTCTTCAAAAACCTTCAAATTCTTGAACATGATTCTTCTCTGGATACTATGCGAATTCTCGTCTGATGAGATTATTTGTTTGTGCGCAGGAATCCTTTTATAGATAAGATTTCAAGCATGAAAATTATTTATTAGATAGAGTCCTATATAAATAAAGAAATAAGAATTTATTAGGAACATGATTCTATTAAGAATAATCACATATATCTAGATAATATTTATTAACCATAATACACATAAATTCCCTATCAAGATATTATTCAATCTAGGTAAAATATTTATTTCATAGATTTTCGATGATATATAAATATTTGAACCTAGCATATCATATCATACCAGATCTTTGTCAAAAAAATCCTTAATTTAATTCCTTTCAAGCTTAGGTAAAGATTATCAAAGAACTAATATTACACACGATTTGAGATATGACACGCTGTATTAAACATGAAAATATTTGAGATTTGACCTCTTTCCCAAAAAAATTTCATAGGAGGTCATAGTAGAACCATTTTTCAAGTACACACGATTTGAGATACGACACGCTGTATTTTAGGCTTCTGTCCAAAATGTCTTCGAGATATTCTTTGAGTTCATCGTCACCCTAGTAATCTCCTGCAACATCATATTCTTTCTTTCAGCTATGTCATTTTGTTGAAGAGTTTTTGGAACATAGAACTCATGTGATATTCCTTTCTTATCACGCAAAGCTGAAAACGATAAGTTCTCAAATTCTTTACCATGGCCAGTCCTGATTCTTCCAACCTTAGGTCATGCAGGTTAGTAATCTTTTGTGCATTTTTTTTAAAACATCAAAATTAGCAGATTTTTTTCTAATAAATCTTACACATGTAAAACATGAAATGTCATCAACACATACCAAAGAATACTTCTTACCTCCAAAACTTTCCACTTTCATGGGACCCATTAAGTCAATGTGCAAAAGTTTCAGACACCGTGTTGTTCCACAGTATTGTAACATAGGGTGTGACACATGGGTTTGCTTACCCTTTTGGCATGCACCACATACATATGGAACTCCAGACTTTAAGTTTGGCATACCTCTGAGAGATTCATACTTAAAATTTTCAAAGTCTTGAAGTTTACATGTCCTGGATTTTGGTTCCATAAATCAAGATCGTCGAGTTTCGTGTGTCTGCAAGCTATATTCTCTCCAAGTTGATAGCAATTATATGCTAATTTTCTACCTATCATAACACACATGTTAGCATTTTCAAAAATTTCACAGGTATTCTTATCAAACTTTACATGCAAGTCATCATCACACAATTGACTTATAGAGATTAAATTCGCATTTAGTCCATCGATGTGTAGCACATTGTGAAGCTTTGAGAATCCTTCTACATTCAATGTTCCTTTTCCAACAATTTTCCTTTTGCACCACCTCCATAAGACACTTTACCATTCTGTTGTTCATGTAGTCAGTAAGATGTTCTTTTGAACCTGTCATGTGACGGGAGCTTCCACCATCAAAATACCAGTTTCCTGCAGTATTAGTTTTCATTGAAGTATAAACAACAAAGCACTGAAGGTTATACTTTGGTACCTAAACTTTATTTACTGTGTGTCTCTTGTTGGTGGTGTTGCTCCTAGTGTCGTGCAACACGGGGGGCAACAAAATCTTGACTCCTAATGCATGTTGTCTTTTTTGAGTTTTCAACATAACAGTCTGATGTGACCAAGTTTGAAACAGTAATCAAACACAAAAGGGCGCTTCCATTGTATTGTCCTTTGAGCAGAAACAATCTCTTTAGATGGAATTATTTTGATTGGAAGAGCGACTAGAGGAGTGCTAGAAGTATTGTTATCTTCTTTCAAAAATATAGAAGACTCTCTAGTTTCAAACACACTATTTTTAAAAATCGAGTCCAGACTTTCCATGCAACATTTCCCATAATCAGAATAAACTCAAGCTTGGTTTTGCTAGAATTGAACTTATCAAGTGTCAGAGTTTCTTTTTCAAGCTTCATTTTTACTATGTCTAGTTCAAGATCTGTTTTGCTCATTAGTATCTCCATATTAGCCACGAAAGACTTTAGGTCAACATTTCCTTTAGAGAGAGTTATATTTAACTTGTTTAGCTTGACCCAATCAGTATACAGCTCCTCATAAAGTATCTGAACACTTTCCAGAGTAATTTCCTCAGCCACCTGTTCTTCTTGATCGCCAGAACTACCAAAATTGGATGCAGCAAAGCGTACTAACTTTTGACTTGTGTTGCACCTAGGTGTTGCAACACCGGAGGCAACACCAAATGGATTTACCTGAAAACTCTTCATTCCATTCATCAAAGCAGTTAATGAGGTATTGTAGTGACCCGCACCGTAATCACCTACTAATCAGAAGCTTAAACATGCATTTAACTTAATTAAACATAATCAGAGAAATAACAGCGAAAAATCTTAAATAAATCCTCAAATAATGATACAACCAAATCGAATATACCGAATAAAATCTTAATCTAAAACTCTTCTGAAAACTCCTGCTACCAAGCCCTGGTCACCGACCAACTACATCTCTCGCTCCTGATCCACCTGCAAACCTGCCCCGTCGAATGGGGTGTCCGAGATAAAAGCAAGGACCTGAGAGCTAACGCCCAGTACGTAAAGTATTGAATATACAGGTCTATATGATACATGCAACATGAACTATGAATGCTCTGGGTAACTGGGATCATATCTGGAAAATCTTGCTCAGTACACAGGCGCCTCCAATATGTGCACGCTGCTCCGAAGATCCAGTGGATGCCACACATACTGAACCCGATCTTGGACTATCACCATCCTGGGTAAAACCGCACACGCTGCCCCGTCGGTACAGTGGGTGTCACACGGTACCCGATCGTATAATAACAACAACCCTAGGGCTGAGCGACCCTAGAACAACTGGCTATCTCAAAAGGATAACAAGCTCAACATGGTATGCAAATGCTGCATACAAATCATGAACAGTAAATCATGCATATCATGACAGATAATAATGCAACACATAATAATGCAGCACATAACATGTATATTCAGCTGGCTATCTCAGTCTGTACTTATGTACCTTAGTTCTACTAGGCAAGCTATACCAGCTCTAAAGTCCAAGCCTATAATCCGCACTACAATGCAAAATACTCATGCATTATAAACTTATTCTAAAAGTCTTAACTAATTTATAGCATACTCCCTATTTACTACAAGGAGCCAGAGCTATACCTGCGTCCGTCGTCAGCACGCTGATGACGACTGCCCCAGAACTTGGGCACCGCTCCGCCGCAACCCCGGAGCACCTGGCCAACCTCCGGACCAAGCCTAGGAAGGCTGGAAACACCCCTAAAACCAAACTGGAACCGAGAGAGATATATGAAAATGGTGTGAAAAATGAGGCTCTCGGATGGCCTATTTATAGGCGGAGTTCGGACGATCCGAACTGGGTTTGGACGGTCCGAACTGCCACTTGTCCGAGCCTTTAAGACATCTGTCTCTGCTGAGTTCGGACGATCCGAACTCGGGTTCGGAGGGCCCGAACTGGTCCGTGAGCTCTGAACTATTTTGCTCCTTCCGAAGCCATTTTTGGACCCCCAGGACCTACCCCATCATTTTCGGACGTTCCGGATCTGATTTTCCACTTATTTTTACCAAATAAAGACTCCTTAAACATGTTTGACACTTTTAAAATTATATGTCATTTTCTAACATGTTTAAAGTCAATTAATCTTGTAAAATAGAACCGGACTACTACAGGTATGATCTTCTTCTTCATCCTTTTCCTGATCTTCCTCAGAATCATCATCACTCAAGGAAGTATTCATACATTTGCGAAAATAATTTGCACATTCATTCGCATAATGTTCATAGCCTTGACACTCCCTGCATTGTACATTATCAAATTTTTTTGCAGAGGATTGATTCTTACCCCCATACCTTTGTCGAGATCCTCGAGCAGGAACTAGTTTCTGGGATTTTTCTGGTGCAAGAAAACTTGGAAATTTAGAAAGTTGTCCTCATTTTTCACTTTTCTTCTTTTATCTCATCGCCTTCAGATATTCACCAAACTTCTTCGTGATCAAAGCGATTTATTCGTATCCCAGATCAGATTCATTCACCTCATGCGTCAATTGTAAAAAATCTTTGTGAATATCATTGGATTCTTGAAAAGCTATGGTCTTACCTTTGTCTTGGTTCTGTTCTTCCATCTCCATCTCATATGTGCAGAGAGAGCTTATTAAATCATCCAATATCATTGCAGTTGTATCCTTGGATTCATCTATTGCCTAGACTTTGTTGTTGATTAATCTCTTTAGTAGTGAACGAGGGACTTTACTGACAAGCCTTTCATTCCCGATTGGTTCTTCAAGAGTGAAAGCTTCATTGGCTATGATCTTCAACCGACAGTTATATTCCATGATAGTTTCATTTTTCTTCATTTTCAACTTTTAAAATTTGGATGTCAGTAGTCGCATTCTTGTTGTCTTCACGCTCTTGGACTCTTCACAATGAGTTTGAAGTTTCTCACATGTATCCTTAGCGCAAGTACAAGTACATATCAAATTAAATATATTCATGTCAACTGAAGTAAATATAGCATTAATAGCTTTCGCATTATACTTAGAAGATTGAATTTCATCAGCTATCCATTCAGGTTCTGTTTTGGGTACGGTTTCACCCTCCACATCTTTTTTCGTTGGAGGTGACCAACCGTCTAAAACTCTTTGACAGGCCCTTGCATCAATGGATTTGATATATATGCGCATTTTTAGTTTCCAAACGCCATAGTTGGTACCATCCAGAATTGGTGGGCGAATTGCAACGTTGGTATACGGTGTGTCCATGACAAACCTAAAAATACAACCAGGAACTTACTTAGTAATGTCAAGAGTTGGTTCTGATGCCATTTGATAGGTTTTAATCGCAGATTGTCGTGTAGAGTTTGTGTTGTCTGTGGTGTTACAACACCAGAGACAACAAGCAGTGGAAAAAAATATAAAAATATCAAGTAAAATAAATTAGACCAGAAATAATTATGCACAAGTAACTAGTACTTGTGCGGGTGTCTTAGGACCAAATAATCACTAGAAAACATAAATCATTTTTACAAACCAATACTAGTGATTTTTACAAAAAAAGATTAAACTTTAAATTTCTCGACAAATCGAGAAACCAAATTGCATCCTAAATACTTAGAATAATAAATAAATCAGATGCAACTCCCGTATGCCAAAATTTGAAGAAGCAAAAATATCGTCGAACAATAATATGAACTAAGTGGTTTCTCTGATGTATTCAACACGCACGACAACATGGGAACCTCAGCAATGATCGAACACATCAATTTTATTCAGAAACATTCAAATTCTTGAACGTGATTCTTCTCTGGATGCTGTGTGAATTCTCTTCTGAAGAGATGATTTGTTTGTGCGCTGATTTGTTTGTGCGCAGAAATCCTTTTATAGATAAGAGTTCAAGCATGGAAAGGATTTCTTAGATAGAGTCCTACATAAATAAGAAAATAAAAATTTATTAGGAACATGACTCTATTAAGAATAATCACATATATCTTGATAATATTTACTAACCACAATACATATAAATTCCTTATCGAGATAGTATTCAATCTAGGTAAATATTTATTTTATAGATTTTCATAAGATATAAATATCTGAACCTATCATATCCTATAATATCATATCTTTGTCAAAAAGGAAAAATCCTTAATGTAATTATTTTCAAGCTTAGTTAAATAAAGAGTTAATATTCTTTTCAAATTGGTTATTCCGAAATTCTGTAATTCGAGGTTTTTTGTTTAATGTTAAAACGTTAAATAAAGCCCATGTCAACTAGATTCAATTTCGAGATATGATAGCAGGTCTCCTCTCGACTGAAAGTGCTTTCATGCATTTAGGAATTAATAGTTTATTCATCTTTATCGTTTTGCTTAATTCTTTTGATTTGGTTTTTTATGGATTCGGAAATTAAATTGTACATGGGTTACATTTTATCTTTGATAAGAAATTAATTCCTCCACGTGTTTCTTAACGAGATGCACATATTCTGATTTGTATTCCGGATAAGAATTTATTTTTTTCCTTGAACAAATTTTGACCCAAGAACTCTTCTTTATTTTTGTTCAAAAAATGTTCTTCAATAAAGGAGAGTTATTGGTGTTGATTTTTTTTCCTTTGCACGTATTATAGAGATTAGGTTGTAGAGGTATATATTGCATTTAATATACATTTAAAAAAGTTTTACTCAATCTTGATAATATTTATGTATTTATATTTCAAATATGCAAACCGCTAGTTATTATTAAATTTAAGGGTAATATATTGAGACAAAACTTGGTGTCATGGACTCATGGTCTGTTTTTTTTTTCTTTTTTTTAATCATCGTTTTAAATTACAGTTAATTCCTTTTTTTTTAACTTTTTTTAATTATATTATATCAAATTATGATATGACCTTATTTAAATATAAATTGAAGTATGACTTTACTGGATCTAGATGTCGAATGTCAACAAATTAACGATCGAACAATTATCATGCCATGCGCACACACAGAGTGCTAAGCATAAATGCATACTACGTATATACGTACTTTGCACGACTATTTGCAATATATATTACCGAAACAGTTCTCATTCAAATAATTATCCAGCGAAAATTACATTATTGTTTCTATAATTTACATAATTTTCTTTTTGTAACATCGTCAGCCAATTCACGGTATTAGTATAGTTCTCTATTTTGCAATCTTGTTTTCAATTTCAGTCTTTGTATTGAAGCTGACATATGTCCTCGGGCATGGCAACAATATCCAACACTACGTCAGAAAAACAAATACAAATTAGTGGACTAATATAACGTTATATGATTAAAAATGTAACTATTTTTATTATCCATTACGACTGTAAATATATGTATACTAATATCACAAAAAGTATAATTATTTAATTAATTTTTTTTAAAATTATTTTTCAACAATTTATTAGATAATTTTATAAATGTAAAAATATATATGTTCTACTATACTTATTCATCATTGATGCATCCTCATGGATAAATCATAAATGGGTAGTGTGGATTGCGGAAGGCAGTAGTGAATACTATAGTGAAGTTCACACTGATATTTGCGAAAAATAAAATAGAAATTACACTTTATGTAAAAAATAAATGTCACGTCCCAAAACCGGGTCTAGTTGACATCGGCGTTGTTTAACAATTTAACATTGAAACAACAAGCCTCATAGTATAAGTCTTGCCAAAAACCAGTCTATTTTATAAACCATAACTGTTTTTACAGAGAAAAAACACAAGTGCTACAATGCGGAAGCGAAACTGAAATTTAAAGTAAAAATATTTCTTCAACTTGAACTGATCCATCCTCACCAACCTCAGAACTTATTTTGTTCTTCGTCATCTAACTCATCTTCATTCTTATCTGGGGAGCAAAGTAAGGGGGTGAGTGTTTTGGAAAACACTCAGCAAGTGGGGGCCGATCGAGCACGATAAACACCAAAATATATTTAAATATATTTTTTTATTATACCATGAATTTGGTCACGGGAACACCAAAATATATTTACATGTACTCATGTATATTTTATAATCTCGAAACAAAATAAGCATGCTGAATTCGAACAAATACGAAGCAAATATTGCACTGTTAATTATCTCATTTTCCGTGGTTCTACTGATCAGTCCCCTATATGTTACTCTTCTAAGGGGCGAGGCCAAAGGAACGGTTATTATAACCCACTGCATCAGGGCCATATCAAATCAAATCAAATCATATCGTCGGAAATTCCTTAACCATTTCTAAATCGACTCTTAACAGTGCATCTCAAATATTTCCAAATAATTCTAACATGCTTCAAATAATATCACGAATAGCCAACAAATAATATATATCAAAGTGAAACGAATATTATCATGTCGATTGAATTTTCAAAAGTATAAGTATTTATGTTATAAAACTTAACTCACACGCAAAAATAAATATAAATGTAGAAACTTATATCACTTAAAAGAAAGTTAGAAGCCCACTTACCTCTTCCATTGACCTCGAATGCATATAGTAGAGATTGCATGGACCATCCTCGATCATCGACTTTACGAAAAAACTTAAGAACTATAAACCTCAAGCATCCTTAAATATCCACAAGTACACAATACTCAATGTCTATGCTTGAATGGTGACTATTTTCGATGGCCATTGACCTTTCAATGCTCTCGATAGTGGTTGCTATCGTTTATTGTTTTAGACATGGAATTTGTCTTAAAATCGATACGGACATGGTTGTCGTTCATATGATTGTGTGTGAAAAATAGAAGAATTAAAATTTCAAGAGAATAAAAGATGAGGTGAAAAAGACAAAACTCAAGAAAAAATATATTACTAACACACGATTTGGAAGCTGCTGAAAAAAAATAATAATTGAAACATAATTTGGTCATTTGCCCAAGAAGAATTTATAGACACTAGATTACATGAAACGGATGTCAACAAATTAAATGGAGCTTTCAATTTTTTTTTATTCTAATATTGAAAGCACAAATGAGAAACTGTCCAGTAACTTTAATTTACTCATTAATATTCATTAAAAATAATTTTATAACTATTAACTTATCAATTAAAGATTCAATAGTAACGTGTCCATATCAAAAGTTAAATTTATAAGTTTATATTTACAATTGAATCGAGAATAAAATTATCTAGAAAAATAATTATACCAAAATCATATCTATATATATATATATATATATATATATATATATATATATATATATATATGTGTGTGTGTGTGTGTGTGTATTTATATATATATATATTGACTGGTGAAAACTTTCTTAAATATAATCTGTTAATTATTTTCAAATATTTAGTCACAGGTATTACATTCTTTCCTTCTTATAAAAAGTTTCGTCCTCGAAACTTGACATTTATATTTTGATTTTTATAAACAAACATAATTTGAAAATAAAATATCAAACGATAACTTAAAATATCTTTAGGTTTTGTTTCAAAATTATCTCAACATAAGAAAATCAAATGATTTAAAAAAATATTCTCGGAGGAGTGAATTAAAAATTAATACTCTAGAGAAAAATTTTAACGAAGTAAAATGTTTTTTTATATCTAATATTAGTTAAAAAAACATTTTTTTTAAATGCATAATATTTAGGAACATAAACAGTGTTTTTCTGAAATCAGTAACAAAATTTTTGAAAATAAATTGGAAAACTCCAATAACTTGATAGATAAAAAATAAATATTTGAAATGTATTTCCATTTTAAAAATATAAAGGAATAATGATTATCAAAATATACACAATATATGACTAAGAATATGTTAGAGAGATTAATTTGATAGTGACATATAACTTTGTCATTGAATGATTAAGAAGGTAAAAAAAAATAGTCAAATGATAGAATATGAAAAATTATTATTATTTTTTTAATTATTTCTAGAAAAATATGATCCTTATGAAAAAAAAATGTATTCTTATTAATTAGGAAAAAAAAATTTCTAAGTATTTAACACTAATAAAATCCTTCGAGTCATACTATAACCCAATCACATCCATATATATAATCCAATATTGTCAAGCTAACTTAAACTTCGACAATCATGACTTAAAATTTTTATTTATATATAATGTGACAAACATTATCTCCCAAATAATTCTTTATAAATCCAAAATTAGAACAAACTTAAATATTTATATCGACTAGGTAACTGATAAGTGCATTTTGTATGCATTAGTTCGTGATATTTTTATGTTTATTTTGTGTGTATTCATACTATTTTGTGTGTTATTTTGTGTTTTATTGCATTTGTGTGAATTTCATTCTTCGGGTTCTATTTGTAGGAAAAATGAAATTTAAAAGAGTTTTGAAGAGAAGAGAGGAAAAGAAAAAAGAAAAGAAATAGAAAAAAAAAAGAAAAAAAGAAGAAGATTGAAGCACGTTTGCACAATATCTTGTGCAAACGAAATTGTTTGCACAACATGTTGTGCAAACGGGAGGGAACAAGCGCGTTAGCGCTAGTGTTTGTGCAAACAAAATTGTTTGCACAAAAATTTGGTGCAAACAAACATGGAGAAGCGCAATCGCGCTGAGGAGATGAGGTTAGCGCTAAACGTTCGCGCAAGGAAGCTGTGCATTAGTTTCTCGGGCCAGAAAGTGTCTCGCTCGAGCGAGAGCTTGTGCTCGCTCGAGCGAGAAATACGGAAAAGAAATTTCGGAAACAGAGAGTCTCTCGCTCGAGCGAGAGGTTGTGCTCGCTTGAGCGAGCGAGACGGAAATCAAATTCTTCGGAGCAGAAGAGTGCTCGCTCGAGCGAGACCCTATGCTCGCTCGAGCGAGCCGCGGGACCAGATTTTTATTTTTGGAAAATTTTTGCTCGGGAAGGATTTTATCTTTTTAATATTTGGGACCTATAAATATATTTTTTAGCATCAGAATAAGGGTTCCAGTTCCGGATCGCAGCAGAAAGAACACAACGCAGAGGCGGCTAGGCTACGACTTGGGTGATTTTCTTATTCTTTTCTTTGATTTTATTTTTACTTTTCATGATTAAAAACCTTGTTTGATCATGAATTTATTTATTGAGTAGTTTTATTTTTCGATCAAGGCCACGTGATTGGGCCAGATAATTTATGTATAAAACTCGTTTGTTTATTTGAGATTTTTAGACTTCATTTGATTTTATTGATTATCGAATTTATATTTGTCTTGCAAATTTTTTGGCCAGTTATTTGCTTGCATGTTAATCGACTCCAAGTCGACAGAGAAGGTTTCGATTTTGATCACTTTGATATTCAACATAGTGTAAAACTGACTAGAAATAGAATTCGATTTCATTATACGGTTTAGGTGTTTACTGAATTTTCACAGTTATTCATGCATTCGAATTTGATTAGAATTACGAAAGATTGGTTCATCAATATTCGAATAGGTTTGATTGTTCTAGAAATAGTCCTTCGAACAAATTAGGAAAATTTCCGTGAATGAAAATTAAGTTTGATATTTTAGATTGACTGCTTGTTACATGAATTGTCTGGTACCTACGTGAGTCCTTGATCGAACTTTTACCAAATTTGAGTTAAATCCAATTTTTCCAGCTCCGTTTTAGTTTATTTAATTTTATTTGCAATTTTTTTTGTTAGTTAAAAATATGAAATCATCCTTTTAATTAGTCTAGATTAGGTAGAAATAAATATATTTTGGTAATCATTTTTATACAGTCCCTATGGATTCGACACTTGGACCTTTGTCCACTATATTATTACTTGACCTGGTACGCTTTCCAGTTGAATTTATTCACACCGATTAACGTGGTCAAGTTTTTGGCGCCGTTGCCGGGGACTGTTATGATATCAGAATTTTTGTTTCTCTTGAGATTAGACTTTATTTTAATTTTTTTTTATTAAATTCTGAATTCCTCTCTTTTCTTTGTAACTTTCAGGTGCTAGGATAGATGGCGGACAATCGTACTATTTGGGATATTATTAGGCCGCCAGTTGAAGGTTATGGATCTAGCATCGTTCGCCTCGCTGTTGAGGCGAACAATTTTGAACTGAAGCCCTCTACAATTCAGCTGATCCAATTACAAGCTAGATTTGGGGGTACGTCTGTGGAAGACCCCTACGCTCATCTGGAGCGTTTTCTGTTGATCTGCGACACGTTCAAATTTAATGGGGTAACATCTGATGCAGTGCGACTGCGGTTATTTCCATTCTCTCTTCAAGGTGAAGCTGTTGACTGGTTAGATGATTTACCTGCGGGTTCCATCACTACATGAAACCAACTTGTTCAGACTTTTCTGAACAAGTATTTCCCTCCTACTAAGATGGCGAAGTTGTTCTCAGATATTATATCTTTCAAGCAAAAGGAGGGAGAATCTCTACATGCGGCATGGACCAGGTTCAAAAAGATGTTGAGGACATGTCCTCAACATAATCTTACTCAAAGCCAGCAGAACCAAACATTCTATAATGGAGCCGATCAGTCGGTTCGATCTATGCTGGATGCTGCTGCTAATGGATGCTTGTTCAGGAAAACTCCGGCAACTGCCTGGGAGATCATCGGTAATATGGCAGAGAGCAATATTGGGTGGCCGGATGTGAAGAAAGAAAAGAAATCCGGAGTTCTAGAGGTCGATGCTCTAATGGCTCTGAATGCAAAGATCGACGCTCTCACACACCAAGTCGCACTCATGAAAACAGTGCCAGTTCAAGGGAATCTGCAAGATGAGCAAAAGTTGTTTGAAGTTGAAACGGCTAACTTTACAGGAAATCAAGGATGACAGCCGTACAACTCCTACAACAACAATTATAATCAGAACTGGCAGCCCAAGCAAGAGGAGAAGAAGCCGAGCTTCGAGGAAATAATGATGAAATATGTGGCGGGTACTGAGGCTCGCTTACAAAATCAAGAAGCTATGATGCAGAGGTTGGAAAGTAGATGGGTCAAATCGCTTCTCAATTGTCAACTCGTCCTGTTGGATCCCTACCAAGCAACACTGAGCTCAATCCCAAAAGGCGTGAATGCTATCATGGTAGTGACTAGATCACAATCTGAAAAATCTGAGGAGCAGAGGGACGAAACATCTACTGTGGAGGGGCCGAAAATTGCAGAAGTTATGAAGGATGTGCGTGTTGAAAATTCCTCCAAGGCAGGTAAGAAAGGTAAGACTTCAAAATTTGAAGTTAATGATAAGGTTGATATATCTACTCTACCTTTTCCCCTTATAGCTAAGCAACTGTTATTTGATTCTCAATTTAAAAAGTTTCTTGAAATTTTCAAGAAACTACATATTAACATACCTTTTGCGGATGCTTTAGCTCAGAAGCCGAACTATTCAAGATTTCTGAAAGACTTGCTGAAAAATAAGAAGAAGCTGGATGATATTACACAAGTCACGATGAATGAGGAGTTCTCGGCGGTGTTGAACAAGAAGCTTCCACCAAAAGTGCAAGATCCAAGGATTTTTTCTATACCCTGTCAAATTGGAAGTCTGTCTTTTAATAATGTTTTGTGTGATCTAGGGTCGAGCATAAATTTAATGCCATATTGTTTTGCTCGAAAATTAGGTGTAGAGAATATTGAACCTGCTGCTATATCTCTCAAATTTGCTGATGGTTCTATTAAATATCCGAGAGGAGTAGTAGAGAATGTCCTAGTCAAGATAGACAAGTTGATTTATCCTATTTGTTATTCTTGACATGGATGAGGATGGTGAGGTGCCTATGATTTTAGGGCGTCCTTTTCTTGCTGCTAGTAGAGCGTTAGTTGATGTTGAGAGAGGAGAGTTAGTTTTGAGACTGAACGATGAGCAAGTTATATTTAAAATGTTAAAGTCGGCTACTGAGAGCCCAATTTTAAAATCTTGCTCTGCGATTAATTTGGTTTATGATTCATGATTATGGTGATGAATGTTTGCAGGTATAGCTCTCTGTAGGAATTAGTCCCTTGCACAATTTTTTTAACGGTGTAGCATGCAAGTGCAGGACTGACCTGAGTTTTTCACAGACGGTGGATAAACCACCTTGAATTTTGCCACTTAAGATAGGAGTATAGTCGGGCTATAGACTAAAAATTTAGCGCTGACTGGGAGGCAAACCAGTGTTTTTGCTTTTTATTTTGTTTTTGTTTTGTTTTTTTTATTATTTTTGTTTTTCTCCCATGCCAGTTTGCCGTGCCTGCTGATTTATCTAGACTGAGGCTACCATCACCAAGGATACAGTCAAGAAGGAAGAAAATGAATCGAAAACCAGGGGAGTATTATTTTCGTTTTCATGGTGTTTTTGTTTGTTTGCATCATGTTCATTGTTCTGGAGCATTGAGGGCAATGCTTTGGATAAGTATGAGGGGTAGACTAGTTTTGCATTTGTGTGTTTGTTTTGCATCTGTCTTGTTTCATGTTTGTTTTCATATTGTTTATTTTTGTTTGTTTGTGTTGTCTTGCATGAGTGGGATGAGTCATAATAGCCAATGATGATGAAGTTTATGTTGAAAAAAAATTATTTTTGAAAAATTTTGCTTTGATGAGGCTCTAGTTTACACTTATGATCTTGGGTGCACCTAGAAAAATAATTTTGTATACAATTCCATCCGGGCCTTGAAAGGATTAAAATCCTATAAAAAAATTAAATTTAAGGCTAAGTATGCGGATTAAATGGGATTGATGCTCCATCCGGGCTATAGACGAGAGGATTAGAAAAAAAAATAGAATGATTTTTCGTATCCTAGCCAGTTATAGCTAAGTCAGCAGGTAATTATTGGGGCTAAAGCAATACCGGGTGCAAAATCCGGAGGTGTGTAATTCATTATCTCAAGGGAGGTGGGTATGTCTAGAGGTTGGAAGGAATGGGCACTTGAAAATTGAAACTTCCACTGATTTGTTATAGGTCGCTAAGTAGATTTGAGACGAATTCGGTCTAAGTTGCATGAAACCGGAATGACATTTCACACACGCACGTTCACGTTAAACCGAAAGTGTATTATGAAAAGTTGAGAGCATGTTTGTGTTTTTGGTTTTGTGATTGAACTTCTCGGAGGCTGTGCACATTATTGAATCATCCTTACTTATGTTTTTGTTTGAATTTTGTTTTTGCATTTCTTGCTCGAGGGCGAGCAAGAGTTAAGTATGGAGGTGTTGATAAGTGCATTTTGTATGCATTAGTTTGTGATATTTTTATGTTTATTTTGTGTGCATTCATACTATTTTGTGTGTTATTTTGTGTTTTATTGCATTTGTGTGAATTTCATTCTCCGGGTTCTATTTGTAGGAAAAATGAAATTTAAAAAAGTTTTGAAGAGAAGAGAGGAAAAGAAAAAATAAAAGAAAAAAAAAAGAAGATTGAAGCGCGTTTGCACAACATCTTGTGCAAACGAAATTGTTTGCACAACATGTTGTGCAAACGGGAGGGAACAAGCGCGTTAGCGCTAGTTTTTGTGCAAACGAAATTGTTTGCACAACAATTTGGTGCAAACAAACATGGAGAAGCGCAATCGTGCTGAGGAGATGAGGTTAACTCTAAACGTTCCCGCAAGGAAGCTGTGCATTAGTTTCTCGGGCCAGAAAGTGTCTCGCTCGAGCGAGAGCTTGTGCTCGCTCGAGTGAGAAATACGGAAAAGAAATTTCGGAAACAGAGAGTCTCTTGCTCGAGCGAGAGGTTGTGCTCGCTCGAGAGAGCGAGACGGAAATCAAATTCTTCGGAGCAGAAGAGTGCTCGCTCGAGCGAGACCCTATGCTCGCTCGAGCGAGCCGCGGGACCAGAGTTTTATTTTGAAAATTCTTGCTCGGGAAGGATTTTATCTTTTTAATATTTGGGACCTATAAATATATTTTTTAGCATAAGAATAAGGGTTCCAGTTTCGGATCGCAGCAGAGAGAACACAACGCAGAGGCGGCTAGGCTACGACTTGGGAGATTTTCTTATTCTTTTCTTTGATTTTATTTTTAATTTTCATGATTAAAAACCTTGTTTGATCATGAATTTATTTATTGATTAGTTTTTTTTTCGATCAAGGCCACGTGATTGGGCCAGACAATTTATGTATAAAACTCGTTTGTTTATTTGAGATTTTGACTTCATTTGATTTTATTGATTATCGAATTTATATTTGTCTTGCAAATTTTTTGGCCAGTTATTTGCTTGCATGTTAATCGACTCCAAGTCGACAGAGGAGGTTTCGATTTTGATCACTTTGATATTCAACATAGAATTCGGTTTCATTATACGGTTTAGGTGTTTACTGAATTTTCACAGTTATTCATGCATTCGAATTTGATTAGAATTATGAAAGATTGGTTCATCAATATTCGAATAGGTTTGATTGTTCTAGAAATAGTCCTTCGAACAAATTAGAAAAATTCCCGTGAATGAAAATTAAGTCTGATATTTTAGATTGACTGCTTGTTACATGAATTGTCTGGTACCTACGTGAGTCCTTGATCGAACTTTTACCAAATTTGAGTTAAATCCAATTTTTCCAGCTCCGTTTTAGTTTATTTAATTTTATTTGCAATTTTTTTTGTTAGTTAAAAATCTGAAATCATCCTTTTAATTAGTCTAGATTAGGTTAAAATAAATATATTTTGGTAATCATTTTTATACAGTCCCTGTGGGTTCGTCACTTGGACCTTTGTCCACTATATTATTACTTGACCTGGTACGCTTGCCAGTTGAATTTATTCACACCGATTAACGTGGTCAGTAACCTAAATAATAGTCCCAAAATGATTCGAACATAAATCTAAGTAATCATTCTCATTTCTATACTAACCTTAAAAATAATATTAGTTCCCATTGTTCGTCTCCAAGTGATTCCTCATCATTCCAAATCTTACTTACTAGATCCCAAGAATCATTTTCATTCTTCATCCTAATTTTCCATCAAGATCATGAACCTGGTTTGACTATGATACCACTTTTGTCACGCCCCGAAACCGGGCCTAGTTGACATTGGCGTTGTTTAACAATTTAACATTGAAACAACAAGCCTTATAGTGCAAGTCTTGCCAAAAACCAGTCTATTTCATAAACCATAACTGTTTTTATAGAGAAAAAACACAAGTGCAACAATGCGGAAGCGAAACTGAAATTTAATGTAAAAATATTTCTTCATCTTGAACTGATCCATCCTCACTAACCTCAGAACTTATTCTGTTCTTCGTCATCTAACTCATCTTCATTCTTATCTGGGGAGCAAAGTAAGGGGGTGAGTGTTTTGGGAAACACTCAGCAAGTGGGGGTCAATCGAGCACGATAAACACCAAAATATATTTAAATATATTTTCTTTATTATACCATGAATTTGGTCACGGGTATCACAATAAAAATATAGCAACGGTTTTTTAAAAAAATCATAAAACCATGGCTAATTTAGCCACAGTTTATATAAACCATGGTTAAATAGCCACGGTACCACCTCTATATATGATGAAATGAATTTATCTAGGTTGTCCTAACTCCTAAGTACCCATTTCTGAAGGCAAATCTATATTTTTTGAAATTTTTTAAAAAATAAACCATATATATAATATGTATTTATATATTTATTGAAGTAAAAGGGAATTTATCTAAAAAAAAATTTATTAAAAGGGCATGACTTCTATCATAAATAGGTAGAAGATTCTAATCTATAGATATAAACTTTTATTAAATAAAAAAATAAAATGTGGCACAACTGAGCTTATTTATATATATTCTTCATCCGCAACACAATATGTGTATATAAAAACCATATAAAGATATTATCTTTTAAAACAAAACCAAATAAGTAACATGGCAAAGTTTAAGGTGATTCCAATGTTTATCCTTTACTCTCTCATTCATGCGATCGTGGCGTCGAGCCAAGGCCCTCAACCGGTGGAGACATGGTTCCAAAACCTAAAGAAGAACAAGCCGAAAACCGCTATCATTCAGGTGTACGTTCAAGACGTTTTGGGGGGTCCGGGACAAACGGTTTACGAGATAGCAAGATCTAACCGCTCGTCTGCTTCATTCGGAGCCTTCGGACAGTTGTTCATGTCCGATGACTTGATTACCGCCGGACCCGATCCGAGTTCCCAACCACTCGGCCGCGGCCAAGGGATGGTTGGTTTTTGCGACCTGAATGAATTGGTTGTGTGCGTGTATGTCAATTTTTACTTCAGAGGAGGTCCGTATAATGGTAGTACCATCTCCGTGCTTGGACGGAATCCCCTACAGAGTGCTGCTAGAGAATTATCGATTGTCGGTGGCACCGGAGTTTTTCGGTTGGCACGAGGTATTGCCGTAACCACCACTTACATGGATTTCAACGCCACTGGTTATGGTATCCTAAAATATGTTTTATATGTCATTTATGGATGATCTTGAGGAGCAGGGAAATTATATATAATGACTCTAGTGTGGTGGTTTGATGTTTGTCTTGATATATTATGATACATGCATGTAATAAATAAAATTTTATAAAATAAAGTCTTGATATAAATATAATTAATGGACGTGCTTTTTTTTACGTTTAGAGCAGCAATATTAATTGTATTATGAAGTTCTTTTTACTTGTTATAGTTTATTGTGTTTCTTGCACATGTAATTTTAAAATTTCGTCAACATTTTATTAGATAAGTAAATAGGCCGTCAACTACATATATATTTAATTCATATATAAATTCATCACCCTAGTAATTAAGGTAGTCGAACTTCTAAGATTTTGTACCGTATAAAAATTTTCCCAATCGATTGATCAGATACGGATAAATATCTTAATTATGCAACAATTTTAATGTATGCTCAAACTAGATCTTTGCATTAAAAAATAAATAATGCATGAATTAATAAAGAAGTTGTAATTACCGAAAGAAAATGCAAAGAGTGTTTTTTTTTATTTATTGTTTTGAGAGAGCAATTAGGATATGATTAATTACTATACAATATTTATAGAGGTGAAAATAAAAAAGTAAAACATGTACGTATATCTGCCATAACTTTGGAAGTTACAGGAAAGATATCGTTTTAATCCTTGTACAATTATTGTGATACTGTTTGGTACGTGATATGAGATAATCAAGGAAAATTGTTATGTAATATGAAAGAGTAAAAAAATTATAGAAATTTGTAATTTATGTAGAATAATAATTAATAATAAATATATCTTCTCAAAAAATAATTAATTATAAATATATGGTTCTGGTGAATAAGTTGACATTTAACCTTTAATATATTCACTTAATAAGAAAATTGTGATTTAGTCCTAAAACTTGTTAAAGTTTGATTTTAATTCAGTAACTTATATTTTTTTTTATCGATCATTTGTTTATCCGAAATCACTAAATCTAAAAAATATTGCTTATTATTTGATATCATGCTTTTATATATATGTGGGTCATGTGAAAATAATAAAACTTATATTATACAAAGTAAAATTGAGCCGAGCAATTTTTTATATGACATGAAATCATGGAGTACAATAATTATCTCTGCTGGGTAAAATGATCGAACCACGGTGTTTGGACTGCTGTGCAGTTTAAAAGATATTATCAGCTATATGTTTTGTTCAAACGGCAAACGTTTGGTCCTACAATTGGTATCAAGATCAAAGTCATGTGTTCGAATCTCATTGATTGCAAGAAAAACAATTATTGAGAGAGAGATTGTAGAGTGCAATGATTAATTGTCTCTGCTAAGTAGAACGATCAAACCATGGTTTTTGGGCTGCTGTGCGATTTTAAATTTTAGAGTTGCATTTTTTTTATAATACTTAAAAAATTAATCGAATTTATAAGCTTAGAGTTACCTTTTTTAAGTTACTATATCTACATAAATTTGACCACAATAATTATTGAGGCTAACACAAATAATTTGATTTTAATTCTAAAAATTTCTTAAAATTTATTATTAGTTACTATCTGCATACAGTTTAAACAGAAAAATTATTCATTCTAGCTAGCATTAATAAATTGATTTTAATTCTAGAAATTTCTTAAAATTTATGATTTTTACTGTAAAATTTTCTTGCATTCCATATTTATTACTAGTAATCTACGTACACCTTCAATTCACATGTATAAATAAATTTTTTTTTTTTGAGGAAATGTATAAATAATTTATGTTATATCTAAAGATTCATTAAATTTTATTTCTGGTTAAAATAAAAAAAATAAATATGAGAGATGATAGTTATAAGTGATAAATAACAAATTTATTAAAATATGAAACTAGGAGAATTTTGTTCAATCTATTAAATCGATCAAGTTAGTAACGGTAACTGGGTAAGGAGTTGAAACATTATTATACGGTAATAATAATAATAATAATAATAATAATAATAATAATAAAGAAAAATTGCATTTTTGGTCCTGTATGTTTGTCACTTTGCGATTTTAGTCCTTTATATTTTCAGATTTCAGTTTTAGTCCGCTATCTTTATTTTTTTGGCAATTTTAGTCCTGTTTCCGACGTGGCGCTGACGTGGCACCAATTCAGTGCTGATGTGGAGCTGACGTGTACAGTGCCACGTAAGCATTTTTGAATAAAAAGGACCGAAATTGCCAAAAATCAGAACATGTAGGACTAAAACTGAAATGTGAAAATATAGATGACCAAAATCGCAAAGTGATAAACATACAGGACGAAATTTGCAATTTTCCCTAATAATAGTAATAATAATAATAATAATAACCATCATTATCATCGCTGTCATCATCATCTACCTTTTTATTTTTATTTTTTATCATGAGAATCCACAATCATTACTTTTTGGTCATGTCTTTTTTTATTAACTAATTTCTAATCCATTAATTGGTGAAGTTTTAATTAATTTATAGAAATACATTCAAAATCTTCATTTTCTTTAACCTGCCCCTATCTCTCAAACAATATCTCATCACTTATTTATTATTGTTATCATATATTATCTACTTAATTATTTATAATTTTTAAATTACTATCTTAATAAATTTTTTTTGAGTATTTAATTCATTATGTCAATATGAAAATAACATGAATATTAATTAACATTAAAAAAATTTATGCATATTCAAAAAAACTTGCAATATATATATGCATGCGAGGGGTGATTATTATTATTATTAGTAATATATATGTTGAGGTATAATAATTATTCATATAGAACAATCAAAACGTGATGCTTGAGTTGCTTTAAGGTTTAAAATATTTGAATTACACCAAATATTACCATCGGCCATAGATTTTGGTAAAACAGCAAGTATTAGGTCTTACAATTGGTATCACTTATCAGAGCTTTGGTCATGGTTTTGATTATCATTTATTTCAAATAGTGCAATTATTTAGAAAAAGATTTTAATTTGGGAAGCATTAATTGTATATGCTAGGAGAGCAGTCAGACTGTGAATCATGTCGTTTGAGTTGTTGTATGATTTAAAACATTAGAGTTGTACCATTATCAACAACAATAGTTTTTTTTTAAAAAGACAAATACTCGATCCTAAAGGAAAAATATTTATTTTGGTCCATAAACTTGTCCATATTTTTGTTTTGGTTCATTAATTTTTCAAAAAATTTGGTTTTGGTACACTAACTTTTAATGTTCAGTGATTTTGGTCCAACTGCACACGTGTCAGCTAGATATTAGCACACGTCAGCATTTTTCGGGTGACGTGTGCCAATGTCTAGCTGACACATATGCAGTTGAACTAAAATCATTAAAAATTAAAAGTTAGGGTACCAAAATCAAATTTTGAAAAGTTAATTAACTAAAACCTAAACATGGACAAGTTAATGGAGCAAAAAAAAAAAATTCGATATACCGAACGATTTTTAATTTATACACAATAAGTGTGCTATATGTAGAATGTACCGTGTTACCAATTAGACATTAGGGAAAAGTCTTATAACGTACTCAAGCTATACGTTAAAAAGCAATGACGAATTGTATAGCCATAAAACAATAATCAAGAAATAATATAATAACTATTAAAATATATATATAATTTAGTTTCACTTTGTTTAAATCTATTTCTTGGCAAGTTATTATATAAATTTACAACTAAACTATATTGATTATTTTTAAAAGTCTATCTAATTGTGGACATAATTCAATTAAAAACTATTCGATAATATTACGAAAAAAAATATATTTATAAAATCATTTCCTCAAAGTCGACTAATTGCACCTCCCCTACGATCCATAAACTTTTAAGATTATCCAACTACGTACCTATTAAAACGGCAAAGTTCTAAGAAATTAAATAATGCTGCAAAACATTTTATAAATCTTTATTAAAGTAAAATGGACTTTGAGATAATTAAGAAACAAACAAGACACGCACTAATATATATACATGCACTTCCATATATAAAATCATAGATATTATCCAACAAAAGATAACCAAACAGCTAGGAGGTATGCATGGCAAACTTTAAGGTAAGTAAAATGTTTATCCTTTACTCATTTATTCATGCGATTGTGGTACTAAGCCAACAGAGGATCTAAGATTTCGGCTTTGGGAAGTAGCTACAAAATATAGACAAAGATTATAACAAAAAAAAGATAAAAAAATACATAAATTTAAAATTCATCTATCATTTTATCCTATCTATTATGGTTAGTTAAAAAATATATGGAAATATATATGAATAAAATTAAATCTTCATATTTATGTAGTGTAGAGGGAAATTTTGAAAGAAAAAAAAAATAGTGTCCTCACTATAAAGTGCTCAAATATTATACATAACTAGGATAATGGTACACATGCACTTCTTGTCTACAAAATAATATAATATATATATAAATATTATATTTTTATTTTTCAATAAATTTTAACATTTTTATTTTTTTCATTTCTAAAATAATATAAAACAAATTTAAAAGTTATTTATCATTTTATTCTGGCTATAATGGTTAATTGAGAAAAATATGAAAATATATATAAATAAAATCAAATTTACTTATCTATACTATGTATTAAGCAAGAGCACCTTAATTAGTTTGTCTCTTGGTATGCTCAACCTCATAATTAAAAAAAAAAAAAAAAAACTCATAACATTGTCAAATTACAAAAAATTCATATCATCATATTAAAATCAATTACTTTAAAAATAAATGTTATATCATATGTACACAACACATAATATTTATGTATTATATTATACACGCAATGCGTGTACGTCGCCGCTATTTTATATAATGTAAGGGCAATTTTGTTTTCACGGTGAAATATCTATTTTATTTTTATTAGTTTGAAATTTCTTGTTTTAAATGAGGAAATTTAGAAGTTCACCACGAATAGGCCTTTTTATTTTTATTAATTCGCAAATTTTTATTTTATATAATTTAGAGGAAGAGTTTGAAAGATTTAAATAAATAAATCATTTATTAGAAGAATATAAGTTTTCAAGTTTTACGATGAATAGACTATTTTTTTTATTAGATTGCAATTTATATATATATATATATATATATTATATTTAGAAAAGAAACAATAATTTACATATTTTAATAAAAAAAAATTAATATAAAAAAAAGGTAAAGGGCAAGAAAAGGTTGAGATAGAGACTTGAACTTGGACGTCTCATTTCAGGTTTGAATTTTAAGAAGCAGCCTACCAGTACAGAATATTGATTAGATAAAGTGGCCAAATTTACATATATTATGTTTTGAAAAATTAATATATATATAAACATATATACTAAAAAAATTCAAATTTTTAGGTGGGCCGTGGCCCAAATTCGCCCTATGATGGGTTCGCCCCTGTAAGCCAAGGCCTCATCCAGTAGAAACATGGTTTCGGAACCTAGAGAACCAGTTCGCGCCCAAAAATACCGTCATTGAGGTGTATGTTCAGACTTTGTTAAAGTTATACGCCTCCCGAACTTTATAAACATTCAATAATGTATTTTTCAAGGGTCCTATTTAAATCCTTTCTCTCCGGATCTCAAATAAATATAACATAACTTCAATTAATGATCAAGTAAATGAATGCAATCAAATCTAAAAAAACACAATCACACCTGAAGAATTCAATCAAATATTAAATCAAAAATTAGTTGTAGACTAAGCTACATCATATTCATCCCTATACAATTAAAAACTTAGTTCCTGATGCAAACTAAACAAAAACTATAATCATGTTAAGGAGTTTAGAAATCAATATTCAGAATTTAATAAGACAAGGTAAAGAGAAACAAAGCCGAAGTAGCGTCTATGTTCTCAGATTGTGCCATCTTCATCTTCGTTTTTGATCCTTGCGTCCAAATTCTCCTCTTGTGCGCAGCTTTCTTTTCTCTCGTTCTCTCATTCTCTCGTTGTGTTCTCTCCCTCTTCTATGGTCTGATTATTCCTTTTTTATATGTCCTTGAAACCCGTCGAATAAAACACGTCAAGTCGAGACTTTTAAAATTTGAAATTCTGTTATGTTTCTCGCGCAGGTTCAGCGCTGGAGCACCGGAAAACATGCGTTGGAGCACTGTCTCTTCCTTGCATCGACACTGGAGCACCCATTTAATGGCGCTGAAGCGCTCGACTCCCATCTTCAACAGCGCTAGAGTGTTGTACTTCTTTCCAACGCAGGGGCGCTATCTTGTTTCTCAAACAGCGCAGGGGCGCTAAGAAAATGGCGCAGCTACACGCTTTCTTCTGATTTCTGGTTCCTTTTTTCTTATATGGCGCGGGTGCATTGTGTTTTTTGCGCGAGTGCGCAGGCGCAATAAGTTCTTTTTCTTTACTTTCTTTCTTCTTCCATTCTTGCATTCGACCACCATTTTCATATTCTTTTGCACTCCATATGCGACCTAAAAGCTCAAACTTGCTTCGTCTCCTACAACCACAATAACAAAAACGGCAAAATGACAACGGATAAAATCCGTTGTCGTATGTGTCTCAAAACCGTTGTACTTTTGGGTGTTGTCAAAAAGTATACCCAATGACAACGGAGAAAGACAATGGATTTTATCCGTTGTCGTTGGGTATACTTTTGACAACACCTAAAAGTACAACAGTTTTAAAATGACAAAGACAACGGATTTTATCCGTTGTCGTTGCTCAAATAAAAACCAAAAAAATAATTTTTATATACAAATTTTCAATATTATAAATAAAAAAATTTAAAATTTCTAAAATAAAATTTAATATAAAATTTTTCAATATTACAAATCAGTATTCTAATTCTAAATCAATCTACACTAGAAAATATATAGATCGACTTATGAACTAATCTATATAAATTAACTTGTAACACTCCTGCTAGATTAACATCCATCATTATTCCCTGCAACAATTCAAAACGAGATTGCAACAGCAAATAAAATTTTTTCAAGAAATGGCACAAACATATAATAAATGCGAATTTTAGTTTTCACTTGCTACACTGTAAATGAAAATCAAACTACACTATAAATATTACCACGATTTGGCAACGCTGACATATAAAGAGGCAGCTTCTTCTTGAGGCGAGGCGGAAGATTATTGGTTGGGTGAGTATGAGGAGCAGAGAGGAGAGGAGAGAAAAGAGGCGAAGGAGAATCGAATGAAGAAGCTAGTTCGGTGAAAGGGGCGATAGATTATTGGTTGGGCTAGGGCTTTGTAATTATATTTGTATATGTATATATGTGTGTCTAAAAAAAATAAAAAGAGGAAAGCAAGACAACGGAATAAGAGAACTGTTGTCTTAAACTACATAGAAGAATAGAAAAAGACATCGGTTAAAAATAATTGTTGTCGTAGAGCTTAAAAAACACGCGCATACACAACGGTTTTAAAAACCGTTGTCGTAGAACTCCAAAAACCCGCTCATAAACAACGATTAATAAAAACCGTTGTCTTTGACACATATAAGACAACGGTTTGTAAAAAAACCGTTGTTTTTGTTCATTTAAAAAGGGCCAACAACAACGGTTTTACTAAAAACCATTGTTAAATACCAAAAGACAACGGTTTTTCAAAATAACCGTTGTCTTTCAGATGTTGTTGATACCATGTTTTGGTGTAGTGAAGCAACAAAAACAACAACAAATACGCATAATACTACTTGATACATTACAAAAGCCTTGTCAAATCATATGCAAATTAAATGCATAAATTACACTTATCACAACCCAAAATTCATTTTAGGACCAAAATACATTTTAAATCGTTTTTCGTTGTTTTGACTATTAATTACTTTATTGGATGATCATGAATTACATAATGAGAGTAACTGGACGATTTTAATTTACACACACTAAGGGTGTGTTTGAAGTTATATATTATTAATTTACCTATAAATTATCTTATCTATTTCACGTTTTTTTTGTCATATTATTTATCCATCTTTCAATTATTTATTTCACATCAATCAAATCATAAATTATTTATCTTACATCAATCAAATCATTGAATTTAAATTACTATATTATCCTTTATAAATAATATTATTCATATTTTTATTAATATTAAAAGAATAAAATAGTAATTTACTATTTTTATATAATATATAATCAATCAAATCAAACAAACTATAATCTATCAATCAAATCAAATATTATATTAACTACCCTTTTTTATTTATTTTTTTAATGACAATATATTATTTATCTCTATTTTATTTATCTTATCACCAACTTCAAACGGACCCCAAGTATGCTATGTATAAATACCGTGTTACCGATGAGACATTCGGGAAAGGTCTTATAACGTACTCCAGCCATATGTTAAAAATCAATGAATAGATTGTATAACCATAAAACCAATATCAAGAAATAATCTAACCCATATTATAAAAAAATATATTATTTAGTTTCACTTTGTTAAATTTATTTCTTGGCAAGTTATTAGATAATTTTTCAACTAAATTATATTAAGTATTTTTAAAAATGTATCTAATTATCGACATAATTCTATTAAAAATATTCGATAATATTATGAAAAATACATATGATGATAGGATAAAAATCTTATCATGTATTTATTTATATTTTAGAGATATATCAGAGTATTGCATGAATAATATTACATACTTCTAGTTGACTTATAATTAATATTCTACATGAACTGAGACTCTCTTCCTATAAATAGGGATCTCTAACCCTTATTAAGATAAGTCTTACCTATGCTTTTACATGTGTTTTTCTACACGCCCAAGGACGGAGCCACACTTATGGAGCCCCCGGGTGGCCCAAATTTTTTTCAAATTTTTGTATATATAAATTTGGAAAAATTTTGGATTAATTTGGTATTAGCCCGGGTAGCTCAATTCAAAATATTAAATGATTCGGGAGCTTAAAGTTTTAACTTGGATAGACCAGAAATCCTAACTTGGCCTTTGTACACGCCTTACATTTTTTTTTACATTCTTCCATACGTCTCCCATACGTTTTATATACACCTTATACACATATTATTTATGTCTTTTTTTTTTTTCTTTTACATGATTTCTATCCCTTGCAATTTCAATATCTTTTATATTGAATCTGAATCTGCTATTGACTTGAGCATGAGAGTGGCTTCGCCTTCGGGCGAAGTCATCACACATGTTTTCTTTGATACACAGAAATATTTTGGGATCATTTGGCCCGATTTATTGAAGAAATTGATCCGTTGATTCGGTTCAAGGTAATTTATTTGATGTGAAATTTTTGAACACATCAACATATATATATTTATAAAATCGTTTCCTAAAGTCGACGAATTGCACCTCCCGGCCCCTACGTTCCATAAACATTTATGATAATCCAACTACGTACCTATTTTGCCTTGGATTTCATTTCTCCAACAGTAAAGTTTTAAGAAAATGCTGCAAAACATTTAATTACATCATCACTAATATATATACATGCACTTGTTCTACATATATATATATATATATACAAAATCATAGATATTAATTATCCTAGCTCCAAAAGATAACCAAACATGCAGGGAGTCATGACAAATTACTCTAAGGTAAGTAAAATGTTTATAATCCTCTACTCATTTATTCATGCAATTGTGGTACTAAGCCAAGGACCTCAGCCGGTAGACACATGGTTTCGGAACCTAAAGAACCAGAAAAATACCGTCATTGAGGTGTATGTTCATGAATTTTTAGGCGGCCCTGGACAAACAGTTTATGAAATAGCTAGGGCTAGCATCACTTCAACTTCACCCACATCATTCGGACGACTATTGATGGTAGATGACTTGTTGACTGCGGGACCTGATCCGAATTCCCGAGAAGTTGGCCGTTTGCAAGGGTTGGTTGGTTTCGCTGACCTGAATGTGAGCGCATTGTACATAAGTGTCAACTTTCTCTTCACAGGAGGAGGTTCGTATAATGGTAGTACCATATCTGTCATGGGAACCAATCATTTACTGAATAATGCTCGAGAATTATGTATTGTCGGAGGTACCGGAGTTTTTCGGTTGGCGCGAGGTACGGTTGTGCTCACCATTTACATGAATTTCAATGCTACTGGTTATGCTATTTTCAAATATACTTTCTATGTTACTTATTAATTTTCAAGAGTACTACATCAACAATTGTAGCTACCATATATGTAATGTAAGATGTAGCAAAATAATTAATGGGTTTTCAATAATTGGGTTTTTGTTTTAGTTTCCTTCACAAGGAAAATAAATTGTATTGCTTATTGTCAAGTTATTTATACAATCTAATTATATCGCTTATAGTGAAGTTATAATTAAATCTCTCCTTTTTTTATAATGTTTATGCGGCCACTACTTTTCAGTGTACAGTGAATAAACTTTAGGTTGAGGAATAATCTCCAACACATGCTAATCAGTTAAATCACACCGTACGTCCCGAAAAAGCGCCGTCAGTGTTTATAGAATATACATATATATATATATATATATATATATATTTGATTGGATGTGTTCCTTTAGATTTTTTTGTATATCGTCAACAATATAATTATTCTAGGGAACAAATAGTCCTAAAATTATTATGCATTTTAAATAATAAATCAAAATATTCAGATAATATATATTTCGATCGATCCAAAAAAATACAGTTGAAATAGATACTCAAAAATGAATTTCGATTAAAAAAATTAATGCATGAATAAAAGAGTTGTATTCACTTGATCAAGAAAGTATATGACACTCAAGAATTATATATTAAATAAGGCCCCAGTAGCAAAAAGCTAAAATATAGAAAAGAAACTAAAAACATGATAGGTAAAATCAATATGGGCCAATTGACCTTTTAAATTTGAAAAGCTAAAGATTAAATAGATTTTGTTGGTCTTGAAACGAACCCTTTTATTTTTTGCTCCATAACAAATGCTATTTTGAAGTGGGATTGTGTTTTCTATTCAGTAATATTTGTTTGTATAGTTAGATTGTAAGGTAGAGTCTTATCATGTTTTGATTTCTTATTCAATAATGCTAGTCGAAAAACAACGGCCATGAAGGCGTCTGGGTGCACTATTCCGCGATGGGGATTAATATAACCATGACAATACTATTGATAGTCCGACAGACCAATTCAAAGATAATAATATTACTTGCAGTACTGTACATACATATATATAACTGAAAAAAAAAGTTATATGTATATTAAATATGATAGAACAAAGCATATATTTTTAAAAGTTTTTTTTTAACACAAACTTCAACAAATAGGAACATGGTATACATCATAGTTTGTTAAATGATAATGCTTAGAGATTGATATCAAGGAAAGTATTTCTCAAAAAATTCTAACTCATTCATTTAGGTTTTTCCAACTTGATTTTACTATTGATGTTTTAACGAGGCAGTACCTGAATGACCATGCTTAGTGATGCTTTATCAAATAGAGGTGATATAAAAAAAGATATTACACAACTGAGAAAGACAAGTTCCAAGTGCGGAATGAGCATGCTGAACTCAGTGAACCATAATGATACATATACAACTAACTGGCTTAGACAACAAGATCTAGACACAAGACAATAACCACTTAATCAATAAATGAAGTTATCAAGAAATAAATAAGACGAGAATTTTTTTGGAAGTTCGAAGACAATCTTCTATATCTCCTATTCTTTCATGATTGGAAATTTGGAATGATTCCACAGTAAGACTTTGGCTGGCTAATACACCAACTTATACAAACTCACTTCTGCTAGTCAAACTCTTTAACCGTTGAAATTAACTTCTGGTATGGTCTCAATACAATTATCACAATGTAGTCAAAAATAATTTTATGATAAAACGATATGATGAAATGTGAATGTAGTAGTATAACCATAGCTTGCTTTGATAGCAACTGATAAAAGAATAATTTCGTCGAGCATAGTCTTCCATCAATAGCCACGAACTCCAGCTAGTACTCACTAGCCAGTTGGTCCACCGGCCAAATTAAATACATCCAAAAGGACATCTTAGCTGCAACTATTTAATGAATAACATGACAACCACATCTTTTTTTATTGTGATCACCAAAATATAAGATAACTTTATATCTAACAAAATGATTTTTCAAATTTTGAGCTAAAATTTGAAATTACTATATCTACATAGAATTTTTTTTTTTAGAAAAATTAACTTGATTATTTTAATTGTATTATTATTATATCGATTAAGTGATCATAACAAAGACTAATGCCGAACAATTTTGAGCTTAGACGCGTTAATTAAATGTGTCAGACATCTAATACTATATTATGTAATAACGACAGTCCATGTGCATGCCTATGTACCATGTTATCAATGAGACACTCGGGAAAAGTCTTCTAACGTCAAATATCAATTAATAGATTGTACCACAGGGATGCAATCGTGAAAAAAATAATTACATAGTGGACAAAATTTTCTTTCAATATAACATATTATTTTGTTATCCTTCGAGCTCGGAGTCGATAACACGATAACATCTTCAAAATCATGGTTAATTAAATTTTTTAGAATGTTTAAGCCTCTTACACTACAAAAAATTTCTAAAATACCAATGGGCGAAAAATTTCTAATGATAATAATAAGCTTATTAACTAATTATAAGTAAACTTCTTGAAACTACAACATAATATAAGCAAGATAAGAGAAAAAATTAGAGCAATTAGCATAAAGAGATTGGAGCATAATTTATATATATATATATATATATATATATATATAACATCAAAAAAAAGTGAGACGAAGAACAAAAAAATATAAGAGGTGAAACGATCAATCTAAAATTAATCACTGTCAGTTCCCTCTTGTTTATCATCTTCCTCTTCGTTGTCCTCATCTTCATCCTCTTTTCCTCATCAGCCTTTGTCTTAGATGGACCAGCCTCATTAGTTTGTGTCTCTCCCCCTTTTTGGCCAGAAATGCCAAGTCTCGTACGGCACTCAGTCAACAGGGCCCCATACATGAGCTTCAAGAAATCGTAGGCTTGGGTAATTTTATTTTCTGCATGATCCATGAGGGCGTGAATAGTGTTGAGGGATCAGAAATCAAGAGTAGAGGGTGGAGGCTCTGTATCTTTAGTGTTGTCACCCGTGTTGTCAACATCGGGCTCAACATCAGGAGCAACAACAATAGTCTTTGACCAGGGAAGATCAAGCTTCCTCTTCCCTTTGAGCAGAGAGGCTGTGATCTTCAAATCTTCAGGCAGCTCAGACAAACCTTAACCAATGTCTCGAATAAAGCCCTGAGGCTCCAAAATTCTATAGATCAGGGATGTAAAAGTGTAGTAACATGTATCTCATTTTACGAGTTGAATGGTTAAACATAATTAAGGGAGACCAATCTAAATTAGCCAAGTGATTAATCGGATCAGAAATGTGGAATCAGAACTTCGGAACCACCGAAGATATCAGACCTTCCGAAGTGGGTTCGGAAGTACCGAACCATATCAGCAGAGATCGGAAACATAGGGTGAGTTTGGAGCTTCCGAACATGAGATCGGAGCTTCCAAAGAGTTAGGCCATGAGCACTAGTGACGTGTCACCAGCGTTTGTACACGCAGATGCATTCATGGGATCGGAGCTTCTGATCAGGATAGTTCAGAAACGTGGCTTGCATGCAGAGATCGGAACTTCCAATCGAGGGATCGTAGCTTCCGAACGTCGCCTATAAATAGGGCATGCGAGGCTCACATTTCACTTGCCAATTCACCTCTTCCCTCTCCAATATTGGTGTTTCTTGGGCGTTTTCAGCCATCTAGGTAAGGCTCGGGCGTTTGGGAGGCATTTTCATAATCATAGCGGAGTTGTGCCCAAGAGTTTGGGCTTCGACATCAGCGGACTGACGACAGACACATGTATAGTCCAAGATTCCTACTAGTATTAGGAAATATTTATTGGATTAGTTAAGGCTTTTAGATCAATAATAGTGATATCATAAATATCTGCTTTTAGGCTTGGACCCTAGACTTGTGCTACTAGGACTGCCTCAGTAAGGTACGTAAGTACTAACTGAGATAGCCAGCGAGTATGCATGTTTTATATTGTATTTTATATGTCATGATACATGTTTTACTGCTTTGATATATTATGTTGCATGTGCATATTCATGTTGAGTCGAGTCTCCTTCGAGATAGCCTTTGTAGTAGGGTCGCTCAGCCTTATATTTCTTGCTTATATTGTCTGACACCGGGAGACGTCGTGTTGACAGGGATTGATGCTACGGTGATTTGGATGAGTGTGTGGATGTAATCAGCGGAGTGGACCTCGGATGGTACTACATACTCATTTGGCGTCTATACTGAGCAGGACTTATGATAACCAGTACCCAGTTATTTGCATGCATAAATCTAGGTTTGTATACTCGTGCTTATCGTATTGAGCATAGTCGCTCATGTCCAGTGTTTTGTTCTTAGACACCCTATTCTACGGAACAGGTCTCAGGTTGGACGATGTCGATGGGTCGAGACAAGGTTGAGGCTGGAGCAGTGGTCTACGTGAGTTATTTTGTTTTGAGAATTTGATACAGTACCTTCGTTTTGGTTGTATAACATATTTATTACCTTCGGTTTTTAGTCATCGGTTGTATTCCGCCGATTTGGTTTGTAAACCTGGTTTAGTTTCCGTTGTTATTTCTATTCATCGTTTTTCTTAAGTTAATTGCATGTTTAATAAGGCTAATAGTAGGTGATCTGGGTAGGGTCACTACACTTATGGTATCAAAGCATGCATAGGATTTTTGGGACATTAGGTTTGGCTTTTTAGGTTTCGATGTGAACTAATCCTTTCAGATGGCCGGTAGAGACGAAGAGAGCCACAATAGTGTAGGTCGTTGGGGATACGAAGATGGTCATATACTTCCCCGTGCACACCGCCATCACCGTGAGGGTAGACACCATTTCGAGATACACAGGTTCCTTCAGATGGGGACTATGCCTTTGGCAGGAGGTGAGACTCTGGAGGCAGCCGAGGATTGTCTAGAATGCATGGAAAGCTGTTTCCATGCCTTTGACTGCTTGGAGAAGTACAAGATGGATGCCGCTACTTTTATCTTAGAGGGTCGTGCTCGTAAGTGGTGGAGATCAGCGTCCGCGCAGTTGCTTTAGGAGCAGGGTCATCTTCTGTGGACCGATTCCCGTAGGCTGTTCATGCAGTTGCACTTTCCCTTAGCCCTCCGCCAGTCAAAGGCGATAGAGTTGCTCAATATGAAGCAAAGGTCCATGACCGTCGATGAATATCAGCAGAAGTTTATTGATCTTCTTTTTTCCCGCACATTGGCGTTAGTTTTGAGGTGAAATATTACCACTTCTTGCAGGGTCTAAATCATGAGATCTTAGACCGGGTCACTGTCTGTGATGACCCCATTTCTTATGAGGGTTTAGTGAACTGTTTCTGACAGGCGGAGATCAGTGTGAGTCATGCAAAGCTGTTGCAGTCTTCTCGACCTGCTAGTTCTTTGGGTTCACGTGCTCAGTCGTTTAAGAAGCAGAGATCAACGTCTTCTTCTTCTGGGTCTGGTAGTGTTTTTTGTTTTTGGTAAGAAGAAGAAAGGCCGTTGTGAGCATTGTGGGAGGAAACACCCGTCTGAGAAGTGCCGCTGGTTTCTAGGGATTCTTTCTTATGTAGAGAGATGGGTCATATGAAGAAGGATTGTCCTAAGGTGGATTGGGTAGTGCTTCTCAGGCTACCGTTCAACATCGCCCTCAGGCTTCATCTATTGGTCCGTCCAACTTACGCCCACGTGTTCAGGGGCAAGTCTTTGCACTCAACCAGGATCAAGCCCATGCCGATAGTGAGCGCATGATTTTAGGTACCTTTTTCTTATGTGGTATACCTACTTACGTTTTGATTGACACTGGTGCATCGCATTCGTTTATCTCCGTATGATTTTTCAAGAATTTTAGATTGTCTTACATTTCCTTAGATGTTATTTTATTCGTATCGACTCTGATGAGTCAGGAAGTTTTAGCTAAATGTCTAGTAGTAGGATGTACCCTTGAGTTCGAGGGTCACTGGTTGTGCGCTATTCTGATGGTGTTAGCGATGGATGATTTCGATTGCATCATCTGGATTGGCCTCTTGACTACCTATCGAGCTACAGTGGATTGATACCAGTGGTTTGTCCAATTTCTTCGAGAGGATGGTGAGGTGTGGTATTTTTATGGTGAGGGAGTGCGACCCTCGATGCCGATTGTATCTGCTCTGAGAGCCTGTCGTGCTTTAGAATTTGACTGGGAAGGCTATCTTATCTATGTCATCAACACATCCTTTGAGGGTTCGGATATTCGAGATATACCAGTAGTCCGAGAGTTTTCGGATGTATTTCCTAATGAGATTCCGGAGTTACCTCCTGTTCGCGTAGAGTTTGGCATTGAGTTGATGTCAGGGACATCACCGATTTCCCGAGCACCTTATCATCTGGCACCGTCAGAGATGAGGGAGTTGAAGCAACAACTACAAGATCTGCTTGACAAAGGTTATATTCGACCGAGTGTTTCACCTTGGGGAGCCCCAGTTCTGTTTGTCAAGAAAAAAGACGGATCGATGCATCTTTGCATTGATTACAGACAGATAAATCAGGTGACAATCAAGAATAAGTATCTTCTACCGTGCATAGATAATCCTTTTGATCAGCTTCAGGGGACTTCTTTGTATTCCAAGATTGACCTGAGGTTCGGATATCATCAGTTGCAAGTTAGAGACGAGGATATTCAGAAGACAGGATTTCGTACGAGGTATAGTCACTATGAGTTTTTAGTGATGCCTTTTGGACTGACGAATGCTCTTGCAGTTTTTATGGATTTGATGAACAGAGTTTTTTTGGACTACTTGGATAAGTTTGTGTTCGTGTTCATTTAAGACATCTTGATCTACTCGCACAGCATTGACGAACACGTTCATCATCTCAGGATAGTCCTACAAATCTTGGAGGAAATGCAGTTGTACGCTAAACTCAGCAAGTGTGAGTTTTGTATTGATCGAGTTGTGTTCCTTGGTCATGTGATCTCAAGATATAGTGTTTCAGTTGATCCTAGCAAGACATAGGCGATTCTGAAGTGGTCGCGACCGGCGATAGACTCTGATATTCGTAGCTTCTTGGGCGTAGCAGGATACTACCTTCGTTTCATCGATAATTTACCACAAATAGCTAGACCGTTGACTCGGATGATGAGGAAAGATGTTCCTTTCATCTAGTTTACAGACTGTGATGAGAGATTCTGTCAGTTGCGACGCCATTTGACGATAGCTCCTGTGTTAGCCTTGTCGTCTGGTTCTGGTGGCTTTATAATCTAAAATGATGTTTCTCTTCACGGGTAAGGGTGTGTGTTGACTCAGAATGAGCATGTGATTGCCTACGCCTCTAGACAGTTGAAGACGCACGAGGAGAATTATCCCGTACATGATCTAGAGCTCGCAGCCATCGTCTTTTCTCTAAAGATTTGGCGACATTATTTGTACGGTGAGCGGTGCAAGAAATTCTCACGATAGTTTGAAGTATCTGTTCACTAAGGCAGAGTTGAACATGAGGCATCGCCGATTGATGGATCTGTTGAAAGATTACGACTGTGAGATCAAGTACCATCCAGGTTCTACGAATCCGGCTGCTGATGCACTTAGTCGCAAAGTGTATGTGAGTTCCTTCGTACCAGTGCAATCTCTCGAGTGGTACAGGAGTGTTGTTGCTTGAGATTTACTTTTTATCATAACAGGGAACAACAGGGTATTCGAATTTCTTTAGTGCTTGCGGAAACAGCCTTGTACACATACATCAGGGAAGCACATAGCTTAGATCTGAAGACTCAAAAGTTAGCTCGGTTAGCTCATGAAGGTAGTACATTTGGTTTTCACCTTCAGGCAGATGGTTTGTTGTGCCTTTAAGATTGTGTGGTAGTTTCTGAGGACTCCACGTTGAGAGACAAGATCTTGTCGTAGGCTCATCGTAGTAGAATCTCTGTACAACTAGGCAGTATGAAGATGTACGTACAAGGATCTGCGAACGAGGTTTCGGTGGAAAGGTATGAAGCGCAACATATACCCATTCGTGTCGCGATGTCTTGTTTGTCAGCAAGTCAAGGCAGAGTTCAGACGATCCAGAGGGTTGCTTCTGAGTTTAGAGATTTTCGTCTAGAAAGGCAAAATTCATAAAATGAGTCTTATAAAAATTTGGAAAAAATCGATAAGAAATTGATATTCTTTTCAATTATAAATCATTTACTCAAAGTAGGCCAATATTCCACCAGACCACCACGCCTACGATCCATACATGTAAACATATATTAATCTAACTAGCTATATTGTCCCGGTCCTTCCGGATGTCAATTTTTAAACATAAAAAACAAAGAACGCTGGAAAAAAAACATCACAGTTTTAAATAGCAAAGGTTCTAATATTAATTTTAATCATATCATACATTAAAGTTATAAAGGGGATTTTAAAAAACACAGAGTCTCCTGTGAGACCGTTTAATGGATTTGTAAGGCAAATCGATCAGATATGTATATATAGAGAGTAAAATTAATACTTTTGACATAAAAAAAAAAACAATAATTTTTCATAGGTAGGATTTAATAGGAGATAAATCTTACAAAATTAATGCATGAGAAGGTCTCACAAGAGTTTTGTGTTTTGTTAAAAGAAAAAAAACACGATATTAATATTTAGGTAAAAAAAAAGACATGACATTGAAAAACACGGTTTGATTATCTTTTTAATTATTATTATTTAGGAAAGAGTTTGGCTGGTTCGGCCGACCTGAGTGTAGCCGCGTAGTACTTGAAACTTAGTTTTCTCTTCAAAGGAGGTCCGTGTGATGGTAGTACCATATCTGTGGTGGGAAGGGATCAATTATCGTATATTGCTAGAGAGTTATTTATTGTTTGAGGTACCGGAGTTTTTCGAATGGCGCGAGCCGCAAAACCGGCCCTAGGGGGAGGCCACCTAGGCAGTTTCCTAGGGCCTCCCTTTTGGTGGGGCCTCAAAATTTTTTAAAAATATATTATATTATATATATATATATATGTATCTATTTTTTGAATCTTCTATTTAAAACCCTAGATAGGTCATGGGCCTCTAATTATTTGTTTAAAAAAATATTAAACATTGTCAATTTTTGTGTTTTTGATCCTCCCATTTCTTTGCGTACAAAAGGATTGAAAAAAAAAACCTCTCTTTTTTGGATACAAAGTTTTTTTTTTCGTTAAATTGTTTCATTCAGGTGAGTTATATTGCTCAGATTGGGTCAATTATCATGCCCCATTTTTTTAATAAATTTGATTTTTCTTGTATGTTTGTGTATTGTGGTTGGTGCTTTAAATCTCATATCAACAATCAATCTTTGTTAATATTTTAATTATTTTTTATTCATTTTTTTATATTCGCATTGTGAATTATGACGAGAAAATTTAAAAAATTTGAATAGGAAAAAGAAAGGCAAGAGATTCTTACAAAATCTCTCACTCGGTCCATGGAAAGGTACATAAAACATATTGTTTCCGTAGTTGAAGATTTGACTACTAACAAAAATTCGGATTTGGATGATGTTGTAGTGGGTACTGATCCAATATTTATTGAGAGTGTCAATTATCAAAATTTGAATCCTGAGAATGTAGTAGTAGATCGAATTTAACTGAGAATATAGTTATGAATGATGAGATTCAAGTAAATAATAGTCGTGAAAAGACTGAAATTGAAGAATTGAATGAAAATATAGATATGAGTGGTGAAGAATTATATGATTTGTTCAATCGAGAAATTGGGAGAATAATATGCTTCAAAGAAAAATAGATTTGTTAATAGAAAAATTCCCAAAATGAAATATGAATATCGTGTATTCGGTTAATGACCAAGGTAGAAGCTTCAATGATAAAATTGGTATATTAAGAGGGTGTTTGGTTAAACTTATTAAAAGGAGCTTATAAGCTCCTAGAGCTTAAAAGCTGTTTTACGAGCTTATAAGCTGCTATAACTTATTTTAAAAATAAAATGTTAAAGTGTTTAGATAAACTTATTTTAAACAACTTAAAGATTTGGATATATTTGGTATTATAAGATTTTTTTATTGTCAAAATTACCAAAAAGAGTATAATTCTATTAAAATAAAATTTTGAGTTATAAACATAGAAAATAGTTTTAGAATAAATATATATTAAAAATTAAAATTGTTTTAATATTTTACTTTAGAAAAATTTATGTGATTTGTAATTTTTTTAAAAAAATAATATTTAGTATTTAATGAGTGGAGGATATGATGGAGATTTATGAAAATATTCAAAGATATTTTAGAGAGATAGAATATTAAAATAAGATCTTTTTCGAAAAAAGTACCTCCCCTTACCTTTTTAAAAACAGCTTATAAGCTGTCAAACAGCTTATTTTGACAGCTTATAAGCTTTTTTTAAAAAAATTGCCAAATAAAATTTTAGAGCTTAAAAGATCTAAAACAGCTTATAAGCTGTTTAAAAGAGCTTTTAAGCTCTGCCAAACACCCTCTAAATTAGATGTTGGTGATCATTAAGTTCATTTTATTATCAGTTTGTACGTAATAATTTCTATATTTAAAAAAAATTATATTGACCTTAAGTTAGCCTAGGACCTCTAATTTTCTGAAGACGGCCTTGGCGCGAGGTATTGATATAGTCACCACTCAAAAGATCAATTTCAATGCAACTGGAACTGGTAATTCTATTTACAAATATGCTTTCTATGTTACTTATTACTGAACCCGGAGACGTACGTACGATTGTTGCAAGGTCGTTTGGTATAGTAAAATAATGGGTTTTCTATAATTGGGTTTTGTGTTTTACTTCTCTCGTATGTACACAAGGAAAATTGTGTTGCAGGCAGCAGGCATATGGTGAAGTTATTGTTAGCCAAAATACTAAACGTGAATTGAACAGAAACAATATACTAATAACAAGTAATGATCGTAGTACAATACAACAGTATAACGAGTGCTTAAATACTGAACAGTAATAAAAAGCTGATTAAGCAGCAAGGAAATAGTAAAGCAAATGAGAAATAATAAAAAAAACTATAAAGCAAACCGAGGCTTGTAACAAGTACAGTTTCCTAAAAACAGATTCGTCGCCTCCACAAGATGCATGAGGATCAACACGTACAGACGTCTGTTTCTCAGGATACAACGGAAAAACAGTAGCAAACTAAGCACAAATTCACTACTCCGGCAAACTTGAATCGTACCTTTCACTTTATCACCAAAACTTAACGGAGGCCAAATGAAAAGTTAACAATATGAAAATGCAAGAGAATTCTTGAGTGGAATCTTGAATATTGTGTGTGTGGATTGAGGAAAGGAGCACCCTATTTATAAGATTCAAAAAGCACACCAAGAGTCATAAGATTAATTAACTCAATTAATCTTTCAATTAACTCAAGAATGTGAAAAGCCAAAAGTTTCAAATTAATTTAAGAATGTGGAGAGCCAAAGGACACTTTGTAGCGACCTAACCCGGATCCACTACTAATCAGAGAATTTGAGCATAATTAAGCATGTCTTTTAACAATAATCAGAATACACTGCGAAAAGCTTAAATAAATTATAATCGGCAGAATAGAACCGATTTAAAATAAATTCAATATACAACCAATCGAATAAATCTTAACAACAATAGAGGCTATAGCTGACCCTTTTGTCCTCTCTGGTCATCGACTACTCCAAGTCACTAGGTGTACTACCTGCACCTGTACCTGTCATGTCGAATGAGGTGTCCAGACATACAAAAAATACTGGACGTGAGCGACTACGCTCAGTACGGAAGCAATGATATATGAACATATATGCAAAATGTAAATGGATTTAAAACCTTGGTAAAACAGTCTGATCAAGGGCTCTAGTACCGTGATGGATAGCTAGTCCACGGGGTACTCGTATACTCCCCTATCACTGTAGCGTCATCCCCGTTGTCGCGGCGTCTCCTAGTGATAGACAAAACCATGGGGGCTGAGCCTTCCCAATACACTCGACTCACCTCTCACGAGATGCAGTCTGGTATAAAATCATGCATGTGCTAAAGCAGTAAAACATGGTATAAACAAAGCAAATACAAATGCAACATATAAGATCATATATCATGTTGGTCATCTCAGTCAGTACTTAAATACCTCACTAAGGCAGTTCCTAGAAGCATCCATCTAGGTTCCAAGCCTATCATTCAGTACTACAACTCTACAATGCAAAATACCGTCACTAAACATGCTTTAAAAGCCTTAACTAAGCTAATAGATACTCCCTAATAATTTTAGGAATCCAAAGCTATACCTGCATGCGTCCGATGTCAGCCCGCTGATGGCGACAGCCCCAAAACTTAGGCACAGCTCCGCTACTATTCCCGTAACGCCTTGCCACTTTCGGCCCTTCAGTAGGACGCCTAGAATGTCCTTAAAAGCTAAAAGACTAACTTAAAGAAAATAAGAGAGGAAAAAGTGCAATTTGAAAATGAGCTCGACACCCCCTTATATAGATGGAGATCGGAGCGTCCGATCTCGACAGAGCCTTCGAACTTGGAACAATGGTTCCGATCTTGTTCGGACCTTTCGAACTGTATGCGGAGCCTTCGATCTCTCCGAAGACTCGGGACCCCTTTTTGGTTATTTCAAGTATTCTTGAACAATTTTTCAACTCCTTAGTCTCGTTAAGAAATCTCTTAATCATGTTTTACTTAATCTAAACATGATCACATGATTAATTATCACTTAATCATTAATTCTGATATGGGTCACTACACACTCTCACATTCATGATCCATAATTTTCATTCAAAAATTTTAATTTAAATAAATTTCCAACAGTTATTTATATATACAATCTCTTTATATATTTTATTGTGTTCCTAATTTAATATGCAAATTCTTTTTTTTCTTTAATTTTTTATATCTCGTCAACAGTCTATGCCTCTATGGAATAAATAGGTCTCTAATTAAAATTATTTCAACTAATTGGCATATATATGTTCATGAAACAAATTAGGGTTGTAAACAAATCGAACCGGTTCGCGAGCTTTTCTAGTCGGCCCGATAAATATTTGATTCGTATTCGAACTTATCGAACTCGAGTCGAATCCGAACATGTTCGAACTTTTTTTCGAGCCGAGCTCGAGCTAAAATTATTTTGTTCGATAGTTCGTGAATAGTTCACGAACTTTAATATTTTATTAATATAATAAATATATATACATTTCGAACCTTTTCGGACATTTCGAACTTTTCGAACCATAAAATCCGAGCAATAGTTTGAATAGTTCACGAATATGTTCGAATATTTCGAGTCGAACTCGAACTCAAACTTCATTTCGAGCCGAGCTCGAGTCAAAATATTTGAAATTTTCGAGCTTCAAATCGAGGTCGAACTCGAATATACTTAATTCAAGCCAAATTCGAACCTTAAAATTTTCCATTATTCGTCTCGATTTGATTCGTTTGCACCCCTAAAACAAATGAAGATAATGGTTGCGCCTCTTCTAATTACGACATATATATAAACTCTCGAGCTTTGTGATTGAGTACATTTTTATTCGAATATGGAATCGAAACTTCTTCAAATTTCAAGTTCTCGAACCACTTCTTTTCTCAAATACATGATCGGAAGAGGCGTAGCAAGGAAATTTTTGGACCCTCGCTGACTGGCCCCATAAAAAAAATAACGTAAAATTAAAATATTATATTCAAAGTCTAATTTATAATCGAGAAACATTTAAGTTGAAAATCTAAAAGACGACATTAGACCTGTCAACTAGGTCCGAGCCGTCCTGCCCGCCTCGGCCCACCAACCTCTCTTGTGGTTCAATCCGCCAAAAAATAAAAAATTTAAAAAAATTGAAAAAAACATGGAATTATAATAATATATAAAGAATTATATATGATATACATGTTTAAAAATTCACTAACCATACATAAATCATTATAAATAATATAAATTTTTAAAATTAATCAATTATACATAATTTATTATAAATCATATAAATTTTTTTATAGTTTAATAAACATATATAAATCATTTAAAACTTATTAGTTATACATAAAATATTTAAATTACTAATTATTTAATAATTTTAAAAAAAAATTAAAAACAAATTGGGCGGGCCGACCCAATGATCAAAGAGGTCAGCCCGTTTAGGCCCACTTCTAAAGGGGTTGTCACTAGCACAACCCAACCCACCATTTTTTAATGGCAGTGCGGGTTGATCCGATGGACCCAACCAGAATTGACAGCTCTAGACGACATAGAATAACTGAGCCTCAGATTACTTTTAACTTCTTTTTGAATGCAATGGGCAGGAAATTAGGTATGAGTTGACTCTTAAATAACTTGGTATGTATAAAAAATAAGTTTCACATATATAATATATTAAATTTGCCCTTCAATATTCATATCATTACCATATACCCAAAAATAAAAATATGATATTTCAAGTAATAATGGAGAACATCATGAAAAAATTCACATGTGAAACTACTCAAAAAAACATCTCATTACCAATAATCAAAAGCGGAAAAGAATAACTTTGAAATGCAACAAGAAAAATTTATAAATCTTACTAGTGAATCACATGAAAACACACACGATTTCCATTTTGTAATGTAGAAAATGCAAAAATGACTTAAAAATCGTACAAACTAAAAGAAATCATTTCCACAAAATATGAGAAATTAGTTCACTTCACAATTATTTTCAAGAACCCACAATTGCTACGTCAATGAAATCAAGCCGTTTATAGACAACCAAATTTAGTTTAGAGAAACACAAAATTCCAGATAAAAATTGAACTTCTAGAGCGAGTGGGTAGAAAACTGCATGGGAAAATGACATCAAGAATGGGATGTGTTTCCACAACTTTTGTTTTCTATGAAAAAACCATCAGTTTCTGATCTAAGAGCCTCAATCTTAACAATTTGGGCTAAGGGCTCATCGGCTAAATTAAAGGAGGTTTAAAGGCTATAGAACAAAAAATATTTTGCCAAAAAAAAAAAACACACACACATACACACACAAACACACATGCACACACACACAAACGCGAACACGAAGGATATTGATATCCAATACATTCGTTAAATAATAATGTAGCTGATTTATTAAAAAAAAGGCATCTGAGTTTTTTTTTTGTTGTCCCCTTTTTTCAGGTTTTTCCGAAGAGTTTTATTGAGAAGAGTTTAAAGTGAGAATTATTATATCAATAAATATCTAAAGAATAAACACTTTTTTTTTTTGCACAAACTCAAATGAATTTGGTATTATGAATTTGAAATTCTTAGCTTCAAATCCATCAATTCAAATGTAATTTTAGTTTAATGTAAGTTCTTAATAGGTTGTGTTTGTATTTGAGGATTTGAGTTTAAAGGAGTATTTGGATGAAGGATTTGAAATAACTCTATATTCTGATTGATTTGAAATGCACAAAAATGACTCCAAAATTTATTAGTTGGAAATTTTAAATACATAATTCTTTACAATATATATATATATATATTGGATATTATGACTCTCAGGACCGACTAGGATGGGGAGTGATTGTCTGTGCCAAGAGTTATAGCCAGTTTGATTAGAGAAGTTAGAGGCCAAAAGTACCTTTTTTAAAAAAAATAAAAATAAAAGCACTTTTCTTAAAAGTGTTGCGTTTGGTTACAAAAGTCATTTAAAAAAATACATAAAAAATTGCTTTTTTAAAAGCTAGAATTTCTAGCTTTTTGGGCTTTTGCTTCTATCTATAATTTAAATAAAAACACTTTTTCAATATTTATCCAAACACCAAAATGGCTTCTGCTTATTTAAATAAAAGCACTTTTAAAAGCTGAACTTATTTAAGCACTTTTTTAAGCTTCCAGCTTCGGTATCCAAACTGGTCCTTAGTACGGATAAGGAGCGGCTCCTTACAGATATCTAGGCATAGGGAAACATGAATGAATTGATCTCGCACCATGATGAGAAAGATTCCAAAACTGTGCAAGTATGAGACTGTACATTCGATGAAGACTTAAAAGATTTTATAGGTACTACTCATATCATCAAAGTGCATATTTTTTTCGAGAAATCATAACTTAAAAACTCCAAAGTTAAGTGTGGGTGCTTGACTTGGAGGAGCAATTATGGGGTGGATAAATCATTGAGAATTTTTTGTTGATATAGTGGGAGTCTAGTCATCAACTCTATAGCGTACAGTTAGTATCAGAGCCGACCTCTTCTAGTATGGTGTGGTTCATCCCGGATTGATATATTGGAGACAGTAGTCAAAACTGAGACATTACAGTTGATATCAGAACCGAGCGAAAGCTGGCAGGTGGTGGGGAGTGATCTCTTGTGTCAAGAGGTAGCATGAACAAGAAGTGGTTCCTGACAGACTTTTATATAAAGGAGAACATGAATGAACTGATCTCACGCCCGAATGAAAGAGATTACTAGATTGAGCAATTAAGTATGAGACTAGCTATACAATTGAGGAAAAATTAAAAGATTTGATATGTTCATATTAACAAAGTACATCATCTTTTCGAAAGCTCATAACTTAAAAACTCCAAAATTAAGGTAGTGTTAGAAGAGCTTTTAGAAGCTCTCTCAAATACTGTTTAAGTGCGCGTGACTTGGTTGAATTACGAGATGATGATCCGCTGAGAAATTTTTTATTGTGAGAGGATTTGAGGACATAAGCACGTTAAAAAAGTTTATGTTAATATGATAAGGACACTCAACAAATCTGAGATGTTGCAGATACATTTGTGGAAATATATTATTCCTTAAAATATATTTTATTATATATTGACATATATCATGTAAAAATTGTTCACGGATAAAATATTAATCATAGAGTGGAGGAAAGTATTCATGATAACATTGTAAATAATAATTTTTTAAGAAAGAATTAATAAATTTTGTATATTATACTCAAAGCATAATGAATAAATAAATCATTTTCGTCAAAGTCGGATCGATATCCCACCACCCTATGATCCATATATAAACTTTGATCCAACTAGCTAGCTTGCTATGTTGCACTGCGTGCCAATTTTTCAACTGCAAAGTACTACGTATGATCATTCGGGAAAACGTCACAATTTCCATTATGATCGTCCTTGTGTTAAATATATAAGATTTTTTGTTAGTTCGGATTAAGAAAATCAATATAAAAAAAAATAGAAGAAACAAACAAAATTTACAAACAAACTCTTCATTTTATCCATATTATTTAATTCATTTAAAATAGTTTCACGTTTTCTAAAATTTAGTCAGTAGAAATATACTATTAAAAAATACGATGACGACGATAATAAAAATAATAATAATAATTTCTTTACTAAATATAGAAAGTTGACATTATATATGGATAAATTTTATTAACTATCATTTTTTATTTATTTTTTATTACATTTTATTATTTATCCAAATATTATTTATCATATCACACGAACCAAACAGTATCATAGAGAAATAAAGTTGACTATATATGTGGAACAAGACGGAGAAAATATTAATTAATTATGTATATATATATATGTGTGTGTATGTATATAAAGTTGTCTATGTATGTGGAACAACCGAAAAAAGAAAACATGTCACATATATATTTATGACGGATGAAATATTAATTATGTCATATTTAAAGTCGAATGGATTTTAAAAATAAAAATAATCAAGACATTAATTTTTTTAAAATAAAAAAGAAACATCGAAATGCAAAATTTAATTGCTTTATTTGACTATTCCAAAGCACACTGAACTTCTATATATATATTCTTCATCCTCCACAGACCACAGTGTATCTTACATAAAATCTCAAATATTATATCTACTAAAAGATACTCAAAGAGGGAGTGATGGCACAGTTCAAGGTAAGCAAATTGTTTATCCTTTACTCATTTATTCATGCGATTGTGGTGTCATGCCAAAGGCCTCAGCCCGTAGATACATGGTTTCGAAACCTACACAACGTGCCCAAAACCGCGGTGATCGAGGTGTACGGTCAAGACGTTTTCGCCGGTCCTAAACAAACAGATTATGAAATAGCTAGATCTAGCATCACTTCGACTTCACCAACGACATCATTCGGCCAACTTTTTATGGCGGATGACTTATTGACTGCGGGACCTGATCCGAATTCCCAAGCGGTTGGCCGGGCGCAAGGGTCGATTGGTTACGCGGACCTGAATGAACCATCATTATACTTGAGTGGCAGTTTTATCTTCACCGGAGGTCCGTATAATGGCGGTGTGATAAGTGTGTTAGGACGGGATCCATTGCTGGATAATGCTCGAGAGTTATCGATTGTTGGAGGTGCCGGAGTTTTTCGATTGGCGCGAGGTATTGTTGTAGCCACCACGTACATGAATATCAACGCAACCGGTTATGCTATTTTCAAATATACTTTCTATGTTACTTATTTTTTAACACGGCATTGATTGTAGCACTGTTATATGAAATATATATATGTAAGCGAGAGCAAAATAATGGATTTTAAATAATAATGTGGTTTTTTTTCCTTCGATACAAGGAAAATCATGTCACTTATACATGGTGAAGTTACATGCGAGCATATTATATATACAATCTCTTTATATAGTTGATTGCATGTGTTCCTTCACTTTTTTTTTTATATCTCCTCCTCAGTCTATATATGGAATAAATAATTTTTTATGCATAACTCGAGTACCAAAAAATAGTGGATCATGTGAGTTTCACACAGTCTGATCATCCGCAATTTAAGGTGCAGGGTTTTTGTGAGCGACTATAGAACCTTAATAATGTATTTTATGTCAAGTATTTATTTTTTAATACTTGACTTAAAAGACACCGCCAGGTTTTTGTGGCTGCCCACAAAACTTGCACCCTAGGATAAAAGTGATCAAAATTAATATATATATATATATATATATATATATATATATATTGTTTAGTTTTTATATTTAGTTTTTGAAAGGAATTTTACTTCTTGATATTTTCGGCCCTTAATTAATTGGATATGATCTTGAAGAGAATTCGATTTCTTTGATCTCGAAGGTTCACTGATTATCTCAAGGTAATGAAAGAAAAGAAGGATGTGAAAGGTGCACAAACTCCAAAATTCCCTAAACTACCTACTTCAGAGATGCCTCAAAAACTTGCTGCTACTCGGGGATCTCGACAAAGGTATGAAGGTAAGGTTCAGTCCTCAAGTAAAAATTTTGATAATGTTCAATGCAGGGAATGTAAGGGATATGGCCACTATGCTTATGAATGCGCAAATCGCCTTCGGAAAGGTATGAATGTTTCTCTGAGTGATGATGATTCGAAAGAAGAACAAGAAAAGGTTGAACAGGCAGATCTCATATCTTTTACTGCTTTACTGGAAAGTAAGAAAAATTTTCAGATCAATCTACTCGGTGTTGGCTCCGGTGTTGCAACACCTGGATGCAACACAGTTCAAAAATCTGTTTGTTTTGTTGCTTCTAACCTTGATAATTCCAGTAATCATGAAGAACAGGTAGCTGATCCTTATACTCTGGAAGGTATTCAAAAACTCTATGAAGAGTTGTACTGTGATTGGAACAAGAGGAATCAGTTGAACACAACCCTTACAAAAGAGAATACTGAATTAAAAGCTGTTGTGGCTAGATTGGAAATTCTCATGAGTAAGAAAGATCTGGAATTAGGGTTGCTGAATTCTGAACTTGAAAGAGCAAAAACAACACTTGATAAATTTAATTCCAGTTCAAGCAAACTTGATTCCATTTTGACTATGGGTAAGAATGATAAGTTTGGTCTTGGTTTTAAAGAAAGTGTTTTTGAAACTGGTGAATCTTCCAAAACACCAGTATTTGTGAAGGAAGGTAATGATTCCTTGAACCATCCTTCAACTGCTTCGAAAGGTAAGAAACCCATTGTTGAAAAGAATGTTTCTGTTCCTAAGCCAAAACAATGGAAGCGTCCTTTTGTATGTCACTATTGTCTCAAATCTGGTCATATCAGGCCTTTTTATCGAAAGCTGAAGAATGACTATGTGTTGTGGGAATCTAAGCAAGTGTTTCCCCCCCGTGTTGCCCAACACCAAGACCAACACTGGCAGAAAGAGGCCCACTATGAAGAAAGTTTGGATACAAAATTCTGATGTTAGATGTTTTGTTATTTATATTTCCTTGAAAGCTAACTCTGCAGGTAATTGGTATTTTGATAGTGGAAGCTCACGACACATGACAGGCTTGAAAGATCACCTCACGAACTACATTGAACAAAATGGTGGTAGAGTGACCTATGGAGGTGGTGTAAAAGGAAGAATTGTTGGCAAAGGAACACTCAATATGGAAGGGTTTCCAAAGCTTCATAACGTCTTACACGTTGAAGAACTTAATACAAACTTAATTTCAATTAGTCAACTGTGTGATGATGACTTGCATGTGAAGTTTGATAAGAATACTTGTGAAGTTTTTGATAATTCTAATCGTTGCGTTATCACAGGTACAAGATCAGTTGATAATTGCTACCAACTCGGTGAAGAATTGGCATGTAGACACTCAAAGGTTATGAGTTTAGTCTATGGCACCAAAAACTTGGCCATGTGAATTTCAAGACCTTAAAGAATCTGAGTAAGTTTGAAGCTATCAGAGGTCTTCCAAATCTAAATTCTGGTGTTCCATATGTTTGTGGTGCATGCCAAAAAGGTAAACAAACCCGTGTTGCGCATCCCGTGTTACAACACTGTGGGACAACACGATGTCTTGAACTTTTGCACATGGATTTGATGGGTCTCATGGAAGTCGAAAGCTATGGAGGTAAAAGGTATTCTTTGGTATGTTTTGATGATTTTTCTCGTTTTACATGGGTAAGGTTTCTTAGAGAAAAATCAGATACTTTTGATGTTTTTAAGAAGTTGTTTACCAAGATTACTAACCTACATACTTTGACTGTAGCAAGGATCAGAACTGGAATTTGAGAACTCATCTTTTTCTTTTTTGTGTGATAAGAAGGGCATCTCACAGGAGTTCTCTACCCCAAAAACTCCTCAACAGAATGGAATTGATGAAAGGAAGAATAGGATGTTACAGGAGATGACTAGGGTGATGATGAGCTCAAAAAATATCTCCATGAGATTTTGGGCAGAAGCATTAAACACAGCATGTCATATTTCTAATCGTGTGTATTTGAGAAGCGGTTCTTTGATGACTTCCTATGAAATCCTCATGGGAAAGAGACCAAATCTCACTTATTTTCATATCTTTGGTTGTGTTTGTTATGTTTTGAATGATAGAAATCACCTAGTAAAATTTGATTCCAAAAGTGATAAGTGTTTGTTCCTAGGTTATTCTACAAATAGTCGTGCATATAGGATGTATAACCTTAGAACCAGAACAATTATGGAATCTATTAATGTTGTTTTTGATGATGGTGCAGATCTCAAAGGAAAAACTGCTGAAGATGATATTGAAGGCTTGCTGGAAATTTCTCCCGAAGAACACAGTGTTGTCTCGGATGTTACAACACCAAACACAACACTGGTTCCTTCAGAAACTGTCCATGTGGAAAATTCCCAAAATAATGAGGAAGCTGAGATGATTACTGAAAAGGAAATACTAAGCAAGATACAGAAGAATCATACATCATCACAGATTATTGGAGATGTTCATGGAACAAGGCAAACCCGAGCTAAGGACAAAGTTGACTACCGCAAGATGGTTAGGTTAGTATGCAGAGTTTCGTGTACTCACAGGTAATGCATTCCTGTTTTGTTTCCAATATTGAACCCAAGAATGTCAATGATGCTTTGAATGATGAATTTTGGGTAAATGCCATGCATGAAGAACTTGATCAATTTGTCCGAAATGATGTCTGGTTTTTAGTTTCACCTCCTGATCATGGTAATGTCATTGGTACAAAATGGATTTTCAAAAATAAAACCGATGAATCAGGAAACATCATTAGGAAAAAAGCAAGGTTGGTTGCTCAAGGGCATACGCAGGTTGAGGGGGTTGATTTTGATGAGACCTTCGCTCCTGTTGCCCGCATTGAGTCAGTCTGACTATTGCTAGCAATTGCATGTCATATGGATATAAAACTTTACCAAATGGATGTGAAGAATGCGTTTTTAAATGGTATTTTAAATGAGGAAGTGTATGTGAAGCAACCCAAAGGCTTTGAGGATCCACACCACTTGGATCATGTTTACAAGTTGAAGAAGGCACTCTATGGCTTGAAGCAAGCTCAACGAGCATGGTATGGTAGGTTGACCGAGTATTTGCTCGAAATTGGCTTCAAACGAGGTGAGGTTGACAAAACCCTTTTTATTCAAAAGGCCAAAGGTGAAATTCTTATTTGTCAAGTCTATGTGGATGACATTATCTTTGGTGCCTCTTCTCAAAAGCATGTTGATAGTTTTGTTGGATGCATGTCTTCTACTTTTGAAATGAGCATGGTAGGAGAGTTAACTTTTTTCCTTGGACTGCAAGTTAAGCAATCAAATGATGGGATTTTTCTTTGTCAAAGTAAGTATGCAAAGAATTTGATAAAAATGTTTTGCAAAGAGAATGTTAAGAACATGAAAAATCCAATGGGTTCGAGTGAAAAATTGAGAAAAGACAATGTTGCGGCTGGTGTTGACAACACCATGTATCGCAGCATGATAGGGAGTCTTTTGTACTTGATTGCTAGTCGTCCTGATATCATGTTCAGTGTATGTTTATGTGCTAGGTACCAATCTGATCCAAAAGTAACCCATTTAAAAGCTGTTATGAGAATTTTAAAATATGTTTCGGCTACATTGGATTTGGAATTGTGGTATACGAGGGAAACTAACACTAACCTTGTAGGTTTTAGTGATGCTGATTGGGCTGGTGATGTGAACGATAGAAAGAGCACTACGGGTGAGTGTTTTTACCTTGGCAATAATTTGGTTTCATGGTATAGTCGTAAGCAAAACTGTGTGTCACTTTCGACTGCTGAATCTGAATATGTGGCAACCGGAAGTTGTTGTTCACAACTTCTTTGGATGAACCAAATGATTGAAGATTATGGTTTTAAGAGTGAACCCCCAATTGTTTATTGTGATAATTCGAGTACTATTGATATATCAAATAATCCAATTCAACACTCACGCACAAAACACATTGACATTCGTCATCACTTTATTCGAGATTTGGTAGAAAAAGATATGATTCGAATGGAGTTTTTTGGAACCAATAACCAATTGGCAGACATTTTTACTAAAGCATTAGATCATGAGAGATTCTCAACTCTTTGGAGGTCTCTCATCATGTGTGAATTATAATCCTTTACGTGTGTTGTCCGCGGTGTTACAACACTACCGACAACACTGTTGTTTTTTCTTGTCATGCATTTTTAGGATTTTAAGCATTTTGCACTCACTCTGTTATGTGTAGTGTTTAAATCTCTGTTTCATTGATTCAATCAATGCCAAGTTTTTCTGCAAAAAAATTTTTGAAATACACTGGCCCTTGCAAATCGGACTCTGACTAAACCACTAAGTAGTTGAGGGATGTACGTGTATTCCATGTTCTTGTCCCATGTGAACGGTGGTTTTGAAAATTCAGTGTTCAGCTTTTTAATAAAATTTGATGACCAATGTCATATGTACAAGCTTTATAAATAATCGGAAGAAAATGGAAAAAGCTACCTATTTGAGTCCAATGAAGACTGTTCTTTTAGTGTGCAGGCTACCACTTCTGGAATTGTTTCTAAATCAAGGGTAATCAAGTGTGTAAGTCTCAAATGCTTTTTGAAAAACTATGGTGTTGATGATGTTGGCAACATGAGAGGCAACACTACACTTGTCAACATATTGTTTGCTTGTGATTGCATTTTTATTTTATGTTACACTCTGTTTAGGCATAAAATAGGTCATGCATATGTATTTTTTTTAAAAGGGTTCTATTTTTGGGTAAGGTTCTCAATAGACGAATTTTGATGATTTACCCTATTTACTAAAACTTAAATTTTTGTGATTTATTTTTGTTTCAGTGGAGTTCTGCCGATGTGGAGTTAATTCTGAAAGATTTGGGATGAAATATATATCTTGGATTATTGCCTTATTTATGGGATTTTATCTCTTAAATCTCGGCTTTTAAAGTTCTGGCCATTTAGGAAATTTACCGTTAGTAACTTGGGGAGATAAGGGATCAGGATAATTATGAGGTTGTTAGAGGGAAAATGTTACCGTTTTGTGATAGGATTCTTATATATTTGGTTTTCTTTTTATCGGGTGTTATCTTCTTCCTGATTTTCTCATTACCCGATTGAGTTTTCTACAAACCCTACCCTTCTCTCACTCTCAAATTTTATTGCAATGGCAGGCTTTGATCCTCAAGACATTCGAAGCGAGATGGGTCATAAAGAACCCAATGTTGCTGCCGGTGTTACAACACCGGAAATCCCATCCACGGCGTCTTCTCTGCCGATTGTTCCAGTTCCCATGGAACCCGTTCCACTTGCTGTTCTTATGTCGGGCGAACCTGGGAACGCCATTGATCTCGAGAATCCACCGGATTTTTCTGTCTTGAATCGTGTAAACCCTCATCCACCGATGGCTCGCCGATCGAAGAGGCAAGCTGGGTATAACCCTGATTTTACCCAATCTAAAAGGTTTTACAAGGGTCCTCGCATATCTATGGCTGAAGAAGATCGCAGCTCTGGTGATGATTCTGATGATGCCAACTATGAATTTGTGGCAATGAAGAAACCCTCTGGTTCTGCTGTTGCCTCTGCCTCCGCTCCGATCATTGAATCTGCTTCTGAAAGCGATGATTCAAACTCTTCTGATGGTGTTCCTCCTAAGGACACTCTTGCAGCTACTGTTCCCTAAGAAAGTGCTGTTTTTGATGAAGATGCCACCTTGGCACAAATTTTGGAAAGCCTTAAGCAAGGAAAGGCCTCCTCGTCTGTTCCTCCTTCTGTTTATCTCTCTGATGATGAACCTGACACTGAGATAATGGAGGAGTTTGCTGCAAACAAAGCCCATCAAGCTAATTATTCTTCCTCCTCTTCCTCCTCTGCCAAGTCTGATGTTGTCTCTTCTGATAAGAGTGCTGATATTGGAGATGAAGAAGACTCTGAAGATATTTTCACCATGGATGCTGATGAAAACCCTCTGGACCAAGAGGTTGTGTCTACTGATGATGCCCGTGTTGCTGTTGGTGTTGACAACACCACGTACAATACTGTTGATGAGGACTATGACATGGATGCTTCTCATTCCATCATGTTTTACTCTGGTGATGCTGCTGCTGTTTGGCCTCTCTTCGCTCATAGAGGTCTACTGGATGAGAGGAACATTGATGTACTCTCTTATGATAGGTATAATTTGATTGATTTTTTGAAGCTTAGACAGCTTTACTCTACTGTTGTTGTTGTGATACCCTACTGTAAGAGGGTAATTCTGGAATTCTATGCCAACCTGACCACAAGCATTGAAGATCCAGAGTCTGCAAAGTATGGTTTGGTTTACCTTCGGGGTCGGCTGTTCGAGTTTACTCCAACCGTGATCAATTCACTCTATTCCACCCCCAATGTTGATGAAGGACCCCATCCAGATGTTAATGAAGTTATCTCTGTATTTACTGGTGGGTTGGTCAAGAAATTCTCTGACCATTTTTCTGCAGCCAAGTTGATTTCATTTTATTCGGTCCTTCACAAGATTGCTGTGAGGAATTGGACGCCTTCCTCAAACTCTACAGTAATCACACGGCCACAGGCGTTCATTCTGTATGTGATATGGACTGGGAGTCTTTTCAATTTTGGAAAGCTGGTATTCAAGACTATACTCCAGTTTGCTGATGGAGGACTCAAATCTACTAAGCTGCCTTTTCCATCTTTAATTTATGGCATTTTGGAATCTCAGGCTTTCATCCACAATATCACAGAAGATCTCACTGATCAACCTGAGATTTTGAAGTTAGCAGCTGGACTTCTCAAGGGAAATCGTGTTCTGGATTTGCCCTGGACTGCTACTTCTACCCCTGCTGCTGAAGCTGCTGGTGTTGCACCCGGTGTTGCCAACACGGGTGACAACACTGAAGAAACAGTGCGTACTCCTACTTCTTTGGAATTCACCACTGCAACTATTCAGCTGCTGATGACTCGTGCTGAAGAAAAGATTGCTCAAGAACGGGAAGATATTGCCTTCTACAGCATGGTCTTGGTTGATTGTCGGAGACAACATGGCATTTCTGGCCAAACAGGGGGATATAATAGTGCACAAGCTGAAGCTGGTCCATCTGGGACTAAAGATGATGAGGATGAATCTACTGATCAAGAGGGATCCGATAGTGATCAAATTTAGATTTTGCTTCTTCTCTCATCTTTGCTTATTTGTTTAATTTTGATCTTAATATAACTATTTTCTTTTGCTCTAGTTACGTGCCTTAATTTCTCAGATATGTGTTAACTAGACTAACATCTTCTACCCCACTTATGCTCTGATATATGAATTAAAGAATCTCATGTGTTATTGTCTATGTTATCCACCGTGTTACGACACGGGGGGACAACACTTCAGGGAAAGACTTTAAAATTCAGGGGGAGAAGATTTTTAAACTCAGGGGGAGTTTATGATTATCTCATACTTGTGCAATGTTTTATCCAGAAATCAAAAAGGGGGAGATTGAAAGGAATTTTATTCCTTGATATTTTCGGCCCTTAATTAATTGGATATTATAAGATTTTTCTTTCTAGACAAGATAAAATATTTGGTAAATATTCTGTGTCTATCTCGTATATGTTAAAGATATATTTTCCAAAGTTAAATATTGTCTTGATAAGGTGATTATTTGATATAATACAATTCGATATTATCAAGATTTTATTTGCAAGATTTGATAGAGTTTATTTCCTACTAAAAGATAGTTGCTTATTCTTGTAGCACTCTATCTAAGAAAATCTTCAAGATTTGAATGTTAATCTATAAAAGGGGATTTCACGCACAAGATGAAAAGTGACTTCAGACGATAATACACTGCGCATACTCTGAAGAATTCTGTTGAAGAATTTTAAGAACTCTGAAGCAAGGTTTGCAACCATCGTTGTTGCATGTCCCCGTGTTGCCTTTCGTGTTGAAGACATCAGAAACAACACTGTGGGAACTGTGTTGTTGAATATCTTTTTTGTCTCTTCAATTTAGGCTACGGGAGTTGCATCCAATTTCTTTTATACTCTGTTGTATTTTAGAATGCAAGTTTGATTTTTTAACCTGTTGAGAAATTTAGGATTTAATGATTTTTCGTAAAATTACTAGGATTACTTTGTAAGACTGATCTTACGTTTACTAGTAATATTTAGCCCTAAGGCACCCGCACGAGTTTTATACTCGTGCAAAATTAATTACTTTGTTTTATTTACGCTTTAAATTTCCGCTGCACTGTGTTGTCTGTGATGTTACAACACAAACGACAACACTGTCTATTTTACATAACCAACTACGTAGACCGTTTCTTTCAGTTTTATTTTTATTTTTTACTAATATACTCCTATTAATTAAGTTTTTAAAAACGTACAATTATTTTTTTTAATAAATTAAATATGGATGAAATGTTAAGTTTGTATGTAAATTTATTTGTTTTTCTAATGATCTACTTAATCTATGTGAAAAATAAACAAGTTTATTTCTTTGAGATGCAAGGAGAAAAATATGATTTTCTTAAGAGTGTAAATTATTATTATAATATGATTTTCTAACCAAGATTTATTCTCGTTGCGCGCACTTAGAAATCAAGATAATGGTAATCAGAAACACGAAAAGTGATTTTGGTAATGTTTGGGAGAGCTTCTAGGAAATACTTTTCAGTCTTTCGTTAACAAAATTTCACAATGTTTGGGAAAACTTTTAAGAAGTACTTCTCAGCCTTTCGTTAACAAAATTTTACAAAATTATGAAATTTTATTAACAAAAATCTGAGATGTGCTTCCTATAAGCTTTCCTAAACAATGTCTTAACATCCCTCATCATTATGAGAATTCAGTCCTCAAAACTTAGACAGTTTTTCAGAAAAAAAAAAAACAAAAAACAAAAAACCAAATAAATGGGTATTAACATTGTCCGACTCTCAAAGTTCTAGAGAACTAGAGTTTTTGACCGATAATTGAGAAAATATCATAAAAGATGACTTGACATATTCATAGATTTTTAAAGAATTTTATGAGTCTTGATACACGTCTCAATAAATAATATTTAAATAGTAGTTAAATATGATTGAGCTCAATTTTATGGGCTAAACAATTAAATTGGGTCGTTCTGAGATTTTCAGTTCTTTTATTTGGTGGGTGAACCGATGTTATAGCCTAATACGGTGGGATTAAAAATCTATGGCCCTTAAGAGAAAACTATTGATGTTAATAATGTCATAAACAAATATAATTGGTGTAACAAAAAAATGTCACCTCGGGTGTTCGATCTAGTGAGCCAACTGCCAATCTTCAATTTTTCAACGTTTGGGTCGGCATCAATGAATTGGGTCAGGCCTGCAAATAGAACCATCAATTTGGATTAAGTTTGTTGGGTCGACTGCTCGTCACACAAATTTAGTAGGATGAGTTGAAAATTTTTTTCAACTCAACTAAAGGTATCCTCTAAGTGGATCAACTTGCGCGGGTTGCAGGCTTAGGCAGGCCAACCCGGTGTGGGCTTGCGTTGGCTCCCTGGCCTGGAGAAAATTTTTTTAATTCTTTTTTAATTTTATGGTGATATATGTACTTTTTATGAAATTTTGTGATTTTTTTGTATTAATTATTTTATATAAAATTTACATATTTGAAATCAATAATTAGAAATTTTATTAATATGTTTATAATAATATTTATTTATGAAATAAAATTTACAATTAATTATAATCATTTTTTATTTTTATTTATTTATTTTTATTTGTAGTGAGTCAACCCGCTGGCCAGCCCGCCAACCCGCAACCCACTTGGTTTGGGTTGAGTTGACGATTTTCAGCCCACCATGATGGTGGATCGGCCCGCCCTCAACTGGCTAAACGGTGGGCTTTCGGTGGATCGGTCCACCATAGATTGACCCGTCTGACAGCTCTAGCTACCTGCATAGCCAAAGTGAGGTTAGAGGTGCGAGAGATGTACCAGAATACCGAATTTTTTGGTATGGGTTAGAGGTGCGAGAGATGTACCAGAATACCGAATTTTTTGGTATGGTAACTGCATAGAATTTGAAATTTTTGATACCGCGATATCAAAATACTGAAATAATATATAATATTTTTAAACTGAAAAATATAAAGTTTTTTCTTTAATAAAACGGTATATATCATACCAAAATATCGGTATACCATAAAATTTTTGTGTAATCGATATTCTAGTTCAAAAGTTTTGGTACAATATCTATATAAAATTTTATTATGCCGTAATATTCGATACGATATACGATTTTCGGCGTAATATACCACCTTTTGTAAAGTTTAGATTGTTTTGTTGCCACCCTTCAATCTACTCGGGTCGAGTATATTTACACATTTCTCAGCTTTTCTTGGGGAGTTGTTCTGAGATAAGGATTAAGGATTCCTAATTAGGATCGATTCGATCGGAACACACTTATACTTTAGGGGCATCAATAATCATTCAATTTAATCGAACAATTAAACAAATCATAATTGAGTCAGGTAACACATAAATAATATGTTAACATACGGCTATATCATAAAAACAATAATGAAATGACCCGTAAGTTTATGTCGGAAATAATACAAAATAGGGTTATTTCAATCAAATACTCGAAAGTCGAAACGAATCCGGAGCAGGAAGCAACCGGTGTCCGTGTTTCAGCTGGTAAATTCGAGTTATAATCCCTCTCATTTTTAGCCTTTCTTTTTTGGCATCAATGACCTAGCAACTAAATAAGATTGTGTTTGGATAAAACTATTGGTTTATATTTAATGACTCCAATTACTGTGTATTTGAATATATTATTGCAACTAAAAGTGGGTTATTAAATTAAATACTAAATAATTGGACTCTCTCGTAGATATAAAAGAAATTATTTACCAAAAACTTTATTTGGATTTACCCATTACGATTTATCTAATTAGTGTAGTTTTCATACTATTACGTTGGTTGAGAAGTTTATCTAATTCTGACAAAGAGAGCGGTTATTGACTTTAACGTCATAAAAAATATATCTAACAAGCAGCACATTTATTAAAAAAATACAAATAAAACCCAAGCCCAAAACTATCTTTGCCCAAGTCAAAAGCAAAAGGCCCAAAACAGTGAAACACCTCCATGACCAAAAGGCCCAAATCTTTAAAGGGAGTAATTTTATTCGTGACTTGGAAATAAAATAATGAACGATGTAAACTTGTGAACCCCTAAAAAAAATATAAACTAGAGGTGTCAAAATTTTGTGATGGGTAAGGTGACTCACAACCCATTGCAACCCAGTATTAGGTGGGTGGCTCATTTTTCAGGTGGATTGAAAAAACACCTATCCAACTCAACCCATTTATTTTAGGTAACGGGATGGACCAATCCGACGGGACTTGGGGCACGCCGATCCAAAATCCACCGCAACCCACAATTAGATTGGATGGGACGAGCTGCCCAATAGGCCTAACCCATTTTGACATATCTACTAAAATTTATGCTAGCATAAAAAGAACTTACATTGATTGGAAAGGGGTTATTCTTTATGGATTAGATCTACGGATTTACACCTAAAAAAATTTCAAAGAAAAAAAAAAAAAAACTTCAGCATGCCCTGTATTGGCCAGAAGACTGAGCGTTTTTTGTTTTACAAAAAACTATAGTTTGAGATAACGATGTAAAATGTTAATACGTAACTTATAGATTTACTTATTTTCATGTTTCATTGGATTGATCTACTGAGCGGGTGGCACAAATTTTTTTTGAAATTTTTAATAAATTAATTTTCAATAATTTTGGATTAATTTGATATTAGCTCGGGTATCTCGATTCAAAAAATTAAATTATTGGAGGGCCTAAAAATCTAGCTCGGGTAAATTGATACTTCTGGCTCCGCCATTGCGTACATAGGGCTTGGAGATGTAATAATTTTCACATCTCATTTGATTTCTCGATCAAGGAAGGGTACAATTATTGCATACATCATTTTTCCTCTCGATTATTGCATTCCTTACAAATCGAACCCCATATCTTAGCTCGAATACAAATTAAAATAAGCCAGCATCTGCGCTAACCAAATTTGTAATTAAAAATAAAATTTATATTAAAAAATATAATATAAAATAAATGTAATCAAATTATGTTTATTTAGGTTAACCAATATTTTTATAAATATAATTGATCACAAAAAAATTTATTTAATCAGTTTAATTTTTTAACAGTTTAATTTTTTTATTTTGTCTCCTTAATAATTTTTTAGTTGGTCATCAAATTCGAAATTTAAAATTAAAATTATGATTTTTTGAGAAACAAAATTATCATAATAATAAATAAATAAATAAATAAATAATTTTATAATTATTAATTATATAATTAATTAAAAAATTAAAAAAAAATTGTACACGTGGTCCTGCATGTTGCAGGAGGCCACGTCAAAAGTGCTAGCAGGCTTATTTAAATTAAATTTGAATTTTTTTAAAATTAATAATAAAAAACCCCATAAAAAATATATAACTAACAAGTATAGCACATTTATTAAAAAATTTCAAATAAAACCCAAGCCCAAAACTATCTTTGCCCAAGTCTACATCAAAAATCCCTAAACACCTCTATGACCAAACATTTAAAGGACGAGTTATTTTAGTCGTGACCTGGAAATTAAAATAATGAACAATGTAAACTTCTGAACCCCTATAAAGAAAAAACTGGAGGTGTCAAAATGATTTGATGGGTACAGTTGTCTAAAACCCATTGCAACCCACATTAAGCAGGAAGTTTATCTTTTAAGGGGGTTAAAAATACTAATCCATTTATTTTAGATTGCGGTTCGAACCAACACAACAGGCTTTTGTTAATTTAATAGGTTGGGATAGGCCGACCTATAACTCACAATTAGACAGGACGAGACGAGACGAACTGGCCCAACAAACCTAACATATTTTGACACCTTCAATTAAAATTATGCTAGTATAAAAAAAATTAAATTGATTTAAAAGAAGTTATTCTTTAGTCTTTACGAATTTAATCTACTGATTTACACATGGAAAATTTTGCTAAAATTAAAGCTTAAGCAGCCGAAATCAACGCAATTTCATGCACAGATACACTAGGCATGCCATGTACTGGTCAGAAAATTGAGCGTTTTTCGCTTTATTAAAATTTATAGTTTGGAATAACGATGTAAAATGTCAATACATAGGACTTTTAGATTTATTTATTTTCACGTTTAAGCAAAGTATCGAATTCGAAACCCGGCTCATACCAACCCATACCAAAAAGATAGAAAAATAAACCTCAAGAGAGATTTAACCGACCGAGGCTTCGACCCGAACCAACTCTAAGGCCCCGTTTGGATTTGGTAGACATTTTTTTAAAAAAAAAGCATTTTTTTAAGCTATAATTTTTTGCTTTTGAAAAAGCTCTAATTTTGACTTAAAAACGTGTTTATTTAAGCACTTTTATGGTCAACCAAACACTTTATTAAATGAAAAGCACTTAAAAAAGTGATTTTTTGGCCTGGCTTTTGAAACCAAACGGGGCCTAAATAACCTTCACGAAACAAATCAATCTGATTTAGTTGATTTGAACGCGTGTATTAAATCAAAATGGTAAATCTTTTGGTTTGAGTGATAGGATAAGTAATCCATAGATAAGTAATATAATGTAAATTAAAAATAAATAAGAAAAAATAGTTAATACATTATTTGATTTGATGGATATATTATAATTTATTTGATTTAATTGATGTAAAATTATTAATTAATAAATAAATAAATAATATGACGAAAATAAGGCGAAATTTATTGTGATAAGTTATACATAGATTAATAATACATCAAACCAAACAATGTCATAGCATATTAATAAGCAAAGTCTGGTTTTTATTATATATATATATATATAAATCGAACAAAGTCTCGAGTTTGAATAATATAAATGGAGAAAAAAATAAACATCTATTGAGTGCTTGCCGCTTTCCAACATCTATAACTAATGATAACAGTGTAAGATTTTATATGTAGGGATTGGAGATGTAATTTGATATTCGTTCAATTTTTCGATCGAGCATAGACAATTATTTCATACACCAATTTTTCTCTGAATTATTACATTAATTGCTCTTATAATTAATGAGAATCGAAGTTGATATCTTAGCTCGAATACCAATTTATATATAGTTGGTAGTATTTTTTGTGCGACTCAAATTTAATAAAAAAATGTTACAGCTCAAATATTCTCATGTTTCGATTGTTCTATCCATCAAAAATAATTATTGCGCCTTCAATATTAGTCGCCAGACTATGTCATAATGGTAACCGGTAAGTTTCATACAAGCATATACAAAAACTATAATAATCACGAGTCTCACACACAAAATTAAATTATAAATAAGTTTATCAGTTTCTAAATAAAATTTCAATTTTCAACCTTCAAAGAAAGGCGCCAATTTCGACCAGCCGAATTAATTAACACATACATAATCTTTTAAAGTTTTTTATGCTTAAATAAATTCGTTTTATTAGTCATATATCTGATCAAGTTTTAATAAATATTTTGTCCACTTCGGTGTTCTTGAATGGTCTTTAATTTGGGTAATAGGAGAGTCGGTAAGAGTAGTGACATAAATTCCTTTCCACAGATAAATTCAAACCCACATTTTAAAAAAACACGATATAATAATAAAATAAGTTTGAGTCAACAATGTTACTCCAAAATTTCCCATGAAAGGACATCGTTGAGTAACCAACCAGCTTTCATTTTATCAATTCTCGATAACGAATTCTCAAAATAATAAATAATAATAATAAATAAATAAAATATGGCAATCATTAACCATTTTTTTGTACAAATATATGAGTCAGCCCTTATTAAATGTATATTGGATTCCGGCATTCAATAAAGTACGCGAGAACAATAGTTTCCTTTTTTGACTCTTAGCTTGTGGTAAGTATACTCATTTTAGTATATAATAAATTATTATAAATGGCTTCATACGACCCCTTAATAAAATAGTTTTTAAATCTAATTATTTTTAGTAAATTAGACTAAATACACATTTTACTTTTCAAAGTTATTTTATTGATTGTAAGTGTAAAAATAAATGTATATCTATTTAAAAATTGAAATATTTTTTGTTAATTTAAGTTGATAATCACTTATCATAATATAATTAATTTTAAATAAACATAATATTTTTAAAATTAATCAATAAAATAACCTTGAACATAAAATTATGCACTCCATTGATTTTAATAATGGTAGTTGGACTTAAAAGCAATTTAGATTAAGAGCAAACTTAACTTTTTAATTTGATCATATATATATATACCAATTAAGTCATTACAATAGCACATGTATATCAATTTGTCATTTTATCAATAGTTTGTGTACTAACATGAATTTTACTCTATATATCTTCTTAATGAATGGATCGTGAAATTTAAATTTAAGATTACTAATCTCTCCTTTGCAATTAAATAAAGTCATGTTTTGTTTTTTTGTTTGTCACAAATATAGACGTATATCATATTTAACAATATATGTTACCCTTTCACTGATATATTCCGTAGGACCGAACATTTATCGTTTTACCAAAAATTATAGTTGGTGGTATAGGTGCAATTCAAATCTTTTAAACCGTATAACATCCATGTTTCGATTGATCTACCCATAAAAAACAATTATTATTATCCAACGTCCTCCTATTTAATTTGATATCTTGTAATTAAATAATTGTTGGAAAGATAATAAATCATTTATATAAGCACTCATTAAATAAGGATAAAATTATAAAGTTGTGTTGAGTTCGTGTAACTCATCTAAGTCTCTGATATCAAAGTCTCAAGTATAAGATGATTTGAACTAAAGAAAATGGAAAGTTTATTGTTAATTGATATTTTAATGAATTTTTTAAATCCTTATGAAAAAAGAAACAGACCTGTCTAATTGGTTCGAAAATATATAGTATTTAACTAAAATCCAATGCCACGGTTGAACACGTCTAATGTCAAATGTTAGATATTTTTTTTGAAACTGTCAAATTTAGATGTTAGGACTTAGGAGGATTTATTACTAACAAAATAAATTTGTTGTAGACAATATTATATACCAATAGATTAAATTAACAGGTTGCTGGGCTTAAAGGGTGTATATAAAAGAACTGCTTACGTCTCATTAATTTATTAAATAATAATCGCACACATCATTGGCGTGATCGGTCAAACTTTATTTCTTAATTCTGAAACATAATCCTCCCAAAAATGTATTTGAGTGACGTCACCTATTAGATGTACATGATAATATTCACATGCGTGAGATAAACATTTGTGATCATATTGCAAGATGTATTTCACTTGTATATAGTAAATTATGTTATTTTTAATGGAAAAAATATTTTTTTTTTATCCTACATGTTTGTCCCTTTATTTGCGATTTCAGTCTTTTATGTTGTCAGATTTCAGTTTTGTCTGCTATCTTTGTTTTTTTAGTAATTTAGTCCTTTTTACGATATATATAGTATGTAGTAATTAACCCGACTCCTGTTTAAATAATTAAAATGTCTAAGCATGTTTAAAGTATTAAAACATAATTAAGAAGTCTTTATTTGGGAAAAATAAGTAGAAAATCGGTTTTAAGACGTTCGAAAATAATCCAAAAGGCATCAAGGGTCCGAGTAGTTCGGAAGGTCCGAACTTGGGCTAGGTCGCTAGGATAGTTTGGAGGGTTCGAACAGTTCGGAGGTAGATGGTGTAGTTCGGAGGCACCGAGACAGTTTGGAAGGTCCGAACTCAGATCGGAATTAAGGTCCGAACTCTCTTGGACAGATAGGGCATGGGCTTCTGATTGGTGATTTGATATTGGGGTACAGTTCGGAAGCTCCGAACCACCAGATCGGAACGTCCGAACTTGTCTACAGCCTGAGTTGTCCAATCACTATTACACGTGTTCGGTGTGCGCAAGTTCGAAAGGTCTGAACTCGATATCGGAGTTTTCGATCATGCTCTATAAGTAGACTTCTCATAGTAGTGCATGTGTTTGGGTGTGTGAGTTCCGATTCCAGTGTATATTAAAGGGTTTTTCGAACCATTAGTCTATATTTAAGTGTTTTGGGTCATGCCATCGAGGGTTGGGCACTAGCGAGGTGCTACAGGGTTTGTAGCGGAGCTGTGCTTGGGTCAGGGCCTTCGACACCAGTGGACTGACCATAGGCACGTCTATAATTCTAGACTTTTTGTAGCTTTTGAGAGTAGCTATTAGTCTAGTTAAAGCTTTTAGATAAGTTATATTGATATGATATTTACTTGACTTGTAGGACTGGATTGTAGACAGCTGTACAACAAGACCAGTAGTTGATGTACATAAGTACAGACAGACTAAGATAAGCAGCAGAGTATGAATGTTTATGTGTTGCATTATTATCTGATATATAATGCATGATTATATTGTTCATGATTTGTATGCGGAATTGACATATCATGTTGATTCTGTTATCCTTTAGAGATAGCCAGTTATTCTAGGGTCGCTCAACCCTAGTGTTTTCTTGTATGATCGGGTACCGTGTGACATTCACGAGACCGACGGGGCAGCGTGTGCGGTTTACCCAGGACGGTGATAGTTCAAGATCGGGTTCAATATGTGTGACACCCACTAGACTTGTGTACTCATATTTACGTATTGGGTATTAGCACTCACGTCCCTGCTTTTATCTCGGACATCCTATTCGACGGGGCAGGTTTGCAGTTGGACTAGAAGCGAGATCAGTGGTTGGTCAGGTGACCAGGACTTGGTAGCAGGGGTCGCCGGTGAATTCTAGTTTAAGTTTTTTCGGTATTATTTATTCATTCGATTGTGTTTTATATTATTTATCTTGGGTTCCTTGTTAATTGTTCTGGTTGTTTTTTGTCGGCAATGGCGGACCTACATGGTCTCGAAAGGGTGCGATCGTCCCTCCTAAAATTTTAAAAAAAAATTAGTACTATATAAATAATATCACTTTTAAATACAAATTTAATTGTGATACCGCCTCTTTGAAATTATTTTTTAATAAAAACTTAGTATTATATATATATATATATATATATATATCTAAAATATTAATTTAATTTTACATTGATTAAGATGATTTTTGATGAATAAGATAAGAATAAATTTATTTTAGTCTATAATAAATTTGGAATTATGTTTTTTATTGTCCGATATCTTTTTAAAGAAAACGAAAAGTCTTTTGACTTTAATGTTATAAGGGAAAATTGTTGTAATTTACTCAAGTTTATCCATTTGATTTCATCAAGTTAAAGGTATCTTAGTACTAACTTGATAGCTTTAGTTTTTACATTTAAAAATAGCAATTAGTTATCTAAAGTTTTTGGGATTAGCGAGCTTGGCTAAAAGAATGGTTCATTAAAAAAATCAATTATATCATTTGGTACATAGATTTACTTTTAAATTTAGCATTATTATTACTGTTGTAACTGTAAAGAGTGTTTTCACCAATAAAAATCATAAAAACATCAATTCGTAATAGGTTGGGAGATGAAATGTTCTTAAATTATTGTTTGATGTCATATATTAATGAGCGATGTGTGTATGAGACATTTGATAATATATGTATTATTCATCATTTTTTTTATTGATTATTATTCATCATTTTCAAATTATGAAATCTTGGTAAGTGTTATTATAAAAACATATGAAGTTAATTATATATGACATTTATTATATATTTTGTGTTGTATTAGTTTTTAAATTTATTGAGTTTGCTCCTCCTGGTTAAAAATCCTGGGTACGACACTGCCTGTCGGGTTAGCATTTTTTTAAGTTTTTCGTAGTTTACTCTCATTGCGTTTTTCTGTTAAGTTAATTGCATGCTTAAGAATCTGATTTGTAGGTGATTCTGGATAGGGTCGCTACATGGCACCAGTGCAGCGCTAATGTGGAACCAATGTATATCGTGTCACATCAGCATTCTCGATAAAAAATAAAAAATTACCAAAAATTTGAATATGCATGACTAAATTGAAATTTAAAAACATAAAAAACCAAAATTACAAATGGACAAAATTATGGGGAAAAAATGCACTTTTCCCTTTCTGAAAATTACATTATGATTTCCTTTTGAGAAGGTTATCATTATTTGATATTAATGCAAGTTCTGCACTATGAAACGATAGAAAATCTTCTGTAACAAATTGGTGTAACAATGTCTGTTACACCAAATAGTTCTTGATACGTGTCTCTTTCTTCATCACATGAATATACAAATTTTCTATTTATAGATAACTCTTGAAGATAGAACAGAAGTTAGAAATAAAACTAATTCAATATTTTCCATAAAAAAAATTAAATTCAATATTTGAATTTCAACGCTATGTTAGTTAGACACCATGTGTTATTTTGTTGAAGTAAATTATGTTATCGGTCCCATTCGTCTTAATTAGTATTTTCAAGCAAACCAATCTTGACTACTTACTTTAAATGCATTTGTTTTGTTCTGTTTTGTTTTTGTTTTGCTTTTGGGGTGGCAAATACCTATATATATATAATATTCTTTACGCATGATTTCTCATCCATCACAACACACAATACACAGCTAATTTCAAAAACAAACAAGTGTACGTGATGGGAAAGTTTAAGCTACACACCATTTCTATTCTTTGCTCATTATTACTGCTTTTGACATATAATTCATATGTCTACGGCAAAACCGCTGAGCCAGTAGAGAAGTGGTTCAAAAAGCTAAAGAAATCGACCACACCAAAATTCAAAATCGTCGAGTTCTACGTTCAGGACATAGTGAGCGGCGAAGGACAAACCGTGTTTCCGGTAGGGAAAGCCAACATTTCTTACACTTCGCCCACAAATTTCGGCATAGTAGTGGTTGCGGATGATCGTGCGACCGTCGGACGTAATCCCAAGTCCCCGGATCTCGCCAGAGGGCAAGGGATGGCCGCCTTGGCGGATTTGAATGACAGGGTGTTGTACCTGAACGTCATTTTTTACTTCACCGAAGGGAAGTACAAGGGGAGCTCAATCGACGTATTGGGACGAGATCCGATGTTGGTGAATTCGCGCGAGCTATCTATAACTGGTGGTACCGGTGCTTTTCGATCGGCACGTGGAGTGACTTGGATAACCAATTGCACACCTTATAGTCCCACTGGCTATACTTGTTTCAAATACACTCTGTATTTTACCCATTTTTAGTTCCGTGCATTCGTGTGATCATGTGTTAGTACGTTTGTGATCCAGATATTCAAGCTGTGTAATAAATTCTCCAATAATATATTTTACCATTGTGTTGAAAGAAAGTAAAGTATCCCACTGAGAGTACATTTCCTGAATTCGGGAAAATTAAATATGACATGACATATTTATAATTAATTAATGTTTTTATTCAGTAATTATTTTATAAAGGGAAGCAACACTACTCGAATATCTACTTATTATTGTATTGACTATTGAATATACAAATATATATGGCCTTCAAAATTAAATAAGATGTCATTTACATTTCAATTTATGTTAAAAATGGTTCCAACAAAAAATCGAGTACAAGTATATTTCATCACTCGTAATGAAATTAAATGGGATATAAAACCAAATCAAAAATTGAAGATCGTATTTTACAATCTTTACTTACTTCTAGTTTTCACTAATAAATCTCGTTGTCACTTTCAACACATCAAAAAGAAATATAAAATTACATCAGTTAATTCATATATAATATATCTGTAGATAGAATTCAATAGTATATATAATCGATCGAGCGCTTGGTCGTAGGTTAAAACTTAAAAGACTTTATAATTATTAATATTGGTGTTACTCAAATCTTTTAAATCGAACGATAGTCTAAATGTTACCTATGGATCGCTATCTTAACACTGGCAGCGTAAATATTTGCAATCCAAATTCAATTGTACTTAAAAAATCATGGGCAAGAGTAGGATGACTATCTTTGGCCAAAGGCAAAATTTCGAAATTTAGGCCGCCTTATAAGATAACTTGAACGAGAGAGTGATGTTACGGCTTACGGGTCACGACTCACAACAACGATCGATATATACGACGCACATAAACGACGTGTTTATGAAAATTAATTTAATGTTAATCATTCAAAATTAAATAAATTCATACTTATTTTAAATATCGAAAAAAACTTGGTCAGTCAGTTCTATGTGAAATATTTTTAATTTGGGAAAACTACAATTTTGCTCAATGGTTTTTTGCAATTTTAATTTGGGCATTTGTTGTTCAGTTCCAATCTTAATAATCATCTAACTTTTAATTTTTTGTAATTTTAGTGTTTTACATCGTAAGTACGGATGTAACACTGCACACATAAACGTCATATCCTAATGATCAGCTTCACGCTATTTAAAAAAAAGCTAAAAATTTCAAAAATAACAAGAGAAATCAAATTTTGAGTCTTGACAGCATAGAGTCAGAGATTTAGGAACGTGACGGATTAATATTCTATTGCAGCTTTCCCAATCACACATCTATTTTATTGGAAAAATAATATGTGACGGCTTGAAATTTCATTTAATTCCAATTCCCAGTCTCCTACGTGATCTTCTACATAAAAAAAAAAGAAGTAAAAAAACTAGTAAACATAGTCCACTTCGGTGTTCTTGACTAGCATTTTTAAAAATTGGTAGCCGTAGAATGTAAAATCCAGCAATAACATTATCTCATAATTTTCACAAAAAAAATTGCCATTATAAATAACCACACATACATGAAGTCTCCATAAGCAATTCCCACTAAATACATTAACTCATACTCATTTAACAATTGATCGATACTAATCAAAAGTTGAGCAATGGGAAAGCTTGACATGAGCAAGAGTTTCTTGATCTACTCACTTATCTACGTCGCAGCGATCTCCGGTGCCTTTGCCAAATCCGGCGAATCCAAAGGCCCCGAACCCGTAGATAAGTGGTTCGCAGGACTAAAGAAATCGTTTGTCCCGAAGTTCAAGTTCATCGAGATATACATCCAAGATATTCGAGGAGTCGCCAACCAAACAGTGTGGTTGGTGGCAGAATCCAACATCAGTGCCACTTCACCGACGTTTTTCGGCCAGGTTTATCTTGCGGACAATATACTAACCACCACGCCCAAGTTCGAATCCACGAGACTAGGACGGGCTCAGGGGTTCGGTGCGTTTTCGGACTTGGAAGTGCCAGCTCTGTTTTATAGCTGGAATCTTGTGTTCACAAGTGGTGAGTACAATGGGAGCACACTGTCTATTTCTGGAAGAAACCAAGTGTTGGATTATTCGAGTGAGTTCTCTATTGTTGGTGGCACGGGACATTTCAGGATGGCGAGTGGAGTTGCCATAGGGGCTAATTTTCTACCAAGGGATGCTCGTGGTATCTCTGTCCTCAAATATACTTTGTATTTCACATATTATTGAATCTGCAGATCATTCACCTTTATTATAATTGGTTCTTGAAATGTTGTTTGAAAATAAGTTTAATTTGAGAAATTGATGTTTGTCGGAATAAAGCATTTATTGAATTTAAGGTTATATATATGTATATTGTCTGGCTAAAATTTAGCTCATTTGATGTGTAGATTTTAGCTGTGACAAAAGTGAATTCTTCGTTATTAAAGCAATATTAATATTAAGGAAAAAAAAAAGGTCTTACCCAAGTATTTTTAAAATTTTCTGACAATTTTAGTTTTTTTTATCGAGACAAATGATGTGGCAATGCGCATGTAAATGTCACAACAGAAAAAGGAAAAAAATTCGGGGAAAAAATATATTGAAAAAAAAATAACAAAAATAAGTAACGAAGACTGAAAACTAACGGCATAAAAGACAATATTTGTTTTTTTTTTTTACAATAGAAAAAAGGACTAAATTGTGGGGAAAAAATATATTGAAAAAAACAAAAAAAACAAAAAACAAAAATAAGGAAACTATAGAAAAAGGACCAAATTGCGGGGGGAAAATATATTTAAAAAAACAAAAAAAAATAAGGAACTAAGACTGAAAACCAACTGCATCCAAAAAGCTATAATTGTTTTTTTTTTTGAGTCAAAAAAACTATAAATATGGATGTGTCAAAGGAAAAGGAAATAATTAGTAGAATGCAATATTAATGGAATGGGTGATATTATCTTATCTTAAAAGAAAATTGTAATAATATTAATTGCGTCACGCCACTTTTTCCAATTAATTTTTTTGTCACTCATTAGAAATTTGTTCAATCGATTAATTAAAATATTATGTTTATGTTGGGTGGCTGCTGTTATTAGAGGTGGAATAGGGTCGGGACCCGTCCCGTAATCCTCCTACCCAACTTCAGTTCCGAAAAGAATTAGAAAAATTTTTATCTCCCGATCATGTACCCGACACATGTCGGGACCCGAATGTTCGGGATCCCGTCGGGTAGGGAGAGGAAATCCCGAAAGTTTTTTCCATATTCGAGATTTCGTTCGAAAAAAAAATGTAATTATTTTATAAAAAAAATGTTATTAGAAACTTATATTTATAATAAAAAATAAATATTCAACTTAAACCATGCTTCAAAAAAAACTTAAAACATATAATATTAAAATATTCCAGATATATTTCAAATAATGCTTCAAGATTTTGGTTAGAAAAAAAAGTGTATCGGATACCATTAATAAATAAATTTTGTTAAATAGATCAAGTTTGGCATGATCCGTTGATATCTGGGCAAAGTGATGAACACGAAAGTTATAGCTCTTTGTCTTGTCTTTCCAACGCATTAAGAATCACTCAATTTGGATTTCATATGAGAGATTTAAACTCGAAATACCAGATTGTGCTAGAAATTCAGCTCTGCAGAATTTTAGTTTCAAACCAGCAATTTCAATGCAGTTTAGCATTTCCTTATTCTCATATTCAAACTTCGACTTGTACATATGATTTGTCGATCATTGTCTTAGCTTCGTAACATATACTTAATCGTTTAATTTGGATAACCGAGTTGCAAGAACCAAAATACCATAACTGCTCGAGGTAAACTGATTCTGTTTTCTGCTCAACTGATCTAATTCATTTTGGTCTTGCAACGTCAGTTTGATCTAGATAACATCCGTTTTTGCTCAACTGACGTGAATACGATATGTTTCAAATTGAGTTTTCTATGCAGTCGTCTTAGAGACTAATCATTTTCAACAATGAGTAGTGAGATATCATCAAAACACTAGTGTTCGTCAGAAATTCAGTTTGGCTAAATTTCAGTTTTGGCTTCCATCTTGAGTTTAACAACTTTACACTAGAATAAATATGTTAGAAACACAATTACAAGTTTTGTTATCATCAAAATCAAAGTTGCTTGTGTTTCACAACCCAACAGACTCATAGTCTTTACAGTAGCAATATCTCGAAAATTTGGAATCGCTTCATACGAGACCAATTTTACAATTTACCATTACATTGATAAATTTTGTTCTTCAGAATTTCTCTCGTTTATTAAGAAATTTTATCTTTGATGATTAAAAAAAGTAAATAAAATAGTACCGTAAAAAAAGTAAATAAAATACAAATTTTTTTTTGAGACTAAATAAAATACAATTTTCATATAGTACAAAAATATATAAATGAATAAATATATCCATTTTTCAACAAAGTCCAATTATGTTCAAATAAATCATGCTCACGGCAGGACATTGACTTCGTTGGCATGGCAACAAACTTCCACTAGTATTAGACTATTAGTCACTACCTTAAAATTTTCAAGTTTATTTTTAATTTTTTTAAAAAAATTTGGTTATATGTTCATTTACTTTTTTACAATTTCGGTCTTTTAAGTCATCAAATTTCGGTATTGTGTATTTCGATTTTTGGCAACTTTGGTTTTTATCTGTGAGACGGTCTCACGGATCTTTATTTGTAAGACAGGGTTAAATTCACTAATATTTACAATAAAGATTTATATTTTTGGTATAAAAATTAATACAATATCATGAATGATCCAATTAGAAAATTCTTCTCACAAAATTTATCCGTAAAACCGTCTCACGAGAGTTTTTGTAATTTGAAATATGGATGACCAAAATTTGAAAAAACAAAAAACATAAAAAAAAAACAAACAAATAACTGTTTTAAAAACTTAAAACTTTTATATTCTTGAATTCGTTGCCAAGTCCATTACACTCGTGATTAATTTTGTTCAAAGAAATCATACTTAAGGGAAGGATACCGATATTGACTTTGTCGTCGGCCAATTAAGAAATGGCACCAGATGCGACCAAATTCCAGTACTAGTTGTTACCATAAAAATATTCAAGTTTATTTTAATATTTTGAATTACATGTTTTGTCATGTATGTTTTTTTTTTTTTTTTGGGATGTTGGTTCTCTATACTATCTAACTATTTTTTGTGATTTTAGTTTTTCTTATTTGGAATTCTGATGTGTGGCACCACACATATCAATGTTATGTCGAAAAAAATATTAAAATTGAGGTTTTTTTTATTTTTACCGTAAATTAAATAATAAATTTCAAAAATAATGTAAAATTAAAAAAAATTTACAAATACTGTAAAACTCCAAATTTGACAGTGGACTTTCATTTACACGTAGGCATCGTCCTCCGCCACGAGGCGCGGACGCTGCTTATTTGGCAGCGTCCGCGCCACGACGCTGCCAAATAGGCAGCGTCCGCGCCCCGTGGCAGAGGACGCTGCCTACTAGGCAGCGTCCTCCGCCACGGGGCGCGGACACTGCCTAGTTGGCAGCGTCCTACGCCACGGGGCGCGGACGCTATGCCTAGGTGGAGAATTAAATTTATTTTAAATCATCTAACACTGACTTAATTATTAAAAAAAACGCGTATTGAACGCATAATAAATTTTAAATATATTATATAACGCGCAAAGAATTAATTTAACGCGTAAACAATTAATTCTACGCGTAATTTTATTACTATATATATATGTTCACAAATGTTATTCGGATATCACTCATACAAATATTAAACTCTTTAAAATTTTCTCTTTTTTTTTATCCGTTTTTCATTTTTATTTCAAAAAAATATATCGAGAATGGAAAACATTGATATATTTTTATATTTTGGTGGTCATATTATTGTGGATAGTGGATCGATTGTGTATAATATTCCTTATACTAGACCGATGCGAGTTCTACGTACCATTACTTTGTCCGATTTGGTTGAAGCTGTGCATCAAATATTGAGGATTGATCCAACTACTTTTACTCTCAAATTGTCAACGAAATATTCTTTCATGAAAAATTCATCTTGGCATGAAATTCAAGTCAATCTTATCGATGACAACGCTTTAGAGTTTATGATGCAATCTCCCAATATACGTATATTGCATTTGTACGTGGAAGCAAACCAAATTGACCATCACGTTGGTCATGTAGACCAAGAATCGGATATTTTACACGTCACCGAAGGAATGGACAACATGTATCTTTATCCTGAAAGTGGATCGTGGGATCAATATATCGTCGGCACATCAGAACCTGATCCTGCAAGTTGGCCGCAAAGTACACGTATTTGGGAACAAAATTATGGTGAAGCAAATTGGAATTCAGAAATTCAAAACTTTGTGCCACGTGTTGATGATCCTAGGAGTGAAAACGAAGATGTCCAGATAAGCGATACAGAGCCAAAGATGTCATACGGGGAGTCTGAGGAAGAAGATGATGACGATGTTGAAGATGTGAATGATGATGTACATGTGAATATCCATGCAAATACTGATGAGGGAACATCATCTCGTCCACCACCTCGTCAGAAATTACAGAGGCAAGATGTTCCTTTCTTTTCTACCACTTCTGATATGCCATCTTTCTTTAATACATATTTTGAAAAAGAGATTCCTGATTCTATTGGCGTACCTCATGACATGCGGACAAGATACTATAATGAGGAGAGAGGAGAACTATGTGTAAACATGGTTTTCAGGGATAAAAAAGATCTGATTGCATCTGTGAAGGATTATTCGGTCAGAGTTTCTAGGCGTGAATATCTTGTTATTGAGAGCACACGCATTTTGTGGAAAATTCAATGCAAAAATGATTCTTCCACCGTCAGATGTCGTTGGGGTCTTCGCGCATCTTTCAAGGAGAAAACAGGTTATTGGAAAATAATCAGATATGGTGGGCCTCATACATGTATATCAACCAACGTCGGCATAGATCATCATAACTTGAATAGTGATATGGTTGCACATACACTAATGGGCATTGTACGATGTGATCCTTCGTACGAGATTAAATATATAATAGAGAGTGTGAAAGATAAATATGGATATCAAATCTCGTATACGAAGGCGTGGCGGAGTCTGAAACGTGCAGTGGAAATTGTTTATGGAACTTGGGAGAGCTCTGTTCAATTACTGCCAAAATATATGTGTGCTCTTTGCAAATACAATATTGGAACAATTGTCGACTGGAAGCATCTCAGAAACAATGAAGAAATAAAAACATTGAACTATTGTTTTTGGGCGTTCAAGCCGTGTACTAATGGATTTCGACACTGTCGAAAAATCATTAGTGTCGACGGTACACATTTGTACACAAAGTACAAACACAAAATGTTGATCGCTGTCACTCTCGATGCTAACAATCAAGTTCTACCATTGGCTTTTGCAATTGTCGATGAAGAAACGTCTGATTCCTGGAAGTGGTTTTTGGAAAATGTTGGACGGCATGTTGTATGTGGCGAAAATGGTGTGTGTCTAATATCTGATAGGCACAAGGGAATCGTGCGAGCCGTTGAAGATCTACCCTATTTCAAACCTCCACAAGGTGTGCACCGTTTTTGTTTGCGGCACGTGTGCTCAAATTTTAATTCCAGGTTCAAAGATGTGCATTTGAAAGATTTGTGCTGGGAAGCAGGTAGTCAACATCAAATTTGTAAATTTGATGCAACAATGGAGGCAATTAAGAACAAAAATATTTTGGCACACAGATATTTGGATGGAATATCAAAGGAAAAATGGAGTATGGCCCATGACGGAGGTTGGCGTCGTGGAGTGATGACGACCAACATGTCCGAGTGCTTAAACAGTGTGTTAAAGGGAGCTCGTAGACTGCCTATATCTGCAATAGTACACTTGACCCTTCTGAGATGTGTCCAATATTTCATTGAACGTGTGACAAAAGGTCAACATATGGTTCAAGAAAATCAATTGTGGTCGGATTATGCACGGCGAAAGTATGAGGAATGGGCAAAGAAATCTAGTGAACATCGTGTTGTTAAATATGATGTACGATCACAAACTGCTCAGGTTGCGACCGGAGGAAGGCCAAGTCGCGGCCAACACATGCAAGTGGTGAGAATATCAACAACAGATTGTTCATGTGGTAAATGGACAATTTTCGGCATCCCGTGTTCTCATGCTATTTGCACCGCTAAATGGCACTCGTTAGATCCCACGACACTTGTGCAGCCATGGTACAATATATCGGAGTACCTCGCAACGTATGAAGAAAGATTTGAACCTCTTGCAGATGAAAGATATTGGGATCGTCCTACCTTTGAGTTGCAACACAACCCAGTTAGACGTGAAAGAAGAAGAGCAGGTAGGGATACAACGACTCGACTAAGAAACGAGATGGACATGCCGGTAGCGAGAGAGAGACAACAACGAAGAACTAACAGGTATAAACTTTGAAAATTTAATTTGTTCCTAAAAATATGTCTTGTAATATATTTTAATTTGTATATGTCTATTTTTTTTTTCAGGAGCATCAGATGAACGTGGACAATTGATTGCTTGACGAAAAATGTATAACAAATAAATGTTTGTTGGTAGCATATGCGTTTTTATAATTGTGTCATATAATGTATGCATTGAATAAGATATGTATTTGATATTGGTTAAATGCATTGATCTATTACACTACTAGCATTTTTCTTCATATTTGTTTGAATCAACTTAATAAAGTATTTAAAATAATTGTGGTGTAATAAAAAAAAACTCATACGGAAAGAAAAAAAAAATCACATGCATAACTAATTATCAATTAATATAACACAAAAAAAAAAAATATCATTATTGTTCATGACAATTGCAGTTATACAAATGACCACCGGTACCACAAGCAGGTGGTCTACGTCTACGTTGTCCTCTACGCACAACAGGAGCATCAACAATTTCTTCACTTCTCTCTTGTTGCTCATCTGAATAACTAGGGAATATTACAGGTGACGGAACGTTTCTTTCAGGAGCCAGAATATTGCGTTGACCAGTATTAAGCAGATCTGTAAAACTTTGGATATTTTCACAAAATGGAGTATGATAACCGGCATCAACATATGAACCAGATGGTCCTGCACCGTAAAATCCACCGAATGGTCCGGTATTGTACAACCCACTAGATGGCCCTGCGTTGTCGAACCCACCAGATGGACCCGTGTTGTAGAACCCACCAGATGGACCCGCGTTGTAGAACCCACCAGATGGACCCGCGTTGTAGAACTCACCAGATGGACGAGGAGGAACAAACCCTGATGATGACTGATGCGAATCAGAGGATGACACACTAAAATTTTGTGGAATATTACTGTGTCTGCCAATATCTAAATTCGGTTGATATGGCCTAAAACCAAGCCCAGTTACTGCAGGCGATATAAATCGTACAGTAATGCGATCATACCATGGAAAGTAATCATCATCGATTTCCCTAGATCTTCTGTAGCGTTCTCCTCGGGCAACATTACTCAATTTTCCATTCCAAAGAATAATTGCATCTTTATGATACTCTCTCCAATCTGTGTTGCGATGACCTGTTCTATTAACATTGTGTAGGTTATCGTTGTCAAGTGCAGGCCTAGGAATAGATTGTCGCATTTTGAACTGCCTCAAGACCCGATCAGGACGATGCATCTCCACAATATCAAAACAAATCAGAGGACAAACACATCTCCAGATTCTATTATCGTATGTACTAATGATCGCTTTAACATCAACATCTTTCTTGTTGTAAACTATCCAATTAAACTGCATAATAATAATAATAAAATTATTTTTAATTAATAAATATAAATTAATATAATTGCTGTAAAATTTCAATAATCCAATAACACACCTCGGCATTAGTCATACGATCGAAGCAATCCCTTATAATTCTAACAGCGTGCGTTGGTGAATGAGTGTAACTAAACACATTTGACCACCTACAATAAAAAAAGATTATTAAAATTATTACAAAATGAATTTGTAATTTATAAAAAGCTAATATTTTTCAAATATTACCGTGCACCATAAGGAGCATATGGAATATCTTCCTCGAATTCATTTTGAGGCACAGTCAGAGATAATCCATTTATATCAGGATTAACAAATGTAATCCTGCTCCATGCCCATACCTGCCATCAGTAATAAATTAAATTATAAATTATTATAATGTGATATTAGGTGAACTTAAAAATTTATACCTGTAGGATAAATAGAGGCCCGGATATTATAGCTTTTCTTATCCGTGTTGCATTGCATAACTCACGATATAGGAATGCTAGAACTGCACTTCCCCAATTATAAGATCTGATGCGTTCAATATCCCGAAGTAGTTGCAAAAAAATCAATTTAACAGATCCTCCTTGATAATCTGGAACCATGATTCCTCCAATAATTATTAATGCTACACAACGGGTATATTTTACGACATCTATTTCTGGACTATTATCATCGATATGTGCAGCCATGCAATGCCCATATAAAGCGGTCATCGATAAGTGGCCACCTTTGAAATGCGACGTCAGTGGCGTAAATCCCAATAAATCCAAACATATATGCTGCCACTCTTCAACTTTGCGTGAAACATCTATACCAATTACAGGCTCACCATCAATAGGTAGACCCCAAATAATGGAAATATCCTGTAAAGTGATGGTTGATTCACCACATCTAAAATGAAAGGTATGTGTTTCACGTCGCCATCGTTCAACCAAAGCAGTAATTAAATGATTATCATATTGCCGAGATCCACACAACAAAACACCATAAAACCCCATATTATTTAAATATGCAATCACACGACTGTGCAGACCATGATCATTAAATAACTGCCAAATCAAATTATCGGATCGTTTGACTCGAACTATGTCATCAATTGTTATTGTGGAAACTTCTGACGACATATGTGTGGCTTGTAAATATAGCACACTGGAATCTATTGGCCCTCGATTTGTTGTCATCCTGACAAATATACTAACAATTATATAATGCAAACCAATAAACACATATTATAAAATTACAAAATAACAAAACATAAAAATAAAATAAAATAAATTTTAATCTATGCATATAACAATATATGTCTATATATTGCACATTTTTAATATAATAACGATAACAATAAATTTTATATATATATATATATATATATATATATATATACGTATATTTCAATCTAATAATCTATATTATATAGTATATCAATAATAAGGTAATATCACATGCGTATATATCTAATATAATAACAATAACAATAATAAAGTTTATATATATATTTTTTAGTATTTTAATATATATATATATATATATAATTCTATATTTATATATATTATAAGATTAAAATAATAATAATAACAACACTTAACGTAACATAACTATTTTTATTATTAATACATTTAATTTTTATTATATTAATATAATATAGTTAATTATAAAAAAGAAGAAATTTGAAATAAATACTAAAACATATTATTAAAATAAACTCAAAAAATCAAAATAATGCTTAAAAAAATTCTGAAAAACAATCCATACCTTCAAATGGATTTTTTTAGTACCTGCAACCAACAATTAAACATATTTCAATTATAGTAACTCAATTAAACCAAAACACCCAAATTAAAAAACCCTAATCTCGAATTTACCTTAATTTTGAAATAGAGCTCCAACCAACCAAAATATCTTCTTGCTAGTTTGAACAACGATCGGCGGTGATGGAAGATGTGAAAATGCTCCACCTGTGGTCGGACGATGTTTTCGATACGGCGAAGAAAACTCAAAAAATTGGTGTAAAAAAAAACCTCTCGTTGTAAGGATTCCGAAACTACTCTCGGATTTGTAATTGGAGGAACGATGATGGAGAAATCTAATGTTAAAGAAACAAAAATTGATAAGGAGAGAAGAGTGCCGTAGACAATGGAGGATTTGAGAAAAAAAAACTGATAATGTGGGTGGGGGCAGTCCATTGATATTATCAATAATGGAGCGGATGCTGCGTCGTGGCGTGGGGGTGTGCCACGCCAGCAGCATCCGCTGCCACTAGGAGCGGATGCTGCCACATTGGCAGCATCCGCTCCTAGTGGCAGCGGATGCTGCTGGCGTGGCACACCCCCACGCCACGACGCAGCATCCGCTCCAAATGTTAGCGGACTCTGCCCACGTGTACTGAGTATCCGCTGTCAGATTTGGAGTTTTACGGTATTTGTAAAATTTTTTTAATTTTACATTATTTTTGACATTTATTATTTAATTTACGGTAAAAATAAAAAAAACCCTTAAAATTGTAATATATATATATATATAATACTAATAATAATTCGAGTTTATTTCAAACTTTTAAAGCGAAAAATACATGTATTTTTGTTTTTTTTTTCAATTTTGACCATCTATGTTATCAAATTTCAGTCTTGGTCGTCTTTGTCTTCTAATTTGTTATCATCTTAGTTTTTTTTTATCGAGAGTGCTGATGTGACACTGTAAAACATTAAAATTGAAATTGAAAAGAAAAAAAAAGGGAAAAAAAAGAATAAGACTGATATTTAAAACAGGAGTTATTTGCACCAACCACCCCTGTAAAATATTGAAAATGCACATTTCTCCCATGTGAAATTTTAATAGGCATCTTCAACCCTGGCCTTTTAAAAAATTAGCACACTCGCCCCTTCAAATACGTGATTGTTACGCACGCGCCCCTCATGCGACTGGGCAAAAATTTTGATATTTTTTTGCACCAAATACCCATGTGAAATATTAAAAATGCATATTTGACCCCTGTGAAAATAATTTTTAAATCTATTTTATCCATAATACACAATTTTTAATAAAATCCAATTATAAATGTTTAGCAAACATTTTTTGTTTTATTAATTTTTATTTTTTATTTTAAATATATTATCATTAATTAATTATTTTCTAAAAAATATTATTAGTTTATCATGTTATCATTATTTTATTAAACTCACTTCGTATTTTCAACTTTTTCATTAAAGATGCATTCATAAACAAGTATTCAAATAATTTCAAGTACCAAAATATTGAACTAAACTGATAAGTTCAAACATATTGCTTTTTCGATTAAGGATTATATATTATTGAATCAAAATTTAAATTTTTTGAGAATATGCATTGCACAATTTGTAATAAATAATAAAAAATAACATGCTTATATAATTCTAAATTGAAAAAGTAACATTCATGAACTTATCATTTGGTTCAATATTTTAATATTTTTAGATATTTAAATCCTTATTTATGAATCATGTTTAATGGAGAAGTTGAAAACACGAAGTGATTTGATAAAATAATGATAACGAGATAAAGTAATAAATTTTTTTAGAAATAAATTAATTATAAATTATAAATTTAAAATAAAAAATAAAAACAAATAAAATTAAAAAATTTTGGTACTTATCATGCACTTATCATTTTGATTTAATATTTTGATATTTTAGGTATTTAAATCTCGTTTATGAATGCATTTTTAATGGAGATGTTGGAAACAAGAAGAAAGTTTAATAAAATAATTATTACAAGATAAAATAATAATATTTTTTAGAAAACAATTATATAATCATAATAAATTTAAAATTAAAAATAAAATTAATAAAACGAAAAATGTTTGCTAAATATTTTATAATTGGATTTTAATAAAAATTGTGTATTATGGGTTGAATAGATTTAAAAATTATTTTTACATGGGTTAAATATGCATTTTTAATATTTCACAGGGGTATTTGGTGCAAAAAAAATATCAAAATCTTTGCTCAGTCGCATGAGGGGCGCGTGCGCAACAATTACTCATTTGAAGGGGCGAGTGTGCTAATTTTTTAAAAGGTCAGGGTTGAAGATGCCTATTAAAATTTCACAGGGAAAAAGTGTGCTTTTTCAATATTTCACAGAGGTGTTTGGTGCAAATAACTCTTTAAAACATACGTGAACAAAATCTTAGAGAGAAAAACATACCGACCAAAAATTCATTTTTCCTCAGCATTTGGTCAGTTTCAAGGTAAATATTTTATAAGACACGTTTTAGTTTGTTGGGACCGGGTGTATCCGTTCATGTTCATGAAAGAAGTTCCAATTTCCAGTCTACTACGGAGTCTAATTCTAATTGTATAAAAACTAATAAAGCATAAAAACACATATATAGTCAACCTCGGTGTTCTTGACTTGCATTTCTTAAACATAGTATAGGTACCCGTAGAATGTTAAGTCCAACAATTTTTTTCATCAAAATTTCCCAACTAATTGCATCTATAAATAACCAGTAACACCCTTCATTTATCAAGTATCAACAAGCTATTCTCGATAGATACGTACATTTATACTCACTTAACAATTAAGTGATACTAAGCAAAAGCTGAGCAATGGGAAAGCTTGACATGAGCAAGAGTTTCTTTTTTGAAGGCAGCAAGAGTTTCTTGATCTACTCACTTATCTATGCAGCGGCAATCTCCGGTGCCTTCGCCAAAACCGACGCATCCAAAGGCCCGGAACCCGTAGATAAGTGGTTCGCAGGACTAAAGAAATCGTTTGTCCCGAAGTTCAAGTTCATCGAGATATACATCCAAGATATTCGAGGAGTCGCCAACCAAACAGTGTGGTTGGTGGCAGAATCCAACATCAGTGCCACTTCACCGACGTTTTTCGGGCAGGTCTATCTTGCGGACAATATACTAACCACCACGCCCAAGTTCGAATCCACGAGACTAGGACGGGCTCAGGGGTTCGGCGCGTTTTCGGACTTGGAAGTGCCAGCTCTGTTTTATAGCTGGAATCTTGTGTTCACAAGTGGTGAGTACAATGGGAGCACACTGTCTATTTCTGGAAGAAACCAAGTGTTGGATTATTCGAGTGAGTTCTCTATTGTTGGTGGCACGGGACATTTCCGGATGGCGAGTGGAGTTGCCATAGGGGCTAATTTTCTACCAAGGGATGCTCGTGGAATCTCTGTCCTCAAATACACTCTATATTTCACATATTATTGAATGTGTTTGTAGCATGAAAAAGTGGTTTAGCGCTTGATTTTTAAATGTTGTTTGAAATTTATATATGTTTTGATTGTTCCATGTTGTTGGGAATAAATTAAGTCTTGCATTGAAAGGTCATATGTGTCTTGTCGAATTCTTCAATTGAAAGTGCATAAATCTTCGAACTTCAGTGAACTCTGAAAATATTTTAAAATTATCTAAGTTATATTGGATTCCGAGAAATGAATATATTCAAATAATAATTTTAATATTTTATATCGCTTGTATTTGAAATGAAGTGCTGTAGAAAATAGAGTCAACACCAACGATGTTTTATTTGATGTTTTTCACCCCGAACTTTTGATGGCTGATGATGATGACAATCTTCAAGATTTTATGGCACAAATTTTACATACCATTATTAAAAAAAAATAGTCATGTTCTGAATCGGTGTCTTGAAAAATTAAAAGGCATGCGTTCAAATCGAGTGACGCCATTTTTCGCAGAGGCCATTTCATGAAAGCATGCGTCTGTTGGAGCGGAGCAATGGTGCAGCCGTCGTTTCACTTCCTTTATCAGCCTTCTGTGGCCATTTGACCGCTGCCGCTGTATCTTCCGCTCCTTCAACAGGTTTATTGTCCCCTCGTCGTTTCTTTCTCACGCACACAAACAATGGAATTTCTTGTTTGATTATGATTTGATGAACTCTGGTTTTGCTTCTGAATTTGTAGAAATAGGAAAGGGCCTGCATACATTTTCCTGGAGTGTTCGATAACGGAAATCAGAAATGAACAACAATGAAGGTTTCCACTCTTTCCTATCTTTCGAACTCGACTCTATTTGTTTTCCTCAGTTGATATTGATTTCAATTTTCCATCCGATGTGCAGAGTCGAAGGATGCGCGCAAGAGGAAGATGAAAGGAGTTGCAGTAGAATCTGCGGAACCAGCCCATCAAACAAACCCCTTCAATCTTCCAGGCCAAAACTTTGCTACTCAAGATCCCTTCCCCAATGCTCCACATTTCATCAGTGGCAGCAATTTGCATGCTCCATCTATTCTAAATGCAGCCGCGCCATTCAAATCCTTCACATCTATGTTAGCCTTTGCGTTAGAGGACAGCGGTACCTCTAGTTCGTCTGATTCAAAACACCAGAGCAAAGAACTGGATCTAATAATCAAATCCCATGTATGAAATGATTTTTCTTGATCACTTTCATCATCAGATTTGTCAAGATTGTAACTTGATTTTTGCGTTGTAGGGTGAAATTCTGAGGGGACAAATTGAGGCTGTAATGGAGAAGAACCAACACTCGATCCATTATGCAGTTGAGGAAAAAACAGCCAAGAAACTTAAAGAGGTAGAATCCGATATACGTAAAAAGTTGAGGGAAAACGCGGAGTTGGAGAAGAAAGCTGAGCATTACAAGACCGAGGCACAAAGGCTGCACAGAAGAGTGATGCACCTGGAGCAAGTGGCTATGTCTCTTAGAGAGGGCTTGGAGAATGCCACGTCAGCACGTCGGTATGAAGAGAATGTGCAGGAAGATGCTGAGTCGTCATTTGTGGATACAGAAAGGCCAAGGCTGGTCAGGCTCGGCTGCATGGTCTGTGAGAAGGAGATAGCAACAGTGATGATATGGCCTTGTCGCCACATTTGCCTCTGCTCGGGCTGCGATGCTGTCACCAAATCATGCCCTTTTTGCCGGTCAATCAAAACTACAAGTGTGAAAGTTAATCTCCCTCTAGAATAGGAAGGATTCTATTTCTTCAAAAAGATCATTTATATTATTATTCATTAAACCTTAAGCCAAGTTCTTGTTTTTCTGCTAAATATAGACAGACATTATTATTAAGCTTTACCATGCTGCGCTCTATGCATATCCCTAAATAAATAACTCAAAAAAAACACGGAAATAAGAACAAGGCAGAACCAAGAAACAAATCCAATCACAAAGGTGTATATATATATTTCACTAAAAGTGAATCACGCGTAAAACCAAACCCTTCTGCCGGGTTATGGATAAACATTACAACATATAAAGAAAAATTTGCTAATTCTTCAAAAAATATTTTCTTGGAGAGAAAAAACATTATATAGAACTAATTGCGTGTCGTCTATGAGTAAGAGCCGGATTAATGTCCACCCATAGGGATAAAGATCCGGAGTTAAGCCCAAACTCTCTTTCGGGGAATGAGATCGGATGTTTTTATCGCATCTATTTTAGCAGCAACAATGAAATCATTCATGCTTAGACCTCCTGCAAGTTATAGGAACTTCACCATCAAAAACAGGTCCAATTTTTAAATGTAACAAAGTTGTAAATTTAACCAAGCAATTGATCTATTGGTTTTTTCGGATCGTTTCAAGCTCATACCAATAGACGAAGTCCACAGCTCCGCTCTAACTTGATTAGGCTCCTCTATACGAAGTGTAGGAACGTGCCCTGTGGATTCTACAGCACCGTTAATCCGGTTGATGAGTACTTCTGCACAGTTTGTATCTTTCACTTTCCACAAGCATTGTAGCCTTAAGGACCCTTCTTCATGTACAAGTCTCCAACCAACAACCTGCATGAAAGAGTTTCAGAAAAAAAAAATTGAACTTTTAGATTTTCATTTCCCAAATATACCTTTACTACATGAACTAATTTCCAAAATAAATGGGATATGACCAATTTAAGAATATTGAGACTTCAAAACTAACGGGAGGTCTTGAAAATGCATCATACAAATTCGAATTAGAAAACTAAAAAACATATTCAGATTTCAGATAGGCACAGATCAAGAAAAGCATAATCTTGGCAAACTGCAGAGCCCATCTGACTAATAACTGTTAAAATTCGACTAGCTCAGAGTACAAGAAATCAAAGTTCATGCATAATTGATCCCAAAAAAAATTAAAATTTGACCCAAAATCTGCAGCCAAACTAGATTCTGATATCGGTAAAGGGCTAACTAAGAACCTTGAACAGCAGCTGCTTGGCCTCAACTTCTGATAAGGGCTGGTGAATTTGAGAAACTGGGATGCAGTCTTGCTGAGCCAAAGACAGAGCCGAAGCATTTGGGATCAAAATCTTGTGCTCTGTGCTGGAGAACCCAAGCACTTTATCCCCGAATTTGCTCTCCAATTCTTGCGGAAACGGGTCCCTCGCTCCAAAATCACCCAATAAATCTGATCCTGCTGCTTGAATTTTGAATGGACATGGAGATTTGATGAAAGGGATAAATTTTTGGGGGTAGTTCAGTGGCTTCGTAGGAAGATGAAGAAGGGGATACAAGAGTGTGCGATGAGTGGAAGCCATTGGAGAAAGAGTGGAGTTCATAGTCGCAGGATTTTCGGAAAGGAAAGGGGATAGGATATGGTTTTCGAGTTTTTAAATTGGGGAAATTAATATTATAAATGTTGAAAATATATATAAATATATATTATTATTTATTGTTGAATGTTGAAGGTTGAAAGTTGAAAATTGAGTTGTAAAATATTGAAAATTAGTGTGTGATGATGTAATTAATGATGTATTAATTTTTGACTAATCTCCAATTGAGATCTATAAATAGGTCTCTCCATTTGTGTAGAAAAACACAATTGTGAAGAGAGAAAAATTTTATAAAGTGTAGAATTTGATAAATTTTGAGTTTTTGAGTTTTTACTTTTTACCGTAAATTTTTACTTTTTCACAACACGTTATCAGCACGATCGCTCGAAGGTTCTCTATATTTTCCGACGCTCCAAAATACAAGAAGAAGTCAAAAATATTCAACAAATAAGAATTTTTATTTTACTGTTTATATATTTTTATTGTGTATATATTAATATATAATATCATGTTATGAAAAAATAAGTTTTTTTCAAAACTTGTTATAAATCCTGGGAGGATGTTAAGACGACATCCCACACTCCCGGTAAGGGATACGACAAGTATAAAAGCCTCTAAGGTTTTTAAACAATAACGTGATATATATTTATTATGTATATATATATTAACTATATTAATATATAATTTCATGTTATTATATAAAAGGTTGTCTATGACACTGACCTTATAATAACGTGATATGATATATATTATTGTGTATTTATATACTAACCATATTTGTATAATCTCATGTTATTATATAAAAGGTTGTCTACGACACCGATCTTATAATAATGTGATATGATATACTATACCTGACTTTATACTAACTATATTGGTATAATTTCACAACATTATATAAAAAGCTGTCTACGACACTGACCTTATAATAATGTGATATGATATACATAATTATTTAATTATGATTATCATTATATGCATTACATGATTATCACGAATTTTTATTCAACACATACTCAATTTTTTCTTTACCCCCAACGGTCACAAACGGTAACAAAACGGCTAGTTTTTGCCCTATAAATATGTTCACTCAAACTCATTTTCAATCACACCAAATTCATTCTTTCTCTCAAAATATTTTATCCTCGTTTTTTTCGAAGATGGAGATGACGACATTTATAAGGATATTTTTCATAACGACTATGATCATCATGCTCACGAGTCTTTTACTCACCAGCGATTTTCCAACACATATTTTTTCTCTATTTGTATACGCACTTGTAATTTACGTTCTTCCATTATTTTGTATTGTCATATTTATGGAAATTAACTAATAAAATGCATTGTTATTTTCTAGTACCACCATGTCGAACTTGGCGAAACTCGAATTCATTGCACTTGATATAACCGGAAAGAATTATATGCCATGGACCCTCGATGTAGAAATGCATCTCGAGTCATTGGGTCTTAACGAAACTATCAAAGAAAATAACATATCATCCTCACAAGATAAAGCAAAAGCGATGATATTTTTACGCAGACATCTTGATGAGGGGTTGAAATGTGAATATTTGACCGAAAAAGACCCAATGATTTTGTGGAAAGGGTTAAAAGAACGTTTTGAGCATATACGGGAAGTTATACTTCCGACCGCACGAGATGAATGGAATACTTTAAGATTCCAAGATTTTAAAAAGGTGAGTGATTATAATTCTGCGATGTATCGAATTGTCTCACAGCTGAAATTTTGTGGGCATAATATTACTGAGATGGAAATGCTTGAAAAGACATTTTCCACATTCCACGTATCAAATATAACTCTACAACAGCAATATAGAGTGCGTGGATTTTCAAGATACTCAGAACTCATCGCATGTTTACTCGTGGCGGAAAAGAATAATGAATTGCTCATGAGAAATCATCAGTCCAGACCTACTGGTTCAACGGCATTTCCTGAAGCAAATGTCGTAAGTAAAAATGAAAACCAAAATCAAAGATATAGACAAGATTTTGGTCGAGGTCGTGGACGAGGACGTGGGCGTAGAAATGATCGCGGTCGTGGTCGAGGCCGTGGATTTGAAAATAAAAGAGATAGTTATTTCAATAACTCATCTCAAAGGAACGTCACGAACCACCCACAAAAGAGGCAGCATGATAATACGGGTGAAAATGAAAATCATCCAAAAAGAACTGAGAGTGTTTGTTATAGATGTGGCACTCCAGGACATTGGTCAAGAACTTGTCGAGCCCCTGAGCATCTGTGTAAGCTCTATAAAGATTCAATAAAGGGGAAAGAAAAAGAGACCAATTTTACTGAAAACATTGACCATGCAAGTGGTTCAATGAATTTAGATGCTGCTTACTTTTTGAATGATTTCGAAGATATTGATTAAATATACTGGTGGGAAAAGAATGTAACAATGTAATTTTTATTTTATAAAACATATTATATTTTGCATGTATTGTTTGCATGTATCTTTCTTAATTCATTTTATTGCATATTGTTTTTGAAGATCATTATGGAAAATGTTATGATCAAAGATGGAAATAATGCACTGGAAGTTTGCATACCAGATAGTGGTACAACGCACACTATCCTCAGAAATGAAAAATATTTCTTGGAATTAAAACCAACAAAAACAATGGTGAATACAATATCAGGTCCTGTAGACTTGATTGAAGGATGTGGCAAAGCACAATTTTTGTTACCTAATGGTACAAAATTTTTGATAAATAGTGCTTTATATTCACCACGATCACAAAGAAATTTGTTGAGTTTTAATGATATATATTCTCATGATTATGATACGGAAACAATAACCGAAGGAAATGAGAAATATATGTGTCTTACTACATATAAATCAGGAAAGAAATATGTAGTTGAGAAATTATCAATGCTCCCTACTGGATTGCATTATACACATATAAGTCCAATCGAATCAAATATGGTTATTGGAAATTCTTCAATACTAACAAATTGGCATGATCGATTGGGACATCCTGGTTCAATAATGATGCAAAGGATTATAGAAAATACAAGTGGTCATCCACTGAAAGACCAGAAGATCTTTCAGAATAATAAGTTTCAGTGTAAGGCATGTTCTCTGGGGAAACTTATTATAAGACCATCACCAGCTAAAATCCAAAAGGAATCACCCATATTTCTTGAACGTATTCAAGGTGATATTTGTGGGCCAATTCATCCACCATGTGGACCATTTCGATACTTTATGGTATTGATCGATGCCTCTAGCAGATGGTCACATGTATGTTTATTGTCCACTCGGAATGTGGCATTTGCAAAATTGATGACTCAAATAATAAAATCGCGGAATCAATTTTCCGAATATACGATCAAGAAAATAAGACTTGATAATGCTGGAGAATTTACTTCCCAGACTTTTAACGACTATTGTATGTCGATGGGAATTACTGTTGAACATCCTGTAGCTCATGTTCATACACAAAATGGATTAGCTGAATCATTGATTAAACGTCTGCAGTTGATTGCTAGACCAATGATTATGAGAACGAAACTCCCTATTTCTATATGGGGACATGCAATTTTACATGCTGCTGCATTGATTCGCATCAGGCCAAGTGCATATCATAAACACTCCCCATTGCAGCTTGTATTTGGCAAAGAACCAGATATTTCTCATTTGAGAATTTTTGGATGTATGGTGTATGTGCCTATTGCACCACCTCAAAGAACAAAAATGGGACCTCAAAGAAAGAATGGTATTTATATCGGCTATGATAGTCCATCAATCATTAGATATCTTGAGGCTCAGACAGGCGATGTGTTTACAGCACGGTTTGCTGATTGTCATTTTGATGAAAATAACTTCCCAATGTTAGGGGGAGAAAAGAAACACATCGAAAAAAAAATCACATGGTATGTACCATCATTATTACATTTGGATCCTAGAACTAAACAATGTGATAAAGATGTACAGCAAATTGTGCATTTGCAAAGAATAGCAAATCAAATGCCAGATGCATTTGTAGACACAAAAGGGGTAACAAAATCATATATACCTGCTGTAAATGCCCCTGCTCGAGTTGAAATTCCAAAGAAACAAAATGAAGACATTCATGATGTCATAAAACGCCTGAAGAGTGGAAGGCCAATCGGTTCAAAGGATAAAAATCCTCGGAAAAGAAAATACATAGAGAAAAATGATGATCAGAAAATAGAAAATGGTGTTCCAGAAGAAACACACGATGATGAAAATATTCTGTCAGAACTACAAACTGACGAGAATCATGAAATCTCTATCAATTATATTAATACTGGAAAAATATGGAACCGAAAGAATGTACAAGATATTGATGAGATATTTTCGTACAATGTGGCATGTGACATCGTAAATGAAGATAATGAACCAAAATCTTTTGGTGAATGCAAAACTCGAAAGGATTGGTCAAAATGGAAAGATGCCATCCAGGTTGAATTAAATTCGCTAAATAAACGTAGTGTTTTTGGACCTATAGTCCTTACACCTAAAGGTGTTAAACCTGTTGGGTACAAATGGGTTTTTATTCGAAAGAGAAATGAGAAAAATGAAATAGTGAGATATAAAGCTCGACTTGTTGCACAAGGTTTTTCTCAAAGACCTGGAATTGATTATGAAGAAACATATTCTCCTGTTATGGATGCAATTACGTTTCGGTATTTGATCAGTTTAGCAGTGTCTGAAAACTTGGACATGCGTCTAATGGATGTTGTTACAGCTTATTTATACGGATCACTTGATAGTGATATATACATGAAAATCCCTGAAGGATTTAAGATGCTAGAAGCACAAAGTTCAGAACCCAGAGAATTTTATTCTGTGAAATTACAAAGATCATTGTATGGGTTAAAGCAATCCGGCCGAATGTGGTATAATCGGCTAAGTGAACACTTGATGAAAAAGGGATATGTAAATGATCCAATATGCCCTTGTGTTTTCATCAAGAAAACAACATCGGGATGCGTGATTATTGCTGTATATGTTGATGATTTAAACATCATTGGAACGAATAAAGAAATTCAAGAAGTGATGTTATACTTGAAGGAAGAATTTGAAATGAAAGACCTTGGAAAAACCAAGTATTGTCTTGGTTTACAAATTGAACAAAAAGAATGTGGAATTTTTGTTCACCAGTCTAATTATACAGAGAAGGTCCTTAAACGTTTCAATATGGATCAATCAAATCCTTTAAGTACTCCAATGGTTGTCAGATCATTGAATATAGAAAAGGATCCATTTCGTCCATGTGAAGATGATGAAGTTGTTCTTGGTCCTGAAGTACCATATCTAAGTGCCATTGGTGCCCTTATGTATCTTGCAAATTGCACTAGACCAGACATATCTTTTGCAGTAAATTTATTGGCAAGATTCAGTTCATGTCCAACGAAGAGGCACTGGAACGGAATTAAACATATATTCCGTTATTTACGAGGAACGACGGATTTGGGACTTTTGTATCCAAAAGATACAAATCAGAGAATAATTGGTTATGCTGATGCTGGATACTTATCTGATCCACATAAGGCACGTTCCCAAACCGGATATGTATTTACTCGTGGAGGCACTGCAATCTCTTGGCGATCACAGAAACAAACACTTGTTACAACTTCATCAAATCATGCCGAGATTATTGCACTACATGAAGCAAGCCGTGAATGTGTCTGGCTTAAATCAATGACTCGGCATATCCAAACTTCTTGCGGATTATCAGTGGACAAGAATCCAATCACACTGTATGAAGATAATGCCGCATGTGTTGCCCAAATGAAAGAATGATACATCAAAAGTGACAGAACTAAACATATTCCTCCTAAATTCTTTGCATACACTCAAGAGCTGGAGAAGAATAAAGATGATATCTGTTACATTCAATCAAGTGAGAACTCATCCGATCTCTTTACAAAGGCACTTCCCACGGCGATATTCAGAAAACACATTTATAATATTGGGATGCGCAATCTACGAAATATGTGAAGAATCATTCATGTTGACATCAGGGGGAGTTTACGTGGCTGCACTCTTTTTTCCTTACTATGGTTTTTGTCCCAATGGGTTTTTCCTAGTAAGGTTTTTAACGAGGCAGTATACAACACGTAATGGAGATAGTCATTCTATCATGATCATCATCACAAGGGGGAGTGTTGAAAATATATATAAATATATATTATTATTTATTGTTGAATGTTGAAGGTTGAAAGTTGAAAATTGAGTTGTAAAATATTGAAAATTAGTGTGTGATGATGTAATTAATGATGTATTAATTTTTGACTAATCTCCAATTGAGATCTATAAATAGGTCTCTCCATTTGTGTAGAAAAACACAATTGTGAAGAGAGAAAAATTTTATAAAGTGTAGAATTTGATAAATTTTGAGTTTTTGAGTTTTTACTTTTTACCGTAAATTTTTATTTTTTCACAACAATAAATAATTTTTTTTCCGAGGAAATTATAAAAATAATTTTTAAAAATACTCAGTATGACTAATACCATTTTTCAAGTATTTTACTAAATCCCTACCTTCTAATTTTTTTTAATATTTGAAATAATTCGATAAATTTTTTGGTAATTTTTTTTTTTTGTCTTGGATCGTATGTTTATTTTTTTCGATTTTCGATAATTTATGTTATAAAATTTTGGTTTTATTTTTGCATCTTCAGATTTTTTGTGATTTTAGTCTTTTTTTTTTTATTGAAATTGTTGACGTGGGAAAACACATGTCAGTATCACATCAACGTTACATTAGTCATACGTCGAAAAACCAAAGACAAAAATTGCTAAAAATCGAAATATAGTGTACTAAAATTGAAATATGATAACAGTGTGTATCAAAATCACAAAAATACAAACATAAAAAAAGCCAAAAAAGAACATCTCCAACTTTTTTAGTGAACTTGATAGTATTTTTTTACGTGAATCTGCAGCCGTTACCTTTCGGTAAAAATTGGATAAATCCGGACTAATTAAATAGTCAGTGACGTCTCCAAAAATTTGGAAGCCCTAGGTTAATTTTCAAGATAAGATCCTATATAATTTTTTTTTAATTAAATATGAATTCTAAATACTTCCAACTAAAAATAATTAAAAATGAAAACCAAAAATGAATTCAATTAATCTGTAATCTCAAGAGTCAGATATGTACTAATATATAATATAGGTAGAATAAGAATAATCAAACTAAAGTGTAAATACTTTATTTTTATAGTAAAATAAATAAAAATTATAATTTAAATATTTATAGATAAAAAAAAAATTATGATCGATTTGAATAAAAGTCAGCCCAACGATCAAATAAAAAAATTACAAGATTTTAGAATCTTACATACAAAACACCAAATAAATTAAAAATAAAATACCAACAGCAACACACAAATAGACAAGAACATTTCAATAAAAAATGACAAATAATTGACACAATTTGAACAATCTAATTCATCTGAATGAAGTAATTTAATGACAAAAAGACAGTTTTTTTTACAAGAAATAATTTTTTTAACCTATAGAAATGAGAAAAAAAAATAAGTACAAAAAATTGACCACAATTTTAAATTTTTAACAAAAATATTGAGAAACACACATAATATTTTAAATAAAAAATTATTGATAATTAAATAAAATTTAAAAATTAAGGCCCCAAGAGGGGACCCTAGGAAACTGCCTAGGTTTGTTTCTCCTTAGAGCCAATGGTCAATAGTTTGAAAATTACGCTAGTCAGTTAAACTGTGCTAGATAAATTTTGTGTGACAGATTTGTCCAAAAACTTCATAGTCTAATTGATTATATTGATGCAGGCGAATGCAATCTCTCAAATGCTTTTCATTTAATGTTTTTTAAGTTTCTGTTTTTTGTTTAATAATTTGTTGATTTAATTATGTATTTAAAAACCCCATTTGAATAATTTATCTTAAAATAAAATTTTAAAAAACTCAATTAAAAATCATAAATAAAATTTATACAAAATTGAATTTTTATTTTTATTTTTTGTTTGTTTTTGCTTAAATTTTTAACTTTGAAATAGCTAGATTTCACTACTATATTGTATTTTTTTTTCTTTCTGGATTTTAGTCATTTTTTTCATCGGAAGTCACTAAATCAATCGAATATTACTTATTTGACGTCGATGTTCTTCTATAAGACTCGTGTGGTTAGGTTAAGCTTATATTACACATATTAAAATATATTTTATCAAATAAAACAAAACAACAAGTTTTTCCTCCCGATTTGTTAATATTGGGTGTTGTTTTTTCTTTATTTTTTTCTTTAATTTTGTGTAATAGATTTTAATTTGTATAACATATGGTTAATTCTTGTCAAATGAGTCATATAGGAGAGTATTGATGTCAAATAAGTAATATTTGATTGATTTAGTGACTTCCGATTGAAAAAATTGACTAAAACCCAAAAAAAAAATTCAAGTTATTGGACTCACTACAAAAAATTTGGTAATAGACTACACCATAAGGACTACGGTTTTTAATAAAACTGTAGTATTTTTACAATTAACTACGATTTTTACAGAAATCGTAGTTAATGAGAGTTTTTTTAAAATATACGTCTACAGTTTTGTAAAAACCGTTGTTGTTTGTGTTCTACAACATCGGTTTTTAAAAATCGTAGTTTATGAACGGTTTTTCTTAATAAATAGACTACTGTTATTTTATACCGTAGTCTATAAACGTGTTTTTTTTAATAAATAGATTACAGTTATTTTGTACCCTAGACTATCAACGTTTTTTTTAAATAAATAGACTACGGTTTTTTTTGTACCATAGTCTATGAACATTTTTTTTAAATAAATAAACTACCGTAGTGGATGAGCGGTTTTTTTTAACGAGCACCCAACCCAAGCTACAGTAGTTCTTCTTCCATCTCTCCTTCGTCGCACAGACTTCTACTCTCACAATCGATTCTCCACCACCACCAAACCCTAGCCACCGGTGTCTTCTTCTTCTAACATCGATTTCACCGGTCGCCTCCTCCTCCTTCCTGCTCCCGATTTGTTATATACGACTCTCGCCTCGAAAGTCTCATCAAGATGGCGGATCTCGTAAGCGATTTCTTATTTCATTCGATTGCACGTGTTTTTATAGGTCAGCGTAATCATGTGGTTGTCTCCTCGCTTGAGTCAGCGAAGGAGGTTCTTCACACGCAGGGGGTCGAGTTTGGGTCTCGCACCAGGTGTTTGATCTTTTTCTTTTGGTTCATAATCCTTTGAAATATATGTTAACTTGCCAAACAGGGGAATATTTTCCGATGCCCTTGTGTTTTTCTTAATCATGATAAGGTATTAAGCTTGCACTTCTAACTTTCTATGGTTTGAGACTGGATTTATGGTTTTTTTTTCCTTGGAATGTTCTTTTGTCGTGTTGAATTGGTCGTGGATGCAGTTGGAAACAATAGCAGAACGAATCAAAGCAGTTGAACGAGATGCAGGCCGTTTGCTGGATTGTCGAGAGAGAATGAATTTCTGTCCCCTGGGTGCATGCGCTTTAGCTGGTACTGGCCTGCCCATAGATAGATTTATGACTTCTGAGGCTCCGGGTTTCATTGCCCCCTTGAGAAACAGGTATGGGCCATATCTCATGAGTGCTTATTAAATATACATTCAGGTCTTGTATCTCCCTATCTTCTGGTGCTTCTATTTGTTAGTCCTTTCCATCCTTCTCATTCCAAAAACACTCATTTCATTTTCAAGAAGGCATCACCTCTATAAAAATTTGAAATCCAATAAAGGCTTCATTAATAGTACAGCTCGGATTTTGGTAGAAATACACAATGTTCCTGTAGCATGGTGATGTATGATAGTTTACTTGTTTTACCTTGTGTTTGTGCCCTTCGTTTTCTGGCCAATTTTTTAATGAAGGTGGAGAACTGGGATACATGACTTACCGAGGTGTGGCTCTGAAATTTAAGAATTTTGGGAATATGGAGTTTATTGGATTTCCAGATGCAATGTTGGTTGCTGAGAGAGGGTGGTATCATGATTACATTATTTCTCTTTCAAGTAAGAAGAAAGATGACACTGATGGCCAAAACAAGGAAGCTGCATTGCCTAACAAACGCACCAAGAAAGTATCAGAACTGATTCTTCATAAGCGCTGGCTTAAAAAAAATTTCCTAGTCGTATCTCTGGCCATCAGTTGGAAACATTTAAAGGTAGATTTTTTTAGCTTAATCAATGACTCAGAATTTGAAATTTTAAAAAAATGGAGTGATTTGAGCATGAAAATTATTGCATCTCTAATTTTTTTGGGGAAAAGATGCTATACCTTTTCCATTGAATTAAAACAATTCTCGAGTATTGTAGTCTCACTCTTCCATTATTATAGATGATTTCTTTGTCTTCCAGTTACACTTTCATACCAATACTGACACATAAAACATGTTATTATACATGTTGTTGAATTCTCGGATCAGTTCAGCAAATTCTCTCATATTGGCCTTGATTTGATTTTTTTCTGAGTTTGCTATGAGTTTCTTTGTTGTCCTTATAAGTTAAAAAAATTAAGTGGATTATATTTCTAGAAGTTTTCAATGTCCCCTTCCCAAGATCTTGTTTTGTAGCATCTCGGTGTTGTGTTTATCTATGATCATAATCGATAAGCTGAAGCTTTTGTTTCTTGAGCACACTCTCTTGATCAATCATATCGACTTCGGTACAAGTTATATTCAAGTTATACTGTAGGCTGTTCATATTTTCATATATTAGCTTCAGTCAACTTTGGTACAATGCATTTTTGAATGATTTTAGTACCTTGCATTGTCTTCCTATGATTTTGTTTCTGTAATAGTTTAGAGACGATATGCTTTTAGTATGATATTTTAGGATTGGTTTAGGCTTCTTGTTTCATCCACCGACTAACTTAGTTCTCTGCCTTTAGGATTGGTTTAGGCTTTTAATGAAATCGTGTAGATGATTTTGCATTCATGGTTTGCTGACATTGGCACATGTTCAAGAGAAAAGAACTGGTGTGACCAATTAAATCTACTTTACTTCATGATGACTGAAGGAGATATGATTAAGTTTGTTCTTCTGGGTTTTTTCCCTCTTGCTCGATTCCGCAACTCATGTTTAGCTGTCCTTGGAGCATATTCAAGACAAAATAAGTAACACGAAAAATTCAACTTACTTTATGCAATGATAACCGAAGGTGATGACATTTCTAACTCGGAGTTTTGTCTAACTCGGACGAAGTTATTTTTTTATGTTAATTGAACAGATCAATTGCATCATCTTGATTTCTTCAAGAAAAATGTCTTTTTTTTAAAAATCGATCTGTTAAATTAGTTTTCTGTGTTTTTTGAATGTGCATGCATCATGAACTGTGGAGATAGGTTACTTAATCGGTATAAAGATTGAGGTGGTTTCTGGAAGTTATAACGATGGAAAGTACTTTTTTTTCCAAATTGGAAAATTGGTTTCTGAATTTTCTTTTAATCATTTATTGTTCTTTAGTTTCAAGCCTAAAAAATTAAGAAAAAGTTTGAATTATGATTCGATTTTGTGGCCCAGGAAAAATACTTTTTCTGTCATACTTGACTTGAATGTAAGTATGTGAATCGGCTGGAATAGTTTGAACTGAACACCTTTGTTGAACTCCATCAAAATTACGTCTGACTATAACTTTGGTTGATAAACAGGAAAACTGACAACCCTGGATGGTGAATAGATTCAAGTTATGTTCGAGCCATCGGAACTCAAATTTGGAGGATGAAAATTCAAATATGGTGGTGAGAGTGTGATGTGAAGCTGCAAATCACATACATTGATGATAAGTTCAGGCTTGGAAATGGTTCAAGAGGTGCTCTCTTCGTCTTTGAAAGATCCGCCCGCTCCCATAAAAACATAGGGATTCAAATTTTATTAATTTTCAGTCATTGTAATACAAAAATATTTTATAATAAATTTTATTTTTGAATTTTGTGTACTTTATAATATTGAATAATTGTATATTAATTTATTATTATTATTTTATATTTTATATTTGATAAAAGACAAGGGTGGAAAAACGTAGTTAATTGGGAGTGTAAAACCGATGTTCAAAGCCATGTAGTTAAAAGTGCGGTCATAGACTACGGTTTAAAACCGTAGTCTTTTGCGACATGGCTTTTAACACCGGTTTTACACCCCCAATTAACTACGTTTTTCCACCGCAGTCTTTTTGCTTTGTTGTAGTAGCGACTAAAACCAAAATTTGAAAACTTATAGGATTAAAACAAAAAACAGGTCAACTTATAAGACTAAAATTACAATTTTCCACTAAATAAATACATGATTGTGTTGGGATGGATTTTTTTGGTGTGAGAAGTTTGTGTAATGGGTTTCTGTAATTTTGTCCACTTTTCTACTTTGAATTATGAACTCATGAAATACAGGATAAGGTGATGAAACCTTTGAAAACTCACTAGAGGGAAAATACAGATATTAAATATATATATATATATATATATATATATATCATACATCGATATTTACATAAATTATATGGTGAGATTTCGTATTGAATTTATCATGATATTTTGATAAATGAAAATTTATATTAAATTTTGTATAGTATATGAATTGATGTGTGTCATATAACACACGAGTGGACAAGCTAACCAAAGTGTCTCATAAACTGGCTAGATTTGCTTCTTCGATTTTCAAATCCTGTACTCCTGCAAAACTCTGATTTTTCTACTGGTTTGCAAGGAGTTGTACTGATCCATTGCTTCTTTCTTAAAAATAAAAAAAAAATTAAGAATAATAATGGAGACTATTGCACTCTTTTAATTTAGAAATATATATAGAAGTTTATTCCATTTCAAGAACGATCGATGAAACAAAAGTAAATAAAACAGAAGGAGTGCCGATTTAAGTTATTCATGGCAAGTACTAAACAAAAAAATTCAAAAGTTAGGGGGAAAAAGGTCCCAGATAACTGAAGTGCCAAGAAAATAAAAAAAGAAAAAGGAGAGAAGTTTTAGGAATGGACACAATTGGTAAAAATATTAAGGCTGTCTGAGCATGAAACTCACAATGAGAATGACTTTGCGTAGACGTCAAATTGTTCATTAGCACTAAGTTGTGGTTCCTGCAACCAAACACAATCAAAATTAAATCGTCTCATCCACGAACCAAGCGTCCTAGCTATTCATCAAACCCCGTAAACATAAGACTACACACCTGTGTGAGTCCAATACTAGGCGCACTCGCACCAGATAAAAGCATGGAAAGTAGACTGTTCGCTGAACCTCCTCCCAAATCGCTGTCGGTTTTCCGAATAGTAGACCTCATGGCGGTTAAAATGCTCCCGTACGTAGCACCTTGTCCTCGTTCGATTGCTTGGATGAAAGCATATGTCATAACACCAGTAGAGGTCACTTTTGATAGTAACTACACATTGTTCCACATTTGTCATGTCAATCTTGAGTTAATTTTAACATAATATGTAGTTTCACATGCAAGATCAGAAGAAAAGCAATAGAATTTCGGCTTGTGATCAGGGGAGCTTACGGCTGTATCCGCGGAGGTTTGATCATCATCGCAACCACTAAACGAAATGGCTTCGCCCCCGCTGGTGCCTTTCCATGTCCCATTTCGCGGGCGATGGTCTTCCCATGTGTAACGCCCGTTCCTGCGCGAATATATAGAGGATTTATTATAGCATGATCCGGGGGTGTGACTCGAAGGTGAGCCTGCTCGAGCTCGGATTCGATTGATCAAACACAAATTCTATCGAACAGTCAATTGTGAGCATCAAGTTCACTAACATGTGTGCCAGAGTCACTCCCTTTTTTTTATGGTAAGCTATGAAAATATGATATTTGTGAAAAATTATGATAATTTAAATAACATAACACAAAAAATATATGGTAATAAATAAACATGTGATCCTAAGAATTGACAAAAGAGGCCTGCAGCATCAGTACTATTCAAATCACCAACCTGTCCATTCTACAAAGATAGGGCAGATCCAGCACGGTCCCGCTGTGGCACGAATCTATGATCGCGTGAAGCTTGACTCCGGGAGGAAGCGGGCGGACTAGCGTTGCATTAACTTCATTGTCGACAATGGATCCCTGGATTTCGAAATCCAAGGGGCAGAGCGTTTCGTCGTATCCATCGAGTTCGTCTCCGGTGTAGTTCCTTTGCTGGCCACCATGTCCAGAGTAATGGAACACTAGTGAATCCCCTGGTTGGCAGCCTTGGACCAGCCAAAACATGGCCATCCTGATGTTGTGTTTTGTTGGGATTCTGGTTGGATCAGTTTCCTCTTCTGCAATATGGAATGACACGACTTTCAGGTTGTGCTTGGATGGAAGGACTCCAAATCAATGATATTCGATTATAGTTTTATCCGTAACTATGAAACAACAAATTAAATCTTTAAATTCATACTTCACTTATTTACATATTAGTACTTTTATAAAATATAAGGGATTTCGCATGATATCATTATTGATTGGACTGGAAATTGATCATCATAAATAACATGAAATGAATAGATTTGAAGTTATGGTCTAATTACTTCTCTAAACAACAAGAATAAATTTGAAATCATTTGATTCAAGCACAACATTATTACTTGACAAATTAAAACATGTGGGCGTCATATGGATTTCAAATGATGAATTTTATTTGACAATGGATTTGAAATGACTCCAGCAATTGGAAATTTGAAATTATTTTGGAATATAAATGCTTTTATAATTCAAGATGAAATCTATTGATTTGAAAATTAGCCAGCAATTTGAGTGGATTTGTGTAAAGAATTCATATCCTTCAATGTAAATGGAGACGTGATGGATTTCAATAGAGGAGTTCATTCCCTCCATGTTGTTGCTAAGAAGAATTGAGCGTACTTACCACAACAATTATGATGTATATTTCAAATTCACTCAAACTCAAAATATATAGGTGTCGTCACTTTAAATTAATCCATCCTATAATCTTAAAGAAAAAATTATTAATCGAGCTATTTAAAGAAGCATCTATTGACAACGCTACATTTGAAAGTTATCCTCGATACATTTTCTTATCTTATTAGATGGGATTGAGTTTATCAATTTGCAGAATAGAGACCAGAGAGCATCTCTGAATAAAAAAATAAAATAAAATAAAGAGCATCTCAAAATAATTGGGGCCCATCTTGTGGGCAATACACCTCAATTTCAATTAAAAGATGCACTATTAATTATTAATACTCAAAATCATGAATTATCATAATTTTTGTACAAATATACGACAACAAAAACGAATTTCCGAGGAAAAAAAGGTAAATTTGGTGATCAATACATATATTTTTTAGTCATCCATGATAATAATATTTTTTTCCCAAGTAAAAAAAAAGTTTATATATGTTTCCCTTTTCAAAATAAAATGTTAGTCTTTTAAAAAAAAAATGTTAGTTGGCTGCATTCTAGGACGATTAAAAAACGACGATTGAACAATTCTCCTAATTTAGTAGAATTGACCAATCATCAAAGAAAAAATATCACATCGCCAAAGCACAACTTGGCTTCTCCATCCTCACCAATAAGAGTTGACCATTACAGAGCAAGTCTGCCCTCGTACACGTGAGAAATTCATCCATATATCCCACAATATATATAGTAATTTATACGAAAAAAATATTATATATAGATATAAATTTGTGTTTAATAATTCTAAATATTGTTTCCTCCAAATTTCATATATAATTTCAAGATTTTTATGCTATAATCCAATGGATCAAAGATTCTTGAACATCCCAAGTCTGCCTCAATTACATTTTTTTTAATAAAATTTATAAGAAAAAACACATTAGATTAAAGATTAGGGATGCAATGAACCAAAATAATCTAATATTTTCAGCTATTATAAAGTTATTTGTCGAGCTCAATATTCGTTTTTCCATCTGGCATACTTCTTTATCAAACCCAACTCGAGCTCGAATAAAATGTTGATAATTTCTCAATGTAATAAGTACTTGTTCCAACGATCAATATTTCTCATGGCAAGTGGATTTAAGTAAATAGTATATATACGATTCTTATTAAAAGTTTGCTTAGTCTAAAGTTGACCTGAAGAAAGTCAACCTTAACTAATGAAACTCGATCAACACATTGCAAACCGATCATTCCCAAGTTGATCCAGATTAAGATCAAAAGATGAAACAAACAAAAAGAAAATATATATATATTAATTACCTGTAAGCATGATAATGGAGGATTCGGGGAACATGAACTTGGAGAGCAGCAAATGTTTCATGCATTTGGCGTCGGTAATGCATCCCTTAAGCTCGCTGCTGGTGTTTTTGTACGCGATCCCGATGATCACCGCTTTCTTCCGGCCATGAGCCGGCGGAGGAGGGCCTGGTGGAGCGTGGTTGTACGGCGACGGCGGCGGGGGGTGGTAGTTGTTGTAGCCGTTGAAAGAAGGGGTGTTTTGGAGATAGCTAGGTTGCGGCGGAGCAGGTGGTGCGGCGGCGATTTGGGTGACGGCCTGGCAGATGACGCAGCGGATGGAGGTGGCGCCCGGCGGCAGCTGGAGGGGCGTCCGGCAGTTGGAGCAGTTCACTAGCATTAACATTTTTATTATATTGGTCTGAGTCTGAGGGAGCGAAATTACACAGAAATTGAATCTATTATAAAGGGAAGAGTGAACTTTAATTTAATAATACCCTATGTTAAATAGTCTTATTTACAAAAAAAAAAAATTTAAAAAATAGTCTTATTTTTAGTCAAAATAAAAAGTCTTATTTTAATAATTTAGTTGATTGGCGCGTACATTAAAAATCTTAATAGTTTATCTATGTTCCAAATTATTTACATGCTAATTAATATGTGTGTGTTATTCATTCATTTGTATAAAATTCGAAAATTTTAAAAATGTATACGTAATTTGAGATTTTTCGGTTGATGGTAATGCGAATCATCGAATTATTTTGGTCTTAAAACAGTAAATTAATTTTTTTCTTTAATTTTAGTTATTTTTCTCAAGTCACTTCATATATTGCACAACTATTCAATGTTAATCGGTAATATATGATGTCAACATTCAAATTAAAAACAAAATATTTAAAAGATATAATGTATTATAGTAATACTAGATTTAGACAAGTTACATAACCCAAAGACAAAATACGCTAATTTAAAGGATTATTTTGTAATTTTTATTTTAAAAAAGTATTCATAAAATAGAGTATTTAATATAAAATACAGTGTAGATAATATTTTTCTTTATTTATAAATAAAGTACTTACTTGAATATTAAAATATCATTCTTGAAAGCAAGTGGGGAAAGAGAAATGTTGGGAGGGGCTAAAGAGGAAAGACCAGGTCAATTCAATTGTAATTAAAGGGTAAATTCAGGGATAAATGATTAGGAAAAATAGTGGAGGTTTCTTCCATTTTTGCATTTAAGGGGCGGCCCGACCACACAAAATATTATATATTATGCTCTCACGCAAAATATATTCACATAAAAAAAGAGTTTGAGTTTTTAATTTTGAGAGTTTCGATAATATTTTTCTCTTTTGTTAGTTTGTGGTTGCGTGCGATTACGTGAATTGACTATCAATAGTTTAATAATTCAAAAAATAAAAAAATACAAAATTTACGAAAATACACAAACGCATTCAACAAAACGATCCAATGTATGAATTAAAAGACTCTTGTTTTATTTTATTTTTATTTTTTTGAATTTTGATATATTGTTTAATCTTATTTTGATTTAATGTTTTTGTTCAAATTATTTTGGTTTAAGGTAAGATGTTAATATTTGTTGTAATTTCACATAGATTCTGAGAATTCGAGGATTACAGGTCTGAAAATGAATTTTTTTTTCCTATGATCGTGGTTGCATATCAAATTTTATTGACTATTTCTGTGACTGTAGCATCAGTTGAGAAAAAAAAATTCAATTTAAAATTATTAAAATCTTATTTGAGAACCACAATGAGTCAAGAAAAACTGAATGATTTGGTGATCCTCTACATAAAAAAAACATATTGAAAGATATATCTTATGACGACATAATTGATGATTTTGTTTCAAAAAACATAAGAAGAGCCAATTTTAAATAATATTTTTTGTTGATTAAATTATTTTAAAGAATTATGTAAACCTTCTTTCATTTGTGTACTTTATTGATTTATGTATTTTGGTTTATTTTAATTATGTTATTCGAATATATATATATATATATATATATATATAGTTCTTTTATGGTGCACAACATTATATGCCCATTTCATACCCACCATGTACAAGTCAACTCATCTATTGTACCGATCAACTCATCTATTGTACATGGTGGGTATGAAGTGGACATATAGTGTTGGGCACCATAAAAGAACTATATATATATATATATATATATATATATATATATATATATAAATTTTCAAGTTAATACGAAAGGGCACATAGTTTAAAATTTGCTCAGGGCCTCATTTTTTTAGGACCGCCCCTGATCATACCTATGATTTAAAAAATGTGTTTATTTTGCATTTTTTTTTTGAGAAGTTTATTTTGCAATTATTTAAAATTTTATTTTGAGCGCGTAAAATCCTTAAGTTAATTAGATAGGATGACTTTGGAATCCCCTGAAACAATAAGAATATTAACGGTCAATTTGTCCACGGGTTTGTAAGCCGCTCATGAATGTTATAAGAACACCAACAATGGGTGTTCATAGCGTTGTGGGTGGGTGTTAATAACACCCACCCACAAGAGAGAGAAGATAGGCGTTCACAACTTCATTTATCTTTTTTTAAAAAAAAAATGGGGGCACGCGCCAGAAAGAGAGTGTGCAGGTGCAGACGCGTGGGGCCCGCGTCTACACCTGCATTATTTTATTTTTTTTAATTTTTGTTTACCTATATTCAATTATTTATCAGATTGTGTCCAACTACTGCATTTTTTAACGGAAATTTTTTATTGTTATTTAATTTAATTTATATTTTAATAAATAAAAAAATTCTAACGGTTAGTTAGAATTCTCATCTATAAATACACACCAATGCTAACACCAAAATTCATTCGACTTCCTACACTCTTCAATTCTACTTTCATTCTCTCCTATATCTTCCAACCTCTTTTCTGAAATCTTATTTCTATCCGAAATGGATGAAAATACGAGGGCATATCTTAGATATTTGTTGAATTCTACACAAAACTCGCAAGAAAATTCATCTTTTCAAAATCCACAAATTCCACCAACTCATTAATATCCACACTCATTTCCAAATATGCAGTTTCCTCCACAAAACGTTCAAAATTTCCAAGGATTTGGAAATTTTATGAGCCATCCGAATTATATCCCCAGAGGTCCACAACAACCTCTTTCAGCCGAATATTTGCAAAACACGAGTCATCCACAATTCACGTCGCCGGTTCTTCAAGGCTTTGATACCCCATACACAACTGGTACGCATTTTTCATCTTCGATGCCGACTGAACCTGCAACTCCGACTTTTGTCCCAGAGACTCAACTTTTCGATCGTGAATCCCCAATCGAGGTGGTGAATTTTGAAAAAATGATTCCGGATGCTGAGGGTACGAGAAAGCGTTCGACTTGTACAAAGGTTGAATATGAGGTCCTGGCGATAAGTTTTGTCACAATCAGCGATGATCCAATAATCGGCAATGACCAGAAGGCAGATGCATTTTGGGGACGTGTCGCAAGCTACTACAATGACAATCGTCCTGCAGGTTCAAACAGCAGAAAAGCTAATGTTATACGGTCACATTGGCACAACACAATTCAGAAGAAGGTAAATCGATTCAACGCAAATTACAATAGTATTTACAGTTTATATCGCAGTAGTCACAGTGACGAAGACAAATTGAGGTTTGTGTATGAAAAATATCGCGAAGAAAACAATGGTGTTGCGTTCAACCTCGAGAATGTGTAGAGAATTGTTAAAGATCGTCCAATGTTTACTCCACAATCTGATGATCACTTTGTTGTCACAAAGAAGACGAGGACCTCTGAGTCAGGAGCAAGCAACACATCTTCCAACCAAAATGTGAGCATAGACATAGATGACGAAGATACTCGTCCAATGGGTAGGAAGGCAACAAAAAGAAAGGGAAAAGACAAAGTCAAATCGACCATGGAGGATCTGACAGTAAACTATGACAGTATTTTTTCAAAGTTCAATGAGTACACAAACGTAAAGAAGTCTGAAGTCGATCTGAAACAAAAACAACTTGAAGTTGAGGAGATTAAGGCAAAATTTTCATTGTCCAATGCTGAATCTAAGAATCGTCGATTGAAGTTGAAGGAGTACGAGATCTTGAACAAAGACACCTCGCAGATGACTACGAAACAACTTATTATTCATGAATGTCTGTGCAAGGATACCAGGTCTAGTTGGAATATCTAAACTTTTTGCGCATTTAGATTGTATTTTTTATTGACTGTATTGCTTAATTATTGCATTTCAGAGTGATTGTATTGTTTAGTTATTGTATTTTCGAGTGTTTGTAAGTTTTATTTATTGTGATTCCGAGTGATTGTAATTTTTAATTATTTTATTTTCGAGTGATTGTAATGTTTAATTATTGTATTTGCTTTTATTGTGATTTTAAATTTTTATCAACTTTGAAACTAGTCGTTATAAAGTAGCCGTTGCAAACTAGCCGTTAGAAACTAACCGTTGCAAAATAGCCGTTAGAAACTAGTCGTTTGAAACTAATCGTTGCAAACTATTCGTTAGATACTAGCCGTTGCAAGATATCCCTTATATATAGACACATTGTGCTACAATATTTGTATTCCACTAAGATATCTTTCGCAAACACATATACAACGTATGTCCTCTAAACATGTCTCATTCTACAGGCAGTTTTAGCTCAAGTTTCAGCTCGACAAGTGAAGACGAAGTACATGTTCAAATCGATGAGCAAGATTATGATCCGGTAGAAGAACTGATGTTAATGGTACTTCAACAACACTAACAAGTTATGGAAGCATATCAGAGGAGAGAAACACGCAGAAGAAGAATGTTCATCCAAAAAAATCGTGAAGCCGGGCATGAGAGGCTCGTCAATGATTTTTTCTCTTCAAACACGGTGTATCACGACGGAATATTTCGAAGACGGTTTCGAATGCAAAGAGAGTTATTCCTCCGCATAGTGACTGCCTTAGAAAATAATTCGACGTTTTTTCAACAAAGGTGAACGCCACTACATATACGAAAGGTTATTATCTAACAGATGAAATATATCCCGAGTGGGCTACTTTCGTTAAGGCTTTTCTTTGCCCGGAGGATCCAAAGAGAAAATTGTTCAAGGAAAGACAGAAATCTGCAATAAAATATGACGAAAGAGTATTTGGGGTGCTCCAATCTCGATGGGCAATTGTCAGAGGCCCAGCTCGCTATTGGTATCGAAAAAATTTAAAAAAAATAATGTTAGCATGCATTATTTTGCATAACACGATTGTTGAGGATGAGGGAGGTCACGTGACAAATTGGTACAACGATGAAGGGGATGAACCCGCACAACCTATCCAATGCTCCAACCGAGGCTTTCAAGATTATCTTCGAACAAATTCAGAGCTACGTGACACTCAAGTTCATCACCAACTTCGCGCGGACTTAGTGGAGTATATTTGGGATAATTACAACAACAATCCGTGAATTAATATTTCATGTTATATTATTAATTTCATTGTTTTGTTGTTTTTTTTAATTTATTGTTGCATTTCAATTTCATAATTTCGTTGTGTTGAATAAATATATTAAATTAATTTTAATTTTATTTTTTTAATTAATTAAATTAATTATAAAAAATTATATTATAATTTTAAAAAATTATTATAAATTTAAAATATTTTATAAAATGTAAGGAAAATGTATTTATTTAATATAAAATAATTTTATATTATTGAGTGGAATGTGAGACCCATAAATAATGAGTGTTAATGTTAATAGGATTGTGGGTGGAAAGAAGAATGTGTTATTAACAGTGGGACCCATGATTTTTGATGATGTGGAGAGTGTTATTGGTGTTATTAACGGATTGGGTTGTGGATGGCCTAAATAATTAGAGCAGTTTATGAATCGTTCTAAATAATACCATTTATTATATGGGTTTTTAATCCGTTTTTAAATAAACAATCTTGAAACTTATTTTTTCTGTAGTATATAACGGATGGTTTTCATCCGGTGCAACATTAACATGTATTGGCATTCGTGTGGGTCTCATGCCTAATGAATGGTCCACTAGATAATTTTTTACCGATGGATTACAACATTTCCGTTGACACTGATAGTACTCTCCCACGTAGCTCATAGGACAAGAATACATATTAAAATTCATCTAATAAAGGAAGAAGTAAAGCAAAAAGGCACCTGATATTTCAAAAAATATATGAAAAAACTTCTTGTTTCGCTTTATTTTTGCTTAGTTGGATTTTAATTAATATGCACAATATATATTTTGTTCTAGCCATTATAGTACGCGTGAGATAATTGATGTCTAAAATAAATTTTATTCCTTGATATTTCGGCCCTTAATAAATTGAATATTATAAGATTTTTCTTTCTAGAAAAAATCAAATATTTGGTAAATATCTTGTGTATATCTCGAATATGTTAAGATATATATTTGCCAAGCTTAAATCGTGTCTTGATAAGGTGATTATTAGATATAATATTATTCGATATTATCAAGATTTGATTTGCAAGATTTGATAGAGTTTTATTCCTACTAAAACATGTTTCCTTATTAATGTTGGACTCTATCTAAGAAACCTTCCAAACTTAGATGTTAATCTATAAAATGGAGTTTTCACGCACAAGATTAAAAAAAGAGGACTTCAGACGTACAAACCGCTGCGTAACCATTTAGGGATGACAATTTTCTCCGAACCCGATGGAAAACCCGATATCCGACCCGAACGGAGGAGGGTATGGAGGAATTTTTTGGACCCGATTAAATAAATGGGTAAATGGGTATGGGAATCTCGTAAATGAGGATGGAGGAGGATGTAGTAGTATCCTACCCATACCCGACCCGATACCCGATTATATATATATATATATATATATATATATATATATATATATATATATATATATATATATATACATATACATACATACACATATTAATTTATATTAAATAAATGCTGATTTAATTTTTTTTTGTTAAATTATGTTAGTTGGATGAAATAATGAAAATTATTAATATAAAACTAATGCTATTTTTTAGAAGTTTTATTTTTTATATAAGTCTTTGGTTGTAAATTTTCTTCGGTGTTTTATTTTTTTATTATCTTAAAAATTTTGATATAAAAATTTAGTAAATAAGTATAGTTTTATCAAATAATTAAAATTTTAAAAAAATTATTTTTATGGAGTATATACAATAAATGGATATATGGGTAGGGTATGGATATCCGATCATCCGACGGATATGGGGATGGAGATGAAATTAAATATCCGATGGATATGGGTATAGGTATGAGTATGGGGATGGATTTAATAAATGAGTATGGGGATGGAGACACGATATCCTACCCATACCCGACTCATTGCCATTTCTATAACCATTGAAGAATTCTGTTGAAGAATTGAAGAATCTGAAGCAAGGTTTTTGCAACCCTCGTTGTTGCTTATCTCCGTGTTACCGTTCATGTTGAAGACATCAGAGAAAACACTGTGAGAACTGTGTTGTTGAAGATCTTTACTGTCTCTTCAAATTTAGGCTACGAGAGTTGCATCTGTTATATTTACTCTGATTTGTTTAGGATGCAAGTTTGATTTCTCAACTTGTTGAAAAATTTAGGATTTACTGACTTTTTGTAAAATCACTAGGATTATCTTTGTAAAACTGATCTTACGTTTACTAGTGATATTTAACCCTAAGGCACCCGCACGAGTTTTTATACTCGTGCAAAATTAATTACTTGTGTTTTATTTATGCTTTAAATTTTCGCTGCACTGTGTTGTCTGTGGTGTTATAACACGAAGTACAACACTGCCTATTTTACATAACGAACCACGTACACCGTTTATTTCAATGTCAAATTTACATTATAGTTCGGGACAATTTGAAAATTAATCCTCTTTTAGTTTTTGCTTAGATTTTTGAATTTTTTAATATTTTATTTTATAAACTAACCTTATAAATAAGTTTTAATTTAATATATGTTAAAACTACCCTTTAAACTATTTAATCTCAATTATACTAATTACCTAAAATCCCTAATTTTCCTTCCTAAGCATTGTTTACCGCCTCCCACAGGGGCAGCAGGAGTAACAGTGAGTTTGACCCAAAATTATAATCTTGCTTTCTAATCCAATAACTAATAATAATAATAATAATATATCTGCAAAGAAAAAAACTGATTAAATAATTAAGATGCCAATGGCCCCGGCCCTATATCATGGCAAAATATTGGGGGACATGAAACCAGTCGGAGACTCGGAGCGGAGACTTGAAAATAAATGGGTTTTGATGTTGACTTTTGAAGACGTGGGGATGAGTTTCGAAACGTAGTACACCCATTACGAGTCTACCACACGCATATCAACTTTTTTTTTTTCTTTTTCAAACTCCGTTTAAAAAAACAGTTTGTTAGTTTTCATCTCTCTAATTTACTTCTAATAAATTTTTGGGGAAATTGCATATATCATCCTTGTGAAATCTTGGGTTTGCTGATAACCCCCTATGAAATATTTTTAAGCTAATAACCCCACTCTGATTCTAAATTTATAGCATGAACTCCCCTTCTGATTAAAAAAAGACGAAAATACCCTTGACTTTTATGTACTTTTTAATTTATCATTTATTTTATGTAGGGGTATTTTCGTCATTTTTTATCTGAAAAGGGTGTGTATGCTACAAATCTAGAATCACAGGGGGTTATTAGCTTAAAAATTTTTCATAGGGGGTTATCAGCAAACCCGAGATTTCACAAGGGTGATATATGCAATTTTCCCTAAATTTTTTTTAATGAAAACAACATTAATTATATTATTAAATTATTATCAATTACAACTATATACATTTTAAATATTAATATTAATATTATATTATAAACAAAAAAAGCTTATTAAACAGTGTAATTAATCAATTTTATGATATAAATCTCTTACTCTATATATATATATATATATATATATATATATATATATATATATATATATATATATATATATATATATATGCATTAAAAGTGTCTTGCAAAAAAACTCACTTTATTATATTGTAAACATTAATCTTGGGTGTGTGTAAAAAAATTTGAAATGATACTCATCAACGACTCCTCTTAAATATATTTCAAATTCACCACGATTACCACGGCATCTACATGGATTAGCAATGGATAGATTTGCAATTCAGCAAATATAAATTCATCCAAGTGATCAAATGAATTTAAAACTTATGTATTTGAAATTCATAGCTTCGAATCCTTCAATACAAGTGCAACTTAATTACTGTTGGAAATTTTTAATTCGATATTAAGTGGATTTATAATTCAGTAATTGTGCTTTGGATGAAAGAGTTTCATTTGTCGGAAAATTTTGACTTGGAAAGGGATTTCAAAAATTGATTTAAAATAGCAGGGTGCGGTGCGCACAGCCCAACATGCTTAGCTGAGTAGAATTCAACCTTTAAGGATATTAATCACAATTATCATTAATCACAACCTACTTGGATATCAATCACAACCTACTTATTTCAAATTAATCACAATTATCATTACACAAGTATATCAGAAACGACTAGTAGGGTACGGTGCGCACAACCCAACATGCTTAGCTGTGTAGATTTAATGTCTCATGATTTGTCACTTCAACAATATAATATTAATTACGTCATTGTAGAGACATGAACCATTGGATGCATGATTCAGGTATTACCTTTATTGCGGATGATTCTATGCTATCCCATTCGGGCAGTGCCCGAATGAGGATCTAACGGCCCACATTTTTTTGCATTTGAGATGTTTACGTGAACATCTCAAATGCAACAAAATTGATTTCTTGGATGCAGCACATGAGCAGTGGCATAATCAGATCCCTTATTGCATGATCTCATTAACCGCCCAACGGATCTTTTTGACCATTTATTTGTTTTCGTTCTCTAATCAGTTTTTTTTTCTTGTAGGGTTCAAATATGTGATCCACTTGTACTTATCTATCCAAATAATTCGAAGAATTTGAAATTTTGGAGTTAAATCTATCATTTAATTGATCTCAATCCGTCCCAAAACAAGCTAATTTTTTTCTTGTTGCTCGTCAAAATTATTATACTTCGTTACAACTAAAGTATATACATTAATTTGAGAATCAATTTTAACAATCTCTTTGTCCAACTTAAAAAAAAAATAAAAAAATATACACATTTATAAAGATTGTGAGACTGAGCCCCAAACATTAAATACTTGTAACCCCATTAGTTCAGGCATCAATCCCCGTAATATACAGTAAAATTCAATAATTCATTGGCGCATAATCTGTTTTTTTTTTTTTTTAAAGAAAAATCTTTTCATTCAATATTTCTCGATTGCCAAAGTCCTAGACCCAAGTGGTGCATGGAAAAGATAAATTTGACTCTAGAAACGTAAAGGTGGAACAAGCAAGCGACCAATCATATCAATTTTAAAATAAACTAATTTTTATATCAATATATATTTTATCTAAAAAAAATTATTGGATATTGATCAATGCACGCATTGCGTGTTTATTTATTTATTTAATCATTAGTAGTTTACCTATACAAAAATCATGTCATGGAAAATGCCATTGAAAGAGAAACATTGAATTTATTTTTCTATTCCAAAGATGAGTATGGAATCAGGCAGACAACGGTTGACTTCAAGATTTATATAGAAAGTCCTTTGTGCAAAAAATTACATACATAATCAAAATTCACATTAATATATTCACCATATTTCTATTTAATGAACTGGAACCTGAGAGGAAACAAGAAAACCCTCCAAGCATGAAAGTTTTCATTTCCAGAAGGCCAAAGTTAGAGTGAAATATTCTAGCTTAATGGAGAACACGAAGATCATGAATCGACTCGATTACGCCATTTGTTTGCTCTTGGTGATCGGTTTGTCTTACGTTTTCTTCTCCCATGTCAACAACTACCAGTATCTGTTGATGCTGGAGAAGCCGCAGACCTTCGCCGCGGATTCGAAGAACGTAAGTTAATTTCATTTAATTTCTCTCTACGGTTTGCGATTTTTAAGAATCAAGAATATTCTCGAGTTCGAGTCTTGTGAATGTAGTGTACGAAATAATTCGGATTCGAACGTGACCACAAATATTTTAATGTGCGCCTGAGGAATCGGAATGTTCAGACAATTTTTTTATTTTTTTTTTATGAAATTCTTCTTATTTGCAACATTTTTTCTGCAATTTTTAGTATGATTTCATATTCAAAGTTTCACCTCATCTTACTTTACTCTTTTTTAAAGAAATTGTGTTTTCTATGAGTTGATTTTACGACGTGAGAGAGATCTACTCGGTCTATATTTAAAATTAAAAGTAATATTTTTAAAATTAAAAACCAACACTTTTTCATTGATCTAAATCGGGTAGAAAATTCGCCTCACAAAAAATTGGCTCATTAGATCGTGTAATAAGAGTGACATGATGGTGAAAAAAAAAATCGGGGTGGGTTTTGTATGTTTTTACAATATATATGTTGCCTAAAAGTTTAAAAATCGAATTTTGTATTTAAAAAAAGTTACTTTTTTGCAGCCTATTTATTATATATATGTATGTGCGTGTGTATATATATATATATTGTCTCAAATGTAATTTAACTTGTCATAAATATATATTTTTTACCGATGTATTAATTAATAAATAAATTGCAGGGCAAGACATCAGTCTATAGATCAGACGAGCTAGAAAACACGTTATCATCGACTTCAACAACAGAAAAGACTTTGATCATCACAGTTATAAACAAAGCATACGTCGAAGGAGACAAGTCGATGCTCGACTTGTTTCTCGACGGATTTTGGATGGGCGAAAACACGAGGAACTTAACCGATCATCTGTTGATCGTGGCGATGGATCAAACCTCGTACGAAAGGTGCCGATTCCTCAGGCTCCATTGCTACAAGCTCGAGACCGAGGGCGTCGATTTCGTCGGAGAAAAGCTTTACATGTCTCAGGATTTTATCAAGATGATGTGGAGAAGAACATCTTTTCTTATGGATGTGCTCAAACGGGGTTACAACTTCATTTTCACGGTAAGTTTATTTTTTCCGTTTTCGGCACAAAATAATTTAAATTATATTATATTTATACTAGCTAGTCAAATATATGGTGTACCGACCTAGCCAGCTAATTTGATTTGGATGCACGAAGCATATATATAATTAGTTAATGGTTAAATAATCTTGATAATTATTGAATATATATAATCAAAGGTTTAATGAATATCATTCAAAATATAGTGTAGATATATTAAACGTTGCTATATATAATAATCAGTTTGAATAGAATATTAGAAAATGGAGATGTTGAAAGGAGGGTGCATCGTGCATGTGAATCGATCGAACATGACTTGCCTAGTTGATTTAGACGCTCATTTTCAAATCCAAAACCAAATTGGTCACGTAATATATTAAATTGAATTAACATTATAAATTATTTTACATTATCGGGCTAAAAAAACTTCAGTTTAATATCGAGTATTTGAGTCGAGTTTTTAGACCAAATGTTGTTAAAATTTCTTTTCATATCCATATTTTAAAATTGTAATTTTGATAACGTATAAATGTATTTTTGCGATTTTGGATAATAATGTTTTCACATTTTAGTCTCTCTTTCCTAATCTAAAATAAAACGTAGGGAAAATGACATATATCAACCCTGTGAAATCTCGGGTTTGCTGATAACTCCTTATGAAAGTTTTTTGAGCTAGTAGCCCCCTGTGATTCTAGATCTGCAGCATACATATCCCTTATGGCTAAAAAAATGACGAAAATGCCCTTTGACTTTTATGAACTCTTTAATTTATCACCTTTTATTGAAGATTTAAATGAAAACACCAATGCATTAACTTATATTTTCAATTAAGTTTATTTATACAATCACTTTAATTAATTTAAATATTAAATTGTATTTAAAAAATAATTAAACTTATTACATAATTTAATGTAATAATAAAATTTACTATTAAAAAATATTTCGTGTATAACAAATATTAATAAAAAAATAATTATATATAATTTTCATAGTTGTTTAACTAAAATTTGATTATTTTATTCAATTAAATATAAAATTATAAAACAAAATTAATTTAATTATTTATTTAAGTAGGGGTATTTTCGTCATTTTTTAGCTGGAAAGGGTGTGTATGCTACAAATCTAGTATCACATGGGGTTATTAGCTTAAAAAATTTTCATAGGGGGTTATCAGCAAATCCGAGATTTCACAAGGGTGATATATGCAATTTTCCCTAAAACATATCGATGGTTCAAAAAAAAATAAAGGAAAAATTGCATATATCACCCTTGTGAAATTCCGTGTTAGCTAATAACCCCCGGTGAAAATTTTTTAAGCTAATAACCTCCTGTGATTCTAGATTTGTAGCATACACACCCTTTTCAGCTAAAAAATGACGAAAATACCCCTACATAAAATAAATGATAAATTAAATAGTTCATAAAAATCAAGGGCATTTTCGTCATTTTTTAGCCAGAAGGGGTGTGTATGCTACAAATCTAGAATCACAGGGGGTTATTAGCACGGGATTTCACAAGGGTGATATATGCAATTTACCCAAAAATAAAACATATTGAGACCGTATTGAAAAATCTTAAACTAAAGACCAAAATATAAACATGTGGGTTGAATTAAATTATATTGAGATCCATTATAATCACAGTCCATAGGTATAAAATATTAAATTAAAGCACCAAATAATATATATGGGCTATTTAGATAGGGGCTATACTGGGCTCATCAAATATAAATTGAAGATTTGAAGCCCAAGATATATATATATATATATAGATTTGATATGCTGCCCATCTCCCGTGTCCACCTCCATGTCCACCTATGAGGTGGCAATCATCCAATGGATGAGATGAATCACATACAAATGGTTCATCTAATGGATGATTGCTACCTCATAGGTGAGCATGGGAGGTGGGCAGCATAGCAAAACTATATATATATATATATATATATATATATATATATATATATATATATATATATATATATAGAGATAGATAGATATATATGAGCTATTTAGATAGGGGCTAGACTGAGATGGAGCCCAGCAGAGCCTCAGGACAAAAACTCGAACCAAGCTTGAGTCTTAATATATACTAAATGATCTGAATCTGATATTGTTCGGTTCAACTCATTTACATCTCTATTGTGACACTAACATGATATCGATGTATAATAATACTACATCAGTACTCCAATAAAAAAAATTAAATTCCAAAATTTTGCAGCCTATTTTATTTATTATCTCATCTCAATGTAATAAAAACAATATTTAAATTACATTTGGATACCTAAAAAGGATGCATAAATTTGTCATTTATGGACGCGTAATATTGCAATTTCGTAAATTTCATTTCAGAAGAAAAGGTCAACTAGATTATTAGATATATGAAGTGCTACATGTTAGACCAAAATAAATATAACACAGGCACAGATTTACTTATTATTTCATAAAACAAACTATTTTTATAATAATAAAAAAAAAGTCATCGAGTTGTGGATATTTCATGTCATGAGTTTTCAAGTGTGTCGGTTTTACTAATCATTTTTATAAATAAAACAATATGAATGTAAATTCAAATTAAAACGGACAAATTATTTTAAAATTTCCAAACCCAAACATTTTTTTTCTCTTAACTCCCTACACTCAAATTTCTTTGTTTCAACTCCCCAGTGGTCACCAAATTTGTCTTAAAAAGTGTTTAGTATTCAATCATTTGTACGTGTCATTGTTTTACCTATCGAACCAGTTCAGGCAAAGCAGAACTATCAGTTACGCAAGGTTTCCAGCCGATATACTCTGGATTAGGGTCCAACATGCTTCCGTAAGATGAATTAAATTCAAATACCTCTTTGACCATAATGTCGTCAGGTCATACCTGCCGAGTTTTACGAAGTGCTCCTCACACTCTAACCACGCAGTCGCAACAGATGGTTTCTGCACAAGCTCCTTCAACGACACTCAGCACAGCCTTAATTCATTTTCTATCTTAAGACGTATGATATATAAATTTAATTATAGAATATGAGCATGAAAGATCGAGAGGCTTCAGAGAAAATTATTCAGATATAATATTATTACATAAATCAACTCCTTTGAAGAGGAGAAGACAATTGGTTTAGCTACTCATAGTAGCTTTGTTCTTGAAATACATAAAAAAAAAAAACTTATTACAATCTTAGAAAGAGAAATATTACAATTTATTTGTAAGAAAACTGAAGGGAATGATCGATGTCTTCAGCTTCCTTGAACGCTTGTATTTATAGCTGAGGTTCCACTCGTTTCACCGAGAAACTTCAGGGAATCTTACAGCTGTTTTATCTTGTCCTTCTATGTCATTATTAATGACATCTTTAGCTAGTGAATGAGTCACCCATTATCCACCTTGTCCTTTTATGCCATTATTGATGGCATCGTTTGTTGGTGGAAGAGTCACATGTCATCCTTTTTCTTTTGACTTTATCCTCCTCACATGCATTTTTTATTGTTGTCGGGGCATCTTCTGCTTTTGCAGTGGTCCCCTGAAAAAACGCATCTTTGGTGGTCCATGTCCATGTTGAAAAACGGTGTTAAGATCAATTAGAATTGATACCCGGTGCAGCGGAAGTTTAAAATTTTATTTTATTATATGGAACGATTCCATATATGGGTATCAAAACTTTTACAATTAAATTTGTTCAAGTAAAAATAAAACACAGTTAAATTTTTACTTCGTTAAGCAAAGGCTTGATCGTGGACTCCAACAGAATTTAATCTGCTCTTTTTGTAAATTCCGGGAACCGATGACAGTCACGATCTAACTTCGGAATTAGGTTCACGAATGAAAAACAGAAACCCTCTGATTGACTGCACTAGAAATCAATCAGAAGTTTTACGTAGAGAATAAACAGATTTGATCTGTTAATTCGAATTGTAATTTTTCACAAAAATCACAGTCCGAATTTTCTCAAAAGGGACAGAGGAATTTTCGAAAAAAACCTCTTGAATAGTATAGAGTGAATTTTGAAAATTGCAGTATTCAATGTGTCTAATTTTCGAACCCAACACCTCTATTTATAGATAATTTCTAGTTATAATTGTATCAGGACTCTAACTCCTTAAAGCCCACAATCCATAACTTAAGCCCAACAAGCCAAGCCCGTTGTTCTAGAAATTAATATAAAATTCATCGTGACTCCGATTGATAAACTGATTTTACCAATGTGCACAGAAATCATTTCTGCATCTTTTAAAGTCAAGATAATTTTTCTGAATCCGAATTCAGTGATTTCCAAAAATGTCCATCCCTATGTCATTTTAGGAAATCCCACTCCCTTTAGTTAAGAAGTCCAACTTCTCTTTCATTAAATTTAACTATCTCTACGGGGTTTTAGTAATCCATTACTTGTGTAACCCTCAATGGTTCAGGAATACAGCTAGCCGTGGGCTCACAACTCCTTGTGACTCGGAACAACAATTTCCGACTTGCCCAACGAATCATGGTAAGAGTGCCTAGCAACATCGCCCCATGATTCCCTAGGTATTACTGATAGTGCCTACAAGAACCAGTAGATTTTGGTTAGCGTACAGTACGGTCACTTCAACCAAATATCCCGATCGAATCAACAACCATTGGTGCATCGAGAGTCGTTCGAGATTCGACAACTATGCATAACATCTTGGAGATCTATTAGTGACATCGCATGTGTTACTAGGAACACCAAGTAACCTAAAACACATCATGTACTCTGGCCAGAGATTCGTCACACTAATATCTCCTCAGATCGCATAGGATATCCACACTCGCGAGTATGTGGTGAATCCTTGACAACAAAGCATCGACTCCTATATGTGTCGTAACTGTACCCAATCCTGACACCTGATGACCCCAATAGAGTCGGTAAATGAGTCAAAGTACAGTACTAGCATATAGAGTCTCAATGATGTTTCAAGTAATAAGGACTAATGGTGTACAACCAAAACCGCGGACTTTATCCACTCGATAAGTGGTAACCACTTGGAAAGTGCGAATAGGGTAGTTCGATCATTCATCATATGAATATCCATTTGCATGCTTTGAACATCTCTATGTTCCATATCAATGAAACGTGGTACTCGGCATCGCAAATGCTAGTCTCAATCTCGAGCGATCCTTATCCTTATTTGCGGACGGCTCAATTGACTAGGAACTGTTTAGAATATACAGTGACTATAAGATGTGTTTCATGATAGCAATCCCCATGTACTACCACATCTTACATACACTATAGTATATTCAAGGTCTTTATCAAAACAACAATAGTATATCATAATATAACATTATGAAGAAAGATAAAGTCAATGCCATTATAAAAGTATAAATTATATTAAACAAAAGATTGTTCTACATAGAGTCATAAAAGCCCTTAGCCACAAGTTGGCTAACCGGGCACCCACTCTTTCAATCTCCCACTTGCCCTAAAGCCAACTAGTCATACTACGTAATCTCATTGCTTCGCGATGTTTGTCAAACAATGGTCCTGACAAGGGCTTAGTAAGCGGATCAGCGATATTGTCTGTAGAGGCCACTCTCTCGACACTGATGTCTCCTCTTTCCACGATCTCCCGGATGATGTGGTATTTCCTCAGTACGTGTTTGGACTTCTGATGAGACCTTGACTCCTTTGCCTGAGCAACGGCACCCGTGTTGTCACAGTACACCGAGACTGGACCAACAGCTTCAGGAATTACACCCAACTCTTGGATGAATTTCCTTATCCAAACCGTCTCTTTAGCAGCAGCTGATGCTGCAATGTATTCTGCCTCAGTGGTGGAATTCGCTGTGGTGTCCTGCTTGGAACTCTTCCAAGAGACAGCACCGCCATTGAGCACGAATACAAATCCAGAGGTTGATTTCGAGTCATCCATGTCACATTGGAAGCTAGAGTCGGTATAGCCTTCCAACTTCAATTCTCTCCCTCCATAAACCATGAATAAATTCTTAGTCCTTCGCAAGTACTTAAGAATATCCTTCACGGCTTTCCAATGCATTTGACCGGGATTGGCTTGGTATCTGCTCGTGACGCTCAGAGCATAGGCCACATCCGGTCTGGTAGATATCATCCCATACATGATACTACCTATGGCTGACGCATATGGCACGTGTGTCATCTTCTCTATCTCTTCGTCAGTCTTGGGACACATAGATTTGGATAGAGAAACTCCATGACACATAGGTAGATGTCCTCTTTTGGACTCATCCATAGAAAACCTTTTCAATATGGTGTCGATGTAGGTTGATTGAGTGAGTCCTATCATTCTTTTAGATCTATCTCTATAGATCTGAATTCCTAGAATATAGGATGCCTCACCTAAATCCTTCATCGAGAATCTACCTGATAATCATATCTTTGTTGACTGCAACATCCCTACATCATTCCCCATGAGTAGGATGTCATCAACATAAATTACTAAGAATGTTACCGCATTCTTAACTACTTTCTTGTACACGCATGGTTCCTCCGGGTTCTTGATAAAACCAAAATCCTTTATCGTTTCATCAAATTTCTGGTTCTAACTTCTTGATGCTTGTTTGAGACCATAGATTGATCTCTGAAGCTTGCATACCTTATGCTCGCTTCCCATGGATGTGTATCCCTCAGGCTGCATCATATAGATCTCTTCCTTAATATTTCCATTAAGAAATGCAGTCTTTACATCCATTTGACATATCTCATAGTCATACCATGCTGCTATGGCAATAAGGATTCTTATGGACTTGAACATTGTGACTGGTGAAAAGGTTTCATCATAGTCAATTCCTTGTCTTTGAGTATAACCTTTTGCCACCAATCGTGCCTTGTAGGTCAATACCTTTCCATCAGGCCCAAGCTTTCTCTTGTAGATCCATTTACACCCAATTGGAACAATTCCATCGGGAGGATCTACTAAAGACCAAACTTGGTTAGAATGCATCGAGTCTATTTCCGATTGCATAGCTTCAAGCCATAAATTCGAATCCGCATCAGAAATTGCTTCCTTGAAGTTTCTTGGATCACATCCAATGTCGGGTTCACTTTGATCCCCTTCAAGAAGAAGACCATATCTAATAGGAGGCCTAGAAGTCCTCTCGGATCTCCTAGTAATAGGCGTGTCTTGTGATGATTCTTGAGGTGTAGGATCGTTATTTTATATCTCGGGTTCTTCTCGAATTTTTTCGAGTTCCATCATCTTGCCTTTCTTATCCAATAAGAACTCCTTCTCCAAGAAAGTGGCATTCATTGAAACAAACACTTTTGTTTCAGCAGGATGATAGAAATAATATCCGATTGAATTCTTCGGATACCCTAAAAAATAACATAAGGTGGATCGACTATCCAACTTATCTCCCACTGTCTGCTTCATGTAAGCAGGACATCCCCAAATCCTCAAGTACGAATACTTAGGAGCTTTTCCATTCCATAACTCGTATGATGTTTTATCTACTGCTTTAGTGTGGACGTTGTTTAACAACAATACCGCCGTTTCAAGCGCGTAGCCCCAAAACAAAGGTGGGAGTTCAGTGAAGCTCATCATGGATCGAACCATGTCCAACAAAGTTCGATTGCGACGCTCCGAAACACCATTTAGCTGAGGTGTCATCGGAGGAGTCCACTGAGAGAGAATCTCATTCTCTTTTAGATAGTCCAAAAACTCGGTACTTAAGTATTCTCCACCTCGATCCGATCGAAGTGCCTTAATACTTTTACCTAGTTTGTTTTCTACTTCAGCCTTGAATTCTTTGAACATTTCAAATGCTTCAGACTTATATTTCATTAAATATAAATACACATACCTAGAATGATCATCGGTAAAGGTAATGAAGTAGGTGTTGCCACATTTAGTACCAATCCTAAATGGACCGCAAACATCTGTATGGATCAAATCCAACAGATTTTGATTACGCTCAGATTTTCCTTTGAAAGGAGATTTAGTCATTTTTCCCTTTAGGCAGGACTCACAAGTAGGTAGAGAGTTAATATCAGACATATCAAACATGCCCTCTCCCACTAGCTTGTTCATCCTCCTTGAGGAAATATGACCTAGCCTAGCATGCCAAAGGTTTGCCGGGTTTTGACTATCGTTTTTCCTTTTAATTGTTGTTACCGGTTTATCAACATAATTAATTGGAACGTCTTTTAATTTTAAGCTATATAGATCGTTTTCAAGTTGTCCATTTCCAATAAAACATTCATTCTTGTAAATATTGCAAATCTCATTCACAAAATTGCAAGAAAAACCATCTCTATCAAGCATAGAAATAGATATAATGTTTTTGACCAATCCGAAACATATAAAACATCTCTAAAAAATAACTTAAGATTGTTCTGCAAAACTAAATAAATGTCTCCTATAGCTTTGGCTTCGACTCTAGAACCATTCCCGAGCCTTAGCTAGGTCTCACCCATCCTTAGCTTACGACTTCTTGTCATCACTTGCAAATCATTGCAAATGTGAGATCCACATCCGGTATCCAATACCCAAGAAGAAGTATTAAGCGAAACATTTATTTCAATGTAAAACATACCCTTTGCAGTTCGCAACTGTTCGAGGTATTCCTTGCAGTTACGTTTCCAATGACCGGGTTTCTTGCAGTAATGGCAAACATTTTCATCTTTTATCCCAATTGAAGCCTTGGCCTTTCCCTTCTTATTTGGTACAATCTTCTTGAGCGGGGCAGAACGTTTCTTACCCTTTCCACTTGGTCCTTTCTTAAAGTTAGAAGAGGAGCCAATCAAGAGTACCGGTTTATCCTTCTTTAGTGTGGCTTCATATGTGACAAGCATATTGACCATCTCTTCAAGGGTGGCCTCTATCTTGTTCATATTGAAGTTCATCACAAAACCGTCAAACGATGAAGGAAGTGATAGAAGCAACAAGTCCACGCTAAGTTCATGCTCCAAAGTCAAGTCGAGTGTTACCAACTTTTCAATGAGCCCAATCATGTGCACCCCATGCTCACGGACCGAAGTCCCATCACGCATGCGACTCGTCATGAGCTCTCTGACGGTGGCATACCTCTCCGACCTTGACTAAGCTCCAAAGAGTTCCTTGAGGTTCTTGTGAATGTCAGCAGCATTCACGGCATCCTCGAATCTCCTTTGAAGCTCATCAGACATCGAAGCCTGCATGTAGCATTTGGCCTTGATATCATGGTCCCACCATAAATCAAGTTTGGCCAACTCTTCCGGACTTGTATTAGCCGGGGCTTCCTTCGGAGGCGGCTTCTCTAACACGTAGAAAGCTTTTTCCGAAGTAAGAATAATTTTCAACTTACGGAACCATTCCGTATAGTTTGCGCCAGTCAATTTGTTTTGTTCGAGAATTGAAAACAGTGGATTGCGAGAAGTCATTGTAATAGTATACTGAAAAGGAAACAGACAATAATCAATGATTGTTTAATTAATTTACTAAGACATAAAATATGGCGAATTTTAATTTTAAGAATTACACTCCCACTATTTTAACGATTTCACTACCCTCTAGTGAAAACAGAAAACTGTTTTCCTTAGTGAGAACATGGAGTCCAATTGACAAATCATGATCCCGAATAATATCAGCCAACCATAATTTTCAAAAGGTAGAGCCCAATTACTTCCAAAGTAACCCCCATGTTTTTACCTCATGTCCAATAAGGGCCCAATAATATGACGCCGTTTATTGTGACATGTCAAGATAACCCATCAATATTAAGTTGTGATGGACGGTCGCCATGTGGATCCCTAATAATATGAGCCAATCCCATTGGAGTTCCACCCAACTTACAACATGTGTCGATCCAATGTACAGCTTTCCGACGAACGGCCCCCCTAATAATATGAGCCGGACCGTATCCGCGGGTAGCATCTCATACATTGATCGTTGATGGAAGGTAGGAATATTTAAACAATATTTAAATTCCCTTTTTATTAATCTTGATATCAATTTTAAATCATATTTAAAATGAGGGATTTTTAATTTTGAAAATTTGTCTCATCATGCATTATGTATGCTTGCGGGATTCATACAATTTAGTCTAAACATGCATACATCAATAATATCATATATTATTTAAGGATGATTGATCTCATTAACTAATCGACCCGTGGTTGCCAATCACGAGTCTAAGTCCAATCCTAGGTGATATGCAAGTATGCAATGCAATCCTATTACATTGTGCTTCCAATTTACATTTCTTCGGTCTTCATTGTCTGCTGGGCCCACCATTTCTTCAAATCTTTGTCTCCCACTAAGTCTAATAAATTTACAATAAATTTCGATGACAAATATGGGATACATTTTTAGGGGTGGGAACGGGCCATAAACCAGACCCACTTTTATTACATATGACAATCATATTGGGCTATAAACCAAGCCCATTAATAAACACCAACAACAATAAGACAAATGTAAATCACCTAACATAGACCTAAAACATTGGTCATGACAATCGATCATCCTTTATCCATTAATTAATTCAATAATTAAATAATTGGATAAACATGCAAATGCATCATAATTTAAAAGATAAAATCATATTTTATCTTATCCATCCATAAGATCATATCTTATCATCAATTGTACCAAAATAATTAATTTTATAAAATTTAATTTAACGGATAAAATTTATAAATTTTTCAAAAATTCAAATTTATCCAAAAATCAATTTTAAAATTTCCGAACTCGAACAATTCGATCCGATGCCTTGTGAACCAATCAAAAACAATTTTCGATCGGATCAAAAACTAGAATTTCAAAAAATTAAAATTTTAATTAAAAATTAAAAATAATTTTTTTCGGGCTGCCCGGGACAATCCCGTGCAGCCCGCGCCCCAAAAAGGGGCCCAGGCTGGGCAGCGACGCTATGATTTTTTGACGCTATGATTTACGCTATGATTTTTATGATGAAATAAAAATTATTAAAAACATTATTATAATGGTTTAAATAATCATTTTATTTATTATTAATCATGATAAGTTTGTTAAGCAAAATTTATATATAGCTTATGATTATATTACATTTACCCTGAAATATCACCTCCTATACGAAAGACAACTCTATCATTGTCTTGATTTTAATAGATTTAGATGTAAATTAAATCAACTAATTAATATAGTGAATTAAATCAACTAATTAATATAATGATCTCAGTCACACGTTTATTTAATTTGTATTTGTATGATCTTATTTAAAATTAAGTTGTTAAAATATTTGGAATTATAATATATTCACTATGAGCAGTTTCGAGAATGCTTCTAACATATATGTCAATAAGAGCAGTTTATAATAGCGGTTTATAAAAACCGGTAATAAAAGTATGCAATAGGTACAGTTTCGAAACCAATCCTAAAAGATAGAGCAATAAAAACGGTTTACAGCATCGGTTTTATGAAACCGCTGTTAAAACTATTAAATATGAGCACTTTCAGTAGTGCTCCTAACAATTATGTCAATAAGAACAGTTTTTAGCAGCGTTTTGTATAAACCGGTACTAAAATGTGATCAATAGGAGTGGTTAATAAACCACTCTTAAAAGATAAGACAATAGAAACGGTTTAATTAAAACCGATTCTATTGGTGACTTTTCAAGAGCGATGTTAAAACTGCTCCTAAAAAATCGCTCTTAGAAACAACTTTTTTTGTAGTGAACATCTTGAATATTCCCCATTTTTTTATCACATACTACGATATCATTTGGTGAATCTATTCCTTCTTTAAAATTTGTCTTAATCATTATTTGGATTGCTTCAATATGAATGCAAGACATCGTCCTTGCTACCTCACTTTTCAGCTTTTGCAATTCCTTTCTTATTTCTTTAAAAGGAATTAATTGCATCTCTATTTGATTACTTGTTAACTCCATAGGGATTGCCATTTTCCTTCTGGATACTTTGTAAATCAAATGATGTCTTCTTTGTCTAAGTCCTAGGTTGCCTAAGACTCTTTCTACTTGTCCTGCCGAAAATCCTTGGTACTTCTTTAACGTTGGATTTTCTCTCATAATCATTTGGACCATATTATGAGATATCGTGGTTTGACTAAAAAAACTCAGCCAAACTCTCATTTGTTTCATGTCGAAACACTTCTTCTTTATTCTGATTCTGATTCTGATTCTGATTCTGATTCATCATCAGATTCTTCTTGGCTAAATAATATCTCTTCTTCGTATATGCTTTCATCTGAGGGGATATCCTCAAATTGATATACTTGGACTAGATCTTGAAAGAATACCGCATCATCCATATCCGGCGTTGCTTCAAAGATTTTAACTACTTTTTTCTCGTTTTCTGGAAAGTTTATAGATATATGGCATCTAGCTCCACATGTCTAGTAGTTGCAATCCTTGAAACTTTCACTTGCTATTGTATGAGTTCTTCTGAAAGTTCTTCTAGATGGTGTTCTTCCCCTGCTTTGTGATGAGTTTGTTGCTGCGGATGTTCTTGTAGGTCCACTTCTTTTTTCCGATCTATAAGATCGAGCCTTTTATTTGGACCAAAATGTTCTTGATTTTCAAGAACTTCTTATTCTTTTATTATTGAGATTATTTCTGAATTTCTTCCTTTTAAATCCCTGTTATCTATTTCCAATGATTGTTGGAAGATCATTTTCTCTACAACATAAAGGTGTACGTTTATCTATAACCCTTATTTTCTTGTAGTTCTTCTGTAATGCTGTAATATGGCACCATTCTGCTAATTTTCCTTTAAAAAAAGAGGCACGTCTTGCCAATGTGTCTGGATTACCTGGAACGTAATATTTTATCAACATTTCTCTCCACGGATTTGGCATTTTTGCGAAAAATAGCTGAATAGCTATGTTTTCTTCGACTCCCGAACTCAATCTGTATTTGGTGAATAACATAATGTATTCATCAACTAAACAGATATCATGCAACTCAAGACTATACAGAGCTTGAGTATATCTTCTCTTTTTCTCTGTATCTTGATTATTGAAACAGTCCACTCCTATAAATTGTGCTTTAAACAGGGTATTCATTCTTCCTCCAATCTCGCTTAGGGATTCTCATGCTAAGACTGATTCTTTAGTTTCTGGCATAGTCATTTCCCAAGCTATCTTAACAAATTCCATTAGACTCATTTCCAGAAGTTTGATAAATCTTTCTTTATTGAGATCTAAAGTTTATGCTGCTATTCTCATAGCTGATGTCCAATCATCTATGAGATCTTCTCTGTTTTTGAAGTCCAGAACATTAAGGTTTAACATAACCCCATAAGGATGTATCGAGTCTAAAACAGTTTTTCCATAAGGACTTTCATGTAGTGGTATCTTACTCCTTCTTGATCTGGTTCCTGCTGGATGTGAATTTTCTCCAACATGGAACTCACTATGTGATTCTTCTATTTTAACCACATATCTTGGGGGATTCCCTATGGGTTGTTCTCCCTCAGGGGAATTCATTTTTAGATCTAGTACTTTGAAATTTGCAAAAGAATCCGCAAGATCTTGTAGATCCTCGGGATTTAATCCTACTAAAGTAGTCATCAGATAGTGTTTTTCTCTGATACTGCTTTTATAAGATTAATCATCATTTCATCATCAGTTAAAGGTTTTTGAACCATTTTGGTTTTACCTTTCTGATGTAACAAAGGTTCGGTACCAAACGAGAGTGGTAACCTTCCTCCTGTATTTCCATTTCTAGAACCAGAAGTGTGTTCTAGATTTATGATTTTAGTTTGAAGATCCTTTAGAGTTCCAATAATTTCTTCTTATTTCTTAAGGATTTCTTCAATCTTCCGAGGTATTTCATACAGCTGATTGCTGTAATATTGTGCCGTCTTTTGAATTTCTCTAAGATCTTCGGAGAGCTTAGAAGAGTATAGGGTAATTTCTAAAATTGGGAGTTAGAAATCATATTTCTTAATCCCTTCAGATTTTTCAAAACCCAAATCCTGTTGTAGATAATCTATTTTAACTAGATTAACTTGTTTATTGAATTTCCTCTTGTTCGATTATTCGTTTGAATTCATGTTTTGTTAAAAATCTTCACCAAAACAAAGAATATATGATTTAACGAATAATATTATGTCTGAATAATTAACCTAAAGCTCTGATACCATTTTCACGGATAATTCAAAGTAACATAATTGAGTACAACATTGCATAAATGAAGTACATAAATGCATAAATTGGGTAAAAGAATTAAACATTTGATTTGACCATGTTTGGTGGTCCTAGGGAGTTTTAAGAAAGAATTTTTATTGTAGGAATTTATAAAAAAGTTAAATTTGAGTTTAGAGATTTATTCACAATTCACTCAATTAAAACACTAGAAATAATTCAAATCCTCAATATTTTAATATATAGAATCATAATTATAATTTTTTATTACTAAAATGCCCCTAAAACAACCCCCTTTCTCTCTCCTTTGGACAGGACACGGATGTGCTATGGCTAAGAGACCCATTCCCGTACCTGAATCCGGACCATGTCCCGGACCTCCAAATCAGCACCGACAGGTTCAACGGGAACCAATTCTCCATACGAAACCAAATCAACACAGGCTTCTACATGATCCGATCCAACAACCGAACCATCGCCCTCTTCGAATTTTGGTACTCTCAGAAAGACAACTCCACCGAATTGAAGGAGCAGGACGTCCTGCAGAACCTGATTCTTGCAGGAATCTCCATGAAATTAGGGCTAAAACTCCGGTTCCTCGACACCGTCTACTTCAGCGGATTCTGCCAGAACAGCCGCGACGTCGCGGCGGTCTCCACCGTCCACGCCAACTGCTGCCGCCACATCGCTGCCAAGCTGGCGGATCTTACGGCGGTCGTTCATGATTGGAGAAGGTACAAGGGATATTCATTTTCTGGTAATGAAACATCGACGTTTACCTGGTCGAACCACGTGGCTTGTAAAGCGTCGTGGAGGCGATAACCTAGCTAGATTATTATTTTATTTATGAGTTATTTGAACCAAACACCCATGTAAAATATTGAAAATGCACATTTCTCCCCTGTGAACTTTTAATAGGCATCTTAAACCCTGACCTTTTAAAAAATTAGCACACTCGCCCTTCAAATAAGTGATTGTTGCACACGCGCCCCTCATGCGACTGGGCAAAGATTTTGATATTTTTTTTTGCACCAAATACCCCCGTGAAATATTAAAAATGCATATTTGACCACTGTGAAAATAATTTTTAAATCTATTCAACCCATAATACACAATTTTTATTAAAATCTAATTATAAAATATTTAGCAAACATTTTTTGTTTTATTAATTTTATTTTAAATTTTAAATTTATTATGATTATATAATTGTTTTCTAAAAAATATTATTATTTTATCTTGTTATAATTATTTTATTAAACTTTCTTCTTGTTTTCAACTTCTCCATTAAAAATGCATTCATAAACGAGATTTAAATACCTAAAAGTACCTAAATATTAAATCAAAATGATAAGTGCATGATAAGAACCAAATATTTTTAATTTTATTTGTTTTTATTTTTTATTTTAAATTTATAATTTTAAATTAATTTATTTCTAAAAAAATTATTACTTTATCTCGTTATCATTATGTTATCAAATCACTTCGTGTTTTCAACTTCTTCATTAAACATGATTCATAAATAAGAATTTAAATATCTAAAAATACCAAAATATTAAACCAAATGATAAGTTCATGAATGTTACTTTTTCAATTTAGAATTATATAAGCATGTTATTTTTTTATTATTTATTACAAATTGTGCAATGCATATTCTCGAAATATTTAAATTTTGGTTCAATAATATATAATCCTAAATCGAAAAAGCAATATGTTTGAACTTATCAGTTTAGTTCAATATTTTGGTACTTGAAATTATTTAAATACTTGTTTATGAATGCAAGTTTAATGGAAAATTTGGAAATACGAAGTGAGTTTAATAAAATAATGATAACAGGATAAAGTAATAATATTTTTTAGAAAATAATTAATTAATGATAATTTATTTAAAATAAAAAATAAAAATTAATAAAACAAAAAATGTTTGCTAAATATTTATAATTGAATTTTATTAAAAATTGTGTATTATGGGTTGAATAGATTTAAAAATTATTTTCACAGGGGTCAAATATGCATTTTTAATATTTGATAGGGGTATTTGATGCAAAAAAAAATCAAAATCTTTTCTCAGTCGCATGAGGGGCGTGTGCGCAACAATCACTCATCTGAAGGGACGAGTGTGCTAATTTTTTAAAAGGTCAGGTTTGAAGATGCCTATTAAAATTTCATATGGGAGAAATGTGCATTTTCAATATTTCACAGGGATGGTTGATGCAAATAACTCTTTTATTTATTTATTTGCCAGAAATTTGGATTTTTTGTTTTTTATATAATTACCTGTAATTATGAGAACAAAAATGTAATCGAATCATCAGGAACCGGTAATTTATAGTTTAAATTTAGATTTTATATACTACTTAAAATCTATTTATTCTAATAATATTTTGTCTCGATTTCCCATAATAATATTTTTGTGCAACAACCGAAAATTAAATATTGCTATGATAAATTTGAAGATGGACCACTAGCCACTTGATTGGCCAATTTCCTATAGTAATAAAGAATTGCTCCTGGAAGATTTAATTAGAGGCGTCAAACACTCGCAGTTTTTTTTTTTACATAACGATATGATATTATTAATGTAAATCAAGAGTGATTACATCATAAATTAAAGTAGGAGACGAGATAGTCTATCCTACGTGATCAGACATAGAAGCACTGGTCCTAACTAGTGTATGAACCGCCTGATTATTCGCAAAAACGAAATTACAATTTGATAGCTCCAAAGCTAATCTTTGCAGTAATCTATAGCCAATCCGAAACTAAAAAAATCCATATTTGAGTCAATGAGAGCAACAATCACCATTTGAGCATCAGATTCAACAGTTATATTGCAAGCGTCCAAACTCTTTAATTAGCCAACCGAGGGCTTCTCTAATGCCCAATACATCCGTCATTGAAGGGTGATGATTTCGTGCTATACTTCCATGCATTGGAGAGATTAATAGTCATCGCACGTCTCTTAAAATGCAACCGAAACCTGCACGAAAAGGACTAGAAAAAAAATACCCGCATCGATGTTACATTCCACGGATCCAATTAGTCTATCCCGATGAATAGTTAAGATTCCTTCCTTAATTGGAAATAGCTCAGCCAGATGGGGTGCATATCTATGTTGCAGTATTTCACTCGCAAGCATGCAAGCATGCTATGTCAAAATTTAATATAGAAAACAAAATTCAACTCGATCCCACAGGAAATTATTCAAATGATATTATATTAAATATTTAAAACTCTTGTCAAAAAAAAATATTTGAAACTAATGTCATCTTAATTCTATCAAAGATGAGTGATTTTCAATTAATTACATTTGAAATAAATAAAATTAACTAATAATGAATTCGCGAGATGAATTATCAAGAAGAAATAAATTCTAAAAGTTCGATTTCACTTGACTATTCCCCAAAATTTTATCCTTAATGATTTCTAAATTATAAATTCTACTAGTTTATTATCCAAGAATCGCATTATTTTCTAGAGACCACTTCGTCGTTTAAATTAAAGATAAAAACTCAGGTGAAACGTCTCACGAGCTAATTTTGTAAGAAAAATTTCTGACTCGACTCAACACATGAAAAGTATTATTTTTTAGAGTATGTGTTATGTAAGATGGTTTCACGGATCTATATTCGTGAAACGGGTCGATTCGACTCATAGCTACAAAGAAAAGTAATATTTTTGACATTAAATGTAATATTTTTTTCATTGGTAAGATAGGCTGAAGATCCGTCTCATAAATTTTATGAATGAAAAACTCAAATGTTCTTTTTAGAAGAAATCTCAAACACTACCTTAATGAATCATGAGTTTACAGTTTACTTAATAGCTTTTTTTGAAACGTTTGATCATGTTAGTGTGACAAGTAATCTTAATTAAATTCGTAGAGTTTACTGATGTTTTTTGCCATATAATTTTCCTAACTAGTTTGATCCGTGAAATTTGAAAAACTCCACATCAATTCTGGGTCCATAAATATTAAACCATTGGATTTTTAAACATGCGCGCCCAACAACAACAACGAACCCAAACAAAAAAAAATTTAATAAAAACAAACAAAAAAACATAAAAGCTTAACATGTACTTGTATATGTTTACTGATTTTGAAAAAGGTGAAGTCCCTTCATAAATTAGTATATGATGTTTTATGCCAAAAAAGTTAAAAGATATAGTTAGCGGTAATAGTGTAAATTCAATTTTTAAAATCGCATGACAATACAAGTTAAGTGTCGCGTATTGATTGATTTCATCGTTGGAGAAATTATTACTTATCTCTAACAATATATATACATATATATAATTTAAACAAGCTACAAATGCACATATATAACTTTTATAATGCATTGCATGAACATTAATTAAGTAGTTATAGTTCATCAATATGATTTTACACCTCATTAATTAGAGTATAATACGACTTTCAAGTAATTTAAATATAAAATATTTGCAATCTATATATCACATTATATGCATATAAAGAAAATAAAGTTAAAAAATTATTTAAGTTTGAAATGTGCTCATATTATATACTTCAACGACATAATTTTATAGTTCTTTTTGCCATATTTGCATATTAAATTTACAATCAATAAGTCAACATTTAATCGGAATAATAGTTACCAACCATATATCCAAATTTGGAATGAAGATATTACAAAATAGAAGCATAAAAAAATAAAAATTAGAAGTTTGAAATGAAGTAAAAATTATGAGAACCATGAACACCTTTATTCGAAGCATATCTGTCACAAAACACAATTAGGATAAAGAAAAGCATTGGTCGGCATAATCAGTTGAGGAAAAATGGTCAAACCTTAACGAAACGATGAATCACTAAAATTGTTAAAATGTTATATATGAGCACTTTCACTCATATAAAATCCAGGAAGTGTTTCCTAAAAACTCCTACAAATACTCTCTTAATCCTGAAAAATACTTCCAGGTAGGTTTACCATGATTCAACTTTAAAACTCGTTTTCTTCTTAACGGGAGCAAGCTGAATTTAAAAATGAAAGTGAAAAAGTCAAAACATGTAAGCGCTCTTCCATTATACGGCTTTTTGGCGTCCTTGTCTTGCTGGAGGCAGGAGTGAGAAGCCAGCGAAATAAAATCATTTTTTAAATATTTTTTTAGAAAAAGCTTTTATAAAAATTGTTTTGTACGCATTATTACAAAAATTATTTTAAAAATGTGTTTTTTAGAAGCTAGAATTTTTAGCTATTGGGCTTTGACTTGTAACTATATTTAAAAATGTCTTGAAAATTGTGTAAATATTTTTTAATGAATTAAATATTTTTTTTGAAAGGTTAATGAATTAAATATAGTTAAAATAAAAAGTGTGTAAATAATTTGATTTTCAATAAATTTTTTTAATTTGAATGAAAAAAAACCTATGTAAAACTGCAATTTTCGTCTTTTATGTTTGTCAGTTTGGTATTTTGGTCTTATATGTTTTCATATTTCAGTTTTAGTCCTGCATTTTTTATTTTTGACAATTTCAGTCCTTTTTATTCGAAATTTCTTACGTTGCACTATACACGTCAGCTCCACGTCAGCACTGCATTGGTGCCACATCAGCGACACATCATAAAAAGGACTAAAATTGCCAAAAAAAATAAAGATAACGGACTAAAACTGAAATCTGAAAAATGTAGAGGACCAAAATCGCAAAATGACAAACATACAGGACTAAAAAAGCAATTTTCTCGAATAATAATAATAATAATAATAATAATAATTTTATGCTGGAATTGGGAATTAACCGTGGGTGGTTGTCTAATTTACGTAAATTTAAGGGTGCTGTGGGATGGTGAATTAGGGTGCTAGAGCAAATCCGACTGTGCCAGCAGCTTTTTTTCTGCTCTGCACGCAGAAGATTTCCGGCCACTGTGGCCTGTGTTCTCCGTCGAATCTCGTTCCATTGCGAGGTGAGTAATTCGAATCCGATTATGCTTCGTATTGGTCATACTGATTTGGGTTTTATGGGGCGATTTTCTCTTTGAATCTTTAAGGGTATTTGTTCCGACATTTTTAATTGATTGCATCACTTGTTTTCTGTTTGGTTCAGGTTTTCAATTTTATCGAATTTCTGTGATTTTTGGAAGGGATTTTATTGCAAAAAGGGTTTTTTTTTTTTATATATATATTCTGTTGCCATGTCTGTGACGGCGGGGGTCAGCGATACTGTAATTGCAATTAGGGACAAACTTAGGGGGAAAATTGGGCAGACTAAGGTGAAACGATACTGGCCTGGAAAAGCTCCAGAGTGGGCAGATGACAATGATGAAGAGGGGGATATTCGAACGGGAAAAGCTGCTGCCCTCGAGAGGGCTTTTCCGAGTCATGAGGGTGCAGCTATCGTGCGAAAGGATGATCCTAGGTTGCGACGTTTGGCTGAGAGTAGGTTCGATAATCGTGACGAAGTGAGGGAAGATCATAGGCGGATAAGGCAGGCAGAGATCGTTTCGACGGTAGAGGAGGAGAACAGGAGGCAAGAACGGTTGGATATGGAGGATGAGGATGAGGATGCGTTGGAGGAGAGGAGGAGGAGGATTAGGGAGAAGCTGTTGTTGAGGCAACAAGAGGAAGCAGCCCTCTTGCCTGAGGAGGAGGAGGAAGAAGTGGAGGAAGAGGAGGAGGAGGAGGAGTCTGAATACGAGACGGATTCGGAAGAGGAGATGATGGGTATTGCTATGGTAAAACCTGTATTTGTCCCAAAATCTGAAAGGGATACAATTGCAGAGCGTGAGAGGCTCGAGGCTGAAGAACGGGCACTAGAGGAAGCAGTGAAGAAGAGGATAGAGGAGAGGAAAAGGGAAACAAAGGAGATCGTGATAGAAAAAATTAGGGAGGATCAGGAGATTCAGAGGAATATGGATTCAGAGGCCAATATTGCTGATGTGGATACTGATGATGATGTGAATGAGGCAGAAGAATATGAGGCTTGGAAAGCTAGGGAGATTGCGAGAATAAAGAGGGATAGGGACATTAGAGAGGCAATGTTGAAGGAGAAGGAGGAGATTGAAAAGGTGAGAAACATGACAGAGGAGGAGAGGAGAGAGTGGGAGCGGAAGAATCCAAAACCTTCTGGAGCGCCAAAACAAAAATGGAGGTTCATGCAAAAATACTACCACAAAGGAGCATTCTTTCAAGCGGACCCTGACGATGTTGGTGGAACCAGTGGCAGCAGCGATATTTATACCCGTGATTTCTCTGCTCCGACTGGAGAGGACAAGATGAACAAGACCATATTGCCTAAAGTCATGCAGGTTAAGCACTTTGGTCGCAGTGGAAGGACGAAATGGACTCATCTTGTAAACGAGGACACTACTGATTGGAATAATCCGTAAGTACTTATTCTTGCATAGCATCCCATTTGGTTTTGAATGTTCTCAAACTATTTGTTAGGTAATTCATAATAGTGATATTTTAACAGCATTCAGGATTAGCTGTCATGGGTAGTTGTAGTCATAATTGAGTTCCTTATAATTCATGAAAATACTCTAGAACGTAGATTTTTTTGGTGATCCAGTAACTTTAGTTGACATATCAAGTTGGTATAAACTAAGGTCTAACAGTCTAGCGTTGCTAATGCATACAAGGCATTAATTTTTTTAGTAATTACGTATATGGCTTAAAATAAGAATTGTGACTTCTTAATTTGAGTGCCTATTCTTAGGGATGGAATCGGGTCGGGACCCGTCCCGTAACCCCCTTACCCGATTCCCGTCCCGATAGGAATTGAGATTTTTTTTTTCTCTCGATCCCGCACCCAAAAAATTTTGGGACCCGAATGTTCGGGATCCCGAACACATTCGGGATCCCGTCGAGTCGGGAGAGGGTAATCCCGAATAATATTTTTTTAAAAAAAATCTATGAAAATATTTTTTTAAAAAAAATTATGAAAAAAATCAAACAATTTTTTAATAAATTACAAATAAATTAAAATTTCTTTATATATAACCATTAAAAAACTAAAACATTTTTTTAGTACATTACAAATAAACTTAAACAACTACTTAATTAATAAAAAATATATAATTATTCATAATAATAAAAAACAAAATAAAAATTTATAACTCAATTTAATATTAAAAAAGATAAATATAAAAAAATTATATGGTATATAATTATAAAAACATTAATATTAAAACATAAAATTTTTTAAAAAAATTATTTTTTTAATTAAAAAATATTATTAAAAAAATATTATTTTTATATTCGGGTCGGGTCGGGTCGGGTCGGGAAGAGTAGCCTATCCCGATCCCGACCACTCGGGTCGGGAAAATTTCGGGACGGGATCGGGTTGGGAATCGGGACGGGTCGGGATTTATATAAAATTTGCCACCCCTACCTATTCTTACCTATTCTTACCTTACTGTCAAAGATTCAGTCCGATGTGTGGAAAACTTGTGTGATTCGTTGTTTACCATCTGACTCCTTTTGTGGATTAGTTCTGTTATACGGTTAGAACAGGATTAGTCTTCTAGTGACAAGATGCCTTTTCAAATTGGGTACAAATAAACTTGAGCACTACCAATCATAAATGTTTATGTGCTACATAAGGCTCTGTTTGTGCTTTGTGAAATCGAGTTGCAGTTTATAAGCTTAATATCAAGGTTTGATTGTTGAAGATCTTTCGGACGTACCAAAAATCTTTCAGAACATGGAAAGTTGTTGAATTTGTGTCATTACAAATAGGATTTGCCAACTAGTAAAAAGCTTTGTTATTTTTGAAATTCAAATTAATAAGAAGCTATAGTATGGGTTTGTGTGTGTATGTATTATTTTTCCCTCTTATATTTTGTAGTATAGAAGGTATGTCTTCTGCTTCTCTCATTAACTTATGGTTACCCCAAACTAAAATTTCAACAATTTACATAAATGATTCTTGATTGTTGCCATTTCATTTTCTATGCTGTGGGAAATGGCTTGTAAGCAGATGTATTGATCACACTAACATGCAATATGTTGTGGAACCGAAAATGTTTGTTTGCTTTGTGTACTTTCGGAAGCAAAAACATAGCATCCTTAGTAATATTGTGTGGTTGAAGGATTTGATGTAGTTAAATGTACCTGGTAGTTAAAAAAATTATTATGTGAGTGGTGAAGTTAAATTACTATAGACTTTTCTCTGCACGTTATTTTCACAAATGTTGAGATCTTGCATTTTTGAAGGAAAAAACTTGTTTTGATGATTATTGTTTCTTGTAAAAAAAAATATCATAAAAAACTCAGGTGGACCTACAATGATGCTCTTCGGACCAAGTATAATAAAAAAATGGCTGGAATGAATCCACCGATAGCAAAACCTAAAGGAAGCAAGAAACTGAAGGATTGGGAGACACGCTGAGCTCTCTGAGTTTCGGGCATTTCCAGCGAAAGAAACCAGTGGTCTCTTTGGTTTTTAGACTCCTTTGCAAGTAGCTTCATTTCATAGATCTTAGTTCCTCTACAATTTGAATTATTTATACTTGGTCTTTGACCCTCTTGGAGAGGGTTGTGTGTTAGCTTATGAAATCTCCTGGAAATTTTGCAGCAGATCTTGTCTGTCCTCTTTGAGCCATTTAACATTATGTCATATGCTGTTCAAAAAAAAAAAAAGCATTATGTCATATGTACTTGTTCTATAATATTTCATCATGGATTTATGTTTTGGCCCGATTTTTTTTTTTATTTTTTCACGTGGTGTCGATGACACAAATGCTTTGAGCCAATGATGACTATTGGATCTGTGTGGGGGTAAAACCGGTAACTTCGAACCTACCCATGGGTAGGTGTGGAAGTATTTGATTGGTCCAATAATGTGGACCCCACATGATTGCCCCATGGGTAGATGTGGAAGTATTTGATTGGTCCAATCATGTGGGCCTCACATAAATCATGTGGGGTTCACATAATTTAGACCAATCACAGCACTCCACACCACTCATGGGGTAATATCCCATGGCCCATGGGTAGGTTCGAAATTTTCGGTAAAACCTATGGTAACATCTCATCGACCGATTTGAATGATACTTGAATTTTGTTAGGAGAAAACTCCTATGAAACGTTTTATCTGTGAGACAAAGTCAACTATACCCATATTTATAATAATAAGTAATATTTTTAGCATAAAATGTAATATTTTTTAATGGATAACTCATATAAGAGACTTATCTAAAAAAATGACTTTTGAGACTGTCTCATAAGAGTTTTTGTTTTTTGTGTTGGACATTTATTGAGGTTTGTAAACGAAGATTTGTAAAGAGGTGGTTGTTTTGCCTTTTGGTTACTTTCTCAAGCAAGCTTTCGTGAAGAATTAGGGAAAGATATAAAAGAAACAAAAACTTTTATGAAACGATGTTAAAAGTCATTTTTTTGAGACGGATATTTTATTTTGGTTCAAAAATTAATTCCAAACTACAAGTGGATGATCTGAAAATTACCAAGCAAACAAAGTAGATTTATAGTTCCACTAGAATCTATAAGAGCATCAACAAACATTCTCTCTCCATTATTTCCCATTGTGGGGGGAAATTAATAATGGAGAGAGAAAGGGGACGTTCAATGTTATGAACGTCCCTCTCTCAATTTTTTTATTTTTTATATTAGTGTGTGGGTCCCACAGGTTGTTCCCATTTTTTTTTTTTTTTAATTGTATTATTTTTTGAAATATGTAGATGGTTTTTTAATGTATTCCTTTTGTATTTTTATTATATATTTAATTGCAATTTAATTTTGTACTAAAAACATTGCAATTTAATTTTTATATTTGAATTAAATAATATATTAAAATAATAATATTATTAATTTTAAATTAATAAAATTAAAACCAAAAAACTAATATTATAATTTTAAGTAATAATTATAAATGTAAATATATTATAAAATGTAAAGAAAATGATTTTATATAATATAAAATAATTTTATATTATTAAGTTGAATGTGGGACCCATAAATAATGAGTGTTAATGTTAATAGGATTGTGGGTGAAAAAAATGATGTGTTATTAACAGTGGGACCCATGACTTTTGATGATGTGGAGAGTGTTATTGTGTTAATAATTAGATAGCATCGCGGATGCCCTAATATATCATATTAGCTCTATCTCAATTATCCACGTTTATCTAAAATATATAATCTATTTTTTTATATTTATTTGTATTTTTTTATTTACTAATATATCATTGTTAACATATGCCACAAAATAAGTAAGTCCATTTATTTGAGATGGAACGAGTAATACATGATGAGTTTACAGTAACTATTTTGAATTGTGATGAATTTTTTTGATAAACTAAAAATATTCTTTTGATAATATAAATACAACCTACATTTAATTAAAAAAACAAAAAAATTTGTTGTGGTGAATTTGTAGTTTATTTATAATTATTATATCTCACTGATTATTTTCATTTTATTTTATATTTTTTAATTTTTAAATAACTATATCACCCTAAAGTAAAAAAATTATTATAAAATAGATTGAATAGATGATAACACGAGGATGCTATCTTAACAATAATATGTAACTAGCTACACACGCACATGTTGGGTGTGAAATATAATGTATAAAAAGTAAAAGATGATAGAAAAAGTGGAGAGAACATGGGCTTGAGATAAGAAGTTGAATTTAAAATGGGTCATGTAAATTACCATATTGTCATTCAATTATTTTAATAAATAAAATTGAAAAGTATTTTAGTCTACAAACATAAATTACCAAATCAGTTACTGTAAAGGGTTTAGCCTTTATTAAATGGTAAGATTATCAAATTTAATTTAGTGATGTGGGGTGATTGGAGTCTATATATTTTCATCGACTCCACTTGTACAAATTAATTATGAATCTTTGAATTCAATTATGGTATTACTTTTATTTAACATGAACTCAACTTATAAAATAATTTTAAAAAAATTTCTTAAATATATGCATCTCTATTTTTTTTATTAGAGATTGATTTGTCGATCTCTAATCCGCATTTTTTTTTGTGGTTATGTTCAACATCTATGTATCTATATATATTTTTATTAAAGTTCACAAAAACTTTTATGGGACAATTTAGATTCGACTTATAAAAATATTATTTCATTTTTATAGTTACACGAGTACCATTTTAAGTAATAAAATGTTAAAAATAATTAAGGGATTATTACTTAGCAAATCAAGTGTTAAATTGAGTTATGAACCAAGGAATTTAGCTTTGAACCATCCGAAGTGTAGTTAAGAACTGAATTAATCGGAAGCATGTATAGTTCATAACGAAGTTGTGCCTACGAGTTGAGGCATTCGACACCAGTCGACCGATGACAAACGCAAGTATAGTTTGAGATCTCTAACAGTTATTGGGGTATCAATTAGCTTAGTTAAAAAATTTAGATCAATGTTAGTCATATGATAATCACATGAATGTAGGCTTGGACCCTAGACTTTTATTGCACTTGACCTATTTAGTAGAGGTATGTAAGTATCGGCTGAAATATCCAGCGCGTATGCATGTTTATATGTTGTATTTATGTGTCATGATCAAGGGCGAAGCTCTTTTTTTTTTTAGTACAAATTGCATCGAATATCGAAATTACCTCAAAATATTTTACATGTCCAGCCCAAACTATAAAACCTTATGGCCCAGTGTTTGTGGGTTTCACTTCACATGCATAGACAAAAAAAAGAATTATACTATCATTAGTGCCCTGGTCATGTCCACTGTCCCTACCGACTGCTTACTATATAAATTAAAGTTACAAATGTAAAACAATTTTTTGTATGATATTTTTTACTCAATTTTTATATGTTATTTTTATTTTTATTGTGAAAAATAGTTGAATTTGAAGGATAATATCTATTTAATATGAATTATAGAAGGAATTCTCACAAGAATAAATAAAATCTGATGTGCCTTTGTTCTAAATACATATACATATATATACATATATATATATATGTGTGTGGGTGTGTAAGTTCAATTTTTAAATGTATTTTTTTGTATAAATTGGTCATATTTCATTTTTAACATATTGTTTATATTTATTCATATTTATAAATTAAATTATAAAATTATTAGGACACATTTTATATGAGTTTTAGTTTATTTTTGAAAGAATAATTTAAAATTAATATTAGATATTCTAGGTTTGATATAACAACTTTATATTTAATTGAAATTGTATTATTTATTAGGTTTAACATTCAGACTACAAATCTGATTTCGCCCACTAAATAAAAATTTCCTAGCTACGCCCCTGGTCATAATATATGTTTTATTGCTTTTATACATATGATGATATATGCATGTGCATATTTCATGTTGAGCTTGTATCTCGTTCAAGATAACCGTTCTAATAGGGTCGCTCGGTCCTACACTCTTGTTATATGATCTGACACCAGAAGCTTTATGATTGAGATCGAGCCTACGATGATCTAGACGAGTGTGTGAGATACCCAACAGATTGGACCTCAGATGATACTACTCACTAATGACACCTAGTCTAAGCAAGATTGATATAGTTGACCAGTTACTAGGGATGGCAACGGGGCGGGTTCGGGCAAACCCGAAACCCGCCCGCCAACCCGTGGACCCGCCCCGCCCCGCCCGGCGGATCCAATACGGGTTAGATCCGTTGGACCCGCCAAATTAAATATAATTTAAAATTTATTAAATAAAAAATTAAATAAGTTAAAAAATTAAGAAATCAACATTAAATTTATTTTTTAAATTTATATTAATAATATTTAGGACAAAAAAATATCCTACAAGTTAAAATATATAATTTTTTTATTTAATTAATAATTAATAACAAAATAAAAATCATAATAATATATTTTTATATTAAAAAATATCATAATATATTAAAATTATTTAAATCCAAAAATATTATAAACTCAAATTAGGGATAAAATATTGATTATGTAATATAAATAATATAATTATATATTTTTGACCCCAATATAATTATTTATTATTAATATGTATACATGTATATTTTATATTTTATATTTATATTAAAATATATTTAATATATATATTTTTGGCGGGGCGGATCAGGCCAAACCCGGGAACTGCCCCGGACCCGCATGTGGACCCGCTTGGCCGGGTCTAAACCCGCCCCACCGGATCGGGTTCAATGCAGGGCCGGGTTTAGACCCGACCTGAAACGTCCTAAAATTTCTATTGATTTTTTTTTCATTAAAAACTCTCTAACTATAAAATAATAAATATAAATATATATATCGAACTTAAAAATAACTTTATTAAATTTAATATAAATACACAATAAAAGTATACACATTCAATTAAAATACTTAAAATTAATTACTAAATAATATTTCATAAAAATTCATAATAAAATTCCTAATTAATACTTCCTACACAAAAATCCATGCAAACTAAAAATAAATAATTAATTAAATCTAAAATCCAAGCATACTCTCAAAAATCTAAAAATAATGAAACGTGTGCGAAAATATGTATTTTAAATCTCAACATAAATATCATAATTGAGCGATGGTCACGGGTTCTAGCCGCCTGGAAACTCATACGCCCTCGCCGCCAGTCGAGAACACATTATCTTTATTGACATTTTGCTCACCTGCACCATTTAAATCTAGTGAGCCTAGAGGCTCAGCACGTTCTATCCTTACATAACAAAATTAAACCACACACACAAGCACACATCATATAAAATACGTGAATAATAATTATACGTGCATGATCTTAAAATTATATGCATATAAACATAAATAAATAATCATACTGCTAAATCATCATGCTATAACATAATTCATCATACTTTATAATTTTCGTAAAAATAACATATTATGATTTCTTAGTTCTCAACAGGTCGTATCCATGTCGGTGACATCATACTGAGCGATTGATCAATCTATAAACCAACGTACGCGGTGATGGGGTTTCCACCACTGTGCTGCCAATTCACCAGCCATCTCAGCTGGATCCATAAGCTCATCATACTTATACATCATTAGGAAGGTCACCGGGCCCAGGTATCCCGGCCTCTAACCACATCACTTTCCACCTTCACTTCAACTTCCATAAAAAATATTTTTCATAACATGCTCTTAAACTTATCATGAAAATTCTTAATGATGCATGAACTTAAAAATTCTCATTTATTTCTTTATTCCATGAAAATTTGCCCGTAAATATATACTTAATTTATTTTCTTAAAAATCATACTTATATAACTAATAAAATACATGCATGAATTAAATATATATTTACGGTTCATTTATTTTTCCAAGGACTTGTTCGAGATGCTGACCATTAGACTTAAACTAAAAAATTCCTAGACTGGCTCAAAAACCCAAAAGCCCAACCTGACCTGGCCCATTAAGCTTCATGGGCCCCCAGGCCCATGAGAACTAATGGGCTCACTTAAAAACGTAATTTAAGCCCATTAACTAATTAACTTAAAATTAAATTTATAAAATTCTTAACTAACCATTAACTTATAAATTAGACCGATAAAATTTCTAAACTCGACACAACTTGGCCAAATAATTCTCATGGATCACGCGGCCCATGACAAATTAGTGGGCTCATTTTATTAATTATTTAATCTCATACTTAATATTAAATTAGTCTAATTAATTAACTAAGTCAAGCCCAAACCCATTAATTATTAACTTAATATCTTATTTAATTTAAAATAAAAATACCCGAGCCCAACTAATATAACCCAGATCCGGAAAAACACCAGACACAACCCTAGCTTACCTCTCCCTAAGCCCAACTCGAGGCAGCCCTAAGCGTCTTCAGAAAATCTGATCGTGCCGCCTGCTCAGGCCACCTTTGGCCGTGAAACCACCTCCCATACTTAGCCAACACCCAGACGGTTCTAACCCAACAAATTTGACCTTCAACCGAGCCCTGTAGAAGGATAACGAACCAAAAGAACAGAGCCTCTCTGCTGCTGTACGTGCAGAACGCGACTGCTGACTTTCGGCCGTTCGAACGCCCATATCCGGCCACCACCGGATGGAGAACCACCTGGAAAACCTTAAAAAGGTCTTGGGGTTATAACTCAACTGGAACCAACCTAAAACTCGTCCTGTGGACCTAGAACGAGCCCTCGCACGCAAACCGCTCAGTTTGCGTCTAAACCCGTGTCCAGCATGAACCTAGCCCAAACCAACGACTAAAGCCACTGAAACATCATCCAACCACGACCCTAGGAACCCTATATCAACCCTCAACCCGTTGGTCAGCAAGCTAGAACAATCCATGACAGAAAAACGTGAGAAAATTGATTCATAAACCTTGAAAACGTAGGTTCTATGCATGTTCATGAATGTTCTTCATTAAAACCACATACATCATGCAAGATCATAATTTTCATGCTAAAATCAAAATAATATGATTTAAATGGTGTTCAGAAAAGGATTCAAACGTGCCTTGATAATTATTAGCAAGAAATAATGCTTATGTCGCGCGCAAGGCCCTCCGGGACGAACGGATCTCCAAACTAAAATAAAAAACCTTTAAAGCTCGGCTATGGTGGATGAGTTCTCTGCCAGAGAACGTGAGAGATGGGGAAGAAGGATGAGGGAGGCGGCTAGAAGGTTTTTACGTAGGTTAAGGGGTAGGGTTTAGGTTAATTCTTTAATAAAAACAAGTTTAGGATAATAACTAATTATTAAACTAATTAAATAACTTAAAACTCTTAAACACAATCATAAATCTGATATTTAACCTTAAATCCCGAAACACAAAATAAAAGGATTTTTAAAGGTTAATAACAGTCATTAAAATGACTTATTTTGGGTAAAAACGGACATATAAATATACATATATATAAATACCATAATTTTTTAAAAATCTTACCATAAAATAATATTTTAAGGCTCATAAAAATCTCATAAAATATTTTGGATGAAAACTAACATCTCGTCCGTCCACGGTCCCGCTTACGCGATCATAAAATAACTTTCTCAATTAAACTCATAAATTAAAACCTAGCGGTTTAAATGCCGCAATAATATTTAAAACATGCAACTAAATCACATAATTCACATAATATCCCATAAAAGCAATTTAACACATTTTCACATTATTTTAAAATTATTAAATCTCCTAGTTATGCATGCGGATTTACGTAACGAATTTCTGGGCGTTACACGACCCATTGCCATCCCTACCAGTTACCCAATCATATCACTTGCATGCATCATATCGTTTGTATACACATATTTTACGTACTGAGCATTAATCGCTCACGTTTTTGGTATTATCTTGGACACCACATTCAATGGGACATATCTTACTTCTTAGGTTGGAGGCAGAGTTAAGGCGGAGCTGATGATTTTAAATCGCATTTTAATATCTCGATAATTTTTATAATTATAATTTAGTCACTCGATAATTTTTCTATCACATTAATAAAAAAAATATTGTACAAGCATATGTATAGTGTACACCTCCCACCAACTAATCTTTTCTTCCAGATCCTTTGTAATCATATGCTTAATTAACTCCATTAAACCAAGTTGGAGATTAATTTGTAAAGCACCCCATTTCAAGAAAAAAGAGAATGCCCCCAAATTCCATCTAAATTAGGGTTCTTCTATTTGTTTTGTTTTGTTTTTGTTTTGTTTTGTTTTTTGTTTTTTTTTTTTGTTTTTCGTTTTTTTTGGTGACAAGGGTTTGATTTGTTTAATCAAATCATGGTTTCCCCTCAAGACTCTCCCATGGAAGAAGCAAATCTTTCGTCCTCGTAAGTTCATTAATTTCCCACCAAGCATTCAATCTAATTCCCTTCATAATTCTGTGCGATTGCGTTATTCCTGTGTGGTTTAAGTTCAGTTTCAGATGAGTTTTAACATTATGTGATGACATTTTAAAAAAATTTGCAGGCTGAAGAATATATACAAGGATCCAGATGATGGCCGGCAGCGCTTCTTGCTCGAGCTTGAATTCGTTCAATGTCTTGCTAATCCCACCTACATCCACTGTATGTGGCTTTTAGAGCTCCTTGTTCCTCTTTTCTTTTAAAAGCTAAAGAAAATATTTTTAAAGTTAGTTATACAAGATGATTTTGGCTGTGGAGAATACTTGCTTTTACTGTTTAGCTTTCATTATTGACTTGTGATTTGTGGTTGGGAATCAATAGAAAGGAAGAGGTGGAGGGCACTAGACCTGAATATAGCTCGACTTGAACTGTGTACTAAAACTAGTCTGTCTTTGAAAAATGGAAATCGAAATCATGAACTCGTGGTACGATGATAGTTTCTAGAAAGTGGAATCTACAATTGAAACCAAAACCGTGTTATTGTAAAACCGATCTTGAATTCCTATGGTCTCGAATATATATGGGGAATTTAACTTTTATAAAATGACGATTTGATTAGAGTTCAAGCCTTGTTTTTATTTCTTTGGTTCAGGCCATGACTGATCTGGCAAGGGGATAACTCTGTTGGCTATCAGTGTTTGATTTGTGCTCATACTTTGATGCAGATTTGGCTCAAAATCGGTATTTTGAAGATGAAGCATTCATTGGGTACCTGAAATATCTTCAATATTGGCAAAGACCTGAGTACCTAAAGTTTATTATGTAATGTTTTCTAAGTTCAAGTACTCCATATGTTATGTTAACTTTCATCTTTCTTTTAGGTGCAAATTTTTCCTCCCACATGATTGTGATATCATAACATGTTATATTCCCTGATGTTATAAGTTAGAATATCCTTTGGTATATTTGTATCTGACAATGATGCTACAGGTATCCGCATTGCCTCTTCTTTCTTGAGCTTCTCCAAACTCCCAGCTTTCGAAATGCAATGGCTCATCCTGCAAACAAGGTTTAACTTTATGCATTTTTAAATTCCTTATCATTTTTTTCCTACATAGCTTTGGCCTTTGCAGATGTATTATCAGAATCTGTATATGGATTGTTTTCTTGATGTATTTCAGTGCAGTACTTTACATAGACTATGAACCATCAAAACTTGAAACTTTTGTAAGTTGTTTCGGTTAATGAATCCCTTTCAAACCTAATGACTTTTGTCGATTTGGAGCTTATAGGAACTGGCGCATAGGCAGCAGTTTCACTTTTGGAAGAATCATAGAAACAACCGGTTGAAGCACATCCTGCCAAAGCCACTTCCTGAACCTACGAGTGCACCGTCAACGGTTCCTCCTCCAACATTGCCGCCTGCAACCATGATCAGTGCTGCTCCTCCACCTACGGTTCCTTCATCTGCTGCTAGCCAAGTTCCTTCTGCAATGCAGTATGGTGTTGGCTCAGGATCTGTTTTTGTAAAGAATGATCCAAGAAACAGTGGGATTGACAGAAGAAAGAGAAAGTAACTTGTCCTTTTCTTCTTTCTATCAGTATAAATAAAATTATTATGATTTGCTGTTTCTTGGTGAATTTCAGTATGGGTGTGCATCTGTTCTGTTCACTCTATTTCGGTCTTGTATGAATCGAACCCATGGTTGTGGGAACTTTTCAAACCGAATGGAACTGTATTCGTTCATTAATGAGCAGTACCAAAATATGCAGTTTGATTTCAGTTTAAGCCAAAATCTTATTGTTATTTTTTCGGCTTTTTTTCAAGTTTTAAACCGAAATCTTATTATTGTTGTCATCATTATTATTTGCTTTTTCAATATTTCTGTTTATTTTAAGTAAAAAATTGAACATTGGTAGGGAAATTTTGACAGCTTCTCTTTAAACAATGAGATAATAAAATGTTGTATACAAAAATAAAAAATTTCGGCTTTTGATTCAGGTTTGAGTCAGTTTGCTTTTTGTGAGTTCGGTTCGATATTTTTCCCTCTTTTGAAACAAAGAAAAAAGTTCACGGTTCAGTTTCGATTTACTCAACAGTTTCGAATTCCCAAACTGTAACTTGAACTGAAATTTTTGGGTTTTCTTGGTTTTGGCAATCATTGTTTCAGATTGGTTCTTTTCTGTACACCCCTAGAATTTAGAATATTTATTATTTCAACCAGGAAAGATGGTTGATTCCAATATTCTTGTGAAGTGGAGATATCAGAGGTCATCAAACAATAAACAAGGCATATCCATGTTCAAGAGTTGAATTCGCGACGCCGAGTATGATTGCTATCTAACTTTCTTTTCTTAAAAGTTCGATAGGTTTCACTTTTTTATTTCTGGTTTAATTGTCTGTAAGATACATTTGTTGGAAAGATATTTTCTCTTTTTTTAGAAGATAAGATGATGTAAAACACTCCCCTTTTATGCTCACTTTCCTAGAGCAGATTTTACTGTTGAGTAATTATCTTGAAGAATAAATTTGAGGCAACACCTAATGGATGCTTTTGAATAGGATTCCCAACACAAACCTCTCTTTTTACTTGGCCTTATAAAAAGTGTGCTTAGAAACTGTACAGCACATGCATTGATTTGTTGTGTCCTATGAAAGATTATGAAGCTCCTTGTCTAGCTTGTCGGGTGTCCTATCTGAGCTAAAACTTGGACAAATCACTTGTCATGGTATATTTACTTTAATTGTGATAGTAAATTTGAATCGACACTGTTGGTTTCTCGGGTTTTTTACTTTTTTCTTGTTAACCAAACTCATAAAAAAGCTTGCATTTCCCCCGATAACAATGTCTTTATTTAGTGAATTGCCTGTGAAATGAATAATCACAGCTTAAAATTGAAAGAAATCTTTATATATTTGGATGAGGCTGATGCTACAAGCTAGAACTGAAGGATTGTGTCTGCTATCTATATGAGATGATGCTTAGGCTTCCCCCATCTGATTATTCTACTTCTGCTCCTTCATGAGCATGATTGTTACTCTGTAATCCTCTCAAGTGAGAACTAATCCTCAAAAATGATCTTGTTTTGCTCTAATTTTTTTTTACCCTTTTCAATACTATGCTGCATATATTTTAGAAGTAAAGATAAAGAACTTGTTAATAATATTTGGCATTATTATTTACTATTACTTTAGGGGTGGGCGTCGGACTTTTTGAAAAAACTAATCGACCTGAGTCGGGTACCCGATACCCGACACTAAATGCCCATCCCTACTCATAATCTTCTTATTACAATTGCACATTTTCCCTTTGTTACAACCGTCCACTAATAAATATGGGTTTATTTTAGGTTCCAAAAAAAAAAAAAGAAAACACACACACACACAAATATATATATATATATACACACACACACGAAAGACTATCTTTGTGAAAGAAATGCTGTGCATAAAAACAAGAACAAGGAAAAAGAAGAAGAAAATTGCATCATGTCACATTATTAAATCATACCACTCATGAAAATATCATATTTGCATTATATATTTTAAAATAATTTTTTTTAAATATTAATATATTATATCACACACAATGTGTGGCGACAACTAGTTTATAGTATATATGACGTTATCCTTGTTGTGACAGTGTCAATATCAATTAATCATCGGTAAATTTCCCTTAAATGCCCAAACCCAAACTCATGTTTGTGCACAGTTTCCATGTCAGTCAAAATCACTTTCAACTACCTTACTCATTATTTTATTATTTCAAACTTCCCAAATACATTATACACATAAATTATATTATTTTTAAACTGTATATACCATATGAATACATACATAAATAATAATAAACTCCATTTCCTCATTTACCGGATCTCTATTTCCTTCTCGGCTCTTCTTCTCACCGTCGCCCTGTCGTTTAGTTCGTTCTCGTCACCGGAAGGCATCGTTTCAGAAAGTTGCATCATGAAGAATTTTTCTCAGCCCAAGAAGGTTAAGAAAAAATTGAGATTTGAAAAGCAGGAGATTACTGCCGATCGTAAATCAAAAAAAGGTTTGCATCTCGAAAATTTTCTGTTAATTCGTACTCGTTTCAGGAAGATTTGGAAGTAGTCATTGCTATTTGTGTGTTTTTGAGTCTTTTTTCTCATCTCATTTGTTAACCATTTTATCCCCAAATTTTAGGGTTACGTTCTTCGCGATGTCTCTGTTAATCCGTATTAGTTTCACGAAATTTTGAATTATTCATTGTTATTTACGTGTTTTTGAGTATTTTTTTCTCATCTCATTTGTTAACCCTTTTTTCCCAAAAAATTCTAGGGTTATGTTCTTGGCCATGTAGTTATTCGTTCGTTTCTATTATATTTTTGTTAGGGTTCTGATGATATGATTATTTGTAAATTTAAAGTGAATGATTACTTTTGTTAAAAATGTTTTTGATACTGAAATTGATTTTTTTGATTTCTTGTTTACTGATTATGTATAAATTTGTAAGTTTTGTATCTTATTGTTGTTTGTATTTATTTAGGAATTGTTATTGAAGGAAAAAAAATTGATGATTTTGCGAAGAAAGGAAGTGTTAAAGAATATTGTAGTCGATGCTCTCCTATTATGTTTAAAGATGTGATGACAGAATTAAAACCAAAAATAGGGGAACAACAGAGGATTAGGATAACATATACTCCTCTTGGTAATTGGATGGACATGCCCGAACTTGCAACCAGCAGCCGTAGGATTGATTTCATCTTGAATACATTTGAGGTTAATTCATGCTCTTTGATTGTGGGTGATGATATTAAGATTTCTTTCACTCCAAGCGAGTTTTCATTTATTCTTGGTTTGCAAAATTTTGGCCAACCAGTGGATTTGGATCTGAAAATGGAGTCTAAATTTCTTGCTCGGCAATTTGGAGGACATCTGGGCAGAGCAAAGCGAGCCGAAATCCATGAAAAACTTATTTCTCTTGCATGTAGTGACAGTGAGTCAGAGATTGATGATTTTGTCAGACTTTGCATCTTGTTCATATTCAATTGTGTAATATTTTCTACGGAAAATTATTATACCCCTAATTTTATATTCCCTTATCTCGATGACTTGATCATATTTTTTGACTATGCTTGGGGCGATGCTGCATTTCGATATCTTTGTCGATCAATACGCAACATCGAAAGTAAAAGTTATTTAGATTGATGCACTGTTGGGTTGATGGTACGTATTGTTTCTGTTTAGTTTATATTGTCTTATGTTTTCTATCTATTAAATACTACTGATTTATTTTTAGGCTTGGGTATATGAAAGGATTCCTTTATTGGCTGTTCCTCGTAGTTTAAAAATGTTCCCTCGGTTGTTTCGATGGGGTGACAGTAAGATTCCTTTGAAGACTGCCAAAGCCGAATCATTGTTGAAATCTATAGATTCAACGAAGGTAATTGTTAAGGATGCAATATGTTTATGTCATTTTAAATCTTGTTTGAATTAACACTATTTTTTTTTTTTTTTTTGTATTTCCATGATATAGATTCTTTCGATATATCCATTTTATGAGGAAAAAAAGTTTTTGGAGCCGACAAAAGTTAACATTGATTCAATAAAGTTGGATAACATTGTGAGAAAAGAAGTGGACGAGATAAAGAAGTAGTTATGTGTTGAATTGAGGAATTGCGAGAAACAAAAAATGCTTGTTGATAAAGAAGTTCACGAGTTTGGATCAGATTTTCAATTGAAGAGTAAAAATGAGTGTGGAGTTGTGATCGAGGAGTACGAGACTTCTGAGAAAGATGAGGACGAGGTTGATTTAGTTTTTCATAGTTTGTGTTGAATGATATTGTTTCAGATATTTTTGAAAGAAGAAATGAAACGAAATGATATGAGATAATTTATTTTAATTGAATTTTGGAATGATTATTTGTTGATCTTGGAACTGATTACATGTTTTACTTGCAGGTTAATTTGTATGAAATGGAGAAAGAAATTAATGAGGGTGTAGGTACTGATTCAAGAAATGTATCATGTGATTCGAGTCAGATTAATGCTTTGTTGTTGAATGTTGTTACTGATATTCAAAAAAAAAACAATGATGACGTAAGAGGTGATAAAGAAAATGATGATTCTGGCACCTCTGATTTGAACAAAGGTGTGATATGTGCTGGTACTCCTGAAAAAAATGAAATGGTAGGCTGTGAGAATGTTTCTGAGACGGGTGACAATAGCAAAGGTTTGAGCTATGTTTCTAATGAGGTTGGAGCGTACAATGGTGTGAGATTTGAAAATAATTCTAAAATAGGTGATGATAGCAAAGGTGTGAGTTGTGGTGCTACCTCTGATGTGGTGAAGGAAAAAGATGATGTGTTAGCATTTGAATATGATTATGAAAGTGGTGATAATAGCAAAGTTATGAGTTCCAACTCTACCTTTGATGCGGTCAAAGGTAACACTCTTGGGGTAGGAGTTGAGCAAATCCCAGCTATTCAATCTTCAATTGTGGATACGGTGAGGACAAGGGTTGATCGCAAGAAGAAAAGAAAATCACCGATGTTTGTGACACCGCCTAGTTCGACGCCCAGACCTAAGAGGAAGTGCAAAAAGCTGGTTTGACTATCAATTTATCGTAGTTTATGTTCTACTGTATCTATATATATATATACAATAACCATTTCATTTATGTTTTTTTCAATTGTGTTCTTGTGTAGGATAACATAATTGAGTCTATTGATGATAATAGCAATAGTCTAGTAGAGGGTGATCTACTGAGATACAAAGATAGACTCGATTACTGTGGCCATGAATAAGCAACTGAGGAAGAGAAAAATTTATTGGCAAACTATCTTTCTAGGGAGACTTTGAAGTACGTTCTTTATTAATAATTTTGATTTTGGTTTCTAATATATATAGATGTATATATTTTGATGTTTTAATACAAAAATACATGTACATTCTTATATACAGTGTCATCGTTTGGGAGGACGACGCAGTATTTTAGAAGGAAAAAAGTTTTGTGAATTTATGTTTGGTAAACCTGTTGATTTCGAAATCATTAATGTTTATATGCGGATTATGCAAAAAAAGAGTAAGGAAAATGGGTCTGAGATATTTTGCATGGACACAACGGTTCAGGTTCGTAGAAATCCAAATATTTTGATATTATTATGATCATGTTTTGCATGGACACAAATATGAGGCTTTGGTTTGTGTGGTTTGTTAGAGGGAAGTCTTTTCTCAGTTGAAGAAAAGAGGCGGTAGATGTAAGTTGCGTAGCGATGATGATTATGCCGCCTTTGTTGCCAGTCTGACAGTTTACACGAGGAGAAGACTTCAAATGTTGAATGAGGAACTGTTTAGAAGATGTAAATATATAATTTTCCCTCTGAATGAAAAGTGGCATTGGTTTCTACTTGTTTATAGAACTTCCGACGGTGTATTTAGAATTTGGAACTCAATGCGTGACCCAACTGCAAATGGAACTGCCACCGTTTATGTGAGTAAACACTATGACCATTTTACATTGTATATTTGATATTGAGAATCAGTTTTTAAAAAATATAGCTTTTGCAGGCTACGTTTTTGGCTGGATGCATCCGCTCCCAATCAGGTTTTGTTGTGGACAACGAGTCATTGGTGAGAGTAGCGTGTCGTGATCAAGGTGACACACTTGAATGTGGCGTCTATACATGCATGTGGGTCGAGTGCTTGGCACGTGACACATATATAATGTGGGAGTATCAAAAAGATGTCACGATGAGTGCTTATCGAGCCCGTGTTGCAGCCTCTATATTATCCGATGCGAATGGATTATTGAAATAGTTATTAGTTGTGTGAATGTTTGATGGTGACAAACATATGCACGTTTTGATGGTGGCATGCATATGCACATTTTGATTTTGGTTTTGGTTTTATTTTGACGGTAATAGCCATATGCCAATTTCACATTTCAAAATTTTCATTCCATGTAATTGACTAAAAATATTAATGCTTGTAGTATTCCATGTAGTAGTCTGAATGTACGAGTATTTACAAACTCTATTTAGTGCAGGTACATATGACATATTAGGTACAAATGCATGCATAATAGGTAAACTTGATCGTAATAAATTTACGAGGTACAAATGCATGCCTATTGGGTACACTTGATCTCTTTTAAAGGTACAGATCCTTGGAAACCAGACACACTCAATAATTTTTGACCGGTTGTAGATAATTTAATTTTCCAAGTACACATCATGAGCCTACGAGGTACATATGTATGAATAATAGGTACAATTTAGCTTCAAATTCAGTACACATGAGAGTAAATCGAGAACAACATCGAGTATATATGAATATGATTCGAACACATTCATGTATATGATATGTTTACATAAGTATGAAACATGTAATCAAATTCTTTGAAATTACTAGAATTCTGTATGGATTGTGCTCTATAGTATGAAACAAGTTTTGAACTTCATTGTAACTAGTACAAGAATGTATATGATATGACTTCATGTAGTGACCACAAATATGCAATGAATGTAATGACATGTTGAAATATTTTTCACATACTTAAATATCTGAGTTTTAGATAGGACAAGGTTGAATAATTTCAAATCCAAAGTATTGAATCTCACAAGTACTCATAATAAATTTACGAGGTACAGATGCATGCCCATTGGGTACAATTGATCTCTTATAAAGGTACAGATCCTTTGAAACCAGGCACACTAGGTAATTTTTGACCGGTTGTAGATAATTTAATTTTCCAAGTATGCATCATGAGCCTACGAGGTACAGATGCATGAATAATAGGTACAATTTAGCTTCAAATTCAGTACACATGAGAGTAAATCGAGAACAACATCGAGTATATATGAATATGAGTCGAACACATTCATGTATATGATATGTTTACATAAGTATGAAACATGTGATCAAATTCTTTGAAATTACTAGAATTCTTTATGGATTGTGCTCTATAGTATGAAACAAGTTTTGAACTTTATTGTTACTAGTACAAGAATGTATATGATATGACTTCATGTAGTGACCACAAATATCCAATGCATGTAATGACATGTTGAAATATGTTTCACATACTTAAATATCTGAGTTTTAGATAGGACAAGGGTGAATAATTTCAAATCCAAAGTATTGAATCTCACAAGTACTCATAATAAATTTACGAGGTACAGATGCATGCCCATTGGGTACAATTGATCTTTTATAAAGGTACAGATCCTTTGAAATCAGGCACACTAGGTAATTTTTGACCGGTTGTAGATAATTTAATTTTCCAAGTACACATCATGAGCCTACGAGGTACAGATGCATAAATAATAGGTACAATTTAGCTTCAAATTCAATACACATGAGAGTAAATCGAGAACAACATCGAGTATATATGAATATGAGTCGAACACATTCATGTATATGATCTGTTTACATAAGTATGAAACATGTGATCAAATTCTTTGAAATTACTAGAATTCTTTATGGATTGTGCTCTATAGTATGAGACAAGTTTTGAACTTCATTGTAACTAGTACAAGAATGTATATGATATGACTTCATGTAGTGACCACAAATATCCAATGCATGTAATGAAATGTTGAAATATGTTTCACATACTTAAATATCTGAGTTTTAGATAGGACAAGGGTGAATAATTTCAAATCCAAAGTATTGAATCTCACAAGTACTCATAATAAATTTACGAGGTACAGATGCATGCCCATTGGGTACACTTGATCTCTTATAAAGGCACAGATCCTTTGAAACCAGGCACACTAGGTAATTTTTGACCGGTTGTAGATAATTTAATTTTCCAAGTATGCATCATGAGCCTACGAGGTACAGATGCATGAATAATAGGTACAATTTAGCTTCAAATTCATTACACATAAGAGTAAATCGAGAACACATAAATGTGTAAATATTTGATGAATGTAAATAATTCCATTTCACAAGTACACATAATAAATTTACGAGGTACACATGCATGCCTATTGGATACACTTCAGCTCTTCTATAGGTGCATATAATGGGAAACCAGACACACTTAGTAATGCATGCCTATTGGGTGCACTTGAGCTCTTCTATAGGTAAAGATCATGGGAAACCAAGCACACTCAGTAATGCATGACTATTGGGTACACTTGAGCTCTTTTGTAGGTACATATCGAGGGAAACTAAGCATCTTCAGTACATATTGCTGGACAGCTGTACAACCCATTATTATATTATTATACTGTGGATATTATTGCATAACAGCTGTAGAATCTAGCAGCTTTATCCATCCTTTTTACACATGCATATCTCACCCACTTCAACTCATTGAATATTGACCAACCAAACTTTAGACGGCCCAATCTTACTACTTCATACATTTTTGCTTCAAGGATTTCTTTGGTGCTTTCCGAATTCATCCAGGTATGTGTTTCTTCAAATATTTTTGAACATCATCCTCTTATCTAACAAAGGAATTACGGTTGCAGAATGTAGTACAAGGATGCACCACAGTGCCAATGTGGTTTCGGGAAAATGATTTTAAGACAAGCTGGAAATCGAGATACCCGACCGGGAAAGTATTATTACATTTGTCCTTGCGATATTCGACATAAAAATCGATTTTATTGGTGTGATGAATATCATGGTAATATACATGACACCACGACAAATTCCAACAAGAGCACAACAATGAATCCAAGTTATGGTGAATCACCGGATCAATAATCATCATCCACCTCGGCACTTGGTTTAACTAAGCAGCTTGATCACCAACTCCCTAAAAGCAACGACATGATGGGTGTTTACATTGCACGAATATGTTGTTTCGGTTGTTCATGTTTTCTCATTGCAGTTGTTCTCCTTCTAGTTCTTCTCATTGTTCTAATGAGACATTGATGAATGAAACCAATCTTTCATTTTAGTAATAAGTTGGATGTCATATTTGAAAAACTTATTGTTTGTTAGTTGTATACCCAATTTGGGTTCAAGGGTACCTTATATTAGAAATTACTATACCTAATTTAGCTATATTTGTACTTTTTTTTTGGTCTCAAATTCAACATGCTATTGTACTTTGTAAAAAAAACTATGGTGCTAAAAAACACAGACACACACCATCACATTAATCAACCTAATAACACAGAAAAAAATCAAACACAATAATATCAAAAAATTTCCAGAATACAAATTCGACTTAATATAACAACACAAAAGTTTGTCCACAAATCAAAAATGTTCTCAGAAATTAAGCCACAAATAAGAGTCCAACTACTTGAGGCTATCAAAGCAAAACACAAGAGTTTTGTTTTGAATCCCTCAAAACAAAACTTCCAGAAAATGTCATCAAAATGAGGCTATCAAAGCAAAACACCACCAATGCTACGACCAGAACGTGTATGCCTCTTCTTTGGTAAATCCACGGATGATTGTACTTCATTCATCCTCTTCTTCCTGTGAAAATGTAAACACAATGTATGTCAATAGTGTGTGTCATATAATCTATGTTAGAATGCAAAATAACTAATCAAGCAAGACATATAACTGCACTAAACAGTAAGACTGATTCAAGGAAAAGTATAAAAAAAACCTATTCTATAGCTTCTTTGCAACTGCATCTATTATGCCCTCGCTTACGACAACGACCACACTTTGCAACACATGTTTCAACCTGGGACGATATCCTCTTAGTCTTTCTACGACCTGGTTGACTGCGTACATCAGGAGCATTGATTATAGAATTGCAAATAATTACTAACCTGCTTCACAAAATTGTCCACCAAGTGCCTCAAACAATAAGCATGGTGACTACCAGGAAATAATAAATTAACAGCCTTGATGATACCAGAATGTCTATCAGAGAAGAAGGTGAAATTTTCGAATCCACTGATATGTTGTGAAAGCAGAACACTTCTCAAATTAATACAAAACCATTCCAAGTTACAATCATTCTCGGCATCCACTACAGAATATGCCAATGTAAAAAGATCATCATTAGCATCCTTTCCCACAGCAACTAGGATGCTACCTTTATACTTGTTTTTGATATGAGTGCCATCCAAAAAAATCATTGGTCTAAAACCTGTGGCAAAATCACTGGCACATGCATTGAAACAAATGAATAAACGTTTAAATTTATTAGTTAAAGCATCAATCTCGTACTCTGCCACACTTCCTGGATTTGTTTCTCGAACATTACGACAATACCATCTCAACTTATCATAACAATCCTTTTCAGTACCATAGACATCATGCATCGCTAATTCCTTGCCCTTCCAAACCTTGTGGTACTCTAATTCTACTCCATAATCCCTATGTATATCTTTCAACAATAAAGATGGACGATAAGATGGCACTGCCCTTAATTTTTCTTTCATCAAATTTGCAACCCAAGTTGCATCAGCTCTTGGATGTCCTCTGCCACATAAATTATCTTCTCCACATGTATGTTATAAATTGCACTTTCGAATACCAAATGGATTGTCTGCTTTATGTCTAGAAGCATAAATTCTCCATTTGCAATTTACTTCACTACAAACAACATTAATCTTCTTGCTATCATTTTTCTTATAACAAATGACCATTGAGTTGCAACAAAATAATTTTTAATATACGTTCAAAATTCTGTAGCATCCTTAAATTTTTGCCCTTGCCTGCGAATGCAATGTAACCAAGATTCAAGTGAATTTTGTACGTGGATTTATTCAACCTCATTATCACTTTTAGATTGTGTGTCATCTTCTTCAGCCCTTACGAATTTAATATTCATAAATTAAGAATTCAACATACTACGACAAATGTATTGCACATATATAAAACTACTACTTCGAACTTAAAAATGTAGAAACAATTTCATACGCATCATCATGATTGAAAAAAAAACTTAAAGATGTACAAATAATTTATTAGCTCAATCATGTTTCATAAAGGACTAACCAACTAATACAGAGTTATAAAATTAATATTTTGAACTAAAATATGTATCAACAATTTCACGTGCAAATTCATGCTTCACATGAATTACAGAAGCAAACCGATTATAAAAAATCAACACTAATAAGGTCATAGGGCAGAATAATGAAGGAAAAAATGTATTTTACCTCTCCATATTGAACCCTCCTCGAATCTGATCCTTCAACTCAGCCCTCAATTCGATCACACCCAGCTTCATACACATGTGAAGATGGATCATATTACGGACATCATCGTTATCATTTAAGGTAACGTACATCTTGTGCTGGGGAGCTAGGTATTGTAATGACATAGACAGAGGATTTATTTCTTCATATTTGCTAGACAAGCTCAAAAATATATCCTCCAAACTACATCCACTAAAAATTGAGATGACAAAAAGTTGACCTTTGCACTTACAGGTACCTAAAAACGCAAGGTTGGAAGAAGACCCAACTCCAGATTCCATTCTACCGACAGACAACAAGGCTTTTCTCCAATTAATCAACGATGAAACCTGCTTGAAGCTTCTTTGATTTTTCGTAGCATTCAGCCGAGATTGTGTTACAAACCTCGAACTCGACTCCTAAAAAATGAAGATGGCTTCCAGAGTTCCAATTTAGGGTTGCTTATCGTCTGCCTTCTTGCCCAATTTTCCAGCGTTCATGAGAATTCTTGCATGGGGATGTCAAGAAAAATTGGGGATATGGTAAAATGAGTAGAAATCGACGGAAATGGGGTGACCTGAAAATGGGAAAGTTGATCGAGAAGAAGGTGACGGCGATGAGATTTAGGAGAGAGGAGGGAGTTGGAATCTTGATGTAGATAAAGGGATTGTATAAGGTTTGTATAATGTATTTAGAGAATTTAACTTTTAAATTTTAATGTATTATGTATTTAGAGAGTTTAAAATAAAAAATTAATGAAATAGGTAGTTCAAACTCATTTTTTCTGACGCAGGGACTGTCCACAAACTTTTGTTTATCCATGGGTATTTTATCACAATTCACCCATTAATCATTCTAGAGTTCTTTTTCCCTTATTACTTTTTTAAGGGCATATTTGTGATTTAATCAACAATGCAATCTTTTTACTAACGTTTTTAAGTTTCAAGATTTTCTCGAAATGAAAAAAATATCTTTAACAGAATATTTTCTGAACAACTGTCTCAGGGATATATATCAATGAAATAGGTTGACCTTACACATATGTTGATAAGTGTATTTTATACACTTAATTTATATATGATTTTAGTGGTTAAATATTTGTTTCGAGCAGATTTATGTGGGTATTTTAGAGTTTTTGTGTTTACAGTGAATTATGTAATTTTGTGGAGAAAAGAAGAATTATTGAATTTATTTGGAAAAGATAGGAAAATAAAAAAAAGAATTAAAAGAAAAGAGAAAAGAAAAGTAAAGAAAAGAAGAAGGAAAGAACGTAAAGACAAGAATTGGGCTTTTGGTTAATGGGCTTTGGACTCAAAGTTTAGCGCTACTTTTAGCGCTAAAGAATGGAAGAGGAAGAGCTAACGCGCTAAGTTTTGGGAGAATTGAAGAATTGGAGTCAGAGGTCTATGCGCGCCCGCATGGATTGCTGGAGCGGGCGCTCGTCGCGTAAATCTAGAGTTGGAAGATTTAATCGGGAAGGAAACTTTCTATTTTATTGGGATTTATTCTTGGGCTTTTGAGTACGCTATAAAAAGAGATTTTTTTAGTCTGAGATGGGAGGAGCCGCCACATAATACACATACAGAATATCAGAGAAATAATTTGTGGATTTGATCGTGAGATTTTTCTGGGATTTTCTGGAGCTTAATCTGAAGAACAAAGACGGAGTTCGATAGACCGGACACGGCATCGAAGACGGATTTGTTTCCTTTCTCTTTTATTTATTTAATTCTGAATATGTCTGGATTTTTGAACATGTTTTATTTTATTCAGAATTTTATTATGAACTAAATTTTTATAGTCTAGAGGTCGGATGGAACCTGGTGTAGACACTTTCATGAATTCTTGATTTTATTGGATTGAGTTTCTTCTAGATTAATTGTTTTTTTTCTAGAATTGATTGTCTTTTCAATTATCTGATCAATAATTGATTTGTAATATTTATTTGAAATCTGGCACTCGGGAGAGGAGATTTTGAATAGGACCAATAGAAAATACACTGTTAATTATTTATATTACTCGGGAGAGTGTATAATTTTAACAGAGCTTTTAAAAATAACATCGTCTTGAATTGATCACTGCAAGTAGATTTTTAATAGGGATATTGGAGTTGAATTGTAGTTGATATATTTTATTCGGCACTCGGGAGAGGGAATAATACACTTAAGTGTTCTTGGTTATTAATTGACTGAAATTCATGAAGATTAATTAATTAGGATTGATTGTTGTTGAAACCAGGTGAAATCTTAACCTCTAGACGATTTTCTCTGATTGATTATATCTGAAAGTTGTGTGCGTGCTTTTCAAAATCATCTGCTTATTTTTATTTTACTGCAAAACTCTCAAAATTTAATTTTCTAGATAAAGTTTAGACTATTCTAATTACAAGCATTAAATATTTTTATTTTACTCCCTGTGGGATCGATATCTGATTTTATCACTATATTAAAACTTGACACTCGTACGCTTGCGAGGAAATTTCACAACAAGTTTTTGGCGCCGTTGCCGGGGAGTAATTTTTGATTTTGTTTAGTCTTGTTACCAATTAGTCTAGATTTTAATTTAGAGTTTTTATTTTATTTTTAATTTACTAATTAATTGCTTTTTATTTTTAATTGCAGTTTATGCGACGATCTCAAAGTGAGAATTCTCTAATTTTTGAGCCAGAGAGCGCACTGCACGTGCTTTAAGAAGAGCTAGAAGAGACGAATTAAGGAACATGGCTGAAGAAGAAGCACAACAAGCTCCCCTGGTACCAATTAGAGATCACTTCAGGCCGACGATCCAGGCTCACTATTTTGGAATCGCTCGAGGAACCATCAACGCAAACAATTTCGAGCTGAAGCCTGCTTTGATCAACATGGTTCAATCGAACCAATTTAATGGGAGTGCCACAGCTATTCCTCACTTGCATCTCAGGACCTTTTTAGAAATTACTGATACGGTAAAATTTAACGGTGTTCCTGAGGATATTATTCTCTTACGCTTGTTTCCGTTTTCTCTCAGGGATCAAACCAGAAGTTGGTTGCAATCACTGCCGCTTGGAAGTATCACTACTTGGGAGGGGATGGCAGAAAAATTTCTTGAGAAATATTTTCCACCTGCCAAAACCACCCAACTGAAGATAGATCAGCACATTCAGGCAGATGGACTCTGAACAGCTCTATGAGGCGTGGAAAAGGTATAAAGAATTACTTAGACATTGTCCTAACCACAATTTTGCAGATTGGGAATAGATCGAGTGGTTTTACAATGGACTGAATGCGCCTACGAGAATGAATGTGGATTCTGCGGGTGGAGGTACTATATTTGCGAAGGATCATGTTCAAGCTTATGATATGTTGGAGGAGATGACGGTCAATAGTTTCCAATGGCCATCTGAGCGTATAGGAGTAAAGAAGCCAGCTGAAGTGTATGCTATGGATCCTCTCACGTCTATCACTGCTCAATTATCTGCACTGACTACACAGATAGCTTCTTTGAATAAGATTCATGTTGCAGATTCAACTGGAGTTGAAGGATCACATGCCATAGAGGAAGTTAATTATATCAATCCTAATGGCTACCGAGGATATGGAGGCTATAGAGGTAACCCTGTCCCAAATACTTATCATCCTAGCTTGCGTAATCATGAAAATCTTTCGTATGATAACAATAGAAATGTGTTGAATCCTCCGGGGTTCAATGAAAACAAGGATGAGGGTAAGCAGTCTTTGGAGGATGTGGTTAGTACTTTTGTGCAGGAATCAGGTAAGAGGATGGCGAGAACTGAGTCTCGCCTCGACAGCTTGGAGACGCACATGGACAACATGGGCGCGGTGTTGCAATCCATGGAGACTAGCATCGGGCAGTTGGCGAACGCACTGAAGGATAATAATAGAGGCCAGTTCCCTAGCAATACTGAGGTAAATCCAAAAGAGCAGTGTAATGCCATAGAGTTGAGGAGTGGGAAAGAAGTTGGAGTCCAAGAACTTGCTGTTGAAGAGGAGAAATTTGAGAAGAAAGTCGAAGAGAAGGAGCCTGAACCGGAGCCGAAACCGATGTACAAGCCTCAACTTCCCTACCCGCAGAGGTTCAAAAAGAAGGCTCTTGATGAGCAGTTCTCCAAATTCTTGGAGATTTTCAAGAAAATTCACATCAACATCCCCTTTGCTGATGCTTTGGAGCAAATGCCAAACTATGCGAAGTTCATCAAGGAGATGATGTCCAAGAAGAGGAGGCTGCTAGAGAACGAGGTGGTCAATCTAACTGAAGAGTGCAGTGCAGTGCTTCAAAAGAAAATGCCACAAATAAGGATCCAGGGAGTTTTACTATTTCTTGTTCTATTGGCTCTTCTTATTTTAATAATGCACTTTGTGATTTAGGGGCCAGTATTAATTTAATGTCATTATCTATTTACAGGGCCTTGGCGTTGGGAGACATGAAAGCGACTAAGATTTCATTGCAATTGGCGGATATAAGCATTAAATATCCACTAGGAATTGTTGAAGATGTTCTAGTCAAGGTGGATAAATTTATCTTTCCAGCGGATTTTGTGATCTTGGATATTGAAGCAGATCATGGGGCTCCGTTGATTTTTGGGAGACCGTTTTTGGCCACTGCGGATGCAAAAATTGAAGTGAAGAAGGGTGAATTGTCGATGGGTGTAGAATGCGAACGCGTAATTTTCAATCTATTTATGAAGATATCTAATCCACCCATTGAAGACTTATGCTCAATTGAACCAGTTATGAAGTTGAAGGGTTGTCAAAGAGCCGATTTTGCGGTTGATTCATCGAAGGAGAAAGCGCCAAATTTACCACCAAAGAAATCCACGAAGAATAAAGCAAAATTTAAAAGGCAGTTTGTGGAATTTATTTGGCGAGTGAAAGAGAAGGGGAAAGCTTAAACCGGTGAAAGTCGGGCTGATGACTATAAACCAAGCGCTTTTTGGGAGGCAACCCAAAATTTTTGTTTTAATTTTTTTAGTTCTTTTCTATTTTTATTTTTAATTTATGCTTTATTTTTTTTATTTTAGTTAATTAGTTAATTTATGTTTTTTTGATTTTTTTCTTTCGATTTTTTAGGATTTTTGGAATTTTGGGCAGTAGCTTACGCGCGCTTGCGCATTCTTGTGAAGCGCCCGCCCTGGATTGGGAAATCAAACCCAAGGCTTGTGCGCGCCCGCTCGTCACCTATCCCGCGCACGCTCTTCCTCTACGCATTGCTACTAGCTATTTGGCGCATCTTAAAGCGCAATCGCGCAACCCATCTGCGCTTCATATAGCGCTATCGCGCATCACTTTCAAGAGCCAACAACCAATTCCATTAGCGCTTAATCAAACGCAATCGCGCTACCAGCTCCACCATCAGTGCATCATCCAGCGCTAATTACCCCTCCATCTTGCGCTATCGCGCTCTAGTCCTCCTCATTTGCACTAGACATGGCACAATCGCGCTTCCCACCTCTCATTCTGCGCTTCCCCTCATGCACCAACAACCTTCAACAGCTCACCATACTCAAGCCTCCAGCTGCTACTCCTCCGAGCTGCAACACCACCATGCGCTAACCTAACTCATTAGCGCTGAACCAAGAGCAATCGCGCCTCTTCTTTTCCTTGTCTGCGCAATATATAGAGCAATCGCGCCTCACATCTTGCGCGAACCAACCTCATCTGCGCAGGTCCATTTTCAAGCGTGCAATCCAGCTAAACTTCCATGCGCATCCCAGCTACTCTCCTCGCGCAAACAACATCCCTTTCAGCACCTAATGATGAGCAAACGTGCAGGACTCCAGCTAGAAACATAAGCGCAAACGAGAACACCTTACCTGCACTTCCCATGCTCCTAAACAACATCTTCTAGCAGCTTTTCCACTTCAATGCCGCATCGAGTTCTAGAGCCACATCTCTTATGCGTACTCCCTCTTTTCATCCTTATACATTAAGCGTAGTATTGTCTTGCATGCTTCGGGTTTCATTTTCATCTTGACTTAATTGTGTGCATGTATTATGTTCAGGTTAATTTGGATGTTCATGTTGGGCGTCGTCAACTTCCTTCGATGGTCGGCCATTGTTAATGTTGTTAATGTTGAAGGTTGATGATGCAAATTCTTTCCATGGAGATGATGATGACGACGCCGAGTCCTGATGCTCGGTGTCGAATGTATGATTCCCTTGTTCGTTTTTTTTGTATGTAGTGACCCTGCATGGAATCACCTACTAACTGGAAACTAATAGCATGCATTAAACTTAAATACAACAAAATACTTAACAGAGTAAAAACGTGCGGAAACATAATCCATAATTTACATATCAGCTTAGTAATATAATCCAGGCTTAAATCTGTAGTGATACAACCATATCGAAATTCTTAAAAGTAAACATTATACAGCTAATAAATCGTGCTGTATAAAAACTTTCAAAGCTCCTGCTCCCTAGTCCTGCCTTGAACTACCAGCTCCGTCCATCCTGCGACCTGCCCCATGGAATAGGGTGTCCAAGATAACAACTAGGACGTGAGCGCTATGCCCAGTACATAGACATGAGTAAACATATGTATATAATGCATGCAACATGATGACTGGTACAGGGTCATCTGAAAAGTCATGCTCAGTACCGGCGCCACATGAGTGCTGCCACCGCACGGATCAACCTCTGGGTGCAACCACACTCGTCTAGTACACCAGAGTAGACAGACATAAATGCCCCCGCCGTCGCGGTACTCTCAGTGACAGACTATCGAGTATAGAGCTGAGCGGCTCTATAGTCAGGTATAACAAGGTATAGGCTCAACGTGTATATGCACATGACATATGGATATAGAAAACGGTAAATCATATATCATGCCATATAATAATGCCAAATAAATGCAACATATAAACATGTATACTCGCTGGCAATCTCAGTCAATGTGTACGTACCTCTAGGCTAGTTCAAGTATAATAGGATCCTAGGTTCCAAGCCTATATTCAAAAATTCACCGTATCACTACATAAATTCTATAAGTCTTAACTAAGCTAATAAGTACTCCCAAAACTTAAATAGATTCCCGGACCATACCTTCGTCCGTAGTTAGCCCTTTGGAGTCGCTAGTCCCGGATGACTATAACCACACCTTGGTTATTCCAGAACCTCTATTATAACCGATAGGGCCCTCAAGTGTATATCTCACACTATATACTGAAGAAGAAAACGCGGGAATTCGTATTTCAAAACTGAAGCAAATGAGCCCTATTTATAGCCAAAATCTCGGCAACGATCGGAACCACCGATCTCGGGATCGGAGCTTCCGATTCCAGCTCATTCTGTGCATGTCCGACACGTCGGGATCGGAACCACCGTTCCGGGATCGGAACTTCCGATCGAACCCCCGATCAACACTTGTCAAAACTCACGGCTGAGTCATCGAGCATTGCTGGCTGGCTGAGATCGGAACCTCCGTTCCTGATCGAAACGTCCGATCCCCGTGCATCCGATCTGCTTCCGAAGTGGTCAGGATCGGAGCTTCCGAACTGGGATCGGAGCTTCCGATCTGGCCCGAAGTCAAAAGCCCAAATTCCTCTTCCGAAGTCCAATAACACTCCGAAATAGATCAATTACCAACCCTTAATCATGTTTAACATATTATTACCTTAAAATGGGTTCCGGGTTACTACATTCTCCCCACCTTTAGATATTTCGTCCGCGAAATAACATCTAAAGATAAATCAAGATAACAATATGAAACAACAAACCATGTCTTATTATAACAACGGTAATTACATCTTATATGGTAATCAAAAATACAAAGCAAACAACTCAGGATATTCTGCTCGCATACGACTCTCAGTTTCCCAAGTTGCTTCTTCAACGCCTCGGCGCTGCCACTGTACCATCACAAGTGGTATAGTCTTGTTCCGAAGAACTTTCTCCTTCCTGTCTAGGATACAGATTGGTCGTTCTACAAAAGACAGATCTGGCTCTAGCTGAATATCAGTGGATTGAATCACATGAGATTCATCAGCTATGTACTGTCGAAGCAACGACACATGAAAAACATTGTGTATACTGGAAAGAGATGGCGGTAAAGCCAAACGATAAGCAACATCTCCGATCTTCTCCAGTATCTGGAAAGGCCCAACGTAACGAGGAGACAACTTGCCTTTCACACCAAATCTCATCACCTTCCTGAAAGGTGATACTCGCAGAAAAACATATTCACCAGGCTCAAACTGAAGTGGCCTGCGGTGAATATTCGCATAACTGGCTTGTCTATCTTGAGCAACTTTGATCCTATGCTTGATCAAATCTACCTTGTCTACAATCTGCTGCACCAATTCAGGACCCTCGACTTGCCGTTCCCCGACTTCATCCCAGAATAACGGAGTACGACACCGTCGACCATACAATGCCTCGAAAGGTGCCATATCAATACTACGATGATAACTGTTATTGTAGGCAAATTCAATCAAAGGTAACTGATCCTGCCAAGATAAGCCAAAATCCATGACAGAAGAACGTAGCATATCCTCCAGCGTACGAATAGTGCGCTCTGACTGCCCATCATTCTCCGGATGATACGCAGTGCTCAAACTTAGAGTGGTACCCAACGCCTCCTGAAAACTACCCCAAAAACGTGAAGTAAATCGCGGATCTCTATCACTGACAATACTCACTGGAATCCCATGTAATCGCACAATCTCCTGGATATATAAGCGTGCCATGCGATCATAAGAATACTCCCGGTTATAAGGAATGAAATGTGCTGATTTTGTCAAACGGTCAACGACAACCCAGATAGCATCACACTGACGTGAAGTCATAGGCAAGTGGATAACAAAATCCATAGTCACGTGCTCCCACTTCCATTCGGGAATCTCAAGATTCTGCAGTAATCCACCTGGTCGTCGATGTTCAGCCTTGACCTGTTGACAAACCAAACATCTCGAAACAAATTGATACACACTTCGCTTCATCCCCTTCCACCAGAATCTAGTTCGCAAGTCCTTATACATTTTCATACTTCCAGAATGAACTGATAATCGACTCCTGTGAGCTTGAGATAGAATATCATTCCTGAGCTCCGCAACATTAGGTACAACCACTCTATTGGATAGGCACAATAAACCATCTGCCTGAAAATGGAATCCAGATGTATTAACTCCATTGGCTAGACGTGCCAATCGCTGAGTCTTAACATCAGATATCTGAGCATCTCTGATCCGAGAATACAATGCTGGCTCAGATAGAATAGTATACAAACGAATCTCATTCCTCCCTTTCTTGTGCTTGAGCGTAAAACTCAATGAACAGCACTCTTGAATCATATGAGATATTTCATTAGTCTGAAGTGCAGACAGTCTCACCTGCCGACTCAAGGCATCAGCAGTAAGATTAGCAGAACCTGGATGATATTTGATTTCACAATCATAATCCTTCAACAGATCCATCCAGCGTCTCTGTCGCATATTCAACTCTGCCTGAGTGAATAAATACTTCAAACTCTTGTGATCCGTAAATATCTCAAATTTTTCGCCATAAAGATAATGTCTCCAAATCTTGAGCGCAAATACAATGGCGGCTAACTCGAGATCATGCACTGGATAATTACTCTCATGCGACTTCAACTGTCGAGAAGCATAGGCAATAACATGTCCATGCTGTGTCAAAACACATCCCAACCCCTGACCAGAGGCATCAGTATAAACAACATAACCTCCTGATCCAGAAGGTAGAGCTAGCACAGGTGCAATAGTAAGACGTCTACGCAGCTCGTGAAATGACTCCTCACAATCCGAGGACCAAATGAAGGTAACATCTTTCCGTGTAAGCTGAGTCAAAGGCCTGGCCAACTGTGAAAAATTCTCGATGAACCGACGGTAATATCCCGCTAGACCCAAGAAACTACGAATCTCAGCAACCGTCGTCGGTCGAGACCAGTTCAGCACTGCCTCTATCTTACTAGGATCAACAGATATCCCTTCATTAGAAATCACATGACCGAGAAATACTACCCGATCAAGCCAGAATTCACACTTGCTTAATTTCGCATATAGCTGCTTATCTCGTAACGTCTGTAGAACAATCCTCAAATGTTGTGCATGCTCATCCTTGTCATGAGAATAAACAAGAATATCATCTATAAAGACGATGACAAATCTATCCAGATAATCTCGAAATATCTGATTCATCAGATTCATAAAGACTGCCGGTGCATTCGTCAAACCGAATGGCATTACCAGAAACTCATAATGCCCGTATCTGGTCCTGAAAGCAGTCGTAGATATATCTGAGTCTCGTACCCGCATCTGATGGTATCCAGATCGCAGATCTATCTTCGAATAAACAGAAGTACCCTGTAGTTGATCGAACAAATCATCAATCCGCGGCAAAGGATACTTATTCTTGATGGTGACACGATTCAACTGCCTGTAATCAATACATAATCGCATCGATCCATCCTTTTTCTTGACAAACAAAACAGGTGCTCCCCACGGAGAAACACTCGGACGAATATATCCCTTATCAAGTAGATCTTGCAACTGCTGTTTCAATTCCCTCATCTCTGACGGTGCCAGACGATAAGGTGCTCGGGATATAGGCGTAGTTCCTGGTACTAGATCAATACCAAATTCAACCTCGCAAACCGGAGGAAAACCAGGAATCTCATCAGGGAATACGTCAGGAAACTCGCTGACAACCGGTAGCTGATCAATACCCGTACTACTCATGGACATATCAACTGCATAGATGAGGTAGCCCTCCCCACCTGACTCCAAGACATGACATGCCTTCAGAGCCGAAACAAGTGGCATCGGAGGTCGCGCACCCTCACCATAAAAGTACCAACTATCACCCTCAACAGGATGAAACTGTACCAGACGCTGATAACAATCCACAGTAGCGTGATACAAAGTCAGCATATCTATTTCCAAGATACAGTCAAAATCCGTCATCGCTAATATCATCAAATTAGCCGATAACACATTACCCTCAAACTCCAGAAGGCAACTCATCACTAGACGCTTAGTTACTATCTCTTGCTCCAACGGAGTAGATACAACTAAATCCATATCTAATGATACATAAGGTAATCTATGTCTCTTAACGAAGCGACTAGAAATAAAGGAATGCGATGCTCCCGTATCAATTAATACAAGTGCAGGAATACCACATAACAAGAAGTTACTTGCCAACATGCGATCGCTTCCCTCAGTAGCCTGCTCCTGAGACAGAGCAAACACCTGCCCTTGAGTCTGGGGACGATAACCAGAAGAACTCTGTGGTGCTGGCTGCTGACGTGGAAAAATAGAAGCTTGAGATCCAACTTGTGATCCCGATCCACTAGCAGAACCCATACGCTGAGGACAATCTCTCCGCAGATGTCCCTGCTGACCACAAATATAACACGCCCCAGTAGCTCTCCGACATGAAGCTGCAGGATGCTTCCCACCACAGTGGCTACAAAACTCCTCCTTCTTCTTCTTCTTCTTCCCAAAGCGGAAAGTACCTCGTGAACCACGAGAACCAGACGAAGTAGTAGGAGTAGAAGAAGACGTAGGTACAGATGGCACAACAGATTGAGCTCGAGGCTCAAAAGATCCACTAGGCTGTGCTGGCATCATCAACTGTGCACGCCTGTTGCTAGTCTCCACAAGACGGCAACGGTTCACCAAAGTCTCATAAGATACCGGGTCATCACAGACGACAACCTGAGAGTAGATATCTTGGTTCAGGCCTTGCAGAAAGATATCATATTTCGACGCATCACTCTCATTGATATGAGGACTGAAAGGTAGCAGATCAAGAAATCGCTGCTGATACTGATCAATAGTCATTGATCCTTGCTTCAAAGTAAGCAACTCCATAGATCGTGCTTGGCGAACAGCCGGAGGAAAATACAATTTCTGAAACTCCCGACAGAAATCCCCCCAAGTCACCTGTCCTCTCTCAGTACGTGCCTGAGCAACCTTGGCATCCCACCAAAAACGTGCTCTATCCTCTAGAACGAATTCTAGAACTTCCAGTTTCTGCTCCTCAGTACACTCAAAAGCTCGGAACGTGCTCTCAAGTTTAGACATCCAGCTTCTAGCTTGTTCAGGATTCTCGCCTCCCACTAAGGGTTTCGGTCCTACTTGCATAAACTTATTAATAGTATAGCGACGTCGACCCTCATGAGGACGATGTTGATCATCCTGATGATGATGGCGATGATGATGATGACCACCTCCCTGGCCAACACTACCGTGACTCTCGTCAGCCATATCCTGAAAAGAATTGCACATTAAAATCCCAAATGCGCAAGAATTACTAAACTAAATCCCAAGTACTAATCCCAAAATCTATGCATGCTCTGATACCAAAAATGTAGTGACCCTGCATGGAATCACCTACTAACTGGCAACTAATAGCATGCATTAAACTTAAATACAGCAAAATACTTAACAGAGTAAAAACGTGCGGAAACATAATCCATAATTTACATATCAGCTTAGTAATATAATCCAGGCTTAAATCTGTAGTGATACAACCATATCGAAATTCTTAAAAGTAAACATTATACAGCTAATAAATCGTGCTGTATAAAAACTTTCAAAGCTCCTGCTCCCTAGTCCTGCCTTGAACTACCAGCTCCGTCCATCCTGCGACCTGCCCCATGGAATAGGGTGTCCAAGATAACAACTAGGACGTGAGCGCTATGCCCAGTACATAGACATGAGTAAACATATGTATATAATGCATGCAACATGATGACTGATACAGGGTCATCTGAAAAGTCATGCTCAGTACCGGCGCCACATGAGTGCTGCCACCGCACGGATCAACCTCTGGGTGCAACCACACTCGTCTAGTACACCAGAGTAGACAGACATAAATGCCCCCGCCGTCGCGGTACTCTCAGTGACAGACTATCGAGTATAGAGCTGAGCGGCTCTATAGTCAGGTATAACAAGGTATAGGCTCAACGTGTATATGCACATGACATATGGATATAGAAAACGGTAAATCATATATCATGCCATATAATAATGCCAAATAAATGCAACATATAAACATGTATACTCGCTGGCAATCTCAGTCAATGTGTACGTACCTCTAGGCTAGTTCAAGTATAATAGGATCCTAGGTTCCAAGCCTATATTCAAAAATTCACCGTATCACTACATAAATTCTATAAGTCTTAACTAAGCTAATAAGTACTCCCAAAACTTAAATAGATTCCCGGACCATACCTTCGTCCGTAGTTAGCCCTTTGGAGTCGCTAGTCCCGGATGACTATAACCACACCTTGGTTATTCCAGAACCTCTATTATAACCGATAGGGCCCTCAAGTGTATATCTCACACTATATACTGAAGAAGGAAACGCGGGAATTCGTATTTCAAAACTGAAGCAAATGAGCCCTATTTATAGCCAAAATCTCGGCAACGATCGGAACCACCGATCTCGGGATCGGAGCTTCCGATTCCAGCTCATTCTGTGCATGTCCGACACGTCGGGATCGGAACCACCGTTCCGGGATCGGAACTTCCGATCGAACCCCCGATCAACACTTGTCAAAACTCACGGCTGAGTCATCGAGCATTGCTGGCTGGCTGAGATCGGAACCTCCGTTCCTGATCGGAACGTTCGATCCCCGTGCATCCGATCTGCTTCCGAAGTGGTCAGGATCGGAGCTTCCGATCTGGCCCGAAGTCAAAAGCCCAAATTCCTCTTCCGAAGTCCAATAACACTCCGAAATAGATCAATTACCAACCCTTAATCATGTTTAACATATTATTACCTTAAAATGGGTTCCGGGTTACTACAGTTTTTAATCATTAGGGACAATGATTACATTAAGTTTGGGGGGGTGAATCAATGTTTGATTTAGTTGTTTGGTTGAAAGTTGAGTTTTGAATTTCATAGATTACATTTTTGTTGAGTTTTATTTAGTTGAATTTAAAAGAAGTCAGGAAAGATATGGATGCATGGCCAATGATGAAATATTTTTTTGTGCTATAACTGAAATTCATGATTGTTCACCTATCTGACAAATATTTTTGAAAAAATGGAACCAAGTGAATGAAAAATTTCCTATATACTTTGTGATTAATACTTGAATCTGATTTTTGAGACATACAAACATAGATATGATTGAGGCATTGTTTGAAATTTTTGGGCCTAATTTTCATTGAAAAATTTTATCCTTAGTTGCCTATTTGAGCTTACACTTATATGAGTACATTGAGGTACATGATCTGAAATTTGTTGAAAAATCATCGTTTACTGCTGATGATTATTTTTTCTGCACTGATTGGAATTTGTATGAATTAATTGTGGATTGAGACTTGTCTAGAACTAGTTCGAACATTCTTCGAGGCGAAATACGGGCAAAACTGAGATTAAGGATGATTTAGTCGATTTTTCTGAATTCGTTTGAGCTTTTCAAGATACCCTCCGATTAATATGTATCTCTAGTACCTTGTTTGAGCTTTATTGAAAATCGAATGGCATGTGTGTAAACGTGTGATTAAACCCCCATTCGTCATTATTTCAAGGTCCTACATTGACTACCTGAATAGCCTAAACACTATTTTCTACCTTTAAGGGAGTAATTTGAATGCTAAAATGTTGTATGCTCCTATTTTTATTTATGAAAAATGGAATGGTGTGGTGAATGAATTGAAAAGATGAAAAGAGGTAGTAGAAAAAAGATTTAAAAAAAAAAGAATATATGTGTTGAAAAAGTTTTGGAAGAAATTGTTGGGAAAAATAGAAAAAGTTGTGAAAAAGAAGAATGAAAAATTTGAAAAATCAATGAAGTGGAAAAATAAAGTGTGAAGTTGTGCAAGAAAAGGATTCGAAATTAGAGTTTATGCATTAAATTACTCCTTATTTAGAATTCTTAATCCTTTATTTGTAGCCATGAGCCAGGCCTTACATTATAAGCTGAATAAGTCTTATTGACCGAGTCTCAGTTGCCCAATATACTAGTGGAGAAGAGTTGCGAGAATTTAGCTTATGGACTGTTGATTGATGCTTTTAATGATTATGAATTTTGATCGAAACACTTACACATGCTTATTCGTTTCATTTACCTGATTGTGAGTGTTTTTGATTCAATATCCTTTATTTGATCCTATGATACCTTGAAAAGTCCTCATGATCTATGAATGTATGAATTGAATTTGGATAAGGGTGTTTTGAACTTGAGTTGCAGAGATTGTGAGTTTATGAGGTTATTTTGTTCTGACTGAAATTTTTAAGTGTTAGTGGGTTGGATGAGATTGGATTTGAAATTTTTTGAAATCATTGCAGATGCTATTGCTCCATATTATTTGTTGACTATTCTTGTTGGTTGTTGGGTAGTAGTAGTTTTTGGAATTTAATTGTTTTGAATAGTTTTGCTCGGGACTAGCAAAAATCTAAGTTCGGGGGTATTTGATAAGTGTATTTTATAAACTTAATTTATATATGATTTTAATGGTTAAATATTTGTTTCGAGCAGATTTATGTGGGTATTTTAGTATTTTTGTGTTTACAGTGAATTATGTAATTTTGTGGAGAAAAGAAGAATTATTGAATTTATTTGGAAAAGAAAAAAAAAGAATTAAAAGAAAAGAGAAAAGAAAAGTAAAGAAAAGAAGAAGGAAAGAACGTAAAGACAAGAATTGGGCTTTTGGTTAATGGGCTTTGGACTCAAAGTTTAGCGCTACTTTTAGCGCTAAAGAATGGAAGAGGAAGAGCTAACGCGCTAAGTTCTGGGAGAATTGAAGAATTGGAGTCAGAGGTCTATGCGCGCCCGCATGGATTGCTGGAGCGGGCGCTCGTCGCGTAAATCTAGAGTTGAAAGATTTAATCGGGAAGGAAACTTTCTATTTGGACTTTATTCTTGGGCTTTTGAGTGCGCTATAAAAAGAGATTTTTTTAGTCTGAGATGGGAGGAGCCGCCACATAATACACATACAGAATATCAGAGAAATATTTTGTGGATTTGATCGTGAGATTTTTCTGGGATTTTCTGGAGCTTAATCTGAAGAACAAAGACGGAGTTCGATAGACCGGACACGGCATCGAAGACGGATTTGTTTCCTTTTTCTTTTATTTATTTAATTCTGAATATGTCTGGATTTTCGAACATGTTTTATTTTATTCAGAATTTTACTATGAACTAAATTTTTATAGTCTAGAGGTCGGATGGAACCTGGTGTAGACACTTTCATGAATTCTTGATTTTATTGGATTGAGTTTCTTCTAGATTAATTGTTTTTTTTCTAGAATTGATTGTCTTTTCAATTATCTGATCAATAATTGATTTGTAATATTTATTTGAAATCTGGCACTCGGGAGAGGAGATTTTGAATATGACCAATTGAAAATACACTGTTAACTATTTATATTACTCGGAAGAGTGAATAATTTTAACAGAGCTTTTAAAAAGAACATCGTCTTGAATTGATCGCTGCAAGTAGATTCTTAATAGGGATATTGGAGTTGAATTGTAGTTGATATATTTTATTCGGCACTCGGGAGAGGGAATAATACACTTAAGTGTTCTTGGTTATTAATTGACTGGAATTCATGAAGATTAATTAATTAGGATTGATTGTTGTTGAAACCAGGTGAAATCTTAACCTCTAGACCATTTTCTCTGATTGATTATATCTTAAAGTTATGTGCGTGCTTTTCAAAATCATCTGCTTATTTTTATTTTACTGCAAAACTCTCAAAGTTTAATTTTCTAGATAAAGTTTAGACTATTCTAATTACAAGCATTAAATATTTTCATTTTACTCCCTGTGGGATCGATATCTGATTTTATCACTATATTAAAACTTGACACTCGTACGCTTGCGAGAATATTTCACAACATATGTACAATAAAAAACAATACTTTTAGGCGACGTTTGGTTTAAGGTATGATATAAGTAATGTATAGATAAGTAATATAATGTAATAAAAATAAATAAGAAATAATAGTTAAAATAATATTGAATTTGATTGATAGATTATAGTTTATTTGATTTGATTGATTAAATTTTATATAAAAATATTAAATGACTATTTTGTCCTTTTAACAATAAATAAAATAAAAATTATATTATTTATAAGAGATAATATAGTAATTTAAATTCCATGATTTGATTGATGTAAGATAAATAATTAATGATTTGATTGATGTAAAATAAATAGTTAATATATGGATAAATAATATGATGAGAAGAACGTGAGATGAGATGAGATGGGTTAGACATATATTCAGAGGCGGATCCACTATAGGACCCGGGGGGGCCATGGCCCCCACCAAAAATTTTAAAAAAAATTAGTGCTATATAACTAAAATTTTTATGCAACTTAATATATAAGAATGGCCGCTATAATTTTGAACAAAAGCTAATGTAGCTTAGTGGTAAGACGCTCCTCTACGTCCTTTATGGACCAAGGTTTGAATCCCCTCCTCCTTTTAAGAATTTATTTATTTTTTTTACCTTTTATTATTTCTTTTGTTTTCCTTCTTTCTCCCATCAATATTCAATCCCCTCCTCCTTTTAGATATTTATTTTTTTACCTTTTATTATCTCTTTTGTTTTCCTTCTTCTTTCTTCCATCCTATTTTGTTTTCTTATTTGATATTTCTCTCTTCTCTGTTAATGTCACCAAATATATCTAAATTATTATTATTATTTAACTAATAATAAATTATTTATTTACTGAAAATTTTAAAATTTATTATCTAAAATTATGTAAAATATAATGACATTATAATAACAAATAAAAAAAAGATACCATATTAATCGAAATAAATTTCAAATATCTAAAATATTTATATATTTATTGATATCTTTAAAATTTATCATCTAAAGACTAACATTATACTATGTTTCATATATAATCACTTTTTTATATTTTTTTTCTAAAATATATAGGCTTGTATGATAATTATAAAAATATTTTTTCCGCATTTTTTCATTAATATGCTCATATAATTAATTAGACTTTCATTAAATATATACATTACTTTCAATAATTTTTTACAACATATAAGTATTCATTAAATTAAAATTGAAAAGTTATTTACCAATTGACATTTTAAAAAAAAATTGTTGATATGTGTGAAAAAGAAGTAAGTATATATATATGGGATGGATTGAGTATAAAATAAAATGATATATATACATATATATATATTTGAAAGTAATAAAATAAATATTTGAAATAAATAAAAGAGAATGAGCAAATTAAATGGACGATGATTTTATTTTTTGTATGCATTGATGATATGTATTAAAAAAATATTTGCCAAAAAATTTTGTATTGATGTTATCATCGAAACTTTAAAACTTCTAATGAACGTCAAATTCCTTTAATATGTAAATATTTTGTTCGAAACATACATTTGATGCTTAATTAGCTGAATATAACTGACTATATAATTTGTCTTTTCTTTTTTAATCTTGTGTCTACTTATAAGCGGCCCCCCATGACCGAAATCCTGGATCCACCCCTGCATATATTAGTAATATAGTGAACAGAACGGTGCCTTTAAAAGTAACATATTTAACTCAAATCAAAATATATATTACATAATATTTATTCATAGCATAATTTTAAAAAAAATTGTAAAAAAAAATAATTTAAATATAAAATAATATTTTTTTATAGATTAAACGAGAGATGTATCTTAAAAGGTTGACTAATAAGATTAACTTTAGTGCGTAAATTTTTTGTGTTTATTGAAAATTGAAGTTGCATAGAAGAGTCGACGTACTCACGTACATCACAAATTTCGAAGTCTCATTCTTCTTTGGTGGATGAGAATAGGGGAAAGTAAAGTCAAACAAACGTTATTGTTATTATTATTGGGTATTAAATTATAATTAAATAAATGTAATATTAATAGGTTATATTTAATTCTTGTGATGAATATTGCCAAGAAAAAAATCGATAATAATAATAATAATAATTAATAATAAGAAGGCAACTACGTTTCCATTGTTGACTCACACTTTTCGTAATGCCATTGATATAGTTATTTGGATGGCTACCATCACTCTTCTCCGGGAATCATGTTTACGTAACATAAACCATATAATTCAAGTCTTTACAAGTCATACAATAGTTGAGACGTCATATTTTAATTGTTCTACAACACCGATGGAGTTAGCATAAACTAAATTTAGAGGGTGTTTGGCAGAGCTTAAAAGCTCTTTCAAACAACTTATAAGTTGTTCTAGAGCTTTTAAGTTTTAAATTTTTGTTTGATAATTTTTTTTAAAAACAGCTTATAAGCTGTCAAAATAAGCTGTTTGACAGCTTATAAGTTGTTTTTTAAAAAAGCAAGGAGATGTACTTTTTTCAAAAATATCTTATTTTAACATTCTATCTCTCTAAAATATCCTTAAATGTTTTACTAAATCTCCATCATATCCTCAACCCATTAAATATTAAATATTACTTTTTAAAAAAAATTCCAAATCACATAAATTTTCTAAAATAAAATATTATAACAATTTTATTTTTAATATATGTTTATTCTAAAACTATTTTCATATATGTATAACTCGAAACATTATTTTCATATAATTATACCCTTTTTGGTAATTTTGAAGATAAAAAGATCTTATAATACCAAACACATTAACATCTTTAAGTTATTTAAAATAAGTTTATTCAAACATTTTAACATCTTATTTTTAAAATAAGTTCTAACAGCTTATAAGCTCGTAAAATAACTTTTAAACTCTATGAGCTTATAAGCTCTTTTTAATAAGTTTAGTCAAACAGCAAGGGGTACCCATGTTTGTTAAGGGGAGCGGACCTAGTCTAGGCTAGGTTCGAACCATTAGCCACACGCGCACGCCGCCGCCGCCGGCCGGCACGGACCGGACCGTGGGCGTGGGCTGGAACATGAATATAAACTTTTTGGAGAAAATAAATTAATTGTTTTACAATCTGAGTGCATTTTCAGATGAAAGTATGCGACTCTTCAGTCCGATTCAGTGCAACTTTTTGGTCCGAACCAGTGCATCTTTTCGGCTGAAAGAGTGCGTCCTTTCGGTCCTAACCATTGCAACTGTTCGACCATGCATGCATCGAAGTGGTGCGACTGTCCGAGGCATCCTTCCAACATCTATAAATAGACCCCGTCTGTGATCATTCATACTCGCTCATTTCTGATTTCTTTCTCTTCTTGCATACTCATATTAGAGTCTGAGTTTCCTAAAGCACTTTGTGTTCGAAGTTCTTTGAGTTTGCAGTGCTGCTACTCAAAGTTATAAGCGTTCTATCTTGGGAGATACTTTGCACAATCCCGTTGGCACCTAGGCGGGGCAAATTTTGTCTTAAAAAAAAAGAGTTAAACTCTTGGTTCGCTGTTTTGATCGTGAGGATTATTGATTGGTTGCAAGTGGTGAAAATTGAACTTACAAGTTTAAGACAAAATTTGTATGATGGCTACTGATCCTTCTGCCAAAGTCACGCCGCCTTCTGTTACGCCCCCCACCACCGCCCCCTGTTACGCCGCCTCCTGTTACACCGGCTATTGTCACGGCCCCTGCTGCTTCTAATGCGCATGCCGAGAGACCTGAAAAGTTCTCTGGTACTGACTTCAAGACATGGCAGCAGAAGATGTTGTTTTATCTCAAAACTCTTCATCTTGCAAGGTTTTTGAAGGATGTTGTTGCTGTTTCGGCGCCGAATGCTGACACACAAGCAAGGTCTGCTTTCGATGCATGGTGTCACAGCGACTTCTTGTGCCAAAACTACATACTAAATGGGTTGGACAATACACTGTATAGTGTATATTCTGCAACCAAGACTGCTAAGGAACTATGGGAATCCTTAGAGAAAAAGTACAAGACTGAGGATGCTGGCACGAAGAAGTTCGTAGTCGGTAAGTTTCTCGAGTTCAAAATGGTTGATGCCAAGACGGTGATTAGCCAAGTGCAAGAGTTCCAAATCATCCTTCATGATATAATGGCTGAAGGGATGATGATCAGTGAATCCTTCCAAGTGGCTGCATTAATCGAAAAACTGCCACTCTTATGGAAAGAGTTCAAGAACTATTTGAAGCACAAACGCAAGGAAATAGGGCTCGAGGACTTGATCGTCAGGCTGCGAATTGAGGAAGACAATCGCAAAGCGAAGATCAAAGCTGGTAAAATGCCGATGGAAGCAAAGGCAAACCTGGTGGAGCCAAACGCTACGAATAAAAGGAAACAGTTTGGAAAAGATTTGAAGCAAGGGAAGAATAAGAAGTGGAAAGGGACTTGTTGGAACTGTGGGAAATCGAACCACAAAGCCAAGGATTGTCGCTTACCGAAGAAGGACAATCAGTACCGGGCAAATGTGGTCCAACACAAATCTGTGCCTATTGATTTATCCGAGATAGATCTGTCAGCAGTAATCTTCGAGGCTAATATGGTTGATCATCCTAAAGAGTGGTTCATCGACACTGGAGCTACAAGACATGTATGTGCTGACAAGGAGTTATTCTCGAAGTATACTCCTATAAGTGGACGAGAGCTCTATATGGGTAACAATGCGACTTCTAAGATCGTTGGATTAGGCAAAGTGGTGATCAAGATGACTTCAGGAAAAAAGCTTACTCTTATTGATGTCCTTCATGTTTCGGACATAAGAAAGAATCTTGTATCCGGTTCTAGGCTTGTTAAGGCCGGATTTAGAATAGTTTTTGAAGCTGGAAAAGTTGTAATCATGAAAAATGGACAGTTCCTAGGAAAAATATATATAGAAAAGGGACTGTTCAAGATGAGTGTAATGACTGTACTTCGTGATCTTGAAAGTAATAAAGTTAATGCTTTGAATTACTTGGTTGAATGTTCTAATTTATGGCATACTAGATTAGGACATGTTAACTTCAACACTTTGAAAAAACTTGTAAAACTAAATCTTATTCCAAGGACTAAGATTGATTCAAACTACAAATTTGAAGTATATGTTGAAGCTAAATTAACAAAAGTACTTTTTCACACTATGGAAAGAAGTACAATACCTCTAGAACTAATTCACACCGATGTGTGTGATTTAAAGTTTGTACAAACTAGAGGTGGGAAAAAGTATTTTATTACATTCATAGATGATTGTACAAGATTCTGTTATGTGTTTCTTTTAAGAAGCAAAGATGAGGCTCTTGAAGCATTTAAGACCTATAAAAATGAAGTTAAAAATCAATTAGGCAAACGAATCAAGAAAATTCGAAGTGATAGAGGAGGTGAATATGTTGTTCCGTTTGAAGAATTTTGCAAAGAATCGGGCATTATTCATCAAACAACTGCTCCTTATTCACCACAATCTAATGGTGTTGCGAAAAGGAAAAACCGTACTCTGAAAGAAATGATGAATGTCATGCTAATAAGTTCTGGACTACCCCAAAACTTGTGGGGGGAAGCAATACTTTCGGAAAATCATATTCTTAACAAAATTCCACATAAAAAGAAGAATGAAACTCCTTACGAATTGTGGAAAGGACATAAGCCCTCATACAAATACTTGAAAGTGTGGGGGTGTTTGGCGAAAGTAGAAATATCAAAGCCAAAACAAGTGAATATTGGACCTAAGACTGTAGATTGCATATTAATTGGATATGCAAACAACAGTAGTGCATATAGATTCCTAGTGCACAAGTCAGTAATTCCTGATATACATGAGAATACGATTATTGAATCAAGGAATGCTGCATTTTTTGAAAACTTCTTTTCTTATAAAGAAGGAAAAGAAAAGAGCTCTTCCAAAAGAGTTCATGAATCCACTAATGAGGAAACTCATGAAAGTGAAGAACCAAGACGTAGTAAGAGAGCTAAGATAGCTAAAAAATTTTGTCCTGATTTTCTTAGTTATGCTATAGAAAATGATCCAAGGACCTTAAGCGAAGCGTTATTTAGTCCTGACGCTCCGCTTTGGAAAGAGGTCATAAACAGTGAAATAGATTCCATCATGCAAAATCATACTTGGGAGTTAGTAGATCTCCCACCGGGAAGCAAACCTTTAGGATGCAAATGGATCTTAAAAAGGAAATACAAAGCTGATGGAACAGTGGAAAAATACAAAGCAAGGTTGGTGGCCAAAGGATTTAGACAAAAAGAAGGATTGGATTTCTTCGACACATATTCACCTGTTACGAGAATAACGTCTATTCGAGTACTTATAGCAATAGCTGCTTTAAATAATCTTGAAATACATCAAATGGATGTAAAAATGGCATTTTTGAATGGTGAGTTAGAGGAAAAAATATATATGGCACAACCTGAAGGATTCATTGCTCCCGGTCAAGAAAGAAAAGTGTGTCGACTCATTAAATCGCTGTATGGACTAAAACAAGCTCCTAAACAATGGCATGAAAAATTTTACAAAACAATGATGTCAAATGGATTCAAGATTAATGAGTGTGATAAATATGTTTATATAAAAGGCACACATGACTCGTATGTAATTGTCTGTCTATATGTAGACGACATGCTCATAATGGGTAGTAATCATGATATCATCATGAAAACTAAGAAAATGTTGACAAAACATTTTGATATGAAAGATATGGGAAAAGCAGACGTTATCTTAGGAATTAAGATTGTAAAAGCTCCTGAAGGAATTATCCTAACACAATCTCATTATATTGAGAAAGTACTTAGGAAATTCAACGCGTATGATGTTACGCCGTTAAGATCACCCGTGGATTTAAGTTTACATTTATCCAAAAATCGAGGTGAACCCGTATCTCAACAGCAATATGCAAGGATAATTGGGAGTCTAATGTATATTACAAATTGTACTCGTTCTGATATTGCATACTCAATAAATAAATTGAGTAGATTCACAAGTAATCCTAGTCATAATCATTGGAAAGCATTGGAAAGATTATTTAAATACTTAAAGTATTCAATGGACTATGGATTACATTATGCAACATATCCTTCCGTACTAGAAGGATACTGTGATGCAAATTGGATATCCGACACAAAAGACTCTAAGTCCACAAGTGGATATATGTTCACCATCGGTGGAAGAGCTGTGTCGTGGAAATCCTCAAAACAAACGTGTATAGCTCGTTCCACAATGGAATCGGAATTCATAGCTTTAGACAAAGCGGGAGAAGAAGCGGAATGGCTTCGCAATTTCCTAGAAGATATTCCGTGTTGGACGAAACCAGTGCCAGCAATAATGATACATTGCGATAGTCAGTCGGCTATAGGTAGGGCACAAAGTAGTATGTATAATGGTAAGTCAAGACACATACGTCGAAGACATAATACCATTAGGCAGTTGATCTCAAATGGTGTTATCGCAGTTGATTATGTAAAATCAAAAGATAACTTAGCGGATCCGTTAACAAAATGTTTAGGGAGAGATCAAGTAAACTGCTTATCAAGAGAAATGGGATTAAAACCTACAAAATTAAAGAATATTCATAGCGGAAACCCAACCTTGTAGATTGGAGATCCCAAGATCTTGGTTCAATGGAAAAATCAAGTTATGAACGTTGGCGTGCACTTAAAACTTTGATCTATTCTCATTCCTAGGATAAAAGTGCAACCTGTGCAAGTAGTGAGGCTAAGTTTTAACAAACTTTTAATGATTCCTATATTTATTTAAGAAATAGAGTATGATAGGATACTCATACAATAGGAGGTCACCTATTTAAGTGTGAAGACGGGCCGCTTCAATGAAACACTTAAGAATCCAAGATGTTGTCCAGGGCCAAAACGGACAAAACCATGAGAACAAATAAAGTGTGAGAAAAATTATTGTGTGAATACTGTTGTCTTGGTTTACATCAACGGCTGAATATTTCAAGACATCACGTTCACTAGGCAGCCTAGTAAATCCGATAGTATTTCACTAAGGAAGGTTCAAAGCCGCAAGCTACCTCTCCCCATGCAATAATTTTTTGAAAGAAACTCTGTTTTAGCATATGCATACATATTCTCATAAATCACATTCATGTGGGGGATTGTTGGAAAATTTGTTGGAAAAATGGATGGTAAATGAGATGGTGAATGAGGCTTTATGCTCATTGTCCCACATTGATAAAATATGGGAATTAATAGCACTATATAATGTCAAAGTTTAGACAATGGGTTGGGGCCCCAAGGGGTACCCATGTTTGTTAAGAGGAACGAATCTAGTCTAGGCTAGGTTCGAACCATTAGCCACACGCGCGCGCCGCCGCCATCGTCCGGCCGGCCGGCACGGACCGTGGGCGTGGGCTGGAACATGAATATAAAATTTTTGGACAAAATAAATTAATTGTTTTACAATCTGAGTGCATTTTCAGATGAAAGTATGCGACTCTTCAGTCCGATTCAGTGCAACTTTTTGGTCCGAACCAGTGCATCTTTTCGGCTGAAAGAGTGCGTCCTTTCGGTCCTAACCATTGCAACTGTTCGGCCATGCATGCATCGAAGTGGTGCGACTGTCCGAGGCATCCTTCCAATATCTATAAATAGACCCCGTCTGTGATCATTCATACTCGCTCATTTCTGATTTCTTTTATTAGAGTCTCAGTTTCCTAAAGCACTTTGTGTTCGAAGTTCTTTGAGTTTGCAGTGCTGCTACTCAAAGTTGTAAGCGTTCTATCTTGGGAGACACTTTGCACAATCCCGTTGGCACCTAGGCGGGGCAAATTTTGTCTTAAAAAAAAAGAGTTAAACTCTTGGCTCGCTGTTTTGATCGTGAGGATTATTGATTGGTTGCAAGTGGTGGAAATTGAACTTACATTTCTTTCCTTCAATGTCCATCGATAATTCAATTGTTTTTAAATTTTGTACCTTTTTTACAGTTACAAATGAATTCATGCTTATTTTTCGAATGTGAAATATATTTTCCTTATTAGATTTTGCTTTGATTGCGAATTCTTTACACTCTGTTCTTCGTTATTTTTCAAGCGTTTACTCGTCAATGAACGGTTGTTTTTGTCATGTATAGCTTGTGTTCAAACTTTAAGACACATTATTTTTTTGCTATCAACTTGTTTCTTTTTTGTGTTCTCTTATTTATAATATATTGTTGTCTACGCTAAACAAGCGATAGATAATTCTAGCCTTTAACATATATTTATGGGGTTTAGTACATGCCACCCGCAGGATACTACCCTGCGGATGACGTGGCGGATCATGATTGGGTAAAATCAGTGGGTCCCATGTGGGATCCACTAATATTACTCAATCATGATCCGCCACGCCACCCGCAGGGTACTACCCTGCGGGTGGCATCGACCTTACCTATTTATGGATAGAGCGCTGATGCGGAAGTTTGAACTACCCTGCGGGTGGCATCGACCTTACCTATTTATGGATGCGGGTGGCATCGACCTTACCTATCTATGGATAGAGCGCTGATGCGGAAGTTTGAAGTACCCTGCGGGTGGCATCGACCTTACCTATTTATGGATAGAGTGCTGATGCGGAAGTTTGGTTCCACTGTCATTAAATTATCGAATAAATTATATTTCGATTTAATCTTTTAATTTAAATCGGCTAATAATTTTAAAAAATAACATTAATTTGATATTTGGATGTAAATCGGCCAATAATTCTTTTTTGCCCTTCAAATCAAATAAAAAGCCTGGATGAATTGGATTCGACTAGGACAGGTTTTACTGGTCGTATGAGATAAGAATGGCCTTTGGTGCGGCGTATGGTCGCCGCCACCATTGTTCCACATTTAATATTATGCATATTTATTCATTTTATATTAGATTTTTTTATTATTATTTAAAGGATTTTATATTCTATTCTTCTAATTCAGAGAAGAGAGCAAATCGAAAACGTCTTAGAAAGACATTGCACCAAATTGCCAGCGTTTCGCCGCGTCCCCAGATTGGAACAAAAGTAATGGAGCATAAAATATATATTTTAATTTATGTCATATGATTCTTATGTACTTTTTTACTTAAAAAAAATCACTAATTAATCATCAAAAGATTTATTCAAATATCGCCAAATGTGTGTAAAAAATATAATTAATAATAATTGATTTTCTAAATGGTCAACTTGTTGAGTTTGAATTCATCGAATACGTTCATGTACGTTATTAGCTATTACTATATATAAAGGGAGTCTTTTAAATATATAGTTTTGGTGAAGTTGTTTTCATATTCGTAAATTACCCTTGGCTTCAAGTGAGATGATTTTCCAAATTCCATCTTATCTCTTCCAATTTTGTTTTCCCCCTCCATTTTATACGGTTATAATTTATTTAAAATTAAATTACTTCAATTTTGAAATTTTTAAGAAAACATGCTTGATTTTACCTTACAGTTCAGCGAAAAATAAATTTTAAACTAGATCATGGTCATAATTTTGAAAAAATAGAACCAAATGGATTTTAAATAGACTTATTACTCATACAAGATGAAATGAATACTTCACTCTTTTCTCCATCGAAAAATATTGTTTTTGACATAACTGGTTCACAAAGTAATTATATGATTGTAGATTCAATATTTAAGTAAAGAAAATTAAAGAAATGCGTTAGAATAAAATGTTAGTATTTTATGTTTTTGTGATAACAAACCGTTGCTGATCGTTAAGTCATTTACTACTGACAAGTTTGGTTTAACTACTATGGGAGAATTTGTTAACTTAAAACAATTAAAAAGTGCCTTTCTAAATTAATGCTTTTTATAAGGGTGGTTTTATTTTTGAAAAGTATTCGTTATTTTATTTTTTTGAGAGGAAAAGTATAATTTATTATTTGTCAAGAGATTTTCAAGCAAATATCCTAGAACACAACTTTCTATAGACGCATTTAACAAGTATATGTATTTTTTGGCATCGTACTTTAAGTAATACAGAAAAGATTAAAAATATAATTGAAAATTTGAGGGGTGAAGAGTTTGAAATCTATGTTTCACTATCCAAATTGCCAACACTTCGCCGCGTCCCTAGATAGGAACAAAAATATATGTAATAATGCATGATCTTCGCGTTATTCATTTCTTTTATTTTACTAACAACTATCCCGATTATTATATATTGGCAAATGTCTTTTTATTTATGTTGAATTAAGTTAGTGTTTGGGACAGTTTTTAAAAAGTATTTTTCAGTTTTTTCTTACAAAAGCTTTCCCAAACACTACTTAAATGTGCGTTGAGATGAGTAATTTATTGGGATTTGGGAAACTCTCGTGCTTCAAAATGTTAACGTTGTGTAAAAAAATATCATATTCTTAATAGATATGATAGATATCTGTTGAAAACAGTGTTCGTGACAAAAAAAAAAAAATTATAAGATTGATTTTGAAGATAATATATTATATATGATATAACTAACACCAACAATAAGATATTTTATACCTCAAACTCATGGTCTAACTATCCGAATCCGTTGACATCCAAGTAGGTGCAACTATCTCTTATTCACATGTTAATTAGTATGGAGTTATATATGTATTGCTACAAGTATAAAGAATTATGGTTTCAGTTAACCGATAAGCGCTTCATCTTGATAAGTTAAAATATTTATTCAAGACTGAAATGTATTATTTCGTGTGCCATAAAATAGAAGAATTATAATTTGGTCCACGATTAAATTCGATCCTACTTGGCATACTCAGCTCCACTTATGGCTATTCACGCATTGACAAATGACATTTTTTTTAACACGTGAGAAATAGAATTTTCGAGTAACTATTTTACAAATTCTCAGGATATTTGACTCTAATCTTGGTCAACATTTCATTTTTTGAGGCATTTTTTTATTGTAATTGTATGCATTACTGAATGGATTATTGATTTTCATATTCCAGTATTATACTTATTTATTTTATACATCCATTAATATTATACGTAATATTAAATGAAGGTTAATTATATATATAGAATGCAAATATATGTACTAATAAATCGTTGAAATTTTCTTTAATTAAGAACATGTTTAACATGAAGATAAATATAATATATGGTTGAAAATCTATTGTGAGATGTTTAGCAATTCTTGAATGCATTAAAAAAAAACACATATCTAAATAGAATACAATTTTTTGTCCAATAAAAAAACTTTAAATTACCTAATAATGACGTTAAAAATATGGATGAACGGGCAATTTAACATTTGCCTCCCCTGTGATCAGTCTTCGCATCGATGAGGCTAAAGTTAGAATTTACTTTAACATTTATTTTCATTTTTAGGATTTTTTTTAAAAAAATTAAATAATAATATAAAGTATTATACATTAAAATTTTAAATAATAATAAGGAAAAATTATTTTTGTGTTCCTATATGTTTGTCACTTTGCGATTTCAGTCCTTTATATTTTTAGATTTCAGTTTTAGTCCGTTATCTTTATTTTTTTGGCAATTTTAGTTTTTTTTCCGACGTGGCTCTGACGTGACACCAATTCAGTGCTTATGTGGAGCTGACGTGTACAGTGACACGTAAGCATTTTCAAATAAAAAGGACTTAAATTACCAAAAATCAGAACATACAACACTAAAAATCCATATCTCTTTCAATAAACAAATAAAATTTATATCAAGTTATAATGAGCACATGATAATAATGACATTGAAACTTAATAATATGTGATCTTATAAATACATTAAATGCTATTTCCCATTAATATTATCGTTAAAATCAAATTTTGGAGATAATTTACATCAAAATTTAAACTTATTTTACACAATAATAACTAGTTTAAATTAGGGATAATGCACAAAAAATCGAACCGAATATCGAATTACCATTTTTAAGGATGGTGACTCCTCACTCCTGTCCTGCCCCACCGGCAGATCCCCAAGTGCTATAAATACTACCCAAAGAAACATCCTCAGTTTCTCGTAGTCTAATTTTTAACTCCAAAGTCTAATCGATTTTGAATTCCAAAGAGTTCTTGAAAATATAATGAATGCTCTTGCAGCTACCAATCGTAACTTCAGGCAGGCGGCTCGGATTCTTGGGTTGGACTCCAAGATTGAGAGGAGCCTTTTGATCCCATTCAGGGAAATCAAGGTTTTTTTTTTCTTTTTTTGTGTTTCTTGGAATGGGATTTTGGAAAAGGTTGATTCTTTAAAAGAAAGAAATATTGGGAAATAATGGTTGTTGAAATTTTGAAAAATGGTTTGATTTTCTGGGCTGTGATCAGGTGGAGTGTACGATTCCTAAGGATGATGGATCACTGGTGTCTTACGTTGGGTTTAGAGTTCAGCATGACAATTCTAGGGGACCAATGAAAGGGGGGATCAGATATCATCCAGAGGTACAGGTTTTTTTTTAATGTATATTTATGGATTTGTTATATTGATTCTTGATTGAGTTATTGTCTTTTTCTGAAGTTCTGTTTCTCTCATTGGCTCTTGGTTTTGGGGTTTTGATTCTTCAATTCCGGTATGAAAGTTGGATAGTATTCTTGGGCAAGAGCATTAATTTTGTGGATTTGTTATCATAATTTTTGAATGGGATGCGTAATCCAAAATTTGTGGCAAAGCTGTCCTCTTCTAGCTAGAGAACTTTAGAGTGAGATAGAAGGGTGATTTCTTTTTTAGAAGAAATTTTCATCTCTGGTCTCCTGCTAAATGTTTTAGAAGAAATTTCCATCTATGTTTCTGAAAATTTTTTGAGGATGCATATTGAGTTCTTGTCTTTGTGTTCATGAGTTATGTTTCTCTCTAAGAAGTTGATCGATTTGTTTTGCGAAAGGTCGATCCGGATGAGGTGAATGCTCTTGCTCAGTTAATGACTTGGAAGACTGCTGTGGCGGATATTCCCTATGGGGGAGCCAAGGGAGGAATAGGGTGTGTACCAAAAGATTTGAGCACGAGTGAGTTGGAGCGTCTTACTCGGGTCTTTACGCAAAAGATTCATGATCTTATAGGAGTCAATACCGACGTTCCGGCACCAGATATGGGCACTAATTCTCAGGTGAATACTTCTTCATAATCTATTCTTGTGTGGATTTCTGCTTTAATCCACGTCATGTGCGGGTTCCATTCTGTTAAAATTCGAATAGTAAAATTACGGAAGTGAACTTGATATATTACAGGATCTGCGTGGTGTTTGGACGTAATGGATCTGATTTTTAGAATATATATTGATTTCTAACCAAATGAAAGCAATAATTTGCAGACAATGGCTTGGATTTTGGATGAGTATTCGAAATTTCATGGTCACTCGCCGGCTGTTGTTACCGGGAAACCAGTTGTAAGTGAAAATTCAAATTAGTGTAGATTTTAGCACGTATATGGGCGTGTATATATACATATATACTAATACACCCACATCTGTGTATGGTGTATTTATGTTTGTGTATGAATCTTGTGAGAAAACAGAACTCATCTTACCCGTGCTTATGGTTTGTGCATCAGGATCTTGGTGGCTCACTCGGTAGAGATGCTGCGACAGGGCGTGGTGTCGTGTACGCAACGGAAGCATTACTTGCTGAACATGGAAAGTCGATAACGGATTTGACATTTGCCATACAAGTACTTTTTCTGTTATTTAAGTACTCCTTATGTCCATTGTATCTGTCTATTAAATGCGTATTGTATTTTACACTTTTCTTAAGAACAAAACGAACGGTTACACAGGGATTCGGAAACGTTGGATCTTGGGCTGCAAAACTCATACATGAGAAAGGTGGCAAGGTCGTTGCAGTAAGCGACATTACGGGAGCTGTAAAGAATCCAAATGGAATCGATATAGTGGCTCTGCTTCAGCACAAAGAGGCGACGGGAAGGCTATCTGATTTCAGTGGTGCTGATGCCATGAACTCGGACGAATTGCTCACTCATGATTGTGATGTTTTAATACCATGTGCCCTAGGAGGAGTTCTGAACAGGTTTATCTTTTGCTCTTATAAAATTTTATGGCCACGATATCAAAACCCCTTGTATTGATTTTTTGCTCGCAATAAGTGCTCTGCAACAATATATTTCATTGGGATTGAGAAGTTGTTGCATAGGATCCAATCTATCCTATAAAAAGAGCAAAAAAGTCCAAGGATAGAAAACAGACATGACATCAGCTGTTTCCTCGCTCTTTACACATTTATCCATTTTACTTCGTGCTTTTGACAATTTTTCGGTTTTCTTCATCAAAGAGAAAATGCCGGAGACGTTAAGGCCAAGTTCATCATAGAAGCAGCAAACCATCCTACTGATCCAGAAGCGGATGAGGTACAAAATTTTGTCCAGTTTCCATAGGGCTTAGAGCTTCTCTCGGCTTTTCCTAAACAAAATGTTCAAAATTTTCAAAATTTTGTTAAGTAAAAGCTGAGAGATGCTTCCTACAAGTTCTTCCAAACACCGCCTACCTTCATTCTTTCAAAAGTTGTGCTTTTTTTTTTAATCTTTGGCCATGTAAAATATTACATATTTATGCAGATTTTGTCGAAGAAAGGAGTGATCATACTCCCTGATATATACGCAAATGCAGGAGGGGTAACAGTCAGTTATTTCGAATGGGTTCAGGTAACGTCTCATCTTTTCTTGGTTTTTACTAGAAAATGGATGGATTCTGATACTGTTAAAATATGGATCAAACTAATTTTTACAATTCCTTTATGTGATACAAATAAACATCATTATGAATTTAGATGGCTTTTGTTATTAGCGCTCATTGGCACAAGATCGGACTGATTTATCAATTTTTTTGCAGAACATTCAAGGGTTCATGTGGGATGAAGAGAAAGTGAATCAGGAACTTAAAAAATACATGACTAGAGCCTTCCACAATATCAAAGGCTTGTGTAAATCGCATGACTGTAACCTTCGTATGGGCGCATTTACACTCGGTGTGAATCGTGTAGCTCGTGCTACCCTACTGAGGGGTTGGGAAGCATAAATTCTTACAACTCCTGTTTAAAACATTATAACATCGACATGTTTACCTTTTTTTCCCTTGAATAATTCAATGTGTTGAGATTTGCTACACATTTTATCCATAAAAAGCAGTGAATGAAATTGATGGGTTCTGATTCTGGTTTTTATTGTACACGCTTTATTTTTTATCTTTTGTATAAACTGATAATAAGATATTTTATTGATGTTTTTTTAGGTAATAGAAAAAAATGGAACGCGCGTGAACAACATTCTTATATAAAACATAGATCATTATTTAATTGGTGTTGCTCAGTGTTTCAGTTGAGCAGTCTTTTAGTACACATTTTAGCATATCTCGGTGACCAAAATAGAATTTATAAAATGTCATTGTTTTCAGTGAAAAAGAAAATGAACATAATGAAAATAGTAAAAGCATAACACAAATATGACATAAGATTGTGGTTATAAAAGATTTGACTTGTACTATTATCACTTGTTATAACTTTTAGTGAAGTGGTAAGTCCTACAATTGGCACAGAGTCAAATTCACGAGTTCGATTTTTTTATTGCAAAGAGTACAATTATTGGGAGAGAGATTATTGGTGCAATAATTGTTTCTGCTAGGTAAAACAACCGAAACATGACACTTGAGCTCCTGTTCGGTTTAAAATATTTGAGTCGCACAATTATCATCAACTATATATTTTAGTAAAACGACAATCATCTAGTCCTACATTTTCCAACCAAAACAAGATTGCAACTTTGCAAATTGAACCAGTTATTGCTTTTATAATTAAATACTTCATTTGTTGGTATAGTTTTATTGTTAATTATTATCTTGTTATGTTGAGTTTCGAGCTATTGAAATATGTTACACTATAAATTTTTTAATGATAACATCAAATATAAATTAAAATTGCACTCATATGTTAATGATTTTTTTAATACAAAAAGAATTTGATAAAATGTGTATTAGTGTGTAAAATATTTGTTCTAATCATCTTGATTCAAACTCAACTCTCATGTGTTTCAAACAAAAAATGATACATTTTCGAGTACAAATATGATTTCACTAAACTCGTAGTATTAATATTTTCTGAATGGTTGTTTTTTGAACAACCGATACAACTTGCATAAAATCGCTTTTAATTACAATCACATTCTTACCAAATGTTTTTCTAATTTCAGTTCTTTATACTAATTTTCTATCGACTACTTTAACCGTTTCATCACATATAAAGTGTGTTTAAGCAACAACTTTACATGACCGCTTTATTTTGTAATTTTACAATATTTTCATAATACAAAACGTATTCTTATGAATATATGTGGTATTTGAAATGAAAACCTTTAATTAAAAATTTAAACTCTAGACTAACTAATTTTTAATTAATTTGATAAATATAAATAAAATTATAATCATATCCAAAAGTATAGAGTAATAACTTATTTTTAATTTATTTAGAATTATCATATCTTATATGCTTTTAAAAAATATTAACTATTAAATAGTTTTCTATCTTAATCTAAATTTTTTAATATTTAATTTAATTTATCATATAAATCTTTAATATAATTTTTTATGATTCAAATGTATCGTAAAACAAGATCGTGATATTTTTTGCATTTAACACAAATCTATTAATCTATGTACAAGCAAACAAAAACAAAAGAGTTTTTTTATTCCAATGTTCTAGGAAACTTTATCTATTAATCTATGTACAAGCAAATAAAAACGAAAAGAGTTTTGTTATTCCAATCTTCTAGGCAATTTTATCTTTATCTAGCATTCACGTAATTGTTAACTGTTGACCTCATCATAATCATTTTTTTTACAAAAGCATCCTCAACAAATAATTTCTATAAACGAAAGACAAAATTTGACAAATACACAATATAAAAATGACTTTAGTTCACACTTTTATAATAGATATACATAGATTTTATTTTAACAGTTCTTATATGGTAAAATGTAAAATAAGTCATCTAATTTCATTTACTAATATTTATGATTAAACTCACCAATATCCGTTGGTATAAATACATGAAAATAAAAATAAAAATTTTAAAAAAAATTATTCATTAAAATATTTAATAGGACTCAATTTAAAAGAAATACAAATTCTAGACGATATTGTTATTCTAAAATAAAGGGTATTAAACAAAATACTTATCAGATCCGTAACATGTACTTTTTTAAAAATATATATGTATGTTGAAAAACGAAAAATATATATGTTAGCCTTAAATTAATACTTGGTATACATAATTACGTAGATTTTTTATACACACGTTTCATTCATTAAAAAAAAAATCAAATCAAATAAATATTAGTAATTTTATAAAAGGTTAAGAAAACAAGAAGTGCATCCATAAAAATAACCTTCCATTAAAATACAAATGTAAATAAACATAATTGGAACAAATTTGCCGTTATATATTTCGGTGACGTACTAAATTGAAATAAAAAAAATGTATTTACTTAGTATTAAATTAAACTAAATTATTAAATAATAAATTTAGAACTTTATCGTTGGACCAACTCCTCAAAAGAAGAGGCCCTCCAAAAATATGCGTATGCTGCTTAAATGCAGCGAACACACGGTATTCTTTAGTAAAAGGCGAAAGAATAGTTCGCTTTGTGTTCACTGCGCAGCTGCGTGGGTGAACTTGATTTGAAGTCTGCTATTTATACGGCAGGCTCTTAGTTACTTGTGTAATTTATGCGATGTGGGAAAGGGTGATAGAATAAGGCTAGTGGCTTATTATTAGCCTTCAAAACCGCAACTTCACATTCAATTATTAAATGGATGTCTATGTATATTTTATTGAATCTCAGAACAGTTATCTTCTCCTTTCATTAGCTGACCGCAGACAATGTTAGATGGTGCCTCTTCTTTGTTGCTACAAAACTTGAAGAATGTGCGTAACATGAATCTCCGAGCAAGCCCCATGGGCCATAATCTGCGTAAAAACCTTGTTGTGCCCCAGTGATTCTGCCCACTGGCTTCCTTGCCATTGTACATCCCAGATTGGTTATTATGTCAAAACCAGTAAGTCATTCGTAGTCCCTTTTGAGAGAAATTCTATTATTTCACAATGGACGTCAACGAAAAGAGATTAGCAGAAATTTTGGCCTTGTATAGTCGGGAGTAGTTAGAATTCAACATCTCTGTTTTGTAATCACCGACAGGTTGAACTCTTGTACATCCTGAAAACTCATCCACCACCTTAAAGATTTAGGCCAACTTAGTTCCTTCCACTTCACTTCAGCATGGTGTTTGTTAGAGAAGCATAACAGTGTGCTTATTCGGTTACAATATATGTAGCAGACAAATATCAAAATTAAGATGATAAAAAAATTGAACTAGGATAAGTAGGGGCCGCGCGAACGCAGGCCCCCCCTCTATCACAAATTATGACGTAGATTCAACCACTTGGGCCGATCTTAAGCAGACACCCCTCCTACGTGCAATGGAGGTCGCTAGCCTAGGCCATAGACCTTCTTGATAATCCATTGACCCCGTCCAGGTAAGTATGAAACAAGTTGTACAACCATTAGATCATATAACCATCCGTTTTACCTCGACTGTGTTTCTTAACGATGTGGGATACCTAAACCCTGCTTAGATCAATGCAGGAAAATGGAAATAAATCACGTCAGGCCAAAACTAGAAAACAATTATAGGATCCTTTAACTATTTATTACTAGTTACCCAAATGGCGAAAAAATCAATCTTTTCTTTCTTTACAAGTGTGTGTCTGTCAACATAAAATCAGACTAATTTATTGAAATATTTGTGAAACATTCAAGGGTAATATGAAACATTAGATCTCCTTCTTATGAAAGGTCGCATATTTGACATTAATTTATGGTAAAGGAAGCCTAATTGCTCTAAATTAACCATGATATCTTTAAACAAAATGCAGATACTAAACAATACTATTCTAAAATAAAATATTATTAATCAAATTGTTCATAAATTCCTCTTATTTTTAAACTTGTTCTTGACATATGTTCCCAAAAAAAAAACATATTCTTTACCTAAAAAGAAATATAATATATAATACCGTTTGTCTTGTATTCATTTCTTGTAATTGCTAAACTCATTTTATTCATTTAGTTCTATATATATAATACTTAAACACAGCGAGCACGCGGTATTATTTAATAAAAATAGATTCATTTTCGGTGTTAGTTCGAAAATTTTTCACGTACATAAAAATGTGTCGATGGACGCCCAAAACATATTCTTTACTTTTTTTTTTTTTTGAAGCTAACATATTCTTAACTTAAAAAGCAATATAATATAATATATTATATAATAATGTATCAATGAATCGTGTACATTTTTCGAGCTGGTTCAAAAAAAAATTATCAAATTCACCGGATATATTCGAATTTTTTAAGTCGAATTTGAGCTCATATTAATTTGTTCAATAGTATACAAACCACTCACTAACTAACTCATACGATGTCTTATTTTAAATGTAAATCAATATATATTTCAAACCCTTATTTTTTAACATAATAATTTCCAAACATGCTTGAATATATCGAATCAAATTTACAATATTATTAACTTTAAAATTGATTCCATTCAAATTCAATTCAAATTCAAAATTACTAAATGTTGCCAAAGAATTTAAAACTGCATTGTTGGGCCAGTCCCACAAGGAGAGGCCCCTCCAAAAAGAGGCGTACACTGCTTATCTGCAGCAAACACACGGTATTCTTTAGTAAAAGGCGAAAGAATAGTTCGCTTTGTGGTTACTACTCAGCTGATTGAATGTAGTAGGTTTGAAGTCTGCTATTTATTAGGTAGGATCTCTTCTTTTGTCAATCAATTTTCTCCATGTGGGAAAGGGTATTGTTATAAAATATATTTTATGCAATAATTATTTATAATTAAAAAAAATTATATGATTTAAACCCCAAAATCTGAGCGTTAAATTGAAAGTTATATTCAAATTCCTTTCACATATTAAGGTGTCTCGCAATTCGCATGCTTCAATTCAGCCACATTCACTCTATGTAAAAAAAAATTCTGGATAGCAATTTTTATTAAAGAGAGAAGGGAAAACACACACACAAAACAGATTCATTTTGAGTGTTAAAAGTTATACATGAATACATCCGGCTCTAATCTTTACAAGTCGGTTCCAAAAATATTTAATTTGTATTCGAAATTATCGCATTTGAGTTGTTTATGAATTTTTAAAAAACTTTAATCCCTATAAGAAATTATCAATCTTGAGCTAAACTCAAAATGTTGAAAGTCTAGAAGGGGGTGAATATACTTTCAAAGAGTTTAGAAGAAAATATTGAACTCGATCGGTTTAATGAATGAGTTCGAAGATTATCTTAGTGTCGGATGCAGTTTGGCAAACAAAATATGTGCGGAAATATGTCAAGCTGCAGATTTAAAACATTGAGTGAATATCAGTTTAGGGTGTGTGGTAAATGGTGAGTAAACTGAAAATGACACAAGTAGTTGTTTATGGATGTTCGGAGATTTCAAATACTCATACGTCACCCCTTCTTCCACCTCGGAAGGATATCACTAGAAGACTTTGATTTATACACTTAATTTGCACAAACTCAATCCAGTTTAGGACTTATACATTGCCTAAACAAGAACTCCTAGTATAACACTTTAGTTTCAGTCCTAGACTGATAGTATAAACGGAAGAATACAACTCGAAATCCTTAGCACAAAAATTGACCGTCAATGATTTGTATAATGCTTTGAACGTCTGTGCTTCGAGTTTCTTGATCAAATCTTGAGCGTAATAAGTTTTTTGTATTCTTGCAAGAATGACAGAGTTTTTGGAACGTCTGTTGCTTCTGATGTTGATCAAGATCTCTATTTATACCCTTTGGATTGTCAACGGTTATAAGTTCAAATTGTCCTTCAGATAAGATTTGAATTATTCCCGTTGGATTTGTCACTATCATCAACGATTTTTGGAGCCGACATTTCCTTAGTATCGCTGCACTACCTTCTGCAGAGATGTCAGAGTACGGATGATCTTATCTGGAAATAGCACGGTAGAAAAATGTTGCGGACAACTGAAGCAATCAGTTTGGCAAGGGTAAACTGATTTGCATCCCTTAGCCAATTGAGTACGGTCGTTGATGCGTTTTCAGTTTATCGATTCAGTTTATCAAAGTAAACTGCAGTCCTTAGTCAAGTGGCCGTTGATAGTGACGTCATCTTTTTCGAATATCAGTTTAGCTCTTTTTTGGTTGCTCAAATAGTTTGGCTTTCTTTTGTAAATACCAAAACTAAATTTCCCAACAATTTCCCCCTTTTTGGTGTTTATCAAAATATTTCAATTTATTATGATAAACTGATATTCATTGTCATGCAAAGTCAGTTTCAATCACGATCTTAGAACTCTTCCCCCTTTTTGATAAACTGAAAAGTATAGATCCGGAAGTAGAGATACAAGAGTAGATAACATAATAATCTTGATGTGATAAAAGATAAACTATCTTCGATCGGAAGAGGATCTGTGAAATGATGAACTACGAGATTGTTGATGAGCTGCTGAGGTATTACGTTGTAGAGCTTGAGCTTCATGTTGAGTTCGCAAGATATTCTGAGATAAGCTTACCAAAGTGTTGAGTTGCCGAGAAATTCCTTGAAAATTTGATTGAACTGAAGTGTGAAAAGATTGAACAAATCCATTCAAGTTGTCAACTTTTTTCTCCAAATACTGATGAGAGTTTTGCAGCTGAGACAGTGAGCTAGTCAGTTGATTTGAATCTACTAGGATTTTATCTAATAGGGCAAGCTTTTCTTGAAGTTTACCGAGCTCAGCAATCATTGATTGTCTCAGAAAAGAAATGTTGTTGTTGGTTGTTTGTTGATTTTCTTTGAGACTAGTGACAGTCTTGGATATGGCATAGACTGAGTTTTCAATCTGAGAAAGTGCCTGATACCAATCATCATCAGTCGTGGAAGTGGGAGATGGGAGTCCATTGTCAGTGAATGAGAGATTTTCTTTGGTAAAATCTTGTTTATGTCCTTTAGGAGATGATGGAGGTGCAGCTGCGATCATTTCAACCTTTATTTTCCTTTGTCCTGATGAGTTGAGGATTCAGGAACTGTATGAACAATCATTGCTAGAGTTTGAGATAAAGTCTCAGTCTCAATAGCTTTGTCACGAGGAGATGAATCATTGATGATTTGTACATGTGGTGATGATTCATGTACTGGTTTTTGCAGCTGTTTATATTCAAGAAGAATTGGTGTGACTAATGAATCATCAGTTGAATTAGATGTCCGAAGTGCTTCTTCATCATTAGGCTTGGTTGGAGCAGGTGTGTTATCAAGTTGAGATTGGATTTCCAACGTTTGAGAGAATTCCTTAGATTCTCTTAGAGCTTGTTCGGTGGGAGTTGAGAAAGATGACTCAACTACTTGAGACAAGAGTGGTTCTGTGATTTCCTTCTGAGAAAAGATGAGTGTCTCGTCTGTGTGGTCAAGAATTTGAGATGATGGTACTTCCATGGTGATCGGTTGAGGTTCTTCAAGTTCCTCTTGGAGAGATATTGGTGGCACACTTTCTTTCATGGATGATGCTGTTAATAAAGGAGTTGAACGATCTTCAGTTTCAATATGAGATATGACTTCATCAACATTCATAAGTTGAAGCTCAGGTAGAGTATTTTCATTTTCTGATATATGCAGCTGCTGCTCAATGGATGTATTTGTTGTATTGGGGGAAACTGAAGTTTCTCTTTGAAGTTCTTCAAACACCTGATCAATTGAATGGTTGGAGGATTCAGTGAAAGTATTACTTTTCTTGCTTTTCTTGTGTTTGGATTTGGATGTGGAGTGTGATTTGTGTTTCTTCCAAACAAAGATCTCTGGAGTTTCCAATGTTTGATCAATCTCCCAGAATTTTACTTCTGTTTGTATATTGATGAGATCAGTTTGCAGCTGAGTGAATATGGCTCAGTCTTCATAAGAAGTTCTGGCACGTGGATCGTAATTCCTTTGGAATTCATCAACAATTTCTCCCAGTTTCTTGATCCTTAAGAGATCATAGAAGTACTTTCTTCTTATCAACGCATCTTGAATGTTGGCAGTCTTGACTACTCTCAGTACAATTTCTTCAAGTTTGACAAATTTAGAAAGCTCATTCTTTTTGGTGAGATGTCTGGCCAATGTAGAGGTCCTGTATTGGTGTCAAGTATCAAAGATTTCAGCAGTACGCTTCTCAGCATATTCAAGTACCTCATCCATAGTTAAGTCAATTTGAAGTTGAATAGCATTGGATGGTCTGTCAGGATCTTAGGAGGATGCTATTTGAGAGCTTCCTGCTACTAAGTCCAAACCTGAGTGAGTATATTCAACAATTTTTTTTTGAAGATAAACCACCGATTGGCATTGCTGGAGGCAGGACTACGATTGGTGAGATAAATTGCAGAGGAGCTTTTTGAGTTTTAACAATTGTTCCTAAGTCTTCATGTGTTGGAGTTTCTAGAGATGGTTGAAGACTGTGATGTGGTTCAATCATCATAGGTTGCTTTCCTTTATGATCAGTTTTGGTTTTTAGCTCCTCAGCTGTTTTATCAACGAAATGTGCATCTTCAGTTGAGGCCATATTAACTGGTTTAGGGATCACAGAAATGATCAGTTTAGATGGAGATGTGACAGCCTTTGCTTGTAGAGTTCTTGTACGCTTGGTTTGAGGCAGTTTAACAACTTCTTCACTATCAGTTTCATCACTGTCATGTATCACAAAATTTCTCTTCTTCTTGGTTGATTTTTTTTAATGGTGTTTTCTGAACTTTTGCGATCACCAAGTCAGTAGATTCTCTAGATTGAAAGTTTGTGAGATACTCATAATTCAGAATTCTAAGCTTGTGCAGTTGAGAAGATGCTTGAAGAGTAATTACGAGATTTTCAAGGAGTTGACTAGCTTGTAGTATATATCCAGAAGATTGCTTTGTCGGTATCATCATTTGAACAAGGATGTTAAAAAGGATAATACTCCAATTTATCTTCACACCTTTCATGATAGCAATCATTACTTTGAACTTTCCAACAGTTAATTTGACGAAAGACCCTCTTTTTGCCAAAATACTCTTGGCAACAATATCGTCCAGCATTTGATATTCAGGCTTTAGGTCTCTTTTGAATCCAGACAGATAAATCGGTTGACTTGAGCCAGAAAACATGCTTTGCATTTCAGTAATATCAGTAGTTGATATAATATTGAAGTCAGTATTACCTTAAGTAGGTAAACTGAAGGTGTTGGCAAAAAATTCTTCACTGATTTGAATGGTGTGCCCGCCGAGAGAAAGTAACAGTACACCATCATCCCTAAGTGTACAGTTGTGATATAACGATAACAAGTCTGTTTGATAGATATTCAAGTTTTTTATATCCAGAAAAGGCCGAAGTCCAGATTGTTCCAGAGAAGTGCAAACCTTGGATATGCCTGGTTTATCCATTCCGTACAGTGATTCAAAATCGACGGCGAGAACATTGAGAATGTAAACTGCGGATGAAGTAGCCATTGAAATGGTTCCCTGTGAATCAATAGAGCAATCGTAAAAGAAGTTAGGATAAAATTAGGGTTTATGATAAACTGAATTGTTGTATCATGGGTGACTTGGTCAATACGACACTAGAGTGACGTGACATACAGAACAATTTGAAATTTAAAAAAACACATAGTACAGTAAGGCAGGAGATAGTACACATATTTCCCTCTAAAAATGATACACGTTTCAACTATAAATAGTGAAATATGATAGGATAACTGATTTTATAATTTCAGTTGAGCAGAGGAATATGAGTAACAATTGTAACACCCGGTATTTTTAATTACATAAATCCGCCTGCATAATTAGGATATTTAATTATTTAAATTTATGATTTATGGGTTAAATAATTATGTGAATTATTTATGCATGATTTAATTTATTTTTAAGCATTTAACCCATAATTAGTGATTTATATGATTTTTAGTATTTTATTATTTAATCGCGTAGACGGGACCGTGGACGGACGAGATGACAACTTTCTAGCCAAATTATTTTACGAGCCTTCTTGGAGCCTTAAAATATTATTTTGAGTTTTATTATCCTAAAATTTTAAGTATTTAATTTTATTAAATTTTAGGGAGTCATTTTTATCCAAAATTAGTCAAAATATTGACTTTTTAGTATTTTTAAAATTCCCCTAAATTATTATTTCGAGATTTTTATTTAGGTGATCAGATTTTTTTAAATGTTTATTTAAGAGTTAAGTTGTATTTTAACTATTTTTTTTAAAACCTTTTTATTAAATTATTTAACCTATATTCTAATTAACCTAAAATTATATCCCAAACCCTATTCTAGCCGATCACTTCTTCTTCCCTAGCATCAGCCGTCACCTCCATCTTCTTCTTCACTGAACCAACCTCCAAGAACACCATAGCCATTAGTTCGAAGGTTCCAAGAAAGCCAAGGCATCCCGTCGTCGCCCCGTCGTCCCGGAAACGTCCTACGCGTGTGCTAATCGTCTTCTACGGTATTAAGGCATGTTTCTTTCCACTTTTCAAACCTATATCAGCGTATGTATGCGTGTGGGTGTGTAACATCAGAATTTTTATCATTTGACAGCAACTTTTCGAATTTTCTTCACTATTGTTCTCGGTTTTTGTCATGTATGGCTCATGCTCACGTTTTTGTCATCCATGGCTTGAAGGGGGCTGCTGGCTAGGTCCTATGGGGTCCCTAGGATGTCTAGATGGGTCGGCCATGGCTGGGTTGGGGCTAGGAACCATCGGCCGATCGGGTTTTTCAGAAAGGAAAGTGAGGTGCGCAGGCTAGGGTTTTGGTGGAAGAGGGCTCGGTGTAGGCTAAGGGGGCAGCATGGGGTTCGGGCCAGGGTGTGGTTCGAACCGGCAGGACCCTGGGGAGGTCCTGCCGGCGGGGCTCCGGCCACGGTGGCCGGAGCTGGGCTGCAGCAGGCCGTGAAGGCCTGCTGCTCGTGCGGCCGAGACAAGGGGGGGAAGGATGGTTAGGGTTTCGGGTTCTAGGGTTGCAAGGTGGTTCCGGGTCGGGTCAGATGGTCCGGGTCGGGTCTAAAATAATATGGGTTAAGTTAAGTGGGTCCGGGTCCGGGTTATTTTAAATGGGCTCGGGTATTTTTATTTTTAAGTTTTTAAGTTAATTAGGAATTAAATGGACTAATTAAATTCCCAAAATTTAATTAGTACCATTTAATTTATTTGGGTTCCATTAAATTATTTTGGGTTATTTTATTTATTTTTGGGCTTTTAATAATTTTTAATTAAGTTTTTAAGTGGGCCAGCAGCTGAATCAAACCATGAGAAATTTCATGTGTCATGAGTTTATATTTAATTAATTTTTATGCATGAAAAGTTATTTGAATATATATATGATATTAGAAAATAAATTAAATATAAATGAAGGACACACAATTTATTTAAGTACATGCATGCATGAAATCAATTTTTATGCTATGATTTAATTTATATGGTTGAGCAAATAAAATATTTTAGGTGGAAATTGAAGTAGTGTGGCCATTTATGGGCAGTTCTCTGCCATTTATGTATGGGCAGTTTCTGCCATTTATGTATGGGTGGTTCGCCACCAGCCTCGTACGTTGGTTTCTTAGACTGATCAGTCGCACTATAAGTATGGGTCACACTTACGGATAGGACCATTCGATGTTAAGAAAATAAATGCTCAACAACTCAAGTATGTATGATATTATGTATGTTATGTATTTATGTTAGTTATGTAAGTTATGTTATGAAATTTTAAGCATGCTCATTCATGTATATGTATGTATTAGTATTAAATTGATTTAAATTATTTTAAACCCTTGTTAGTATGCATGTTGGGCCTCTAGGCTCACTACACTGATATGGTGCAGGTGAGTACGTAGAGGAACAGGTTACTCCTACCGGTGGTGAGGACGTATGAGCAGCGCTGCAGTAGCCCCGTGACCGTGACAGCTTCTGAGTCACCATGTTTGAGTGTCATGATACATTTTAATATTTTTATTGGTTGAGGTTTATTGGAATATTTTATTAAATATTTTTGGTGCATGACACATTTTATTATTTTATTTATGCAGTATATTTTTAATTCTAGGGTTGACTCAAATGTTTAATTATTTTAAGGATTGCATTTTTATTTAAGTATTTAATTATTTATTTATTTAGTCGTGTATTTATTTTCATTATTTTATTCTGTGCATATATGTATGGGCATATATGTACATATTTTATTTAGTAGTATTTATAAAAAAAAAAAAAAAAAAATTTCCGCATATTTATTTATTATAGAGTTAGGGTCGTTTCAGTTGGTATCAGAGCACGGTCCTTGGAGGGGTCACTACTGCTATGCTAGCTCAGAAATCCACGCTACCGGTCTGTAAGTTTTAATGTTTATAGTATGATTTAATTTCTATAATTTAAGTTAGCCTTAAATTTTAAACACTTAGTTATGCAAGGCGATTTACGTAAATAAATATGTGGTGGTGCAGAATGCCTCCCAGACCAGTGAACCGACGTAGGGGACCTCCACCTCCACCTCCACCGCCACCTCAGCAGCACCCCATGACAGCACTGGAGCAGGCCAGTGCCACGATGATGGCGGGTATTACTGCCTTGCTGGAGCAGCAGGCTGCCCGTCCCAGACTGTCCCACGAGGAGGACGTCGCAGAGAGGTTCCAGAAGAAGGGGCCTAAGGAGTTTGTGGGGACCACCGATCCGTTGGTGGCTGAGGGATGGATTCGCTCTCTTGAGTCCATCTTCGATTATATGGGAATCACAGACACCGACAGGGTGAGCTGTGCGACGTACATGATGCGAGGCGATGCAGCCCTTTGGTGGGAGGGTGCAGTTAGAGGGGTCCATCTACCTACACTGACGTGGGCCGAGTTCAGGCGTATCTTCTACGCCAAGTACTTCACTGAGGATGTGCGCAGTCGCATGATCCGGGAGTTCATGAGTCTCCGTCAGGGGGACAGGTCTGTTGTGGAGTACGTGAGCCAGTTTGAGAGGGGCTGTCACTTTGTGCCCATGATTGCTGATAGTCCGCAGGAGAAGCTGCGACAGTTTGTGGAGGGCCTGAAGGCTGAGATCAGGCATGACGTACGTATGGCAGACGTCTTTACATATGAGTCTGCAGTCAGCAGGGCCTTGCGTTCCGAGGAGGGACGGAGGGAGATACAGAGAGAGCAGCAGGGTAAGAGGCAGTTTGTGCAGTCAGGGTATCAGCGACCATCTTCGCAGCCACCTGCGAAGAAGCAGTCTACAGGGCCATCTAAGGGCCCGAATCAGCAGAGGCTTCAGGGGAAGCCACAGCAGCAGACTAGGGGCGGGGCCCCTACTCCAGGGAGATATCCAGTGTGTCCGAAGTGTCAGAAGATGCATTCCGGGCAGTGTCTTATGGGAGCAGGAGTCTGCTATCGTTGCAAAGAGTCGGGGCATCAGATTGCCAACTGCCCGCAGAAGCAGAACGTCAGTGGGCGAGTATATGTGATGCAGGCAGAGGAGGCTGACCCAGATACCTCCTTGATCATCGGTATACCTAACCCCTAGAACTTTTTCAATTCTTTGCTTTTGTTTAATTGCGATTATATCTGAATGTCTGTTACTTGAGTTTAATTATCAGCATGCTAGAATAAGAATTTTGTTTCTTTGTGATTAGAATTAAGGATTTTAGTGTTTTAACCTTGGGAGCATAGTGGTATGAATTGTTGGGAATCTTCTGCGTGCAGGGAGAATTCTAGTTGGAGGCAACTCCACGTTTGCGTTGCTAGATTCAGGAGCCACGCATTCGTTTATCTCCCGAGATTTTATCAGACGGATAGGCATTTCACCGGAGGTTGTAGACAGTGGTTACGATGTTACCATGCCATCCGGACAGATTATCACTACCACTAGTGTCATCAGGGATCTGGCATTGGAGTTGCAGGGACACTCCATTCGAGCAGATCTAGTGGTTCTTCCATTGACTGGGTTTGACTTGATTTTGGGTATGGACTGGCTATCAGTTAATGGAGCTTCGATTGATTTCCGACGTAGGACAGTGTCAGTGAAGCCAGCAGGAGGTGAGATGTTTACTTTCTTTGCATCTCAGTCTAGCAGTATTCCTCAGATGATATCACTTGTCCGTGCGAGGAAACTGTTGCGCAATGGATGTCAGGGTTTTCTTGCTAGTGTGGTCACTACCTCAGATGTTTCTAGCAGATCTTTATCAGACATAGAGGTGGTACGTGACTATCCAGATGTTTTTCCTGACGATGTTGCAGGAGTTCCACCAGTGAGAGAGGTGGAGTTCAGTATTGAGTTGTTGCCGGATACTGTGCCTATCTCTAAGGCACCGTATCGACTTGCTCCTACAGAGATGAGAGAGTTGAAGGAGCAGATTCAGGAGCTGTTGGAGAAGGGCTTTGTTCGTCCTAGCTTTTCTCCATGGGGAGCTCCAGTGTTGTTTGTGAAGAAGAAGGACGGCAGCATGAGATTGTGTATTGACTACCGAGAGCTCAATAGAGTCACAGTGAAGAATAAGTATCCGCTACCGAGGATAGAGGATTTATTCGATCAGTTGCAGGGAGCTTCGGTATTCTCCAAGATCGATCTGCGATCTGGTTACCATCAGTTGAGAGTCAGAGATTCAGACGTGTCTAAGACTGCCTTTAGGACACGATATGGGCACTATGAGTTCTTGGTGATGCCCTTTGGGTTGACCAATGCTCCAGCAGTTTTTATGGATCTCATGCATCGTGTTTTCCAGCCGTATCTAGATCAGTTTGTCATTGTATTCATTGATGACATATTGATCTACTCGAGGAGCATTGAGGAGCATACACAGCATTTGCATACAGCCTTGCAGACTTTGAGGGAGCATCGACTGTTTGCAAAGTTCAGTAAGTGTGAGTTTTGGTTGGAGCAGGTGGCGTTTCTAGGCCACATTATTTCTAGGGACGGGATCGCAGTGGATCAGTCCAAGGTGCAGGCAGTGAGGGATTGGGGGATTCCAAAGAATGCTTCGGAGATTCGTAGCTTCTTGGGTTTAGCAGGATACTATAGAAAGTTCATCAAGGGTTTTTCCTCTATTGCAGTACCCTTGACTTCCTTGACCAAGAAGAACGCGAAGTATAGTTGGAGTCCAGATTGTCAGAGGAGCTTTGATCAGCTGAAGGATGCACTTACTTCAGCACCGGTGTTAGCTATGACAGTGCCACATGAGGAGTTAGTGGTGTACACCGACGCGTCCAAGCTTGGTTTGGGCGCAGTACTTATGCAGAGTGGCAGAGTTATCGCATATGCGTCGCGACAGTTGAAGATTCATGAGCAGAACTATCCGACGCATGATTTGGAGCTTGCAGCAGTGGTATTTGCGTTGAAAATCTGGAGGCACTATCTTTACGGCGAGAAGTGCAAGATTTTCACCGACCACAAGAGCCTCAAGTACTTCTTCACCCAGAAGGAGTTGAACATGAGGCAGCGCAGATGGCTTGAGCTTGTTAAGGACTATGACTGTGACATTAGCTACCATCCGGGTAAGGCTAATGTAGTGGCAGATGCTTTGAATCGGAAGTCGTCAGTGATATCATGTTTGACTGTACAGCTACCACTACAGACCGAGATTCAGAGATTTGGTTTGGAGTGCTATCCGAGTGGCCATGCACCGAGCTTGTCAGTGATGACGGTGCAGCCAGTTCTGCGAGATCGGATTAGAGAGGGACAGTCTACGGATGAGGAGCTACAGCGATGGCGACAGAGAGATGAGGCTAGAGGTAATCTCTTGTATACAGTGGAGGATGGCATCGTTCAGTACCGTGGGAGGATGTGGGTACCGAACGTTGATCAGTTGAGAGCCGAGATTCTAGCAGAGGCTCATGCATCTCCGTACTCCATTCACCCCGAAAGTACGAAGATGTACCGAGATTTGCAGTTATTGTATTGGTGGCCTGGGATGAAGAGTGACATCGGGAGAGTGGTGTCAGAGTGCTTGACTTGTCAGCAAGTCAAAGCAGAGCATCAGCGTCCAGCAGGACTTCTTAGACCTCTCCCTATTCCGGAATGGAAGTGGGAGAATATTACGATGGACTTTGTGGTTGGCTTGCCGAGGAGTGCCAGAGGTTGCACAGCGATTTGGGTGATTGTGGATAGATTCACCAAGTCAGCTCATTTCTTGCCGGTGAGGACTAACTATACTTTGACACAGTATGCAGAGCTTTACATTAGAGAGATTGTTAGACTGCATGGTATACCAGTGTCTATTGTGTCAGACAGAGATCCGAGATTCACATCTGCGTTTTGGAAGAGTCTGCACACGGCTATGGGGACTAGGCTTCTGTTCAGTACAGCATTTCATCCCCAGACAGATGGTCAGTCTGAGAGAGTGATCCAGGTTCTCGAGGATCTTCTGAGAGCTTGTGTCATTGATTTTCGGGGCTCTTGGGAGACTAGACTGCCATTAGTGGAGTTTACCTATAACAACAGCTTTCAGTCGTCTATAGGTATGGCTCCATATGCAGCACTTTATGGGAGGAGATGCAGATCTCCAGTGCATTGGGATGAGGTTGGCGAGAGGATTTTGTTGGGTCCAGAGATTGTGCAGCAGACAGCTGACATCGTGACGCAGATTCGAGATAGGATGAGGACTGCGCAGAGTCGGCAGAAGAGTTATGCAGATGCCAGACGACGCGATTTGGAGTTCGCAGTAGGTGATCACGTATTCTTGAAGGTGTCACCTATGAAGGGAGTAGCGCGTTTTGGACGGAGAGGCAAGCTTAATCCGAGATATATAGGGCCATTCGAGATCTTGGAGCGAGTTGGCACGTTGGCCTATCATTTAGCTCTACCTCCAGGGCTAGCGGCAGTGCACAACGTTTTCCATGTATCCATGCTTCGGAGATATGTCTCCAACCCGTCGCATGTGTTGGATTTCGAGCCCTTACAGTTGCCACCAGATCTAGTGTATGAGGAGAGACCAGTGCGGATCTTGGCTAGAGAGGAGCGGAGGCTTAGGACGCGGGTCATACCGATGGTCAGAGTCCAGTGGCTGAATCACTCGGAGGAGGAAGCTACTTGGGAGACCGAGGAGGATATGAGGACTCGCTACCCGGAGTTGTTCGGGTAAGTACTTTAATTTCGAGGACGAAATTCAATTTAAGGGGGGGAGAATTGTAACACCCGGTATTTTTAATTACATAAATCCGCCTGCATAATTAGGATATTTAATTATTTAAATTTATGATTTATGGGTTAAATAATTATGTGAATTATTTATGCATGATTTAATTTATTTTTAAGCATTTAACCCATAATTAGTGATTTATATGATTTTTAGTATTTTATTATTTAATCGCGTAGACGGGACCGTGGACGGACGAGATGACAACTTTCTAGCCAAATTATTTTACGAGCCTTCTTGGAGCCTTAAAATATTATTTTGAGTTTTATTATCCTAAAATTTTAAGTATTTAATTTTATTAAATTTTAGGGAGTCATTTTTATCCAAAATTAGTCAAAATATTGACTTTTTAGTATTTTTAAAATTCCCCTAAATTATTATTTCGAGATTTTTATTTAGGTGATCAGATTTTTTTAAATGTTTATTTAAGAGTTAAGTTGTATTTTAACTATTTTTTTTAAAACCTTTTTATTAAATTATTTAACCTATATTCTAATTAACCTAAAATTATATCCCAAACCCTATTCTAGCCGATCACTTCTTCTTCCCTAGCATCAGCCGTCACCTCCATCTTCTTCTTCACTGAACCAACCTCCAAGAACACCATAGCCATTAGTTCGAAGGTTCCAAGAAAGCCAAGGCATCCCGTCGTCGCCCCGTCGTCCCGGAAACGTCCTACGCGTGTGCTAATCGTCTTCTACGGTATTAAGGCATGTTTCTTTCCACTTTTCAAACCTATATCAGCGTATGTATGCGTGTGGGTGTGTAACATCAGAATTTTTATCATTTGACAGCAACTTTTCGAATTTTCTTCACTATTGTTCTCGGTTTTTGTCATGTATGGCTCATGCTCACGTTTTTGTCATCCATGGCTTGAAGGGGGCTGCTGGCTAGGTCCTATGGGGTCCCTAGGATGTCTAGATGGGTCGGCCATGGCTGGGTTGGGGCTAGGAACCATCGGCCGATCGGGTTTTTCAGAAAGGAAAGTGAGGTGCGCAGGCTAGGGTTTTGGTGGAAGAGGGCTCGGTGTAGGCTAAGGGGGCAGCATGGGGTTCGGGCCAGGGTGTGGTTCGAACCGGCAGGACCCTGGGGAGGTCCTGCCGGCGGGGCTCCGGCCACGGTGGCCGGAGCTGGGCTGCAGCAGGCCGTGAAGGCCTGCTGCTCGTGCGGCCGAGACAAGGGGGGGAAGGATGGTTAGGGTTTCGGGTTCTAGGGTTGCAAGGTGGTTCCGGGTCGGGTCAGATGGTCCGGGTCGGGTCTAAAATAATATGGGTTAAGTTAAGTGGGTCCGGGTCCGGGTTATTTTAAATGGGCTCGGGTATTTTTATTTTTAAGTTTTTAAGTTAATTAGGAATTAAATGGACTAATTAAATTCCCAAAATTTAATTAGTACCATTTAATTTATTTGGGTTCCATTAAATTATTTTGGGTTATTTTATTTATTTTTGGGCTTTTAATAATTTTTAATTAAGTTTTTAAGTGGGCCAGCAGCTGAATCAAACCATGAGAAATTTCATGTGTCATGAGTTTATATTTAATTAATTTTTATGCATGAAAAGTTATTTGAATATATATATGATATTAGAAAATAAATTAAATATAAATGAAGGACACACAATTTATTTAAGTACATGCATGCATGAAATCAATTTTTATGCTATGATTTAATTTCTATGGTTGAGCAAATAAAATATTTTAGGTGGAAATTGAAGTAGTGTGGCCATTTATGGGCAGTTCTCTGCCATTTATGTATGGGCAGTTTCTGCCATTTATGTATGGGTGGTTCGCCACCAGCCTCGTACGTTGGTTTCTTAGACTGATCAGTCGCACTATAAGTATGGGTCACACTTACGGATAGGACCATTCGATGTTAAGAAAATAAATGCTCAACAACTCAAGTATGTATGATATTATGTATGTTATGTATTTATGTTAGTTATGTAAGTTATGTTATGAAATTTTAAGCATGCTCATTCATGTATATGTATGTATTAGTATTAAATTGATTTAAATTATTTTAAACCCTTGTTAGTATGCATGTTGGGCCTCTAGGCTCACTACACTGATATGGTGCAGGTGAGTACGTAGAGGAACAGGTTACTCCTACCGGTGGTGAGGACGTATGAGCAGCGCTGCAGTAGCCCCGTGACCGTGACAGCTTCTGAGTCACCATGTTTGAGTGTCATGATACATTTTAATATTTTTATTGGTTGAGGTTTATTGGAATATTTTATTAAATATTTTTGGTGCATGACACATTTTATTATTTTATTTATGCAGTATATTTTTAATTCTAGGGTTGACTCAAATGTTTAATTATTTTAAGGATTGCATTTTTATTTAAGTATTTAATTATTTATTTATTTAGTCGTGTATTTATTTTCATTATTTTATTCTGTGCATATATGTATGGGCATATATGTACATATTTTATTTAGTAGTATTTATAAAAAAAAAAAAAAAAAAATTTCCGCATATTTATTTATTATAGAGTTAGGGTCGTTTCAACAATGTTCCCTTGTTTGGTTTTGGTCAAAGTCCATACGTGGCATGTGAAACATGTCGAGAGAATTACTTTGAGATTGAAAAAAAGAAGATCGAGGAAAGGGTATTTGAAAAAGTGATGAAGGTCTGGTTTAAGATAGAAGAGTTCCACATGTATCATCATGCTCAGTTTCCTCCCATGAAATTTGAGGATGCAAATGAAATAGCTCAGAGGGCGATGTACTATATGATAGAACTTGATACATTTGAACCCAGAGACATTTTTAAGGATAAGAATGTTCTCTATATGATGCTGAGTAAAGAGTATATCACATTGGTTCGTATTGCAACCGATGAGCTAATGGATCCTTCAGTTGCTCCTCTCTACGAGCATGGGTGACAAACTGGAGTTATGAGATTTTCCTCAAGATGAGGGAAATAAAAAGTGTGTGATTGTATTCTTTTAATTTTAAGTATTAATGAAGGAATTTTTTACTAAACTGAATTTGTGTGCATAAACTGTTTTACCTAAATTGTATCGATGCAACTACTAAGTAAACAAAGGTAAACTGAAATAATAGTAAGCACGAAAAACTATGTTATCAGATAATGATTACATGCAATCAAATTTCAGAGATTTTTTGTCATTAACAGTGCCTTATTTTGTAAAGTATGCGTAAGAGACTCTTTATATTCTCAATATTTTAAAGTAATAAATGCAAGAAACTCTTCGATAACTGAGCTGTTAGTTTATATAAAAATGAGAATACGCAAATAGATATTATATCAAGCAAATAATGGATAATTGGAGAATTTCTCATCAAGATTTTGTCGAGTAAAAGCTTGCTCGTCTTCGAGAAAAACTGATACGGATGCAGTTCAGAGGCCCGAATGCCCTTGGTCCTGATGAGGTTCGTCGTCTTGAAAAATATAAGCAGGTGCTTGGGATTAACAACCCTGTGTATGTTCTTGGCCGGAGGGCATACGGCTGCTGCTCCTGAAGAAGGAGTTAAGGGTGGTGACCTTTTCCATGGCTCGAAGGTGGTGGAAGATGGCCCGCTGGAGGAACATCTTCGCCTTTGGAAAATGGCTGTGGAAAATGAAATAGATATTGTAAATGGTGTTTATTAATAAAATATGCTTATTTTGTTGTATATGGGGTTATATATATATATATATGTTATGCGCTTACGAGATAAACTGTAAAAGAATCAACAATATTCCCCCTTAATATATGTTTATATCAAGTTAAATGGTTAAGGAAAGTTATAAATCTTCGTAAACAAGTAAAATGAGATATTTCTGATAATAAGGAAAATCAGTTTAATGATTTTGAGAAGAATTCAGTTTAGGTCATGCTAAACTATTTATTCAATTTGCAATGTATAAGCTAATTCTAATTTAATTCAATAAGTCCTAAAATATTTCGAAATTAAGAAAACTTAAACTCTGGGAGTGGTTTGGTAAAGATGTCAGCAGTTTGTTGCTCCGATGATATATGCTCCAGACATATATTCTTCTTGAGTGCATGATCACGGATAAAATGATGTCTAACTTCGATATGCTTTGTTCTTGAATGAAGAATGGGGTTGTAAGTGATTGCAATTGTGTTGGTGTTGTCACAGAATATTGGTGAATCATGTCAATTCCATAATCCGTCAACTGTTGTTGAATCCAAAGCAATTGAGCACAGCAACTTCTTACAGCTAAGTATTCAGCTTCTGTTGTAGAGGTTGCAATGGATGTTTGTTTCTTACTGCACCATGAGATCAGTCTATCCCCAAGGAATTGACATGATCCACTTGTAATTTTTCTATCCAGTTTACATCCAACATAATCAGCATCTGATTAGCCAACTAGATTGAAGGAGTTATGCTTAGCATACCACAGACCAACATTCTGAGTCCCTTTAAGGTACCTTAGTTTCCTTTTGCCAGCTACGAAGTGGGACTGCTTAGGATTTGATTGAAATCTGGAACATAAGCAGACTGCAAAAACAATGTCAGGTCTACTGGCTGTTAAATAAAGTAATGACCCTATTAGACCTCGATACATTGTTGCATCAACTGATATTCCCCCTCCGTCTTTGTCAAGCTTAATCAATACACCCATGGGAGTTGTTGCAACTGTGCAGTTCTCCATACCAAAATTTTTGATCAGTTCTTTGGTATACTTAGTTTGGCTTATGAATGTCCCATTTTCCATTTGACGAACTTGTAATCCAAGAAAGAAATTCAGTTTACCCATCATGCTCATCTCGAATTTTTCCTGCATTAGCTTCGAAAATCTTGTGCACAGTTTGGGGTTAGTTGACCCATAGATAATATCATCAACATATATTTGAACTAATAACGTGTGATCACCTTTCGTGAATTTGAACAAAGTTTTATCAACTGTGCCTATTGTAAACTTGTGTTCAAGAAGAAATTTAGTTAAGGTGTCATACCAAGCTCTAGGAGCTTGTTTCAGTCCATAAAGAGCTTTGTTTAAGTGATACACATGGTCTGGAAATTGATGATTTGTAAATCCTGGTGGTTGTTCAACAAATACTTCTTCTTAAAGTTTTCCATTCAAGAAAGCACTTTTAACGCCCATTTGATAAACTTTGAAATTTTTGAAGGAGGCATACGCAAGAAATATTCTAATGGCTTCCAGTCTAACTATTGGTGCATAAGTTTCATCATAGTCAATTTCTTCTTCTTGTCTGTATCCTTGAGCTACTAATCTTGCCTTATTTCTAACTACAGTTCCTTATTCATTAAGCTTGTTTCTGAAGACCCATCGAGTGCCAATAACTGATTGATGTGTTGGTCTAGGGACAAGATCCCAGACTGCGTTTCTAGTAAACTGATTTAATTCTTCTTGCATTGCCTCTATCCAACAGCTGTCAGCCAATGAATCCTCAATTTTCTTTGGCTCTACTTGGGATATAAAGGCTGCATGAAGAAGTTCTTTAATCATTTGTCCTCGAGTCCTTAGTGGTGCTATAGGATTACCTATCACCAAGCTGAGTGGATGCTTTTTGGACCATTTAAGTCTAGTATTAGACTGATTTCCACTGATCACTTGTGCCTCCAGATCTTGATTAGTCATGTTGTCTTGATCAAGCTCCGTGCCTTCAAAATGAGTGTGGTGATCTCGAGTCTCATGATGTTGTTCTTCAATATTCTCAACTGTGTGGGTTTGATGAATATCAATTGGTTGATCAATGTTACGATCCTCAACTACTGAGTCCACTAGTTCAGGTTCAGGAGATTGAAGTGTTCTTATAGGTGGTGAACCTTCGTCTTCACTTTCATCCTGACCATCATTGTCTAATTGTATTTCCTGAAATAGATCTGAGAGCTGATGAGTGTTAGTTGCAATATCAGTAGTTAAATCTTCATCAAATATAACATGAATTGATTCTTCAACATTTAGAGTTATTTTGTTGAAGACTCTATATGCTTTGCTAATTGAGGAGTATCCCAGAAATATACCCTCATCTGACTTTGCATCAAATGCAGTCAGATGACTTTTACCATTGTTGTGGATGTAGCATTTACTCCCAAAAATTTTGAAGTATGATACATGAGGTTGTCTGTCATTCCAGATCTCATATGGGGTTTTAAAAAATTTCTTGCATATCAGTGATCTGTTCTGAGTGTAGCAAGCAGTGTTCACAGCTTCTGCCCAAAATCTTTGAGAAACTTTAGAGTCAGCTAACATGGTTCTCACAGCTTCTTTAAGAGTACGATTTCTCCTTTCTCCAACACCATTTTGTTGTGGTGTTCTAGATGCTGAGAATTCATGTTTGATTCCATAATGCTCTAAAAAAGAAGATAAAGTTTGATTGACAAATTCAGTTGCTCTGTCACTTCTGATTCTGTCAATCTTACTTGATTTTTTGTTAAAAAGTCTTTTAAAAATCTTGATAAGTTGAGAAGCAGTTTGCTCTTTTGATTTTAAGAAAATGACCCAGGTAAAACGTGAGTAGTCATCAATGATGACAAGAGTATACCTCATTCCCCCTAAACTTGTTACTGGAATTGGACCAAATAAGTCCATGTGCAATAGTTCCAAGCATCGAAAAGATGAGTTATAACCCTTGTTTTTAAAAGATGACCTAACTTGCTTCCCAAATTGACAAGCTGAGCAAACTTTTCTTTGAAAAAATCAATTTTAGGCAGGCCTGTTACTAGCTCGAGCTTACTCAGACTGGCAATAGTTTTGAAGTTAAGGTGATTCAGTCGCTTGTGCAAAATCCAGTTGCGCTTAGAATTGGAAGCTACGAGGCAAACTGGTTTGCTCGACTGAATGTTCCAGCATACTTTATATGTGTTTTCATATCTGTTTCCTGTCAAAATAATGTTACCAGAGGCATTTTTAACAATGCAGTTTAGCTTTTGAAATTCAACAGAATGCTCATAGTCACACATTTGACTAATGCTGATTAAATTATATTTCAGATTTTCAACCAATAGAACATCTTGAATGATAATGTTGTCGTGGATAATCTTACCCTTAACCACGGTTTTACCCTTTGAGTTGTCACCAAAAGTGATAGTGGGACCATGGTATTTAACGAGTTCAGACAGTAGTTTATCATTTTCAGTCATGTGTCTTGAACAGCCACTGTCTAAGTACCATGATTCATCCTCCTTTTCTTTGGTAACTGCTACCTGCATTCACAAGGTTGAATAAATTTTGGTACCCACATCTATTTGGGTCCACGAGGTATTAATCCTTTAGGAACCCAAACCTGGAATACTTTAACCAGTTTACCAGTTTCTGTGTTCCTATAGGTGCGTACTAAGTTAGATGCTCTAGATGGTGGAGTGTGATGTGCTTGTGAAACCATATGTTGTTTGCCTTTTTCAGTATCCTTGAAGTTTCTATATCGCTTTTGAACTGGACGTTGATTATGATATTGACTTCTATTTCCTCTTATAGAATTAGGTTGATATGCATTAGTCCGTTCAGGACTTTTAGCAGTTTCTACCTTAGTTTCATGAGGATTGAAGCCGATACCAAATTTTTTTCTGTTCATCTGCTCTATTTGCTGCCAAGTCATCAGGATAGGTTTTTCATTTTCATTTTCCCTAACTGCTAGTACAAAGTTTATGTATTTGCCTTTGCACATGTTCAGTTTTGGTAGAGTACTTGATTCACCAGTTTCCACCGTCTTACTATATCCAAGACCAGTTTTGTCATGGAGAGGTCTTTGTGAATCATTCATTTCTGTCAACAGGCTCGAAGATTTATTCCATGATCTTACTAATTCATCCATGTTATGTTTTTCTGTTGTAAGATTCATGATATCAATCTTGAGTTGTTCATTCTCAGTTCGGAGCACAACAATCTCTGTTTCAAGACAGTTTATCTCAACTGATTGTTCCCAGGAGGGTTCAGTTGAGGTATCTTGCAGATCCTTTTGCTTTGCTCTGACTTCATCGAATGCTAAGGACAGTTGATGATACTCATTTTTCATATCATGAAGAGATTTGATCAGTTCCTCTCTGGTAAATTTCTCAGAGCTGAAATCAAATACATGTTCACTAGTGGATGGAAGCTCGCGATCATTTGCCATAAGACACTTGACCTCTTCTTCATCGTCACTGGAACTGGAGGAGCAATTTGATCCCTCTGAATCACTATCTGTTTCTGCCCACTTGGTTTTGCTATCTTTTGCAACCAATGCTTCATGTTTCTGTCTCGAGGTGTGTCTGTCATTCCTTGAACTTTTCCTTTTGTCAAAGTTCTTTGGTTTGGGACAATCAACAATGAAATGTCCTGTTTTCCCACAGTTGAAACAACTTCTTGGTTCTTCAATTGCTTCTTTATTTTGGAAATTTCTTCTGTGGGATCCATCTTGGTTTCTTCTGATGAATTTGCCGAATTTCTTCACCAACAAAGACATGGCATCACTGCTCAGTTGTTCTGCTGATTTTTCTGATTTAGCTGGTGACTCTATTTTTACTGCAGTCAAGGCCTTGGTTAATTGTGAGGTAGACTGATCTTCTTCTCGAGTCTGCAACTCAAATTCATAGGCCTTTAAATCTGCAAACAGATCATACAACTCTAGTTTGTTCAAGTCCTTTGATTCTCTCATGGCCATTGTCTTCACATCCCATTCTTTGGAAAGACCTCGAATTACCTTGAGAATAACTTCCCTGTTGGGATATGTTTTTCCCAATCCATTAAGCTCAATAACAATGATGCTTACTCTCTCATCAAATTCTGTCATTGATTCACCTGGTTTCATTCTGATGTTGTCAAATTTTTGTGTGGCGACAGACAGTTTGTTTACTTTCATCTGTTCATTTTCTTCACAGAGTTGAATCAACTTCTCCCAAATTTCTTTCTCGATTTTGCATGTCTTGATTTTGCTAAAGGTGTTCTTGTCAAGCGTTTTATACAAGATATCTTTAGCCACATTATCAAGATTTGTCTTCTTTTTGTCTTCAGCAGTCCATTCGATTCTTGGTTTCTCAACGTACTGTGGACCACCTCCAGAAAGAGCTATAGCAGTACTGATCTTGGTGATCGCAATAGGTCCATCAGTGATGACAAACCACATGTCATCGTCTAGTGCTGATAGGTGTGCTTGCATACGAATCTTCCAGTCATCAAAGTCTTCTTTTGAGAACATAGGAATTTTGCTGAATGAAGTCATTTTGGTTCAGTGCTTTAAGAGTAAGATAATAACCTCTCTGATACCACTTGTTAGGATCGGTTGAAAGTCTAGAGGGGGGTGAATATACTTTCAAAGAGTTTAGAATAAAATATTGAACTCGATCGGTTTAATGAATGAGTTCAAGGATTATCTTAGTGTCGGATGCAGTTTGGCAAACAAAATATGTGCGGAAGTATGTCAAGCTGCAGATTTAAAACACTGAGTGAATATCAGTTTAGGGTGTGTGGTAAATGGTGAGTAAACTGAAAATGACACAAGTAGTTGTTTATGGATGTTCGGAGATTTCAAATACTCCTACGTCACCCCTTCTTCCACCTCGGAAGGATATCACTAGAAGACTTTGATTTATACAAGTAATTTACACAAACCCAATCCAGTTTAGGACTTATACACTGCCTAAACAAGAACTCCTAGTATAACACTTTAGTTTCAGTCCTAGACTGATTGTATAAACGGAAGAATACAACTCGAAATCCTTAGCACAAAAATTGACCCTTCAATGATCTGTATAATGCTTTGAACGTCTGTGCTTCGAGTTCCTTGATCAAATCTTGAGCGTAATAAGCCTTTTGTATTCTTGCAAGAATGGCAGAGTTTTTGGAACATCCGTTGCTTCTGATGTTGATCAAGATATCTATTTATACCCTTTGGATTGCCAACAGTCATAAGTTCAAATTGTCCTTCAGATAAGATTTGAATTATTCCCGTTGGATTTGTCACTATCATCAACGATTTCTGGAGCCGACATTCCCTTAGTATCGCGGCACTACCTTCTGCAGAGATGTCAGAGTACGGATGATCTTATCCGAAAATAGCACGGTAGAAAACTATTGTGGACAACTGAAGCAATCAGTTTGGCAAGGGTAAACTGATGGATTCAGTTTAGCAAGGTAAACTGATTTGCATCCCTTAGCCAGTTGAGCGCAGTCGTTCATGTGTTTTCAGTTTATCGATCCAGTTTATCAAAGTAAACTGCAGTCCTTAGTCAAGTGGTCGTTGATAGTGATGTTATCTTTTCCGAATATCAGTTTAGCTCTTTTTTGGTTGCTCAAAGAGTTTGGCTTTCTTTTGTAAATACCAAAACTAAATTTTCCAACAAAATGTATTTGATTTTGGTTTCCGAGTCAAATTTTAATATCAAAATTTTGTGGGAAAAAAAAACTCATAATCACTTTTTAGAAATAATTTCCAACACTACCCAATTTGTTTGTATAGTTCCATTTCATAGACAAACTTTAATCGATATTAATTAGTTTGTTTGTAGTTCAATAGTCATCACACGAACTTTGATAATTTATTCATATTTATTTAATATTAATCAAATATTTCATTTCATATCATCAATCAGCAATAACCAAATCTAAAATAACTTGTAGGATCGAGCGCTTGCCGCTTTACCAAAATCTATAGTCGGTGGTAATGGTGCAACTCAAATCTTTTAAACCGCACAGCAGTCCAAACATCATGGTTCGATTGCTATACCAGCAGGGACAACTATTGCACCCCAACAATCTCACTCCCAATAATTGCACACCTAGCAATCAATGGGAATTGAAACTCATGGCCTTGATTCTGATACCAATTGTAGGACCGAGCGCTAACTGGTGGTAATTGTGTAAATCAAATCTTTTAAACCGCACAACAGTCCAAGTGTCATGGTTCGATTGTTATACCAGCAAGGACAATTATTGCACCCCAACATAACCTTTAAATTTTGAATGTAGAGGGTGTTTAGCTAAACTTATTAAAAACAGCTTATAAGCTCCTAGAGCTTAAAAACTATTTTAAGAGCTTATAAACAGTCAGATCTTATTTTAAAAATAAGATGTTAAAGTGTTTGGATGAACTTATTTTTAACAACTTAAAGATGTTGATGTGTTTAGTATTATAATATCTTTTTATTGTCCAAATTACCAATAAAAAGTATAATATTATGAAAGTAATGTAAATAGTTATATATATATAAATTGTTTTATAATTTTATCATAAATTTTAAACATATATTAAAAAATAAAACTATTTTATATTTTAATTTTAAAAAAATTGAAAAATTATGAAAAATGATGGTTAGGGGCATGGTGGGTATTTAATAAAATATATAAAAATAATATAGAAAAGTAAAATATCAAAAAAGATCTTTTCTAAAAAAATAAATGTGACCTTTGGAAAATTATTTACCAAACATATTTGAAGAGCTTATAAGCTCTACAAAATAGAGCTCAGTCAAACACCCTCTTAATTGTTGGACCCAACCCCAACATAACCCTTAAATTTTGAACTTAATTGTTGGACCCAACCACAAAAGATAAGGCCCTCCCCAAAAACAAGTGTATCTTGCTTAAATGCAGCGAGCACACACATTTTTTAGTAAAAGGCGAAAGAATAGTTTGTTTTGTGCTCACTGCGCAGCTGCATGATTTTAGGTTGTTTTAACATCTGCAATTTATGTGGTAGCGTTCTTCTCTTATCGTGCAAGTTTCTTCGTGTGGGAAAATGCAATGGGATAAGGCCATATATTTTCGAAGGCAAATACCATAAAACATTCAAAGGGGAAAATGTACATTGGATGACATGTTAAGAACCCGTCTATCACAGTCAGACAAAGAACCAGCCGACCTTGCTAGTCTATGAGCTGCCTGATTCGCTGATCTATAAACAAAAGATAATGAACAAGAGAGTAGTTCCGACGCTAGGAATCTAAAATCTTCCACTAACATGCCCAAGCTAGAAACATCTATCGCGAAGAGTGAAAAACATTAACCACTAAGAGCGCTTCCAATTCGACGATTACATTGGAAATATTTAGCTCCTTTAACCAACTGAGAGCATCACGAACACCCATTGCTTTAGCCATTATCGATGGGAAATTTCCAGGAAAACATCCGCAAATAGCTTTGATGACAACTTTAGAGGAATCGCAAATTATACACCCATATCCTATACGAGGAGGATCCTTGAAGACATCATCATCTACGTTGCATTTTACAAAGTTGATTGGCGGTTTATTCCAAGCTGATTTGATTTGCTGAAAAGTTGTAGATGATGAGGTATCATTACCTTGATTAGCTAACAACCATTGATTATGAATTTCTACTGCAGAATGAAAGACAAGAGCTGTTGATTTTGTAATCCCGTTCCAGAACACGTCATTCCTAGCATTCCAAATGTTCCACAAAATCATGGCTGCACTTTCAATGTCAGAAGGTGAATGATTTATGGTTAAAGAAGTCCACCAATCTCTGAAAGAAGTTGTTGCACTAACAATGCTTTCAATAGAAGTGAGGCACCAAACATTACGGGCAAAAAGGCATAGGACAAGCACATGGATATCTGTTTTGGGATCATGATTACAAAGAGGACACCATTCTTGAGTATCAATTCTCCTACCCCTCAAAGCCATCCTTGTTGGTAAACACCGAGATAACATTCTCCAAATAAAGTTGCGGACTTTAGGTGGAATCTTGAGTCTCCAAACTAGAAGCCAATTTATCTCATTGATATCAGAATCTGTTCCTTGAAAGAAAGACAATTTATAGCCACTTTTCACAGTATAAAATCCTTTACTATCGATCCCCCAATTCCACCTATCTTCAATAATATGTCTGCTCAAAGGAGTATATTGGATTAGTAACTTATCGCGCTCCTCGAAAATATCATTCAAAATATCCATATCCCAGCCTCCTAGTTGTGACGTCCGCAATGAGAAAACTGTTTTTTGCTGTAGCTCTGAAGGACAGGCAGAAACAATATAAGGGTTGCTTGAGTCAGGTAACCACGGAGTGTCCCAAATAAGAGTCTGATTTCCAGAACCGATACGACGTATAGCTCCACGACGAATGAGATCTTGTGTAGCTAATAAAATCCGCCACACATAGCTTGGATTGGACCCAATCTTAGCTTCCAAGAAATTTGAAGAAGGATAGTAATGAGCTCGAAAGATTTGAGCCATTAAAGAGTTTTGTTCAGTGACAAGCTTCCAGCTTTTTTTCGATAAAGGAGCCAAATTATAATCATGGATCTTGCGAAAACCCAATCTACCTTCTGCCTTATGCTTTGTTAGTTTATCCCAAATTAGCCATTTCATCCTTTCTCTGCTTTGCCCGATTTTTCCCCACCAGAAGGAGTTCATCATGCGTTCTAGCTCAGAACAAAGCATTTGGGAAAGAAGAAACACGCTCATCACATAAGTGGGCCGGCAAAGCTTGAACTACTGCCTTGAGAAGAATCTCCTTACCCGCTTGGGACAACCATTTATTTTTCCACCCATTCATACGCTACCAGGTTTTCTCCTTCAATAATGCAAATATTTCTGACTTGTTACGGCCTACCACCGACGGGAGTCCCAGATAATCCTCATGATCTGTAGTGTATCTCACCCCAAGCGTTTCACACATTAAGTGTTTCTGTTCATTAGGCAGATTTGGACTGAAAGAAATAGAAGATTTAGCATAGTTTATCGTATGCCCCGAAGCCATCTCGTAAATCCTGAGACAGTGTTTGACATTGGCACATTCCTCTGATGTTGCTCGGAAGAATAAGTAACTATCGTCAGCAAAGAAAAGATGCGAAATTTCTGGGGCATTTCAAGCCACTTGAATACCATGAATGCTACCTCGCCTCGTTTCTGCCTGTAAAAGAGATGAAATCCCTTCAATACAGATCAAGAAAAGATAATGAGAGAGTGGATCCCCTTGACGAAGACCACGTTGTGGGATGATCGGTCCAATCTCATGACCATTATGTATCACCGTATAACGCACAGATGAGACACACTTCATGCCACCCACTGACTATGAAAGCCCAAACAAAGAAGCATATGCCTTAAGAAAGGCCATTCAACACAATCGAATGCCTTAGACATATCTAGTTTAAGGGTGCCACATCTCTCTTGCCTTGAGATTTTCACTTTAGATAATGGCCTATTACGAAAGCTATGAGAACATTGTCATTATTATGTTTTCTTGGAATAAAAACACTTTGGGAATGAGAGATGATCGAGTTGAGCACTCCCTTAAGTTGATTAGCAATCACCTTAGCCACAATATTGTAAATAACATTGCATAAGAAAATGGGGCAGAGATCAGATAGATATTCCGGACGGTTTTTCTTTGGAATTAGAACAATAGAAGTGTCATTGATACCGTCTGGCAGATAGCCCTGGTTTAAGAAGTCCAAGCATGCGGCTGTGACATATGGGCTAAGGCCCCGTGATATCCCAAAAATATTGATAAAACCCGGGGTTCATGCCATCTGGACCAGGCGATTTATCCTTATTAGGGATGGCAATGGGTCGGGTCTAAACCCGACCCCGCATCAAACCTGCCTCGGAAGGGCGGGTATAGACCTGCCTAAACGGGTCCACAAGCGGGTTCGGGGCGGGTCCCGGGTTTGGTCAAACCCGCCCCGGACCCGTCCCGCCAAAGTATATATATATATATATATAGATATATATATATATATATATATATATAAATTTAAAATATACATGTATATATATAAATATAAAATACATATATATAATATTAATAATATATAATTATATTTTTATACTAAATAATTAATATATTATCCATAATTTGAGTGTATAATATTATTGGATTAAAATGAATTTATTTTATTATGATAGGTTTAATATTAAAATGTATAATTATAATGTTTTTTGGCTAATGATTATTAATTAATTACAAATTAATATATTTTAACTTATGAGAATATTTTTTTGTCTTAAATATGATTAATATATATTTGAAATTAAATTTAATGATTTTTATTAATTTTTAAACTTTTAAAATTTTAAATTTAATAATTTCAAATTTATTTAATTTTTGGCGGGTCCAACGGGTCTAACCCGGATTGGACCCGCCAGGTTCGCGGGGCAGGCCAAAGGAAGGTGGGACGGGTCTCGGGTTTAGCCAAACCCACCCTAGACCCGCCCCGTTGTCATCCCTACTAATGGTTGCTATGATGATCAAATTATATCCCAAGTTTTGAGTCGGATAGATGATCAACAAAACCACATGCTTACTCGTAGAGGTGTCAAAACTAAATCCAACCTGTCAATCCGACACGACTCAACCCAAAAAATATCAGATTAAGGTTGGGGATTTTTAGGTTTGGGTCGAATCGGGTTGACCCTAAAGTTACCCGGAAAAATTAATCGGGTTCGGGTTGGGTTCGGTTGACCCGAAATGATCCAAAACTTTAAATTATTATTATTTTTATATAAAATTAAGATAGATTTACTACATTTTTATACGTTGTATGTTTGAAAAAAAATTACTATATATTGATATAATAGATTTTCTTCATTTAATGTTTATTTTGTACAATTTTTATTTTTTTAAATTTTTTTTTATTTTTTGTAATAGGTATACTTTAAATTTTCTACAACTAAAAGTTCAAATTTAAATTATATATAAGCATAGATTTTGTTATTATGTGATTAAATTAAATATTATTATTATTATTGTGTGTTTTGAATTTTTATTTAATTATTTTGTTAAAAAATAAAAAAATAAAATCGGGTGGGTTCAGGTTAGCCGGATTCGGGTTCGAGTTGGAAATTTTCGGGTTGATTCGGGTTTGGGTTGAGGAAATTTTTAGAGTTATTTTCATCAGCCCGACGCGAACCCACCCAAATTGACACCCTTACTTACTCACCCTTATGAAGAGCAGGAGGTGTTGGTGGCATTAAGCTCAATGCACAAGGATTAGGGATGGCAACGGGGCAGGTCTGGAGCGGGTTTGGCTAAACCCGAGACCCGCCCCGCCTCCCTTTGAACCTGCCCCGCGAACCTGGCGGGTCCAATCTGGGTTAGATCCGTTGGACCCGCCAGAAATTAAATAAATTTAAAATTATTAAATTTAAAATTTTAAAAGTTTAAAAATTAATAAAAATCATTAAATTTAATTTTAAATATATATATTAATCATATTTAAGACAAAAAAAATATTCTCATAAGTTAAAATATATTAATTTGTAATTAATTAATAATCATTAGCCAAAAAATATTATAATGATACATTTTTATATTAAACCTATCATAATAAAATAAATTTATTTTAAATCAATAATATTATACACTCAAATTATGGATAATATATTAATTATTTAGTATAAAAATATAATTATATATTATTAATATTATATATATGTGTTTTATATTTATATATATACATGTATAATTTAAATTTATATATATATATACTTTGGTGGGACAGGTCCGGGGCGGGTTTGACCAAAATTGGGACCCGCCCCGAACCCGCTTGTGGACCCGTTTAGGCGGGTTTGGGGCGGGTTTTATGCAATTGCCATCCCTAACCATTATAGGAATATAAGTTTTGGAAATAATGCAAAATAAGTTCCTCCATACCTTGTCCCCAGAAACAAGAATTCCCGAGATGATCTTTGAGTTCCATAATCACATTTTTTCTTTTGCGCGAGGAAGAATAATAATGGAAAAGTTTTGAATTATTATCACCAGCTTAAAGCCAAAAGATTTTAGCTCGTTGTTTCCAAAAAATCTCTTCTTGGGCCAAAACGAAGAGAGTTTTCGTTTGATGTCCTCGATACGATCATCATTCAAAACACATCGGAGACTCTTCAAAAAATGAAGTTGATCTCTACAATGATAGATGGCCTTTTTTTAACGAAATTTCACTTTATCTCCCCATTTTTGTAAATGATTACCACAGGCTGCTATTAGATTTTGTATATCTCCCTCATCACGGATCATCCAACTATGTTGCACCACTGCCTTACATTATTTTTCAAGTAGCCAAGCGTTTTCAAAGAGAAAACGTCTTTTCCTGCTAGCAACTTTAGAATCCATGTTCAAGAAAATAATACTGTTATCTGAAGAGATTACCTCCAAGTTACTGACCTCAGCCATTCTAAAGGCGTTCAACCACGCACAAGTGTCCATTGCCCTGTCTAGCCTTTCTTCAACAAACATATATGTGCCCCGACTCCTTTCCCAAGTGAACCAGTGGCCCTTCATCCCCAACTCTATCAATCCACTCTCATTCACTGATTCCCGAAAACCGTTGATAAGGTTGGTTGGATGGACAATTCTGCCTCTTTTTCTGAATGAGACAGGAGATCATTAAAATTTCCTATGCAACACCAAGGTAGAGCAGACCTTTAAGAAAGCATACGCAGCATATTCCAAGATTGAAATCGTCTAATGCATTATCGAAACCCATAAAACCCCGTCAAACGCCAAGCCACCATACCCATACGGTTCATTACACTCGGATTATATATGTCTTTCGAAGCCTCGTTACTCAATTTTACTTTTTTATTGAATGAATCTCTATCTATATCTCTATAATAAATAATAAATAATAAATATCTCATTGATTAATTTTTATCACATTTCTTTAATCTACTGACAATTTTTCTTTTCACATAGCCGGATAGCAAAAAGGTGAAATATGTACAAGAATCGTTTTAACAATTATTTGAATGGTTAATTATAGGGTTTTTTTATAATTAATTTAAAAAAAAACACTTTATGTGGTGAGTTTTGCAGTGATTTTTGCAGTGACCTCCCCTATATTTCACACATTTGGCAGATACGTCTCTTGTAGTTTATGATTTTGACATTAACCTTTCTTCTGTTAAGTTTCCGTTACATTTACCATTAAAAATAAGGGCAAAAGAATAATTTATAATTTATTTAAATAAAATTTAAAATAAAAACATAAACTCTTCCCCTTCCAAAAGCCCAAAATTCACGCCTCTTTCCCACTTTCATTTGTTCCTCTGTTCGGGCTTCAGGAGCAAAAAAACCCTCATCTATCAACCTCCTCATGCATGTCATCAACTGGCTGGATTTACATCTGGCAGTAATGTCATCGTTCAATAGCTGCAAATGTAAGATTATTGCCAATGAAAATTGGTTTGTGTAAGTTTATGAATAAATTCTGGAATTTTGGAAAATCAAAAACAAAAAATATGATAAATACTTCATAAATTTTATGTAGTTATGATTTGTTAGGTTTAAATAATTTAGTTCATATTTATAAATAATTCTTGTGATTCAGAATTTAGATTCATAATAGCTTTTGTGATACAGAATATTAAATTGATTTATTGTTAATCACATTTTTATTTATTTTGAATTTTTATTTTTCCGAGCATAATTTCATGAGATGAAGTTTGATATCCTTTCTTGTAGGATGCGTGTAAACATACTTGTCCATTTTATGAAACAATCTAGATATAAGTGGGTACAATTTTTTTCGACTCATAGATGATTCATGTTCTGTCGCAAAAGGTCAAGGCTATGGGGATGTATGAGAGATTCTTATTTTGGAAGGATTTATTCCAGGTAGTAAGGAAACAATTATGATAAACAATGATAAAGATATACGAACTTGTTTTGATATGTATACTACATTTGGAGAGAGAACAATTAGTATCAAATTGAGTTTGTTGCAAGCAAATAGTATTGTGGGGGTGATTATAATGAAGGGTCTGATGGGAATGATAATTATAGTGAGGAGTGTGACTGGAATGAATAAAGAAAGGAACATTGGGGATGAATTGTCAAATTATGACTCAGGAAATGAATTGAATTATTTAAAAGATAATGACAGTGAAAATGATGATAAACAAAGCCATGGTGGTATGAGTGATGAGATCTTGGTGAATTACTTCAAGGAAACTGATATAGGTCATTTGAAATTAAAACAAGGTCAAACTTTTGATATTGTTGATCATTTCAGAAAAATAGTGAAGGAATCTGCTACACAAGAAGATTTCCTATTGAAAAGAATTAAAAACGAAAAAGCTAGAGTCACTATAAAATGTGGCAGATCTAATGAATGCCCATGGAGAATCCATACATTACCAATTGGGATCGATCATGTTACACATCAGATTAAACATACAATTCAATTCACACATGTCAACCTTTTGTTGGCTCTTGTAAGGAAGCTAGGTCAAATTGGATTGCTGATAAAATGATTGATGATTTTGAAGAAAATTCTTTTTACAATTTGAATTTTGTAACGCCCCGTCTTTATCTTAATTGATGTTATTTGAGATAATCAGTGATTTCAAAATTCGAGATCGGACTTTTTATTAATCAGGGACCTTTTTGCAATTTTCGGAAATTTTAGGAACTAGAACGCAAAAAGTGGATTTGTTATATATTAGACTTGTTGACTAAGTCTTTCTTCCTTACCTTCATCACCTCCAAGTCGCCCCTTCACCATTTTAGGCGATCAAAAAGCTTCCGAGCTTTTGTGATTTCGATTCTAGCTCAATCCGTCCGATATAATTGAATTCTGACTTGATATCTACGATCACAGCAACGAGTGCTCCGTTTGGAAATTGATTTGAAGTCCTGGAAGTTGAGAGCCTTACAGCTTTGATCAGTTGGAAGAGTTGAGCCGATCGACGACTGTGAACAACACGAAGAAAGGTATAAGATGACTTTGGAATGGAATAGGACGATTAACTCGAATCCGGATTGATTCGAGTGTCCTAGAAGAAATCACATATTGCATGTTTATGTGCTTATGTGCTTATTTGAATATATGTCTGAATTGTTATTTGAATGAATTAGATTCATGTGCATTCATATTGAGCCGAATTGATTATTCATTTTGAATTAGACGATCTAAAGATTGTAGTCGAGTGACTTGGTAGGCAATTTACTACTTCGTTGTGTAACTCACTATAATGCTCTGGAGTCTAGATGATTAAAATATGTCTCGTCCACCTCGAGAGGGAAGTCGGTGTGATTGTAGGATGTTTTAACCTCGAGATCCCAAACCGAAGAAAGAAAGAAAGAATAGAAGAATTTCATTCGATTATCTGAGTTTGATAATCCATAAGTTTTAAAGACATGCATATCATTTTAATTCAGTACTTGATTGGATTAATTTATTATATGAAGAATGAGTTCATATATGACTTGATATGTTTATTTTATAGCATGTTAGTCTCTTTTACTGGGAATGGCAATTCTCACCGGATTATCCGGCTGTTTGTCTTTGTTTGTATGTGTACTTGGCAACAGGTGGGGCAGGTACCAGTCAGAGACCACGTGGATAGAGGATCGAGAGATTAGAAGTGAGGCTTGGTTTTTAGAAGTCGAATGTATTCGAACTTTTGATGTTTTGTAATGCATGTGAATCTAGTTATGTTTTGAAGTAATTACTAGACTCAAACCTTGGTTGTATCTTGTTGTATCGAGTAGTCGAGATTATGTTTGAATTTGGATTAATGCATGTTGTTTGATTATTGTTGGATTGAGTTTGTAAGGAAAGGCATTCCATGTTCGGAATTTTTCTGGGCAAAGGGGTGCGCTCGATCCTAGGTTATTGCAGGATCGAGCGCGGCCCCTGTGATTCCGAGGCAGAGAGTTTCACAAAATGGTGCGCTCGATCCTGGCTTTTTGCCGGATCGAGCGCGGCACACCTTTTTTTCTCGGCAGATAGTTTTAAAATTTGGTGCGCTCGATCCTGGACTTTTATAGGATCGAGCGCAGCACTGTTCACCAGAAAAATTAAAAAATTATTTGTTGCCTTATCTTATAGATGGTGGAGGATAATTGTTTATATTATCTTAAGAATAGAAGATTAGAACCGAGGCCTCACAAATTTATTAAGAGTAAAATTAGCAAAGAAGTTTGGGGTAAAACCAAGCATTTGGCAGTTGTATCGGGCAAGAAGAAAGGCTCTTGAAAGACTTTGTGGAGATCATAAGGATAGTTATGCACAATTGCCTACCTATATTCAAATGTTAAGGGACAAAAATCCTGGTATTACCATTGGACTGAAATGTGATGGGTTAGATGTGAAGAATTTGTGCTCCCGGGCTATTTTTCAAAGGTTGTTTGTCAGTTTTCCAGCACAAAAAATTGGATTTGTTGATGGTTGTAGACCTTTCATAGGTATTGATGGTTGTTTTCTGAAGGGGCCCTACGGCGGGCAACTACTAGTTGCAGTTGCACTAGATGCAAACTTTGGCATATTTCTGTTGGCTATTATGTTTGCTGAAGTAGAGTCAGAGGATAGTTGGGGTTACTTTTTTACAATTTTCAATCAACATATTGGAGATGGTAGGCATCTTACCTTTATGTCGGATAAGAAAAAAGGTATTCTCAAGGCTTTAAAGAATATCCACCCCGAAGATTCAAGCAGGTATTGTGCTAGACATAGATATATTAATTTTAGGAAGTTGTATCCTGGTCCTAAGTTAAAGGGCTTATATTGGGACGCAGTGAGAGCAACAAATGAAATTGATTTTAAACATGCAATGGATTTTATCAAGTCAGTTAATGAAGATGCGTGGAAGTGGTTACTACAAGATGAGCCGAAGCACTGGTCTCTTCATGCTTTTGATCATCATGTGAAGGTTGACCACGTCACAAATAATATGACTGAATCATTCAACGCTTGGCTTGAAAAAAGTAGGCAGCTGCCTGTACTTACTCTTTTAGAGTATATAAGAAGAAAGGTAATGAAAAGAATTCATGGGAGGTTTGAGAAAGGAAACGCTTGGGAATCTGAAATCCCCCCTATGATGACAGAAAGTTAAACCAAGCTAGGAAAAATGGCAGGCACATTCAAGGTTTGTCAAATGGGGATGAATATGAAGTCTGATAATGAAAGAACATTTTTGGTCAATTTGGAGAAAAAAACATGTCAGTGTGGGATGTGGCAGATTAGTTGGGCTACCATGTAAACATTCAATGGCTTGTATTCACAACAAACAAGTTGATCCACTTGATTATGTGGATCCTTACTTTACAAAATCTGCTTACCTTAGAACCTATAGTGGTAGAATCAACACAGTTGAAGATTCATCGGCATGGACTAATGTTCAACATCCAACAATTCTCCCCCCAAAGAAAAGGTCAAATAAACCTGAAAGGCCTGCCATGAATAGGAAAAGAGAAGCTGATGAACCTTTGCGAAAGAAAAAGAAGTTTGTGGTGATCCATTGCAAGTTTTGTCATGAGCCTAGACACAACAAAGCTGGTTGTCCTCAAAGATTGGAAAATCAAGGGAAAAAACAAAGAGCAAGAGCTTTAAAGAATACATCTTCACAGGTATTAATGTCTTATTGACTTATAAAAAAATTTATAATTTGTATAATTTTACCAACAAGTAATGTATATTTTTTGTTGTTTCAAGAAAAAGAAGTTGACTCAAATTTGCCAATATTTGAGGAAATGCCTATTTGAATTTATCACAATATTTTCTTTTTTTTTTTTTTTGTCCTGAGGAGTTTTATTTTGTTAAGTTTGGATGCAACTCATGCATGATAACAATTTAATTGTACTTCTGGATTATTTATATTTTTTCTATTATTTAATGAAGCACCACTTCAGGATTTTGTTTTCAATTTTTCTCAAATATTTTCTTGATGAACATTTATTAATTGAAAATCCATTATTTTGATTTTTGAATGGCATGAAGTTGTTAATGGATATTTCTTAACAATCATATATGTCGAGCCTTATATATTAGTTGTCATGATTTGAATTCATTCTTTGTAGAATAACAATATCAATTGAGTAGAGAATGGTGATATATTTTTATTTAATTTATGTAATTAATGTCTAATTTATTGAATATGATTAATATGCAAATAAAATATTTTTTTATACGTTGACGATTTGAAAAGAAAAATTAAAATTCTAGATTTTATTTTTGGTATCAATCATTGTTAAACGATATAAAAACAATTATAAAGTATATTATATATATAGTATATTATAAATGGTATTTAAGTAAAATGTATAAATTTGGATGGAAAACTTAACTTTTTATTCAACAGAAGGGGTGCAAGTGCCAAATATATATATATATAATAACTGAGTTTTTGCCAAATATAGTAAAATCCCGCCAAAAACTTTAAGCTAAAATAGGAAACAAACTTTATTTAATTCTATTTATATGTTTTATGCACCGAAATTTATTTAAATATTACTTAGAAATAGTTGTCATTTTCATATATATCTATATATATAATGCACAAATATAATTGATTCAAATTAACTTACTTTATAATAATTTTATTTGCCAAAAACTTACGCTTAAATTGGTAGATATTAATTAATACTATAAATATAATAATAAATCAATTTTCAATTTAAAATTTGCTTAATCACTTTATAAAAAATAATTAATTATTTGAGTCCATATATATTTCAAAATATCTTACAATACTATAAATAATAATGTACAAATGTATTATATAACAATTTATTTCATTTAGTATTTCGAATTTGCTTCATAAACAATTTTATACGGAACTAAATTCATCTGAAAACATGCTTCCAATGCCAACGAACAAACTTTTCAAACAATTATCATATATATGTGAAATCTTCAATAAATGCTATATATATATTATATAACAACAACAACAACAACAACAACAATAATAATAATAATAATACAACAAAATTTTGCAGACTTCCCAATTATATATAAAATTTTCAATAAATGATAAAATTTTTGTAATTTAGAATTAAAATTTATATGAGTCAAAATTCGTCTGAAAATTTTGAAACAAATTACCAAATCAAATTTTGAAACAAATGACCCCATATATGTGAAATTTTAATAAATTCTAAATTTCTATAATAATACAACGAATTTAGAATATTTCTCAATTACATATAAAATGTTCCATAAATAATACAATTTACCTAATTTAGAATTAAAATTTAGAAATTTTACAGAATTAAGGAGGTTCATTTTTCTTTAAAAAAAAGTTTATGTTAGAATACAGAAGATAATATTATTCGCAGAAAAATTTGATTAGTTTTAAAATATTTACCATATTTATGAGAAATACTTATATCATTTGAGATAATCTTTAAATTGACATACCAATTTTGTGTGATTACATTAAATTCTTTATCTTGGTTGATATAACTCTTATTAATAAAAAGAATATAAAAAGATATTATAAAAATCATATATTATTTTTCTATCAGAATTTTTAAAAATAAATATTTTTCAAAAAATTCAAATTTTTTGTCGATTAATAAATTTGATTAAAAATGATAATTATTTTTTAGAATATGTTAAGTAAATTTATATCAAGGTTCTAATTAAGATACGTAATATAGATTTATGGAAAGTCAATATACCAAATATTCTAGACGACGCTCTTTTAAAAATTCTGAAAATGTAATATTTTATAAAACAAATGTTTTCGAAATAAAAAAATCATAATTTTCCGTCAAATATATTTGAATTCAAGAAATTTAAATATTTGACGAACGCAGAAGTCATCGACGAATCAAAATTTTTTGTCATGTTTAATCTTGAAGTGTCGTGTAATTAAATGATCTTAGCATGCATTTATTATTATATTTTAATTTGTGTTAATTTATCACTTTATTTTTCTATATGTGATTGGGGTAAATATTGTTATTTTAATATCTTATTTTTATGGTGATTATGAATTTGAATTCTTATATATTCCATATATATTTATAATTTTTTAGGCACCACAAGTTAGCATGCACTTTGTGGGGAAGTTTCATGGATAAAATGATGATATTTTTTAATACAATTGGTGATGATCCTGTATTGAAAATAATTGGTGATCAATCACATAAATTTAAAAATATTTATATACACATAAAAAATATACGATGTAGATCATATATTGTAATTTAGCTTTTTTCAACAAGAGAAGTCGCATGTTGTAATTTAGCTTTTAAAAAATATTTCATCAAATAATTTATTAAATTAAAAATATTTATATAACACACATAAAATACATTTTTTTTCTTATTAGTTTTTTTATGGTAAAAGAAAATATTTTTAATTTTGTCTGCATTGAAAATAAAAATAATATAAGAAGAAAACTTAAAAATAAATTTACATTATTTTTTATTATAATAGAAATAATATTTATCTGGTTTTATGAGAATATATACTTTTGAAAGATAACTACACAAAACACTAAAAAAAACAATAATAAAATATAGTCCATAATTTTTTACCATAGATTTTTTTAACAAGATAATTATTTTTTTTAATTTTAATATTCATTATAAAATTTTTCCCTATCAATTATCTAATTTCGCTCTTTAAGAAAACTAAAAACAAATATAATAAAAAACATTTGCAATTAAAAACACATATAAAAGAAAAATATGATAGATTAAACAAAGATAATTTATTAATGAACATATTTTTGATCTTTAAATTTGAAGAAAAGTATAATATTCAATCTTATTAGTTAAAATTTATAATTTTAAACCATTTATAATTTTTTAACTCCGAACAAATTGTAATTTTTTTTTATTTTTTGCAAAAAGGTTATTGTTAAAAAACTTTTATATTTGGTTTTTGTGTATATACACTTAACAATTTTTATAATCTTACCAAATTAAATAAATTTAACTATATGAAAATTTTACCCACTATATTAAATTAAAATAATAAAAAATTTTAAATATGATTTGTATATTGTTATTTTGGTCTATTAAAAAATAAATTTAAATAGTTTCCTTTTATACATTGTTAAAAATGGGTTAATTAAAGTATGAAACAATATTTTTTAGAATTATAAGATTTTGTGGGACATTACGTTTTAAAATCCTAAAGAGTTGTAGTATATAATAATACTAGAGAGAAATAGAAAATCCGAAATTATATTGAAGATACCATAATTTGGTCGCCAAAATGATCTATATATACTTAAGGGCAACAAACCGTATCGTACCAAAAATATGTCATATCGAAAAATATTGAATAAAAATTTTTTATACCGATACCGCACCAAAAATTTTGATATATACCGAAATCGGTGTACCGAAAATTTTGATACATATAATTATCATAACGATTATACCAAAATTTTACGATATACAGAGATTTAGATACGTATTGATCGGTATATATATTCAACTTTATACAAAAAAAACTTTATATTTTTTAAAAGTTATAAATATATGATATTATTAAATTTTAAATATATTCATTATATTTTATCAATATTTTTAAAGATATTCAAACGATTATACTTATTACCTATATATTTAATCATTAAATATATAAAATAACACACCGTGCATCGCACGGGTGAAAAACTAGTTATAAAGTATAAGGAAGGTTTGTCCCAAATTCATCAAGTACGTACGGGGGGAAGTGGGTGCAAAAATCCCCTTTTGCAAGAGTATCACAAAACTCGACCAAAAACAGCGGAGCAGAGTCCACTACAACCCGCTTGCAGCCTTTTTATTTTTATTTTTTTATTTATTTTTTACTTTCTTTTTTGTTTTTTCTTTTGTTATTTTTAAATTAAATATAACCATTTTTTAAAAAAATATAATTTATATTAAAAATATAGTTGATTTATCAGGTATTAGTTGATTTAAAAAATAATTAATATTTTTCATGGGTTGCACCGTCTATCAGATATATGAGACAGTATCATAGGAGTTTTTGTGATTTTAAAAAAAATTATAGTTAACAAAAAAACCATTTTTTAAAAAAATCTTTATTTTAAAAATATTAGTTGATTTATCAGATATTATTTGATTTAAAAAAATTAATATTTTTCATGAGTTGTATCGAATAGGAGATTCGTCTATCAAATATATGAGAAAGTATATGGAGTTATTGTCATTTTGAAAATGATCTTTAACCGGATAACCATTTGTTTTTTTAAAAATTACTTTATTTTTTTAAAAAAATTAATTGATTTATCAGATATTAATTGATTTTAAAAAATTTAAAGATAAATCAACTAATATTTTTAGAAAATAGTTATTCGGTTAACAACTATTTTCGAAATCACAAAAAATCAAATGATAATGTCCCACATATCTGATAGATGGATTTTTTATACTATCCAGCAATAAAAATTATTTAAATTTAAAAATAACAAAGAAAAAAATCTGTAGCGTCTGCTACAGCCTTCAGTGTTCGCTTTTTGTGATGGAGTTTTGCAGTACTTCTGCAAAACTCCACCACTTAAAGTATTTAAATTTTTTTATTTTTTAAATCAATTATTAAAAAAACCCTTTACTTAAATAACAAAAATATAGTTGATTTTATAAATATGCATTCTTTGCAATCTCTCGTTTTAGCACAGTCATCTTCACTGACTATTTAAGTACAAATTGTATAATTAGTACTAGATATGACTAAATTAAATTTTTTTCAATAGAATAGGTGGTTTTATAAGCATAATATTTGGATTTTAGTTGTACGGAGAATGGCAACGGGGACAAATTAAGGGGGAAAAAAGCATTTCCAAATTCTTCATGTTAAATTTTTATTTTGCCCAAGGGCTCCTACTTTTTTGTGGTAGCATTAACTTAACTGGCATTTATTCAAGTGATTCACAAAAGGCAAAAATTTCTCATTTGCCTTTCATATCTTGATGAGGCAAAACCAAAGCTCATGTTCTGGCCCAGATGGGAGCGACGACTGAGGTGAGATCTTTAGGGTCCGTTTGAAGTGGGTGATAAGATAAATAATATAGAGATAAGTAATATATTATAATAAAAAAAAATAAGAAATGATAGTTAATATAAGATTTGATTTGATTGATAGATTATAGTTTGTTTGATTTGATTGTATTTTATATAAAAATAGTAAATTACTATTTTATCCTTTTAATAATTAATAAAATATAAATAATATTATTTATAAAGGGTAATATAGTAATTTAAATTAAATGATTTGATTGATGTAAGATAAATAATTAATGATTTGATTGATGTGAGATAAATAATTAAAATATAGATAAATAATATGTCAAAAAAAAACGTGAGACTAGATAAAATAATTTATACCTAGATTACTAATATGTCACATCAAACGGACCCTTAATGTATATCCCATATTTCATTCACTCTTTTCTCGAGCACAGTTTCGGCCTGAATGGGAAAAGAAAATGTATTGCTTTATGGGCGATGGAGAGATCAAACAAACCATTCTTGAATTATTAGATAGAACGTATTATTGTTTTACCAAAGCAAAACTTCAGTGTGTGAAAAATAGGATAAGTGTATAGAAGATTCGATGGAAGCTGTTCTGACAAATGGAGTTGGTACATAAGACTTCTGTTGGAAATATAAAATAGGCAACGTTGCTTGAAATATTTTGTAGATATGTAATTATACACAAACCGATTCTTACAAAATTCAGGCACGTAAAACTTCTGTTTGGAAAAATGAAATAGGCATTTCTTGAAATATTTTGTAGATATATGTAATTATATACGAACCAATTCATACAAAATTCAGGCATTGTTAAACCTGAACTTAAAGATACAGACAGAGCTTAACCAAATAAATCTGAATTAGAATTAGCAACAGCCGCGCAAACACAGACCTCTACCACAAATTATGACATAGGCTCGACCACTTGGGCCGACCTTAGGTAAACACCCCTCTCCCAAGTGCAATGAAGGTCGCCAACCTAGGTCGTGGACCTTCTTGATCGTCCATCGACCCCATCCAGGTAAATAAGGAGAAAGGTGCACAACCATAAGTTTATATACATGTCCATTTCTCCCCAGATATATGTCTTAGTGATGTGGGATCTTCGACTGGTTAATTCTTCTTATTTTTGTTTAGGAAAATAATTCCGAAACATGGGTCCTTCTTCCATTCATATCCATCCGTTTTGGTGAAAATTCTAACCTGCAGAAGATATTCCCACCGCAGATTTGATGATCATGATTGGGCCACACATAATTTTCATGTGGTACCCCTATGTAGGGTCGAAGTACCTCCATTTTGAATTCTTTAGTTTTTTACGAACCAGAACCGAACGAAAAAAGTATCGGGCGCGGGTTCAAATGTCATAAAAAAAACAATACATGTTTAAATAGTAAAAAAAATTGTTTCTCTCTTTGTTATTATAATTAATTTATGTTGCTCTTTGTTGGTATTTCAACCAAAGTTTTCATCAATTAATTGCATGAAAGATGAATGGGTAACTGATAGTTTAATTACTTGTAGTATTAAAAGAGATATATTTCATTATTTATTAACTTGTTGAATGTAGTTATTATTAATTATTTCAAAACAAAATTCAAATTGTACGGATATTGTAAGTTTTTTTTTAGTACAAGTACATCTGATATTAAATTTTATCAAATTGTAACACTAAAGAATGAAATTTCCCGCACACAACCGACGAAACTTGAGCATGGACTCGAGACGTGCTTCTCAGGCTCTCTGCCCTCCCTCTAAAAACATTTCTGGATCCTTCCCTGTGTGGACGGTTTCACGGGTCAATTTTGTTACACTGATATCCTAGTTTGACCACCTATGAAGAATATTATTTTTTATGTCAAAAGTATTATTACTTATTATTGTAAATATGAGTAAGATTGACACGTCTCATAAATAACGATTCTTGAGACCATCTCAAAAAAAATCTACTCAATAATTTAATTCCAATGATTTTACAATTAAAAAAACATCATTGATATTCCCACTTTATCGTATCGGTAAATTCGCATTTAGTACCTAAACCCAAACACATATACATATTCAGTCGCCAGTCAGAAAAATGTTTGTTTAAACTCCCTGGGCCTACATTTTTTTCTCGGATGAAAATCGGTACAAAACATTGAAAATAAGGTACGAATACATGATATTTCAATACAAAATATTTAAAATATGGTATAAATGTATGATTTTTAAGTACTCAAATATATTGATAAATATTGATATTAATGACAAATTGTATGTTTTTGATGAAAATGGGTACAAAATATCATAAATAGAGCACTAATATATGATATTTGAGTATGAAATATGTTAGATTTGGTACAAATATATGATTTTTGAATACTAAAAAATATTAATATTAATGAAATATTTTCCTATTAATAAAAATGTTCATATTTTATACTCAAAATCTTATTTTTTATACCATATTTTCAATGTTTTGTACTGGAATATCATGTATTCGTGCCTTATTTTCAATGTTTTGTACCGATTTTCATCCAAAAAAAAAATGTGGGTCCAGGGAGCTTAAACAAACATTTTTTTGACAGAGGACTGAACATGCATATGTATTTGGGTTTAGGTACTGGAATCTCATGTATTCGTACCTTATTTTCAATGTTTTGTACCGATTTTCATTCGAGAAAAAAATGTGGGTCCAGGGAGTTTAAACAAACATTTTTCTGACAGGGGATTGAACATATATATGTATTTGGGTTTAGGTACTGAATGCGAATTTACCCTCATCGTATTACCTGACAAATTTATACTTGCACATTTTTTTAAACATATTATCTTTGTGCATATTATGTACATAGATCTTTGATATTTTTCCCTAGCTTAGTTTATTTGTTTCCTAGTTTATCTTTGTTATTTATGTTTATTCTTGTTGTACAAGAATTAGCTTTGTATATATTCCAGGCTTCGACCATATCAATAAAGGAACAAATCTTTCCACAAAACTCTTTATAGTATTAAAGCCAATCCAAGAGCAGGAGCTCTAGTATCAACCGACGACCAATCTTTCAATCGTTCTTCCACGATTGAAATCTTCGACCTTTCAACACGAAAACCGACTATTGACATCTAGTCATGGGTGACGATAAAACCACCAAACCCCTCGACCCCACATCTCCCTACTACCTCCATCCTTCCGATGGACCACAAATCACAATCTCTTCTATTGTGTTACGTGGTGAGAACTACAATGAATGAGTTTGTTCAATACGAAATAATTTTCGTGCAAAGAATAAACTAGGCTTCCTTGATGGAACCATACCCAAGCCACATGATGGAACTCCAGAAGCGTCTCTCTGGGTAACAGTTCATTCCACTCTCATGGGATGGATTCATAATACTCTTGATCCAGTCCTACGCTCATCTGTTCCCCAACCCGACGATGTGAAAGATATGTGGGATGATATTCGACAGCGTTTCTCGATCGAAAACGGTCCACGAATCCACGAGTTAAAGTCACTTTTGGGTGCTTGCAAGCAGCGTGGCCACTCGGTGGTGCATTATTACAACGAACTGCGGAAAATATGGGATGAACTTGCGGGATATTCTACAGCTCCGACGTGTACTTGTGCCGCTGCTACTGTTTTTGCTCAAGAGAAGGAGAATGAAAAGGTCCATGCTTTTCTTGTTGGTTTGGATTCCAATCTTTATGGCACTGCTGTTTCACATATCTTGATGATGGATCCTTTGCCGAGCTTAAACACGGTATTTGCTAAAATCGTGACTGAAGAACGACATCAATCTATTGATCGCGACCATGCCACCAATTATGATACCGTTGGTTTCGCGGTGCACAGGACTGCTCGAGGGAGGACTGGACGGCCTCGAAGCAATGGCGTCTTCTCTCATTGCGACAAACCTGGACATGAACAAGACAATTGTTTTCAACTGGTTGGGTTCCCGGATTGGTGGTATTCCGAGAACCGCACCAATGGCGGGCAAGGTAGAGGCGGTGGCAGGACTGGACGTGGGGGAGGAAAGAGTGTCGGTAAAGAGTGCCGGTAAAGGCGGCCATATCAATAAAGGAATAAATCTTTCCACAAAACTCTTTAAAACATACTAAACTTCTGTGCAGTACTTTTTGCAAATCTCTATTGTCTATCAAGGAGAGGAGGGGTGTAAACTTTTTTTAACCTCTTGGTGTGGCACTTTACCTTTTTCCCCTTTTTTTCATTTTACTATTTTGTTTTTTGATGGATGCTTCCAGAAATTGCCACACAATTCTATCAATCAATTTTGATAATCTCAATTACATATAGAACTTTTAAAAAATTAAATACAGAACAAGCACGCAATATGTGCATCGAAATCATAGTCAACTACTAAAATTATCACGTTTGAGAAGTTAACTTATCGTTATTCCTTCATGAATTCTGAATAACAAAATTTTGCTCGTTTTTTAACGACAATGGAATCCGTGGTTGATGTTCTTTAGTGCGTATTGAGTAAAATACCGAGCTAACGTAGTAAATTGAATTCCACAGTAACCAAATAAATCACATAAAACAAATCCTCAAAATTTAATCTAAAGAAAATAAAGTTTCGAACTCATAATAATACGGTCAAACAACCCCCACACTCTCCCACAAATATTTCCTTTTTTCCCTTTACAAAACAATATCTCATTATCAACCAACCAATATCTAAGTTAACAACATATGTTCGAAAAGTTTAAGCACACCCCTGCGTTTTACATCATTTTAGTGTCGAGATTAGCTGGGCTATGTTTGCAACACATATTTAAGCTACCTGCCGTCTCACTTCATCGCCTAGCCCAACTATTCATAACAGTTTAAGTCCAATCAAAAGAGGTATTCACCGGAAAATTTAAACTGTATTGTTGGGCCAACCCAAAAGTGAAGGCCCTCCAAAAATAAGCGTATGCTGCTTAAATGCAGCGAACACACGGTATTCTTTAGTAAAAGGCGAAAGAATAGTTCGCTTTGTGTTCACTGCGCAGCTGCGTGGTTAAATATGGCGATGAAATCTTTATTTTATAGGATAGGCTCTTACTTTGACGTGTAATTTAGTCGATGTGGGAACATGTCATGGATGGTGCCATGTGCGGAGTTTGACAACCTCCTTCACCAAATTACGATTGGTTTTCAGTTGCCAAAAAACAATTTCATTTGATAATTTAACTTTTCTAAATTTTATTTATATTTGTATCGGGGTAATTATTATTATTATTATTATTATTATTATTATTACAAAAGAAATATATCAAAGTTGGATTTTGGTTGCATCCTTCGGATTATTCTATGCTACATCTGGAGTACTTTTCCTCCCATGATGTGGTCAAATATCAACCATTGGATCATCAAAACATATATCAATTTCTATAAAAATATATGGGTCTCACATTATCTAATGATATTGAAATAGGGGGAGAAACACTCCTGGTATAGCATAGACTAACACACATCCTTCCATGGGTCGACCGAATTTTGTAATAATAAATTGTGTCATGACCCGCCCGTATTTTTAGCAATACCAAATTTTGAGTAATTTCTTCTTTTTTAATGACAAATAATAAGATTAAAAAATATCGTTTTCTTATAAAGTTCCACTGGTTTAGTGACAAGCATATGCGAGATAAAGAATGATAACCAAAGTTTATTTTTTGTAGCACAAAGCCAATCGATATTAAAAATCGAAATCATCTCGAAAAAAGAATAAAATGGAAATCATTAATTATAATTGGACTTTCCCAAAACCAATATACTAATTGTAATTGTGTAGTTATTATTGTTGTTGTAATCGTCTTTCAAGTTTCAACATTACTTTATAAAATAATGCTATGTGTATATAGGTACCGTTTGATCATTGATGTGACATATTATTAATTTAAGTATAACTTATATTATCTAATTTTACGTTTTTTTGTCATATTATTTATCCATCCATTAATTATTTAACTTATATGAATCAAATCATTAATTCATTGAATTTAAATTATTATATTACCTTTTATAAATAATATTATTCATATTTTATTAATTATTAAAGGAACAAAATGGTAATTTTTTATTTTTATTTAAAATTTAATCAATCAAATCAAACAAACTATAATCTATCAATCAAATCAAATACTATATTAAATATCATTTTTTATTTATTTTTTATTATATTACTTATCTTTATATTATTTATTTTATTACTCACTCCAAACGGTACCATAGTACTTATTTATTTTTTATTTATTTTTTATTGCATTTGTTATTATTATTTTTATTTTATTAATTACTTATAGAATTAATTTTACCGAGTTCAACAAAATTCATTATTTTTAAAAAATTTAAAAAATAATTATGAAAATATAAATAATTTTTTACTAGTTCAAAAAAATAATTGTTTATTTTTTAATAGTAAATATATTTTATAATTTTTAAAATTAAAATTTCAAATTTAAATCATATATAAACGAGATTTTATTATTATATATTTAAATTAAAATATATTTATTATTATTATGTGTAATAATTAATATTTTCCCAAAATAAAAAATCAAATTATGTAGGTTTGGGTTGATCGAGTTAGTCGAGTTTGGGTCGGTTGCTATTGATTTATTCGAATTTTGTTTGAGAAATTTTTTTAAAAAAATTGTACTTATTTATAAAACTGAGAAATATTTACTATATTTTTATATATTGTATGTTTGAAAAAAAATTATTATATATTTTATCATAGATTTTCAACATGTAATAATTATTTTGTAAAACATTGATTTTAAAAAAAAATTATTTTGTGTAGTAAGTATATTTTAAATTTCATACAATTAAACTTTTAAATTTAAATTATATAGAACTATATAAGTGAGATTTTGTTATTATGTATTTAAATCAAAATATATTGATTATCATTATGTGTATTCAATTATTTTGTTAAAAAAAGATCAAATATTTCGAGTCCAAGCCGAACCCCAAAACCTCAACCTTAATCCGATAATTTTTTGATCAACTCGGGTCGGTTCAATTTTGACACTTCTAAAACTGCACAATAAATAATATTAATATTTTCGTTAAGAGTTTTTTTTAGCAAAACAAACAATTGAAAATAAAGATATTTTTTTTAAAAAATTTGATATACTTTTTAATTTTTTCATACTCATACGGTCATACCCCATCATTAAAGATCAAATTCATTTTAAAAAATATAATAGATTTTTGGTTCAAAAAATAAGTTCCCTCATTTCCTAAAATTTACATACATAAAAATTAACCCGAACTTTATTAAGAGCGTAAAAAGTAATGGAATGTGCAAATTCTTATTTATCAATATTTTGTTAAATCTTGGTATGAAAACACAAATTATATTAAAATTTGGGAAATTAAGATTGTTCTATTAATTTATTTCACAAAATATCTAAAATTTCTAGAGCACAAAAATATTATTTTGGACTATATTTAATTTACATAGCTAGATACAAACTAAACATTAAAATGAAAATTAGGAATTTTTTTAAAAAAATTGACAAATATTTACACACAAATATATTAACTATAAATTTGATACTTAATATTTGATTTTAAAATAACTTGCAAGTATCTATGGCTCCGTTTGGATAAGTCCTGTAAAAATATTTTAGTGTCTTATAAGTGAAAAATTTTAAAGAATGTATTTGGATAAGATTTTTACAAAATATTTTTGAAATATTTTTAACAAAAATATTCTCCAAGTATATGTTTTAAAAAACATTTAACATATTTTTTAGAGTACGATTAAAATCTGGAATTAGAGTACAACGAAATAAAGAAATTGTCAGCACAACCGACAGGATTTGAGTATAGACTCGAGACTTGCTTATCTCGAGCAAACAAATTACAAATAAACTACTAAATCTACCTTAATAAAGTAAGAAAAACCTACCCGCAAACAACGGGAATCAAACCTCGGATTATATGGCTCAGAGCCTCAACTTTAGCCAATAAGCTAAGGCCTCATCGGCAACATTTAACATATGTTTTAGAAATGAAGACAATAATGAATTAAAGTGTATTAATTTTTAACTGTAATAGCTTTTATTTACATAATAGTTGTCAAAATACATACTTGTTATTAAAAAAATTTAAAATCTTTTATAAAAAATTTGTGAAAAACACTTTCTATAACGTTTTATAAGTATGGAGCCAATATTTATTATATATATATTTATTAAATAAAAATGATATTTTATTAATAACAATGAAAAATAAAAAATGTGTCCTTTTTTAAAAAATAAAAATATGTGGGAAACATATTAAAAATAAAGTGGTAAATAGTTTTTTTAAAAAAAACAATTTTAATAATGTTGATAATAATATAATTAATAATAACGATAATATCTTTCTTACTTTATTATTAAAGTAGAGATCTTCTAATTAACAAACTTCCAATTAATTGGTGAAGTTTGATTTGAAATTACCATTATTTCCTAACTTAATTTTCAATAAAACCAAAATTATTGGGCAAAATAGTCATTTTATACGGTTTCCTCTTTTCTAGCTATTAGATGCTCACTTTTGTACCCTTTGATATTCCTTTATATCTTACTACCTAAAGATCTTTTAATTAACTAAATTTTAATTTATTGATGAAGCTTCAGATGAAATATTAAATCCTAATTTAATTACCAACAAAACAAAAATTATTAGACAAATTAGTTATTTTATATGGTCTTTTTTTTAGCAATTAGATTTTATATTATTTATCAAAATGACATCTCGCTATCTTTGTTTGTATTTTTAAAATTTTAGATAGATTATATAGTTATCACTCTTAAAATTTTGAATAACTAATTCAGCATGCATGGGATAAAATTATGATTATGTCCTAATTTAATTACCAACAAAACAAAAATTATTAGACAAATTAGTCATTTTATATGGTCTCTTTTTTTAGCCATTAGATTTTATCTTATTTACCATAATGACATCTCACTATCTTTGTTTGTATTTTTTTTAAAATTTTAGATTAGATAGTTATTACTCTTAAACTTTTGAATATCTAATTCATTACGCGACTTTCAAAAATAACATGAAAATCAATTTACATAAAAAAATTATGTATATTGATAAGTACAATTTATGCACTTAATTTATATATGATTTGAATTGTCTTTTGTGATGTATCGAGTGGATATTATGTGTATTTGTTGTTGTTTTTGTGAGATGCAAGGATTGGAAGAAAAATAACAAGAAAAAGCGGAAAGATGAAATACGGAGCAGCAAAATTCAAAAAATTACTGGGGCTATTCGAGCCATCCAAATCCGATCTTCACCATTCAAATTAAATTTTAGAATGTTTTAAATCTACTGTCAAAAATTCAGCTCGATCCGACAGCTAGTGTAGTAGCCCGATTCCATTTTACAAGATTAAGTGATTTTAAACATGTTAGAAAATGACATATAATTTTAAAAGTGTCAAAACATATTTAAGGAGTCCTTATTTGGTGAAAATAAGTTGAAAATCAGATCCGGAACGTCCGAAAATGATAGGGTAGGTCCCGGGGGTCCAAAAAAGAGTTCGGAAGGACCAAAACAGTTCAGAGCATACGGACCAGTTCGGGCCGTCCGAACTCCATAGGGCCCAGGTGTCTAAACGGCTCGGACAAGTGGCAGTTCGGACCGTCCGAACTTCGCCTATAAATAGGCCCTCCGAAATTCAGAATTTCACACCAAAATCAAGTTTTCTCTCTCAGTTCTTAGGCTTTTCTAGGGGTTTTGGGGTGTTTCCAGCCTTCCTAGGCTTGGTCCGAAGGTTGGCCAGGTGCTCCGGGGTTGCGGCGGAGCGGTGCCCAAATTCTGGGGCAATCGTCATCAGCGGGCTAACGACGGATGCAGGTATAGCTCTGGCTCCTTATAGTAAATAGGGAGTATGCTATAGCGTAGTTAAGACTTTTAGAATAAGATTATAATGCATGAATATTTTGCATTGTAGTGCGGACTATAGGCTTGGACATAGTGCTGGTATAGTTTGCCTCGTAGAACTAAGGTACGTAAGTACAGACTGAGATAGCCAGCTGAATATACATGTTTTTGTGTTGCATAATTATGTGTTGCATTATTATCTGTCATGATATGCATGATTTACTGTTCATGATTTGTATGCGGCATTTGCATACCATGTTGAACCTGTTATCCTTTTGAGATAGCCAGTTGTTCTAGGGTCACTCAGCCCTAGGGTTGTTGTTATTATACGATCGGGTACCGTGTGACACCCACTGAACCAACGAGACAGCGTGTGCGGTTTACCCAGGACGGTGATAGTCCAAGATCGGGTTCAGTATGTGTGGCACCCACTGGATCTTCGGAGCAGCGTGCACATATTGGAGGCGTCTATGTATTGAGCATGATTTTACAGAATTGATCCCAGTTTACCCAGAGCATTCATAATTCATGTTGCATGTATCATATAGACCTGTATATTCAACACTTTACATATTGGGCGTTAGCGCTCATGTCCCTGCTTTTATCTCGGACACCCCATTCAACGGGGCAGGTTTGCAGGTGGATCAGGAGCGAGAGATGTAGTTGGTCGGTGACCAGGGCTTGGTAGCAGGAGTCTTCAGAAGAGTTTTAGATTAAGATTTTAACTGGTATTTATTCGATTTGGTTGTATTTAAGATTTAATTATCTTGGGTTGTATATCTTTAAGATTTTTCGCTGTCATTTCTTTTATTATGTTTAATTAAGTTAAATGCATGCTTAAGCTTCTGATTAGTAAGTGATCACGGCGTGAGTCACTACATTTATGGTATCAGAGCATGCATAGTAATCTTGGGATCTAGATTGTTGGAATTGGGTTTAACCTTTAATCATCGTGTAGATGGCGGGTCATGGTGACAAGAGTAACCACGACAGCGTAGGTGGACGCTGAAATGATCAGGACGATCAAGAGCATCGTCGGGTCGTCATCACCATCGCCATGATCATCATAGGCGTTTTAGTATGCATAGATATTTGCATAACAAGGGGTTAGAGTTGTGCTGGTTATCAGTTCTAGGATTTCTCCTGAAACGATTCAGAAAGTCAGTGGTTTGACATGGTGTCTGAGATGACTCAGTGTTTGGGTCATTGGTTATTGATGATGGATTTTCATCATAGATTCAGTGATGAATTATTCCAGGTGCTAAGGACTGTGCTGGGTTGTTCAAGACGTGATAGGAAGCGCGACCTACGCCAGTGATTTCTGGGAAGTTTATTCCAGATAGGCTATTGGGGAAGGCTACCTGAGTCTTGATATTTTGCACAGTTATAGCAAGGGGTATAATTATCAAAAGGAATGTTTTTATGAATTTGATGTTGGTACTGGATTAGTGCCAAGAGATTTGAACGATGTCGTCTGACTTTATCAGAGATACATATATTAGTTTCCTTTGTCATAATAGTCTTGGAAAGGATTCCTTGACAAGTGAATATTCTGGACGAGTAGTTCTCGCACGTGATACTGGGGGAGAACCAGGAGGTTTTACCAGTATTTTTTGATTCTATCAGAGGTATAATTAGTGATCACGATCTTGATTACGAGATGAACAGGAAATTCTAAGTGATGAGTTTACTTAGGTAAGTTTCCTTGTAAGAATTGGAAGATAATTGATCTGGTTAGTAATTGACATATGTCATGAGCCTGGTAAGTTACAGCATGGATACGACAATATAAGAATTCATTTGGATAGTGGAAAGATGAGCACTTAGGTGTTCATGTATGTTTTGAAATGGTCAGTTAAACTGGTACAAGTTTGGTGCCCAGTGACTATTTGCAACTATTTGTCTGAGGTAAATACAGATGTTATAACCCGTGATGGGGAGCTAAATATTCTTTTGCATAAAGAACGAATTGGAATTGTTCACTTTTTAGTAGACTGATAAGATGAGTATAGTACTCAGATATTTAGTTCTCATGAATGATTTGCAGTAATTATGGGACTTCAGTGTCAGAAATTGATCTAGCAAGCATTTGAATTTTAATGGATACTAACAGGATAGCATCAAGTGTTTAGACATGGAAAAAGGATAGCAGCTGAGATCTAAGGTTATCTGGTCCAGCGGGATTGTTGTCACCAATTTTTCGGAATATCTATTGGATGCTTTAGATCATTGATATGTTAGATTCGATGAGATCGATTCAAGAGATTTGCTAGGTTGTATTGGTTTTAGGACTTTCCAAAGAAGGATGAAACAGTTTTGTTCAACTAGTAACGCAAGTCAAAATTCAGCAAAGGAGTTATTATTCATGGCAGGATAATCGGTATTCTCATTTCAGGTGTTATCTCAAGTTATGAGATAGATATCAATATATATTGGCACTGAGGAGGCCATTTGGGAACTTGAGAGTCGTATGCGTACAGATTATCCAGAGCTATTTTGAATTGTTGTATTTTCAGATTGTAACTTATAAAATGAAGCAGTTTGAATAAAAGATGTTTATTCAGTATTTTACTGCATTCAGTACTTAAGATGTATTTCGAGGACGAACTATCTTAAGTGGGGGAGAATGTAGTAGCCCGGTTCCATTTTACAAGATTAAGTGATTTTAAACATGTTAAAAAATGACATATAATTTTAAAAGTGTCAAAACATGTTTATGGAGTCCTTATTTGGTGAAAATAAGTTGAAAATCAGATCCGAAACGTCCGAAAATGGTAGGGTAGGTCTCAGGGGTCCAAAAATGAGTTCGGAAGGACCAAAATAGTTCGGAGCATACAGACTAGTTCGGGCCCTCCGAACCACTTTGGGCCGTCCGAACTCCATAGGGCCCAGGTTTCTAAATGGCTCGGACAAGTGGCAGTTCGGACCGTCCGAACCCAGTTTGGATCGTCCGAACTTCGCCTATAAATAAGCGATCCGAAATTCAGAATTTCACACCAAAATCAAGTTTTCTCTCTCGGTTCTTAGGCTTTTCTAGGGGTTTTGGGGTGTTTCCAGCCTTCCTAGGCTTGGTCCGGAGGTTGGCTAGGTGCTCCGGGGTTGCAGCGGAGCGATACCCAAGTTCTGGGGCAGTCATCATCAGCGGGCTGACGACGGACGCAGGTATAGCTCTGGCTCCTTATAGTAAATAGGGAGTATGCTATAGCGTAGTTAAGGCTTTTAGAATAAGATTATAATGCATGAATATTTTGCATTGTAGTGCGGACTATAGGCTTGGACATAGTGCTGGTATAGCTTGCCTAGTAGAACTAAGGTACGTAAGTACAGACTGAGATAGCCAGCTGAATATACATGTTTATGTGTTGCATTATTATATGTCATGATATGCATGATTTACTGTTCATGATTTGTATGCGGCATTTGCATACCATGTTGAACCTGTTATCTTTTTGAGATAGCCAGTTGTTTTAGGGTCGCTCAGCCCTAGGGTTGTTGTTATTATACGATCGGGTACCGTGTGACATCCACTGGATCGACGAGGCAGCGTGTGCGGTTTACCCAGGACGGTGATAGTCCAAGATCGGGTTCAGTATGTGTGGCACCCAATGGATCTTCGGAGCAGCGTGTACATATTGGAGGCGCCTGTGTACTGAGCATGATTTTACAGAATTGATCCCAGTTTACCCAGAGCATTCATAGTTCATGTTGCATGTATCATATAGACCTGTATATTCAACACTTTACGTACTGGGCGTTAGCGCTCACGTCCCTGCTTTTATCTCGGACACCCCATTCGACGGGGCAGGTTTGCAGGTGGATCAGGAGCGAGAGATGTAGTTGGTTGGTGACCAGGGCTTGGTAGCAAGAGTCTTCAGAAGAGTTTTAGATTAAGATTTTAACTGGTATTTATTCGATTTGGTTGTATTTAAGATTTAATTATCTTGGGGTTGCATATCTTTAAGATTTTTCGCTGTCATTTCTCTTATTATGTTTAATTAAGTTAAATGCATGTTTAAGCTTCTGATTAGTAGGTGTTTACAGCGTGAGTCACTATAGCTAGAACTCAAGATATGATTTTTCAAGAATGCTGCGCGAGATGGAACTGCACTAGTGCGCCCGCACTGTCTAAAAACGCTAAAAAAATAAAGTGCGAAGCTACAGCGCGCCCGCGCTATCTCGAAGTTAGATTTTTTTACTTTTTTCGGAAATAAAACTTGCAGAATTTTGTGGGCTTTTATTTGTTGGGTTTAGAGCACATATATAAAGAATTTGAAGGCACACAATTTGAAGGAGGAGCCGCACAAGAGAAAGCACACGAAAAGGCACAACTTTGAAAGAATCGAGGGGAGAAGAAGCGGCACCCAAACAACACAACCACACACAACTACACATTCAAGTAGGCTTGGGACACAGATTTGAGACGTAGGAGCGAACGCCAAGGGATAATCGAATTACACGACAGAGAAAATTCATCTGGGAACGAACTGTGATTTTTATTATCTGTCTTGATTTATTGTGAAACTTTTTAATATGTCTATGTGTTTAATTATTTTATTATAAAATTATTGGTTGTTTCTAGAGATTGACGGGTCTTGATTTTATTTTCATGTTTTGAATATTATTTTGCATAATATTATTTGTTCTTAACAATTTATTTGGGTATTCTTGATTTGATTGCCTTTCAATTTACTGGTCATAGATTGAATGTTAAATTTATTTAAAATTTGGCACTCTGGAGAGGAGATTTTGAATAGGATCATAAGAAAACACAACCTATGATTTTTTGTAGAGTTTGGGAGGCCTACAATTTCTTTTGAGGTAACTGAAAGAGAACCATAGAACTTGATTAAATTATTTTGTTGTTTTATTTCTGATAGGTATATCGAAATTGACATTAGAATAATAAAATTTACTCGGCTCTCGGGAGAGGCAGTAAATAACACTTGTTACGCCTTAAACGCATATAAATCTCGAATTATGAGATTAATATTTTTAATGCATTAACAAGTCTTATTTCTCTATGTTTTGATGATTAACAAAACTAGGTTAAAATGTTACTAATATTTACATTGAGCTTATTACAGAGTTAAAATTTTCAAGATGAATTAAGACTAAATTCATACTCAAGATCAGAAACAAAATTTGAAGAAGTTTACTGCTACGGGATCGGAACCTCCGATTGGAGATCGGAACCTCCGATCATGATCAGAAGCATCTTCGGAAGCTAAGGGTGGATCGGAAGCTCCGATCATGGTTCGGAAGGTCCGATCATTTTCTAAGGGATTTTTATATTGTTCGGAAGCAGATCGGAGGCAACGAAGTGAAGCAGATCGGAAGCACCGAACGTGATCGGACGTTCCGATCCTGAACGGCCGCCTGATAATCTTGTCCGGAAGACTTTTGCCCGACACCATATTTATTGCGCCGATCGGAAGCTCCGAAGTGGATCGGATGTTCCGATCCAGTACACCCGCATGTCTCAGAATTCAAAATTCGGAAGCTCCGATGCAGGGATCGGAAGTTCCGATCGATGCCAAAATTTCAGCTATAAAAGGAGGCATTCCGAGGCCATTCAATCCATCCCAACATCTTCAAGTCTCTCAATCCTCTCAAGCATTATTCAAGCCATTTGTTGAGCAATTTGTAGCCCCTTTTGAGTGTTCAAAATATATTCACATATCGAGTTGTATTCGGGGTTGTAATATCGAGGGTTGTTAGTTTGTGAGTTGGTTGCTCGGTTTTGTAAACACTTGTGTGTGAAGCCAAGTGTATTTTACGAGTGTTGAGGCTATCCTTCGAGCCCTTAAGGCCAAGAGTGTTGAGTTGTATCGGCGCGGTGATCGTGTCAAAGTGTAAGGCTATCCTTGGAGCCATCAAGGCCAAGACGTTCGAAGTGCTAGTGGATCCTTGGTTAATCGACTTAACCAAGAAGGGGAGACGTAGACGATTTATCGTCGAACTTTCATAAACATCTCTTATCCCTTTTACTGCTTTATTTACATTACGCATTTATTTACTGCACTTATTATTTGACTGCTTAAGTCTTCCGCTTGCGTACTTGCATAATCGCTTTAAATTGCTAAAGTTGCCAATAGAACCTAAATTCCCCCCCCCCCCATTAGGTTCTAACAAGTGGTATCAGAGCCATTTGAAAATACTTTTCAAATCCTTTTTATGGCAAACCTAGCGAGTGATTATGCTCAAGGGCAATCTACTAATCGTCCTCCTCTTTTTAATGGCATAAACTACGGGTATTGGAAAAATCGTATGTCCCTATATATCCAATCCGTAGACTATGACCTATGGAAAGTGACGGTGAAAGGTCCCTATACACCTATGAAAATAGTTGATGGGGTTGAAATTCCTAAGGGAATGGATGACTTTTCAAAAGAGGACATGAAATTAATTTCGCAAAATGCTAAAGCTATGAATATCTTGCATTGTTCTTTAGATATTAACGAGTACAACCGGATATCGATGTGCTCATCCGCTAAAGAGATATGGGACAAGCTAGAGATATGTCACGAAGGCACCAACCAAGTGAAAGAGACAAAGATCGACTTACTCCAACTCAAATACGAAACATTTGAGATGGAATCCAATGAAGATGTTGACACCATGTTCCGAAGGCTTACTCAAATCATCAATGAGTCAGCACAATTGGGAGAACAATATCCTACCAAGCAAGTTTGGAGGAGAGCTCTTCGTGCCCTACCAAAAGAATGGGATGCAAAGAGAACCGCCATCATCGAATCCAACAAAGGGGACACTGCCGCCTATGATCTTGATCAACTACATGGGACCCTAAAAACCCATGAGTTAGAAGTGTCCACGAGAAAAGAATCAAAGAAAGAAGATGTCAAGCACAAAGGGATAGCTTTGACTACACAAGTCGAAGAAGATGACGATGATGACATGGCTCTCCTCGCAAGAAAACTCAAGAAATTCATGCGAGGAAACAAATTCAAGAAAGACAAGAAACCTGAAAGAGAAGTGACCTGCTACAACTGTCACAACAAGGTCACTACGCCAATGAATGCCCACTCAAGAAGAAAGTGGACAAAGGAAAGAAGAAAGCCCTACTAGCTACCTAGAGTGATAGCGACGACGACGACGAGGAAGCAAACCTCTGCTTCATGGCTAAGAGTGATGACATCGTCTCTGACGATGATGACGAGGTACCTACTTACGATGAACTCTTACATGCTTATAAAGATATGTTTGATATGGCTAAGGTTCTTAGAAAAGAGAATAGAAATCTTAAAAAGAAATTAGAAACTAAGGAGCATGATAATCTTAGACTTAAGGATGACCTGGATCACTTAGAAAAATCATTCGATAAATTCAATGTGAGTAGCAATAAATTGAACAACCTACTTAGCATGCAGAAATGTAGCTTTGATAAGGGAGGAATAGGCTATGGTAAGAAGTCTATAGACTTTGCTAGTCTAATAGCTAAGGCTAAGATGAGATCACCCCCTACTTGTTCTTATTGTTGCAAATCTGGTCATGTTAGACATAAATGCAGATCATTGAAATATCAATATGTTCAAAAGAGTTATATGAAATGGAGGCCTAAGAGTACTTAACAACTCATTAGTCGGCATTATGAGATCACAATATAAAGGGATTTCAATATAGACCGGCTTAAAAATGCCTTGACTTGCGGCTGGTCTCCCTGTTGAACGTTGCTCTGTCCAAGGAAATAGGTTTTTAAAGTGGCCATATGCCCTACCTACTACTGGGAGCACTCTTAGAAAGTGGCGATGATGTTGCTATGAGAGACTGAACTCTTAGAAGTCTATTTTGTATCTCTCTTTTCTAACATTGTGGACCCAAAAGAACTAAAGGGTACCAAAACAATTTTTTTCAGGGAACTAGGAAAACTGTTCTCCCTAGCATATGGTATCTAGACAGTGGATGTTCTAGACATATGACGGGGAACAAGGATCTACTCCAATCAGTCAAACCAAAGGAGAAGGGAACAGTCACCTTTGGAGACAACAGCAAAGGAGTCATTGAAGGCATCGGCTCAATAGGTATATCTAATTCTTGCCTAATTGATGATGTACTCCTAGTGAAAGGACTAAAGCATAATCTACTAAGCATAAGTCAATTGTGCGATAGAGGTTATGAAGTCAAATTCACTCCCCAACACTGCACTGTATCATTTATTAGTGACAAATCCATAAATTTCAAAGGTTATAGAAGTGAAATGTTTACAAGGTTTCTTTAAACAATTTATCTTTATCAAATATTAAAATCCTTGTATCCTTGAATGTTGATGACAACATTCTTTGGCATAGACGACTAGGTCATGTTGGTCCTAGTACCATAGAAAAACTTTTTAAACTTGATTTAGTTGTTGGTATGCCAAAACTCAATTTAAAATTAGATTCTATTTGTGATGCATGTCAACTTGGCAAACATACAAGGGAATCTTTTAAAAGCAAAAAATTTATATCAACTTCTATGCCCCTTGAACTTCTTCACCTAGATCTATGTGGTCCCTCGAGGAACGCTAGCCTAGGAGGGAAGCTTTATGCATTTGTCATTGTGGATGATTTCTCACGATTCACGTGGACATTGTTTTTAGCCCACAAAAATGATGCCTTTGATTATTTTAAAACTTTTGTGAAACGTGTTGAGAATGAGAAAAATCTTTCAATAAAGCAGATCCGTAGTGACCATGGAACTGAATTTCAAAATGAGAGTTTTTCAAACTTTTGTGAAGAGAAAGGCATCGGTCATAATTTTTCTTGTCCTAGGACTCCTCAACAAAACGGGGTCGTTAAGAGGAAAAATAGGACACTTGTGGAAATTGCGAGAACCATGATATGTGAGCATTCTCTACCAAAATATTTTTGGGCTGAAGCAATGAACACTGCCTGTTACATTATCAATCGCGTATCAATAAGGCCAATTCTCAAGAAAACTCCATACGAATTATGGAGAGGGAGAAAGCCTAACATTTCTTACTTTCGAGCTTTCGGTTCCAAATGCTACATACATAACAATGGTAAGGACAACCTTGGCAAATTTGATGCCAAATCCGACAAAGGTATCTTTCTCGGATATTCTACCTCAAGTAAGGCCTTTAGAGTTTTTAATAAACTCACTTTACTTGTTGAAGAATCTATGCATGTTATTTTTGATGAATCTATGTCTACTATTGTTCGCACTAACATTGATGATGTAGAATTACTCGAAGAAGAGTTGGCTTCCTCAAGCCTAAATGATATAGATGTTTCCGTTGAGGAAACACCACTTCCGAAGGATTGGACGCTTCACAAAGATCACCCAATGGATCTTATCATCGGAAGTCCTTCGAAGGGAGTAGCCACTCGTTCTTCTCTTAATAATGTTTGTAATCATCTTGCATTTGTTTCGCATGTTGAACCTAAATGCATAGATGATGCTTTGTTAGATGATGCATGGATAATTGCGATGCAAGATGAGTTGAGTGAGTTTAAACGCAATGATGTTTGGATTCTTGTTCCTAGGCCGCATGATAGATCTATCATTGGCACTAAATGGGTGTTTAGGAATAAACTTGATGAGCATGGCACTATCACTAGAAATAAAGCTAGGCTTGTTGCTAAATGATATAGTCAAGAAGAAGGCATAGATTATGATGAAACTTATGCGCCTGTTGCTAGACTAGAATCCATTCGCATGCTACTTGCCTTTGCTTGCTCTAGAAATTTTAAGTTATTTCAAATGGATGTCAAAAGTGCTTTTCTTAATGGTGAATTGAAAGAAGAGGTTTATATTGAGCAACCTGATGGCTTTGTTGATCTTTCTTTGCCTGATCATGTGTTTAGACTAAACAAAGCATTGTATGGTTTGAAACAAGCTCCTCGAGCTTGGTATGATAAACTGTCTACTTTCTTGCTTTCAAATGGTTTTTTAAGAGGAAAGATCGACATTACCTTATTTACCAAGAATGTCAAAAATGATCTTTTGATTGTGCAAATTTATGTTGATGACATAATTTTTGGTTCTACTAATGAAACTCTTTGTCAAGAATTCTCTAAGTTGATGCAGGAACACTTCGAGATGAGTATGATGGGGAAACTTAACTATTTCCTCGGATTACAAATCAAACAGTGTAAAGATGGGTTCTTTGTGAACCAAAGCAAATACATTAAGGAGATTCTAAAGAAGTTTGGGATGGAGAACACCAAATCATCATCCACACCGATGAGCACAGCAATCAGACTCGACAAGGATGAAAATGGTAAAACTGTAGATCAATCTTCCTTTCGTAGTATGATTGGCTCCTTATTATATGCTACTGCTAGTAGACCGGACATTATGTTTAGTGTTTGCTTGTGTGCACGATTTCAATCATGTCCAAAGGAATCACATTTGTTCGCCTTAAAACGCATTTTCAAATACTCCAAATCTCGGCTTGTGGTATTCGAAAAATTCTTTTTTTGATTTAAAAGCTTACTGTGATGCCGACTTTGGTGGATATAAGGTGGACCGTAAAAGCACTAGTGGAACTTGTTTCTTTTTAGGAAACTGTTTAGTTTCTTGGTTTTCAAAGAAACAAAATTGTGTTGCGTTGTCAACGACCGAAGCTGAATATATGGCTGCTGGTAGTTGTTGTGCGCAAATTCTTTGGATGAAGTATCAATTGCTCGACTATGGCGTCTCTTTTTCAAAAATCCCTATTTTCTGTGACAACACTAGCGCCATATGTCTTACAAAGAATTCGATTCAACATTCGCGCACCAAACATATTGACATTCGTCATCATTTTATTCGTGACCACATCGAACGAAATGAAGTTGAACTTCAATATGTTGACACAACTAATCAAATTGCTGATATTTTTACAAAACCACTAGATGAAAATACTTTTATTCGTTTGCGTGGTGAACTTTGGATGATTGAGTTGTAATCACTTGTAGGCATAAATTAAATTTAATGTCATATTAAGGGGGAGCTTAATATTAAATTCGAGCAAATTAATTTTGGATAATACAAATCAATTGTATTTATTCAAAATTAAGAAGCTCACATTTTTATGTGAATTATTTGCTTAAATGTTAAATAAAATAAATTTTAAAGAGTCGAAATCATGCATTCTTCCTAAGGCAGATCGGAACCACCGCTCCAGATCGGAACCACCGATCCGGATCGGAACCTCCGATCTGTATCCCGCCACTTTTCATCTTGCGCGGTAATTTTTCCCTCCAAGATGCGGATCGGAACCACCGATCACGATCGGAACGTCCGATCCCCATTTGATCCGACTTTTCAAATTACTTTTCACCGCCTTATCTTTAATTACCGCCTCAGGATCGGAACGTCCGAAGCCTGTTCGGAGCTTCCGATCGACACGTGGCCTTACCTCAATGGACCGCACGATTGGAACGACCGATCCAGATCGGAGCTTCCAATCGTTCCATCCCCTATAAATATCAGATCGCTCATTCCGATTTCTTGCACCTAAATTTCTTCTCTTATCTCTATTTCATCCGATTCCAACCTATAAAAATGCCTGTCAAACGCCGTCGCGATCAGGCGAGTTCTAGTCGCCCTATTATTGTCCGTGATCCTACCCAACCAGCTGTTTCTAGGCCCATTCCTGATGATTATTTACATCGTCAGATTCATCCGGGTCGTATCTTAGATACTACCTACTTGGCCCAATCCCATCTCCTACTGTTAAACTTAATCAATGCTCAACATTGGGAATCCTTTTTTTAGCCATCTGTCCCCGACCGAATCTTTCCTCCACTGATTCACGAGTTCTATGCAAACCTTGAACTCGAATTAGGGCATGGTGATATCACCATTGCCACCATCGTTCAAGGTAGGCATATCATTTTTTCTTCTGCTGATCTGTCCTCCTGGTTTGATCTTCCCAGGAATGGACCCGGTGAATACTTTTCCCAAACTTGGCCACAAAATGATCCAAACTTTGATCGTGATCTCTTTCTTTCTACTATTCTCGGTCGTCAAGCCACTGTTGCTGACGATCGAATCCATCTCAAGAGTCTTTGTCCTGATTTCCAAATCATTCAAAAACTCATCACCACATCCATAGTTCCCCGCAGTGGAGACCTCTCCACTTGCAAATATCTGGATTTGTATATTCTTTTTCATATCATCTCCTCTCGACCTTTTAACCTTCCGCGCCTTGTTATGCAGACTATGCATCACACGGCAACGACAGCTAAAAAGGTTTCCTTTCCTTTTGCCCGGTTTATTAACCGGATTTTGAGTCGTTTTGATATTGATTTTGAGGGGATCCCTTCTCTTGAAATCTAGTCGAGTCATATCATCAACCATCAGTCTATTATCAGGATGGATTTATCTTGGAATCCTGTGTATTCTCGATGGGTTGATGATCCTAGTCGAGCTTTTTCTAGATTTTCTCCTATTTCTGATTTTCATCGAGACTTTTCCTCTCTTCCTCACTCTATCCAAACCAAAGGCTTTCCGACTGGTCCGCCCAACACTGATATTCCATCCTCTTCCAGTTTTGAGGCCTTTGCGTCTACCATTGGTGATCTTCCTTTCCAGGCTCCTGAGGTTCCTCCTATACCAATAAACCAATTTCCTAGCGACCGACTCTTCGAGACTCTTCATCGCATTGAGACGAGTATGCACACTCATTTTACCGAGTTAACTGCTAGAGTTGCCTCTCTGGAGACTCGATTTGATGACTTCGCCGCTCGCTACCCTCCTCCGCAGCATGATGATGACTCTTAGATTTTTATTTTATTTTTATTTGTATTTTTTTCTTTCTTGCGTTGTATTAAAAATTTATTATTGTAAATGAAATTGTTGAGTACTTTTTTAATTCTATGTTTCATTACTTTTTGTTTATCACAAAGGGGGAGAATTAATGGTTAAAATATTAATTGGGATAAAATTTGTTTATCTGATAAAATTTGTTTATCCATTAAAATCTGTTGCTTATAAAAATTGTTTATGATTATCGTATATTTTATCTCCTGTTTTTAACCAAGTTTTGTGATCATCAAAAAGGGGGAGATTGTTACGCCTTAAACGCATATAAATCTCGAATTATGAGATTAATGTTTTTAATGCATTAACAAGTCTTATTTCTCTATGTTTTGATGATTAACAAAACTAGGTTAAAATGTTACTAATATTTACATTGAGCTTATTACAGAGTTAAAATTTTCAAGATGAATTAAGACTAAATTCATACTCAAGATCAGAAACAAAATTCGAAGAAGTTTACTGTTACGGGATCGGAACCTCCGATTGGAGATCGGAACCTCCGATCATGATCAGAAGCATCTTCGGAAGCTAAGGGTGGATCGGAAGCTCCGATCATGGTTCGGAAGGTCCGATCATTTTTTAAGGGATTTTTATATTGTTTGGAAGCAGATCGGAGGCAACGAAGTGAAGCAGATCGGAAGCACCGAACGTGATCGGACGTTCCGATCCTGAACGGCCGCCTGATAATCTTGTCCGGAGGACTTTTGCCCGATACCATATTTATTGCGCCGATCGGAAGCTCCGAAGTGGATCGGACGTTTCGATCCAGTACACCCGCGTGTCTCAGAATTCAAAATTCGGAAGCTCCGATGCAGGGATCGGAAGTTCCGATCGATGCCAAAATTTCAGCTATAAAAGGAGGCATTCCGAGGCCATTCAATCCATCTCAACATCTTCAAGTCTCTCAATCCTCTCAAGCATTATTCAAGCCATTTGTTGAGCAATTTGTAGCCCCTTTTGAGTGTTCAAAATATATTCACATATCGAGTTGTATTCGGGGTTGTAATATCGAGGGTTGTTAGTTTGTGAGTTGGTTGCTCGATTTTGTAAACACTTGTGTGTGAAGCCAAGTGTATTTTACGAGTGTTGAGGCTATCCTTTGAGCCCTTAAGGCCAAGAGTGTTGAGTTGTATCGGCGCGGTGATCGTGTCAAAGTGTAAGGCTATCCTTGGAGCCATCAAGGCCAAGACGTTCGAAGTGCTAGTGGATCCTTGGTTAATCGACTTAACCAAGAAGGGGAGACGTAGACGATTTATCGTCGAACTTCCATAAACATCTCTTATCCCTTTTACTGCTTTATTTACATTACGCATTTATTTACCGCACTTATTATTTGATTGCTTAAGTCTTCCGCTTGCGTACTTGCATAATCGTTTTAAATTGCTAAAGTTGCCAATAGAACCTAAATCCCCCCCCCCCCCATTAGGTTCTAACAACACTTAAAGGTTCTTGGCCTATAAATTGGAATAGATGATATTATCAATTGATATGATTTACATGAATGAAAACTGAGTGAAATCTTGTATCTAGAACCCGTCTCAGATCGTGTACCCAAAGTCATCCTTGAAATTCTGGTTTGTTTAATTTATTTTATTTTATTAAATTTAGAACTTTGATATTCTAAACAAAGTTGAGATTATTTTAATTACAGAAATTGGTATGAATATAAATTTTCAATTCTCGTGGGAACGATACTCTACTCATCAAATATTAAAATTTGACACTGTGCACTTGCGGGCACAAAAATACGCAACAAGTTTTTGGCGCCATTGCCGGGGATTGATTCAATTTGTTGTGCACTAATACTGTTATCAAGTGATCTTGATTTTGATTTAGAATTATTATTTTTTATTGTCTATTTATTATTATCATTATTTTTTGGATTAATTTATCTTGTTTTGTCTATGTCTGCAGTTTATTCACAGATCTTAAAGTTTTGAATGTGCAGATGCAGTCGAGCTGAGGACTATAAACTAAGCGCTTCTTGGAAGGCAACCAAGAGTTTTTAATATTATTTATTTATTTTGTTTATTTGATTTTTATGTATTTACTTCTTAAATTTTTTGTCCCTTGTCAATTATTTTTATAAGATGTGTGGAGATGAAGTTTGGTGTTGTTACCCCTACTATACCCCAATGCGCTGCAAATGCCGATGAAAAAGATGACGACTACTGATGGTCGTTGTCACAAGTACGACTACTGGGGGGGGGGGGGTGTTTAAAAATTTTGAAAATTTTGAAAATTTTTGATGAGTTAGTTTGAGTTAGAATGCATGATGAGTAATTGTGTTGGCCTATGATGAAAATAAATTTGTGTAAAAAATGTCAATGTTAGTTATATTTAACCTTGAGTTCTCACACATATGCACTATGCCTTGATTGTTTAGACCCGAGTGATTAGAGAAGCTTTGTGATTTTGTGCGTGAATTGGATAATTTGAATCTTAACTTTGGTGATTTATACTCAAAATTGAGGTAGACTAATACGAGCTTAGATATGATTTAGGCAATTTTAAAGAGTAGCTAAAAAGTTACAAAACCAACATAGAATTTTTTTGTTAAAACAACTCCATCCGGGCCTGGAACGAGATTGAAATCCTAATCACCAATCCATGACTAAGTTTGCGGATAAAATGGAGTTGATGATCCATCCGGGCTATGGACGAGGGGATTGAAATCCGAATCCTATATTTAGTTATAGCTAAGTTTGCGGGTAATTATTGAGGCTAAATAAAAAAATCGGGTGCAAAATCCGATGATTGTATGAAAAAATGTGATATAACTTGAAAATTCCCTTTGATCTTAAAGAGTAGAAGTTTAACTTGGTGGAGAGTGTTTTAAAACTAAAGAGCGAAATTGATGAATCTATGAAACATACTTGTTGCATTAGTGTATCGAAAGCGAGAAAGATAAACAAGATTGAAAAATCACACGCACACGAGAACTCTTGAAAAAATTAGCGGACATATGTATTGAATCTTGAAATGTAAAAATTCGGAGGCCGATTATATTACATATTATTGTTTTGCTCGGAACTAGCAAAAGTCTAAGTTTTGGGGAATTTGATAAGTGCAATTTATGAACTTAATTTATATATGATTTGACTTGGATTTTATTATGTATCGAGTGGATATTATATGTATTTGTTGTTGTTTTTGTGAGATGCAAGGATTGGAAGAAAAGTAGCAAGAAGAAGCGGAAAGATGAAATACGGAGCAGCAAACTTCAGAAAATTACTGGGGCTTTTCGAGACATCCAAATCCGATCTTCACTGTTCAAATTAAATTTTAGAATGTTTTAAAGCTACTATCAAAATTTCAGCTCGATCCGACAATTATAACTAAAGATATGATTTTTTCAAGAATTATGCGCGAGCTGGAACTGCACTAGCGCGCCCGCGCTGTCTGAAAACGCTAAAAAATAAAGTGCGAAGCTACAGTGCGCCCGCGAGTTCCTAGGCGCCCCCGCGCTGTCTCGAAGTCAAATTTTTTAATTTTTTCGGGAATAAAACTTGCAGACTTTTGTGGGCTTTTATTTGTTGGGTTTAGAGCACATATATAAAGGATTTGAAGGCACACAGTTTGAAAGAGGAGCCGCACAAGAGAAGCCACACGACAAGGCACAACTTTGAAAGAATCGAGAGGAGAAGAAGCGGCACCTAAACAACACAATCACACACAACTACACATTCAAGTAGGCTTGGGACACAGATTTGAGACGTGCGAGCGAACGACAAGGGATAATCGAATCACACGACAGAGGAAATTCATCTGGGGACAGACTGTGATTTTTATTATCTGTCTTGATTTATTATGAAATTTTTGAATATGTCTATGTGTTTAATTATTTTATTATAAAATTATTTGTTGTTTCTAGAGATTGACGGATCTTGATTTGATTTTTATGTTTTGAATATTATTTTGCATAATATTATTTGTTCTTAACAATTTATTTGTGTAGTCTTGATTTGATTGCCTTTCAATTTAATGGTCATAGATTGAATGTTAAATTTATTTGAAACCTGACACTCGGGAGAGGAGATTTTGAATAGGATCATAGGAAAACACAACCTAGGATTTTTGTAGAGTTCGGGAGGCCTACATTTTCTTTTTTTGGTAACTGAAAGAGAACCATAGAACTTGGTTAAATTATTTTGTTGTTTGATTTCTGATAGGGATATCGAAATTGACATTAGAATAATAAAATTTACTCGGCACTTGGGAGATGCAGTAAATAACACTTAAGGGTTTTTGGTCTATAAATTGGAATAGATGATATTATCAATTGATATGATTTACATAAATGAAAACTGAGTGAAATCTTGTATCTAGAACCCGTCTCAGATCGTGTACCCAAAGCCGTCCTTGAAATTCTGGTTTGTTTAATTTATTTTATTTTATTGAATTTAGAACTTTGATTTTCTAAACAAAGTTGAGATTATTTTAATTACAGAAATTGGTGTGAATATAAATTTTCAATCCTCGTGGGAACGATAATCTACTCATCAAATATTAAATTTGACACCGTGTACTTGCGGGCACAAAAATACGTAACATATATGCACGCATCGCGTGCTAGAGACGCTTATTTTTAATTATGTCTTAAACGATAATAGTAATAGTAAAAAGTGGATAAATAAAAAAAACTTAAACTAAATTATAGAAGACAATATTTTTAAATATCTTGATTTGTAGCAAAATTCTTCACATTTGTGTGTTTAAGTTTTAGAAAACGAGAGAACTAAAAATCTATTTTATTTTTAAAAATATATTTGATATTTAATAATTGGATATGAGTTTGAAAATTAGAGAAAAAAGAAAGAGTAAACAATAATGCCACGGCTGCAAACTAAGTTGCATGGAGCATAAGATAATGGTAGTTCAAACTTTTTCCAATAATGGTGTCATTATTGTTTTAATAATTTGGAGCCCTACAAACAAAATAACAACGGTGCTATTGTGAGGGGTTTTTTAAATAAATATTATAAATTAAAAAAAAATTTAACAACTATAATAAATATAAAAAATTTAAAAAAATATAATAACGTGGGATTTGAAACCCCACCTTATGGAGTAGTCGGGGTCTGAGACCCCGACTCCTTATTGTGCTTTGACCATTAGGGGAGGAGGCACATATCCCCTTAGGGGGGCCCTGGCTCCCCCCAAAAAAAAAAATGTTAGTATATATATATATATATATATTGATTTTATTTGGTATTTTTTTTTAATAATCTTTAAAGTGTCGTGCTCCATTTTCTTTAATATATAATACATTGACTTTTTAAATAAAATAAGGTAATTTATTTTAAGTGACGATCATCCTCTTTTTTTATGGGATATTTGATTCATTTTTTTTTTTAGACTCTTCCGAGTGGCCGACCAACACAGTGACACACAACACTCAATTAAGATTTAAGGTCATTTTGCCTTAAACAAAAAAAAAATTAAGGGCATTTCGTAAATGATTTCAGGTTTTTTTGTGTATTTTTTTCTTCATAACGTGTTTTTTAAGTCATTTTTTTCAAAAAATTAGGTTTTGGTTTCTTGAGAGCATATATTTCTTAATTCTTCTCTTTATTTTTTTTCTTGTTTTAAATCTTTGTTTCATTTAATCATGGGACAACACATTTGATATCAATGTTAGAAATACTAAAATTTATTGTAAAAAATGAAATTAGCATTGTTAATTTTTGCGTCTTTGATTATTTTTGTTTGACTATTTCTATCTGTTAAATAATTGGTCGAAAATATTTGTGGATAGCAATGTATTTTTTACTATATTCATGAATCATAATGTAATTTAATTGATAAAGATATAGTAGATAGTGTTAAATAAACTAGCAGAAAATTGAATGCAATGAATCTCGTTTTATCTACTAAGTTTTATCCAAAAAACTTTGCAGAACATGAGATGCTGCAATTAAAAATCCAATTTGAGCATTTTGATCATCGTTATATTTCTTAAACTGAGTCTTATACCCTCCCCAGGATTTGAACCTTGCACTCCAGGATAAGTACAAAGTTCTATCAATTCTGGTATCATTGAGCTACCGCCCTTTTTTGTAATGGACTGGGCCTCTCTCGTCTGCCCAGCCATATTCTCAACTCATGGACTTTCCCACACCTAGATGGGGGAGTTTCATTCCCTCCCCAGGACTCGAACTTGGAAACCAGGCATATATCCAAAGTTCACTCAATCCTGGTACCATTGAACTAGTCTAGCTCAATGGTACCAGGATTGAGTGAACTTTGGATATATGCCTGGTTTTCAAGTTCGAGACTAGCTCAATGGTACCAGGATTGAGTGAACTTTGGATATATGCCTGGTTTCCAAGTTTGAGTCCTGGGGAGGGCATGAAACTCCCCCATCCAGGTGGGGAGAAGTCCATGAGTTGAATATGGCTGGGCAGACGAGAGAGGCCCAGTCCATTACAAGCACTCCAGGATAAGTACAAAGTCCACTCAGTCTTGGTACCATTGAGCTAGTCTAGCTCAATGGTACCAAGACTGAGTGGACTTTGTACTTATCCTGGAGTGCAAGAATCAAGTCTTGGGGAGGGCATGAAATTCCCCACCAGGGGGGAAGAGACCATGAGTATGGTTGGGCCGGCCCAGAGAGGGTTAGAAGAGCGCAGAGGCCCAGTCCATTACACTTATAGTTCAGGATGGTAGGCTTGAAACCCAGATAGATGCTTCTAGGACTGACTTTGTAACGCCCCAATTATCTTAATTGACTTTATTTGAGATAATCAGTGATTTCAGAATTCAAAAGCCGACTTTTTATTGATCAGGGACCTTTTTGCAATTTTTGAAAATTTCAGGGACTAAAACGCAAAATTGAGTTTTATTATATCCTTATACTTGTTGACTAAGTCTCTCATTGCTTCTCTTTCTCCTCCAAGTTGCCTATCACCATTGAAGAACGCCCAAAGCTTTCCTAAGCTTTTGTGGTTTTGATTTTAACTCGATCCGTCCGTTGGAATTTGATCTGAAGTAGATATCTGCGATCACAACATCGAGTGCTCCGTTTGGAAGTAAGTTTCTCTTATTTCTACGAGTTTTGAATTTTTGGATGTCTTTAGAATTGATTGATATTCGGAGAGGATGTTCTTGAGGTTGCTGTGATAGTATATCTAAGACGGTTCGGAGATATATCGATGATCGGATTTGTTATGATTTTTCTTATGATTTTCAAAACTTAGATTTTTGAGATGTGTTGGGTTTGACTTGGAAATGATATTAGATGATTGTTATGAGTAGATTGGATTGATATTCTCCTGTCTGCAATTTCGGTTTGATCAGTTTATAGCTGTTATGCCGTCAGTTTGAGTTTCGGGATATCGTTTCTATTGATTTGATTATACCGAGTTTGACGAGGTTTTGATATCGATATTGATCTTGTGACTTCTTCTGTTAGATTTATTTGAAGTCCTTGGAGTTGCTAGAGTTGCAGCTTTTGTCAGTTTGGAAGAGTTGAGCCGGTATAGTATCGATGTCTTTCTATATCGATTGATGAACTTGAGTTGATATTGAATTGAGGATTTATTGTTTTACAGATTGAAGAGTGTGAAGCGACGAGAAGAGGTATAAGACGACTTCGGAATGAAATAGGATGATTAACTTGAATCCGGATTGATTCGAGTGTCCTAGAAGAAATCACATATTGCATATCTATATGCTTATTTGAATTTATGATTGAATTGTTATTGAATGCATGAGATTTGATATGCATTCATATTGAGCTGATTGATTATTCATTTTGAATTAGACGATCTGGAGATTATAGTTGAGTGGCCTTGGTAGGAGATTTACTACAAGTGTCGATTAACTCACTATAATGCCCTAGAGTCTAGAGGATTAAAATATACCTCATCCACCTCGAAAGGGGAGCTCGGTGTGATTGTTGAATATTTTAACCTCGGGATCCCAAACCGAAGAAATAAAGAATAATTCCTTTTGATTATCTGAGTCTAATAATCCAGAAGTTTTAAAGTCATGCATATCATTTTAATTCCGCAATTGAATGAATTACTTGAGGTATATGTGGAATTTGATTATATATGCAATATGTGATTTACAACTGAATTTATGGCAAACCTAGCGAGTGATTATGCTCAAGGGCAATCTACTAATCGTCCTCCTCTTTTTAATGGCATAAACTACGGGTATTGGAAAAATCGTATGTCCCTATATATCCAATCCGTAGACTATGACCTATGGAAAGTGACGGTGAAAGGTCCCTATACACCTATGAAAATAGTTGATGGGGTTGAAATTCCTAAGGGAATGGATGACTTTTCAAAAGAGGACATGAAATTAATTTCGCAAAATGCTAAAGCTATGAATATCTTGCATTGTTCTTTAGATATTAACGAGTACAACCGGATATCGATGTGCTCATCCGCTAAAGAGATATGGGACAAGCTAGAGATATGTCACGAAGGCACCAACCAAGTGAAAGAGACAAAGATCGACTTACTCCAACTCAAATACGAAACATTTGAGATGGAATCCAATGAAGATGTTGACACCATGTTCCGAAGGCTTACTCAAATCATCAATGAGTCAGCACAATTGGGAGAACAATATCCTACCAAGCAAGTTTGGAGGAGAGCTCTTCGTGCCCTACCAAAAGAATGGGATGCAAAGAGAACCGCCATCATCGAATCCAACAAAGGGGACACTGCCGCCTATGATCTTGATCAACTACATGGGACCCTAAAAACCCATGAGTTAGAAGTGTCCACGAGAAAAGAATCAAAGAAAGAAGATGTCAAGCACAAAGGGATAGCTTTGACTACACAAGTCGAAGAAGATGACGATGATGACATGGCTCTCCTCGCAAGAAAACTCAAGAAATTCATGCGAGGAAACAAATTCAAGAAAGACAAGAAACCTGAAAGAGAAGTGACCTGCTACAACTGTCAACAACAAGGTCACTACGCCAATGAATGCCCACTCAAGAAGAAAGTGGACAAAGGAAAGAAGAAAGCCCTACTAGCTACCTAGAGTGATAGCGACGACGACGACGAGGAAGCAAACCTCTGCTTCATGGCTAAGAGTGATGACATCGTCTCTGACGATGATGACGAGGTACCTACTTACGATGAACTCTTACATGCTTATAAAGATATGTTTGATATGGCTAAGGTTCTTAGAAAAGAGAATAGAAATCTTAAAAAGAAATTAGAAACTAAGGAGCATGATAATCTTAGACTTAAGGATGACCTAGATCACTTAGAAAAATCATTCGATAAATTCAATGTGAGTAGCAATAAATTGAACAACCTACTTAGCATGCAGAAATGTAGCTTTGATAAGGGAGGAATAGGCTATGGTAAGAAGTCTATAGACTTTGCTAGTCTAATAGCTAAGGCTAAGATGAGATCACCCCCTACTTGTTCTTATTGTTGCAAATCTGGTCATGTTAGACATAAATGCAGATCATTGAAATATCAATATGTTCAAAAGAGTTATATGAAATGGAGGCCTAAGAGTACTTAACAACTCATTAGTCGGCATTATGAGATCACAATCTAAAGGGATTTCAATATAGACCGGCTTAAAAATGCCTTGACTTGCGGCTGGTCTCCCTGTTGAACGTTGCTCTGTCCAAGGAAATAGGTTTTTAAAGTGGCCATATGCCCTACCTACTACTGGGAGCACTCTTAGAAAGTGGCGATGATGTTGCTATGAGAGACTGAACTCTTAGAAGTCTATTTTGTATCTCTCTTTTCTAACATTGTGGACCCAAAAGAACTAAAGGGTACCAAAATAATTTTTTTCAGGGAACTAGGAAAACTGTTCTCCCTAGCATATGGTATCTAGACAGTGGATGTTCTAGACATATGACGGGGAACAAGGATCTACTCCAATCAGTCAAACCAAAGGAGAAGGGAACAGTCACCTTTGGAGACAACAGCAAAGGAGTCATTGAAGGCATCGGCTCAATAGGTATATCTAATTCTTGCCTAATTGATGATGTACTCCTAGTGAAAGGACTAAAGCATAATCTACTAAGCATAAGTCAATTGTGCGATAGAGGTTATGAAGTCAAATTCACTCCCCAACACTGCACTGTATCATTTATTAGTGACAAATCCATAAATTTCAAAGGTTATAGAAGTGAAATGTTTACAAGGTTTCTTTAAACAATTTATCTTTATCAAATATTAAAATCCTTGTATCCTTGAATGTTGATGACAACATTCTTTGGCATAGACGACTAGGTCATGTTGGTCCTAGTACCATAGAAAAACTTTTTAAACTTGATTTAGTTGTTGGTATGCCAAAACTCAATTTAAAATTAGATTCTATTTGTGATGCATGTCAACTTGGCAAACATACAAGGGAATCTTTTAAAAGCAAAAAATTTATATCAACTTCTATGCCCCTTGAACTTCTTCACCTAGATCTATGTGGTCCCTCGAGGAACGCTAGCCTAGGAGGGAAGCTTTATGCATTTGTCATTGTGGATGATTTCTCACGATTCACGTGGACATTGTTTTTAGCCCACAAAAATGATGCCTTTGATTATTTTAAAACTTTTGTGAAACGTGTTGAGAATGAGAAAAATCTTTCAATAAAGCAGATCCGTAGTGACCATGGAACTGAATTTCAAAATGAGAGTTTTTCAAACTTTTGTGAAGAGAAAGGCATCGGTCATAATTTTTCTTGTCCTAGGACTCCTCAACAAAACGGGGTCGTTAAGAGGAAAAATAGGACACTTGTGGAAATTGCGAGAACCATGATATGTGAGCATTCTCTACCAAAATATTTTTGGGCTGAAGCAATGAACACTGCCTGTTACATTATCAATCGCGTATCAATAAGGCCAATTCTCAAGAAAACTCCATACGAATTATGGAGAGGGAGAAAGCCTAACATTTCTTACTTTCGAGCTTTCGGTTCCAAATGCTACATACATAACAATGGTAAGGACAACCTTGGCAAATTTGATGCCAAATCCGACAAAGGTATCTTTCTCGGATATTCTACCTCAAGTAAGGCCTTTAGAGTTTTTAATAAACGCACTTTACTTGTTGAAGAATCTATGCATGTTATTTTTGATGAATCTATGTCTACTATTGTTCGCACTAACATTGATGATGTAGAATTACTCGAAGAAGAGTTGGCTTCCTCAAGCCTAAATGATATAGATGTTTCCGTTGAGGAAACACCACTTCCGAAGGATTGGACGCTTCACAAAGATCACCCAATGGATCTTATCATCGGAAGTCCTTCGAAGGGAGTAGCCACTCGTTCTTCTCTTAATAATGTTTGTAATCATCTTGCATTTGTTTCGCATGTTGAACCTAAATGCATAGATGATGCTTTGTTAGATGATGCATGGATAATTGCGATGCAAGATGAGTTGAGTGAGTTTAAACGCAATGATGTTTGGATTCTTGTTCCTAGGCCGCATGATAGATCTATCATTGGCACTAAATGGGTGTTTAGGAATAAACTTGATGAGCATGGCACTATCACTAGAAATAAAGCTAGGCTTGTTGCTAAAGGATATAGTCAAGAAGAAGGCATAGATTATGATGAAACTTATGCGCCTGTTGCTAGACTAGAATCCATTCGCATGCTACTTGCCTTTGCTTGCTCTAGAAATTTTAAGTTATTTCAAATGGATGTCAAAAGTGCTTTTCTTAATGGTGAATTGAAAGAAGAGGTTTATATTGAGCAACCTGATGGCTTTGTTGATCTTTCTTTGCCTGATCATGTGTTTAGACTAAACAAAACATTGTATGGTTTGAAACAAGCTCCTCGAGCTTGGTATGATAAACTGTCTACTTTCTTGCTTTCAAATGGTTTTTTAAGAGGAAAGATCGACATTACCTTATTTACCAAGAATGTCAAAAATGATCTTTTGATTGTGCAAATTTATGTTGATGACATAATTTTTGGTTCTACTAATGAAACTCTTTGTCAAGAATTCTCGAAGTTGATGCAGGAACACTTCGAGATGAGTATGATGGGGAAACTTAACTATTTCCTCGGATTACAAATCAAACAGTGTAAAGATGGGTTCTTTGTGAACCAAAGCAAATACATTAAGGAGATTCTAAAGAAGTTTGGGATGGAGAACACCAAATCATCATCCACACCGATGAGCACAGCAATCAGACTCGACAAGGATGAAAATGGTAAAACTGTAGATCAATCTTCCTTTCGTAGTATGATTGGCTCCTTATTATATGCTACTGCTAGTAGACCGGACATTATGTTTAGTGTTTGCTTGTGTGCACGATTTCAATCATGTCCAAAGGAATCACATTTGTTCGCCTTAAAACGCATTTTCAAATACTCCAAATCTCGGCTTGTGGTATTCGAAAAATTCTTTTTTTGATTTAAAAGCTTACTGTGATGCCGACTTTGGTGGATATAAGGTGGACCGTAAAAGCACTAGTGGAACTTGTTTCTTTTTAGGAAACTGTTTAGTTTCTTGGTTTTCAAAGAAACAAAATTGTGTTGCGTTGTCAACGACCGAAGCTGAATATATGGCTGCTGGTAGTTGTTGTGCGCAAATTCTTTGGATGAAGTATCAATTGCTCGACTATGGCGTCTCTTTTTCAAAAATCCCTATTTTCTGTGACAACACTAGCGCCATATGTCTTACAAAGAATTCGATTCAACATTCGCGCACCAAACATATTGACATTCGTCATCATTTTATTCGTGACCACATCGAACGAAATGAAGTTGAACTTCAATATGTTGACACAACTAATCAAATTGCTGATATTTTTACAAAACCACTAGATGAAAATACTTTTATTCGTTTGCGTGGTGAACTTTGGATGATTGAGTTGTAATCACTTGTAGGCATAAATTAAATTTAATGTCATATTAAGGGGGAGCTTAATATTAAATTCGAGCAAATTAATTTGGATAATACAAATCAATTGTATTTATTCAAAATTAAGAAGCTCACATTTTTATGTGAATTATTTGCTTAAATGTTAAATAAAATAAATTTTAAAGAGTCGAAATCATGCATTCTTCCTAAGGCAGATCGGAACCACCGCTCCAGATCGGAACCACCGATCCGGATCGGAACCTCCGATCTGTATCCCGCCACTTTTCATCTTGCGCGGTAATTTTTCCCTCCAAGATGCGGATCGGAACCACCGATCACGATCGGAACGTCCGATCCCCATTTGATCCGACTTTTCAAATTACTTTTCACCGCCTTATCTTTAATTACCGCCTCAGGATCGGAACGTCCGAAGCCTGTTCGGAGCTTCCGATCGACACGTGGCCTTACCTCAATGGACCGCACGATTGGAACGACCGATCCAGATCGGAGCTTCCAATCGTTCCATCCCCTATAAATATCAGATCGCTCATTCCGATTTCTTGCACCTAAATTTCTTCTCTTATCTCTATTTCATCCGATTCCAACCTATAAAAATGCCTGTCAAACGCCGTCGCGATCAGGCGAGTTCTAGTCGCCCTATTATTGTCCGTGATCCTACCCAACCAGCTGTTTCTAGGCCCATTCCTGATGATTATTTACATCGTCAGATTCATCCGGGTCGTATCTTAGATACTACCTACTTGGCCCAATCCCATCTCCTACTGTTAAACTTAATCAATGCTCAACATTGGGAATCCTTTTTTTAGCCATCTGTCCCCGACCGAATCTTTCCTCCACTGATTCACGAGTTCTATGCAAACCTTGAACTCGAATTAGGGCATGGTGATATCACCATTGCCACCATCGTTCAAGGTAGGCATATCATTTTTTCTTCTGCTGATCTGTCCTCCTGGTTTGATCTTCCCAGGAATGGACCCGGTGAATACTTTTCCCAAACTTGGCCACAAAATGATCCAAACTTTGATCGTGATCTCTTTCTTTCTACTATTCTCGGTCGTCAAGCCACTGTTGCTGACGATCGAATCCATCTCAAGAGTCTTTGTCCTGATTTCCAAATCATTCAAAAACTCATCACCACATCCATAGTTCCCCGCAGTGGAGACCTCTCCACTTGCAAATATCTGGATTTGTATATTCTTTTTCATATCATCTCCTCTCGACCTTTTAACCTTCCGCGCCTTGTTATGCAGACTATGCATCACACGGCAACGACAGCTAAAAAGGTTTCCTTTCCTTTTGCCCGGTTTATTAACCGGATTTTGAGTCGTTTTGATATTGATTTTGAGGGGATCCCTTCTCTTGAAATCTAGTCGAGTCATATCATCAACCATCAGTCTATTATCAGGATGGATTTATCTTGGAATCCTGTGTATTCTCGATGGGTTGATGATCCTAGTCGAGCTTTTTCTAGATTTTCTCCTATTTCTGATTTTCATCGAGACTTTTCCTCTCTTCCTCACTCTATCCAAACCAAAGGCTTTCCGACTGGTCCGCCCAACACTGATATTCCATCCTCTTCCAGTTTTGAGGCCTTTGCGTCTACCATTGGTGATCTTCCTTTCCAGGCTCCTGAGGTTCCTCCTATACCAATAAACCAATTTCCTAGCGACCGACTCTTCGAGACTCTTCATCGCATTGAGACGAGTATGCACACTCATTTTACCGAGTTAACTGCTAGAGTTGCCTCTCTGGAGACTCGATTTGATGACTTCGCCGCTCGCTACCCTCCTCCGCAGCATGATGATGACTCTTAGATTTTTATTTTATTTTTATTTGTATTTTTTTCTTTCTTGCGTTGTATTAAAAATTTATTATTGTAAATGAAATTGTTGAGTACTTTTTTAATTCTATGTTTCATTACTTTTTGTTTATCACAAAGTGGGAGAATTAATGGTTAAAATATTAATTGGGATAAAATTTGTTTATCTGATAAAATTTGTTTATCCATTAAAATCTGTTGCTTATAAAAATTGTTTATGATTATCGTATATTTTATCTCCTGTTTTTAACCAAGTTTTGTGATCATCAAAAAGGGGGAGATTGTTACGCCTTAAACGCATATAAATCTCGAATTATGAGATTAATGTTTTTAATGCATTAACAAGTCTTATTTCTCTATGTTTTGATGATTAACAAAACTAGGTTAAAATGTTACTAATATTTACATTGAGCTTATTACAGAGTTAAAATTTTCAAGATGAATTAAGACTAAATTCATACTCAAGATCAGAAACAAAATTCGAAGAAGTTTACTGTTACGGGATCGGAACCTCCGATTGGAGATCGGAACCTCCGATCATGATCAGAAGCATCTTCGGAAGCTAAGGGTGGATCGGAAGCTCCGATCATGGTTCGGAAGGTCCGATCATTTTTTAAGGGATTTTTATATTGTTTGGAAGCAGATCGGAGGCAACGAAGTGAAGCAGATCGGAAGCACCGAACGTGATCGGACGTTCCGATCCTGAACGGCCGCCTGATAATCTTGTCCGGAGGACTTTTGCCCGATACCATATTTATTGCGCCGATCGGAAGCTCCGAAGTGGATCGGACGTTTCGATCCAGTACACCCGCGTGTCTCAGAATTCAAAATTCGGAAGCTCCGATGCAGGGATCGGAAGTTCCGATCGATGCCAAAATTTCAGCTATAAAAGGAGGCATTCCGAGGCCATTCAATCCATCTCAACATCTTCAAGTCTCTCAATCCTCTCAAGCATTATTCAAGCCATTTGTTGAGCAATTTGTAGCCCCTTTTGAGTGTTCAAAATATATTCACATATCGAGTTGTATTCGGGGTTGTAATATCGAGGGTTGTTAGTTTGTGAGTTGGTTGCTCGATTTTGTAAACACTTGTGTGTGAAGCCAAGTGTATTTTACGAGTGTTGAGGCTATCCTTCGAGCCCTTAAGGCCAAGAGTGTTGAGTTGTATCGGCGCGGTGATCGTGTCAAAGTGTAAGGCTATCCTTGGAGCCATCAAGGCCAAGACGTTCGAAGTGCTAGTGGATCCTTGGTTAATCGACTTAACCAAGAAGGGGAGACGTAGACGATTTATCGTCAAACTTCCATAAACATCTCTTATCCCTTTTACTGCTTTATTTACATTACGCATTTATTTACCGCACTTATTATTTGATTGCTTAAGTCTTCCGCTTGCGTACTTGCATAATCGTTTTAAATTGCTAAAGTTGCCAATAGAACCTAAATCCCCCCCCCCCCCCCCCATTAGGTTCTAACAACACTTAAAGGTTCTTGGCCTATAAATTGGAATAGATGATATTATCAATTGATATGATTTACATGAATGAAAACTGAGTGAAATCTTGTATCTAGAACCCGTCTCAGATCGTGTACCCAAAGTCGTCCTTGAAATTCTGGTTTGTTTAATTTATTTTATTTTATTAAATTTAGAACTTTGATATTCTAAACAAAGTTGAGATTATTTTAATTACAGAAATTGGTATGAATATAAATTTTCAATTCTCGTGGGAACGATACTCTACTCATCAAATATTAAAATTTGACACTGTGCACTTGCGGGCACAAAAATACGCAACAAGTTTTTGGCGCCATTGCCGGGGATTGATTCAATTTGTTGTGCACTAATACTGTTATCAAGTGATCTTGATTTTGATTTAGAATTATTATTTTTTATTGTCTATTTATTATTATCATTATTTTTTGGATTAATTTATCTTGTTTTGTCTATGTCTGCAGTTTATTCACAGATCTTAAAGTTTTGAATGTGCAGATGCAGTCGGGCTGAGGACTATAAACTAAGCGCTTCTTGGAAGGCAACCAAGAGTTTTTAATATTATTTATTTATTTTGTTTATTTGATTTTTATGTATTTACTTCTTAAATTTTTTGTCCCTTGTCAATTATTTTTATAAGATGTGTGGAGATGAAGTTTGGTGTTGTTACCCCTACTATACCCCAATGCGCTGCAAATGCCGATGAAAAAGATGACGACTACTGATGGTCGTTGTCACAAGTACGACTACTGGGGGGGGGGGGTGTTTAAAAATTTTGAAAATTTTGAAAATTTTTGATGAGTTAGTTTGAGTTAGAATGCATGATGAGTAATTGTGTTGGCCTATGATGAAAATAAATTTGTGTAAAAAAATGTCAATGTTAGTTATATTTAACCTTGAGTTCTCACACATATGCACTATGCCTTGATTGTTTAGACCCGAGTGATTAGAGAAGCTTTGTGATTTTGTGCGTGAATTGGATAATTTGAATCTTAACTTTGGTGATTTATACTCAAAATTGAGGTAGACTAATACGAGCTTAGATATGATTTAGGCAATTTTAAAGAGTAGCTAAAAAGTTACAAAACCAACATAGAATTTTTTTGTTAAAACAACTCCATCCGGGCCTGGAACGAGATTGAAATCCTAATCACCAATCCATGACTAAGTTTGCGGATAAAATGGAGTTGATGATCCATCCGGGCTATGGACGAGGGGATTGAAATCCGAATCCTATATTTAGTTATAGCTAAGTTTGCGGGTAATTATTGAGGCTAAATAAAAAAATCGGGTGCAAAATCCGATGATTGTATGAAAAAATGTGATATAACTTGAAAATTCCCTTTGATCTTAAAGAGTAGAAGTTTAACTTGGTGGAGAGTGTTTTAAAACTAAAGAGCGAAATTGATGAATCTATGAAACATACTTGTTGCATTAGTGTATCGAAAGCGAGAAAGATAAACAAGATTGAAAAATCACACGCACACGAGAACTCTTGAAAAAATTAGCGGACATATGTATTGAATCTTGAAATGTAAAAATTCGGAGGCCGATTATATTACATATTATTGTTTTGCTCGGAACTAGCAAAAGTCTAAGTTTTGGGGAATTTGATAAGTGCAATTTATGAACTTAATTTATATATGATTTGACTTGGATTTTATTATGTATCGAGTGGATATTATATGTATTTGTTGTTGTTTTTGTGAGATGCAAGGATTGGAAGAAAAGTAGCAAGAAGAAGCGGAAAGATGAAATACGGAGCAGCAAACTTCAGAAAATTACTGGGGCTTTTCGAGACATCCAAATCCGATCTTCACTGTTCAAATTAAATTTTAGAATGTTTTAAAGCTACTATCAAAATTTCAGCTCGATCCGACAATTATAACTAAAGATATGATTTTTTCAAGAATTATGCGCGAGCTGGAACTGCACTAGCGCGCCCGCGCTGTCTGAAAACGCTAAAAAATAAAGTGCGAAGCTACAGCGCGCCCGCGAGTTCCTAGGCGCCCCCGCGCTGTCTCGAAGTCAAATTTTTTAATTTTTTCGGGAATAAAACTTGCAGACTTTTGTGGGCTTTTATTTGTTGGGTTTAGAGCACATATATAAAGGATTTGAAGGCACACAGTTTGAAAGAGGAGCCGCACAAGAGAAGCCACACGACAAGGCACAACTTTGAAAGAATCGAGAGGAGAAGAAGCGGCACCTAAACAACACAATCACACACAACTACACATTCAAGTAGGCTTGGGACACAGATTTGAGACGTGCGAGCGAACGACAAGGGATAATCGAATCACACGACAGAGGAAATTCATCTGGGGACAGACTGTGATTTTTATTATCTGTCTTGATTTATTATGAAATTTTTGAATATGTCTATGTGTTTAATTATTTTATTATAAAATTATTTGTTGTTTCTAGAGATTGACGGATCTTGATTTGATTTTTATGTTTTGAATATTATTTTGCATAATATTATTTGTTCTTAACAATTTATTTGTGTAGTCTTGATTTGATTGCCTTTCAATTTAATGGTCATAGATTGAATGTTAAATTTATTTGAAACCTGACACTCGGGAGAGGAGATTTTGAATAGGATCATAGGAAAACACAACCTAGGATTTTTGTAGAGTTCGGGAGGCCTACATTTTCTTTTTTTGGTAACTGAAAGAGAACCATAGAACTTGGTTAAATTATTTTGTTGTTTGATTTCTGATAGGGATATCGAAATTGACATTAGAATAATAAAATTTACTCGGCACTTGGGAGATGCAGTAAATAACACTTAAGGGTTTTTGGTCTATAAATTGGAATAGATGATATTATCAATTGATATGATTTACATAAATGAAAACTGAGTGAAATCTTGTATCTAGAACCCGTCTCAGATCGTGTACCCAAAGCCGTCCTTGAAATTCTGGTTTGTTTAATTTATTTTATTTTATTGAATTTAGAACTTTGATTTTCTAAACAAAGTTGAGATTATTTTAATTACAGAAATTGGTGTGAATATAAATTTTCAATCCTCGTGGGAACGATAATCTACTCATCAAATATTAAATTTGACACCGTGTACTTGCGGGCACAAAAATACGTAACATATATGCACGCATCGCGTGCTAGAGACGCTTATTTTTAATTATGTCTTAAACGATAATAGTAATAGTAAAAAGTGGATAAATAAAAAAAACTTAAACTAAATTATAGAAGACAATATTTTTAAATATCTTGATTTGTAGCAAAATTCTTCACATTTGTGTGTTTAAGTTTTAGAAAACGAGAGAACTAAAAATCTATTTTATTTTTAAAAATATATTTGATATTTAATAATTGGATATGAGTTTGAAAATTAGAGAAAAAAGAAAGAGTAAACAATAATGCCACGGCTGCAAACTAAGTTGCATGGAGCATAAGATAATGGTAGTTCAAACTTTTTCCAATAATGGTGTCATTATTGTTTTAATAATTTGGAGCCCTACAAACAAAATAACAACGGTGCTATTGTGAGGGGTTTTTTAAATAAATATTATAAATTAAAAAAAAATTTAACAACTATAATAAATATAAAAAATTTAAAAAAATATAATAACGTGGGATTTGAAACCCCACCTTATGGAGTAGTCGGGGTCTGAGACCCCGACTCCTTATTGTGCTTTGACCATTAGGGGAGGAGGCACATATCCCCTTAGGGGGGCCCTGGCTCCCCCCAAAAAAAAAAATGTTAGTATATATATATATATATATATATATATATATTGATTTTGTTTGGTATTTTTTTTTTAATAATCTTTAAAGTGTCGTGCTCCATTTTCTTTAATATATAATACATTGACTTTTTAAATAAAATAAGGTAATTTATTTTAAGTGACGATCATCCTCTTTTTTTATGGGATATTTGATTCATTTTTTCTTTTAGACTCTTCCGAGTGGCCGACCAACACAGTGACACACAACACTCAATTAAGATTTAAGGTCATTTTGCCTTAAACAAAAAAAAAATTAAGGGCATTTCGTAAATGATTTCAGGTTTTTTTGTGTATTTTTTTCTTCATAACGTGTTTTTTAAGTCATTTTTTTCAAAAAATTAGGTTTTGGTTTCTTGAGAGCATATATTTCTTAATTCTTCTCTTTATTTTTTTTCTTGTTTTAAATCTTTGTTTCATTTAATCATGGGACAACACATTTGATATCAATGTTAGAAATACTAAAATTTATTGTAAAAAATGAAATTAGCATTGTTAATTTTTGCGTCTTTGATTATTTTTGTTTGACTATTTCTATCTGTTAAATAATTGGTCGAAAATATTTGTGGATAGCAATGTATTTTTTACTATATTCATGAATCATAATGTAATTTAATTGATAAAGATATAGTAGATAGTGTTAAATAAACTAGCAGAAAATTGAATGCAATGAATCTCGTTTTATCTACTAAGTTTTATCCAAAAAACTTTGCAGAACATGAGATGCTGCAATTAAAAATCCAATTTGAGCATTTTGATCATGTTCGAGAACTTTCTTATATCAGAACTCACTTGGAACTTATTTAATTGTTTAGATCTTGAGAGTGGTTTGGGCTTAGTCCCCTTCTCTTGTTTTTCTTTTTTCCTTTCTAATAATATCTTTTTTTAAAAAAAAAAAAAAGTCAAAAATCTATCCGTCTGTATTTACGCTTTCAGTTTCTTTTTTGTTGGCCCCCTCTTGCGTGATCCTGGCTCCGCCCCTGTTGACCATAACAGTATCATCCGCGAATCCTGGTTTTTTTGACTGATAAAAGAATGAAGACTTCAAATCTCTTTTGTTTTTTTTCTGCTTCCTTTCAACTATATAAGATTGGCGTGAATTATGAATTCATTCGTATTGACATGGATCAGATGCATGTCTTGGTTTGTAAGCTTATTTTATAGCTGAATGTTTGGTTATTTTATCGGTAATTTTTTTCTTCAATATCTTTCTGTTTCAATTTTTATTTTATTTTACAAGTACTAATTTATTTCATTGTTTTAAAATTAATTTTGCAGCTCTATAATTATTTCATTCTGGTTAAGGACTACTCTGTTAGGGTCGCACGACGTGAGTATCGTGTCGTTCAAAGCTCGCCGACATTCTGGAAAGTTTGCTGCAAAATTAAGTCTTCAACTATGCCATGTCATCGGGGTCTTCGAGCATCGCTCAAGGTGCAGTTGGGCTATTGGAAAATCACTAAGTATGGAGGGTCACACACATGTATCTCTAGTCATGTCGGTCTTGACCATCATAACATGGACATGAACATGGTGGCAAACACTCTTGTGGGTATAGTTCGTTGTGACCATTCATACGAAATCAAATATGTAATACAGCTAATTAAGGACAAATTTGGGTACGTACAATATTTCTTATCACAAGGCATGGCATAGCTTGAGGCGAGCCGTTGAGAATGTTTATGGAACTTGGAAAAGTTCTGTTCGACGACTACCGAGATATATGGGCGCCCTCGTGAAGCACAATCCGCGCGGACTCTATTGTTGAGTGGCCCACGCATGCAATGTCCATGTGAATTAAGTGCCAGAGACGTCGAATCCAAGTGGTCTACGACGTTGTTGTGAATCAAATGAGCTACTAATAATCGATTCACGTTGTCGACGATGGCTACATTCCTCACGATTTTGAAATGAGGTTCTACGCGGCATATCATGTTGTGCTTCTTCTTCATTAGATACCCTATTCAGTGCGTCACGGAGCTGTCGTCCAATTCTCCAATCATCTTGAATGGCTTCCTCAAGTGTCTCTCTCGATTGTTCATGTACGCTAAGCCCTCCAAATCGATTCATGAGTGTGGTTGATTCCTCGTCCTACGTAGCACAAATAATATTAATTTAGAAATTAAAATTATGGAAATTAATTACAAGTAATTTACTTTGATAAATTTGCATAAACACTAACCACAATAGCTCGAAAATATGCTTGTCCACTAGAGTAACCAATTCCTTTGCTATTTGGAGAAATGAACGGTATAGTGATGTTGTTGAACCATTTCTTATATTGATAGTCTACCATCATGTGTCCAGAGACGAGTTCATCCTCCACGACACGTGTTTCCTTATTTTTCCAAAGCTTAATTGGACCACTATGAAATTCTTTCCAATCGAAGTTACGATGTCCTGTTCGAGACAGGTTGTGTAGATCATCCCCATCAGTTGCAGGTTGAGGAACTCGTTGTCGCATTCCAAATTGACGCAACACCCGATTTGGACGATACATTTCTACAATATCAAAACAAATGAGAGGACATACATGAAAGATCATGTCGTGCACATGTCTTTAAATTGTTTTCTTATTGCATTCAATTCACAAGTTTTAAAGTTGACAATCTTTATTATTTCTGATTCGAAATATTTGATGATATATTGTTTTCATATTTTGTAGGTTCTTATTTATGGAAACAAATTAAAGATCTATTTAAAGGAGTGCATAGACCGATCAGATGAGACACAACTATCGCGAAATTAAATAGAGAGGAACGTAGAGAGCAAAATACATAGAGAATTACTACAAAAATTCTGGAGCCTTGAAGATAGATTGTTGAAGAATTTCTGGAGTGTTCATCGTTGTTACGTTGTGTTGCCGAGTAGTGTTGGAAACACTGAAGAACACACGAGTGAAGTGTTGTTCAGAAAGTGTTTCTTTGGTTTTTGTTTTTCGGCTTAGAACTTCCTATTGGTTTATTATTCTAGTTCTTACTAGTTTTTAAGAAGTCTTTTATTTTCTTAATATGTTGAGAAAAGTAGTTTTTCGTAAAACTATCACTAGTTGATTTTTGTAAACTGATTTGATTTTCTATTGATTATTTTGCCATGAAGCGTCATACAAGTACTTAGTACTTGTGCATAAATATATGTGTGTTATTTACTGTTAGTTAATTATTCCGCCGCATAGTATTTTCTTGAAGTTTTGACAACACTGAAAGATAACACACACTCGAAAAGTTTTCTGGTATTTCTGTGATTTCAGACTATCCAAACCTTACAAGTGGCGTCAGAGACATGCACTTGACGATACTAAGTGTGATTCTGTTTTTGTGTTTGACAGGATATCACAATGGAGATACCTTATTCAGGAACTGCTCAACGTCCTTCAATCTTGGATGGATCCAACTATGCTATCTGGAAAGTTAGGATGCGTGTCTATATCAAATCGATTGATGAAAAGACATGACAGCGTGTGTTACAAGGCTGGAATCCACCAAGGAGAACTGATGGAGAAGGAGACTTTCTCCTCAAACCAGAAATGGACCGGAACGCGGATGAAACTGCTGCTTCGAATATGAACAACAAAGCCCTGAATGCTATATTTACTTCTCTTGATTCTAATATGTTTTCACTTGTAACTAATTGTATATGTGCTAAACAGGCTTGAAAAAAACTTCAAATGCACTGTGAAGGATCCGAAAGTGTGCGTCGAACCAAAAGAAGGATTCTCACTACTCAGTTTGAAAACTTGAGGATGGAAGAAAATGAGACAATCGATGAATATGAACGACGCTTAAGGAAGATCGAGAATGAAGCCAGAACTATAAAGTTTTGAAATTCTCTTTATCGGATCGTCTGACTTCTAAAATGGTTTCGATATTATCACTTGATATTGTTCTTGAGATATGAGTCTCCTGCAAATGAAGAACACTGGGGTCGACCGGTTTGATATATGCCCCCATCTTGTAAGAAAGAACAAGAATAATTGGTTATTCATTATAAATAAGAATACACTTATATTTTTAAAAATACAATTTTTTTAAGTCCACAAAACTGAAAATTATTTTTTTAAAGTCCAAAATATGAAAATTCATTTTGATATATTTTTACGATTAATGTATTTTCAATTGTACAAAATTTAAGAAATTTAATACGATTTAAAATTATTTCATTTACGAATTAAATATAATTTTTTTTAAATATAAATACCAAATTTTTTTCCATATTTATAAAATTTATATTTATTATTTTTAAAAATTATAGAAAAATAATTAAATGTTTAGAATAATTATATACAGATAAAATTATAACAAAATAAAACAAATTTACTTGTTTAAAATGATATAAAAATGATTATATATGTAGAGTAATTATATTATATACTTATATAAAATATAAAAAAAATTACATTATAATTCTCACGTCGGTTAAAATTGCTACAATGTTTTTAATTATAATATTTATAAACATTTTTGTATCTAAAATTTAATTAAAATCAAAATATTATTTTTCATTTGCTCAAAATTTCATTGTATTTAAAAGTGATGGATTAAAAAAATATGTTTTAAAATTTCTCTGATTATATCTAAATTATATTTAATGTCATGGATTTCTCCCCAATTAGCTAATATTCAACCCCTAAATTTTGATTTATAAAAAATAGATTTTTTTTAAAAATTTTTTTCCCAAAACACTCATTTTCTCGTCTTAATAATTATATTAAGAGCCATTAACGATAAGACTATATATAATTATATTAAGAAACATTCCGGATAAGACTATAAGTGCATCGTATCTAATTTAACGTTAATATTTGTAATCTCTTAAAAACATCATCTTTAATTATATAAATTAAGTACAGAATATGAATGATTTAACACTAATCATAAAATAATCATGGTAAATTTGATTAATAATATCTACAATTATAATTTAATAAAAATCACTTACTTTATGATAGATTAGAAACTCCAAGTTGTTAATTTTTTGAGTTTTTTTATACCTGCAAATAAAAAAATGAATAAAATTACAAAAACAAAGTCATATAGGAGACAACAAATTAGTGTTGAGGAGTTGCAAAAAACGAGCTTGAAAGAATGAGGAAAAAAAATCGAAGAGAGAACTTTATAAAATAAGGGAGAAAAAAAGTTACCTGCAAGAAGGAAAAAGGAAGAGAGGAATGGTGCACAATGAAAATTTTTGGAGCTAATATTGCAAAAAAGTTGTCGGATTCACGGGTGTTAGATATGATTCATTTGGTCAGCTTTAAAATATATATAATATATAGGGAGTGTTTTGGAAAATTTCTACTTATTTAAAAGTGATTTTAGTAGAGATTATTTTGAAGTTGGTGAGAAGCTAAAGTAGAAAGTGTTTGGAAATAAAAGTTGAAAGCTAATATAAGCTAAATTTTAGTGTTTGAAAAATAATTGTTTTCAAGTTTAATTTTTTAACTAAATAACAATCATATCCTTATTTGATTATTTAATTTTTTATTCTCACATTAAAAAAATTATTTTATATATTATTTTACATTATGAATTTTGTATCAAAACTATTTTATTTTTTATAAGATGAATATTTGAAAAAACATATATGATTAATAAAATAAAAATATTAAAAATGAAAAAATTTGTATAAATATACAAGATATGTACGAAAATGTATGAAAATGCAAAAATATATATATATATATATATATATATTGAAATAAATGCTTGTAATAATAACGTAAAATTTTTAAAAAAATATTTTTAAAAAAAAATTCTTGTAGTAATAATGTAAAATTAAAAAAATATTTTTTTGAAAAAATACTTGTAATAATAATGTAAAATTAAAAAAATAATAAAAGCATATGTAATATGATAAGTTTATTAAGGGTATATATGTCAATTTGTAATTTTATACCTTAAACAAAAAAGCAGAAGCTAAAAAAAATATCAAATTTTAGCTTCTTGCTTTTAGGTAAAAGTTGTAGAAGCTAAAACCGAATTTAAAATTCACAAACACTCAAAAGCACTTCTATGCAGCTAGAAGCTAAAAACACTTTGTAAAAGCTCTACCAAACACTCTCATATTCTAGTAACTTTTATCCATTTATTAGCATTTAGAACATGTCACCACGACTCGCAAAAAGTTACTTTATTACATAATGACGTAATGTTATTATCTATCTATTGCAATAAAATGATCGCTATATTAATTAAATTATTAAGAAAATTCAAAGTGTGATTAACTTTGTGGCCATTCAGGCCCATTCTAAAGCTGGTCAAAATAATGTTATTGTTACTAGCTTAGCTAGAGCCTATTCGCAAGCATAGCAAATTTTTTGGTGTTAATTTTTTTTTCTTTTTTGGTGAATTTTGAGAGATTAAATTAAAATTTAAAACTTAAAAACGTTTTTGATAATAATTTTTTATGTTATAACTTATATGATTTAAAAATTCCAAATATAAATACAGAAAATATTTATTAAGATATGTCATATATATATAATGTAAAGTTTTTTTTTGAAGATAATATAAAATGTAAAGTTGTTAGAATAGGTTTAATGATTTTTTTTTTCATTAAATAAAAATATAATATTTTTTAGAAAAAATAGTATTTTTATTTATCAAAACATAACATGACACAAAATAAATTCCTCGAGTCCAATAATAGTATATATTGTATACTATAAGATTCCGTCGACGACCAAAATTTTATTCCTATTTACTTGCTAGCCGCCACGAATCTAACAAACAATTCTCAAAATAATAAGCAAAAAGGACTTTCTTAAAAAGATTTATTCAGAATATCTGAATATGGGTGGAATACATGTTGTCCTTCGATTCTCTTCTAAGATCAAGATTCACTAAAAAAAAAATCTATGAAATTCCTTGCTTCATTTATGTTTTCATCTGCAATTCTGTGCGGTTTCTTGATCATTGAGTTTGCTAATGCAAGTTGCCAAGAAAGTGAAAGAATGGCGCTCTTGACATTCAAGAATGGCCTCAAAGATCCAAGAAACCGGCTTTCGAATTGGACCGGTGCTAATTGTTGCGAATGGGATGGCGTTTCCTGTGACGACTCCGGTTATGTTACCGGGATTCGCCTTCGTGGCTGTGATGCAAAACTAGGAGGAAACTTGAATCCATCTTTGCTAAGTTTGAAGTACTTGTCTCGCTTGGAATTGAGCTGCAATTATTTTGGAGGGATTCGGGTACCGAACTTCATCGGTTCGATGCGAAATTTGGACTTTCTTGATCTGTCTGAGGCTGGATTTGGCGGAGAAATCCCACAAGAACTTGAAAATCTGTCGAGTTTAAGGTATCTTGATCTTTCGGGTAATCATTTCAACTCCTTAATACCCCATTGGATCCAAAATCTTAGCAATTTGGTTCATTTGGACTTGAGTGATTGTGGCTTATATGATCAACTTCCCACCGGTTTACAGAATATTTCAACTCTCATGTATCTTAACTTGTCTTCAAATCATTTCAATTCAAGTTTGCCTGATTGGTTTAGCCGGTTGAGTCGGCTCGAGGTTTTGGATGTTTCGGATAATCTTATGCAGGGTGAAATCCCTGATAACATAGGAAATCTAACTTCTCTGATGATTCTTGATTTGTCTGGGAATGAACTAGAGGGGAAGCTACCGAAATCACTAACAAATATTTGCAAGCTCAGAGAAATTTCCTTGTCTCGCAACCGGTTTTCGGGTGACTTAAACAATCTTTTAGGATGCAGTTCTAAGGTTTTACAGTACTTGTATTTGGCCACGAATAATATTTCGGGTTCGTTACCATATAATCTTGGGGAACTATCCGAGTTAAGGGAGCTAGACCTTGCAGATAATAAGCTAACTGGAACTTTGCCTATTAGTATTGGAGAGCTTAAAAATTTGGAATTCCTTGTTTTATCTCTTAATTTTTTGGAGGGATGTGTGTACGAAGAACACTTCAGAAACATGTCAAGATTGAAGACATTTCGTGCGAATGGGAACGCCTTATCTTTCAAGCCGAACAGAACTTGGATCCCTCCATTTCAACTCACAGGCCTGTCTTTGAGAAAGTGGGATTTGGGACTTGAGTTTCCCTTTTGGATTCAGCATCTGAAACATTTGAACTATCTGAGCTTAGCACACACCGGGATTTCGGACGCCGTTCCACCGTGGTTTTGGAATCAAACGTTTGAGTTAGGATACCTAAATTTATCAGGGAATTCCATACATGGACATATCCCAAGTCTGTCAAATTTTGGCTATGGTAAAAATGCAGCAGTTGACTTGAAGTGCAACTTCATAACCGGCCCGTTGCCAGTTATTTCTTCAAATATAAAGATGTTAGATCTTTCGTATAATCGGATTTCGGGATCTATGCAGAATTTCCTATGCAACAATGGTAATCAAGAAAACAGGCTTGAAATAGTTGATCTTGGGTTCAACCAGTTGTCTGGAGAAATTCCTGACTGTTGGATGAACTGGTCTAGATTGAGAGTTTTAAGGTTACAATCCAATTTCAATCTTTCCGGTGAAATTCCAAGATCGATACGATTACTGACCGGCCTAGAATCATTGCACTTACGGCGGAACAATCTTTCAGGGACATTGCCTGCCTTTGTGAATCAATTGACTGGACTGAAGGTCTTGGACTTGGGGCGTAACCGTTTCACCGGAAGGATACCGAAATGGATCGGTAAGCTCTCCAAATTAGTCGTCTTTAACCTTCGGTACAACGAGTTTTCGGGAGAGATTCCAGATGAAATATGCCTTCTTGATTCTCTCCAAGCATTGGACTTGGCAAGCAACAGCTTATCAGGGAGAATACCGATATGTTTCGACAATTTCGGTGTGATGACTGGAAAAAATCCTCCATCTGATCATATATATTATTCAGTGCGGGACACATATGGGGGCCTTCCAGATAGCCAATTCCTAGTCATGAAAGGAAGATTTGCAGAGTATAGCAATAATCTTCAACTAGTGCTAACTGTGGACCTTTCGGATAACAACTTGTCTGGAACAATCCCAACTCAGATCACCAAACTTGTCAAATTAATGGCTTTGAATCTGTCAGGAAACTCGTTAACCGGGTCGATCCCCGATGCCATCGGCGACATGGATTGGCTCGAGTCATTTGATCTATCCAAGAACAATCTTTCTGGTGAAATTCCACAAGGGATATCAAGATTGACGTTTTTGAGTAGCTTGAACTTATCATACAACCACTTGATAGGAAAGATTCCATCAAGCAGTCAACTCCAAGGATTCGGGAAGTCGAGTTTCCGCGGAAACCGGCTTTGCGGGCCGCCGGTTTCGGAAAACTGCGACGAAAGTAGCGGAACAACAATAGATGAGGATGATGGAGAGGGCAGTGAGGAGGGGTCTTTTCTATCAAGTGACAAATTTGGGATTTATGTAAGTGTTTTACTTGGTTTTATATTTGGCTTTTGGGGTGTTTTGGGACCTATAGTGTTCAGCATTTCTTGGAGGACTACTTACTTTAGGGTCTTATCCCTTGTAGGGGACCATATGTATTATATTTGGTTCAAATTTTTGCGAATTATACATGTGAAGTGAATTTTTCTTCTATTATTGTCACGTTTGTCATGTGATGTGTTGATATGATTGGGTGTCTAATGAAACTAGAAAATAATTCATACAACAAACACAAGACTCGTGTGATATGGTATCACAATTCAATTTTGTGTGACAGATCTTTTTAGTTACTCATAAAAATTATGTCAAAAATATTTTTTTTTTTAATTATAAGCATGAACAAGATTGTCTCGAATAAAATCGTGAGATCATCACGTCGAATACATGTGCTACAACAAATTCTTCTCTTTTTGTTGTAAGTTGTAACTAAATTGCAAATTGTATAGCAAGTTAACAACGTATGCTAAAAAAAAATCATGCTATATGTATAATGAGGCTTACACATTGGCTTACAAAATATATTTAAAATTACAAAACTATCCTAAATGCATTTTTGAAAAAAAGTTCAAATAAAATGTAAATATAATTTTATAATTTCAAATGCAATTTATAACCTTCATTATACGTAACATTTCGTAAAAAATATTGTGTAGCAACGTGGTAGTCTATAACTATTTTGACGGTGACTGCCCATTCAATATTTAATAGATAGACTCTTATCGTTATATAAATAAATCCAAAATCTTTACCATAAAAAAAAATAAATCCAAAATCTTCAAATTTCTTGGGAAAATAAATTCGCTCACCTTATATTTTTTGATAAAAACAAAATAATTGTGTTCACTGATTGGTACTGATTGGTCGGGCTTTCTAATCACTTCACTCCGTTTAATAGCTTATATTATTAATTTATGTATGACTTATTTTATGCAATTTTTCGTTCTTCTCATCATATTATTTATTCATCTATTAATTATTTATTTTACATCAATCAAATCATTAATTATTTATCTTACATCAATCAAATCATTAAATTTAAATTACTATATTATCCCTTATAAACAATATTATTCATATTTTATTTATTGTTAAAAGGTCAAAATGGTCATTTAGCATTTTATATAAAATTTAATCAATCAAATCAAATAAACTATAATCTATCAATCAAATCAAATATACAAATACTATATTAACAATAATTTCTTATTTATTTTTTATTACATTACATTACATTACTTATCTATATATTATTTATCCTATCACTCAATCAAACAAAAAATATTGATTTTTTTTAACAAACACGTTAGAACACTGCAACTGTTATTTTTCGGTGTGAATTTTGTTTATTATTCAATTTATAGTATCTATAATGTTGTTATCAAATTGGTTTCAGTTATATATTGTTAGTCCCTGAAAGTAATGTAAAATGAAAGAGAGATCAATTATAACGTCTATAAAAAAAGGTATAAATAAAGACAAAACTATCAAAGAAAACTTTTGAAAGAATTCTAAGTGGCCAATTTGCGAGAACGAGTTTCTAACTTTTCTGCATAGTTGATTATACATCATTCAACCACAAGTCGTGTTGCGAAGCCAATAGAGGGTCTAGAGTTTTTCATATGAAAAGAAAAATACAATTCACTTTTATGTATTATTTTTTATGATAATAAAATTATATTTACTATCATTTGTAACCGACATATCATGTTAATCAAGTAAATCATACAAGTTATTCGAACTCTCGTAACAATTTGTTTATCAGAGAGTAGTTGCATATGATTTTAACATATAAACATGTACTAATACATAAAGTTATTCATACTTCATACTCCAAAAACTCAAAAAAATCTAAAACATGAGGATTATATAAGTAATTATTCATAATTGTTACAAAAAAAAAATTTACAAAAGAAATTTACGAAAATGGGTGATTGTGCACTTATTGCAAATAAGAATATCTCCCCATTCCCACAAAACCAAGAAAACCAATAGGAAACTAATAATAATAATAAAAGCAAAAAAGGAAGACTCGGATGCAGAAAACTAAACCATCCGTGTAAAATGCGTACATCTCCGCCTCCGCCGCAGCCAGACTCAGATTCCGCGGAGGACTCAGCGGAGCGCCGCCTTCGTGAGGCGGAGGATCGGCTAAAGGAAGCAATAAAGGATCTGCAACGCCGGCAGATAGGAGCTCAGGGAGGACTCCACCCGCCGTGCGACCACGCTGATGAGTCTTGCGTCGCCAATGCCGTCGGGAACCTCTGCCAGAGTTTTCTGTTGTCGTATGGTATTCGAGTGGGGATCGGAATTCTTCTTCGGGCGTTTAAACTTGTTCGCCTGAAGTCATATTCATCTCTCCTGGATCTCAAGGTACAGCTATATGTTTCTCTTTCTTTTTTATTTTTTTTATTTTTTTAAATGTTTTTGCCTTTGATTATGTAGAAAGGCGTTGACTTGATGCACTTTTCAGTGTAATCGTGAATTTTTTTGGAATAAATTTGATCTTTGTCATCTTGACCAGAAAAGTATGCCAGTATGTGATTCAATTTTCAGCAGCATGTATGTGTTTCAGAAAATGGGTTTCTGTGGATGTATGTATCGCTGCAATGGTTTACCTACTTTGACTATCATGGTGATAACTTAGAAATATAGAGCGGGTTAAACGGGCAAAGAAGGAAATTGTGTGGTAAGGTTAGCTTAAGAGGCTGTAATGAGACTTGGGAAATTTGCCATGGTTCGGGTTCTGCTGGCCACTGATAATAGTGGAATGAATAGCACAGCATGAACGTGTTAACTGGGAGGTGTTAAAATTGATGCAAAGAGAATGTCATAACTCATAAGAAGCAGTCCAAAATCAGTCGGACAGCAAATAAACTCTGGAATCAACAATGGTTCATTGAGGAATTTATAACAATAAGATTTAGAGTCGTAAGAAATAAAAAAAAAACGATTATGGATCTTTCGCCAGTTTTTGGGTTTTGTTGGTTTGGAATCTTTATGTGCACAAGCATGCTGTTCCCTGATTTGATAGAAGATATATACTTGTCATAGTGTGATGTGTACTTGGAAGAGTTCTGTTATTTACAGGTTGGGGTTATTTAACATTTTGGGGACCTATTCTTTGATTGCAGCAACTTGTATCCGAGAAAGACCTTATAGTGAGAGAGGAAGCATGCCGAATTGGTTTGCTTTTTGGAGGATTTACTGGTTCCTACCATGCTCTGAGGTGTTTGTTGAGAAAGCTTAGAAAGAAAGAGACACCAATGAATGCGTAAGTTAACAATTGCCGCTACTTGGTGTTTGAATGCATTTTACTTGATGGTGTTGTGTGCTTGAAGAAAATCTCAAAGCTCTTGATTTAGTATTATCTCTTTGTTTGAGCTTTTAATGTTTGAAATAGATATTCATTGTATGATTTATCCATTTCCGTATGTATGACATTGTTAAAGGGGATGATGGGGCAGATTTTTAGCAGGTGCAGTCTCGGGATTATCTATCTTAGCATTAGATGATTCAAGCCGTAGGCGTACACTCGCTTTATATCTTTTGGCTAGGCTTGCCCAGGTATGAGTATATTATCTTTAATTTCCTTTTCTTTTTCAGTGTATGAGATATTGTGACTGCCTTTACATATTTTTACTTTGTCTAAAATGTATGATTGCTCATCTAGTGTGCATATAACTCGGCTAAATCCAAAAACAAGTTCCACCTTTGGGGAAGCCATTGGAGTCACGGGGACACACTGCTATTCTCAATAGCCTGTGCGCAAGTAATTGACTTATCACTCACTGAAAGTCTCAATTGTAACTGTTGTTTTCTTTTGGTCGATATTCCGTTTTAGTGTCATGATCTCTGGTATAAGCTCTATAACATATTATCACACTAGCAAGTATCTTTCTTTACTACGGAGCATGCTCAATTTCGATTTCCTTGTTCTCATGCAGACCATTTCCTGTCAATTTTCTAAGTCTGAGCACATTTCAGGTTATGTATGCTTTTGTTATGCGCCCTGAAAGCTTGCCAAAATCATATCAAGATTTCATTCAGAAAACAGGTCCAGTTGCTGCACCTGTGTACAAAGCTGTGAGGGATTGTTGTAGAGGTTCTCCAGTAGATGTTGCCTCACTATCTACTTACTTGTCCAACAAAAGAGGATTTAGCAGTGTGAAATTGGAGGAGTTTCCTGATATTGTTCCTTGCTCTATTATCCACCCTAATACCGACTCATGCTTATTTCACAATGCAAATGCTGCCAGAGATACCTTCAGGAAAACTTTTCCTCTATATTTCTCTTTAACATTTGTGCCCTTTGTTGTTCTACGCATGCAGAAGGTACATCCTCTCGTTATTAACGGTAAAAAATATGCCTTTGTGGTTTTTGCTGTTCATTCTTTTGTTTTTGTCTTTTTTTATATCAAAAATGTTAAAGAGGGTTGACCAAATAATAAGTTTTATGGATTCACTTATTCTACAGAAAGTATGAGGGGATCAAATAAACTGTTCACATTTTCACTATAATCATTTCAAACTACCTGACCTAGGCTTTTAACTAGAAGATGATGGCGAGGGTATTTTCAATTTAATCATGGCATTGTTGTTTAAGAATAAGCCTTTGCTGCTCTTCCTTGTACATTTTGTTAGAAGATAGTGTCTCTATTATGCATTTATCGAGTTGGCTAATGGAAGAATCTTTGTCAATATCTTAATGAGCTTGGAAAATATTTGGATTATCTCCTGTGTAGTATATAGTCGCTACAAAAATGGGATTTACATTACTAGATGGTTTTGCCTACAGTGTTGTAAGTTTTGTAGCTGTGTTCCTACGTAAGTTCTAGTCAATGCAAATATCTCATAATCACTTAGTGGGTAATTATGTATTGTCTCTTTTCAAAGTTCAAGGATGCTCCAGTTCGAACCTGTTGGCTTGCAGTTAAAGGTGCTGTGCGCTCTACAACATTCTTGTCTGCTTTTGTTGGCATCTTTCAGGTACCTTTTCCTGCTGCTGCATTTATATAACATTCAGTCATCATAACTGTACTGATTAACATATCTCGACAACAAAAGGGGGTAATATGCATGCACAGAAAAGTGGCGTTGAAGGACCACAAGCTCTTGTATTGGCTTGCAGGGGGGATCTCTGCCCTGTCTGTGCTACTGGAAAAGAAAGCTAGACGTGGGGAGTTGGCCTTGTATGTTCTTCCTCGTGCTGGAGAATCTTTATGGTATATCTTAGTGAATCGCCATTTGCTTCCAGATATAAAAAATGCTGAGGTACAGAGGACTCTCCTTTCTGTCTTTAAATTAATTGGGGAATTCAACCAATGGTTTACAGTGTTTATTATTGAACTGCATTTGAGTTTATTCAGGTTATGCAAGTCTGATATGCTGAAAACATGCTCATTCCCTCTGCTCGATACCCCTAATATCCAGAATCAAGCGTCTTTATTCCCTTTTCTTGTTCTTGAAAAGTTTCCATCTTTTCTCCTAAATTCCCTCTTCTCTATCATACAAAAGAGTCTCCCTCAAAATGTAGTCCAATTTTATGGGAGTAGCTCAATCCCAGGCGCGTGTAATGGTTTAATTGTTATCGACTCTTAACAAAATGATTGCAAAGATGTGGGGTAACTACTTTGTGGCCTGCTATTTAACCACGTCCTTTTCACTGCCAGATTAATTAGGCAATGTTGTAGATACATAATGAATGATAATCGAAGCACACTCATGTATTGATCAAGTCCGAAGTCAATAGTTTTTATTCTATCCCTGAACTAACTTTTATTCTCAAATATCCTAATTCCTAGGTGGCATTGTTCAGTGCATGTATGGGTGGAATCATGTATTACTTAGAACACGAACCAGATACTATGGCTCCATTTCTTAGGGGCCTGATTCGCCGCTTCCTTGCGAGCAAAATCAGCAATCCAGGTCCATCAGCAAGTCGAAACGCCTCTTACGCCTATCTACATACATTGGATGCCATAAAAAAGCCACAGGATGGCCGAGAGGAAGAAAGTTCATCTTCTCAAAAATACAATCTTGAATCTATTCCTGGACTCTGAGCATGTTTTTTTCAATTGCTCAGCTGTGACAGCTATTGACTTCGGGCACCGATTCGGAGACATTCATTCTTGGTGAGAGAGTTCTGTTACTATAAACTCGGAGGAGGAGATTGATTTGTGATCTTGTTGTCCCGCCTTCGTGAAAGTACTGATCCCCTACTAGCTGCAACGTCAAATTTTTTGGGCGAATTTTTTTCGATTGTTCTTCAAAAACTGAATGTTGGATGAAGATTTGAGGGTGATTTTGTGATATGTAAATATTCCCAACTCCATCCACATCATGAGCAAACTGAACTTTAGTAGGATTAGAGGACTTCTATAGATGAGTCAATTGCAGTATTGTAATGCAATCATATCTCTGATGTGTGGTACAAAATTATGTTTTTGTTCTCGTTCTTATTTAGTTATTTTATTTTCTTCATATTTTGGGGAAAATAATAAGAATAATGCTAGAGGTACAATCAATATATCGTACAACGATATTTACAACAATTATATCGTGATATTTTACTATTATCTCGTGAGATTTTGATATGATATCGTGAGATTTTGCATTCAATGTATCGTGAGATTTGATAAATTAAAATTTTGTATTGAATTTTTTGTGATGTAAAAATTGTTGTACAAATTTGATTGTACATGTAGCATTGCTCAAATAATAAACACGATGTCTAAAATTGATTCAAAGAAAATCGATTTCTACGTAGAATTCTCAAGTAGGATAGACTTCTTGCTCTCGAAGAATATGACATGAAACAGAGATCTCGAGTTTTCTGGCTAATAAATAACATGAAATGCTTTCTTAGATGCATCTTGTTCTTAAAAAATATTGTTGGAAACGTTGATCTTGAGTCAACCGGCAAAAAACATGAAATTCCTTCATCAGAACTTGTCCGTCCATCCTCCACAAATGTTATCAAGCATTGATGTTTTTATCTAATTAATACTCTTTTCAACATGGAAAATTTCTGATTTTACCAAATGACGAGCTCTAGTTTGATGTGATATTTGAACCAAACCGTGATGGAGTTGATTAGCAAGATGCATATTGCCAAACTGGAATAAGAATACAGTGTTTCTTGAATACTTCGACGTGCATAAATATGGTCCATCCTCGTATTCCATTTCACTACTTCAGAGACACTTTCGGAAAACACTTCATGAGAATGCCACAGATCGATGCCGCCCTTTATAGATGATGTTGAATTGCACAGTAAATATTTCAACTTTCTTCTGAGAGAATTTCGACATGCATCTCATTCTTCCTGTACCTTGCAAATATCAAAGGTTTTGTTACCTATTTTGCATGAAATACCACTAAACATGCAGACACACAAGCGCTTGTGTGATAAATCTCCAACGGCATTCTGCATCTTTGTTTCCTCTCCGATCAATTTCCACAGAGAATCCCTAATATCCCCAACTGCCCAAGCTATAGATATATGTGGGCGTGGATCCTGCAAGGAATGTTAAACTAGTGTGTTGATATTTACAATTTGACGCGTATATATAATAACTTACGCAAGGCAAAAGAATGGAAATAACAGGCATGTAAACAAACCTTGTAAAACTCAGGAAGATTATGAAGTCTGTACACATCATTCACAGCTTCGATTTGCTTCTTTATCTGAAATCAAAGAAAGAATATACCAGTCCTACATCATTTTAAGCACAAATGATAAAAGTTACTCAGGCTTCACAGGCCTACGATTTGCATGCATATCGTAAACAACCCTTTATGTCAGAAGTATTTCAAGATGCATGATGTCATGTGGGAAGATTTGGATTGGTCTTTACATGAGAACAACATGCTGCTACATCAGAATTGTTCGAACAATTCTGTAGTTCTTAAAGTGATACCCCTAAACCAGGCTTAGTAACTATAATCAAAGAGCTTTCTGTGGTCTATTCTCACACTAAAACAGCCACTATATTTGGAACTGGGCAGCACGATCTATGTGCATTTCAAGATTCAGCAGTTCTTGAGAGGATGTGATAACTTTTTTAGCCTATCTGCGGGTCAATAAAGCCCCTTCCTTTGTATCCATTTTCACACAAATGTACAATTCCTATCATAAGCATTTCATACCACGCACTACTGCTGCTTTTGCCATTTTGTTAATATGGGACCGTGACAGACCCGTTGACTGAATGTTAGTTTATTGTGCCATAAAAAATGCAGCACGAGATTAACCGAGAACAAGAGTTCCTTCTAATTCCCATAGTTTTTGACTTGATTATTTTGCTAAGAGTGTTAACTTTGCAAAAATCCACATAGTATTCCTACATAAAGCTTTTCAAAAAAAATAATGATTCAACATTGTACCTCAGTTAAGCCTCCAGCAGTAACTTCCAAAGAAAGAAATGTCCGGGTATAATCATCATTGACAAATACTACCCACTTAGTAAAATCAATCCAGTACCTAAATTTGAAGAACAACAGCCAGCAATGAACTTCAAACTTGTAAAGTATCGACCATAACATATAATGTTAGCTTCTTCCGTTGTCACTGCGAAAGGGCAAGGGCGGGGGTGCAAAATTACATTTTTCAGAAAATTTTCAAGTAAAAAACTAAAAAAAGATTTTCATTTGAGGGATGAATTTCCCAATTCCCACCCTCGTTCGCACTAAATGCAATCCTACTCACCTCCTATGAGACTGAAGCCTCTGTCTAAGCATGCCCACCATGGAATCTCTTTGATGGACTCGAATGGGAACCGTCCTTCCCAAACTCACGTGAAACTCCCTCCCAAGCACAACTTGCTCAAATTTCTGCTCGTCTTTAATCAAATTCCTTAAAGGGATGTCAAAATCAACCACATGAAGCTGAGGTACCAGCCGTGAGGCCCTTTTCAGAAAAAAGGCCATCTCTTTTCTTTGTGTCAATGGAATTATAACTAAAACCACCAAAAAATAAACTTTATTTATGTAATCCCAGACCGAAATTAGAACCCTAGAAGCTTAAACAAAAAAAAAAGTGTATCGTACCTGGGATGTAAACATGCAAAGCAAAGTTGCCCTCGACGTGGGGGAAGCTACGGAATCGATTGGGTTGATCGCTTTGCACTGAGTGATCAAATGAACCTTTCACAAGTAAAACGTCAAACAGTTGGGATACGAACATTACTGGAGAAGAAGAATGCACAGGAACGTGTACAGTCGGGAGATATTTTACCCAGTGAATTAGGCGGATGGAGGAGAGACAGAGGGGGTGGGGGAAGACTGATGGGTAATTGGGTCGGGTCGGATGACGTAGCGGGTTCGGATTCTGAATCGGATCCGGAAGAAGATTCCCCGTACGACGCCCTCAGAGCTTCCATCTCCGCCTTGGCCCTCGTGTCTCTCTTGGTGGGAGTGGGACTCCTAATTTGAACTTGGCATGGTGTTAAACAATTGCATTTTGCCCCTTATTTATTTACAATATTCTTTTTCGTCACACATAATAATAAATTGCATAATATAAATATCTAAAACTATTTTTTAAGAGATAAAATCAAATTTTCATAAATGAAAAAATAATTCTAATAACATTATTTGTTATCCCAGAGAATAACAGATACAACAAATATAAAACTAAGAAAATAAAATACGTGCACCAAATAGGTGTTTAAGTTGGTGGAGCAGGTGAACTTTTGGCCAAAGTTCAGGAGTTCGATTCGCCCTGCCAACACTTTTTTGGATTAGTCTGTCACATAGGGTTTTTCCAGCGTGGCTTACCTGACTAGCGTAGTTTGCAGGTTATTGCGTTAGTTCGGGATTTATCCAAAGCGCACCTAAGGGTAATGTGGTTTACTTGACTAGTGGTTTATCTGACTAGCGTAGTTTGCAGGTTATTGCGTTAGTTCGGGGTTTACCCAGAGCGCACCTAAGGGTAGTGTGGTTTACATGACTAGCGTAGTTTGCAGGCTATTGCGTTAGTCCGGGAAAAATAAAATACGTCTATAAGATAAGAGTAGGACTATTGTACAAGAGTGGATCCGTGATACGAGCTGATCTCATCTATATTTGTGATGAAACGTAATACTTTTGACATGGAAGTAATATTTTTAACTCAAATCAGCATATATTATACAATATTTTTTCATATCATTACTGAAAAAAATGATACTTTTAAGTCTTACCATTAAAAATAATAAATTAAAGTAATATTTTTTTTTGGATCGGATTGTAGATCTCTTAAATAGTTTTTTGTGATAAAATAAACTCCCTAGAAAGCATAGATCGAAAAGCATACAGCTTAATCTTAACCAAAATATAGTATTATATCGCAAAAATCCTCTTGGTAGTATGAGAAGATCCCGACGTGAGATTAATTATGAGTATTTCAAACATATGTTTTTTTTTAATGACGTGAGAACTCGTAGCCGCTATTTTTCGGTGTGTATTGGACAAACTTCCGAACGCAACACCTTGCAAACCACATTAATCAGGTAAACTACACTGGATAAGCCATGTACAACATACTAATCAAAAAAATATTGTTAAGGGAATCGAACAACTAACTATTAGTCAAATATTTACCTACTATATCAACTTAAACATCTCATTGGAAACCAAATACATGCTTTGTTGGTCGTATGAGAAGATCACCCAAGTGAGATCATTTATTATTATGAGTAATTAAAATACATGCTTTGTTACGTGGAATAAATTCTTAATTAAGTTGAATTAATCCACAACCACCAAAATATAATATAATATAATCTATTATTAGAGTGATTAGTTAAATTGTTGAACACGTGTATTTTTTTCCCAAAATTACCACGGTCTCTTTCCTCGACTTTTAATTAATTATACACATGAAATATTGAAATCATATTTATTTTAATGCACATTATCCTGTGTTGTTTCTATCTCCACAGCAGAGGATCTTTTTCCCACTTTTTGTTCCCTTCCATAGTTCCATGTCTCGATCTTGTCTCACATTTATAATTGCATCGATCATTTTAAAGTGAAGTTATTTAATAAGATAAACTATGTGGGTAGTTAAAAATGTGGTCAACGCAGGTTTCAAGTTTTATACAAACGAGCCATTCACATTCGCGGTTAAACATCATGAAAGCAACATGATGGCTACAAGCAGATTAGTCAAAGGGATCGATACGTGGGTCGTGCTCGCTAGCCATTGCCATTCCAGTGCAAAGGCAAGTAGGGCACATCACCTGCAAACCAAACACATGAGACTTGCTTAGAATTGTTCCAATATACCAACTCATGTTGTTCATGGGACAGTAGATCGATCCATTCCGTACATTTTTCAAAACTATAGCTATTAAACTCATTCATTTGGGGTGTCCCATTGTTTTAAGAGCAGCTTTGAGTCATAGATTGCTTAATCGATAGTCTGATTTGGATAGACACTTTTCAAGCCAAAAATCGAATTCTTTGTTGAGGAAAATAAATTAAACACGAGAGAATCAAGATTCCAATTCAACATTCAAGCTCGTTATTTATGTTTCATTCATGAGTTTATATGACTCATTTCTATTTGTTACACGTCGCTCTTGTAAGAGCAATTTTAGTAAAAACCGTGAGACGGTAATTCTACGTACTTTACAAGAATATGAAGATTTGAAAGATCTTCCAGCAGATCGCGAGGAAGATAATTATGTTAGCCACTGACATTTAAAGTTGATGGAAAGAAGAAGATATCTTTGGAAACTTGGAGATGTGTGTGGCTAGCTCAGAGTTACCAAGATCAAGAAGTGATATGGAACCTTAGTTGATGATTTATCAACGAGAAGAAAGGAATAGATGTGTTCAGTAGAAACTTCATGAATCCAATGTTCTTCACCAGTTTCATTTATTTTCAGTTGCATCAGTAAAGTGCTTTATTATGATAATTGTTTGATCGAAAAGGATTTTGTCGTGCAAACTTATTGGTAAAATCATTCTAAAATGCTAAAGCATTGTAAAACCTATTTCATGCCCCCAGATTAGGTTCTACCACCAGATATTATGTTTCTGATGAACACTAAGGTGGAAAGGATCGTACACTCTTCAAATTCAATTTCCAAAGAAACTCAGTTTCAATCTTCCAGGGTATGTTTATCATCAAAACTATCAAAGGTACCGTAGACACAAACAGGAAGTAATATCTTGCATGGGGCTGGTGAACATAAATTTTAACTTGAAACAATGACGGCATACCTTTCCTGATCCTGAACAGTTAGAACACCGCTCTGTTTTAGGTGGCGACAAATGATGGTTTCCACTACCCAATGCGGAGACTGGTTCAATAAGCACGATAGATCCAGAGCTTGAACAGCGAGCACATGCAAGATATCCTGTACATAAAAAATGCTAAGTTCCACAAGCACCACGATGAGTACCCATTTTACTAACACAGCTCAAGGTTTAAACCATTAGTTCAGTATCTAATTTAACTTGGTCGTTCTTCGAATATGGAAACACCAGTCGCACATGCCATTGGGAAAAATGGCAAGTCACTGGTGAAATCACAAATCTTAACTTATGTGGGTCAATCCCATAAGCCTTGGTCGTTTTAGTCCATTATCGTGGCTTAGATCATGAGGCGTGGATGTCAACGAGGGGCGTTCCTTGTATGCATGTATATATATGAATCTATAGGGATCAGGAAAAGAACAGAAGTTCGTTCTTACCAAGAAAGTTGGAATGTTGGAAACTTGGATGATAGTTCCAGCCTTGATAATTATTTTAAAAAATATGTTTTCCTATCATTTGAGTGTTTTTTTATATCCTCTCTGGTAGGATACTACCAGAACTACAGAACAATCAGGTAGATGTAAAAGGTAATACATAATTAGACCAAGGACAAGAAATTCAAGAGGCTAACCAGGTAGACATTGAGTTTCATGGCATGATTACCTGTACCAAGACAGTACTTGCATCTCTTATGTTCCTGCTGCTTCACATTATTTATCTCCACCACCATCAAGGCAGATATGACTCCCACTGCTCCTCCCGAGAATGATGCAACGATTGGATCAACATCACTACAAGTTCACAAAATTGTGTTAATGAGAAGATAGAGGAAAAATATATCATCTTAAAATGTGTAAAGATACTGTAGACCTTTGTCACACATGTCAAAGTTCTTGAGTCATACTTTCCTTAAGCAAACAACCCAAAATATCTTACAAGTTTGTAGAGCTTATAAGCTATTTAAGTAATTTATAAGTCGCACGAAGTCTTAAATCTTATATTAAAATCAGGTACTTAAAATGTCTGAATAAATTAAGCTATCTGAAAAAACAAAATAAAGAAGAATAAGGAGAAAATTTCCCAACAAGAATACAATAAAATGACCCATCAAGACTCTAAAAAAAATGTCCTATCAAGTCTCTCTCTGAAAAGAAAGCCAAAAAATATTGAACATGGACCAGGCCCCAATTTTTCTTCACTCGTATCAGCAGTCGATGACCTTCCATCATCCAGGATATAATTAAACTATTACAAAAACCAAGCAACATTTTGTACGATAAAAGTTGACAGGGGACTGCTGATTCTAACTTATTTGGCCGCCCTAAACAAATATAAGTTGTCATAATTTATAACTTGAGGCAAAAAGAGGAGACGTAGTAGTAGATTCTTGGTCCTTATCTAACACATAAATTTTTGAAGATGGACTATTCCCCAGTTTTCTTCACTAAAGTCCTCGGTACTTGATACTCAATCCTCATCTAACAGAGAAGTTTTTGAAATGTGAGCATATTTAAATAGTTCAGGTTCTATGCGTTGCACATAACATTCTTAGAGAAACAAAAGATACAACTGTGATTTTCTAAGTGCTAAGCTAGAGACGGAAAACATGCCAGATTCATTGCTTCAAATGAACATGAAGTCTTTAATAGAGAAGCTCTAGAATCATACCTCAATTGCATTGGAAGATGCATACTGCTGATAAAATCGGCATATGATGTCCCACCCAAACCCAGTTTGAGCTCTAGCTGACATAAGCAACAGAAAGCAAATTCTAGGATTAGAATATTTGCAGATCTCCTAACTCTACACTTGACGAAAGAATTTTCGCTTTTGTTTTCTTTTTTCGCAATGACAGAATCACTTGTTTACCAATTCACGTTAGAAGTAGATTTAGCTGTCATAAATTATGGGCTAACTCAACAAATGAGAAAGACAGATAATTCTATCTTTACCAAAAAAAAAAGAGCAAGGGGTGCCAACAAAGTGAATCACAGATTTTCGTGTCATCACTGGCCACCTCTGACATTCCCTTATTATTGTATTCCAACTCGACTTCGGCTATTGTCAAGTTTGAAATTATGTGATTGTTCAAAAGCTTGTGAGCCGTCTGCTGAGTTCTCAAAATTTTTATTGTTCATTCATAAGATATAAATATATATATATGCATATATATACATAGATCAATTACTATGACGTATCAAAATTAGTAAAATTAATTATTTCAGATATACTCATCCGCGTACATTACAAAGTTAATCTAAGATTCTCTTTCTAAAAGAATTTAAGCAGCTTTTATTGATATCCGATTCTGAATCGGGTCGACTATATAATATAATTAGTTAAATACGCGGTTGGGGTTCCAATTGAAATTCATGAGTTTCGAGATATTAGTCTAAATCTAAAAATATTAAACGCTCGATTCCAGCATGGAATGTGTATACTTACAGAGCAGTAAATTGGCTGAAAACAAAACTTGCACAAATGCAGAACTTACTGTGGGAGCTAGAAGACCACCAAAAAGCATGACTCCAGCCATAAGAGAGAGACAAGTAGCATAGTATTGCTTCAGGTTCGAAGAGTTCTGGAAGAAACATGCTTATCAGACAATACTCTATAAGAACGAATAAGTCGTAGGCGTAAATTAAGCGAGAAACTGGTTCCATATAAGCCATAAGGCAATGAAACATGACTTACAAGAGGCGGCAAAAAAGGAATGAATGAAGGGAAACTGGGAAGCTCGCTTTCTTGATTTTCCTTTACAATCCCTAGCTCTGCGCGTCTAATCCTTTGCTGTATTCTTAGTCGCCGCACCTATAATATTTCATGGCGGCAAAGCTATAACAAAATTAAAATTCAACAACTTGTTCTTTAACCATGATTAAAGAAGATAAATTCGTACTTTTTTTTACTTTACATCCTGAAAGAAATGAACTTGATTAAGAAAACAATCGCCTTGCACTCAAAAAAGGGGGAAAACTACTAACCTCCTCCATCTGCAAAAATATTTTATTCCGCCGACTCCGGATATTATCCTGAATTTCCTGTAATTCCATTTTCGCAAAGTCCTGGACTGTCTCCGGTCCCTCAATTATGCAAAATCTGTACCCAAAACGCCACTTAATCCAATCACGACCCCCATTAAACCGAAAATAGAACAACAAAAACCCCTCCAACCCATCCGAACTAAAACAGTAAAAAGCAATCAACACACGATCGATTGATAGACACATACGCAGAAGAATTTTTATCCGTGGAGGAATTGGAATCAACGGAAGCAGCAAAAGAGGAGGATTCGGCGTCGGAGGGCTTGGATCTCCATTTGAGGTTGGATTTGAGCTTCCCCTGGAGGTAGCATCGAGAGTGCGATGAATAAAACGGCGTCGCCGCATGAGAAACAGGCAAGATTCGAGCTGAACAGAGCATTCTTACTGCGGAAATTGCCGATCAAGAAGAGGAATCCGGTCAGAGGAGACGAATGGAGACAAAGAGCATAATTGCTGGGTGTGTGTCCGAGAGTGCGAGTGGTGGGGTTTTTTACAATTGTTGCTTATATATATTTAATTATTATTTTCGTGGGAAATTTTGGATTTCCACGTGTACACATTTTATTAGCTAATAGATTCCGAGATCGTCGTTGCCTCGTCTGGTCCCCCCAATACAATCTATCCATCCATCCTTAATGAGACTTTAATTTTATTTTCTTTTTTTTTTTTAAATATATATATATATATATATATGTGTGTGTGGAATGTGGATGGTTCACGGTCTCAAACTCAATTTCTGTCTTATTTTAGGAATATATATGGTGTTATATTTGTTGATCCGATTTTTTCTTATTTTGTCAAGTTTTCATTGCTAGTCTAATTCATAAAAAATAAAACTAAAAAAAAAAATAAAAGACACGAGTAATTTTAAGGTGGTTCGGTCCACCGACATACATCCACAAAACCACTCTCAACCATCAAGCAAATCCACTAGCTTGAACCAAAATATATCACAAAGATATAGACAACCAAAAATATCATCTAATAATATTTTTAGTTGGATAAAAAGTTTGTCACGGTTTGATCGAATGAGCTATAAATTAGTATATGCCCTCAAATTTTAAATATAAAAAAATTAATCAAACTCATGATACAATTTGATGTTTGACCTGATACATCGCTAATGTTAAAACTTTAAGTAAAATAACTATATTTAGTTTTAAAATATACCTTCTTCTTTTTTCCCCCCTAAAACATGCCATTAGCCTATTATACAAATATCTTTATTTATATGAGAAATAAAATAAAGTATCATAAACGTCAAATTTAAAATTTAATTTAAACAATTATTCCGAAGTTAGTAATAAAAACTCTAATGAATCCGAGACAGTATGTTTCGGATTGTAATAAATTCATAAACTTTTTAAAAATGTTATAATTTTATATTATTTTAATAATAAATCCATGCATATAAATTGCAGAAAATGTTTTAATATTCTTTAATCGAATTCTTTACATTTTTTTTAAAAAAAAGTATGAAGTCGTTAAAATTTATTAACAGTTAGTATCTTCAGATTCTTCACAAAGAAAAGTCACAACAATGTCAACTGTCATTGGTGCACACGTAATCATATATTCTTTGTATTTTCTGTAGACATAATAACTCTCGACAATTACTTCATTCTTGTGCGGTAGTGGGTTGTGGTGTGGATTCTTTCAAAGAAAAAAAAACATTTTAATGTTATATTTATTATTTCGTAAAAGTTTATTTTTCTAATTTAGAAATATAAATAATATCGTAAAGTAATGAGGCGAGGCGATTAAAAAAATTTAGAGGTCGAATCGATGTGAATGCATTATCATATCATAACATATATTTATTGTTTGTATACGATACAACTGAATCGTGAACTAAAAGTATCGTCTCAAATTTGAAATATTGATAACAGATATGCTATGAAATGATGAATAAATAATATACAAAAAATCTTTTCTACAAATAAATTTTGTGAGACATATATTTTAATTGATTCACTTATGATAATGTACTATTTTTTATGCTAAAAGTATTACTATTTATTAAAAATATGAGTACGTTTGACCCGTTTAACAAATAAAGATCTGTGAAACCGTTTCACAATAGATATATTCATAAATATATTAGGTATTTCCATTTAATGGATAAGAATAGGTTTCCATTGTGCTCCGATGAAAATGACTGTAACGTCCCAATTTATCAATCGAAACGTTACTCAAACATACTTAAATAAAGATTTGATAAAAATAAAAACTTTGCGGAAGCATCATATTCTTTATTAAAATAGCGTATAAAATGTGCACCAATAAAAAAGAAACATCTAAAATTATTTGCCAAGCATGGCCATCAACTTAAAAATTTAAAACTTGTTTGCCTCTCAACCAATAACAATATTTAAAACATCCTCCAATCTAAAGTATTCACACTCATGCATTGCCCGTTGAACCGACCCCTGCCTCTTCTTCATGTCCGCCTACATAATCATCAATAAAAGCATCCACATCATCATTACCTGCACCATTCAAGTATAGTGAGTCGAAAGACTCAACAAGAGCATGCAGAAAAAGATTTTCTAACTTTAAAAGGAAACATTAACTTAAACTCCCATGCAATAAACATAACTTTAATATAGCCATATCATAAAAATATTTGGTGAGATGAAGTATGAGTAGTGTGGTAATCGTCATAACGAGCCATTCATAGTTTTCTGTTGATCAGACAAGCATATGGCATTAAGCCCGTAAACTTTCATTCTTTGGATAGCCGCTTCGGAGCTCAACCCGAAGTGCATACCCCGTATAACCATCCCGTGAGCCATGTTTGGATAGCCGCTCCGGAGCTCATCCTGAAGTGCATACCCCATATAATCACCACAAGACGCATAAATCATCAAAATATTTTCCATGCATCATATCATTCATCTTATCATGTCATTTCATAAATCTAGTACATGCTCATAAAGTTTTTCGTGATGTTACATGCTTAAAATCCGTAAAAACATTTCATGAGAAATTAACTTTCATGAGAAAATCACATAATCATGCAATACATAACTTGACTGATCCACGCGAGACATTCCATCCGTTTCGGACCTTGAAAACTTTAAAATTCTTCATGAACATTCTTAAAAATAATTAAAAACATTAAAGTATCAAAATCATGTTTTTTAGGACTCAAAAACTTATAAAATGGGGTGGGAAAATCGAGCCTGAGGCGCGGTCGCGCACTCAACCAGCGCGGGCGCGCCGTCCGCTCGCAAAGTAGGCGTGGGCGCGCTGCGTAACAGCGCTGGCGCGCCTCCTGCTCGCAGATTTATGCTACGCAGGCGCGGGCACACTGCCTAGCAGCACGGGCGCCCCGTCGCGTCTCCCTTTTCCGAAAACTGATCTTTTCTGCATTTTCTCAAAATCCACAATGCTTTGGGACGATTTTTTCATCAAAATATCATTCTACAACATCATGAACTTAAAATAAATTATACCAATGCATCAAACATTTCAAAGATTTTGAATCAAAACCTTCAAAACTACTTTTACCCAAAAATCTGATTTATTGCCTTCAAGTCTTTCAAAACTCGATAAACATGAACCGAACACCTCAGGAATGCTGCACGTATCACAATCAAGTAACATACTCATAGAATTTTTCAATAAAAATTCATGGATCATCAATCAAACACCTAGGGTTTTACCTTGAAAATAACTATATTCTTGAATGGGTTTAAAAACAGTAAAAATTTGTCTGGATTGATTCGATTGGAAATAACCTGAGCGGCAGGACGATCTAGCCTCGAGCCTTTGAAGAACCCTAGCCTTGATGCAGCGTTTGAGAGGGATTTTGAGGAAGAAAAGTGAGCGTTCAAATGAGAGTTCAGAATAAAATTTCTGAACGCTTTTCTTTTGTGACTAATGGGCTTCAACACGGCCCATTAGTTACATTTAAAATTTTTTTAAAATTTTACTGTCCCACTCAATAAAATACACTGCATCCTTTTAAACTTAATTTAACATATTTTTCTTAACTCGATTCAAGGCTAGACTCGTACCTACGACCCAAAATTAATACCAATCTGAAAACTTTACAAAAAAAAAAAAAACATAGCAGTCACATAATTCCAGGCATCCAATAATTCACATAATTCCACATAACAATTAAATATTCTAAATAACATGCATTAAATCATATAATTAAATCAATTAATCATGATTAAGCTAGTGGACTTTTTGGACCTTACAACTCTACCCTCCTTAAAAGAATTTCGTCCTCGAAATTCAACTTACCAAACAGTTCAGGATAGCGTGCTCGCATATCTTGTTCTGTTTCCCAAGTAGCTTCTTCAACCAACTGGTTGCTCCATAATACTTTCACCATTGGAATCTCTATGTTTTTCAACCTACGAACTTGTCTGTCCAAGATTTGAATAGGCATCTCCTCGTAGGACAAGTTTGGCGTCCATTTCGCTGGCTCATGACGGATAACATGAGAAGGATTTGCCACATACTTCCTCAGCATAGAGATATGGAAGACATTGTGGACACCCCCCAAGTTGGGTGGTAGTGCTACTCGGTAAGCTCGAGCCCCAATTTTTTCTAGGATCTCAAAAGATCCTATATATCTTGGACTCAATTTACCCTTTTTTCCAAATCTCATAACACCTTTCCATGGTGACACCTTTAAAAATACATGGTCACCTACTTCAAACTCCAAATCTCTACGTCTCTGGTCGGCGTAACTTTTCTGTCGACTTTGAGCTGTCAACATTCTGTCTCTGATTTTGGCTATCATATCTACTGTTTGGGTCACTATATCCGGCCCCAAAATAGCTCTCTCTCCAACTTCATCCCAATGTAGGGGAGTTCTACATCTTCTTCCATACAAGGCCTCATAAGGAGCCATGCCAATAGTTGCTTGATAACTATTGTTGTAAGTAAACTCCACTAAAGGTAATTTCGATTCCCAATTCCCTCCAAAGTCGATCATAAAAGCTCTCAACATGTCTTCGAGTATTTGGATCACTCATTCTGACTGACCATCTGTCTGAGGGTGAAAAGCTGTACTGAAAGCTAGTTTTGTTCCCAATCCTCTATGTAAACTTCCCCAAAAGTTCGAAGTGAACTTAGGATCCCTGTCAGATACTATCCTCGCTGGAACTCCATGCAATCTGACAATTTCTCGAATGTACAGCTCTGCATACTGATTCATCGAGAAGTTATTCCTGACTGAAATAAAATGAGCTGACTTAGTTAACCTGTCAACTATCACCCAAATCGAGTTCATCCTTCGCGGTGAGACTGGCAATCCTACTACGAAATCCATAGTGACATATTCCCACTTCCATGTGGGTATTGACAGGGGTTTTAGGAGTCCCGCTGGCCTTTGATGCTCAATTTTTACCTGTTGACAAGTCAAACATTCACTCACAAATTCTACGATATCCTTCTTCATACCTGGCCACCAATACAAGGATTGCAGATCCTTATACATTTGCGTACTTCCTGGATGAATGGAATATGGAACAGTATGGGCTTCAGTCATCACTTCCACTCTCAATGAGTCTACTGCTGGCACCCACATTCTACCTCGGTGATGAACAATTTCATCTTTGACAGTGTACAATGTACCACCCTTGGCTTCATCTCTGTTCCTCCACAACGTCAACTGTTCATCAGAAGCTTGGCCTACTTTGATTCTCTCAAGCAAACTAGGTACTACTGTTAAGGCTGCTAGAGTGCATACCTTCATTGGTTCAAATACCTCCAAACTCATACGTGCAAATTCAACAATCAACTCCTGTTGCACTGTCAATTGGTTTAATGTTGCAGACTTGCGACTCAAGGCATCTGCTACAATATTAGCCTTACCAGGATGGTAGCTAATGTCACAGTCGTAGTCCTTCACTAATTCCAGCCATCGCCTCTGCCTCATATTCAACTCCTTCTGAGTGAAGAAATATTTTAGGCTTTTGTGATCAGTGAAAATCTGACACCTTTTGCCGTACAAGTAGTGTCTCCATAGTTTCAAAGCAAAAACAACTGCCGCCAACTCAAGATCATGAGTCGGGTAATTCCTCTCATGGACCTTCAGCTGTCGAGATGCATACACTATTACTTTATCATCTTGTATCAACACAGCTCCTAATCCACTCTTAGAAGCATCGGTATAAACCACAAAGCGACCCGTGCCTTCGGGAATTGCTAGCACTGGCGCTGAAATCAGTCTTTCCTTCAATTCTGTAAAGCTCTTCTCACATTGTTCTGACCACACAAACTTCACACCTTTTCGATTTAAGGAAGTCAGTGGTAGGGCTATCTTGGAGAAGTCTTGAATAAATCTCCTGTAGTATCCTGTTAAACCCAAGAAACTTCGTATTTCTGTAGCATTCTTTGGGACAGCCCAATTACGAACCGCTTCCACCTTCGAAGGATCCACCTCAATCCCCTTAACTGAAACTATATGACCCAAAAATGAAATCTGCTCCAGCCAGAATTCACACTTACTGTACTTAGCATACAGTTGCTTTTCTTTCAAAATTTGCAACACCGTAGCCAAGTGCTGACGATGCTCCTCCCTACTGCAAGAATATATCAAAATGTCATCTATGGAGACTATGACAAACTGATCCAAGAAAGGTTGAAACACCCTGTTCATCAAATCCATGAACACAGCTGGTGCATTGGTCAACCCAAACGGCATTACCAAGAACTCATAGTGGTCATAGCGAGTCCTGAATGCTGTCTTCTGCACATCTGCATCCTTTACCTTCAACTGATGGTAACCTGATCGCAGATCAATTTTTGAGAATATCTCTGCCCCTTGCAATTGGTCGAACAAGTCGTCTATTCTGGGCAAAGGATATCTGTTCTTCACTGTAACACGGTTCAGTTCTCTGTAGTCAATGCACAATCATATTTCTTCTTGACGAACAACACCGGTGCACCCCAAGGCGATACACTCGGTCTGATGAACCCCTTATCCAGTAATTCTTGCAACTGATCCTTCAATTCTTTCATCTCGATCGGTGCCAATCTGTACGGTGCCTTAGAAGCTGGCTTAGTTTCAGGCAACAATTCTATCCCAAATTCGACTTCCCTGACTGGAGGCAATCCCGCAACATCATCGGGAAAAACTTCTGGAAAGTCCTTCACTACTTCCACCTCCACAAGTTTCGGTCGCTGTACTTCCAGATCACCAATTAGACTCGCAAGAAAGCCTGTACACCCATTACTCAATAATTTCCAGGCTGTTCCTGCAGAAATCATACCTGGTGCGCTCTTCTTAGAGGTTGTGCGGAACGCAAACGGTTTCCCGTTCTGATCTTTCAATGAGACAGTTTTCCGTTTGCAGTCAATAATAGCCTCATGCCGAGACAACCAATCCATCCCAAAAATCGCATCGAAATCCACCATTTTCAAAGCAATAAAATATGCACACAAAACTAGACTCTGCGTCTGAACTTTGCAATTTCTTACCACACTACTACTTTCCAGTTCTTCTCCTGAGGGTAACGACACACAAAATTTCGAAATAGATTCATCCGGCAAGACCCCCAATTTCATCATAAAATTAACAGATATAAAAGAGTGCGTAGCTCCTGAATCAATCAACACGAAAGCAGGTAAACCAGCAATACGGATCATACCTGTGACAATTGCAGAATCTGGGTCAACCTGATCGTGAGTCATAGCAAACACTCTTCCCCTGATAGGATCCTTTGACTGCGGGCAATCCTTGGCGAAATGCCCTGGCTTCTTGCAAAGAAAGCAAGTATTGGTCCCAAGCATGCATTGACCTGAGTGTGGCTTCCCACACTTTTGACAGATAGGTGCATTTGCGGACCTTGGAGCATTGGCGTTCGGCTGATTCTGTCCTTGAGGTCGTGCCTGATTGGGGTTTTGGCGCTGCTGCTGCTGCGGTCTCCTCTGAGCTGGGGCTTGGTACGGCCTCTTCTGACTAGACCCTTGTTGTTCTCTCCCTTGGTAACTGGCTCTTTTCGCTTGCGATTCTTTGATAATATCATTCCCATCTTTCTCTGATAACATAGCCTCATCGACTGCTGCTCGGTATGTTTGTGCCCCACTCAATCTGACATCACGACGAATAGTGGCATTCAGTCCCTCCGTGAAATGCTTCAACTCCTCCGCAGTATTACCCGAAATCATGGGCACAAAATACTTCCCCTTTTCAAACTTCTTCACATACTCAGCAATGGACATACTCCCTTGGCGGAGCTCCAGGAATTCTCTAGCAAGTCTAGTCCTGGTACTGATAGTGAAATATTTCCCATAGAACACATCTTTGAATCCATTCCAAGTCAACGTAGTCATATCCACAGCAGAACGGGCTCCCTGCCACCAAATTCGCGCATCATCGCGAAACATAAAGATGGCACACCTCACACGGTCTGCATCAGTGAGCTGCATGTAGTCAAAAATAGTCTCCACTGACTGTACCCATTCCTCGGCTACAAGGGGATCAGCCCCTCCTCTGAACTCCTGCGGCCCTAGATCCTTAAACTGTTTAAAGATCGGATTAGTTAGTAGTGGCTGATTGTTGTTCCGTCCTCCCGCTTGTGCTTGGATTAACTGTTGAATCTGTTCCCCTTGGGCTCTACTCTGCTCTTGCAACAGAGTCGCCAACCCAGCCAAAAACTGGTTACTCTGATTGTCCTCATTGTTCGGATTCCTACGGTTAGCCATAATCCTGCTGTCCATACAGTCCACATGCTTAATTACGTTATTTAAACATAACATCCTAATTAACATGCATAAATATTATTCGTAATAGCTATCATGCATCTTAAACAATCCAAAACATAAAACTTGCAGACATGAAGACGAAGCATAGGGTCGTGGCAGGATGCATGCGTGCAAACAAACCCAGAGCGAACTGCTCTGATACCAAGCTGTAACGTCCCAATTTCTCAACCGAAACGTTACTCAAACATACTTACATAAAGATTTGGTAAAAATAAAAACTTTGCGGAAGCATCATATTCTTTATTAAAAGAGCGTATAAAATGTGCACCAATAAAAAAGAAACATCTAAAATTATTTGCCAAGCATGGCCATCAACTTAAAAATTTAAAACTTGTTTGCCTCTCAACCAATAACAATATTTAAAACATCCTCCAATCTAAAGCATTCACACTCATGCATTGCCCGTTGGACCGACCTCTGCCTCTTCTTCATGTCCGCTCACATAATCATCAATAAAAGCATCCACATCATCATTACCTGCACCATTCAAGTATAGTGAGTCGAAAGACTCAACAAGAGCATGCAGAAAAAGATTTTTTAACTTTAAAAGGAAACATTAACTTAAACTCCCATGCAATAAACATAACTTTAATATAGCCATATCATAAAAATATTTGGGAAGATGAATTATGAGTAGTATGGTAATCTTCATAACGAGCCATTCATAGTTTCCTGTTGATCAGACAAGCATATGACATTAAGCCCGTAAACTTTCATTCTTTGGATAGCCGCTTCGGAGCTCAACCCGAAGTGCATACCCCGTATAACCATCCCATGAGCCATGTTTGGATAGCCGCTCCGGAGCTCATCCCGAAGTGCATACCCCATATAATCACCACATGACACATAAATCATCAAAATATTTTCCATGCATCATATCATTCATCTTATCATGTCATTTCATAAATCTAGTACATGCTCATAAAGTTTCTCGTGATGCTACATGCTTAAAATCCGTAAAAACATTTCAAGAGAAATTAACTTTCATGAGAAAATCACATAATCATGCAATACATAACTTGACTGATCCACGCGAGACATTTCATCCGTTTCGGACCTTGAAAACTTTAAAATTCTTCATGAACATTCTTAAAAATAACTAAAAACATTAAAGTATCAAAATCATGTTTTTTAGGACTCAAAAACTTATAAAATGGGGTTGGAAAATCGAGCCTGAGGCGCGGTCGCGCACTCAACCAGCGCGGGCACGCCGTCCGCTCGCAAAGTAGGCGCGGGCGCGCCTCCTGCTCGCAGATTTACGCTATGCAGGCACGGGCGCACTGCCTAGCAGCACGGGCGCCCCGTCGCGTCTCCCTTTTCCGAAAACTGATCTTTTCTGCATTTTCTCAAAACCCACAATGCTTGGGACGATTTTTTCATCAAAATATCATTCTACAACATCATGAACTTAAAATAAATTATACCAATGCATCAAACATTTCAAAGATTTTGAATCAAAACCTTCAAAACTACTTTTACCCAAAAATCTGATTTATTGCCTTCAAATCTTTCAAAACTCGATAAACATGAACCGAACACCTCAGGAATGCTGCACGTATCACAATCAAGCAACATACTCATAGAATTTTTCAATAAAACATTCATGGATCATCAATCAAACACCTAGGGTTTTACCTTGAAAATAACTATATTCTTGAATGAGTTTAAAAACAGTAAAAACTTGTCTGGATTGATTCGATTGGAAATAACCTGAGCGGTAGGATGATCTAGCCTCGAGCCTCTGAAGAACCCTAGCCTTAATGCAGCGTTTGAGAGGGATTTTGAGGAAGAAAAGTGAGCGTTCAAATGAGAGTTCAGAATAAAATTTATGAACGCTTTTCTTTTGTGACTAATGGGCTCCAACACGGCCCATTAGTTACATTTAAAAATCCTTTAAAATTTTACTGCCCCACTCAATAAAATACACTGCATCCCTTTAAACTTAATTTAACATATTTTTCTTAACTCGATTCAAGGCTAGACTCGTACCTACGACCCAAAATTAATACCAATCTGAAAACTTTACAAAAAAAAATAACATAACAGTCACATAATTCCAGGCATCCAATAATTCACATAATTCCACATAACTTAAATAAATTAATCGTGATTAAGCTAGTGGACTTTTTGTACCTTACAATGACATTGTGGTCATATATATCTAAATTGGTGTTCGGAAATTAATGTTTTTACTTCTTGAACTGACGAGCCTAAATAATTAGTTACCTTTTTGAAAGTGATTTCCCTCCATCATTAAGGTCCACAAATTTATTTGATGGAAATAGATTCTGATTGGTCAACAAGTGAGTGTCCAAGTTGATGGAGTAGGTCTGTAGGTGAACTCTTGACATAAGGTCAGGAGTTTTATTCTCCCTACCAACACCTTCTTGGACTAGTCTGTCACACAGAATTTGCCTAGTGTGATTTACCTGGCTAACGTAGTTTGCAGACTATTGTGTTAGTCTGGGAGTTTACCCAGTGCGTACCGAAAGGTAGCGGCTGCGGGTTCTCATGCCATAAAAATAATAATAATAAATAATTATGTTTTAAATTCATCACTTTTTTTCTTTTTTGGTTTTCAAACTTTTATTATCCTCACTTTATAATTTTTTATTGGACTTAATTTGTTTGTATTTAAGCCTTCTCAATTTTTATGAAAAAATAGCATATTATAGAATTTGTACTTTAATATAAATTAAAATAGAGCTATTTAATATATTATAAAAACAATAAAAATTAGTTTCTTATGATATAAATCGTGTGAAATTTAAATTGGTTAAATGAACAACTATTAATATATATATATAAATATTATTTTAATTGTATTGGTCTTATGAACATTGATTAAATTAAAAAAATTATAACTTATCTTATGAAAATAATATAAATGTTTTATTCTTCACACAACTCAAAAGATAAATATTCAATTATTTATAAAATTTTACACAATTTATTTTTTAAAAAAACAAAATTTAATTTAGTTATTAAAATATAATAAAATGTTTTCAATACATTTAATGAATAGTAATATTACCGATTATTATTTAATTTTTTTTCTAATATTACTAATATTAATAAGGTTTGGATTAAAATATATATATAATTTAAAACATATAAACTAAGAAAATAAAATATTAATTAACACAATTACACTAGTAACTTGACTTCTCAATTTTTTTATCCATAAATTTTTTAATGTAAAATCCAGCCCCCTGAACGAAAATTCTAATTCCGCTCCTGTTGGCAAGATATTGGCAAATGGGACATTTGGCACAAACAATTTTGTGTTCACATGCATAACGAGATTATAGAAATCATATATAAAAAAAAAAGAAAAAGGAAGAAGCTTGCGGTCGATACATTGTCAATTAAAGTTAATTATAGAATAATGTTAGAAGTACAACAAATATCTCGTATAACGATATTTACAACAATTATATTCTGAGTTTTTGTTATTATATCGTGATATTTTGATGTTATATCGTGAGATTTTGTAATTAATGTATCATGAGATTTGATAAAAAAAAATTGTATTGATTTTTTTATGGTGTAAGATGTGTTGTACAAATTTGGTTGTACATATAACATTACTCTAGTGTTTGGGACAATGACGGAGCCAGAATTTCAGGTCCACCCAGACTATAATTTTTTAACGAGAAATCCAAAAACTATGAAAGCAAAAAAAAAAGATGTTTGCAGGAAAAAATTATAGAATTTTCTTTAAAAAAATATCCCAAAAAAATATCTTCAAAATTAACCACAAAGATATTAAATATTTCTCCATGTATATGCAAACTCCATCATTATTTAGTCGACGTACCTTGTAAAAGTGGGAGCATTATAATATCGGAGAGCTTTGGAATATAGAGATTGAAGAGGTGGAAATAAAATATTATAATATTAGAGAGCTTTAGAAGATAAAGATTGAAGAGGTCGAAATGAAATGATAGACAATTGAAATGAATTCACATAAAGTCATTGGTGGACATGAAAAAAGGCCCATTTTTGTTTTTGGACTAGTTTTGAAAACTAAATTGTGGGCTGCTACCTAATTTTTTTAAAAAATAATAATTGGGCTACTTAAAAAAATTGGGCCACCCGGGCTGAAATCCGGGTTCCCCAACACTTGCCTCTGATCAAAAAGATATACCTTGGTTATATTTCATCTCTTCAGAAACTTACTATTTGTTTGTAAAGTAAAGAGAGAGAATTCTTTTATTGGAAGCGCGGAGAGCTAAGCCACTAATGTCGTGATTGATTGAAATTTTAAAAGAATAGGCTTACGGCCCGTACTCCACTGCCTCCGCCCTTGGTTTGAGAGATCTTTTAAGAAATACTTTTCAGTTTTTTCTTAATAAAATTTTGAAATTTTGTGAAATTTTGTTTTAAAAAAAAGCTGATAAGTGTTTTCTATAAGTTTTTCCAAACACTATCTTAGTCTAAGGCTTAATTAATTGCTAATTATTGATCTAAAATTATGGGTGTGAATGAATTAAGCTGCTCGTGAGTTACTCAAGCTCGATTCGATAAAAGCTTGTTTAAGCTTTGATGTAGCCAAAAATCACTTGTATATGACACGTTGCTTTTGCAAAGTCCGGAGTATCAAAAGTCCTTGTATGTTCACTATGGAGATCTTCAGTAGGTTGTTCCTACGTCACAAAACAAATTCAGAGGAGCCGGAAGGGTTTCGGGCGAAGACACTCCGACGCTCAAGTCAGTTATTACTCAAGGAATAATAATCGAGAGTAAAGCGTTATAGTGCTAAAGAAAGTGTGTACCTTAATAATGAAGTGACTTGAGCTATTTATAGATATTCGGAGAATTTCACGGGCTTGAGCCTCTTATGGGCCTTTGTAAAATTCAGGGTCTACTTGAATTAAATATATATAATATTTAAATAAGCTTGAGCCTCAAAAATATTTGGAGTGGACCTTCATGATTGGGTTCAGGCCCAGTTGCACTTTTAGGTGTAACCTATCAAGCTCATTTAACGAAACTCGTTAAGATAAACGAATCAAACTCGAGCTTTATAATATTCGGTTCATTAGCTCGTGAACATGTTTGTTATTCGTGATTCCGATTTTAGATGCAAAAATAATAGTTTTGATATTTGATTTATAGATTTTATATGTTTTTACTTATGACAAATATATTTATTATAAAATATATTTAATATATATTAAAATTTTTAATAGGAATATTTATATTTTTCTCAAAATATAAAATTTATTTTTTTAATAAATTTAATGAATATTTAAATTTATATTTATTACATCCGTTTAGGCTCGATAGAAGCTCGAATAAGCTCGCATGAATATAATTTTTAGATAAAACTTGAGCTCAGCTCGATAGCAAACCGACTATACTTAAATATTCAAGAGCTCGGCTCAGCTGGACTGAGTTACATCAGTGTCTAGAATACATCAACGTTTCAAACTAGTTGGGCCGTAACTTGGTTTTCTCGCGCTTTTCTATTGGGCATCAACAATTTTTTAAGTCCACATTGGTAAGAACGATAATCTTGGGCTCCAATTGTTCGATCCAAAAATGGGCCGCCGGAAAGGGTAGCGAAGCCCACGAACGAGAAATCACTAAACCCTAAAAACGAATCCTTTATATGAACCACCATTTCTCCATAGCAGCAGCCATTCTTCATCCACTCCCGAAGCTTTTCAACTCCGATTTTCTTCTGAATCATCTTTTTTCTGTTTCTGCAATTTTTTTTTTTTGATTTGATTTGTCACAAATTATTCAATCGTTTTTCTCTTTTGATTTGCTTTCGAAGTCGAAACAATCGACCGAAAGCGGAATCGCGATGACGACTTCTTAATTCAAGCTCAACAGACCGGATTGCAGGTATTATCTCTCAGGAGATGGTTACTTGCATGTCGATTAACCCGCTGAACCGAGCGATTCTCTTTGTTTTTCGTTCATTCATTATTCAAATTTAATGGAAATCGGTTGTGATTTTGTTAGAAATTTTTGTTTTTTTTGGGTGGGGAAATCGATTGCGATGAGGATTAAAAGCTCCCTCTTCTGAAGATTAATTGAGGACGCTTTGCTGGCGGAATCGAACCAAATATGAAACTCGCCACTACTGAGTGAATCGATTTTCCCCAATTAATTGATTTTTTTTTTTTTGCTTTTCTGTTTTTGGATGAGGATGAAGCAATTAATTTCAATATTCCAACACTTGGACTGAGAGACGAGATCTCAAAGTGATGTCTCAAAACATTGCTACTGAATCAAATTTGAATAAATTTTTTTGGATGAATTATTTGGGATTTTGTGTTTGTAAAGGTCGTCAAATGATGAGTATTGATTTAATCTTAGGACACCTTTGGACACAGTGTTACTGTGGATGAAAAGGAAACATTATTCTGATGACGACCCATTGATCAATTTAATTTTTATTTCATAATTATTTATGAAAAATAATTGACATAAACACCCAAAAAACCATCAATAAGTATAATACCAATCGACATAAGCAAACAACATAATAACCATTGTTATCTGCCCACATAGCTCTAGCAAAAGTTATTTGCAAAGCCGAACGAATGGGAATGATCTGTAATTGTTTAATTTATTAAAATAGGAGGAAGTGGCAACTGGCAAGTTAATATGAATAAATCAAAGGATTTCTCTAACAATTTGGATAATTTAATATATAACAATTAAAGTTCGAAATTTAGATCAATCCTTTCTCTTTTTTTTTTTTTTAGGATCAATCGGTATTTTACTCTTATGTGTTCCACTCCCGAGTAGGATGACACGAATATTTAGGCCCTAACAAAATCTATGTTAAATTTTGAGAAATTAGTTGTAATATCTGTTTAAAACCTCAATTTTTAAAAGTAGCCTTGATTAAAATTTTATAACATAGCCTTATTTATTAAAAATAAAAGTCCTAAAAAACCCTTATTTTACCCTTTTCTCTATCTCAATTTATTATTATATTACAACTTAACATACATAAATTTACTCTATGTATTTTAATTTTATTATATTTTGGTTTGACATGTCTGTTTTTTTTAAGAGTTATAGTAGTTAAAGTACTCAAGTTATAGACAAAAATTGTTAATATCTTATTTACTATTATTTTTATTATTATTGTTATTGAAATATTAATGTCTCTTGTTTTAACACTACATAAAAAAGAAAACTTTCAATATAAATGTTCACGGCATTTAGAGACGACACAATGAATAATGATCATTAGTATTCATATTATTTATTATTATTATTTTATTATTTATTTTCTATTTAAATTTAAAATTTATAATAGAAAAAAACAGAAGAAAAAGAATGCGTTACTTATGCACTAACTACTCTATATGAAAATTGTATATTGTGTATATAAGCAGTTATGCGCTAGCTATCTTTATGGTTTTGACATATGTATAATGACAGAGGTACAATCAATATATCGTATAATGATATTTATAATAATTATGTCGTGATATTTTACTATTAACTCGTGAGATTTTGATATGATATCGTAAGATTTTGTATTAATGTATCGTGAGATTTGATAAATTAAAATTTTGTATTGAATTTTTTGTGGTGTAAAAATTATTGTACAAATTTGGTTGTACATGTAGCATTACTCAATTTGAAAACCGAACCACATAAAATTCAATTTTAACATCTTGTACAAAAGTACACAAAGTAATAATTTTGACATGGTATAAAATAAATTAACTTAAATAAGGTGAGAGTTCTACAATTATCTTATAGACGGAATCACGGAACCAATTGCTTTGATTAATCAAAATGATCAAGTTTCGAGTATGTGTGTGTGTGTGTGTTTTTTTTTTTAATAGTTGAATTCAGATTACAAACCTAAATCAATCAAAATCAATGAGTTTTAGAAGCTGAAATAATAAAAGCAATTTTTTTAAATATAAAAATTACATAACTGAACTATCAAAATTAATTGATTGGAATCACCTTCAATCGCTTCTATTTCTTATTTGGGTAAGTCTTCTATAGGTCGATCTCACGAACATATATTCATTCGTAGGATTTGTATACATGATCAATATATAAAGTGAAAACTAATATTATATTTTTCACATAAAAAATAATGTCTTTCCTGGAGCAGATTTGGGTGTTTGGCAGAGCTTAAAAGCTCTTTCAAACTGCTTATAAGCTGTTTTAGAGCTTTTAAGCTCTCAAATTTTGTTTGACAAAAATTTTAAAAACAACTTATAAGCTGTCAAAATAAGCTGTTTGACAGCTTATAAGCTGCTTTTAAAAAGTAAGGGGGGAGGTACTTTTTTCAAAAAGATCTTATTTTAATATTTTATCTCTCTAAAATATCCTTGAATATTTTGATAAATCTCCATCATATCCTCCACCCATTAAATATTAAATATTATTTTAAAAAAATTACAAATCACATAAAGTTTTCTAAAGTAAAATATTAAAACAATTTTATATTTTAATACTAAAACTATTTTCGTATATGTATAACTCGAAATATTATTTTCATATAATTATATCTTTTTTGGTAATTTTGACAATAAAAAGATCTTATAATACCAAACATATCAACATCTTTAAGTTATTTAAAATAACTTAACCCAAACATTTTAACAGCTTATTTTTAAAATAAGTTCTAACAGCTTATAAGCTCGTAAAACAGCTTTTAAGCTCTAGGAGCTTATAAGCTCTTTTTAATAAGATTAGCCAAACACCCTTTAAGAGGGTGTTAGGCCGAACTTAAAAGCTCTTTCAAACAGCTTATAAGCTGTTTTAGAGCTTTTAAGCTCTCAAATTTTGTTTGACAAATTTTTTTAAAAACAGCTTATAAGCCGTCAAAATAAGCTGTTTGACAGCTTATAAGCTGTTTTTAAAAAAGTAAGGGGGATAAACTTTTTTCAAAAAAGATCTTATTTTAATATTCTATCTCTCTAAAATATCATTGAATATTTTCATAAATCTCCATCATATCCTTCACCCATTAAATACTAAATATTATTTTTTTAAAAAAAATTACAAATCACATAAATTTTTCTAAAGTAAAATACTAAAACAATTTTATTTTTTAATATATGTTTATTCTAAAAATATTTTCGTATGTGTATAACTCAAAATTTTATTTTCATAGAATTATACCATTTTTGGTAATTTTAACAATAAAAAGATCTTATAATACCAAACATATCAACATCTTTAAATTGTTTAAAATAAGTTTATCCAAACACTTTAACAGCTTATTTTTAAAATAAGTTCTAACAGCTTATGAGCTCGTAAAACAGCTTTTAAGCACTAGGAGCTTATAAGCTCTTTTTAATAAATTTAGTCAAACACCCTCTAACTATCTACAAAAACTAACCGTAACTTGGAAATTTCAGTCACATCTACGATTTCATCAGGATCTATTTAGCACAATTGGGTAAATGGGCCCAAAAATGGTTGATTCCTACTCAACCAAGGCCCATTTACATGTTATATGTCTGCATTATTATCAACTTTCCTGTTTTGGGCCCTTCATCTTCTTGCATAGTAACACTAATTCAGTAGTGTTCCCAACGCGTATTTTATTTTTGCATTTCTTTCTCTTAAAAGTATGATATCAATAATGTAGCCATAGAAAAATTAGCAATCAATGTTTTTTCCCCCATTTTTGGAGAGAAGAATTAGAATATTTGGATGACACCGGTGCAACTCAGTCGAGCGGCTCGATCGAACTTGTTTCGAACTTGGTTTAGTTATGAATTTATGATTTTCATTATAATATTAACAAACTTCATATATTTTTCATGATTAACGAGCGTTCAATATTATTATTTACCTATCTCGAGTTTTTGACGTTGATAGAATTGAATTTCGAGCTCGAACTCGAGTATATAATAAGAACAGCTGATGGAGTCAAATCTAAGCTCGGAAATCTTTTTTTCATTAGAGATATAAATCACTTTTATAGTTTCTTTTTCAAATTTGAGCTAGAAAAAAAAATGCTAAAAAAGCGTAGTTTGCATGAATTTATATATATAATATATAATGAAGCTACACATTTTTCCCCAACAATTAATTTTAAAAAGGAGACGTAGTTTAAGGAAAAATATCAGACCGAAACGGACAGTACATAACGACCCCAAAATATATGGAATAACCGAACTTGTACCACATATCTCCCCTCAGTGTCGTCTCAATCTCAATAATTTTGTCACACGAAACTGTTATTACTGTAATTTCATTTATATTTAATTTTTATATAAAATATAATTATGATATAAAACAATTTCCAATCAAATATTATGTTTGAGTGTTTATTTTTATTAATATTTTATCACGTGTCATAAAATGAGTGCGTTATGGAGAGATATTTTGTAAAAAAAAAAATGATATGTTTTAAAGATTGTAAATAGTTTAGTTTATCTAATTATACATATATCATATCTCAAACTTAATAATATATTGTTGAGAAGGGTGTCTCCTCACAAAAAGGGTTACAATGACCGGACCAGATAATAAATTTTTTTTTCTGACATAACACATATCACATCAATACAGTGTTGACACCGTCAGCACTCCTAAGTTTAGTAGAGCTCATATGGTAATATTCCACTAAAAATGATATAATGACATTTATAGACCATGATTTGGATAAAGTTGAGAATAATTGGAAGGCCTCAATCAAATTCAATCATATATATATATAGTTTGTGAAAAAGAATTTAGTGTAAGGCGGTGGTGGGAATGGTGCGTGAAGATGCGCACTGTGGGAAGATTCACCCAATTCCCGACAAGTGCTCCCTTAGGTCTATAGTGTCACGGGTCCGCATGTCAACATTAAACTCCTTACTACATTAATTTCTATTCTTTAAATTACATCAATACGAGGAACACTGAACAAATATATTATTAACTATAAAAATAGAGTACTTTTACATATTGATATTGGTAAAAGATTCTAAAGAGGGATATTATCTTCCCACTACTTTACTACTTTATATATAGAGTGGTGCTTCAATCAATTACTCCACACCATTAGTCATAAAAGTCTACCCCCATCTCTTGCTATATGAACTATCAACTATAATCTATACATCCTTGGAAAAATGAGGTCTTTGGCTTTCAATTTCACTCTTGTTCTTGTTTTCTTGATTTCCATCAATTCCACGGCGCTTAAGATCCGTGGCGGAGGTGGTGGTGGTGTTAGGAGGACAAGTATTTCGGAGGAGCCCGTGATGCCTAGCGGCACGACCGAGACGCCTAATGGAGGTAGTGGGTCGGCCCATGGTCCGAATTGGGACTATAGTTGGGGGTGGGGTTCGAGCCCGACATCCGGATGGGGTTATGGGTCGGGTTCGGGGAAGTCCCCTAATGGGTTTGGGAAGGGTTCGGGTTATGGGTTTGGTTATGGTACCGGGACGGGGACGGGGACAGGGTTTGGGTATGGATATGGAAGTGGTGGAGCTCGTGGGGGTGGTCACGGGGGTGGTGGAGGTTCCGGCGGAAATGGTGGCGGTGCTGGCGGTGGCCGTGGTGGCCCTGATGACCATTCGGCATCGTTCTCCAACGACAAAAACAAACATGGTTAAATTAGGAAAGATAAATATGTATATCTATATTATGCATAACTTAATAAAATACATCATGTGACAATTTATGGGTGTTGTGTTATGTAACAGTGTTTGCCGTATAATGTTTGCTAGAAAGAGTTACATGTAAGTTTCCTTTCATAGCTAGAGATCGATCTTACGTATAATGTTACATATCTTTAGTTATATATGCCATAAATTTTATATATACTAGCACTTTTTGCTATGAGTGATCAAATTTTTCTGTAAATCGCTCGAACTGAATTGCACCGCATCGTTTTTTCTAATTTTTTTGAAAGATGTGAGTAAAATTATTAATCGTAAACCTCATAGCATATATGATTCGTTTTTTTTTTGGTAAAAAAATTGCACCAAACCGGCTCGTCTAAACCACTTGTCATAATATTTGGCATAGAATTATAATAATTGTAAACAACACATTCATTTAAAAAAGTCGTCGCTATTTCTTAACTATCTTCAAAATTATTCATCCTACAAAGAAAACTCATTATATTCTTAAAATTAGTCTTATTAGAGTATTTATTTCTTTTACTACAAATATTTTGTTTGAAGTTTGATAGTTAAAATAAATGACAAGTGTAAATGTTACATGATCACCCCTACTTTTTGCCCTCGACGCATGAATTTACATAATTTTTTTAATATTCTGTGAGTGATATGATTATTTAATTTAAAAATTCAAAAGTATTGTAACGCCCAAAATTTTCTTAGGTGATATTGCATGCATAACTAGGAAATAATTAAATTAGAATTTAGTAAATGGGTTAAATGACCTTATGTAAACTATGTGATTTTATTTGCATGATTTGAATATTATTTATCTCAGTTAACCTGTATTTATTTTATTTATGAAATTCTTAGGAATAATATTTATTTTACCGCGTAGACGGGACCGTGGACGTACGAGATGTTGGTTTTTCACCAAAAATATTTTATGAAATTTTTATGGACCTTAAAATATTATTTTAAGGTATTATTGTAGGAAAATTTTAGTATAATTAATTATATATATATAGTATTCTTTTTCCTCCAAATTAAACCCTTTTATTGACTTTTAGGGACTTTTAAAAATCCCTTAAGTTAATATTTCGAGATTTAGAGTTATTATCAGATTTTCTAGTGTATTAAGGAGTTTGAAAATATATTTTTTTTACAAGGATATTAATTGGTTAATTATCCTAAGCATAATTTAAACTAAAAATCCTACCCTAGCTCCCCAAAACTCACGTTTAATCACCCTAGCCGCCATCTCCTTCTTCTCCATCGTTTTCACCAGAAAACTCACAACACACACAAGTACTTTGAAGATTTATTTGAAGTTTTAAAGTCCGTTCGTTCCGGTGTTCGTCGTACGCGTCGCGATCATCGTTTCTACTTCGAAAATAAATCAAGGCACGTTTGAATTCTCTTCTTGGCTACCATTTAAGTTTTATATTCTGATCTTTCATGAAAACCATTGATCTAGCATGTGTGTTCGATTTTTTTGTGATGAATTTGTATGTATGCATAAGTTATTAATTCACGTTTTTCATGCTTCCTTCATGAGTTTTCTTCACGTTTTTTGACATGGTTCAATCAGGGTCTGCTGGCTCATGGTTAAGGGGTGTAATAAGGTCCCTAGGGTCGAGCTATGAGGTCACTAGAGTCTGGAATAGGTTAGAAATGGACCGGTTGTGTTTCTGTTACCGGGTCGCGCAGGTTCAGGGTTGCAAGGAAGGAAGGTTCGTTCTCCTTCCTCAGGCCACTATTTAATGCGTGGTTTGTTAGGTTTGAACCTCTAGGATGTTAGCTAAGTCTCAGAAGTGGTTTCACAGTCTTTGGCAATTGGAGGAAGTCGCACGAACGAAAGTTTGGCAACTGCTCGCGTCTGCGCGTGAGCTGCAGATGGTCGGGTTTGCAGAGCTTTGTTCTCACTCCATATAGATGGTTTGGTCTGGTTTTTAGCTTGTTGGAAACGTCTTTGAGTGTACTACGTTTGGGCGGTGGTTTCACGGCCAAATGTTGCCGGAGCAGGCGGCACGAACGAATCTCGTGGAACTGCTCAAGCTACTGGCCGAGAAAGGGGTAAGGGGAGGAGTTTCGGGCTGGGCTGCTTCTTTTCGGGCTAGGCCGGGCTGGGGCGGCCCGGGTCGGGTCTGGTAGGTAGTGGGTCGGGTCAGTAGAGTCCGGGTCTGGGTTAGGTGGGGCGGGCTCGGGTATTTTTAATTTTGAAGTAATTAAGAGTTTAAATGGTTTTTGAGCTAATTTAATGTTTAGAAAATTATTTGGGCCTCCAAATAATTTTATTTGGGCCTTAAATAATTTATTTAAGTTAGCCCAATGATTTTTATGGGCTTGGGAGCCCATGGAAATTTTGGGTCAGTCTTTGAATTTTTGGGTTAGTCTACAAGTTAATGGGCTTAAGTCTAAGGAGTCAGCAGCCTGAACCAATCCATGAAAAAATATGCATGGTCCGTAAATATATATTTAATTATCGTATGAATATTTTAAGTATGAAAAGTATTATTTTTATAGTTATATTATTAATTAATTAAATATATATTTACGGGAAATATTTTATAAAAATAAGGTCATGAAAGTTTTTATGTATGTGCATGATACTATATGTATATGTGTGATGCTGGGCAATGAAAAATATTTAAAGAAGTTGAAGTGAGTGTGTGACAACCTACGGGATTGGAGATGGGATGCCTAGGGCCAGAGACCTTTCCATATGACACGGGACTGTGGGTCAGGATACTGGGGCCCGATTGCCTTTCCATACAATTATGATTATGTTTGCCTGATGAAAGGGCCAAGAGATGGAGATTCCACCGCCACGTACGTTGGTTTTAGATTGATCAATCGACATGACACGTCACACAACATGGATATATACCTTCAGATTTTTAAATTATGATGTGCCCTAATTATGATGCATGATGACTATGTTATGAGTATGTATGTTATGTTATGAGACGACCATGAGCTATGTATTTAGGACATGCATGTATATATATTATTTATTATGTATCGTGCATGTGTTATGTGATGCATTATTTTTAATCATGTTGTTATTATTAGATAGAGCAGGTAGACACTGATGTAGAGCATATAGCCCCGACTGGCAGTGAGGACGTATGAGATCCCGACAGTTGGCTAGCCCGTGACCATCGCTCTATTCATGTTTTCAGTGAATTGAATATTATTATGTTTTCCGCACAAGTTTTATGATTTAATTATGAGTTTATGGATTTTAGGTGAGAATTTTTATGATGATGATGATTTTATTGCATGAGTTATACTTATTTTGTTTGCATGCAAATTCTTATTATGGATTTTAGTAGGAACATTTTTATGGAAAATTGTTTATGTTTATAATTATTTTAAAAAGTAATTATTTATTATGTATATATATATATATATACGTTTTAATTATATATATATTATATTAAGTATTGTTTTATTTATTCATTTTAGATGCATGATTTTTAAAAATATTTTATATTAAATATTTAGTTATTTATTTGTAAAAAAAAAATAAAATAGTAGTAGTAGGATCGAGTTGTTTCAATAGATCAAGATAAAATAATATATTTTATTTGGATATGGTAAATATAGACAAGATCAAAATTTACTGAAATAATTTTAATGAAAATTTTTATAAATAAAAATATAATATTTATTAATTTGAAATTATTATTTTTGATATATCAAAGACATACTATAAGAGCCCGTTTGCTTTCAAAAGTCTTTTTAAAAAATAAGTGATTTTTTAAGTTGGTTTTTAAAAGCATTTTTTTAAGTAAAAGTTGAATAATTTTGTGTTTAGATAAATAAATTAAAAGTAATTTTTTAAAGTTAAAAGTTTTTGAAAAACTACAAATATGAGCTTTTAAAAAATCACTTATTTTGGCTTAAATAAATGCTTTTAAAAGCGGGTTTTTTCACTGTTTACCGCAGTGTCAATTTTGATTTTCGCGTTTAAGGCAAGTACAAGTAGTTTTTGTTTTTACAGTATAACGCTTATTTGGAAGGCGGGATATTTTTTTTAGTGACGCCATCCTACTAGGCGTGACTTATAAATATTATTTTTTTAATTGACTTGACTTGAAGTAATTAAAAAATTAGGTGCCTCAGTTTGCGTGACTGAGGCAGACTAAATACTTCATGGGAGACACAACACATACAAATGCATGTATTTTTATGTTTTATCCTTCCATTATATTTTTTTAATATGAATTTTTGTTTCACTTGTAGGCACGATTACAAATTCAAATTTAATATCTGAACAAACTTCTCGTATTAATTATTCATTTTCAGGTATACGTATTACTCATAAAAGTTAACTTAATATTTGATTTTTGAAAATACATGTATTATTTATCATATAATTAAATACTATTAGACGTTGTAATAGTTTATTTTAATATTAGTAAATTAATGTTAATGATGACTATATTTTTTTGCTTAATATATACGTTGCGGGAATTATTAAAATTATTGTTATTATTATCATCTTTTTTATCATATTATTCTTTTGGGTGATATTTTTTGTTTATATATTTTATTGAGTACTATAAAATTTTGGTTGTAATTATTATATTTTTTATTTTTATTTTACGTAATTTAATACAAGTATTATTCCTTAATTTTTTGTTTTATTATTTTGTTTGTAGTGAAAGTGGTATTTTTTTTTAAAAAATATTATCCAATATATTATTATTGTTGTTTTGGGTGATTTTGTTTGTTGATATATTTTAACATAAGCGAAGTGTATTTTTATCCCTCAAAATTAAATATAAAATATATTATTGTTATCATCATCATAATTATTATAAAATAAAATGTGTTGTCATTATTATTATATTTATTTATATTTATATTTTGACCATTTAATTTGTCATTATTATATTTGTTACTTTTATTTTTGACATATTTATTTGAGTACTATAGAACATATTATTATCCTTATTTATTTGTTATAATTATCTAATTAATTTGCGTAATTATCTATTAGCTAGTTAATGCAAGAATAACAAATAATTGAACAATGATTAAAATAATAATAGGAATTAATTTTAACTATAGTAATACACTATAAATAAAATTATTCGTAATAAAACAAGTATTTGATAATATAAACTTTATTTTTATAATGAAAATATATACGATCGGAATTTGAAATGTTTTTATTCTGTTTTATAAACATAAATAACAAAGATATAGTTTGATTTAACGTAACAGAAATTTATCCTTGCCCGATTCAAAATTTTAACTACATATTTATTTGTTTTTGAATCATAGTAAACAAGGAAATTAGTAAATGAAATTTGTTCATCATGAAATAATCACTACAACAACAAAAATAGTAATATTCAATTGTTATCTCGTTAATTAATCAATTGATTGATTGTTAATTTATTTAATAATAATAATAATAATAATAATAATAATAATAATAATAATAATAATAATAATAATAATAACTACAACAATAATCTCATTATTTATATTGTTTGTTTATAAAAGGATAACGATGACAAATTAAATTATAATAACAAGAATGGGAATAATAACAAATTTTATAATAAATAAAAATAACAACAACAATAATATAAATATAAATAATATATTAATATAATTGATTCACTTATTTATTCTATGCAATATAATAATAACCAGGAAGAAATCTAATAAGAAAAAATAATAAATTTGATAATTAAGAATTAATAATAAAAAATATTATAATAAAAAATTTATTAATAATTTCTTCCTATTTTAATAAAACTTATGTATTTAAATTAATTTAAAATTAATTTTATTAACAGTAATAATTTTTATTATACAATGAATTGACAATAATTCTCTTACCATTTTGGAAAATAATAATATGTTTAATACTTATTCCATTTATTAGATTATTTGTTTCATGTAGTAAAAAAATGGAAAAATATTCTTCCACAATAGAAAAACCCCAAACATGAGCTTCACTGGATTATTATTATTATTATTATTATTATTATTATTACTTGTGGCTCCCATGAAGTATTTGGTCTGCCTCGTTACGATTACCGAGGCATTTGAAGTCTCGCCAATTCAAATAGCGTGACTTCAAAAATAATTTCCCAAGTCACGCTTACTTGGAAAGCGTGAATTAGGATAATCACGCCTTCTAGCAAGGCGTGATACCATAAAAACAAAAACATCTTCCATTTGCCTCAAAAGTCAAAATAAAAATTGAAAGTGCGGTGAACAGTAAAAAAAACCCTTTTAAAAGCACTTCAAAGCTATCCAGACACATTTGAAACAACAAAAGCATTTTTTTTTATTTTTATTTTTATAAAAAAAACACTTTTTCTCTTTTTCTTTCTAAACCAAACAGGCTCTAAGTCTATAACACAAAGTTAATTATTTTAAATCTCTAAAATTTTAATAATATTCATACAATTTTGTTCTAGAGCCCAAAAGGCAAAAAGTGTTAGAGAACAACTTTCGTGTTTGGGCCTTGGGCTAGACTTTGAAGTCTTGAACGGTTAATTTGCCGACTAGGAAAATACTATATTCTTAAAATTAAATAAGAAAAATGCGAGGCGAATTATTTCGATTTTCATATTTTTCTTTGAGAAATGTAGCAAGTTATCGATAATGCATCAAGCTCCGCCCCGACTATTAGCTAAAAGAACCCCAATTTTTGCGATTTCAACCAAGATCGATTATTCTATATAAAGATTAAAATCTAAATATTTGGGAAAAAATACATTAAAGTAAATTTTTTAATATTTGAGTGCCTCTAGTAAATGTTTTGATCCATGTAAAACAAAAGCAATCAAACAATATAATATAACAGCTTCGAACATTTGTCGAGTCAACCAAACAAGTTATTAACAAATTAAATACTGCATCCCACTACTCCCATTTGTTTGGTACTCAATTAATACATGCATTTGAGGCATATTCTTCCCCCAAAAAATGTATAATAAATAATGATTTCTTTTAAAAAAAATTTAGCAAACCAAAGTGATCCTATCTCAATATTAATTAACAATCAACACATATAATCCCCACTCCATTTCCATGTTGCATCAAAGAGGTTCCCATACCTTACCAACGTGTGCACCACTATTTCAAGAAACATCTTCACCACCATTTGTGTTCACTATTAATAAATTACACCATGCAGTTACAATATAGATATGTGTCCAATCTCATATATATTCACATTGTACACATATATAAGACGTTAAAAATTTTTATGTTATACTGGGTGAAATATATGTAATTCGATAAAAAAATATTGGATTAATCAATATGAATGAATCTGAAATGTGATTCATATACAAGGAAATTTTTTTTCATGAGGATCTCGACATATGATTGTGACCATTTACTGGTACACAGTACATGACTAACCCTCAAATGGGGGAAAGAATTAGACGTTGAATCTTCGATCTAACCATTTGTATCTTGCTTCCACCATATAAATCAAGGGGAAAAGAATTATAGTTTTAACCACTATGTTTAGATTTTTTTTGCCAGTGTTAATTGATCATTTTTTCGACATGATGTCGATATGGCGTCAATGTGGAGGTGACCTAACACTAACATAATGCTCACGTGGGCAATTTCATATTATCGCTAACAATGAAAAATGAATGTAACTATTAAACATAGAAAGATATATGATTAAAACCCAATTTTGATAACAGAATGAATCAAACTAGTAACTTCTTACGTACGTAGAGATCCACATAAAAGATGAAAATTACAATTTCACCGAAATAAAATTGAATAATGAATATCCCAATGCAAAATTAATTGGTACGTTGGTATCTTTTAGCTGAAAATCAGTACTTTTGATTTCCATGTATCTTTATATTCCAATAATTGACAATATGTGACAGGAAGACCATTAATTTGGAATCAATTCTTTTATACGCTTTTAGTATTTGTAGTAGTGCCGTTGTAGAAGTTGCAGGTGCCTCTAATGGAGGCTCACATGGATTCTCACATGGGCTGATCAAGAGCAATGTTCCCAATGGATTTAAAATCTTGAACAAGGATATATAAATGCAAATATTAGGACATTGTTCAAAGTTGGGACAATTATTGGAAAAAAATAAAATTTTATAACGCGATCAAATGATGTGTGTGTGTGTGAAATTTTAGTAATTTTCTGACGTGGCACCGACATGATGATGACGTGATACTATCATACTATATACATAGTCTTGTTTTGTGCAGCGAGCCAACGACATATCAACATTCTGGTGAAAAATGATTAAAGTTGTTAAGATTTAAAAATAGCTAAACTGAAACTGAAATTTGGTAATATGTATGACCAAATAATGAAAAGACAGATATATAACGCCAAACTTACAATTTTCACTTTTTTTTAAAACACATATTTTTAATAATACACATAAAAATGAGATTATTATCTTCAATGTTATAATAAAAAATATGCCATTTTTCAACTTCAAATTACAATGTAGTTTGTAAGTCTGATTTCTTGAGAATGTCCTTAATTAAAAAGATCATAATTAATTACTTGACATGCAATATGTTGAGGAATATGCTGATCCATTCCCCTGCATCATTATTGTTTGAACAACCATTTCAACATTATTGAATCCTTGTTGTAAGCACAAGTTACCAATGTTAGGTAACTAATCCAAAGTGATTAACATATATCATAACCTATAATTTACCCAGGGATAAAATCTAGTGGACCATATAAACATATATTAATTTAGAAATATTATATGTAAAATTTGAAAAGTTTTTGATGTGATAACATGCCTAGTGTTTATCTCAAATTCTACAATAATTTAAATTAAAATAATTATGTTATATATATATATATATATATATATATATATATATATATATACACACACACACATATATATCTTTATTATCTATATAATTTACCTCAATAATGCTTCCTCAAGAAGACAACAATCGGAACATGCACATTCTACTACTGTGACCGGTAGGCATAAATGAACGTTTAAGAAATGCTGTCAATCAGTAATTTGAATACTAATTAAAATAATGAATATTCTTTGAGTTGAATATTTGAAATTTTAATTTTGGTGGTTTATCGAACAAGTTTCAAGATTTAGAGGCTTCTATTACACGAGTATTTGGTAAAAAAAAAAAAAAAAACCTAAAACATTAAATGGTTTAAACAGATTCGCAAATAAAACAAACTTTTACTAAAAATAAACACTAACTAATCAAAACCATTCGAAAAGCGACGAATTTTAAGTTGGTACAGCGAAACGTAAAACAGACTAAACACCACATAGGTATCTTGTTCCAAAATTACCATTTCATTTCATACTTCGTAAATATAATGGAAATTTTATATTTTCTCGTCATATAGTTTAGCCTTTTTTTTTCATTTTTTATTTTATCATCAACCTACATTAATTTACATTTACTTTTTTAAAAAATAATTTTAATAATATATATATATAAATAATAAACAAATCCATATTCGTGAAATGTGTGAACCTGACATATCTTTATAATGAAAAATAATACTTTTAATATAAAAAAATAATATTTTAATAAATACAGTCGAAAATGAGATATTTCTCATAAAATTGATCTATGACACTGTTTCAAAAGGGTTTTTGCGAGGAAGAAATTATAATAAAGGAACAAATTGATTACTAGTGGATTAAATTGGTCAAATGGGACCAGCTCATTTCCAACCCTACTTCCGCGTGAATCCCATATATGCTGATTCTTTCCTATAAAAACACCAAACCACAAAACACTCGATCTCCTCACAGCTTCTTCATCATGTTCAAACACAAAGCTAGCTACACCATTACATTTACCTTTTTTATATAAGTTCTCACTATTAATAGTTATTTATTTATAACTAAAGCCAAAAAATAAATTGTAAAAAAAAAAAAAAAAACCCATCAAGCTAGCTAATTGATCTGCAAATTGTACACGCTACTCCATCTATGGCGGAATTTGAGAGCTCTCAGGTGATGCAAAAGGTCATAAAATTCCTGTCTTGTCTCCTGCAAAGAGCGGCGGAGACAAACGACGTCGTCTTCCGGGGATTAAATACGCAGAAAATATCGATATTTCACGGCCTGACCAGGCCTACGATCTCGGTGCAATGCTACCTGGAGAGGATATTCAAGTATGCAAACTGCAGCCCTAGTTGCTTCATCGTGGCGTATATTTATCTCGATCGATTCGCGATGAAGCAGCCTTTTCTTCCCATTAACTCCTACAATGTGCATCGCCTCCTCATTGCCAGTGTGTTGGTTTCTGCAAAGTTCATGGATGATATGTAAGTTAATTAGTTGGATCTCTTCATCAATTTATAATTAATAATCTTGATGTATATAATATGCTTTGTTTATTTATTTATATCAATATTATCATCATAAATACTATAAACAAAGCATCAATTTTTTTTTAATTAAGAATGAATATGCATGATCAAGATTTTTGAACCATTTCACACACACACACACACACACACACACACACACACAGTTTTCTTTCTTTTTCAAAATTAAATATTTTATTCCTCTTCTTCAAAGCACTTTCTGTGGCCTGGATTCCCTTATTTAAAAAAAAAAGAATTATTTATTTATTAAATTTAAGTTTAGTTAATTAGTTTTTTTATTTGTTGCTAACTGATATTGTTACTAATCTTGGAATTGGGCTACTGGTGAGGCAATACTTTCTCCATGCCATTTATATCCATGGTTTATACTAAGGGGGTGAAATGGACATTCGACCATCCTCTTATAAACAGCTTTTAAATTTTCTTTTTTTGTATATATATTGTTTAAAAAGTAAAATTATATTTATTAGCAAAGAACTAAGCCGAACATACCATGTTCTCTTGTTTGACAACATTTAATGTTTAATGTATCAAAGTTTTCTTGATCTATGTCGAATTAATTTAAGTAAACTATAAAAAACATTGGAGGAAAAAAAAAAGAATTAATTAATTAAGCATGTGAAATCCTCAATGTTTGACAGACACAGCCACCTAAGATTTGGTGTCCCTTTGTGTGTATCCAAAGGAACTGAACTGCCTATGTTTAGACACTAACAAATTTAAACTTACTATTTCCTATGATATTAATTTATAGAGTATAAAATGTATAGGAACATACTGCATTCATTAATCTTATATAAAATGTAGGATTAATGCATTCTTTGAGTATATACTACTTCCCAATAGAAAATTGAAATGCACATTTTTTAATTCCTTGTCTCTGTGTTTCCTATTTTAATTTTTCGGCGTTCGTTGTGTCGCGATTGGAGCGACTTCGAGTGATTAATGTATCGATTTGGCAACCTTTGTTGAGAGTTAACAGTTAATACGAACGATGTTCTTATGATATAGATTAGATTAGATGGAACGTATAGGAAAGCTCTACAATTAGGCCAGTGTATGTGTGTAAATGTAATATGTAACATGTTCGAGCTCGCTATGTTTGCCCCATTCATAATATCTATATTTTATTATTTATATCTATAAACTGGAATATGGAACTAATATAATCGACTTCATGAGTACCATATTTGCATATTCTTCATATACGCTATATATTAGCATAAGTATATATAAGTTTTGATAACACGACAAATACTCGATGTCCCGTCGATTGACTATGAACTAACTCTAATTCGTGTTTCGTTTTTAACATTAATTTTCCCCTCATTCATTTACAGATTCTACAACAATGCTTACTATGCCAAAGTAGGAGGAATCAACACAATGGAGATGAATCTTCTTGAGATGGATTTCTTGTTCGGATTAGGGTTCGAACTTAATGTGTCACCCTCAACTTTTCACACATATTGCTGTTATCTCCAAAGGGAAATGATGCTTCAATTCCCTCCTTTGGATACACCACCAAGAGTTACTTCTCCAGAGAATATTAATTATAATAAGATCCATAATTATTATGGGATTAATAATAATGAAGATGCTGGATCTACTCATCCACGCCAATTAGCAGTTTAAATATTAGTTAATCAATTTAGATTATAGTAAGTAATTAGCGTATGCATGTGTGGCTAATTAATTCGTGCTATTTAATTTCCATGCACGTATTGCTTACATTTAAGTAGTAATCAATTTTGTATCTTAGCTGAATATCTTTGGCCCTTTTTGAAGAAATTGGAGTTTCTTTAATTATGTTTATTTAGCCGAGTAGTTACAGTTAATTATCCGAACCAATAAATTATGGAAATCGGTTCAAGACAGGACTCGAATATCCTTTTTTTTTAAACCTGGGATCAGTAGGACTCGAATATCATCGGTTTTTTTTTTTTTTAAAAAAAAAAGGAAAAAAATTAGCGTTGATGATTTGATTCTATAAAAAATTTAACATCTTTCGTTTAGCATTTACAGTTATAATAGGCATGAAACGTTATTATATCGAATTCAAATAAAAGTCATGAACAAATAGTTCGATTTTAAAATTCAGTTGAATATGAAGCTAAAACAATAATCCAAACATAAATGTGTCAAGTCAAGATCTGAACTTGATTCTAACTCCACTTCAAAAAATAGCTCAAGGGAGACGATTTTCCAAGTTCATTATCCATATATATAATTATCAAGAACTTAATACAGTCGATGTGAGATATCTAACAATATGTATATATTGCAAATAATAAATATGGCCTTACATCTTTTTGAAACAAAACAATACAATATGAGGTAATGTGATACGAATCAAAATCCATGATTTTTATTTTCTTCAACTTGAACAGTTTCGATTGCTTATTTTTATTTGGAAATTTATTCCACTCACATCTACGATTACGTAAGATTCTAAATTCTTATTTAGTTTTTTCTTTTGGATAATCGGGTTAATGTGCCCAAAAATGGTTTAATCTGCTCAACCAAGGCCCATTTACATTGTCTTGGGGCCCATTATTCGTTGTCTTGTAACAATTAACAAACACTAAGTGTTCCCAATTATGAAAAATAATTAATTTTAAAGGGGTTTAAGGGAAAATATCAGAACGAAATGACAGCACATAACGACCCCAAAATGTATGGAAGAACCAACTTGTACCACATATCTTCCACTAGTAGAATTTCTATCTTTTACTTCGGCACTTTTTACTTCGGCAATTAGTAATTACGAAGTAAAAAGTAACAATCAACTTCGGTAATAACACCGGCGAGGTAAAATTGCATATTTTACTTTGGTACTTTAAAAACCCGGGCTTCACTAATAATTTTTTGTAGCATTTTACTTCGGCATTTTATTTTTGCCGAAGTAAAAAGTAAAACAATAAAAATTTTAATTATAAGTGCTGAAGTAAAAAGATGAATCAGATCCCTTTCTTGAACCGGGATTTTATAAGTACCTTTCTTTCACTTTTAACACTTCGTAAAAAAAGAAATCCATCACCCATCTGCTCGCGATCCCCTTTCTCCTTCAACCAAGAGCCGCCGATTTGCATCTCCTGCCATCCACCACCGTCGTGAATCGCTCGCCAACGCCGTAATTCGAAAGCCCAAGGTCTGAATCCTTCTGTTTTGGTATCAATTTGGGTTTTTCGGCGTTTTGGAAGATGCTTTCCTTTTTTTTTTTTTTTTTTTTAACGTGAATTCGGGTTCCTATTTTTTTTTACATGAATTCAGATTTTCCCTTTTTATTTGTGTTTTACGTGTTTCGGAAGATGTTTTGTTCTTGTTGTTCGATCCAGAAAACTACAAATATGTATGCTCTGCTACCAATCTACCGTTTTGCTGGCCTTTTTCATAATGGATTCACGCCTGCTTTTTTTTTATCCCAGAATTCTTGCGCTCTTATCCAGTTTTTGTAATTTCCTTGCAAGTGTTTTGTTCACATTATGCCTATTGGGCACTGCCATCAAGTTCATTCTTTCCTTCCTGCAAATAAAGTTTCTGATTCAAGTTTTTGAATTTATCATGTGTCTATTAAAAATGAATTCAGTAGTCTCAATTACTTGAGTGTCTTATTTAAAAATTCCATGTGATGTCTTTTTGTTGTGATTTTCTTTAATCATATGCGAAATTGGTGAAATTAATGGTTGCAATCGTTTATGAGGTTTTAATTGTAAAATTTATTTTGTTTGGTAAATATTTAAAATTTGTAGACTAAGAATTAAATAGATATTATACTTTTTAAAATTAAATTAGTTCATAATTATGTATAAAATTTGTTCTTAGCTTACTTAAATCTGAAACAGATTTTTTGCCGTCTGAAATTGTCATGAAGTTTAAACATATTATTTTTCGTCAACATATTTTCATGAAGTATTGGCAAGAAGTTTTTTAATTCATTTCTCAAGAGCCCGTAATTTAAATATACATTCTCTAAATAATATTTTAGACTTTATTACAGAAATTTGTATATATTATTTTGTTAATTTTTAATGTAGCATCTTAAATGGTTGGAAAGTCGTAGTAACTAGTATTTGAAGTGGAAATCATTCATGATTGTTGTAATCTTAGGCATTATATGTGTCTGCTTCTACTTAGTCATTCACAGTAGGCAAATGTAGCTTTTTCTTCAGTCTTAAGTAGAAGAATTATTTCAGCGGCTGAAAGATTATTTCTGGAACTTCTTTATACCTAAAATAATGGTAGAGTAGCATGTTTTTTATGATTAGATACAGTTAACCAATATTTATGATGTAATCTTATGATTAGAAGAATGTTGAGACCTTTTGATTTTGGAGTCCCAAGTCTGAGTTTTATTCAAAACGTTTATTTTATTTGATAGAGAGAATTTTCAACCTTCATCCATAGCATTTTTTCCTCTTTTGCCTATAGTTCATTAGCAATCGTTTTTTTTGAAGTGTATGCATCATAGTGTAAATAAATCGAATGTTGATTGTATTTCATTTTTTTTTCAATAATCGAGTTCAAGTTTTTCATTCTAAACTTTGAATTTTCCTTTTAAATACATTACTGAAGTAATTTTACAATAACACCACCAAGTCTTTTTTTTTATCATGTCTCCATCTGTTTGCTCTCATGCTTTGACAGTAGTTTTAACGCGTGTGTAACTTAGAAATTGAGTTGAATGAAAATGAATAGTACAAATTTTGAATCTGCATTATGAAGAAAACTTGTAGTGCTCTGTGTTGTCTTTGATTTGGCACTGGAAACATGTCATTTCATTAAAATTTAAAGGGATATGCCCATTTTTTTGAAACTGCACTATATGAAGAATAATTTCTTGCACCTGCTGTCATTTCAAAATCTGGTATTGTTCAGGGCATATTTCGAGGTTGAAATTCACATGAAACTTGTAGATAATTGTGTTTTCTTTGATATGACACCAGTTATAACTCATTCGGATGTAAAATGAATTTTATATGAATTTTATACTGAACTTGCTCCAATCTGCGGAAAACAGAATATCCGAGTTTTAGGTGTGTACTTGCAGATAGATTCAAGCCTATTAGATGATTTTATTTGGAAAGTCTTTAAGAAGATGAAATGTAGCAAAATCAGTAGCTTTCATTTCCAATTTATAGAACTAGTTTTGAATGAGAAATAAATTAAATATGATTTTTACATATCGGCTGATGAATCTGGAATTCGGTTTTGACCTTGTTGCATGTACTGTCTATATAAGTCCAATTCGGCAGACCACACAGGCTTCTTTCTCAGCTTCTGCAGAAACTTAGATCAAACATGCAAGTAATCATTTTCATCTGGAGGATTAGAAATCTTGTGATGGTTGTTGGTTATTTCCTTTTCTTTTATGTATAAATTAAGTGTTTGTTTTTTATTTGACATTAGTATAGATTCCAGATTCTGTTGTTGTGGAGAATTATTCAAATGTTAGATTTTGTACTGCAATGGATTTTTGCCTACAAGATTTGGCTAATAACTAATTTTGACTCTCGCAGTAAGATGGTTCTTTCTGTGTTTTTTGTGTTGGCATGCATGTTTTCTTGCACACTGAAAGTATTAACTTTGTGCCTGTTTTCCTCAGGTGTGGAAACATTAATTGGGCAAAGCGCCTAAAATATTACATCTGCGACACTAACAAACCTGGACATAGCGAGGGGTGTGTGAGGTATATGTATTATGTTTTTAGCCTTTTAGCTGTCTGCTTTTTGTTCTTCTGTAATTTTATACCACTACATGGGTTTTCTGATATTGAAGCAATAGGTTTTTAACTGTAAACTCTGAAATTTCTTGTCGAATTATCTTCTTATAGAGATGAATATATAATTGATTGCTTGTATTGAAATAGAAAAGACCAAACGGCGCCGACGAGTGGCCGAAGATGCAGTGAAAACTTTCTCCTAGATATTCAGGGGTATGGGATCGAGGCTATTAATCAAATTGCTTTCCATGATATCAGGATGATGGTGAGATGTACGATGAATTTGAAAATCTAAAAAAAAAGTTCTGTTCTAAAACACAACAAACTGAAAATGCTCTAGGAGTTCCTGGTGTTGGACGTGCTGGATGGGAGGTTGAAGAACTAGGTACTTTATGTTTATGTGAGTTGTGTTCCCTTCTGATTTAATTTGAATACATCTTTTTTTAGTGTGTAATGTTACGTTTTGTGAGACAAATGGACTTGACCAAATATTGTGCATGTCTATTCTGCAATTTGTTTAAAATAAATCGAACGACCATTTTCTTATATTTGAGAGCTTTACTCTTTTGTTCTTACCTAATTCAGTTTTTTTGAGTTCAAAACTTGTTATTTGGATTGTGATTGTTGCAATATTTTTTATTTCATTTTAGGGTAATCTAAAACAAAGTGGTTCTGTTGAATGTGGATTTTGTGTGATGAAGTATATGAAAGAGATAGTTGAATGTGAAAATATACAGTTGGAGAAGATGGTAAGTTTCATTTTCATTTTATGCTTTGGTTTATGTGAAAATCTGGTTACATCCTTATTTGCTGCTTAGTTGCTCAGAAATGAATCTGAAGTTGGCATTTTTGGTAGGCTTCTGTTCTTTCTTTCAAATAAACTATTTCATAGCCAAAATTTTTGTCTTAGCACTGTTAGGGGTGATAGGGTTTTATTTCTTAATCAACTCTTTTTCAGAGATATTGACATATTGTACTTGCTCGTTGGTTTATATCATATTTTCTCATACGAACAAGAGCATTCTTTCATGCTGATAAATGTTGGAATCAAAACTGTCGGAGATTACTTGCAACTGCTCTATGATGTTGGTGATTTAAGTTTCTAGTTTGGTTGGGGTCAATGGTATTTTGTGCGACTGCTCTATGATGTTTGGTGATATAAGTTTCTAGTTTGGTTGGGTCAATGGTATTTTTGAAGCAAAACTTTCATGCTTGTGATCGTTGATGTCGCCGATGCCAAGGAATTTAATAAATAAAATATGGTCTCTTTAGCTTTTTCCAGTAATGGACGTTCTAGTGAACTAACATTTGATTTTGTTGGACAAGCTATGGTTCATTGCATTGCTAACATCAACTGAGTGTCATTGTTTTCCCTTGGATTTAGCTAGCTATTGGACTTATTTGTGGAAATGAAAATATATATGTATCCTTGATAGAGCGTGTTTTCAATTTGGTAATGTTTTAATTTAATCAGCTATTGCAACGACATGTGATCAGTACCCGCATATGTCGTTGTTACCCTTATTTGTGAACCGACAAATATGTATCCTCGATCTTGAATTTCAGTTTGATCTATTTTATTTTTTACATTTCAATTTCAGGATCCATCACGAAGCAATATTACAACCAAGCTCAATTTGATGAAGTTAGAAGTAAATGGAATGAATTCGTCAACTCATATGTAGGTGCCTAAATTGGTCATGCACGTTGGGAAAAATCTGCGTTTTTTTTAGTGAATTATTGGATATACTTGTTAGAACACTTTACTTTTGTGGAAATACTCGTGGATTCGTGGATGCATAATTGTAGATTTACGGATGTACTTGTGGATTTACGGATGTTCGTAGTTTTTGGATGGATAATTTATCAATCTAATTAGTATATTTTATGTTTCAGAAATATATATATTGTGGTGTTCCTGTATCTAATTAAAATTGTTTCATTTTGATTTATTGAAACATATATTTTTACTTTATCTGTCAATGTAAAAGCTGAAGCCATATATACTTTATTACTTCGACAGTTAACGAAACTGCTGAAGTAATGGGCATGTTTTTACTTCATCAAATTGCATAACATGTGAAGTTAAATAGAACATTTACTTCGTCACATAATGAAAATGTCGAAGTTAAAGACATGATTTTACTTCATCAGTCAATGTAAATACCAAAGTCATATATTTTCTATTACTTCGTCACTTAATGAAACGGCGGAAGTAAAAGACATGTATTTACTTCGCCAGTCAACGTAAATGTCGAAGTCACAGATATTATATTACTTCGTCACATAATGAAAATGCCGAAGTAAAAGTCATGCTTTTACTTCGTAACCGATCCAATCATGAACCATTTTTGACTCCGTGAATCGACCAAAGACTTCGGTATTTTTATGGCTAAGACTTCGGTTATTAAGCGAAGTAAAACAGTACCCTATTACTTCACGTGCATCTACTTCGCTACTTATCTACCTACAACTTCAGTTAATATGCGAAGTAAAATGCAGAAATTCTACTAGTGTTCCCTCACTCTTGTCTCAATCTCAAAGACACAGTTTTATTTATATTTAACTTCATATAAAATATAATTATGATAAACAAAATTTGCAATCAAATATTATGTTAGATTTTTATTTTTATTAATATTTTATCACGTGTCATAAAATGATAGTGTTATGAAGAGATATTTTGTAAAAAGAAATTATATATATTATGTGTTCTAAATATAAAAACTACTTTACATATCTCAAACTTAGTAATACAAGGTTGAGAAGAGGTGGCTCCTCAAAATTCACAAAGGGATCGTAGTAACCAAGTTCGGACTATTGTTTACCAAAAACACAGGTCAACGCGAATGCAGGGCCGTAACTTCTATGAGGCCAATGAGGCCTCCGCCTCAGGGCCCAGCCCAATAAGGGGCCCAAAATATTTTTTTTTTTTTAAAAATAATCTATACATATGTTGATTTGGTGGACCATTGAATAAAAAAATCTAGTCCAATATTAATATTAAATAAAAAAGACTAATTTGAATATTTTCTGTTATCTATACTATTTTATAAAGAATTAGACCATTTGGTGTCTTGGTGTAACATTATTTATTTTTTAAAAAATTTAAATTATTTAAGTATTTTTTAAATCCATATCTGTACTTCTAAATTTTTAAATAGTTATATCACTCTTAATTAAAAAAATAGTGTTAAAATTTATTAATTTGAAAATAACAAAAATTATCATATTTAAATAATTATTCTAACGAAACAAGCACGCAACGCGCGCAGAGTGACACTAGTAATTGATTAAGTCTTATCTTCTTTTCAAGTTCGATATGAACAATTTAAATAATTTCAAAAGACTTTTGGATTTATGTTAAATTTGAAGAATTAAAGAATGTGTCTTTAACTAGCTTGATGAAGTCTGTATGGAGCTTTAACATTTAACATTAAAACATTAATGATGATGATTTGTATTCGGAGTTGGTGGTCATGAGATGAGATTTAACAAATGTCAAAACAACAATTGATTTGCTACAATGTTTGATAAAACTGAATGGTTTATTCTCAGATACTTATATTGCCTATGTATCAGTAACAGTTGATCAGTAGAAATTTTTTTTCTCAAAGTTGAAGTTAATCAAGAATTATCTTCGATCAACAATGACACATGATAGATTAAATGAGCTAACTATGTTGTATATTTACAAAAAAAATTCCGACAACTGGATTACACAGATTTGAAAATATTATCACCTCTAAAACAGCTAGACGGGTAGTATACAGTTATGTAATTATTTCAAATATTTGTTGACTTTTTATTGATGTTATATATTATTTCTGGTATATTTATTTATTGTTTATTGTATTTGTTATTTCCAAACTAAACTTTACAATTATTTACCCAAAAAATAGGGCCCACTTTTTTACTTTCAGGCACAAGTACGGCTCTGCGCGAATGTCAAAAGAGCAAGGAGGTTGCCGATGACAAGGGTTAAGGGCACGGGCAGCCAGATCGAAGGCCAAAACTATTAATGTTTTGAAGTTACGAAGTTTTACGATAAATTATGTAGTAAATTTAAAATTTAAGGCTAGATTTCAATTTTGATTACTTACGATTTTTTTCAAAGGCAAAATCGATCTCCATATTTCACCAAAATTAGCAGCCAAGATTGTTATCTGAATATCCACCATTGGATCAATGTGGGCCTTGCCGTTTGAAGTTATAGATAGGATAATAATAGAGAGATAAATAATCTAATATGATTAAAAAAATACAAAATGATAGTATTTGGTTTGATTGATAAATAATAGTTTGTTTGTTTTGATTGATAAAATTTTAAAAAAGATGATAAATTACTATTTTTTTCCTTTTAAAAATTAAGAAAATTTGAATAATATTATTTATTAAGGGTAATATAGTAATTTAAATTGAATGATTTGATTTATGTGAGATAAATAATGAATGATTTGATAGATGTAAGATAAATATTTAGTAAATATATAAACAATATGACAAACTAAACATGAGATTGAATAAGATAAGTTATCGATAGATTACTAATATGTCACTTCTAACGGTGCAAAATGTAAGATCCATTTAATCCAAGGGATGTTAATATAGTCTCTCCCGATAGATTGAATGTTAATTAAATAAAATACTCCCTCCGTCTCATATTTGTCATCTTTGGATTTTCACACATATTAAGAAAAACTTTGAAAATATCAAATATACACATAAGTTTTCAGATTTACCCCTATTTAATGATAACAACATAAAATTAAAGTTCTCTATTTTCCACTCTCATTAGTTCCAAAACCATTTGAATTAATTCCAAATTAACTAACTTACTCTTTCGGATTCTTAAAAATTTCAATTGCATTAGCCATTAAATTTGATTTCATGCATGAATTTTTAAATCTGCCAAATTTGAATGATCATTCGAATTCTTAAAATTTTCAACTTAATTAGATATGCGCCTTATTTTCTCGCCAAAACTGTTTTTGAATTTTTAATGGACAATTAAAATACTAGTTTGATAATCACAAGTTCAACAAAAAAAAATGAACATTGAACCACAATTTCCTTCCAATGATTTGAATGCCTCGATAGAAGAGGTTACCTCATCTGAAAATAACCATGTTCATTCTTCACAAAATATTCCGATTGATTTGAATCAATTACCAGAAGAAGATGACATTCTTTTCAATGGCAACGTAGAGTCCAACCTTTTGAATCAACCTCGAAAAAAGAAAAAAAATTTTAGCAACGCCGAGAAAGTTGCAATTTTTGAAATGCTGCTCATTCAACATCCAGACAATGGGAAGCTACCACGAGGAGTACTCTCGAAAGTTGCCAATGCCTTCTCTATATCTATTAGATCAGTTTCTAGAATTTGGCGGGAAGGAAAATCTACTATGAACAGAGGTGTGCCACTTTTCCCTAATAAGCTCTTGAACAGAAGACATCGGAAGAGAATTGAGATTGATTTTGAACAAATGAAGAACATCCCGTTTCGTCATCAGACAAATATAAGATCCTTATCAAAAGCTTTGAATTTGTCAAAAACGACCGTGCATAGGAGAATAAAAGACGGAAATATTCGGCCACATTCAAATCCAGTTAAACCATGTTTGTCAGATGACAACATAAGGGCAAGGTTGGAGTTCTGCTTGTCAATGGTTGATCAGGAAAGTACAATTACTAGTAGACCTATTTTTATTAACATGCACGATCACATTCATATTGATGAAAAGTGGTTTTATTTGACGAAAACATGTGAAAAGTATTATCTCCATGCAGATGAGATCGAGCCCTTCCGCACATGCAAAAGTAAAAGTTTTATTACAAAGATAATGTTTTTAGATGCTGTTGCTCGTCCTCGATTTGATGAGACTACAGGCGACGAATTCAATGGGAAAATTGGAATATGGCCATTTGTGTCTCATGAACCTGCCAAGAGGAGAAGTAAAAATCGTGCAGCAGGGACTTTGGAGACAAAGCCTGAAACATCCTAGACTTATAAATTTCTAAAATGCGGAAAATTTAAAAATTTTTCTTTTTCTTTTAATTTTAAAATAAATACTAAGTAAAATATTTATATATATATATATATACATATATGCCCATACATATATGTACAACCATAAAAGAGATTTAAAATTTAATAAATAATTATGCAACATAAAAATAATTACTAAAACGTCTGAATCATGCAATACTTAAAATAATTCAAAACAATTTAATCAATAGTGCATACACTAAAAAGTTGCATAAAAATAATACTTAAATCTCAACACTGGAATAAAATCTTCAAATAAAATAGTGTTTAAAATATTCATGCATAGAACACTAGCACGATGCAGACTACGGTCACGGGGCCACTGCAGCTCCGCTCATACGTCCTCACCACCGGTAGGGGTAACCTGCTCCTCTACGTACTCACCTGCACCATATCAGTGTAGTGAGCCTAGAGGCCCAACATGCATACTAACAAGGGTTTAAAATAATTTAATACACTTTCATACATAATACTTAACCTATAAATGCATGAGCATGCCTCAAAAATATTAACATAAATGTTGCTTAAAGAAATCACTGAATTATACATAACATACATAATATCATACATACTTGAGTTGTTGAGCACTTATTTTCTTAACATCGAATGGTCCTATCCGTAAGTGTGACCCATACTTATAGTGCGACTGATCAGTCTAAGAAACCATCGTACGAGGCTGGTGGCGAACCACCCATACATAAATGGCAGAAACTGCCCATACATAAATGGCCACACTACTTCAATTTCCACCTAAAATATTTTATTTGCTCAACCATAGAACTTCAATCATAGCATAAAAATTGATTTCATGAATGCATGTACTTTAAATAAATTGTGTGTCCTTCATTTATATTTAATTTATTTTCTAATATCATATAAATATTCAAATAACTTTTCATAAAATAATTAAATATAAACTCAGGACACATGAAATTTCTCATGGTTTGATTCAACTGCTGGCCCTAGACATACAAGCCCATTAACTTAAGACTTGGCCCATTAGTGTACTTAAGCCCATTAACAACTTTTCTAGGCCCAATAAATCAACCAAAGCCCATTAAGACTAACTTAGGCCCAATAACACTGTTCCTGTCCCAATGGGCCCAAAAGCCCAAAGACTGGCCCAATAACTTTCATGGGCTCCCAAGCCCATAAAAATTTCTGGCCAACTTAAAAATTTAAATAAAAATTAATAAAAGCCCAAAAATAATTAAATTAACCCAAAATAATTTAATGGAGCCCAAATAAATTAAATGGTACTAATTAAATTTTTGGGAATTTAATTAGCCCATTTAACTCCTAATTAACTTAAAAACTTAAAAATAAAAATACCCGAGCCCAATTAAAATAACCCGGACCCGGACCCAACTAACTTAACCCATATTATTTTAGACCCGACCCGGACCACATGACCCGACCCGGATCCACCAACAACCCAAAAACCCGAAACCCTATTCTTCCCTCTTCCCCCTTGCCGCGGCCGCACGAGCAGCAGGCCTTCACGGCCTGCTGCAGCCCAGCTCCGACCACCGTGGCCGGAGCCCCGCCGGCAGGACCTCCCCAGGGTCCTGCCAGTTCGAACCATGCCCTGGCCCGAACCCCATGCTGCCTCCTTCCCCAACACCGAACCCTCTTCCAAGACAACCCTAACCTGCGCGCCCATGGCTTCCCTTCTGAAACTCGATCGGCCGTGACTCCTAGCCCCAACCCAGCCAAAGCCGACCCATCTAGACACTCTAGGGACCCCGTAGGACCTAGCCAGCAGCCCCCTTCAAGCCATGGATAGTAAAAACGTGAGCATGAACATCACAAAGCCAAAACCGAGTGCATAAGAGAAAGAATTTGAAAACTTGCTGTCAAAAATGATAGATCTCGATGCTACACACCCACACACATACATACACTGATATAGGATTGAAAAGAGAAGAAAATCATGCACAAATAATTCACATAATTATTTAACCCATAAATCTAAAATTTAAATAATTAAATATCCTAATTATGCATGCGGATTTACGTATTTAAAAAAATACCGGGTGTTACAATTCTCCCCCCCTTAAATTGAATTTCGTCCTCGAAATTAAAGTACTTACCCGAAAAACTCCGGGTAGCGAGTCCTCATGTCTGCCTCGGTCTCCCAAGTAGCTTCCTCCTCCGAGTGATTCAGCCACTGGACTCTGACCATCGGTATGACCCGCGTCCTAAGCCTCCGCTCCTCCCTTGCCAAGATCCGTACTGGTCTCTCCTCATACACTAGATCTGGTGGCAACTGTAAGGGCTCGAAATCCAACACATGCGACGGGTTGGAGACATATCTCCGAAGCATGGATACATGGAAAACGTTGTGCACTGCCGCTAGCCCTGAAGGTAGAGCTAAACGGTAGGCCAACGTGCCAACTCTCTCCAAGATCTCGAATGGCCCTATATACCTCGGATTAAGCTTGCCTCTCCGGCCAAAACGCACTACTCCCTTCATAGGTGACACCTTCAGGAATACGTGATCACCTACAGCGAACTCCAAATCTCGTCGTCTGGCATCTGCATAACTCTTCTGCCGACTCTGAGCAGTCCTCATCCGATCCCGAATCTGAGTCACAATGTCAGCTGTCTGCTGCACAATCTCAGGACCCAGCAAAATCCGCTCACCAACCTCATCCCAATGCACAGGAGATCTACATCTCCTCCCATACAATGCTGCATAAGGAGCCATACCTATAGACGACTGAAAACTATTGTTATAGGTAAACTCCACCAATGGCAGTCTAGTCTCCCAAGAGCCCTGAAAATCGATGACACAAGCTCTCAGAAGATCCTCGAGAACCTGAATCACCCTCTCAGACTGACCATCTGTCTGGGGATGAAATGCTGTACTGAACAAAAGCCTCGTCCCCAAAGCTGTGTGCAGACTCTTCCAAAACGCAGATGTGAATCTCGGATCTCTGTCTGACACAATAGACACTGGTATGCCATGCAGTCTAACAATCTCTCTGATGTAAAGCTCTGCATACTGTGTCAAAGTATAAGTAGTCTTCACCGGCAAGAAATGAGCTGACTTGGTGAGTCTATCCACAATCACCCAAATCGCTGTGCAACCTCTGGCACTCCTCGGTAAGCCAACCACAAAGTCCATCGTAATATTCTCCCATTTCCATTCCGGAATGGGAAGAGGTCTAAGAAGTCCTGTTGGACGCTGATGCTCTGCCTTGACTTGCTGGCAAGTCAAGCACTCTGACACCACTCTCCCGATGTCACTCTTCATCCCGGGCCACCAATACAATAACTGTAAGTCTCGGTACATCTTCGTACTTCCGGGGTGAATGGAGTACGGAGATGCATGAGCCTCTGCTAGAATCTCGGCTCTCAACTGATCAACGTTCGGTACCCACATCCTGCCGCGGTACTGAACGATCCCATCCACAACTGAATACAAAAGGTCACCCTTGGCCTCATCTCTCTGTCTCCATCGCTGTAGCTCCTCATCAGTAGGCTGTCCGTCTCTGATCCGATCTCGAAGAATCGGCTGCACTGTCAATACTGACAACCTCGGAGCCTGACCACTCGAATACACCTCCAAATCAAATCTCTGAATCTCACTCTGCAGTGGTAACGGTACTGTCAAACTGGGTAATACGGAGGACTTCCGACTCAAAGCGTCGGCCACTACATTAGCCTTACCCGGATGGTAGCTAATGTCACAATCATAATCCTTAACAAGCTCAAGCCATCTGCGCTGCCTCATGTTCAACTCCTTCTGGGTGAAGAAGTACTTGAGGCTCTTGTGATCGGTGAAAATCTTGCACTTCTCGCCGTAAAGATAGTGCCTCCAGATTTTCAACGCAAATACCACTGCTGCAAGCTCCAAATCATGCGTCGGATAGTTCTGCTCATGAATCTTCAACTGTCGCGACGCATATGCGATAACTCTGCCACTCTGCATAAGTACTGCGCCCAAACCAAGCTTGGACGCGTCGGTGTACACCACTAACTACTCATGTGGCACTGTCATAGCTAACACAGGTGCTGAAGTAAGTGCATCCTTCAGTTGATCAAAGCTCCTCTGACAATCTGGACTCCAATTATACTTCGCGTTCTTCTTGGTTAAGGAAGTCAAGGGTACTGCAATAGAGGAAAAACCCTTGATGAACTTCCTATAGTATCCTGCTAAACCCAAGAAGCTGCGAATCTCCGAAGCATTCTTTGGAATCCCCCAATCCCTCACTGCCTGCACCTTGGACTGATCCACTGCAATCCCATCCCTAGAAATAATGTGGCCTAGAAACGCCACCTGCTCCAACCAAAACTCACACTTACTGAACTTTGCAAACAGTCGATGCTCCCTCAAAGTCTGCAAGGCTGTATGCAAATGTTGTATATGCTCCTCAATGCTCCTCGAGTAGATCAATATGTCATCAATGAATACAATGACAAACTGATCTAGATACGGCTGGAAGACACGATGCATGAGATCCATAAAAACTGCTGGAGCATTGGTCAACCCAAAGGGCATCACCAAGAACTCATAGTGTCCATATCGTGTCCTAAAGGCAGTCTTAGACACGTCTGAATCTGACTCTCAGCTGATGGTAACCAGATCGCAGATCGATCTTGGAGAATACCGAAGCTCCCTGCAACTGATCGAATAAATCCTCTATCCTCGGTAGTGGATACTTATTCTTCACTGTGACTCTGTTGAGCTCTCGGTAGTCGATGCACAATCTCATGCTGCCGTCCTTCTTCTTCACAAACAACACTGGAGCTCCCCATGGAGAAAAGCTAGGACGAACAAAACCCTTCTCCAACAGCTCCTGAATCTGCTCCTTCAACTCTCTCATCTCTGTAGGAGCAAGTCGATACGGTGCCTTAGAGATAGGCACAGTATCCGACAACAACTCAATACTGAACTCCACCTCTCTCACTGGTGGAACTCCTGCAACATCGTCAGGAAAAATATCTGGATAGTCACGTACCACCTCTATATCTGATAAAGATCTGCTAGAAACGTCTGAGGTAGTGACCACACTAGCAAGAAAGCCCTGACATCCATGGCGCAATAATTTCCTCGCACGAACAAGTGATATCATCTGAGGAATACTGCTAGACTGAGATGCAAAGAAATTAAACATCTCACCTCCTGCTGGCTTCACTGACACTGTCCTACGTCGGAAATCAATCGAAGCTCCATTAACTGATAGCCAGTCCATACCCAAAATCAAGTCAAACCCGGTCAATGGAAGAACCACTAGATCTGCTCGAATGGAGTGTCCCTGCAACTCCAATTCCAGATCCCTGATGACACTAGTGGTAGTGATAGTCTGTCCGGATGGCATGGTAACATCGTAACCACAGTCGACAACCTCCGGTGTAATGCCTATCCGTCTGATAAAATCTCGGGAGATAAACGAATGCGTGGCTCCTGAATCTAGCAACGCAAACGTGGAGTTGCCTCCAACTAGAATTCTCCCTGCACGCAGAAGATTCCCAACAATTCATACCACTACGCTCCCAAGGTTAAAACACTACAATCCTTAATTCTAATCACAAAGAAACAAAATTCTTATTCTAGCATGCTGATAGTTAAACTCAAGTAACAGGCATTCAGATATAATCGCAATAAACAAAAGCAAAGAATTGAAAAAGTTCTAGGGGTTAGGTATACCGGTGATCAAGGAGGTATCTGGGTCTGCCTCCTCTGCCTGCATCACATATACTCGCCCACTGACGTTCTGCCTCTGCGGGCAGTTGGCAATCTGATGCCCCGGCTCTTTGCAACGATAGCAGACGCCTGCTCCCATAAGACACTGCCCGGAATGCATCTTCTGACACTTCGGACATACTGGATATCTCCCTGGAGTAGGGGCCCCGCCCCTAGTCTGCTGCTGTGGCTTCCCCTGAGGCCTCTGCTGATTCGGGCCCTTAGATGGCCCTGTAAACTGCTTCTTCGCAGGAGGCTGCGAAGATGGTCGCTGATACCCCGTCTGCTGAAACTGCCTCTTACCCTGCTGCTCTCTCTGGATCTCTCTCCGACCCTCCTCGGAACGCAAGGCCCTACTGACTGCAGACTCATAAGTAAGTACGTCTGCCATGCGAACATCATGCTTGATATCCGCCTTCAAACCTTCCACAAACTGCCTCAACTTCTCTGGTGGACTATCAGAAATCATAGGCACAAAGCGACAGCCCCTCTCGAACTGTCTCACATACTCGACCACTGTCTTGTCCCCCTGACGGAGACTCATAAACTCCCGGATCATGCGACTGCGCACATCCTCAGTGAAGTACTTGGCGTAGAAGATACGCCTGAACTCGGTCCACGTCAGTGTAGGTAGATGGACTCCTCTAACTGCACCCTCCCACCAAAGGGCTGCATCTCCTCTCATCATGTACGTCGCACAGCTCACCCTGTCGGTGTCTGTGATCCCCATATAATCAAAGATGGACTCAAGAGAGCGAATCCATCCCTCAGCCACCAAAGGATCGGTGGTACCAACAAACTCCTTGGGCCCCTTCTTCTGGAACCTCTCAGCAACGTCCTCCTCATGGGACAGTCTGGGACGTGCAGCCAGCTGCTCCAACAGAGCAGTAATACCCGCCATCATATTAGCATTGGCCTGCTCCAATGCTGATAAAGGATTCTGCGGAGGTGGCGGTGGAGGTGGAGGTGGAGGTGGAGGTCCCCCACGTCGGTTCACTGGTCTGGGAGGCATTCTACACCACCACATATTACCTTACGTAAATCGCCATGCATAACTAAGTGGTTTAAAAGTAATGCTAACTTAAATTCAAAGAATTAAATCATGCTATAAACACTTAAAACTTACAGACCGGTAGCGTGGATTTCTGAGCTAGCATAGCAGTAATGACCCCTCCAAGGACCGTGCTCTGATACCAACTGAAACATCCTAGACTTATAAATTTCTAAAATGCGGAAAATTTAAAAATTTTTCTTTTTCTTTTAATTTTAAAATAAATACTAAGTAAAATATTTATATATATATATATACATATATGCCCATACATATATGTACAACCATAAAAGAGATTTAAAATTTAATAAATAATTATGCAACATAAAAATAATTACTAAAACGTCTGAATCATGCAATACTTAAAATAATTCAAAACAATTTAATCAACAGATGCACACTAAAAAGTTGCATAAAAATAATACTTAAATCTCAACACTGGAATAAAATCTTCAAATAAAATAGTGTTTAAAATATTCATGCATAGAACACTAGCACGATGCAGACTACGGTCACGGGGCCATTGCAGCTCCGCTCATACGTCCTCACCACCGGTAGGGGTAACCTGCTCCTCTACGTACTCACCTGCACCATATCAGTGTAGTGAGCCTAGAGGCTCAACATGCATACTAACAAGAGTTTAAAATAATTTAATACACTTTCATACATAATACTTAACCTATAAATGCATGAGCATGCTTCAAAAATATTAACATAAATGTTGCTTAAAGAAATCACTGAATTATACATAACATACATAATATCATACATACTTGAGTTGTTGAGCACTTATTTTCTTAACATCGAATGGTCCTATCCGTAAGTGTGACCCATACTTATAGTGAGACTGATCAGTCTAAGAAACCATCGTACGAGGCTGGTGGCGAACCACCCATACATAAATGGCAGAAACTGCCCATACATAAATGGCCACACTACTTCAATTTCCACCTAAAATATTTTATTTGCTCAACCATAGAACTTCAATCATAGCATAAAAATTGATTTCATGAATGCATGTACTTTAAATAAATTGTGTGTCCTTCATTTATATTTAATTTATTTTCTAATATCATATAAATATTCAAATAACTTTTCATAAAATAATTAAATATAAACTCAGGACACATGAAATTTCTCATGGTTTGATTCAACTGCTGGCCCTAGACATACAAGCCCATTAACTTAAGACTTGACCCATTAGTGTACTTAAGCCCATTAACAACTTTTCTAGGCCCAATAAATCAACCAAAGCCCATTAAGACTAACTTAGGCCCAATAACACTGTTCCTGTCCCAATGGGCCCAAAAGCCCAAAGACTGGCCCAATAACTTTCATGGGCTCCCAAGCCCATAAAAATTTCTGGCCAACTTAAAAATTTAAATAAAAATTAATAAAAGCCCAAAAATAATTAAATTAACCCAAAATAATTTAATGGAGCCCAAATAAATTAAATGGTACTAATTAAATTTTTGGGAATTTAATTAGCCCATTTAACTCCTAATTAACTTAAAAACTTAAAAATAAAAATACCCGGACCCGGACCCAACTAACTTAACCCATATTATTTTAGACCCGACCCGGACCACATGACCCGACCCGGATCCACCAACAACCCAAAAACCCGAAACCCTATTCTTCCCTCTTCCCCCTTGCCGCGGCCGCACGAGCAGCAGGCCTTCACGGCCTGCTGCAGCCCAGCTCCGACCACCGTGGCCGGAGCCCCGCCGGCAGGACCTCCCCAGGGTCCTGCCAGTTCGAACCATGCCCTGGCCCGAACCCCATGCTGCCTCCTTCCCCAACACCGAACCCTCTTCCAAGACAACCCTAACCTGCGCGCCCATGGCTTCCCTTCTGAAACTCGATCGGTCGTGACTCCTAGCCCCAACCCAGCCAAAGCCGACCCATCTAGACACTCTAGGGACCCCGTAGGACCTAGCCAGTAGCCCCCTTCAAGCCATGGATAGTAAAAACGTGAGCATGAACATCACAAAGCCAAAACCGAGTGCATAAGAGAAAGAATTTGAAAACTTGCTGTAAAAAATGATAGATCTCGATGCTACACACCCACACACATACATACACTGATATAGGATTGAAAAGAGAAGAAAATCATGCACAAATAATTCACATAATTATTTAACCCATAAATCTAAAATTTAAATAATTAAATATCCTAATTATGCATGCGGATTTACGTATTTAAAAAAATATCGGGTGTTACAAAGCCGATCGCATCGATAACTAAAGATGTCATTCGATCATATATCCTTCATAAGTTGTTGCCTTCAATCAAGGAAAAATGGCCACGCTCAAGTTCTAGGACCATCTTTATTCAACAAGACAATGCAAAACCACATTTGGATGTTAATGATGTCGAGTTTGTAGAGGAGGCAAAAAAAGATGGATTCGATATTTGTTTACGTTGTCAACCTCCGAATAGTCCTGATTTGAATGTTTTGGATCTCGGTTTCTTTAGAGCCATTGACTCGCTTCAACATCAAGAAGCTCCGTCAACCGTTGAAGAATTTATTATAGCAGTGGAGAGTGCTTTCAATACATTTCCTCCCAAAGATTTGAATAATGTATTTTTGTCGTTGCAATCATGTATGGTTGAGGTGATGAAGAATTTGGGTGGTAATCAGTACAAGATTCCACATATGAACAAACAGAAACTGATTAGGATGGGAGAACTGCCAAAATGTATTGAGTTTGAATATGAAATCTTAGAAATGGCAAAGACATATCTTAATTGATTATAAAATCATCTGTGCCTCAATTTAATATGAATATGTTATTCATTGGAATATTATAAAATACACAAAGAATAAAAAAAAACCATGGCCACAGATCTCGATATTTCCATAATCATATGTACATATTGCAATTTTAAATACAAAAATGCTAATACAATCCAAAAACCAATCATCTAAGAATCTGCTTACTCCATTTTTTTCCGAGAAGCCATTGCAGAACCTTTGCTCTCATGACATTTTGGCAAATAAATATTTAGCATCCGAGATATCGTATGTTCATACTCTTGAGAAGTGAAAATATAGCCATCGTATCTTGGTGGGACATTCAAATCAAGCAATTGTCTCGCACCTTTTGTTGAGCCAAGATTGTCTATATTACTTGCGCATTCACTTTTTGCAAAACCGATGGAGTTTGAGTTTTTTCCAAAATCTTCACTCATGGTCGATTGTTCACAAGATGAATTAGGATGTAGGAGATGTGGATGGTTAAATGTATACTAGATTTGTTGAGCGAAAGATGAATGTCTATTTTTTTTACACATTTTCCAAGATATAAAGAATACAATTAATAACATGTTTATGTATTTTCCAAAAACTAGTTAATAGCAAAAAGCTCAAATTAAATAAGGGTATAATAGTAAAATAGAGTAATAAAAGCTTACTAAATATAGTATATGCCTATATATTTGGGACATATGAAAAAGGAAAACAAGACATTATATATAGGACGGAAGGAGTATGTATTTAATCACTACTTTAAATCAAGTAATTTTATTTGAAATAAAGTATTATTTATAAAATACATAGTTAAATATATTTGTGTATCAAATATTCTTCCAAACTGTAAAAAAACAAACACAAATTGATTATAATATAATAAAATAAAAACATTGAATTTCAAAAACAAAAGATTAATAAATATTTCTAGTAACACTTAACACTTTAAATAAATGATTTTTTTTAATTTTGATCGTAATAAATTCATCCAACAACTAGGGGCCCGGCTAACCTCCCGAATCAAAATCGAAAATTCGGTTTTTCATTTTCCGAAAATCAGTTTTTTGTTTTCCAAATTTTTTGTTTGGTTCGATTTTTTCTCTTGGTTAACCAAATCGAAAACCATTTTTTTTTTATTTTTAATCATTTTTTGTATTTTTTAAATCATTTTTATATTTTGTATGAATAAAATAAAAATATAAAAAATAATTAAAAATTGAATTTCTGTTAAAACCGAAAATCGAACCAAAAAATCGAAAATTTTCGATTTCTAACTGAACCGAATCGAACCGAATTAACGGTTCGTTTAAAATGCACACCCCTACCAACAACGATTAAATACAAGGTTTTTACTTCATTTCTCCATGAAAGTAAGAGTTTCACGTGTATAGGTTTTTTGAATTTGAATTTTAAAATTTGGTGTATGAAAAAAGGCAGGCTTATCTAAGATAATATTCTAATGGCTCAGGAAATAGTCAATCACCTCAATTACAGTTCTAGGGGTGGGAACATTATCCTTAAACTCGACATGGCCCAGGCTTATGACAATTTAGATGGGTATGCAACATGATTCCTTGTTGTATGAATAATTGTAGGTTCTCTCAGTTAATATCAATGGAATTCTTTCTGGTTTCTTCACTTCTCACTGGGGTCTTCGACAGAGGGACCCTCTATCTGCTTACTATTTGTGATAGTTGCTGAATATTTGTCCCAAGGATTGGAAAACCTATTTGATCGGCATACGAAATTGATCTACCACACTAGGCATCCATTTAGGCTCTCCCACCTGACTTATGCAGATGATATTATTATCTTTTCTAGTGGGTCAGTTAATAGCATCAAACTGCTGAGAAAATTCCTTTATCACAATGAGGAATGCTCCGCTGACGCTCATTAGTAATGCCAAGAGTGTCATCATCATTTCTAATACATGTCCCCGATGGTAAAGGGAAGTAATACTCGATTACCAGAAAGAGCTCCTACATCAGCAACATTATCGCTAATGCCAGCAAGAAACTTCAGGGTTGGGAGACTGCCATCCTGTTGTATGGAAGTAGACTGATCTTGATAAAAAAAAATGTTATAAGCTCTATGTCTATTTATCTCTTCCACGTGTTGCAACCACCAAGCACAATCCTACACTGATTTGCGATGTTTAGTGAAAATTTCCTATGGGAGTCGAAACAGGGTAGCAATAAAACCCATTGGATTGCTTTGGAGAAAGTGTGTCTGCCGGCGTCGAAGGGTGGACTTGGTATTAGGAGACTCAAGGACTCCGTGATGCATTTTATATCAAATTATGGGTCAGATTTAGATCAATTGGTTCTATTTGTAACAGATACTTGCACATGAGATATTGTAAATTGTAAAAAGGCCCACCAGCTGCGGTTCAATTAAAGCAGAATGTGTCCCCCACCTGGTGGATGATTATTAAAGTGCGAGACAAAGCTTAGAGTGGAGTTGGGTGAAAAGATTGGTGTTGAGAATATGAGCTTTGGTATGATTCTTGGCACCCAGGAAGACCATTTTCTAACTCTTGTCCGGTACAGAGGCTGGCTATTAGGAGCGTAAACTGGTTTCTGGTTGTCGAGGGCTATAATTTGGAGAGACTGTTACTGATTGTTCTACAGGATTTGATAGATCAGATTATGAAAGTCCCAATCCATCCTTTTACTAGTGGCCAAGTTGTTTGGAGACATACGACCAATTACATTTTCACCTCCAAGCCTGCGTGGGACTTGGTGAGGCTTAGAAGTGCGGCAATTGGATGGTTTGATGGGTGTTGGTCTATGCTGGTTCAGCCAACTATCTCGATATTCTTCTGGCATTGGTTTTATGGGCATATCCCATGTTAGAAACTAATGTGAGGGATTTAGGTTCTATTGAAAACTTTAGCAATTTAAAGCAATTATGCAAGTACGCAAGTGAAAGACTTAAAGCAATCAAATATAAATGTGGTAAATAAATGCGTAAAGTAAATAAATCGATAAATGAGATAGGATATGTTTATGAAAGTTCGACGATAAATCGTCTACGTCTCCCCTTCTTGGTTAAGGTTTATTAACCAAGGATCCACTAGCACTTCAAACGTATTGACCTTGATGGCTCCAAGGATAGTCGTACAACACAACACGATAACCGCGCCGATACAACTCGATACATTTGGCCTTAAGGGCTCCAAGGATAGCCTCAACAATAGCACAATACACTTGGCTTCACACTCAAGTGTTTACAATGATAGCATAACCAACTCACAAATGATTTTTACAAATACTCTCGATTTTTGAATGTATCTCACAAATCTTGATTGAACACTTTGATAGAGAGAAGATAGCTTGCAAAGGAGAGGAGAGTGAATTGGGATGCTTGAAATGGCTTGGAATGACCTCTATTTATAGTTGCAAACTCGGGCAGGTTCGTTGCGTCCGTTCTGGCCTTTGTTGCGTCCGTTCGGTGCACATTCAATTCTTTCGACGCCAGTATAGAACGTTGCGTCCGTTCTAAGGTTCGTTGCGTCCGTTCGGCGCATTGCTGCTTTGGTCGGACGACTTTTTTCCTTAAACTTTGGATCATGTTTTGACTAAGAACGTCGCATCCGTTCATGAGATCGTGGTGTCCATTCTGCACAGTGCAAACTGTGCGACAATCTTCAAAAATTCATATCTCATAATCTAACCGTCGGATCGTCTTGAAATTTGGACAACAGCTTTAAAAAATCCTAAATTCATTGTGGACGATGGAGATTTGATTTAGATACTTCAAGCATTTAGAGTAATGTTTTGAAGTTGCTCCTTCATCTTTTCACTTCATGCTCTGCGCGACACATTTGAAAAATTCATTTCTCATGATCTAGCTGTTGGATTGAGCTGAAATTTGGACCATAGCTTTCAAACATCCTGAAAATTATTATGAATGGTGGAGATCGGATTTGGATGACTCAAAAATCCCCAGTAATTTTCGCAAATTTTTGTTCCATAATTTTAAATATTCCGCACATGAATTTATTTGTTCATACGAATCTAATATGCAAAGTCTCACTTTAAACGATTAGAAATAATAACTTAGTTTTGTAATTATTAAAACAAGATAAGTTATCGCATTAAAAATATTAATCTCGTTTATGAGATTTATATGCGTTTAAGGCGTAACATCCCAGTTGATGATATATTACAAACTATGGGCATTACATTGGCTTCTATCTGTCAGTGTTGCAAAGGTCGGGAATCTTTTGATAATTTTTTCTACTCTAGGGTCCAGGCAGCCTCTATTTGAAATTATTACTCCAACATCTTTGGAGTATATGCCCCATACGTCTTTGGTAACTGGAGGTTGGGCACAGAGTGGCGTAAAAATGGACATATCAAGTAGATTGTGCATTTTCTTATAATATGGTCAGAAACACAAAAACATCAAGATGAGCGCAACGCACATAATCAATAATATTAGGCTGTGTTTGGTAGGAAGGAAATCGCGTGATTATAAAATCATCACACGTTTGACTCGTTTTTTGGGTACGAAAAGGATAACAAGGGGCCCGACATTAATCACTGTGCCAGCTTGAAATGGCAGGAAAAGATAACCCATCTGCGAGCAGGTATAATTTCTCCCGAATTGAACAGTACTCAATAAAAGAATGGCCAAATTACCATTTCAGCCCTCACCTACTACATCAACAACACCCCATTCAAAAAATAAATTTCACTCTCGTTCGTGCAGTGCAAAGAAAATTCGATGGCTTTCTGAGGAGGTGTAGATCTGGAATGCTTTCTTCACACTCTTCTTTGAGGTATGAATAATTTGTCGTGGGGGACTTGTGTAATTTATCGTTCGTTCTCGTAACATAGATCTGGGACTATTTCCACATCACTCTCTTGTTTTGGGTATGTGAATAATATTTCTTCTGGCGAGTCATGTTTCCATGATTTTTATGTTTCATTCATGTCACCCACTTCGGATATTTGCAGGGGTTCTTTACTGGGTCATTATTGATTGTTTTTATTTCGTGGAGATTAACACCAGGTAAATCATGTTTGGAAAGACATCGCTCTTCATGTATATTGTATATTATATATTGATTATTTTATACGTGCTTTGTTGAAGTTGGAAATATTCTTCCATTGTTGTGTTACACCTTGTATGAATGTGTAAAATAGTAGAAATTGTATGTCCATATTTGCGTATAATTACTGGTACCCAGTAGCTAGATGTATTGCTTCACCTCTACGTTTTAATTAGTCACTCGTACTCGTAGGTAACAAATTTAACCACTGTGTTTAATTTTATGGGGTAAGTCCTTTCTAAACTTTTTCTCATGTACTCATTATAAAGATGGACAGAAAACGTAGAAACATTACTCTCGTTGTCATGGTGTTACAAATGCTATGTCGGAATTTTCTAAAGTTAAGTCTTTTAATCCGACAACGCATGAGATATTTGGAGAAGCCGCGGCGATTCAATCGTCCAGCAGCTGCAACGTACACCATGATCGGGAGATTAAACGCCCAACTTAACCACTTGCATAGGACAATCGAAGCAGGAGATATTCAATGTATAGTGAACTTAAGAATGAACCGCAATGCATTTGGACGCCTTTGTTTTTTACTAATTAATGTCGGTGGACTAGTGGAGTCGAGATATGTACGGGTTGAAGAGAAAGTAGCTATGTTCTTGTCAATTCTTGCTCATCATAAAAAGAACCGTGTTATTGGACATGACTACATTCGTAGTGGACATACAATTAGTGCACATTTCCATGAAGTAATGCGAGCACTTGTGAAGTTGCATCCACTGCTGCTGGTTAAGCCTGTCCCTGTTGACGAGACTTGCACCGATGAGAACTGGAAATGGTTCAAGGTATTGAAACTTTCCATTACACATGCACTACATGAGTTTCGTATGATTTATGTTATTTTTCTGAAATCTAATAAATATTCTATATATATGATAATGATGTGATAGTTATTTTCGAGTAATTTCAGGGATGCCTTGGGGCGTTAGATGGAACACATATCTCAGTACACGTACCTTCTCGGGATAGGCCAAGATACCGAACCAGAAAGGGTACTATTGCAGTAAACGTGATGGCTGTATGCGACCGGAACATGAACTTTGTATACGCTCTAACTGGTTGGGAGGGCTCAGCAGCAGATGCGCGTGTCTTAAGAGATGCATTGACTCGAGACGACTCTTTCATGGTTCCTAGAGGTTAGTGTCATGCTAAATCACATGTAGATCCTTGCTTGCTTGTTGAAAGCTTCTCAACCACATCAGTTTTGTCATTGTGTTTCAAGTTGTTATTATTTGTGCGATAATGGATATGCAAACACCGAAGGCTTTTTGACACCTTATCGTCAAGTTAGGTACCATAGAGATGCTTGGGGCAGCCGTGCTTCAAGACCTGAAAACTATAAGGAATTGTTCAATTGGAGGCACTCTCGAGCCCGTAACGTCATCGAACGCGCTTTTGGATTGTTAAAAAAGAGATGGGCAATCCTTAGAAGTCCTTCTTTTTACCCGATAGCAGTTCAGAACATGATCATACTAGGTTGTATCCTACTTCATAACTTTATTCGCTCACAAATGGATGACGATCCTGTTGAAGAAGTAGAACAAGAAGTGGGCAGCCCGGTTGATAACCCAGAAATTGAGATCATAAATAGTATCCAGTCTTCGGACAATTGGGAAGCTTGGAGAAACGAATTTGCATTGAACATGTGGAACACAAACCAATAAAGCGGCTTTCTTTGTATTTTAGTTTGAGAATCTAGTACTGTGATGAGTTTGTTATGTCAAATCTTTTCTTCTGACATTGCGAGTTGTACTTATTCTATCCATTGTTATTGTGTTTGAATATTACTACTGCGTCTTTTTTTTGTAATTCGTAATGTTGACCATGATATTTGTTATATGAAGATCCTTTTTATATCCAATGACATTTGTAATTCTGATGAATATAATCACTCACATGTCGTTTTTGATTTTGGGTGCAGGTGTGATACCAACGATTGTGAGCATGGACAGTGGTGCAAGTTCTGGAAGTTTTGTTGGGAGATCTAAAAAAACCGAGAAGACAAGAAGGAGTTGGACTTCACGTGAAGAGGATGTCCTGATCCAGTCTTTGAAAGACGTGGTGACTAAGGGATGGAAAAGTGAAAATGGGTTTAAAGCAGGATATTTGAATGTGTTGGAATCTGCTATGAAAGAATCACTTCCAGGTTGTGATTTGCGCGGGAATCCACATATCAACTCCAAAGTGCATGTGTGGAAGAAAGCTTATGGTACTTTAGTCACTATTCTGGGTCGCAGTGGTACAGGATGGAATGATATTGAAAAGACGATAGATGCAACCGATGAGACTTGGGAAGCACTTATTAAGGTACTTGGTTTTTTAATGCTTGGTACTTTCAATACATAATTTTAGTGGACATGACATGATCATATGTTGTAGGACGATGCATCTATACGCTCCATGAGGCACAAGCAATGGACGTATTACAACGATTGGTGCGAGATATTTGGTAATGACCGGGCAGGAGGGGATACATCAAAGAATTTCAATCAACTGTTACAGGATGTCCTCCGACTTGAAACCAATAGCATACCCATTGAATCGTTGAATGCTGATAATGAACATTTTCAGTACTTTGAAGCTTCGGCAGACTCCATCTCCGAAGCGGAGACTCCATCATCTAAACCTTGCCCTCATTCATCCACAAAGAACAGGAAGCGAAAGAAAGTTGTGGAACTGGACGACTCTATTGTTACCGCAATTAACAACTTGGCTAACATTACGAAGGACACAATGGGGGATCTGGTGAAACAAATGGCTGTCGAAGACAAGATCTCCGATGCGCAGGATGTAGTCTTTGAAGGTGTCCAACAGATGATTGAGCTGTCAGAGGATGAGCAAATGCGGGCTTCCCGACTATTGTTTCGCAATCATGATGACTTGGCGTTGTTCAAGCGTCTAGGTGAGAAAGGAAGAATGTGTTTGGTCAAACGCTTGTTAGATGAGGAGTAAGCGTTGTGCAAAAAGGCTACTCTCACTTTTTTGGATGGATGTGTGAATGGCAGTACCGTGCTGCACATTTTGCGGACTTATATATGTGGGTATGTTTGTCATGTCTTTTGGTTGATTTAATCAGTAGCCGTACTTATGCGCTGGTATAATTATGTTGTTTGGTGTCGTGTTTTGGATATATTATAGACACCATGGTTGAACTATGTACTTTGGGTTCTACCCCTGGCAGAATTCAATCTTTCCTGATTCAAGTATTTGAGTTGTTTCTGTCATTTCATACATGAATTTGTTTCTTTGTTTAAAATAAATAGAATCGTAGCTTGTGGTTTGCATACATGTGGCATTTAGTAGGGAATTTTAGTTCATGTGATCGTGCATGGACATAAATTTTTTACCAGATTAGAAGATGCTTGAGTTCATGTAATCGTGCATGGACATATACTTATTACCACTTGCTGAATATAAGATGCATCATTTTCTCCGATCGGGCATATATACATAAATTTTTTACCAGAATAGCTATGTATATAATATTAGGTTTAACAATTAAACTTCTAGTGGGGATTACGACATGTCCCTCGTACCATTAATGAAGAGTTACTAGTGCATCAATTTTTTTGTAAAACAATAAGCCTAGCATATTTATAAAGCAAACACAACTTTTCATAACATAGAAAATAGTAGTACACAATAACACACAACTTGCACATACATATAGAAACAAGCTACAACAGATCTTTTCGGACGACAAGTACGATAATATGACTCCTGCCCCACATAATGCATCCCAAAAGTTTGTGTAATATCTAGCACACTGACACAAGTTCAAAAGGGTGGGGCACGAGATTTTTATGCATAAACATCATAGAACTTAGCCACTAATTTCTTCGGTAGTGTCAAGCTTGATCACAATTACTGATGCATCTTCATCTTTATCCAGCTTCTTCTGTTGTTCCGGGCCGTGATATTGAAGTTTGCGTTTGCAAGTGCTACTACCCTCCTTAAATTCTTCATATGCAGCATTGTTAGGATGACAGAGCTTAAGTTTCTTAACACACTTATGTTCGCTTGATGGAGACTGCAGCAGGATCACAGACTTCTTTTGTTTGCTAGAGTTCCCAACAACTTCAATCACCTCTATTTCATCATCAGAGCAAAGATCAACCACTGGTACATGATAGTTGCTTGTGACAGTCTCCTCGGAACCCATTTTCATATGCACAGACATGTAGATTAAACAAGAACACGAAATAGAAGCAGACTGTTGGAATGTTATTTATAGTAGTAGACATTAGAGGCACAACAGAGTATTTAAAGAGAATGTAATAAATATTTTTTCTACAGCCTAACTACAAGCATTTAATACATGTCTGTGCAACAGTGTTGAAAAGTAAATTTCTGAGGATGAACATGCTCTTAAGATATACAAATCTTCTTTGACACAGACGCATACTAAACTTGGTGGTTGAGTTGAATTAAATGACTCGAAATCTAATAATACCAAACAGTTACTACTTCATTGTGACCAAGAAATAATTGAAAGTATGGAAACTGAAATTTAACCATAAAAAACATTACCTATGAAATGCACTTTCTCCATTAAATCCCCTTTTCAAACTATCAGACATGATCATACACTCAAAATAATTTACAGAAGAATATTACGGAAGCTGCAATCGATACCTGCAAACTTAAGAACATAATACATCGAAAGTGTATGGAAAACACAATATTTAAGAAGATCAGAAACATTATATTAGCTTCAAAGGATAAACACGTAAGGCTGCGCATACATCGAAAGTGATAAGAACAATATAAACAAAGTTAGGAAACAAGTACTAAAAATGTAGTCATAGCTACTCAAAACGCAACAGCCAACAGTACAAGAATCTAATTTGTCTAATTTCCCCGCATTTCTTGCAATAATGCTCTGATCTCGGCGCATAGTTTCTCCATTTTGAATGATCTACTTGCAATTTCACGAGCTAGATCAGATTGCTCCTGAAGTAGTCGAGCTAATGTCCTACTACGGAGCACATCATCATTAGAACCTGCAGATGGAGTGGACGTGGAACCTTGATGCTGTTGAGAAGGAGGAGAATCAAACGAAAGCTTTCGGAAGGACTCAAACGCAGCCTCTGCCTCTCTTACTGTCGAATCCTTTGTGACAAGAGTTCGGGACGCCAGTAACTTGGGCACTTGCTTCGGACCATTGGTCGTACACTCCCGGTTTTTTACCCTCGTAAACAACATACGCTCTAGGCTACAATAGGAGATTAATGAAGTGGTGATTAGATAAGTCAAAATATACATCATCGTAGAGTACCCATTTTTTGTTTGAAATTGACTTCATAAATTAAAATCCTATTTTCGAACGAGTGATTACTGTGATTAACAACAAAATAGTTGTAAAAATCAGAAAGCTCAAATATCATGTTTGCAGGCATAAACAAGAGATGGGTAACCTTCACCATGGCCGAATTCGGAGGTCAACCCAGTGAGAAACCTTTTGTGCAGTTGCTTGTGAGAGATATTTCACTTGGCGTCGCAACATTGAACGAAACATTTCTCACGAATTTGAAGGTCTGAAAAGTAGATGAAGATATTACAAAACTTTTGGAGAAATAATTAGATGTAGAATTTACATGAAAAGAAATTAGGTACAGGGAATAATTTTACCTCTCCATGATCGAAGCTTTCAACTAGAGCTGCCCAAGGAAGAGGAACTAGGTTGTGGGTGGATCGAGTTATTGGAACTAGGTTGTGGGCGGATGGTAATATGGATTTGAAGGACAGGGTATTTTTGTCATATAATAACATTTACTTCTTTTTATCACTCAAATAAACAACATACCAAACATATTCGATTTTTATCATCATCTGTAATTATCATTACAATCCAATAAATAATCCCCCTTTCACCATCTTTTTTATTTATCCCATCACACCTACCAAGCGCAGCCTTAATGGGTATATAATATCTATTTCACAATCTAGGGTCGTGAAATCCGAACACTATGTGAAGGGCATAATGATGTCTATTTGAACTTTTGGTGCCAGAATGCACCATGTTTCTTGGGAGGAGGGGTTGAAAAGGAAGAGCAGGAAGAGAAAATAAGAACAGTCGTGACTGGTGAGGAGAGTTGCGGGAGAGGAGGGATAAATAAACCCTTGTTTGGTATGTGGGTTTAGGGTGAGATAAGGACTAAAGTCAGCTGTTTGACTGGTTTTTTGTGCAAAAGTTGAAATCCATGGGCCCGGTAAAAGGCGCTGTAGATCAAGGAAAAAGGTGGTAAATAAACCCACGTTTCTCGAAGGTATTAAGAATCCATATTTCTACAGTAGCATAGACGCTGAATTATGTTTCCTATTTTACCCTGGGCCCTACTTCACGTGGCCTTGGATGTGTACAGTGGTCAGAGACAATTTTGGTAAAAGCTACATAGTCCAACTTTTAATCCTACACACAAAAAACCAAACAAACATATTAAAGTTTTTTAAAAATATTTCATAATTATATTGAAAAATATACTTATTCCACATTTTATTTTTAAATTTAATAATCTCATAACACGTACCAAACTTAGACCAAAGGAACAACCATATTTGGTCATTCTGCGGGAAACAGAGCAGACCGAAATTGTTGAAGAGGGACTTCGTGTAAATTGCAAAATTGAGGAAGAAGAGGGACACAACGTAAATTTAAAAGGAATACTGTTGGATTATGCTTCTATCAGCTCGACTGAAAAGATTGGATCGAAGAGTACATATCAGATGAACTTAGTGATCAGATAAGTTCATGGTCAGATCAAGTACTGGGATCAGATCGAAGTTTTGGACAGATGAGTTCTGTTGGCAGATCGATTGTCCGAAGAGTTTGGATCTTGGCGCGAGGAAGCAGATCAAAGCAGATCAAACTATGTAAGGACATATCAATTGCATTAAGAAGCAGATGACTTATCGGGTTGGACCATGTTGACTTTAAGATTGAGTCGTAGTAAGTTGTTGACTTAAAGCCCAAGAAGAAAATAAGTGTATTTTTTCTATATAAGCAGATGGAAGCTGACCAAAAAAAAATAACGAACATAACAGATTCTTCAATCTCCAGAATAAGTTTTTTCCGAGAGAGAAGAGAACAGAGAATTCAGAGAGAGAGAACTGGGGCGCAGATTGTGACGGAAAAATTCAAAGTCTTTAAGTTTGAATTGAGTCTGTATCTAGCGTTAGAGTTTTTTGGTCTGGATTGTAATAAGCTCTGGTTTGAGCTTGGTTTTATCTCTTGTTCGTGATCAATAAAGTGTTGTGTTGCTCTCTCGTGGACGTAGGCAAATTCCTTGCTGAACCACGTAAATACTTGTGTCGTTTAATCGCTTTCGTGTGAGTTGATGATTTATCTGTGTGCATTGAGTTTTCTGCTTGTTTGGGATTGTGTTTTTGAGTTTTGGTGTATGTGTTTGTCTGGTAAAAGTCTCGGAATGTTGAATTTGTTCTTATTGATTCCTAACAAATACCTTAAAAAATGTATATTGCAACAGATTTTTAAATATCTTAATTTAGATAAAGTAAAACATTGTATTTATCCGTCCTCAATATATTTGAAATGAGATAAATTTGTAATAAGAATTATAATAACATAAAAAAGTAGCATAAGATATAATCAATCAAATTGCAAGCCTAGATTGCCAAGATGCAACAAAAATATAAAACATATAGCATCATCGCAATTCCAACACACTTCAACTTTATGTTGACAAATGTTTAACAAATAGCAACAGTTCAAAAAAATAAAAATATCTCCAGGTAAAAATTTACATTCTAGATAAACATTACATGCTCAGAAAGATTCACAATGCAGATATACACCAGATGAAGATGCAACAAGAAGCTAAGCCATTGCTAACAAAATTTACTACCCACAACCCACTTCAAGCTAAAACACACGAGCCATAATCTTCAACTGTAAAGAACCCGGACTCATATTATGTCGAATAGTAGTGATCCTTAGCCATAGCATCTAATTGGGTCGTTGCAACCCTTCTCACTTGATTGCCTGAAACCAAATCGGCCACCCTTTGCAAGGTACTGCTGGTGATACTCCTCTGCACGGTAAAATTTCTTGGCCGGAAGTATCTCGGTGATGATTTTCCTGTTCAGGAGTTTTTGTTGCCTATCTCTCGACTCGAGGGCTGCTTTTTCTTGTTCGGGAGTATAGAAGTATATTCCAGATCTGTACTGAGTTCCTACGTCATTGCCCTGCATTGACACACAAAAAAAGATCAATAATATGCCATTGGAAACAAGAATGGTCCAAATGAAGACAGGGCGTATGTTACCATGTCAGAGAAGGCCCAAAAGAAATCATGAAATGGCTACTTACTTTGAGAGGCTATCCCACACACCGTCTAATTTACTTCGATTTAATTGCAGTAAACAAACATGTGTTCGAGCAAAAAAGGGCGTATGGCTTTAACTATGGAAGGATGATACCAAGTTATTAACAAATAAAAACAACGTAAAGTTTGAAGATTTTTTTCCTTTCCAAATGACAACTGCTCCTACTGCTAAGTGCTAGCTCTGCTGCTATCCAAAGAAAGCTCATAAATTTGCCATATTTTCCATGTAATACAGAATTGATTTATCATCGCTCGTTGAAACAAATGGAGGGGCTAGGGCTATTAATATCACCAAAGAGAGCACGAATGCATGATAACCAGAAAGAAAATAAATTAAGACGACATAACTCTAAATAAAACTACCTGGACAAAGTCAAAAGCAAAGGCAAGAAGATATCACAACACGATTCAACACATTAAGACTTGATCACTGTGGTGTATGGAATTTTCAGCACAATAGCAAATTCATTATCCTCTTATCCTTGAAGTGATTGAGATTTATTATCACATAGACTACCACACCAATCCCAATTCGTGCCAATACATCGGAGGCACTCAAACACATTTTCCGGTTATTTTACTTTACAAGGTCAAAGAAATTTTTTCCGAAGTAGGTGATTCCGCTAAACAGTCGAATAGGCTATTACCAGATACAAAAATCGAGAAGTTCAAACCTAGCTAGCATGTTAATGCATGCACAACACGAAATAAGCTAAAGAAAACATCTTTTGTTAGCCCACAACAGTCTTCCCGTTAGTTTATTTCTTCCGCTTGATCCAGAATATATTTCATATAAACTCAATACATAACCAACCCCGAAATTCACTAGTCATACCCAATAAATCACAAGTTATCAAACCTAAATCCAAGCAAACATGGAATTACTCATGAATAACTGGAAATTGGAATCAATTAATTATACTTCAGTCTCAGCTATTAAGGAATAACCAAACTAAAATATTAACTATTTGCAAGCTGAAATTACAACTTGGTCAGCTACCTGAAAAAAGCTCATATCAATATGACCCGCAACAATTGAAAAAACAGGGAAGTCAAAAATTTAATATTTTTTTAAATACAGAAGAAATCTGAATTTATTTTCAGCTTTGCTAACCCATTGGTCAGCACCAAAAGTACAAAAATTCAACAAGAAAACCATCAAATAGAAATCAGAAACGATTCCAATCACAAAACCATGAAATCCTCAAGGACCCAAAAATCAATAAATTCAACAAAAGAACACTGAGTACCCACCTGGCGATTGGGCGTCGTGGGGTCATGCCTGGCCCAGAAAACATCAAGCAAAGTGTCATAGCTGCACTCTTTGGGATCATACTGAACCCGCACCACTTCGGAATGATTTGTCGTACCCGTGCACACATCCTCGTAAGTGGGATTATGCAAATACCCGTGCGTGTACCCAACCTCCGTCTTGGTCACACCCGGAACCCTTTGGTAAACCAATTCGGGGCCCCAGAAGCAACCCAACCCGAATTGGGCGAACTCCTGACCCGGAGCCGGTTTGTCGTCATCGGGGCCCTGCGCAATGGAAGACGAGGAGTCGACGGCGGAATCGGAGGCGGAGCGCAGACCGAATCCGAACTTGTTGAGCCAGCTCATCTTTGGGGCGGCGAAGAGAGCGGAGGGCCGGAGGATGGGGCCACAGGGGAAATTAAAGGGTTTGAGTGGGGGCAATTTCGGAAGGGAAAAAGGAGGTTTGAAGATGGAGGAGAGCAGGGGAACAGAGGCAATGGAGGAGGTTTTCAGGAGCATTTTTGCTGGGATTACGTGTCGGAAGTTGTAATGTTGCAGACTTGCAGTAATATATATATAAATTTTTGATCTCAGGCACCCTAGATTTTACTTACACTCAGTGCCCAAAATAACTTTGATTGTCTTGAAATTTTCATGGTAGCATCGTCTCAAAAATGCGAATCCAACTATATATAATATGATACAAATTTCAATCTCGATAGTCGGAAATGGGAAAATGACCGAAAATTAGGTGAAATATGCAATTTTCGGTCATCTTCCTATTTTCGAACACTGAGGTTGAACTTTTTATCATATCATATATCGATGGATTCGCATTTTCGAAACCATCCTACCGTGAAAATTTCAAGACAATCAAAGTTGTGTGCACTAGGGTACGTGGGATCAAAACTCTATATATATATTTATTTATTTATTTATTTATTTATTTATTTAAATAATATTGTTCAAAATATCAAGATATTTTACTTTAAGTATGATTGATAGATTATATTTTATTTGATTTGATTGATTAAATTTTATATTAAAATGATAAATTACTATTTTTTTATTTTAAAAATAAATAAAACATAAATAATATTATTTATAACGTGTAATATAAAAATTTAAATTCAATGATTTGATTGATGTAAGATAAATAATTAATGATTTGATTGATGTAAAATAAATAATTAATAGATGAATAAATAATATGACGAAAAAAACGTGAAATTGGATAAGATGAATTATATATAGATTACTAATACAGACTACCAAACACGGAGCCTAATATTAATAGTAACCGAAATTTTTGTAAAGTTTATTTAATATATTTGAAATTAAAATGCGTGGTGTTATTGTTTTTCTGTATTTTATTTTTTCACTCCTAGTATTTTACTATTTTATGAGAAAAACGTATGTTACTATTTATGAGAAAAACGTAATACTCAAATAAAATTGTAAAACTCATATTCTATTTGGTTTATCATTCATTTTTCTTATGAAGAGGCCAATTGATCGATCATTCTCGAAAAATCATGCGTGTGTTCCAAACTTTGTGTCGCCACCTTATAAAGTGTAGGTCTCATGTGACAGGTCGACTCCATCTATATTTACGATGAAAAATATAGTTTTTGTTCACAGGGGCATAGACGAGTTGGTAAGGTCTGAAGTGACGTGGGAAGAATTTTTCAGCGTTGCAGGTTCGATCCTCGTGTGGAGCATATTTCCTGTGCACATTTCTCGATTTAACCCCACATGAGCCAATAGGCCTCTGACTCATGTGATATGAGGTCCCCTTCGTAGTCAACTTTTTTTTTCTGAAAAAATAATGTTTTGTGCATAATAATAAAAAAAATTAATGAATTGGATCAAATAAGATATATGTCTCATAAAATTGATTTGTGTGAGTGTTACCTCTTAATAGGAGTTTTTGTGTCTTATAAATTAAAACATGAGTAAGTCTCATGTGAGACGATCTGATGAATTTATATGTGTTAGACAGATGGATTTGGCCTATCTATACGTGGAGTGAATAGAAATATTTTTAACATAAGAAGTAGTACTTTTATTGGTCTGATCAAGTAAGATATATGTGATCGACAATGACATATTTTGATTTTAAATTTGAGTTTCAAAAGGGAAAAATTGACAGATTTTTTTGTTGTAACGAAAGAAAAATAGGAAAAGCCCCCGAAGTCATCGACGGCTCGACCACCGCCGCAAGCAAAATAGATAACAACGATGTTGAGTTGGTAAGATAATATGTGTTTACAGATAAGCACTTGTGGATAAAATTTTGAAAGGCCTTTTCTTCACAACCTTTGACAATTCTTTTATTCTTTGCTTTCGTTTCATGTAGATTTTAGACGACTTTAATGAGTTCATTGATTTGTCCAAAAATGTTATTTTCCATAAAATTTCCTAACACTTTTATAGCAAATGTGTTTACAAATCGAATTTTTTTATGTTTGTCTCTTTGTTATTTGTGTATTTTATATAATCAAATTTAAGTTCTAGATCGTTATTTTTGATTTCCTTTTTCTTTTAAAAAAACAATTTTATTTTTTTTCCACGTGACGTTGATATTACCAAACAACGCTAACATGTGTTGTGTGACATGACTTCATCGGTTATGAAAAATATTCGAAATCACAAAAAAAAAAAAAGGAAAATACATGATTAAATTAAATTAAATGAAGCAAACATATGTGACAAAAAACCGGCAGACGGAAATGAGATCCGCCTCAGAAACTTAATACATAAGAAAATTTTGAAAATATAAATTGTCAATATCGTGATAAAATATGGATGTTAATGGTACGTACGTGGACTTGAAGTTGCCGTTCAAATGACTTGTGTATGGTCGGATGCTAGTTGTATATTTTTTTGAAAAGCTAAAAAAATAAAATGAAGATGCTCAATCGCCTGGAAATATGTAAATCGTTTTTATACGTCAACGTCTCTCTTACAATAATATCTGCAAGAGACTTTAACATCAAAATTTATTCCGCCAACACTAATTCTAAATGCACTAAAATTCGTCACAGGACAAGTGGCTATAATAATAATAAAACTCTATTTTTTTATTTTTTTTATTTTTGTTCCAATTAATTGTGTACCCACCCACGTAAAGCTCGAATCTTGGGGATCAAGATACCTCCGGATTATTTCATGCTATATAAGGGCATTATCTCATGATAGATTTTGTAGAAATTAATGAGAAAATAATATTTTTATATATCTCAAGAATGATTACATAAGATGTTTATATACAACAATAAATACTAAAGAAAGATAAAGATTACAAAGAATAAAAGATTGCAAGATAAAAGAAAACATAATATACAATAAATATATAATATATTTCAATAGTCCTCCTCAAGATGGTGGACTCATAGAGACACTAATCTTGGGACATAGTAAACGCAGACGAGAACCAGAGAGCGGTTTTGTTAAGGCATCAGCCAGCTGGTCAGAGGACGTGACATGAGAAACACGAACTTTGTGGCTTTGAACCAGCTCACATACAAAATGATAATTTAAATCAATGTGATTCATGCGAGAATGAAACACATGATTTGCACATAAATAGGTAGCACCGATGTTGTCACAATAGATAGCAACCTGAGAGGACGCACGAACAACACCAAGTTCAGCAAGAAGAGAGCCAACCCATTGCACCTCCGCAGCAGCAGAGGCGACATCACGATACTCATCTTCCGTAGAGGATCGATCAACAAAACCCTGCTTTTTAGAACTCTAGAAAATAGGATTGGGATCGAGAAACACAAATTAAGCACCATTGGACGTGTGATCATCCACATCACCAGCCCAGTCTGCATCACATGACGTTGGAGAAGAAGACCATAGGAACGCGTACCATTGAGGTAGCGCAAGAGCCGCTTGACCGCCCCCAATGCACAGAGGATGGAGAGTGGATAAACTAAGACAGCTTGTTCACAACAAAAGCAATATCCAGGCGAGTAAACGAGAGATACTGTAAAATACCAACCGTCTGACGATACACAGTGGCATCGGCAGGGGGCGAGCCATCAGACTGGTAGAGCGCAGGGGACAAAGTCATAGGAGACTGCGCCGACTTTGAGTCTGCCATGTTAACTCGTGTAAGGATATCAAGCATATACTTTTTCTTTGAGAAACGGAGGCCCCCAGAGTAGGAATCCACTTCAACACCGAGAAACTAAGACAAGGAGCCAAGATCCTTGACAGAGAACCGACGGCTTAACTAATCAATGAAGTCCTGGATGGCGCCAGAATTATTTACTGTGAGAATCAAGTCATCAACATAGACAAGAAGATACATAGTAACACCCCAAGAACAATAAATAAAAATAGATGTGTCAGCACGGGAGGCAGTAAAGCCAAGACTGTCTAAAAATTGCCGAAGGGCTGTGTACCAGGCGCGGGGCGCCTACTTAAGACCATAAATGGCTTTGTTCAACTTGCAGACATAGGAGGGAACATTAGGATCAACAAATCCAGGTGGCTACGCCATATACACACAATCATCGAGTTAACCCTGCAAAAAAGCATTATTGACATCCATCTGGCGGAGAGGCCACCCATAGGAAACGGCAAGAGATAAGAGAATGCGAACTGTAGTGGGTTTTGTCACAGGACTAAAAGTATCAGTGTAGTCAAGTCCAGGACGCTGATGAAATACTTTCTCAACAAGGCGAGCTTTATAACGTTTAACAGAGCCATCAGGTGTCCGCTTAATCCGAAACATTCATTTGCAGTCGACCAAATTTTCGGAAGAGACGGATGGAACAAGATTCCAGGTGTCATTGCGAAGAAGAGCATCAAACTCCTCAGACATTGCGGCACGCCAACGGGGATCCTTGAGAACTGTAGTGTGCGAGGATGGATCAAATGGAGTGGTGTCAGTGACAACAGTGAGGGAAAAGCGAGGGTTGGGCTTGAATATATTATTTCTAGAGCGGGTAACCATAAGATGAGAGGTCGAGGGTATGGGTGGGGTGGCTGGTTCAGAAGGTGGCTCAAGAGGTCGAGGGGTAGTGGGGCGGGGTTCGGCGACGGGTGGAGACTGGATGGAGCAGGTGGGTGGAACGAGATACGGCGCAGGAGGATAGAGAGGTGAAGAATCGTCAGACGGGTAATCCTCCACATGGACCCTACCAGACAGCACGTCAGGAGGAGAACCAGCACCAGCGCCACCACTAGCAAAATGATACTCAGACTCAACAAAAAAAACATGACGCGAGACAAAGATTCTGCAAGAGGAAGGCTCAAGACACATATAGGCACTTTGGGTAAGGGAGTAACCAAGGAAGACACAGGAAGAACAGCGGTGGGAGAGCTTATGCGAAGCAAAGGATAGCACAGACACCCAAATATACGTAGCTCGGAGAGATTAGGAGAAGCAACGAAAAGACATTCAAAAGAGGATTTGTAGGAAAGGTTGCGTTTAGGTAGCCGATTAATGAGATAAACTGCAGTGGCAAAGACATACAGCCAAAAACGAGTAGGTATCGACACATGGTGAAGGAGGGCAAGACCTGTTTCGACAACATGCCGGTGACGACATTCGGAGCATGCATGGAGAGATTGACAAGATTAGACGTCACATGGTGAGTGGCACAAGAATCAAGGTTCAGGTCAGATGGAGAGGATGGGGTAAGCGTGTAGGCAACGGCATGGGAGGCAAACGGGCCAGGGTGAGGCGCATGCAGAGGTATAGAAGCTGGCAGATACTGAAAATCCGGATAGCGGCGGGAAAAGTAGCCCTGACGACTGCAGAGCTGGCAGCGCCCGAGATACGGGCGCGACACATGCTGACCAGGCTCCGACTGGTTGGGACTCGACGGCGGCCGAGAGGGCCAAGATCCAGGATGGCGGCTGACGACAGTGGGTTGAGTGACGGCGGCAGACGACGGACGGCGGTAGGATCCGTTAGAGTAGCATCCCGGCGAGCAGTAAGATGAGCTCCGTGATTGAGGAGTTTTTCATGTAACTCCTCAAACGAGATTGCAGTTTCCCGCGCCTGGATGACATTGGCGAGTTTCTTGTAGTCATCATCCAGACCATGGAGAACCTTGATGGTAAGGTCCTCAATATCAAGAGGTGCATTCATGAGAGAGAGTTCATCAGCTTTGGATTTGATGAACTGCATAAATTCAGTAAAGGACTGAGAGCCCTTTTGTAGCGACCCTACCCGGATCCACTACCTAATCAGATTTTAATTAGCGCTTGCAATAAATACTTAAAGTGTAAAGAGTGGATAATTTAAAATACAACAAATTCAATCGGCAGAATACAACCGACGATAAAATAGTGTATAAATACTCTTATACAACCAAATCAAAAGTCTTAGGGTAACAAGCCCTACCACTAAACTCTCGCTGCAACAGGTAACAACCTCAACCCTGCTGCGAATCTCCTGGACCGTCCAGCCTCAAACCTGCCCCGCCACAAGGTACCCAAAAATACCAAACACAGGGGCGTGAGCGACAACGCTCAATACGGAAGCAATGATATATAATATGCAGCAAGCAAATGACTTTAAAATACTGGGTAAAACAATCTACTCAGGGTGCCATGAATTTACAGTACCGTGCTAAGAGAGCGACTTCACGGGGTACTCGTATATTCTCCTATCAACTATAGCGTCAAAGCCCACCATCGTGGCCACTCTTAGTGATAGAAAAACCAGAGGCTGAGTCTCCTCCAGACACGAATCCACGAGGAGTAACCCTTCACCGATGGAAACTGTCATGACTCACATCATACCAGATGCAGTCTACCGTAAAAACGTGCATGTGCTAAAACCGTAAAACATGGTAAAACACATAGCACATACTCATGCAACATATAATTATATATATCATGTCGACTATCTCGATCAGTATTTACGTATCTTTAACACTTCAGGCCAATCCTAGCACCACTGGTCTAGATCACACGCCCACGAGTCCACGTACTGACTGAGATGACCATCATGATATATATTATATGTGTTGCATGAGTATGTGCTACGTGTTTTATATGTTTTACGACTTTAGCACATACATGTTTTTACGGTAGACTGCATTTGGTATGATGTGAGTCATGACAGTTTTCATCGGTGATGAGTTACTCCTTATGGATTCATGTCTAGGGACACTCAGCCCCTGGTTTTTCTATCAGTAAGAGCGACCACGACGGTGGGTTTTGACGCTATAGTTGATAGAAAAATATAGGAGCGGCACCGCAGACTAGCTATCCGGCATAGCCCTGTATATTCCTGGCGCCCCTGAGTATAATGTTTTACTCTGGTTTTAAATACACTTATGTGCTGCATATATTATATATATCATTGCTTATGTACTGAGCATAGTAGCTCACACACAATATTTTCTGTATGTCTGGACACCCCATTTGACGGGGTAGGTATAGGTGCAGGATTGAGCACTAGGAGCTTTGAGAGGCCAGTGACCTTTGAAGACATCATGATTAGCTGTAGATTTTATTTAAAGCTTATTCGATTGGGTTGTATAATCGAATTTGTTTAACCGGTTGTATTCTGTCGGTCTGCTTTTATTTAAGTCTTTCGCAGCAATTTATTTAATGCATGCTTAATTATGCTCTAAACTTTGATTAGGTAGTAGATCCGGGTTGGGTTGCTACACCTTTACCGGATTTCGAAGTTGCGTCTTGAGTTGAGTGATGCGACCACGAGAGCGCTTGCCATAGGTGAGGGCAAGAGTGTTCCAGGCGGCAGCACAGGTGATGATAGTTGCAATAAATGGAATCAATGAAGGAGACATCAATCCAATGATGATATTCAGGATCAACTGGTCTTGTCGGATCCAGAAGGTATACTAAGGATTGAGAGAGTGAGTGGCGGCCGTGGCGGCGGTGGTGATGGTCCTGGCCGGACAAGGATGAGAACCATCAATAAAGCCAAGGCTGTAAGGCCCGAAAATCTTAAGTTCTTAATTACAGAATTAGAGATTTAAATTTTGAATAGTGGAAAATATTCAATTGGATTATTTATGAAAATTAGAAATTTAATTTTCGAGTTGAAAATATTTAATTTGAGAATTTACGGATTTTGAGACTTAAATTCCGAGATTCTTAAATTAAAAGAATAAAATGTTTGAATTGAATATTTTGGAAGTTAAGATGGAAATTCCATGTTCTAGGAAGTGAAGAGGATTTAATTCGGAGGTGAAACTCGAGCAGAGACTGTTTTGCAAATATCGAAGTTTCGAGGATGAAAATGCAATTTTAAATTTTTTATTCGATAATATATAATTTGAGAATTTTGGAGTTTAGAATTAAATTCTAATATTATTAAATTATTTATGATTGAAATTGAATTAAAAGAGGGCTGAGGACTGTTTAGCAATTTTTGAAGTTTTCAGGGGTTGAAATGCAATTAGATTTGAATATATCTAATTTTGGGAATTTCTTAGTCATAATCATACGTGTATCACATAAAGATATCAGATTATCTTCAGAATTCAGAGTAACCTTTCCAGAGCAAAAACCGAGACCATCGTTTCTTCTTTGAATTGCATCTTTATATCCTCGTATCTTTTGATCCGGTCGTCCGATTTGAATTCCGAAGATAGTTCCGGAATCCTTGCGACGAGAGCTACAAGTTGGTGTAAGTTTTCTTATATTTTCAGCTCGTTTCGAAATTGGAATAGTTGAAGAATCAGATCGTGTTGTTATATATATGTTTTTGAAGTTATATGTCGTTCGATATCGAAACCGAATTGAATAACGGATGTCGTTGGACTTTGATATGAACTTCCAGCTTATATTCGAATTAATACACCTTTGATGTTGCTGGTTTATACTGATATATTGATGTTATGAGATGTATTATAAGTTAATATAATTGTTATACTTGATATGAAGTACAATATCGACGTTGGATCGAAGAACAAGTGTCGGTTGCAATCGCTGTGATTTTTCAGAAGTTATATTCGATCCTATGCTTCTGATTTTGCTGATGTTTGATGATATATGGCTGGTATGAGTTGTGTTTGAAGTTTATGTGAATGATAGAGTTGATAGGAATGAGTTACGGTTGCCGACATTTAACCGTTATGCCGTCGAGTCAAGAATTGGAAAGTTTTTGAATCTAGATTGATTGAGCTGGATATTGCTTGAGTTCTTGCTGATGTTCTTGGATATATATGCTATGTTTTCAAATTGAAAACATGGGGCTTCAAGTTAAGAAGACAACTTCGAAACCGGTTGACGAAAGAACAAGGATTGTGACTTGTTAGCCTTGAAGATTGAGTTGAAGTTGTGAATTGAAGTTTGATATGAGTTTGTTGTGTTGATTGCCCAGAATTGGAGCATCTCAACCATGATTTAACGACTAACAGGTATAAGACGACATCGAGAGTCAGGGGTTTTGAAACTCAAGGATGAAGCTTCTTGAGTTGTCCCGATAAAAAACATACTTATTGCTCTTTATTCTTGATTTAGAATTTGATATTGCCGATCCATCTCAGTTAGTGGATCTTTATTGAGTTATATTTGATATGATGAAAATTGAATTGATTCTTTTGCCAAGTTCAGATGGACCTTATTTTCGAGTCAGACGACTACGATAGATGGATATTCATGTCAAGATCGTATACGAATCTTGATGGCAGTGATTTGTTATGAATCAATTCGTTAGTGCGCTATATAAATCTATTGATTGAAGTATGATTTGAATTATTGATTTGAAGCGTTGATTTGAGTATTTATAATTGATATGAACTGTTATGTTTATGTCTTTTATACTGGGAATTATATTCTCACTGGATGTTTCCGGCTATTGTCTTGTTTGTATGTGTGCATGACAATAGGAAGGGCTGGAGCGAGTCGAACGAGATTTGGAGGGCTCGATATTGAGAGATTTAGAGTGGAGACTCGGGTTAAGAAGTTGATGAGTTCAGCAAATGCATGCTAGAAGATTTGCTTGTAGTATTTTGAAGAACACTAGTTGAGTTTTGTATATAACTAGTCCTTTTAATATCACTCAAACTACTTAGTTGATGTAGTTAATACTTGCAGACTTGAATAGCTATTGTTCTATGAGTTTGGACTTGTTTTAGTTTTGATAGAACATGGATTGGCATGAATATGAAGGATCAATAACCGCTGTAGAAGAACAGGGCATGTTTCTTCCCAGATCAACGCCCGATCTGCACTTTTTGGCAGACCGGGCGCAGCCCAAAATTCCCCAACCCGAGAGTGGGGTAAGGGAGGGGCGCTCGGTCGGCACTTTTTAACCGACCGAGCGCACCCCTATTTGAAAAAAAAATTTCATTTCGCGACGTGATTTGGCGTCGCCAAATGTATGGTTTTGCGTCGCCAAATGTCTTGGTTGATTATTTTTTTTAAAGTTAAGCATTTTACATTTTTATTGTTTGCTTAGCTCTTTTCTTGAACTTGATTAAGTTTAATTGCCCCAAGATTTGATTAACAACCCGAGTCCTCACAACAGGTGGTATCAGAGCGGAAGTTAGCTCTTGGACCGAGATAGATATGAGTGAGCTGGGTAGATTGAGTCGTATGCTCTTATAAGATTGCATGATTAATGTTTTCTTTGACTTGATGAATTGCATGCGATTATGATTTACTATTGAAAGAAATGTCTGCCTTACTGAGTTATGATTTGTTAACAAAAAAAAATCTTATAAATTTTGTTATAAGGTTTTCTCCGGGTGAAGTAAGCACCCCAGAACAGTGCTTTGTTTCGAATGAGGTAAGTACCCCAGATGGAACAGAACAGTAATCTTCAAATGAAGAAAGCGTCTCAGATTGAGCAGAACTGTTTATGAATGAATGAAAGAATGGTATGCTTACCTTGATGAAGATAGTATTGAAGCGATTTTAGAAATACCATCCGCCAACTATGAAAGATACAGATGAAGTCAGTGCATGTGGAAGTTGGTTTACATAGCTTGATCATTTGATGAGTCTTTGAAACATTTAGATGAATGTAGAATCAGGTTGAGTGTATACCAACTTCGCTATTTGGCAAAATAGTGGTGGAGTGGTACAAAGATATTGTTACGAAGAAATTCGTTGAGAGCCGAGGTATGTTATTTATTTGGCTTATGTTGAGAACAGATTTGTTTTATCAGCGATTTCTTTTCATATCAGATAGGAACGATATACGAATAGATTATGCCAAGAAAGCAGAATATGCTATGTAACGACAGAGCAATTTGATTATTGAGGACTATGAAACTAGATCCTCAAGGTTGCTGCTATATGTTCCTGTGTTGTTGATCGTAAAGAAAATCTAGTTGGCCTGAACCCGGAAATTTATGTCTCAGTAGATGATGGCGACCGATGTGTTTGCGGAAACCATAGACAGGGCCAAAAAAAGTTGAATCTAGTTTTCTTAAAGAGAAAGAAAATTTGACATGCCACAGAATGTGATATAATCACAACCTCAACCGGAATTTCCACAACATAATAGGGTTGAGGCTAGAGGTAGTGGCAGTAGCAGCACCGATGAACCTCAGCTTAGGAGGTAACAATTTAAGAGTTAAGGGAGTAGTTCCTTTAGCTCTAGCGGACCGAGACCGATTAGTTTGGGTCAGAATATAGAGTGTGCTGGTGGTTTTGTACTCAATGTGGAGGGAGATATCCTAGCAATCAGTACGATGTAATAGATGCAAGCAAATGACACATGTTGCTAGAATGTGTTTAATCGAAGCAGATTAAGAAGAAATCAGAATGACGATTAATCCCCGAGGCATACAGAGGATCAGCCATAAATTTCACCTGAGAATGAGATGACAGGTAACAGATTATTTTGTTAATTTAACATGTTTATGCTATTGGTGTAAGAGATATATTGTGATAGTTGAAATCTTTGTTATGTTATGATCTCTGTATAAGAAAAAAAAAACTCTGTGGAGTTGATTAAAGAGTTGAGTTAGAATATGTACGAGATATGCTTGAGCTTGAGTGTGTTTGTACTTGGGATTAATTGTGGATGTTTGAATGATAGAGGATGATGCATTACTCGAGTATAAAAGAACAGAAGATTGCTTCTCAGAAATGATTAAGCTAGAATAATGAAGATAGAACAGTGCATATGAATATGATGATATGGTTTGGAATCTAGAATTTAGATTTCTTTTATTTCGGTATGTGACTATAGAAAAGTTTGGAAATGAGTATATTCTGTGCACTATGTTTGTTCAAGAACTAAACCATAATTGGTAGAGATGCCAATGGGTAAAGATTACAAATATATTCCAGATGTGATTGTCGACTTTAGATTAAGTGGAGAACTGTAATTCAATAGAGAATCATAATATTACGAAATGAATAGTGTGATTGAGAGTTTATAGAATAGATGTTGATAAGGAAATCAGTTACAGTTGAGTCTTTTCTCTTATTATGCTGAAGTTATTACATTAGATTGGAGATATGTTCTTGAAATATTTGATTTTGATTGACTCTCATTGCTTATTCATAGAGCCTGAGTTAATTCACTCATTCGGAGTTATGAGATGCAAGTGAGTTGTTTTCATTGTGCAGAGTTTGTTATCCAGAAGATTTGATTTTGGATGACCTTGATTGAGAGATTTTCTCAATCATGATTTATTTCTTTTGATTTCAAGAATTATTAATCCGTCGATGATTATTTCAGCGTAATTGAGTTTGTTGGCTTGCAACTGAAAAAAAAAATTTGAATATCATCTTACTTTATAGGTTGATTAGATGATTTGTCAGTGCTTGAGGAATAGAAAGAAAGAATCTGATGGACACATAAGTATGTGATGACAGTCTTCTATGTGTTCTGATTTGAATTTTTCAGACAAAGTTCTCAATCAAAAATTCTCAATTGATAATGAGCTTGAATGGCTTACAGATGAGAAAATATATACAGCATTGAGATCGAAGCAGTTTGAGTTCAATAGAGAATGCCAGATCAAGATATGAATTGAAAATGACCGATCAGAATTGATGGATGTTGTAGTGAATAATCGTTGGATTATGCCAGATATTTAGATATAGAATGTCAGAGTTTAGCAGAAGTACACTACACCAGATTGAATATCCATCTAGTTATTTGAAAATGTACGAAATTACTTTGGAAATCAGTGTTGATGAAAGGATATGAATGCAGATATGACAGAATTGAATGTTTGATATTAAGATTTCCAATGTTCAAAGCAGAAAAGAAGTGAGCAAGTGGTCTATGATACAGTTTAGCCAATGTAGAGTCAAAAGAAGAACAGTATTTTGACAGATTTGTCATCCAAAACTATTCAGACCGTCATGAATTTACGATTTGAATTGAGGTATATTATGACAAATTCTAGAATACGCTGTATTAGATACAATACAGATTTGATTTAAAAGATAGAAATGGTTGAAAAGACAGGAATTATTGAAATATATTGTTGAGATGAAAACTTTATATTTGTTTTGATAGATGGTGGCACTGATTATCCGAGATTCTGAGTGATTGGTTGTATGTGATTGCATTATACCAACCTTTGATCGATGGATCGTCTGAGGTGACTATCCAGACTTTGAGGAGGTACTCAGAACTCTAGTACCTGATTCGGTACCAACTGATTGATTTGGCCACTTGTTGATTGTAATTCATGTGACAGCTATCTGACAGATATAGAGATAGTGTTTCGATGATTTGATGAGAAGAAAATCAGAGGTATCACATCAGATATGATTTGAAAAGAGACAGAAAATGTGAAGATTGATCGGTACATAATGAAAGACGAACAATGTATGATAGATACATATCTTGATATGATAATCAACAAGATAGTGTAGACTTGATATATGTTTTTTTCCAAGCATAGAACGCTATTGAAAAAGAAACAAGTCGTCACTAAAGTTGAATTGTACTGTATACTATTTTCAATACAGTTAAAGAGTTCATTGACAGAGATATTCCTTTCAGAATTGATAAGAGAGATCAGATATGATCTATGTATCTACGCTAAAGAATCAGTTAGATTCTTTCAATGTACTTTAGTCAGCAAAAGTAGAATTTGATAAGAGCCTGAGTTACTTCAAGTATCCAAAATAGATACTGAATTTGAAAAAGAAATAGCTCAGAGACACATCAAGTTCCAGTCAACTAACTAAGTACAATAGAATAGACGTAATTTGAAGAAAGAACGTGAAGAGATAGATTCAGATATGATATTAGAAGTTCAGAGTTGTACGACGGAGGTAAGAATTACTTCAACTAAGTGTTTACCTGTGAAACGTAATCAGGGGAGGTTGATAAGCTTCTGTACTGATCAGAATGATTGATACATATATGATTACAAGGAAGAGCAGCTTAGATGTAAATTAGTTCAGTGATTACAAAGTGATTGAAAAAAAAATGATAAGAAGCAATCAGAAGAAAGAATACGAAAAGATATCAGAAAGACATTCAGAACTTACAGAATTGATGTAAGTACTACTTCAAACAGCTTTCCACTGACGAGCTTCAGTAGTACGTTTGATTGTGATTTCGAGAACGAAATCATTCCTTAGAGGGGAGGAATTGTAAGGCCCGAAAATCTTAAGTTCTTAATTACGGAATTAGAGATTTAAATTCCGAATAGTGGAAAATATTCAATTGGATTATTTATGGAAATTAGAGATTTAATTTTTGAGTTGAAAATATTTAATTTGAGAATTTACGGATTTTGAGACTTAAATTTCGGGATTCTTAAATTAAAATAATAAAATATTTGAATTGAATATTTTGGAAGTTAAGATGGAAATTCCATGTTCTAGGAAGTGAAGAGGATTTAATTCGGAGGTGAAACTCGAGCAGGGACTGTTTTGCAAATATCGAAGTTTCGAGGACGAAAATGCAATATTCATTTTTTTATCCGATAATATCTAATTTGAGAATTTTGGAGTTTAGAATTAAATTCTAATATTCTTAAATTATTTAGGATTGAAATTGAATTAAAAGAGGGCCAAGGACTGTTTAGCAAATTTTGAAGTTTTCAGGGGTTGAAATGCAATTAGATTTGAATATATCTAATTTTGGGAATTGCTTAGTTATACTCATATGTGTATTACATGAAGATATCAGATTGTCTTCAGAATTCAGAGTAACCTTTCCAGAGCAAAAACCGAGACCATCGTTTCTTCTTTGAATTGCATTTTTACATCCTCGTATCTTTTGATCCGGTCGTTCGATTTGAATTTCGAAGATAGTTCCGGAATCCTTGCGACGAGAGCTACAAGTTGGTGTAAGTTTTCTTATATTTTCAGCATGTTTTGAAATTGGAATACTTGAAGAATCAGATCATGCTGTTATATATGTGTTTTTGAAGTTATATGTCGTTCGATATCAAAACCGAATTGAATAACGGATGTTGTTGGACTTTGATATGAATTTCCAGCTTATATTCGAATTAATACACCTTTGATGTTGCTGGTTTATGCTGATATATTGATTTTAGGAGGTGTATTAGAAGTTAATATAATTGTTAGACTTGATATGAAGTACAATATCGATGTTGGATCGAAGAACAAGTGTCGGTTGCAATCGCTGTGATTTTTCAAAAGTTATATTCGATCCTATGCTTCTGATTTTGCTGATGTTTGATGATATATGGCTGGTATGAGTTGTGTTTGAAGTTTATGTGAATGATAGAGTTGATAGGAATGAGTTACGGTTGCCGACATTTAACCGTTATGCCGTCGAGTCAAGAATTGGCAAGTTTTTGAATCTAGATTGATTGAGCTGGATATTGCTTGAGTTCTTGCTGATGTTCTTGGATATAATGCTATTTTTTCAGATTGAAAACATGGGGCTTCAAGTTAAGAAGACAACTTCGAAACCGATTGATGAAAGAACAAGGATTGTGACTTGTAAGCCTTGATGATTGAGTTGAAGTTGTGAATTGAAGTTTGATATGAGTTTGTTGTGTTGATTGCCCAGAATTGGAGCATCTCAACCGCATTTGAATGACTAACAGGTATAAGACAACATCGAGAGTAAGGGGTTTTGAAACTCAAGGATGAAGCTTCTTGAGTTGTCCCGATAAACCACATACTTATTGCTCTTTATTTTTTATTTTGAATTTGATGTTGTCGATCCATATCAGGCAGTGGATCTTTATTGAGTTATATATGATATGATGAAAATTGAATTGATTCTTTTGCCAAGGTCAGATGGACCTTATTTTCGAGTCAGACGACTACGATAGATGGATATCCATGTCAAGATCGTATACGAATCTTGATGGCAGTGATTTGTTATGAATCAATTCGTTAGCGCGCTATATAAATCTATTGATTGAAGTATGATTTGAAGTATTGAGTTGAAGCGTTGATTTGAATATTTATAATTGATATGAACTGTTATGTTTATGTCTTTTATACTGGGAATTATATTCTCACCGGATGTTTCCGGCTATTGTCTTGTTTGTATGTGTGCATGACAATAGGAAGGGCTGGAGCGAGTCGAACGAGATTTGGAGGGCTCGAGATTGAGAGATTTATAGTGGAGACTCGGGTTAAGAAGTTGATGAATTCAGCAAATGCATGCTAGAAGATTTGCTTGTTGTATTTTGAAGAACACTAGTTGAGTTTTGTATATAACTAGTCCTTTTGATGTCACTCAAACTACTTAGTTGATGTAGTTAATACTTGTAAACTTGAATAGTTATTGTTCTATGAGTATGGACTTGTTTTAGTTTTGATAGAACATGGATTGGCATGAATAGGAAGGATCAATAACTGCCGTAGAAGAACATGGCATGTTTCTGTCCAGATCAGCGCCTGATCTGCACTTTTTGGCAGACCGGGCGCAGCCCAAAATTTCCCAACCCGAGAGTGGGGTTAGGGAGGGGCGCTTGGTCGGCACTTTTTAACCGACCGAGCGCACCCCTCAAATGTAAGGTTTTGCGTCGCCAAATGTCTTGGTTGATTTTTTTAAAAAATTTAAGCATTTTACATTTTTGTTGTTTGCTTAGCTCTTTGTTTGAACTTGATTAAGTTTAATTGCCCCAAGATTTGATTAGCAACCCGAGTCCTCATAAATGAGATCATGACATGTGAGGAGGGTCGTGAACTTCAAGGGCGCGTGGGCTGCAACATTGAAGGAGATTGGAGTGCTAGTGGCAGCCATAGAGTCGATCGAAAAAAAAGAGGAAGATTTTTCGGTGACGGGATAGCGGCTGGAGGTTAGGGTTAGCGTTTATTGGCATAGGCCGTGGGCTCTTGATACCATGTAGAAACTAATTAGAGAATAATATTTTCATATATCTCAAGAATGATTACATAGGATGTTTATACACAACAATAAAGACTAAAAAAAGATAAAGATTACAAAAAATAAAAGATTACAAGATAAAATAAAACATAATATACAATAAATAAACAATATATTCCAATAAATTTAAGGGTGGTACTCATTCATCAATACATACGGCCTGCGGAGTTCACTAAAAAATAGTGGACCACACATGTATTGATAAATGTCAACCTTTAGATGTATGCCAATGTAGTGCTGTTATAGATAACATCTAATTAGCCCCCAAAATTTAGAATAATATCATTTTGAATAAAATAATTATGTCTCACATCACTTTTTTTTATTCTTTATTTTTTTTCATCCTACGCTGAAAAAAATTGTGCATGAATTAAATTTAATATGAAATTGAAATATATGGGAAATAAAATAATATTAAATACAAAATAATTTTTTTACATTCGTAAATTCCAATAGGAAATCATAAATTAAATTTATGCGTTTTTGGCTGAACCGTTTATAATTTTAATTATTATTAACACTAGTTTTTCGGATCATTTTCCGAATCCCCAAATTCAAGCAGCACATCACACAAACAGATGGCTTAAAGAATTTAAGAAGTATGGGATTTCAACCCATTAATTAAGTTTTTACGAAGTTTGGCCGAAAATGGGGACGAGCACTTGAGAGGTTCGATCACTATAGAATCGCATTACCGAAAATGAATTAAATTTTTTTTTTTTTTGGGTTCATGCAGAAATCGATTGCTTGAAAAAAGCCAAATATTGAAAACTCCTTAGGAACATTTTAATCAATAAAATATCATTGGATTTGAATTGAAAGATTTGAAATTGAAGATAATTCATAATAACAAATACATTTATTTGTTTGATTCAAATCATCAATTAGTTATTCTTTGAATCGATGTATTGAATATCAAATTAATCCATAATGAGACCATTTCAAATACTTTTTCAAATCATCCCTAAAAACCTTAATTGGTGTGATTGTTTATCCATCAATCTAATTTAACTCAAGCTACCATAATTACCCTTTTTACCAATCATTTATAAAAATATATTTATAATTTACATTAACATTAAGTCACATTAAAATATTTACATTTATAATTCTTGAATTATGAAAAGAAATATTCACATGAATTTTTTTTTATAAAAATTAGAAGAAAATAAAACAATAACACAATTAAATAAAAGTTTTAAATAATTATTACTAACTAAAAATGTATGATCTTATATTTGCGATAATTTATATTATATAATAAAAAACATTAAGCACTTTAAAAAAATTATATATGTATTTATTTTGAATTAAAATCATTATTTTAAAAAATTAAGAAACATTATCAAATATTTTAATCATAAATAATTTGAAAAAAAATTAAATATATATAATATAAAAATATAAAAATAATATTTTCCAACTATAATTATCAAAGAGATAAATTTGGAATCATAATTTAATTTTAATATCATTCTAATCATAATCAATCAAAGTAAACATATGAGTAAATGAATTCGAAATTCATTATAGTTTTATTTTTTAAAATGAAATGATAAATCAAATCTTAAATTTGCACTTTATTTATGTACACATTAATAATACGAAGTATAATTTCAAATGACATCATTTATTTAATAAACTTGAAATTCATCATAATTAACATAAAGCACAAAGGGGTAGATTTGACGTTTATGTTATTATTTTTCTAAACAACAAAAATACATTTGAATATTTGAACAGATCGCCCATTGGTGGGGTTCTCGGAGATCTTTTCGAGATAAAATGTTGTCGTTAATACTTTGGCAAACACGGCCTTTGAAAATTTGCCGAATACTTGATTTGATTTCATGGTATGGTCTCTTCAAAACTACAATATAAATCTTACATGGTAGCAGGGGCGACCGGAGCTGGTTCAGGCCCAGTGTGGACACTTTCCTATACTGGGTCCAAAAAAAAAGAAGGGATATATAGGCCTAATTATTAGTTAAATACAAGTCCATTAATTTTTTTTATACATTGTTGAGCCCACTACACATTAGGTTTGACCCAAATTCTGTTTTTCTTAATTCCTTGCGCAGTTGCGCTATTCTTCTTCTGCTCGCCCCTAGAGTTAGGAACTTTCTGCCTGCAGTTGCTCTCATCCTTCAAACTTCAAAGATCGTCATTCGGCCAGTGATGCCCATAACTTTTCTATTTTTTTTCTACATTGGTCTCCTTATTTAGGTATGTAAAAATGTAAATAGACTAATAATTTTGTCTGTGATGAGATATTAGGTATTTAGGTTTCATCAAATTGAACTTCTTATTTATTGTTTAATTGGTATTTTAATTATATGTAAATTATATATTAAACTTACAAAAATATGTGAATAAAGAAATGAAAATGAATGAAGATTACGTGAGGGTCATTGACAATTGAGCATTCTTGTTTTTTTTTTTCTGAATACAATTGGTTTTTTTTTATTTTGAATTTTGATGCGTAATTATTGGGTTTGTTTGTTGAAAAATTATTGATTTTAGTAGATCAAATGTAAATTGTTTTGTGATGGTTTTATTCTTAATTATTTTTTTGCATTGACCTAGAATTGTATAATTTCATTGTATGGGTTTTTAGCATATCGAACTATTGTAGTATGTCATCGCCTACACTGAAAAACATTCCTAGCTCCGCCCCTGCATGGTAGGTCCATGGAAACCAAATCTGAAGTATGATATCTGTCATGTTACGTTAGTTGCAGTTCGTTTTATGTTGGAAGTTCTTTTACAAAATTTTATAAACTTTCTTAAATACAACATTTTTAGTTGAATTTTGTTGTTGTTATGATCACATATAAAAGCTGTTGGAGTCTTGAAATCCGAAGTCATCTTAAATTCGAAGAAACATTAACATTATGAAATAACTAAAAGATAAATTAAAATTTAAATGAACGAATTAATCTAGGAATACTTGTTCTAAAATTCAAAAATTTCATCAAAGTTACAATTTTATATCATCTTAGTGATATAAAACGTATTAGGAACACGTACTTCACCTTTAAATCTTTTTGCACGACAGATTTGAAGAATTACAACAACAGACTCTTCATCAATCGTACCCAAATATGAGGTTATCAACAAAGTTTTCCACAAGCTAAGGTACATGGCAATTTGTTGTTTCTAAATAACAAAAAATATAGAATATTAATTAAATTTAAAAAATAACTTACAAAAAGTAAAATGACAAAGTTAAGTGAAATTGTATTTACTCTAAATCTCCAATGACAAAATCAATAAATTTTGTAGCAAGTTCACTAAATTCTCTATTTTGTGGGGAGTCTTTTGATACAGTTTTGCCTATGAAATTTAGAACAAAAATTATCAGCAAAAAAAATGTTAGATTCACATAAAAATAATAAAAATAATTTACTTAATAAAAAATCAAAAGTAAACAAAAAACGCAATATAGTATGATCAATCCATAAAACATGAAGAAAAAAATCAACTTACCAAATATTTCATCAGCAACATATCTATTTTTCATTAAGCTCTTGAGCTCAAACATCTTTGATGAAAAAAATAACTTGTTGTTTCTAAATAACAAAAAAATATAGAATATTAATTAAATTTAAGAAATAACATACAAAAAGTAAAATGACAAAGTTAAGTGAAATTGTCTTTACTCTAAATCTCCACTGACAAAATCAATAAATTTTGTAGCAAGTTCACTAAATTCTCTATTCTGTGGGGAGTCTCTTGATACAGTTTTTTCAATGAAATCTGGAACAAAAATTATCAGCAAAAAAAGTGTTAGATCCATATAAACATAATAAAAATAATTTACTTAATAAAAAATCAAAAGTAAACAAAAAACGCAATATAATATGATCAATCCATAAAACATGGAGAAAAAAACCAACTTACCAAATATTTCATCGGCAACATCTCTAATTTTCACACCCCTCAAGCTCTTGAGCTCAGACATGATGAAAAAATATCATCGATTTAGTCGTATATCGTACTCACATATTTATAAAAAGAAGATATCATAAGATAAAAAAATACATCAACATCATGAAATACATTTTTTATCGTGAGATTTCAATCATTTTCAAAATAATGCATATCGTAACAATCAAAGTTTGATTGGTAAAATCGGTAGAAAGTTATATATATATATATATATATATATATATATATATATATATATATATATATATATAAAATAATAATAATAATAATAATAATTGACATTCTTCACATATATTAGGTTAAATCTTCAAATTTTTGAACCTCAACAAATTTCCAAGCTAACATTAATATATTCTATTATTTCTGAAAATTTTTATATATATATATGATACATTATATATTTATATCATTTTCTGTATCTATATATATATATATATATAATATTAATATTTAAATATCAAAAATATTTATGTCCACACACATTTATGACTAAAAGTAGTTATTCTAAGGGGTGAAGTCATTATAATAAGATATTAAAATAGTAAGATATATATATATATATATATATATATATATATATATATATATATTGTTTGAAATGATAGATTGTATATTTGAAAGCAAAGATTATGTATTTTTATCTCATTTGGGTTTTTGGAAAATGTCCATATTGAAAATGTTCTGCTATTTATGTTAAGTTTTTGAAAATTTATTGATTGATAGAAATTAATTAGGTTTGGTCTTTTTTGAATTTTTTGGTTATATTATATATATATATATATATACATACATACATACATATCTATATACAGATACATACAAATATGGAAAAATCGCTAAATATGGTAAAATACATAAATATTAGCAAAACAATTATTTCATGATTTTTAAATGTTTTGGAAAGTAAATATTATAAAGGAAATATTGAAATCAGGGAATATTGGAAATATCATGTCTAATTTTAAATGGATATATGTATATAAATAGATGCAAATATTATGAAATTTTTAATTATATGAATATTGCAATTAATTGCGGTTTAATTACGGATTTTTTTATTTCCGTTTTTAGAAAGAAATTTTTGTCGAGATTTTACTAAAAATGACAAAAACTCTGTTATTATATATAATAGATAAAATTCATACATAAGATAGTGTTTATAATATATATAGCAACTCAATTATTTCATTTTTACTCGTTTTTTTCCCTCCCTATCTCCACATGTTCAACTCGGATGTTTTTTTTTATTACTTTTTTTTTAATTCAAGTTTTTTAAAATTTACAATAGAGATGGATGAGGCTCGAATATATAAGGTTCGATTTTTTTTTTAATCTTTTGCATGTTCAATTTTCTTTCAATTGTTTGGCTGCTTGATTTATTTATTTTTTTCTAACTTTTAATGATATTTAGAGAATCTGTAAAAAAAGAAATTTAAGCGAAAAAAATCGTGTATATTAAGTGAATTATTTTAATTATGAAATATCAGTTATACATAGAAAATAATATTTATTAAAAAAAATTAAATAATAAATTTATTTATGAAATTGCATTTTTATCTTCTTATTGAAATGACCAAGATAGTTATAAAAGAATAAACTATAAGAAGAAAAAAAATAATACGTGAAAAATTGAAAAGAGAAAAAGAGGACACAATATTTTCTAAATAGAAATAAAATTGGAAAACTTAGAAGGGAAATGTGGACTGGAGTGGAGTAAACGAGACCTTCTTTTTTTTTTTGACGTGGGAACTAGCAGCCGCTACTTTTCGATACGCTTTAGGTAACCCTACCAGGGCCGTTCCTATTTGGAGGCCGAAGAGTCGTCCGACTCGGGCCCATTTTTTTTCGAAGCCCATAATTTTGAAAAAAAATTATTATATAAAAGTGTAAATTAATCCAATATAAATTAATTATTCTTGGGCTTTTTTCATTCATATCTCAGAAAATTATTATTTTTTTGCTTGCTGCCTAATATAAACTTTTTTTTATATTATTTATGGGCTTTTTGATAAATTTATTTATGAAGTTTATTATTCCTATGTCTCTTGATAATTTTTTTCAAATATAAATTATTTTTCTCGTGCCCATTATAAACAAAAAAACATTTTTATTCCTTAAATTTATTATATATTAGTGTAATTTGACCAATATAAAAACATATTTTCTGACTCATAAGGGTTGTTGTGATATTAATGAGCACGATTTATTTTCGGAGTTGATATTTTTTAAGTTCTCGTTACCAAGAAAAACAAAATCGACAATGGATGTAGTGAATTACTATTAGAAAAAAAAAATTGATGGATATTTCTCAAATACTCTATACTTTTTACAGTTGTAAGTGCAAAACAAAATTTCTCAAATTTAAAGATTTTCAAAACATTTCCTCAATAAACCATGTTATATGAAAAGATTGAATGAATTGTTTATGCTATTAATTGAGAAAAAAATTCCTGAACAATTTGATCATATTGTTAAGTCTAAACTGTAAGACGAGTTGTTTTATAGTAATCATTTTGTACATGTTTGATCTTATTACTCAATTAAAATAGAAATATTTTAACTATTGCACATTTCTTAAATCGAAAAATTTGTTATTAGTCTAAAATAATATGAACAAATATTATGATTTAGGGGTCTCTTTTAAAAGTTAGACTCAGGCCAAAAAATTGTTAGGATCGGCCCTGAACCCTGCACTCTAGTTAACCCCCGAACTAACGCAATAGGCTGCAAACTACGCTAGTCAAGCTAGTCTAAGAAGGTGTTGGCAAGGAAAAGAGTTCGCATACTCCATTAACTTGGACACCACCTTAGAGGTAAACAAGACCGTTTTTACTTCACAAACATCCCCTAGTGTGGATGATTTCATAGTAAGAGATCCTGGTCTAAAAGATCTGTTCAATTGTAAATTGAGTAAAAGATACGATGCCATCTCAAGCATGTCACCCAAGGGAAGTGAAAACAGAGCAGGTAATCCTGTTGGTAAAAACTTAATAGCCTATTCAATTTTCAGAAAACTGATTCTAAATCAAAGGATTGCGGAAGCGTACCCAGATCTTTGGCCATAGTTGTGATATTGATGATGGTTTTGATCTTCCACTGTAGAGTTTCTTTTAGATTTCTTGATAATCTCTGTTGATGGGGATACAGAGAAAAGTTGTGTCTCTACATGTGGGGACCATAACCCCTTATAACTGACAAAGACAGTTATAATAACTTTTGCCTATTTCTAATTTGGCCCCTCATCAAATTAAGAATTCTGCATATGATATCCACAATAAATATTCATGATAGTTATGTCCTTAAGTCAAATTTCTTGTTTCAAAAATAGATCACATAATTTTAACTTATTATAATTGATGACCATACACATTCACTTAATTATATAAGTGTCCCAAAATTCTAACAATCTCCCACTGGACACATATATAACATAATGAATGTGATATCCTTAGTGTGCACATATTTTGTCATCAAAATCTGAGGACATTCTGAACAATCTCGTCCAGTAGTCATATTGACATGGGATCAAAGCGGTTTTCGTTATATCAATCACAACTAAACCCATCAATGGTCACGTACATCAACATAACTAAATGACATAGATCAATCATGAATTAGTGGCATGAAAATTACATGCAAGGTGATCTGTTCATGTCAATTTTCAACTGGTCCTACTTAACTTTAGTGAGATCAAACTTTAAACATAATTGTACAAGTGTAATGAACTGAATAATACTTTATTTCTGATCAGAATAATAAAAAAAATACATAAATGTCTATAAAACAATCAAACTGAAAGATAACCAAACTACAAACTCCCACTCAAACTAGAAATCATCGATTTCTACAACACCCATACGAGCAGTATGCTCATGAAAGACACTAGGCGGCAAACCCTTTGTCAAGGGATCTGCTACCATGGAGTTTGTACCTATGTGTTCTATAGAAATATGCCCATTTTGTACCCTTTCTTTCACAACAAGGAACTTGATGTCTATATGCTTTGACTTCGTCGAGCTCCTATTGTTGTTGGAATACAATACAGCTGATTTGTTGTCACAAAATAACCCAAGGGGTCTTTCAATCCCTTCCAGAATACGCAGCCCAGTGACAAGGTTCTTCAGCCATATTGCATGATTTGATGCCTCGTAACAAGCCACAAATTCCGCCGCCATAGTGGATGAAGCTGTAAGTGTCTGTTTGGCACTTCTCCAAGAAACGGCTCCACCAGCTAGCAAAAAAATGTAGCCCGAAGTGGATCTCATACTGTCTTGGCATCCCGCAAAATCGGAGTCAGAAAACCCAATGATCTCAAGACTGTCTGACCTCTTATACGTGAGCATGTAATTCTTAGTTCTCTTCAGGTATCTCATTACTCTTTTGACTGCTTTCCAGTGATCCATTCCTGGGTTGCTTAGATATCTGCCCAACACACCTACTATGTATGCAATATCCGGACGCGTACATACTTGAGCATACATAAGACTTCCTACCGCCGAAGCATAGGGAATCTTTTGCATTTCTTGAATTTCAAGCTTTCCTTTAGGGCACTGTTTGAGACTAAAGTTGTCTCCTTTAGCGACTGGGGTGTTTCCTGGTTTACAATCTTGCATGCCAAATCTCTTGAGTACTTTATCGATATAGCTCCTCTGCGACAATCCAAGAATACCTCGAGAACGATCTCGATGTATCTGGATTCCTAATACAAATGAGGCTTCACCAAGATCTTTCATCTCGAAATGTCTTGACAAAAAACTCTTGGTTTGGTGCAATAAGCCTATATCGTTTGTGGCAAGCAAAATGTCGTCCACATATAAAACCAAAAATATGTGCTTACTCCTATTGAACTTGTGATACACACAATCATCGACTAAATTCACCTCAAAACCAAAGGAGAGAATTATTTCATGAAATTTATGGTACCACTGACGAGACGCTTGCTTAAGCCCATAGATGGATTTCTTTAATTTGCAAACCATATTCTTTGGGTCTCTCGACACAAAGTTTTCTGGCTGCACCATATATATTGTTTCATCAATGTCGCCATTGAGAAACGCAGTCTTTACATCCATCTGATGTAGCTCCATATTGAAATGCGCGACAAGTGCCATGATTGTCCTAAAAGAGTCTTTAGTTGAAACCGGAGAAAAAGTCTCTTTATAGTCAATTCCGTATTTTTGAGTAAAGCCTTTTGCTACAAGACGAGTTTATACTTCTCCACATTACCGTTTGAATCCCTTTTGGTCTTAAAAATCCATTTACAACCAACAGGTTTTGCACCTTCCGGTAATGGGACAAGTTCCCAAACTTTATTGTCTTGCATTGACTTATACTCTTCATTCATTGCTTTGATCCACTTTCCCGAATTCGAACCTTCTATGGCTTTCTGAAAGTTGATAGGATCATCTTCCATCATGCCAACATTATCCTCATGTTCCTGGAGAAATACTACATAGTCATCCGAAATAGTACTTCTCTTTTCTCTCATGGACCTCCGCAATGGCACTTGTACCTCAATTACTTCTTCAAGAGGTTGTTGAGTTTGTACCTCTGGGAGAGCAACGATGTCTTGATTTTCTGGAATTCCGATATGATCAATGACTAGAGTGGAATCTTGATCATTGTCTAAAACAATCGGAATAGGAATCAACTCCTCATTAATCGTAGTAGAAGTTGATTCTTCCTCAAAGACAAAGTCCTTTATTTTATTCTTCCCCCCAAACTCAATATCCTCGAAGAATGTAGTTGTACCCGTCTCAAAAATTGATCTTGATTTGGGATCATAAAATTTATAGCCCCTTGATCGCTCGGAATAGCCAATAAAGTAGCTGCTCACAGTCTTGGGGTCCAATTTATTCTCATGTGGCCTATAAGGCCTTGCCTCAGCTGGACATCCCCAAACATGAAAATGCTTTAGACTGGGTTTTCGCCCGGTCCAAAGCTCAAAAGGTGTTTTAGCAACTGCTTTTGTCGGCACCCTATTCAGAATGTATGCTGCCGTCTTTAGTACCTTACCCCAGAGTAATTCCAGTAATGATGAATGATTAATCATGCTCCTTACCATATCCTTAAGAGTCCGATTTCATCTTTCCGCTACACCATTCATGCTCGGAGATCCCGGCATGGTGTATTGTGGGACGATACCTGTCTCCTCTAGGTACTTGGCAAAAAGCCCTGGACGTTGTTCACCCGAACCATCGTTCCAACCGTAGTATTCACCACCACGATCGGATCGTATTTTCTTTATCCTTTTGTCGAGTTGATTTTCAACTTCAACCTTAAATGACTTGAACACGTCCAATGTTTGAGCCTTTTCATGAATAAGAAATATGTATGCATATCTTGAAAAATCGTCTATGAATGATACAAAGTAGCGTTGACCATTCCAAGAAGATGTTGGAAACGGCCCACAGACATCCGTATGTATCAACTCTAAGACTTCCGTAGCTCTATATGCACCTAATCTCTTCCCTTTGGTTTGTTTTCCTTTAATGCATTCAATACAGACATTAAAATCCGTAAAATCAATGGAATTTAGAATTTCATCCGACACAAGTCGTTCTACTCTATTTCTAGAGATGTGACCTAAGCGCTTGTGCCATAATGCACTCGAATTAGCATTATTTAGGTTTCGTTTTGTACCTTTTGATTCAACATTTAGGATTTCATTATATGAAGCATTTATGTCAAGCAAATATAGATTGTCATATTGCATAAGCGAACCAGTTCCAACAATACTAGAATTAATAGATAACATAAACTGATTGTTTCCAAAGGAACAAGTATAACCAAATTTGTCCAAATAACAAACAGAAACCAAATTCCGTCTAAACGACGGTACAATAAAAGTATCCATTAAATCCAAGTAAAAACCAGTACTTAATAACAACCTAAAGTGCCCTATTGCTTCTACATCTACCGACTTTCCATCGCCCACGTAGATACGTCTTTCAGCATCAATTGGATTTCGGTAGCTCAGGCAACCCTGCATTGAAATACTGATGTTAGTAGTAGCACCAGAATCTAACCACCAAGTATTTATAGGCACTGAAGCTAAATTTACTTCAGAACAAACCAAATTAAGAAATGTACCTTTCTTTTCACGCCATGCGCGATACTTGGCACAGTCCTTCTTTATGTGTCCGGGCCATTTGCAAAAGAAACAAAGGTCACCACCCTTATTTTGTTTCTTCTCACGTGAACCCGCAGCATCCTCATTCTTTCTTTTCTTGCCCTTGTCCTTAGAGGTTCTTGCCAAATGAGCACTTTCTGTCTTTTCTTGCTTCAATCTCTCTTCCTCTTGAACACAGTGAGAAATCAATTCATTCAAACTCCACGTTTCCTTCTGACAGTTAAAACTGACCTTAAAGTGGTTGAATTGAACCGGAAGAGAAATCAGAATGAGATGCACAAGTAGATCCTCATGCAAATCAAGCTTGAGTGCCTTCAACTTCGAAGCAAGATGAGACATCTCCATGATGTACTCCCTTATGTTTCCCTTGCCTTTATACTTCATTGAAATCAAGCTCTTCAAAATAGTGCTTGTTTCAGCCTTATCGCTTTTGGCAAAGCGCTTCTCGATCTCAGCAAGGTACTCCTTGGCATTGGTGGTGTCTTCGGACACCGCACCCCTAAAAACATCCGGAATGGCGCGCTTGATAATCATTAGACTCATGCGGTTGGAGCGATCCCACTTCTCAAATATAGCTCTCTCTCCCGAGGAGCTAGTTGCCGAAGGAACAGTGGGTTTCTCTGTCCGAATCGCAAGGTCCATGTCCATGCACCCAAGAACTATCAGAATGTTCTCCTTCCAGTCCTTAAAGTTGGTACCATTAAGGACCGGCACAGAATTTAGGTTAGCAGAAATAGTTGCAACATTAACTGAAAAAAAAAAAAACACAACTGAAATATAAATATCATGCTCATAATCATAATTATCAATAAAATTCAAAATAACTGGCAATCCCATCTCAAGATACCTAGCGCACTATTAATTTCAAGTCTTTGGACATTAAAATTAACTGCAAGTGATACTCTTGTTGCAATAATCAAACACTAACAATCATGCATGACAAATAACAAACCTCTCTTTGGATTGATTCATTATTTGCATGTAAAATCTTGACAATCGTTACATGTTTACTATCACAAGTAATTATGTAGTTCGGCCAAATATTAACCTTCTTTTGAGCCGATTAATAATCTCATGAACATACACACTTACAAACATTCAAAATTCTTCATGAACAATCTACATAAGAGTGATCACTTTGGCGACTTCTTATTTCAATTTATTCAGTCGGAATGATGAACTATAATAACTTTATTATATAGTATGCCAATTCATTGAATTAAAATTGAAACCTCACGGTGATATAAATTATTTAAGGAAAAAATATCAATTTACCATGTAAAACAAATAATTGTATCAAGGATTTCAACCCACAATATCATAAACTTATATGAGTAAAACCTTTCATGTACAGACCCATAGATTAATGCAAACATGAAAGCTGTACGGCCCTGCCAAGAACCAAAATTTATTTCTTATGCGATTAAAAAATATAATAATAATATCCACAACAGAATGGCCCATAGATTACCGCAAACAAGAAATCCATACCAGCACACCACGACAATCAAAATTTGCGATTGAAAAATGGTTCAGTAAAATTGAATATTAATCGCATTTAAAAAAACAAAACAAAATCATGACAATTAAATATATATATATGACCGAATCTTATTTGTGAATCACAGTCACATAATAAACTGAATATATATAGAAGAAGAACCCGAAGGGAAAAAAAAAATTCCGAATTCTCTAAAATTTGAATAGGTGCTCTGATACCATTGTTGGTAAAAACTTAATAGCCTATTCAATTTTCAAAAAACTGATTCTAAATCAAAGGATTGCGGAAGCGTACCCAGATCTTTGGCCATAGTTGTGATATTGATGATGGTTTTGATCTTCCACTGTAGAGTTTCTTTTAGATTTCTTGATAATCTCTGTTGATGGGGATACAGAGAAAAGTTGTGTCTCTACATGTGGGGACCATAACCCCTTATAACTGACAAAGACAGTTATAATAACTTTTGCCTATTTCTAATTTGGCCCCTCGTCAAATTAAGAATTCTGCATATGGTATCCACAATAAATATTCATGATAGTTATGTCCTTAAGTCAAATTTCTTGTTTAAAAAATAGATCACATAATTTTAACTTATTATAATTGATGACCATACACATTCACTTAATTATATAAGTGTCCCAAAATTCTAACAAATCCATGTTGGTCCATGGTGATCATTGCGAGTTCGCGGTACTCCGTCTCTTCGAATGGATTTTCCTCCATGAAACCACGGCGACTTCCTCCGATTTCTCTGATCGAAATGAGGCTCACTTACTCCATTGCACATCCAGAGAGGGGCAGTCTCACCAACGGAACATTTTCAGACAGAAAACATTCTTATACTCCCACGGTCTCATCAAGACGTCCCTTTTCATACTGTCGATGTCTTCTTCCCAGACGAAACTCCCCTGCTCCGCTGTTTCAACTACGGAAACCTCCTTCAGATTCGGAAGAACGTGAACAAGCTCTTTTATGTGAACACCCCTCATCATGTAATGATACATGATGTGGTTTCGGATCGAATATTCAAAGATTGCGTCATAATACTCAAACGACATAAAATATTTACCGGTGGGTCGTTCGACACGACTCCTCCTCCTCTGGGCAGCAACTAGGATGAAGCTGGAAGAATGAGATTTCCATCTAATCAAAGGCCCGGAGTATCTTTGCTCTATGGTGGGATCGCAGATATAAGTGAACCGAATGGTTACATGTTCGACGCCAAGAAGTTTTTTCAGAAACTTTATCATTCCCGGTGGCCAAGCATGTACTGATTCATCACATCAGCGGCCCATTGCGGATGGAATTTGCAAGGAAACAAAGCGTGTTGTAGGCACAAGTGCGGCGAAAAGCTTGGAGACCGAACAGCAAACGGATAGAGACTTGACATCCGAGATTTTCTCCAGAATAGAGACGATTAGCTCCGGTGGAAGACGATCGAAAAGGTTTTCGGATTCGGAGGCCATCGTTTGAATCTCTCTCGTTCATAAAATTCGTTCATATATAGCTACATAAAATAATGATCACATTATTTTATACCATATATTTAGGAAAACAATATATATATATATATATATATATATATGATGTTATGGGATATATCCCGAGATATCGTCTAATATTTGGGGATATATTTATTTTTTGGAAAAATTGCTTTTTTGGTCCTGTATGTTTGTCACTTTGCGATTTTGGTCCTTTATATTTTCAGATTGCAGTTTTAGTCCGCTATCTTTATTTTTTTGGCAATTTTAGTCCTTTTTCCGATGTGGCGCTGACGTGGCACAAATTCAATGCTGATGTGGAGCTGACGTGTACAGTGCCACGTCAGCATTTTTGAAGAAAAAGGACCGAAATTGCCAAAAATCGAAACATACAGGACTAAAACTGAAATGTGAAAACATAAAGGACCAAAATCGCAAAGTGACAAACATACAGGACTAAATTTGCAATTTTCCCTTATTTTTTCGCATGAACTTAGATCGGAATATGTGATAACAAGCATATTATTGGTGGTAAGTGATGTCCTGCAATTATTATTAGATATGGGTCTCGCATATAATCACTATCTACAATCGGGCTTGGACTTGTCAGTATTATGTGATCATGGGCCACATCCAATCAGATCATGAGCCTTGCCCTTTGAGTTATGGGCTTACACTAGGGACTACACATCTGACATGAACACACGTTCTCAACTATCTGAAGGACAGGGAAGTTTTTATTATATAGACTGTTCTCTTCTTGATTACAGGCAACGTGGGGAAGAGACACTTCCCCATGATGTTCTCTCACGTTTTCTTCTAGTTTTCTCCCATGTTTCTCTACCTGACTTAGGCATCGGAGGGGTCACCCTAACCGGTTTTTTCCATGACTTTCAGGCAAACACAGATGGAGAATACACACGCTGGAAGGAAATTTTTGGGATGTCATCATTGGCGTCGTCTGTGAGAAATTGAGTTTGAGACGTTGATTCAATTTCTCTCTATCTCATAAAAAAAAAAAGCATCCCGGGCAGAAAGAATTTCTCCCTTTCTCCCGCTGAAAAAGAATAAACGTAACTTTGAGAAACTTGGCTCTTGCTCATGGATTGTTGTAGTTTTCCCAAACCACTCGATCGATTTTTGGTACATTCTGCGTAGATCTAAAGCTTATGTGTTCGGGTATTTTCAATTTTTTGGTGTATTTTGGCATCTTGGACTCGACTTGGGAGTATCGGTGGACTTGTTTGTAGTGTGTGGGAGCCATTTTAATCACTACCTTGCTGCTGCACTTCGGGTTGCTTACTTCTGCCCGCCAAGTGCCCGACCATTGGCCTCTATCACTACCATTCGAGTGCAGGGGCAGCACCCGAGCCATTATCTCATTGGCAAGGATCTCAGTCTGATACGAGTTGAATACGGGTTAATGGTTTTGTTTTGGCCCTCTCTGGAATTTCAATGCAAACGTGATGTATATTATGTGTTGAGTTTGGATTTGTGAAAATGTGTTAGAGTTTGCTAATCATTTCATTAAATCTGATTCGTACTGGTGCTTCAAAGATGTCCAACACGAAGAACCAGGAAAGTGGCCACAAAGGTGTTTGATGCATTTTCTGATGACTAAGCTATTGTTCTTGGTTAATGAGGCTCAACTGTTAGCTAGCTTTAGCCGAAGGCAAAACACACAACAAATTCAAGTCCTCAACATTCTTATCGGGTCTTGCTCAACCTGAGATGCGTACGATCAGATCTGAATTGACAATTTTATTGTTTCCAGCTCCTTGATAGCAAGCTTGGTGCAGCTTCACGAAGATAAGTTTTCTTACTTTATCATGTTAATACAATCCAATATTGGACAGAGCAATTATGCTAAATTGCTCAAAAACATGAATTTTTTATTGGGTGAAATCTTATACCTCTTCATATCGCATATGCTTGGGATTTTATCGATATGAGAGGCAGGGTGTTTGGCGATGATTTTCTTATATCTCTGGGTCTGCTTTTACAGTATTATATCGGATTTCTACTACTTCGTATTTTGGATTGGATATTGTTTGCTCGGGTTTACCTGTCTTGCGTCGATGTTACTGCTCTGGCGGGCAGAGGCGACGGTGGAAATCTCACAACTCGCCACACCATTTGGAACTACAGCCTAACGCACGCAGCGGCTTGCGAAGATAATAGCATCGGCGTACTCCACTTGGTTCCATCTCGCAAGCTGCATTTCTTCTCTGAGAGTTTTCTCTTGTTTGAGCTTTTGTTGAATCTGAGAAATCCTGGCACGGCCAGGTTGCAACTTCCAAGGCCCGATGTTGTCGAGCCGGGTGTGAATATTCTGAAGTGGGAGTGGTAGGTGTTCTTGTCAGCAAGATGAAGCTTCCCTAGTTCTCAACCTTGGGAATTTATCAACTTCATTCCCACCATCGTAATCGGGAAGTTCTTGTTCTTACACCTCTTAATATTATGTTTACTTTCCACCTTATTATCTAACTTCTCAACGTGTGGAAGTGGAACTTTGATTCAGTTATTTTGGGGGCTGTGCATGATCTAGATTGGGGGATAGAGATTTTGGATTATTTTTACTCTTTTTTTTATGTTGAATGACGTGACAATCATCATTTTGGGAATTAATCCCATTTTAGTATTTAAAGAAAAGTCAAGCAGCACACTTATGACAAAAGAGAATTGATCGATGAGGAATAAATATACAATTATGTGACTATGGGTTTCTGCCAGAATTTGTCAGCCTGGTTGTATGAGATTTGCAAATTACACATGAGTTAAATTAATTAAAATCCGATACACTCACTCACTTGGATTTTGCCTCAATATATATGTGGACTGGAAAGGGCTTGGATTAGGTGGATTGTGGCAGAAACACTAATTGAGTGGTGATAAGCTTCACTAATTGTGCATATTTTACTTGTCGTATCCCACATGCACATGCCAAGTTTCATGGATTCAATATTATATTGTTATGGAGATGTTCAAAATTTTATATCATACAATAGCATTCAAATTATGAGAAAACTATTTATCTTGGATTATTTTTGCCTCGGTCTCATGATTTTTTGAAGTCACACGGAGCTCGGGCATGCGATCTAGCAGTAAGCCCCGCCAGATTTATTTCTTGGGCATGCGATCTAGCAGTAAGCCCCGCCAGGATTTATTACTCGGGCATGCGATCTAGCAGTAAGCCCCGCCAGGATTTATTTCTCGGGCATGCAATCAAGCAGTAAGCCCCGCCAGGATTCATTTATCGGGCATGCGATCTAGCAGTAAGCCCCGCCAGGATTTATTACTCGGGCATGCGATCTAGCAGTAAGCCCCGCCAGATTTATTTCTTGGGCATGCGATCTAGCAGTAAGCCCCGCCAGGATTTATTACTCGGGCATGCGATCTAGCAGTAAGCCCCGCCAGGATTTATTTTTTGGGCATGCAATCAAGCAGTAAGCCCCGCCAGGATTCATTTATCGGGCATGCGATCTAGCAGTAAGCCCCGCCAGGATTTATTACTCGGGCATGCAATCTGCAGTAAGCCCCTCCAGGATTTATTACTCGGGCATGCGATCTAGCAGTAAGCCCTGCTAGGATTTATTTCTCGGGCATGCAATCTAGCAGTAAGGCCCGCCATGATTTATTTATCGGGCATGCGATCTAGCAGTAAGCCTCGTCAGGATTCATTTATTTCACGGGCATGCGATCTAGCAGTAAGCCCCGTCAGGATTTATTCTTCGGGCATGCAATTTAGCAGTAAGGCCCTGACATCTGTATTTTAAAGTCCCGGAGTTTCAAGGCCCGGGCACTCATTTAAAAGCCCAAGGCATATATAAGCCCTTGGCATTATATAAGCCCGGGAGGTTCCACGCCCCGGTACCCTACAAGCCCAAGGCATATATAAGCCCTTGGCACTCTATAAGCCCGGGAGGTTCCATGCCCCGGCACTTACAAAGCCCAAGGGATTCTAACCCTTGGCACTCTATAAAGTCCGGGAGGTTCCATGCCCCGGCACCTATATAAGCCCGGGAGGTTCCAGGCCCCGGCACCCATTCAAGCCCAAGGCATATATAAGCCCTTGACATTATATAAGCCCGGGAGGCTCCACGCCCCGGCACCCTACAAGCCCAAGGCATATATAAGCCCTTGGCACTCTATAAGCCCGGGAGGTTCCATGCCCCGGCACTTACAAAGCCCAAGGGATTCTAACCCTTGGCACTCTATAAAGCCCGGGAGGTTCCATGCCCCGGCACCTATATAAGCCCGGGAGGTTCCAGGCCCCGGCACCCATTCAAGCCCAAGGCATATATAAGCCTTTGGCATTATATAAGCCCGGGAGGTTCCAGGCCCCGGCACTCATTCAAGCCCAAGGCATATATAAGCCCTTGGCATTATATAAGCCCGGGAGGTTCCAGGCCCCGGCACTCATTCAAGCCCAAGGCATATATAAGCCCTTGGCATTATATAAGCCCGGGAGGTTCCAGGCCCCGGCACCCATTCAAGCCCAAGGCATATATAAGCCCTTGCATTATATAAGCCCGGGAGGTTCCATGCCTCGGCACTTACCAAAGCCCGATGCATTCGGCACTACAAGTCTATTGACTTGGCATGGGAGATTATTTGATCATTTACTCACCAACGATTATATCGATTCAACCTCGAGGATTTTATGTTCTTCAACAGTTATTATATTAATTCGACCCCTTGTCAAACACAAGTCCATGGCCATTCTCTCGGCCTTGCATGCATGGAATCTTCTTACCTGACTGATTGATTCAGGAGGGTGATTGGTGCATTCTTGTCTAAGTTCATGGAGGAAGTGAACAAATCGGGACAGCGAGTGGTGACTCTAGCCCGACTTTTTAAGGGGGGTGTAGTGATCTTATGGGATATATCCCGAGATATCGTCTAATATCTCGGGATATATTTATTTTTTCGCATGAACTTAGATCGGGATATGTGATAACAAGCATATTATTGGTGGTAAGTGATGTCCTGCAATTATTATTAGATATGGGCCTCGCATATAATCACTATCTACAATCGGGTTTGGACTTGTCAGTATTATGTGATCATGGGCCACATCCAATCAGATCATGGGCCTTGCCCTTTGAGTTATGGGCTTACACTAGGGACTACACATCTGACATGAACACACGTTCTCAACTATCTGAAGGACAGGGAAGTTTTTATTATATAGACTGTTCTCTTCTTGATTACAGGCAATGTGGGGAAGAGACACTTCCCCATGATTTTCTCTCACATTTTCTTCTAGTTTTCTCCCATGTTTCTCTGTCTGACTTAGGCATCGGAGGGGTCACGCCGGGAGAAATCCTGGCGCCCCTAACCGGTTTTTTCCATGACTTTCAGGCAAACACAGATGGAGAATACACACGCTGAAAGGAAATTTTTGGGATGTCATCAATATATATATATATAATACTCAAATCATGCATCCAACGGTTCGTATTTTTACACATAGGCGTAATTAATTATATATTGTTGACGTGGCAAATCGTGAGACATTAGATTGGGGTATTACACATATGCTAGGTTGAAATCTACCATATATATAAGTGTGTGTCGTGTATGTGTGTTTTATTTTACACATGATATGAAAAAAGGGAAAACTGCAAATTTGATCTTGCATATTTGTCACTTTGCGATTTTGGTCCTTTATGTTTTCATAATTCAGTTTTAGTCTTGCATGTTCCGATTTTTAGCAATTTCGGTCTTTTTTATTCGAAAATGCTTATGTGGCACTGTACACGTCAGCTCCACGTCAGCACTAAATTGATGCCACGTCAGCACCACATCGAAAAAAAGACTAAAATTGCCAAAAAAATAAAGATAGCGGACTAAAACTAAAATATGATAATATAAATAACTGAAATCGCAAATTGATAATTATACAAGACCAAAAAAAGCAATTTTCCATAAGAAAAATTGAGATAATTGTTATTTCAAATTGAGTAAGTTGAATAAATAAAATTTGATTTTTTAGTATTATGTTGTAGTCTATGCGGTGGGGCCAGGTTTCACATCATTATATAAAAACTAAAAACTATTAAATCTGTTATAAATATATTATTATTATAGATGATTATTTTTATTTACGTATATTTAAAATATTTGTGATTAAGATGAGTATTGACTCATATGAATTCTCTTTGTCTCATAAATTCTCTCTACTAATTTGAGAATGAAAATAATTCTCGTTTTATTGATGTTATAACATAATGTGTTGTCAAAACTCATTTTTATGAGAGATATTCATTGGTGTTTATGAAATATCATGAATATGTTGATGACTTTAAAGTAGCACAACGTGATTTTATATTGAGAATTTAAAGAAATTTATGATCATGAAATAATATATTGAGAATTTTGAGAGATTCATGATTACGATTTTGATATAATAAAATAGATTCATAATTATAATAATATAATATATAGAGAATCTTAGAGATTCACGATAAAGATATAATATATGATTTCGTATATTACGAACTTGAAGAAATCATGATAGATATCTGATATGATATCCAAGATCTATAAATATTATTGAAAGATATATCAATATTTATAAAGAAATAGTGATCAAAATATCAAATATTTGTTGATATTCATGAAAAATATTTATATAAGATCAAATATTTGACAATATATTCTTGAAGAATATAATATAATGTCATTTTGGTTGGTTGATTTTTGAGGATCTTAGGAATGGAAAAATTTAGTACAGTTTCTTAAAAAATATCGATATATGATCTAAAATTATCAATATTCTTAATAAAAGATTAATAAAGATTTGATATATATCAAAAGATATTGACTTGATATCGATTCAAATCATATATTTTTTGTGAATGCTCTAGAAGAAGCATGATCTATTAGTTGTCACTGTTTTTATTTAAAGTGAATTGATATTCAATGATGAACTGCATATGCGCTATTTACTAAAAAATATGAATGCGCGGCAGTGAGACCGCAATGTCATCAATCGAGAAAGAAAATAAATGTTAAACACAATCAATTGAAATCTTCATCTATATTGGACAACGATGATGATGAATTTACGGTAGCATATGCACGATGATGACAATGGATTGATTTATGACTAATATCAAGTCGATCGTTTTATTTATTATTAAACTAATTTATTTTGATAAATTAAGTTTGTATTTTTGTTTAAACTAAATTGTAGAAAACTCTAGCATGTATTTTGTTATGATTCACATAAATTATTTTGATGATATACAAATTTTGTGAATCTATTATATTGGTCAATATATTTCATGGGATATTGATTATGCAATTTGATGAAATATTTATGATTTGAAAATTTTTATTGTTTAAGGATATATTGGGTTGTTAAATCTTTATTTCATAAAATTTGATTATGGATTTTAAATTCTTCAATTTTGATCGTGGATATAAATTTTGAATTTTTTTCAAAATCATTTGATTAAGCTATTACTTTTTAAATGACAGATTAAATATTTTTTATCACATGTTATTATCTTACATATACGTATGAACATAAATTTAATGTGAGATGATATTTGTGATAGACTGAATGTCGTTGTTGAAGGTAAAAGTTCTACTTGGTGCATAAAAGAATTTGAAAAAGTACGTCGTCCGATTTCTCAATTTCAATTCTTTTAATATAATATCTTATTTATAATATTTTGTTCAAAGAAAGACAATTATGAAAGTTGTCTAATTAATGTGGTCCATTCTTTTAAGTGAATATGACAGTGCCAATGAATACGGTTGATACACTGTGGTTGATTAATTCTTCAAAAAAGAATATGTTATCTCATATGAAACGGGATATGAATTATAAATTCGGCACACAATATTGAGATATACGTCATAATCAAGTATTATACTAAATATATATTATCTCTATTTAAATTACGTCGTACTTGTAGTATGTAAAGAGATTTTACTAATATATATCAAACAAGATATAAGTTTGTGGACACTGTTGATGTCTACCCAACATTCATCGTATGTTGATATGAATATCTGAAAGATCTTGAAGATTGTTTGATTGACGATGAAAAAAAAAGGAGAAGATGTGTTTGATATTATAAAATAGTGATAAACATTGACGATATGAATTTTTGAATCTAGTAGATATTGATTTGGTTTAAATAGTATATTACAAATCAATATTTCTCGAAGATTAAAGAGCTCCAAAAGTATCATTCATATAAATACTTTAAGAGTTTGACATAATTGATTTGATTGAACATTCAAATAATATAAATAGTTTAAAAACTATTGATAGTGCACACACATATTAATGAAGAAAACAAAAAGTTCTTGGATCGATAAATATGAAAATTTTTGAATCAACGATCCAGAAGATTTTATGGTTTTTTTATTGGCTTATCAAATTTGATATCACTATCAATATTAGCTCAAATTGATAGAGAATACTCATATTATCTAGAACGAAGAAATAACCTGGGCCCATGAAGCGCAACATGATGTTTGCTAAAATACGTATTGAGAAAAACTTCCAGACAAACTTAATCAAAAAATGATATGCACATCAACTTTATGATTTATGATTATAAATATGTTGGTTTACTTGATTTATTTTGTACTATTAAATCATGAGAATAAATGAGTCATATTTGGGGATATCTGAAATATATATTATAAATATTGTGTCAAATGATTATGTACTGAAAGTTAATGTTTGTGCGAGAAATACATTACGATAAATACCTTTAAAAGATTATAAATATGTTGAAAATACTTTATGATCAATTATCTTGAGCAATAAGATTTTATGACGCGAAATTCTCATTTGTTATTCTTGTAAAAAAGTGTTTTCAACATTGAGAGGAGGAAATAAAAGCTACAAGAATAATTTTTAGATCGATCCCAATGAAATATAAAGTTAACATTAGGGGTGGGCACGGGTCGGGTACCCGAGATGTCGGGTAGTCATTTTGACTACCCGAACTCAATCCGAAAAAATCGGGTACCCGATTTTTTCGGGTAAGGTCGGGTACCCGACTAAGGGTACCCGTTTTTTTATTTTTATTTTTTTGCAAATTCGATGAATGTAAAAATTAAAAACAATCCATATATTTTTGGTTGTGAGCTACTTCTATCCTTAGATATTTACTTATTTTTCATAAGTTTTGAAAAACAATTTCTCAACTCTATCAAACAATTAAATAATCGAAATTTATGTAAAAATAATCATCATTTCTCAAGTGATGTATGTATACCCAGTCCAAGAAAAACGAACGGTCATTTTAGTTGAGAGAAATAGGATGAAAATAGAGAGAATATGTGCTCGAATAATACATATTAATATATATTGAATTTTCAAAAAAAAAATTCAAGTTTTTTCGGGTACCCGAACCCGATCGGGTAGTAATTATACTACCCGACACCAACCCAAAAATCGCAATATCGACCCGAACCCGATTTTTTTTAAAAGTAACCGACCCGATCGGGACGGTTCGGGTATCCAAACGCCCATCCCTAGTTAACATAATATTCAAAGTTTAAATCTCAAAATATATTATTTGATCTTGTGTATAAGATATTTTATACTATTTAACTTTATTTATGTTCAGGTTGCACAATGTATATAAATCGTCTTTAGTGATGAAGAACTCCTTTAAAGAAAATGAGTGAATATCTCAAAATGAAAAGAATAATGGAGGTTTGTTGTTATGAAAAGAAATGAATGTTCTGCAGAACTACATCTTATATTAATTGCAAGTAAATGAAAAAGAGTGTTAGAAGCGTGAATAACCAGATTTCATAAATTATTTTGGGATTGAAATGATATAATCATTAATGTGGTTTTATTGTTATGAAAAATGATAATTATCATGAACTACAATCTGTAGAGATTGTCAATAACAAATGATTGACAAATGACACGTGATAACATTTTAGCAAAGCTTCTCAAAATATTCGAAGTTGATTATGAGAAAATATTTGGATTTGTCATATATACATTGATTTGATGTTGAAAAATCCAAGAAGGGTTTGATGCCCAAGATATCTTTTCGCCAACATGAAAATGAAAGATATATATTTGATCTTGAAGTACCATGTTTAAAGACAAAGTCATCATTGCATCAATTTTGGCAAATCAATGTTCATACAAAAGTTAATAGTTTCAAGTTATGCTTGCAAGAAGGGGAGCAATCAAAGTTATACTCTTTTTCCCTTATCTATGATTTTTCTCATGTGGTTTTTCATATATAACAAGGTTTTTAATGAAACAATCAACAAGCATCGCGAGATGTCGTACTCATTTTCTTTCATTAGAATTTTGTCCCACTGGGTATTTCACGATAAGGTTTTAACGAGACGCATCTATCGTCGAAAGACATCCAAAGAAAGTGTATCTTGGTGTACTTTTTTTCCTCCGTTCATATTTTTCCCACTGAGTTTTATTGGCAAGATTTTAACGAGGCAGCACTTGAGTCCCGATAAAGTTCCCAAACATCCATCTTGCCGAATGTAGATTTTGAAGAATCGATTGTCCGTGCAAATAATCATTTAAAAGGGAGTGTTATAAATATATTGTTATTATAGATGATTATCTTTATCTATGTAGATTTAGAAGATTTGTGATCAAGATAAATATATCGAGATAAGATATGCAAATATTTGTATTCTATAATTTTCTCCTAAATATGGTGATTGAGTTCAATAAAAATTACACGACTCATATAAATTCTCTCTCTCTCATAAATTTTCTCAATAAAATTACACGACTCATATGAATTCTCTTTCTCTCATAAATTTTTTCTACTCATTTATTTATTTCTCACATGATGTATAACAAAATCTTGGATGTATAAATTAAAAATTACACCTGACATTATAAATTGAATATTTGATTAGAGTAAATTAAACTTGTCGTAAACCGGCCCAAAACATAATAGAAATTTGGTTTCACTTTTTTGGGCTCATTTAAAAACTCAGGATAACAACTTTTTTAGTCCGATTATTTGCATTTTTTATCACTTTTGTTTGGTTAACAGTGAATTTGTATTTTCAGTCCTATAACTTGCATGTTTTTTTTTTCGTTTTTTTTTGTTAGGTGAATTTTCATTTTTAAACATTTAAATTGTGTATTGTTTTCATTTTTGATCATTTAATATTTTATTTTATTTTCGGCCCTTTTATGATTGATAAAAAAGATCAAAAATAAAAATAACGACAAGTTAAAGGACCAAAAATGCAAAAAAAAATATACAAGTTACATGATTAATAATGAAAATTGATTGTAAGAAGAACAAAAATGAAAAAAAAATGTCAGTTACAAGACTAAAAATACAAATTCACTAGGTAAAAAAAATACAAATTTACTGTCAACAAAACCAAAAATGAAAAGAAATACAAATAATATGACAAAAAATATAGTTCTCCCTAAAGACTCGTTAAAATTGTTTTGTCAATTATTTTTTATGATTTTTTTTGGTATTTGAATAAAATAATGAAAAATTTAACCATTTTGAACGAGAAACATATACTCAAAATTCATGGATATTTGACTTTTTTATTTTTTAAATATTTAAAAAAAGAATAAAAAGAGCTAGGATCAAATTTCTAGCAAAACACTTAAAAAAATATACATCTTAAAAGCTGGTCCTTAATGAAAATATGCGAAACCCATATAATTCAATATTTTTAAGATGATAGGGTGTAATTATCCAGCATTATCATGAACTTTGCCCTTTTGAGTTTTGATCATACATACCAATCAAATAAATCAATCTTGACTACGAGCCGAACTCGATCATATATTTTTAAGAGAATTAAAACAATTGTTGACGTGTCGACGAACATGAATGTTGAACATAGTTGGTATTTTAGCATATTTTTTAGAATCGAAGATACCTAACTTTTAATGGGAATTTTATTTCCGTCGTTTTCATCGAATCTGCATGAACTAATGCATACAAGAATCGTACTTGGCCATTCCCCCACAATATTGGATTATATTTTTCATTTAGACAAATAGTAATTTATGAATGATTTTTCGACCGTAGATTATTATGCACACCGCAACTAATCTAACGGTATCAATTGACTTTATTTAAACGCCCATCTTAATTTCCAGATTTAAATTCAATTAATTTAATAACAATCGCGAACGTTTTTGCTTCCACCACCACCGCCTGGACCAGTCAACTCCTCCGGCATCGGATTCCTATCGCAGCCGATCTCCGCCTGTTGGGAGGCGAATATTCCAGTATCTCCACAGTCGGACCACCGTATCCAATCATGACCCCTGAATAGTAAATCTCTCTTTTTTATTTTTTAATTAATTTCAAATGAATCTGAGGATCTTCCTAGGGCTTCAATTTTTATGCAAGATTCCATTTTGATTGGTTTCATGCGAGTTTTTTTGTAAATAGTGTGGATTTCGTTTTGCATTCCCCCTTGATGTCATGATATTAGATCCAGGCTTATGGTTTTGGGTACAAATCACTCAAATGGATTCGGGACAGCACTTAATTTTGGCATCTAACTTCTGTTTCCAGAAATTAAAATGACCGAAATTACGAATCCTCCTGGTTCGTGGAATTTTTGGAGATAATTCTTGTCTATTTCACGAAACGTTCTCCAGAGCGTTGCTATTTTCAAGAATTCTCGTGAAATCTTAAATAATTGATCATTTTAATTTTAGGCTTAGTAGGCTTTTAATTTCTTATGAATCACAGATTGATAAGGTGGAGTTTTTTTATTTTTATGCTTTGTACAAATGTGGGAGGTTTCCAGTGTGGTACGTAGCTGGTTTCAGTTCTTTTGCCTTTTTTTAAAGTACCATAAATTTTGTTCTATTATTAGATACTAACTATAATCGTATACACCGCAAAAAAGAGAGAGAGCAATAGACAGTATTGTGTTCTCATCTGTCTATCTCTTTTTGTCTATTGTTTAAGAGTACTCGGTTTGTGTTTGGCAGCTGCTGAAACTATGTAGTGGTTATCTTTTCTATTATAAATAATATGGAAACTCATTAAGATGTGATTGTATATCTTGCAGTGACTACCTGTTCAAGCTTCTTTTAATTGGAGATTCTGGAGTTGGCAAGTCATGTCTCCTTCTGAGATTTTCTGTAAGACTCTACGGATACGGGTGCATGTCATCAGGGTGATAGGATAATAGGGTGATTGATTTTTAATGCACTGGGAAGTGTAATGAGATTATTTAAATAGTACAACGAGATAATTGGTTAATATTTGGTACAGCGAGGGATTTGGACATTAACAATATTATGGCATTAAGAGTTTTTAGCCTAGTGAGAGTACTCACTCTGCATTTAATTGACTTTTGATATTGAACAGTAGATCAATAAGGCACGAAGTAAATGTTTTATGTGTGCTTGTCTAGAATAAGTAAGGCTAATATGCCATGTTGATGATGCTCTATGTCTCTATTTGTTTCTTGTAACTTTTCACTGTTAATAATAATAAATACATGACTGGGCGTTGGGAATCTTACAATTGAAAGCATTTTAGTAATATCTTTGAAGAACATACAAAATTAAGTTTCCCATGAGAAAGTAATATGACTTCTGCGAGTGTTGCCAATTTGACAAACCTATGGAGTCAAAATTTTCCTTACTTCTAGTTCTAGTACTCTGTAGGTAAGTGGATAAATTACACTCTGAATCGTACTGGAACTGGTGCCCACATGCATTGTGAATTCGTCGTTTCTTTCTAACGATTTACTTGTGGATCTAGACTAGTGATCGATCATTGTTTTTTCAATTCATACAGGATGATTCATACCTGGACAGTTACATCAGCACAATTGGTGTTGATTTTGTAAGAACTCACTGTGCTCTGTTTATTGGTTGTTGCGGGTGGGTTGGTTGATTTGCATGTCACAATAAAAAATCTTATTCTGTTTTTACTTCTGCAGAAAATTCGCACCGTGGAGCAAGATGGGAAGACCATTAAACTTCAGATTGTAAGCTGCCGTGATTATAAATGTCTAATCAAGAGACTTTTTTTTTTCTTTTTTTTTTCTAATCAAGAGAGTCAAGAGACTTGGCTGTCACTTGTAGATAGTTATTGAATATTTGGGATACACCTTTATGTTAATTTAAGATTCTATAATTGTTTTAAGATTTACTCGTTTTGTTAGGTAGTATTGATGGAGAAGTGTTTTTTATCCGGCAGTATAATATTTGGGCATGTTGTTAAGGTCTCAAGTTATTTACTTATCTGTCTTTCACTATTCATACAAAATCTTTTATTATTCGGTTGTAAAGCGAAACGTATCAAGTAAAATGATTTGGGATTTTTTATCTGCTAGGGAAATTTATTGTAGTTGAAACATTTATACCTTTCAGTAAATTATTCACTAGTTCTTTTCTTTTCCAAGTAAAATTTGATTCTTAGATAAAGCTATCAAATGACCTCCCCCAAAGAAATGCTTCCACACTCCCAGCTTCCAGCATGGTGGTTACAGGAAGCATGCACGATGATTTGATATGATTTTACTTTTTGAGTTTTTGACTCGATTATTTCTTGTAACGTTTTATTCACGTGAATATTTGAGTGATTTAGTTGAGCAATTTTCGCACAAATGTTTTTTTGCTCTACCTGATGCTCTTTTTTTCTTCACCAAGCCTCACTCACTTGTTCTTTATTGTTTGCAGTGGGATACAGCTGGACAAGAACGATTCAGAACCATAACTAGTAGCTATTACCGTGGGGCACATGGCATTATAGTAAGTTTATTTCAAGTTGCCTAATCTCTTGCAGGCAATTCCTGCGTGCTTCTAAATCTGTCTTCAATCTGCTTGGAATTTTCTGGCAGATAGTGTATGATGTTACTGACCAAGAAAGCTTCAACAATGTGAAGCAATGGTTGAGTGAAATTGATCGTTATGCTAGTGATAATGTAAACAAGCTTTTAGTAGGAAACAAGTCTGACCTCGCTGATAACAGAGCCGTGCCAACGGAAACAGCCAAGGTATGGACTTTATCATCACGCACGCATGCGTCCGCTGACTTAGTCAGCTAACATACTTTTGTTTGCCATGTTTTAATAAGGCATTTGCTGATGAAATGGGCATCCCATTCATGGAGACGAGTGCAAAGAATGCGACAAATGTTGAACAAGCTTTCATGGCAATGGCTGCTGACATTAAAAACAGGTCTGCTTTTCGTTTATAAATTTAGAACAATAAGGCATTGAATGCTTAGTCTGGACCGTTAAATCTTTATTACTGTATCAATCTTTTTCTATAACATTTCTCATTTTGATTTGATCGCAGGATGGCAAGTCAGCCAGCGTCAAGCAATGCAAGGCCACCTACTGTGCAAATTCGAGGACAACCAGTTGCCCAGAACACTGGCTGCTGTTCTTCGTAATGGTCTTCCACAAATGCCAACGACTCTCACCGCAACACGGTCACGCCTACTTTATTGTGCTGCGCGTCATAATAGTACTTATATATTGTTTTCAAATATATTTGGTTTCTCATGGCCCTTCAAAATTATGTCCCAACTGCTTACTCTAGTATTATTTGTTTGTTAGTTGGCTATTTGTAACCTTAGTATTGCAAACATGTAGTAGAAAGTATATGACATGATTTCTTTTGTAACAAATACTATGTTATATTGTGGTTTATGTTCACGTTTGAATTGGGATAATCTGCAATTAAATTTCAATTCTTTGTTTTATTTTTTTGTAATTGATAAATCCAAGTTTTTCCTGATGATTACATTCATATGTTAGGGTTTTACATTTAAACTAAAAAGTTGTTGTCTAACACTATTAATTGAATTTCGTTTTTATTCCCCAAAATATACAATGCATGCATTCTTTTTTCAATTTATTATTAGAATCACGCATCAAAATAATGAATGGAGCTGTCGACTAAGTTAGATTTCGAATAATAATAAATTATTTAGATCTCCATAATCCACCAAATTGTCAGTTCCTATTACATAAGCATTTAATATCACCCTTGTATTTTTAACTTTAAATTAGCAAAAGGTTGTTCTTTTCGGTATATATAATCCTCGTCTCCTTTCCCATCTTTACCACGGTGGTGCCAATGAATGGAGACGACGGCCGATGCGGTGTACCTTTAACGTTGAATGAGTCGAGTGGCCTCGGGTCGACTTATGACAATTTCCATGATCTGTTAGATGAGGTCCTGTACGAGTCCGATGACTTTAGGATGTACGGGTACAAGGTCACGAGGTGCCCTAGGAGGTATAGACATAACTGGGTGTCGTGCCCATTCGTGCATTTTGGGGAGAGGGCACGTCGTCGTGACCCACGACTATACAACTACGTTGGCATCCTGTGTCCCGACTACAAGCGTGGGATGTGTCTGAGGGGCGATTCTTGTGTTTTCGCGCATGGTGCTTTCGAGCATTGGCTCCATCCGGACAAGTACCGTACTCGTATGTGCAACGCACGTGCTTTCTGTGCTAGGAGGGTGTGCTTCTTTGCGCACTCGGTGCAAGAACTCCGGCAACAAACTAGTTACTCGTGGTACTGAGTTGAACAGATGATGATAATTGATAGCTAGATTGTAATTATTTATTCAAATTGAGATGAAAATATAATTCAAATAAATAATATATAGATAAATATTACTGCAGGTTATAAAAATTATGTATATATATCATTTACTCTCATACACAGTCTACCTATCTCTAATATTAATTAAGAGATGAACTTCCAAAATCTTCCTTCACATATTTGGCTTTAATGTATACTAGCCACTGTGGCACATGCTTTTGTGTGTGTAAAGAAATGTACATATATATATGTATATATATATAATGTGCTGCATACGTATGTTTAATTTTTATTTTAAAATAAATAAAATATATAAAATGAATGAGACATAAAATTTTAAAAAAATACGAAACACGTATATATAACCATTACTTAAAAACATGTATTGGTGGAGAAAGTGGATCTACATGTAGTTATGGAGAAAGTTGGTCTAATTTTTATTATTAGAGAAGGGTAATTAAGTTCTAACACATAAAAGACTAAAACAGTTAGTTTAATGTATGGAACTATTATAATATAGAAAGATATAATTTTGTTTTTAAATTCGAGGCTTTACCGTATATATAATTTTGTTTTTGAATTTGACATTTTAAAAATAGTGCACATTTTAAAAAATATTCACCTATTGGATATAGAAGATATCACGTCAATAGTGCACATGGCATCGTTTGGTGTGACGGATAACACATTGATTGATTAATAATCATTGTTTTGTCCAATGTTTGGCTCAAATTCTTTCAAGGATAAGTGACATACACCATTGTCTAATCCAAATATATTGATTTAATATCCTTATATTATTAATTCATCATCATCCAATTCATAAATCAAACAATACCTGTAAAACCAAACAATGCCATAGAAGAACCAAATAATGCCATAGAAAATATCACGTCAATGATGCATGCACTTTACATGATGGCAATGCTGCATGCATCTTACATGATGGTTACTATCAAAACACTCGTATTATATTATATTATACTCTCGTACATGTCCATATATCATTATCATAAATGAGATCCTACAGTAATGTCCCAAAGAGCATTTAATGATGGAAATTTATTAATATATGTGAAATTCATTATTTTCTTAATAAACCTTACTTATATTGATTAATTTTCACCCTTCGATGAATGAGTAAACAGCTAAAGTGGGTTGAAATTAATGCTCTACACATTCGGCTCTTTTTTTCTTTTTTTCTTTTTTTTTTTTTTTTGAATAAATTCGGCTCTTTCTTCTTCTTCTTCTTCTTTTTGTTAATTTTTTTTTTGGTCCTTTTTCAAGTGAGATGTTTTTTTTGTCCTTTTTCAAGTGTGATGTTACCATCCATGGACAGTTACCACAGATAATTTGTTTCTTATTTTTTATTATTCGAATTTTTAGTATGTAACGGAAATTAATAAATGAGTATATACTAGCTCCGGTAGCGCATAAAACGTACTAATATACATGGTAATTAAAAATACAATTTAACATACAACTTCTTATTTATATGCACCATTTGCACAAAAATACTCAGGATGCATTATGAAAATTCCTTAAAAATGATCCAAAAATAAAACAAAATATACGAAAGAAATAAATAGATAAAGAAAGTGAAATTAATTATTTATTTATTAAGTGAAACCCCAAAATATATAAACTCTGGAAACAAATCCCACACATGAACATGAAAGTACAAGATCAACATGGACAAACTTATTACAATTACACACACATACGCATTCCATATTCATAAAAACAAACAAACACATAATTAAATAATTAAAAGCTACTGCTGCTCCACTTTATCCTTCATCTCCCTCGCCTTTGTCGCCAATTTCGATTTCGCTTGGTCCAGCTGATCGGCCCCCGGCGGTTGTTTCCCCGTCACGTACCTGTAGATCCAAGTCAGAACACTCACCGCCGCCACCCCGAACCCGCCGGAGGCCAAGAAACCTGAACACAGCAAGAAGATCGTTATCACCGCCGGCACCAAAACGGGGCTGAATATCACCAGCAGAGGTGTCGCCAGCGTCAGGGCGATCACCGTGACAGCCACCGTCAGCCCGGAGAGGAGGAGGAGCGAGCCTCCCGCGGTCACGGCTGTCGCCGCCTTTACCACCTGGTGGCTCACCGGCTGCTGCTGCTGCTGATGCATTGTCGGGTATCGATCGGCCATTGTTTCAGCTTGAAAGAAGCTCGGATTGCTTACACTAATTTCATGCGGCGATGGGAATGGAGTTAGGTGAATTTGTGTGGGGGGAAGAAAAGGGAGTTAAATAGGGGAGAGGGGAGAGTGCGTGGCGTAAGCCCGGCGTCACGTGGCGGCGAGTCAACATGCATGCAACTATCACAGGTTTCCATACACATACACGTCAAAAATGTTTATGTCATATATATTATTTTAAAATAAAACAGAAAATAATTTGTTGTTTTGTCCTATTTTAGTTTCGTTGTTTCTTGGTAATTTTCATCTTTTTTAAGTATCATGTGATGATATAATTTTTCAATTTCTGATAATTTTAATGATTTCCATCGGAAGTATATATCATGGACGGAGCCAAGTTGGGGCCGGTAATTGCAGCCGCCCCTCAACTTTGTTTTATATATAGTATGTTATCCTTCAATTTGCAATAACATTTTTTTTTTTTACTAAATGATTTACCCACTGTCGCCCTCTTCGTCCGATAAAAAAATTTCATTTTCTTCCCTTTTAAATGAATTTCCCGACTTTATACCTAGGAGGTAATGCTATGAGATTATATATCTAATTGCTACATCAGCAGCCATCGAGTTGGTAAGGCCTGAGGTGACGTGGGAAGAAATTCTCTAGCCTTGCGGGTTCGATTTTCGTGTGGAGCATATTCTCTGCTGAAATATTGTGGGGGGTATGCTCTGGGGATTGGGTCGTGTGCTCCCTCCTTCTGGTCTCTGCCGCTCGTGCACATCCCTCGATTTACCCTCCGCATGAGCCAATGGGCCTCTGATTCATGTGGAATGGGATCTCCTTCGGGATCAACCTTTTTAGATATCAACATCTTGTAAAAATAAATGCTATTTTTTATAAAAAAAAAATTTATTGTCACGTCACCATATAAGAAAAAGAACTAAACTTTCCAAAAAAGAGGGGAAAAAAACAAAAATAGCAGATTAAAAGCGAAATTTGAAAATATAAATGATCAAACTTTGTACAACTTTACAACGAGAAGTGTAATTTTCCCATAAAAATAGTATTGAAATTTAAAATATTCTTACTAAATTTTAATTTCGTGACTTTTAAATGTGAGCCACAGAGCCAGTACTGAAAACCACCAACAATTATTTAGTTTGCACAAAAGCCTGTAGCAGGAAACTCGTCATGGGCCAGCCACTACCCAGACAGAAAAATTATTTGATATAAGCCCGTCTCTAAAGGGGTTTCATGTTATTATCCTCAAAAGCCCAAAAATGTTATTTTCAAAGAAAAAAAGAGAGAACCCAAAGCTCCACTTGTATTAACTTTAAAACGTTAGATTTTTTTATTTTTTTTTTTTTTGAATTAGTGAAATTTGTTACAACTGAGTGTTGAAATTGATACATAATCTTAAACTTGAAATATTGATATATCGTGTGATTTTGAAAATTAAGTTACTTGTTAATGATTATACTCATATTAGTCTTTTCCCTCTCTTATGCTTAGGATGGGACTAATATATGGTTTTGTTTGGTACTTTATTTCCTTGAGTATGCTCCATTTTTCAGACTGTTTTATGTATACATTTGATATATTTGTAATTCATATTTCTTATAAAAAAAAATATCATTTAAGATATAACAGTTTTAAACTGTTACGTTTTCTAAATCTCTTCAGGAATCGAAATTGAAAATCTTATGTTCAAACAAGGCCTAAATTTTCCTTCTTTTTTTTTAATTTATCTCTTTACTCAAAACTAAAAATTTAGGGCAAGGCCGCAAAAGCTTGATTTGCACACAATACACGTGTTGCACACATTTTTCATTTACCCCAAACAAAGTCCTAAGACTGCTAGCTCAGGCCACCAATAACTGCTCGCCAGGTGGCAGCTGCATCATCTGGAACCCCACTTGATAGACATTAGATCGGCTCTCAATTTTCGGCTCGGCTTGATCAGCCACTGTAAGCTTCGTTCTCTTACCTGAGCCAAAATCCAAGCTGGATGACATTGTTGGAGCCGCTGGCTCCGGTGACCTTCGCTTAGCCGTGATCCTCACCGGCTCCGGCTCATTCAAGCTGATCTTGTGCGGGAAATTAAGCAAAGCCTTCGCCCCGCGCATTCTGAAAGCCGCTCTGTCGTAAGCCAAAGCAGCTTCCTCAGCCGTCTCGTACGTCCCGAGCCATACCCGCGCGCCGTTTTTAGCGGGATCCCTTATCTCCGCCGCGAATTTACCCCACGGCCGCTGCCTCACTCCCCTGTAGCGCCTGTCTTTTGGCGGCACCGCCACGGTCTCAGCCGCGGCGGCGGAGAATTCCATTCTCGAGGCAGCCGGGCTCATCTCAGGCTCCATTTCAAACCTCGGCTCGGGTTTAACGTCGTTAAACGGCGTCCATCCATCGCTAACGGCGTCACGCAGAACCCCGTAAATAACCATGTCTTCAGAGTCGTCAACCTTTAACGGCAGGTCACCCCAGGTTTCCGTTAGAAACGGAATGAGACTGCTGAAACTCGAGGTCCGGCAATACAGCGGCGGCGTGTCCGCCGTAAAAGCCACCGGCGTCAACTCTGTCGTTTTTGGCTGGAACATGACGATTTGAATCAAATCCAAGAAATGGGTTTTCAAAAATATTGGATTTTTCGGAAATCAAGAAATGGGCGGATTCAAGATTTATTACAAAAAGTCCAAAAAAATTCTGAATTTGGAATGAAATAAATGTTGGGGTATATATAGGATTGAAGAGACGATCGAAGACACAGGAAGGTGCATGCACCCGTGCAGATTTTAATTTGATTTGGTGATATTATTATATAAAATAAAATAATATTATTTATCTTTTTTTTTTTTGAGAAAGAATATTATTTATCAAATTTATATATTATAAAGTTATACGATATGATGATTAAATGTATCTAGGTTGGTTCCAATCTAGGTTGGTGCCAATGTAGGTTCCTCAAGTGGGATGAGAGAAATGTATAAGATCACGTGCTTATTAAACCAACTTGGAGTTTTGTAGGACAAGAATAATGGAGACCCCACAAATGGATGCCATTAAATATTAATCAAATAAATCAATATTATTCGAATTTTTAACTTACATTTTTTAACAAATCTATCGTTAAGAGTTTATCCAATATGATTAATTAATAACTAGTGTGGTTTAAAAACTACAACATTTTTTAACAAATCTATCGTTAAGAGTTTATCCAATATGATTAATTAATAACTAGTGTGGTTTAAAAACTACAACATTTAACTAGAGTTTACCCAATATACATTAAAAAATAACGACGACGAGATTTATCATAAAAAAGAAAAAATCAATATTATATTGTAAGTAAAAATGATAATTAATATCCAATTATATGTGACAAAAATATATAAAAGAGAGAGAGTAAATAATTAAGATGAAAAAGGGTTAACTAGAAATTAAGTGAAGGAATCATGTATGTACATAATGTTTTTGTAATCAGATCGATGATCGAATCAGTTTATATTGTAAAAATGGTCCAACCAATCGGACCGTTTTTAATCGGACGGTCGAATCGAAAAACCGTTTATATAATATAATATGATTAATAATATATTTTATATTTTAAAAACCTAAAAAACGTATATAAATAGACAAAAATATATATTTATCATAGTTTGGAAATAAATAACTATATAAATATATTCAAAATATTAATTATAGTTATATATATTTAAAAAATAAATTATTTAATTAAAAAACTCTAATAATATTAAATAGTATTTTTAACAAAGTACAAATTTCAAATAATATGTATATATATAATAAAATATTAAATTAAGGTTTTAAAATTTAAAAAACTATTTTGTCAAAATAAAAAATAAAAAAATCGAAAAACCAATTAAATCGGTTCTTGGGCGATTGTTGACCGATTTTGAGCGGTTTAACTGTTAAAATGATTTTTGGGGTGTTCCGGATCAGACAATGACCGATCGAATTGATCGATCCTATCCGGTTTCGAAAACATGATATATACATTTGTTATGAATATCCAAAATAGAGGAAAAAAGATACCCTAAGCTGGCCCAATTTTACTTGGTGCATTATCCACCGTTTATCATGTGTGAGCTTCGTATCAATCCAACTATCACAACTATAATTGCTGATTGGGAATTTGGGATCCACTCAATTTATATATGGTGACGAGACATAAAAATAAGTTTCACGAGATCTTAAATTTAGTTGGAAAGACATGTTAAAATCCGTTGGTTTAGATTTTGTTATTTGGGTTTTTTTTAAAAAAATATATATGCATATATAAGTAGGGTATAATTGGGTTTTTTACTGTTTTATTTCTTTTTTTAAAAAAAATAAATTTTAGAATGGTATTAGGTTAAAGATTCGCATGACTCATGACTGATACTTTATTATTTACAACTTATGTAGCATAATATGGTCGACATGAGGAAAAGGGTTTATTACATGCCGTTTGAATTATAGAATTTTCCAATAGTCGACAAGAAAATATTTTACTTTATCTTAGCCTACCTCATTATTTAATAATTTTATACGATGGTTCACACTGTGGAAAATTTTTTATTATTTATAAAATATACAAATAAATAAAATAAAGGTAGCTTTTTGGTGGAATCCCTTTATTGTGTAAAGATGGTGTTTACTCCACAAACAAACAAACAACAAAAAGGCAATGATGGAAAGAGAGTGGTAACATCCTTCCATTTTTATCATTGATGATGATAAATACAACGCAAAAATAAGGGTGGGCCTATGCAATTTGCCACTCTTATGCAAACATTTATCACTTTTTTGTTTTACTAGCTATATATACATTACGGTAAAATTGAAATTTATGGTAATGATATAACTTAAACTTTTTAAATCATACTAAATTGAAGTTGGTGGTGGTGATACTGATATATTTTAATTTTTTTACCGAACAAGAATAATTATTACACTTGACCAACATTTATTGTATATTTTCTTGTTTTTCAGCTTTTAGATATTTTCAACGAACACTGACGTCCGTAATTTTCGATGGCACGCCATAATTTTCCAAATTTTATTTTCAATATTCTACTATTCAAACTTAATTTTATTTATTTTAAAAAAACTTAATTTTATTTCATACTCTATCTTACTAAACAATCGAATTAATATAATTAATTTTGGAATGGCATTTGATATTCATCCGTAAGGGTATGACACCAACATAGAAAACTGTGATTGTTACATGCATTTAATATACGGATAAATTAGCATTCAGTCCCTAAACTCAAACACATATATGTGTTTAGTTCCTTGTAATAAAAAAATTTGTTTAAACTCATTGGGCCCATATTTTTTTCTCGGATGAAAATATGTACAAAACATTGAAAATATGATACGAATACATGATATTCGAGCACTAATTGTTCAAGATCGAGTACAAAAAAAATAAGATTTTGATTATAAAACCTGAACATCTTTATTAATATGAACTTGTAATATATATATTTGAATACTAAAAAATCATAGAAAGTGAGCACAAAATATTGAAAATATGGTACTAATACATGATATCCAAGCACTAATTATTCAAGATCAGGTATAAAAAATAAAATTTTAACTATAAAACCTGAACATCTTTATTAATATGAAATTGCAACATATATTTGAATACTAAAAAAACACAAAATTGTACCAGATCTAACACATTTGGTACTCAAAAATCATATATTAATACCATATTTTCAATGTTTTGTACTTATTTTCATCGAAATAAGATAAATATATCATTAATATCTATTTTTCATAGTACTCAAAAATCATATATTTGTATCATATTTAACATATTTGATACTCAAATATCATATATTAGTACCGTATTTTTGATATTTTGTACCGATTCTCATCCAAAACAACTATGTGTCACTAATATCAATATTTATTTATATATTTAAGTACTCAAAAATCTTAAATTTGTACCATATTTAAAATATTTGATACTCAAATATCATGTATTCGTACTATATTTTCAACGTTTTGTACCGAAATTCAATCGAAATATTATGTGGGCCCAGAGAGTTTAAACAATGATTTTTTTGATAAGGGACTGAAAATGTATTTTTGTTTGGTTTAGGGACTGATAAGTAATTTACAGTTAATATAACTATCAACTGAGCAACACGTGTGTGAAACTTAATATGTTTGTACAATTTTTTTTTGAAAATTTCAATTTAATTACCATATTGTACAAAAATAAATATGATATAAGATTTAGTAAGATAATTCTTTATATAAAATATGATAAATTAAGTATATCTACAAAATTAAATATGTTTAAAAGTTAATGTATGAAACGGTAGGTTTGAAATTAAGAAAAAAAGCTTCACTAAAAAAACAATTACTATTCCCCCTCTTGCTTTATTAATAATATAGATAATGTAAAAGGTTTAATTCGGTGCCCAAAATTTTTCCTTGATTAAAGATCGAGATATTTTAATTATTCGTTCTAAAAAAATGTTTTATGCATTTATTAATCATGACGATGGATGAAGATAAGAAAATTGAAATCATAATTAGACAAAAATAATGATGTTTGTGGAATAAATGTAAGTATGATAAATGGAAGACTCAGACTCAGACTCAGACTCAGACTCAGACTCAACAAGTTATGAATGAATGTGATGTTAGAAAAAAAAAACAACAATAATGATGATGATGATAATTTGATTATTTTTAAAGATTAGTGATATATATTATGTAATATTTTAAAAGATGTCGCCTAGACGCTATACTGTCATCCATCGTTTTGATTCGCAAAGACTGTGTCGCGTTAATCTGCCTAGAGACTCCTAGACGCATTAATATATATTTTTATGGATTACCTGCATATCACTTCTTCCTCATTATATAATAAAACGTCACGAAAAAAATTTATATTTGACGAAAATGAAGAAAATGTAATGGATTTTGAGTTTGGATTCGATACAGAGCATTGTTAGAGAAAAATAAACAACAATATTTTAGAGTTTTAGGCTTAAAATCGTTTAAGCAGCGCCTATATAACCACCAGGGGTGGGAAAAAGTACCGAAATACCGAAATTACCAAAAATTTCGAAATACCGAAAACCGTACCAAAATTTTCGGTATCGGTATCGGTATGGTAAATTTTTTTTTTGGTATATCGGTATATATACCGAAATACCGAAAAATAATTTTTTTAAAAAATATATATATGAAAATTTTCGGTATACCGACTTTTTTGCCGGTATACCGAATTTTTTTCGATATACCGACAATTTTTCGGTATACCGAATTTTTTTTGAATTCGATATCGGTACACAGTATAGATTTTCGTCATACCGAAAGTTCGATATACCGAAAATTCGATATATTCGGTATACGGTACGGTATCGATATGGAAAAATTTCATACCGATTTTTTCGATACGGTATACGGTATCCGATTTTCGATACGATATACCGTACCGACCCACCCCTAATAACCACCTAAGTACCAGATGGCGGGTAGTCGTTTTTAGAATATTGTTCTCGTAACTATACACGAAAATATTTGATTTCGAACTCATGGAAAAATTGAATTTCCAATCATGTACATCGTCTTTTTGTAAGTTTGATCTCTATTTTCTCAAATTCATCTTTAACCTTTGTAAATTGTACACATTAAAATTTAAATCAAGGAGTTTCCCTTTTCTATTAAAAAATAGATTTTGTTTATGAGTAGGATATCCTGATTTCAAATCAACATACTCATTTGAAACCCGTATAAATTACAATATCAAGAACCTAGGATAAAAATTTTATTGATCTTTATGGAAATATATGGTCTGAAAATGAATTTTTTTTCCTTTTTCCTCTGTGATGGGATCCATAATCGCTATTTATTGACTGTCGACCATTAAATATATATTATTGAATTCGACGTAACAGTTTACAAATTTTGTCATTCAGCTAAACAACACGTAAGCTCAATTAATTGATAGATAAAATCAAAAAAACATTTATAAGCGAAATCGAACTGATAATAATTTTATGTCATGTTAATTCATTTATTTCGTCAACTTCACTGTATCCATGCGACTAGTAGACAAACCATCATTATTAGGGTTGGAAAAAAATACCGAAATGTCGAAAATACCGTCATATCGTACCGAAAAATTTATCAAATATACCGAAAAATCGGTATATCGAAAATACCGAATTAATTTTTTTAAAATTTTTTTTCATGGTATATCGAAAAAAACTCCGTATACCGAAATTAAATTTTTTTATTTCGGTATACCGAATATACCGAATTAATTTTTTTAAAAAAATTTTCATGGTATACCGAAAAAAAACTCGGTATACCGAAATTTTTTTCGATATACCGAGTTTTTTTTCGGAATACCGAAATTTGTCTGTATATCGAATTTTTTTTATATCCGATACGATATTCGATATAGAAATTCTCCATACCAAAAATTCGGTATACCAAAAATGATACCGGTATGAAATTTTTCATACCGATATGATACGATACGGTAAACGGTATCGTATTTTGATACGGTATACCGTACCGTACCCAGCCCTAATCATTATTATGGAATTAGGCCTTGTGAGAACAACTATTACTCGAATACATCTTAGTGATATCTGTCAATATATGATTGGTACATCTTAGTGATATCTGTCAATATATGATTGGTTATCAATTTTACTATGTTTTTCTACATCAATTTTACTTAATGTAGCAAACAAAACAGAAATCAAGGAATGAGAAATTACCATAAGATCAACCAAAATATCAAACATTACCCACGGGTTACTAATATAGCACGCATTAAAAGGTTCCGTTGTCATAAAATATATGAAATATTACTGTTTGAATTTAATTTTGTATAATTTCACAACGAAAATCAAAATATAAAAATTTCTGTCTCGAAATGTGAATTATAGGGCTAAAAATTTTCAGACCTGAATGCAACGGAACCTGCATGGTTACATCCTTTATTTATATATATTAAATAATGAGTATAATAGTAAAAAAAAATGTTTGATTAAATTGAAATTTATTAAATGGATTTTATTTTTTACTCTGTGTACACACGTGCAGATTCTCCAAATCCCAACAAGAAGAAAATTAAATTTTATTGCTAAATCAACACACAAAATATAAAGAAATAATAAAACAGACGATTTTTCAACATTCAAAAATTTGAAATTTCTATCACATTTGACGTTGATTAGTACCTTTGACTAAAAGTCAGTAGGTACAAGTTACAACAAAATTCATCTCTCGGTCAATCTGAAAACAAATGCAGCAATTTTGTTGACTTTTTATTTTATCTTGTCTATCCGTTGCTTCTAAGAAATGCATGGGTACCACCAAGTTGTGTTCTAATCTTCTAGATGATCTAGTTATTATACATCGATTATATATATATATATAAAAGAATAATGTAGATAAAACTAAGGATGTTAATTCGATTGTATCAGGTGAGTTTGGGTCAAGTTTATGCAATATACACTGAATATTTTCCGACCTGAACCCGAAACAAATCGAAAATGGTCATTCTGAACACGGCTAACCCGAATAACCGGATCAACGCAAGCTAACCCAATTTAAATAATTAAATAAAATTTTAAAACACACAATAATAATAGTAAAATTTAAATTTAATTAAAACATGTAACAAAAAAATCTAATAAGCTTATATTAGGGGTGTTCATCTATCGGATCGGTTAAATTTTCTAACATTTCGATTCGATTTTCGGTTTTATATTTTACAAATGCCTAATCCGATCACCGAACCATTTTATTTTTGTTCAATTCGGTTTTTTCATAATAGGGTTGGTTTTTTGGCTTAACCTAAATTTAAAATCAGAATTGAACCTAAAGTGAAGCAGAATTAGGCGTATTTTGATACTTTGTTGAATCTATATCCAACCTAAAGTGAAGCAGCGCGAGGTCTTCTCGAATCAACCTAGTCAGCCACTATACATTATTTTTAAGTTTTGGGTCAAGGGCATATATAGATATATTTCGATTTTCCGGTTATTTTGGAATTATTTCCCCTTAAAAATCGAAAATCGAACCGTAAACCGAATTTATATAAATTTGAGAGCGAAAGGGGTAAAATAACCTGAAAAAAATCAAAATTTTTGGTTAGGTTTGTTTTTTTTTTTTATCCGAAATTTGAATACCTTTAGCTTATATATAATTTAAATTTGAAAGTTGTAGAAAATTTAAAATATACTTACTAAAAATAATAATAAACTATTTTAAAAATAAAAATTTTAAAAAATATACATTGAATGATAAAAACATATTATATCAATATACAATAAAGTTTTTTCGAACATAAAATATATAAAAACATATCAAATCTATATAAAAATAACGATAATAAAAAGTTTCGGGTAATTCATCCCGGGTCAACCACCCGATTATTTTTTCAGGTTAAATTTCTGGTCTAACCCGATTCAAACCTGAATAAAAAAAACCCCCAACTTGAACCCGATTAATTTTTTCGGGTTAAATTTAGGATCCAACACGATTCGAACCGAACGAAAAAATCCTAACCGAATATTTTCTGGTCGACTCATGTTGAGTTGAGTTGAGTTCATTTTGGCACCCGTAGAAACCATTATAATTTCGATCTACGGATTGTTGTTCTTTCTTTTTTTTTTTTTTTTGGTTGTAAATCTTCGGAGTTCAGTGTTATAATTAATCTAATAATTGGTTTTTGTTTGTCATTTCCACTTAGGGGTGGAAGCACCTATTTTTTTTGTTTTTAAATAGTAGTTTTAATTTTTAAATTTTATTTCAGCCCCATGCTTAAAAAAAACTCAAGCCCCATCTTAAAAACTTAAAAATAGAACAACTCTCACAAATCACACTTCATTACCGTCTTTTTTTTTTTGTTTTGTTTATTATCGTAGTTTTTGAAATTATGTGATTTTAATGTAAAATTTGACTACTCTAAAATTATATTGTATATTTAATTGAAATTATTTCAATTGACATAATATCTACTAATGATCTATATGATTTTGGAGTTTTACCCTAAAAATCTATTATTTCGAATTTGAAAAAAAAATAACCAATTTTTTGAAATATTTGAGAATAATTGATGCTAAAAATTATTTTTGGTCTTGTATTGCTATTTCTCGATTTACAAAAACAAAAAATTAAATAGTTACGAGATTTGAAAAATAATTTTTTGTTGAAAATTTTTGAGATGATTAGATTTCTAGTTAGTTAACTTAAGAAATGAAGAAAATACTAAAATATTAAGTTATTTTTATCCAATATAAAGCAAAAATTTATTATAGTATAGATGTGAGCAAAATATCCGTTTAAACCAAAATAATCAAACCACCAGAATTTGAAAATTTTTGTTCGTGTTTATTCGTTTTAGTTTTTAAACATCGATTAATTCAGTTGACTTTTGGTTTTAACATAAAACTTTAATTTGCTTAACCGACAAATCGAACTTTTACTAAAAAAAAATTAATATTAATAATTTTTTAATTAAGTTTATTAGGATATAAATATTAAGATTTTTTAATAAAATTTTATTAGAAAATATAACTAGACTCGAAAATATATATTTTTTTAAAAAATTAAATTAAATTTATTGAGTTCATTTTTTATATTAAATTCTGTTAGTTATAAATAGGGGTGGTTCGGTACGGTATACCGTATACCGTACCGAATACCGCATACCGTATCAAAAATTTTCGATACCGATACATCGACATGTCGATATAGCGAAATTTTGATATAGCATAAATCCATACCGATACCGTACCGAATACCAAAATTCGGTACGGTATCGATATGATACCGTGTATACCGATTTTTTAAAACTATTTTTATAAAAAAATATCGGTATACGCGGTATCATACCGATACCACGTATACAGATTTTTTTTCGGTAGACCGAAATACCAAAAATTTGAAAATCTTATACCGATACCGAAAATTTCGGTACGATACGGTTTTTTTCGTTACGGTAAACACGGCATGACGACATTTCGGTATTTTTCGCTAGCTCTAATTATAAAGCTTGATTTTTTTTAAAAAAAATTATATACTTTTGGTTGATTAGGTTTCCGACCAAATTAAAAATATTTAGGTCTACTTCATTCTTTTTTGTAGCAAAATTCGGTGTATTCAAATTAATTTGTCGATAATTCGATTTTAAATAGCGTGGTTCGATTTTAATGAAATGTTCACTTTAACTATTACTAACATGGCGCGAAGTCAGCATCAGCTAGTTTTGAATCTCGGCTCCGCCGCCCCTACTTCCACTAGTCTTTTTCTTTGTGTTCGAATGCTAAGAAGATGATAGATATCAATGATGTGAGATCAGAAAACACAAGATATTATTAATATACTCGACGTCACATAAATATTTTAGACGAAATATTAATTAATATGAAAAGAAGAACCAACTCATTAGATTAAAGCTGAACTTTGATTATTACATTCTAAATGAAAATTCACCAAGTTAGGTGAATAAAATTGTAATTGTTTCACCAATAAGTTTTTTTTTTTTTTAGTTAGGAGAGAAGATGGTCACAATTGGATCTCGAACTCGAGATCTCGTCTCATATTAAAAATCTTGGTGCCAAATAAACTACATGTCATCGGCGTTTCGCCAATAAATTGATGCTAGCTATTAGACTTACGTTGTACTATATTTTTTAGTTGATTTTTTTTCCAAATAGGAAAAGAGTGGACGTAAAAGAATAATATATAATCTCTTCAAATTTTTGTAAATCTTGTGTATTCATTGGCATTTTTTTCATTATTTTGCACTTATTTTTTCACTATTTATCTTTTTTTAATGATTTATTTGAACCTAACTCAATCCCAAATTGTATCTCAAGAAGGAGAATTGTCTAAATCTATATATAGAACTCTCAAGAATTTTATCCAATTGATGTTGGACAATTAAGACATCATTTCACGCTCAAGAATGGACATTTGGATGTGAAGTTTACTGGACAAGGGCGACCCCAAATATGGACAGTCCAACTTGGCACTTATATCATGTTAAATTGATGGACTTGAACCTAACTTAACTCCAAAAACTAGCTCAATTAGAGATTGTTCAAGTCCATATATGAAACTCTCAGAAACTCTATCCAACCAACGACGTAAGACATCGAATCGTTTTAAAGTTTTGCAATGCATCAATGAATCATCTCACCTGTTCACTACAATCCTCTGATCAGCTGACATTATTTAGTTTTCCTATCTCGATATATTGAAAATGATTAAAAACATTGTTGCGATTATACACAGAAATCTTACTCGAATCCATCGTGATTATAAGGTTATAGTTGGATGTGTGTATTCAAGAGTCGAGTCAAAATACATCGATTGAGACCTAACCTAAATAATTTGTAATGCAAGTACAACTGCAGCATTGTAATTTGTAGGCTCGGGCTATGCTACACCGGGTGATCTTCACCCGGTGGAGCATCGGGTGCCCAATCAAGGGCAGATGCTCCACCGGGTGAAGATCACCCGATGCATCATAGCATCTCAAATTACGTGCTCTCTTTTTATGAGAATAGTTGATTTATCCTTTTTAGAGATGGGTTTTCGGTACCAAAAAACCGGTATGAAAAAAATTCATACCGGTACCGATATCGAAATTTTGAAATTTTGATATGGAAAAAACTTATACTAATACCGTATGGATATCGAAAAAAATTCGATATCCCAAAAAATGTATATATTTTAAAAAAAATCGATACGATATCTCGATAATTTGATATTTTGATACGTTATCTTAAATTCTTCTTACTAGTTTTCAAAGATTTCACCTACATATTATAGTCTAGTCCCCTATTTTTTTCAGGTGGTTTTAATTATTTAATTATGCTAATTAATGATTGCCGAGTGGCGACAAATATTATATTGAAAATTTCCCTGAAGAATTCAAAATAGAATTGTCAAGCATGATAAAATGTTCAACGTAATCTCCGAAAGATTTGTTAATCCCTAAAAGTTATTCTTTATAGTAATTAGCCGCAAACTATGCCTCGATAACAAATCACGTGCATAGAAAAGACAGATATATAAAATATATATGAAATAAAGAAATCGTAAATATTTTATTTAATTTTAAAAATATTGTAGTTTATTTTGATTTTGTGTGTCTGGGCTATTAGTTCGATTTCTCATCTATTCTATTTTATTAAAGTTGAGGTGTTGATATGTTCGTGTGACTAACTCTCATTTACTATGTTTTTTAGTATATATTTAATTACAAAATATTGTTTTATTTTTATCATCGATAACTACTTATTTACGAAAATGTCACGTTTATAAAATTAATTAATTTATTCACAAAAAAGTACTTTTCAAAATTGTTCTCTAAATATTTTTTTTTGGTTTTTAATTAAAAAAATGGATTGCATAAGTATGCAACACATGCTCCTGAGTACTAGTTTCTATGAATTTTCATCTCGCTCAAATGATTGTCCGACTCATTTTGACGGTTCTACATTTTTGTCTTGTAAACTGAACATTTTCAACTTTTTTTGTAATATACTTTTGTCAATTCACAATTTTAGTTTATAAATTTATATTATTCTTATTTTAATCGTTTTTCATCAAAATACTGATGTGACATATCAGATATTTTTATAACAATGTAAAGCTACATTGGAAATTTTCGATGTCACGTACGTTATAATTTTCCACCACCACATTATCATTCTGTGAAAATTTTGAAAAAAAATATTTTAGTTTACTAACATGGTGAATCATCCAACAACATGACTTAAAATGAAAACATGCAAATTACAACACCAAAAATATTATTTTCTCAAAAATATTTCTTGTTTTATTTTATATTCAATACATTGTGTATGATTTTATGCAACATGAGTTTCTAATTTTTTAATTTTGGCACATTAAATGAGTAAATTCCAAATCGATCTAAATAAATAATTAAATAAAAATATTGAATGTATATACTGATGTTTATTTATACCAAACTTTGTGAAATTGTTTAAATAAAACAAATTTTATCGAGAAATTAATATGTCTTAATTTTCATCAGTCAGATAGATTAAAAAACAAGATCTTAGAAATATTATTTAATGAGTAATGCGTTTGATGAGATCCTACATTAAGAGTAATACATAAATCATGCATCCAATGATGCATATTTTTACATATAGAATAATTAATAATATATTTTGACGTGAAAAATCATAAGACATTAGATCTATCATTAAGGTAATATTCATAAATCATAAGGTAGGTTGAAATCTACCGAGTAATGCTAGATATACAAAACTTAGTGTACACCTTGATTTACATCTTTACTTATTAATTACAAAACTTTACTTGACCAACGAGATATTTATTTCTTATTATATGTAGTTTTGTATTTAATGAAGAAAATTGTAAGTTGGTGTAAGCCAAAGTATATACTACAAGATGTACATCTAGCATTTTTCATATTTTATTATTAAAAAATTAATGAGGTTCCTTCATAAATTTTTATAATGTATATATTGCATTCTCCAATTTTACTAAAATATTTGTCCAAGTGAATGAGCAGAACTTACAAATTTTAGGTCTCCAAACTATAATTGCCTTGGGAGATTTATGGGTCAAAATTCAAAGGAAGAAACTGATCAATTCCACGCAGCCGCATTCTCATAAATTAATGCGACCGCCATTGACTCATCTAAAAAAATATGATTAACAAATAATTTGTAAGTAAAATCATAATGAGTGATAAAAGTACAAATTAAGTATGATTTTACTTGTAGTCTACACGAAGCATGCATGATGTGTATCCAAAGCAATATAGCTCATTGTGTTTTCTCCCTATTGTGGACCAAACAACATTAATTAGAGCTAATTTAATGTTATTTACTTTTATTCCAACCATAAAACTCCAACATCTGGAATATCATTTTCAAATTTTTTTTAAAATCAATATGTTATAACAAATAAGTCGTGCAATTTTTTTATAAATAAAAAATACTCTTTCATTTAATAAAAGATATCATAAAACTTATTTTAGTAGTTTTTTTTTGCTTTTTCATAACTATCATATTTAAGTAAAATATTCATTTATTTTTATTATACCTTTTATTTTATTAAATAATAATATTACCCTTTACTAACATAAAAAAATACAAAAGCTCTTGTACGATTGTCTCAAGAGTTAATTTTATGAAACACATTTTCGAGCTATGAAAAATATAATTTTTATGCAAATTAAAAAACATTACCTTTCACTTCATATAAGTATATATAGATTGAGTCGATCTATTTCACGAAAATAGATTCGTGAGATTATTTTACATGAGACCTGCTTATACAAAGATATTTTGATATATATATTTTAAAAATTTTAATATACTAAGACGCTAGTAAATATAATAATCTATAAGAATTCAATGGACCATACGCTTCAATTATGATTTTTTATTTTTAACATCAAACTTCGATTAATCAATTACGAATTTTTTCTCATTAATTTTTGCTGACTTTTTTTGAATGTGTTTAAATTAAATCAATCAAAGAATTGGAATTTGCTTTTTAGACGACAAATGTCAATTTTTCCGGCAGCAACTAGCGAGTCCATCCCTAAATCAACAAAGAATTTGAATTTTATACAGACTATATTTTTCTTCTATTTTTTTAAATTAAAAAAATTTTGGAAAATGAATTATAGAATTCGACGTAATATTTGGTTATTTTATATTATATTTTCACAAATTTTTAATTACGATTTATTTTTTTAATTATGATAAGAAATATATACGCATATATATCAACTCTTCTATAAAACATGTACGAAAATAAATTTATAATAAATAATAATAATAATATCTAAAATGAGTGAGTTGTCACTGCATCAACATCGATATCGACATAGAAGTCGGTTAAATTCTTTGTGATTATGATTATCATGATGAATATTATTCGAACAAAATGTTGTAATAATATATATTCATTCCACGACAAATAAAGTTATAAATCATTTTTTTTAAAAAAAATGAAAGTTGGGGCAGGTTCAATTGTATGGGCTCCCTCAAAAGAAATATATTAAATTAAATTAGTAATAATAAAATGAATTAAAAATAGGAAGAAGAAACAACAAGGACACATCCGTTCCAGCTATAGAAAGTGACTCAATCAAGTTGATGCCTTGCAAGTTCATGCAACTGAAGTTGTTATTTGTTACGCAATTTGAATTAATTACTACTTTTTTCCAAACGATTTCCCCTTTTGTTTAAACAAAAAGTCAACACACAAGTCCAATAGTCTTCTCACGTGCAACGAAAAAAATTAGTTGTCATAATTTATACTTATATATTGATAATAATAATATTTTTTTAAATTTGTGAAGTTGTTTAACAAGCAACGTCTCTTAATTTGTAAGATGACTACTAGATGGGATGAGAGGGACAAGATTTGCGAGTCTTGCGACTAATCGATTGATCTCAACAAGATTTTGATTTTTTTTTTTTAAAAAAAAACTAGAGATCGATAGATATGAATCGTGGTATATTCTATTTTTATATGTTGTTTTTGTATTTGTGTAGAAATGTTAATGATTATATATTTTATTATCATATTCTTCAATAGTAATCTGGCTATGACGGTCTGAAAACACGAACAAATGTATGAGAAAGCATTTGGTAAAAAAAAAACTAGATACTCAAATCTAGTCAAAGAAAATCTCAAATTTCCCTAAAACAAAAAAATCTTAAACTTCTATTGGATTGAAAATTTTTACGTACGTACGCATAACTTTTGGAGGTGGAAATAGAAGTAATTAACGTGGAAATTGGAGGGTCTAGTGGAAGACATAGGGGCCAATAAAGCACGGACAATATTCAAAAGTCACATAATATCATGATATATAAATGTATTTCATACAAAACAAATCATTTCTTATAAAAATATATACCTACATGAATTAAAACAAAAAAATTAATAGGTATAGATTATGATGTTGCTGAAAAAAGTAATTTTCTAGCTGAGTTTAATGCTTCTTCCGATTTGTGATGGGCAGAGATCGTGCTGAGCTGACTGTGGCTTTCCGATTTCGGGATGATCTGGAATCAACAGTAAGAGTGTTAAAAGGGGGCCGAAAGGTGTTTTCGACGTATTATCTCCGACACTCAAGTCAAGTATGAGAATAGTGATGATATATCAAGTGTTGTGTGAATGAAAGAAAGTGGAATCCTCAATAAACATATCAAACCTGGTAAATATATGAGAGGCTATTGGACCTGGTGTCAACTTTCCTTAACAAGAATCCTTCTCTATAGGGATCACAATCCCGTAAATCTCAGGCAGGGATCTCGTGAGTGTTATTCATCTTGGGGGTTGTCTTGAGCTGAATATCATGATGAGCTGACCTGGATGCATAGTCGACCTGGGAGTGTGGCCGATCCGGAACTTGGTCAACATTGGTATATGACCGACCTGGGAGCTTGGTCCACTTGTGTCTGTGGCCGACCTGGACACTCGACCAACTTGAGTGTATGGCCGACCTGGGTGTATGACCGACCTGTGTATCTGACCGACTTGGGAGTATGGCCGACATGGATACTTGACCGAGCTGGGTGTGTGGCCGAGCTGGGTGTATGGCTGACCTGATTGTATGGCCGACCTGGTTACTTGGCCAAGGTGGGTACTTGGTCGACCTGAGTGTATGACCGACCTGGATACTTGGCCAACCGGGAATATGACTGATTTGGGAGCTTGGTCGACCTAAGAGTATGGTCGACCTGGGTACTTGACTGACCTAGAGTATGGCCGAACTGGATACTAAGCCGACCTGGGTACATGTGAGAACATTGGTTTATGGGACCATCGAGTTATTATGATGAGGGATGAGTCGTGCTCATTTTTAGGATGGGCCAAGCAAGATATCATATCAACATAAAATTTCTTGTGTGAGACAGTGTAGAGATTAATTTTATGATATAGATTTTCGATCTGACTGTGCTACAAAAAACTTATTCTTATATCATATTGAAGTTTTTATTATCTTTAAAAATATCATATATTGTAGTCACCAAACGCAAGATACAATGATATTGACACACCAAATAGTGACTAATTAAAACACAAAATTACTCGGTAGAACAACACAATTTTTTTTGAAAAAATCCGTAAAAAGCAAATTTACACTACTTTTTAAGTAGAATGACAAAAAATATTATTTGATATGAAAAAATACAAGTAATATTAAATTTACTGATAGCAAAATGCAAACGCAATCAAACCACACAACTTTTGTCCTAACTAAAACAGATGTATCCTCGTCGTTTGTGCGCCCACACCAAAGAATTCCACCCATTTTCTTTTATTTTCTAATAATTTTTGTAATTTGGATAAAGCCAAACCGAAACGATACTTCCTCGCTCCTCCACACAAGCCTTCTTCGAAACCACCCCCCATCAATATTTCAATTCCTTATATATTCATCTTCTTCAATACAACAATTCCCAATTCCAAATCAAGAATCAAGAACTGAAGTCAGTTCAGAACAGGGAAAAACAAACACAAAAAAAAACCCTTTTCTTTTGTTCGATATTTTTGGTCCTAAAATGGCTTCACCCGATGAAAGTTCGGCTCTGGACTTGATACGCCAGCATCTTCTTGATGACTCTGCTTTCATGGAGCATTACTGCCCGGATGCTGGTTTTTCATCAGAATCACAGATTTCAGGGACTTGTAGCAGTTCTGATTCTGTGGTTACTGAAATCACCAACAATTCTTGTTCGTCTTCTTGTTCCATGGATCAATCTTTTGCGTTTTCTCCCGCGAATTTGAGCTTCTCTTCAAGCTCGAATTACAGCACAAATATCTCCAGTTTCTTGGCTCCTAAAACTGAGAGTGAGTTCTCGGGATTTGAAACAGAGCCCAAGTTTTGCAAGAGTTTCGCCGAAAGGAAGCCTTCGCTCAACATATCGATTCCTCAAGTCAACAATCCGGTCACCGGTTTCAAGGTGGTTGAGCAGAAGAAACTGGAGGCCAATCCCGGCGAGCGGCGGAACTACAGGGGAGTCAGGCAGCGGCCGTGGGGGAAATTCGCGGCGGAGATACGCGACCCGAATAGGAAAGGCACTCGGGTCTGGCTGGGAACCTTCGACACGGCGGTGGAGGCCGCCAAGGCCTACGACAGGGCGGCGTTCAGGCTGAGAGGCAGCAAGGCCATTCTTAATTTCCCACTTGATATAGGAAAAAACTTGAACCCCATACCGGAGATTACTCCTCCGCCGGCTACCGCCGGCCGGAAAAGGGTGAGGGGAAGTGACGTCGAAGGGAAAGGGAAGAAGGAAATTAAGAGGGAAGAAATTCAAGAAGTTAACGGTGAGAGTGAGTTGACGGCGGCATTACCCTTAACGCCGTCAAGTTGGACGGCCGTTTGGGATTGGGTTGATGAGAAGGGTATCTTTGAGGTTCCGCCGTTATCGCCGTTAGTTTCCAACCCAAGTTTGGCCATTCAGGGTTGATGGATGGTCCAATAATATTGTGTATATCATAAGATTAATTAGATATTTATTATATATTTTTCAAAATTAAATATATACGAATATCTAATTAATGTAGCAAAAGGACTATGAAGAAGTGTGGCGAAAGAATTGCACCCAACGAAAAAGATTGGGGTGTTACCACAATTTAAGAAAGTAATGGGGAGGAAAAGATGATTAGAGACTACTTCTGGCTGTATAGTAAAGATTAAGATATTGTTTCTTTAATTTGTTTATTCGTTTGTTTGAGACTTTGAGGTGGAAAGTACATTTCTATCGTGGTAATGAATAAATTTTCTCGACTCTAAATCCAACGTCTATATTTGTATTTTTTTTCTTTTGTCAAGTGGAATTTGCGACTTGAATCTTTGTTAGCAAAAGTATCAAAACTTAACAACAATTATGTCACTTTTAATTAAAGAAAACTGATTTATGAAAAATCCAATGGCACCACGATAGTGTTTGTAAGAGTTTTTACCCATTTTGAAGTGATTTTTCTAGAGAGTACAAAGAAGTTGGTGAGAAACAAAAGTAGTTAGTGTTTGAAATATCAGTTCAAAACTAATATTAACTAAAGTCTGATGTTTCATTTGAATATTTTTAAATTTTGACGCAAAAAGTCTTTGAACTGAACCTGACCTAAGCATAGCAATTAACTTAGGAAAGCGATATCGCGCGTACTAAGGCGCGTAGACATCAAGTCGTAGAAAAGAATATCATAAATTCGATTCTAGATGCAAGGTAAGGTGCGGAGCGAAAGGAAGAAAGGCAATCAAGGATGTTGAAGAATTTCGTAAATTTAGAAAGGATTTAATGATGAACTCCAAGACACGTTTTAAACGCTATCTTTTAAGAGATGTTTTTAAGATCTCTATCAGGATACAATGGAGATAATAATCTAATTCAAGACCTTTGAATCTGATGATGCACCTCTATTTATAGAGAATGAAAAGACGTATCTGAACGAGTGTGATTCTTAGTCAAACAATGTATCCGTTCATGAACCGAAGCATCCACTCGCGAACAGTCGTGATGTTTCCGAAGAGCTTTCGGGAGCGTTGCCCCCGAGCCCCCACGAGGTGGCTCTGCCCCCTCGATCCCTGTAATTTTCGCAGCGGAAATCTTTATTTGTCATCGGCAACAAAATTTCTGAAAATATTCTAAAAAAATATTCTAACAAAGGAAAGGTCGCAAGGCTTGGGGTCCTAGCTATTCCCATACGTTGGTGATCGGATAACTATCTCAGTGCTTGTTCAAAAAGAAATATTGGCCGCGGCCAATCGATCCAATTTCGATTATACGGCTGGGTTCGTTTGAGAAAGATAAATATTCAATCAACCAATTTTTTTTTTGTGTGATGAATTTTCATGCCATACACGTATATATTTTTGTACGTACAGTTAATAATGAATTATTATAGATTGTTTTCAAAATAATATAAAATGTATTATATTTCATAGTTCATTCGGCAATAGTTATTAAACTTTCGACAATACTAGAATGAGCCTAGAAATTTTAGAATCCACTGGGGGATTATCAGAAAATTAGTTAAAACCTAACAAGTGGGCACATCTAATTAAATCTTATTAGCTGTCTTCACTAATTATTACAGCACCTTAATAATTGATTTGTCGTTCCGATCCTACATGGTCCACCCATGCCAAATGCAGTTATCTTTCATTTCCAATGTCTATTCACCAATTCATATGTTCTTTATTAAAATTTCATTTCATTTTCTTTAACATATTGTATATATGATTTCCGGGACTTAATTAAGCCAACGAAATTGTACTCGATTAGTTTGATCTCGAATGTCTACTGATTTGAGTGTTTAAATTGCCACGGAATCGGATTTATCTAAGAGGCTAGCCATTAGAGAACATGATCTTGAATGGATATATCGAAAATGGATATTAATGCTATAAACATTATTTTTTGATAAAAATACGAATACGTGCTCATTTGTTACACTTTTCTGTAATTTAGAACTATGTCGCCCCTCTTATATATATTTTATCGTTTTAATTGAAACAAGAACAAAATGTTATATTCCAAAATTGCATTATATAACAGCTTAGCAATTTTCGTTTAGATGTGTGCAAATCAATCATTTTTGTAAACAAAAAAAAGAAGTTCCAAATTAATCAAACTTTACAACGAGACATAATCAACCGATTGGAAATAGAAAGAAAGAAAGAAAGAAATAAATAATCGAACATAATTTATTACATCGAGGCCCCATCAGCAGCCAGTAAAATACAAATACGTCCATATCACGCGAAGTCATATTCAAGAAATGTTTATTCGTTACATATATATATATATATATATATATATATATATATATATATATATATATATATTATTGTCCATACATGAGATGACAAACATATATTATATGGTCCCTTGAAGGGATCAATTACAAGGTTTTCTATAATTAAAAAATAAAAAATAAAATTACGTTGCAATTTCATTATTTCAATCAAATCCCTTGAACATGGGCATCAAATCACGAAATGGACGAAAAAAAAAAAACAGTTTTAAATAAAATGACTAATTTTTACTGCAAATCGCAATTGCGGATTGTAATTTATGCTAATATTAATTTAAACATGTTAGATATTTGAATGTTTAGATCAACAGACATGATCAGAGGAAATATATATTAATATATACTTTGATCCGATATTATTATTATTATTATTATTATTATTATTATTATTACACGAGTCTTGAAATCTCTTGGTTAAGTTTTATCCAAAGTGTGTAGCTATTATTTATTAGATGTGATCGCATGCAAGTGGGGATTCCATAATTATGATGTTTACATAGATTATATGAAGCTAGACTAGATAAACCTACAGCAGCCCGTGTGAGATATGGAATTTACACAAAATCGACCAAATTAATCTTGAAATTATTAAGTTGATAGCAGTAAATTTTATTGTGTACTTGAAATTAACGAATTCTATTTGAGCTTAAACATATTATAATAATTTTTTAATAGTGCATTGGATATACCGAAATGTTTTAAAATATATCATTTTTAAATCACTAGTATCGTTTATTGAATACTCTTGAAATCCATAGGTTAAATAATATTATCTCTTCACGGTTTTCATGGATTTTCATATTCCTACTAAATGAAGTCATTTGGAATCATTCTCTCGCATCATTTTCTCAAATCCTAATTACTCAATCGGAATACAATCAAAATGAATTTATGCCCTAACTGATAGTATATGTGTGTCAATATCCATATGTAAAATTTGATTAAGATATCCTTTTAAAAGAAGAAAACAAGAATTCTACTAATGTAATGGATTGCAGAACCTTAATATTTTAAGTATTATACTTTCATTTTTCCAGATTGGATTCAATCCAAGTCATCCAAATATTCCAGCTTCTAACTTCAACGTAACTTTTCTCTCCACTTTATTAATTTAGATTGAAATGAAGCCTCAAGTCACCAAGTTTGGTTATGTGGATCGATGCTTTAGACTATTTGGGTCTAGATATTAATAAATTAAAACCCATTGAACGCGAAGGCGGATGCTGTGAGTTGACAAACGGGTTGAATTGTCTGGTTTTGAAAAAAAAAAAAAACAATTATAGTATGAATGACAACATATAGTCTTTTAAATATTTTTTTTGTTTGCCCTAATTAACTACTATAGTTTTGAAATTTATTTGATACTTTAGATAATTTTTTTAGTCATCGTAAAACAACAAGCCTCATAGTGCAAGATATAATCAATAACGATCTATTTTATAATTGATAATTGTTTTTACGATGCATGATTCAAATGCGAAGCGGAAGTGTTTACAACTGAAGTAATGTTAGAATAGGCGAATTGAAATTGCATGAATTTAGAATCATCTTCTTCACCAACACTTTCAAGGGGAGAACTATATTTTTGGTCCTATTATTTACATTTTTTTTTCACTTTTGGTCCTGTTACGAGGGATTTGTATTTCAGTCCTGTAACTTGTATTTTTTTTTTTTTTTTCAATTTTGGTCATGTGAATTTGCATTTTTACTCATGTAATTTGTATATTGTTTGCATTTTTTGTCCTTTAGCTTGTAGTTAATTTCATTTTTGATATTTTTATCGGTCATAAAAAACTAAAAAAAACAAATACAATTTAAAGGTTAAAAAATAAAAATAATACATAAGTTAGATGACTAAAAATATAAATTCATTGTTAACAAAACCAAAAATAAAAAAAAATACAAATAACAAAAATAAAAATGTTGTTATCCTCGTTTCAAGGCTAGCATTGTACTCGGAGGGACGGGCTCATTCCCCTAAATAAACTCAATGCATACCCTACTTCGTAAAGGTCTAAAACTTTCACTGGCCATAAGATGTTCTGACTCCATATAGTCGAGCCCATGTATCCAAGTTCATATAGACGAGCCCATAAATTCGATCGAGCTCATATAATCGAGCCCATTTAACTAAACCATGTAGCGAAGTTCATATTGCCGAGCACATATAGCTCGAGTCCATGTACCCGAAAAAATCATTGTTTTACAGATGTTATTATTAACCACTTATCAATCTGCCTTACTGTATATCTTACAATAACATATAATATAGTAAAACTTTGTCCAATTGATATATCAAAATAACATAAGATCATCATATGATCAAACTTGATAAATGCAATTTGTTTCACTTCTCTTTCATCTATTTAACTTGGATTTTAATAAAAATTTTATGGCACATATGGAGTGAAAATGAACCAAATGATGATGAAAAGAGAAAAAAAAAGAGTAAAAAGAAAAGTTGCAGAAAATAAACGCAGCCAACGTAGTGCACTCACGCCACTTTTGGTGCTCCCCCGCGCCAGCATTGGTGCTCCCGCGCTCGAAGGCAGGTGCCTATAGTGAAAAAGGGACAAAGAACGCAACAATTCGGGAACGGAGAATGATCTTCAATTTTCATTCTTGTTTCTTCCCTCTTTCATGAATTCTTTCTTTTGATGAATTATTTTCAGAACACGTTTTATTATTTTATCGAATTTCATCATGAAGAAATTTTTTTATCTAGAGGAATGACTTAACTTAACTGATACAATGCTTTTGATATACATTAGAACTCTTTGTTCACTACAACAAAAATATTTTTTCGCAGCGTTGCAAATCGGTTTTTCACAGCGTGCATTGCGCGTTGCACAACTACAAGCTATTGAAAGTCATTGGTCATCGAATATTATTGGCAGGGTACAAAGCACGTCATGGAAACATTATTGGCAGCGTGCAAAGCATGTCGTAGAAACATTATGGGATACATTTCTATTGGGATTATATAGATTAAAGTTTATAACGAAACTGTTGGGGTTTGGCCCCACTAACTAATATTATATATTACCCCAACCCACTATCCATATTATAATATTATCCCAGCCCTCTACCAAATTTATTATTCCCCCTTTTGAAGACAAACGTGCACCTCCGTTTTCTGTGTTTTTTGCTTGTGCGCCTCCTCCCTTTTAATGCATGTTCCCCTCTCATTTTGTTTTCTTCTTCGTGAGGATGTGTGCCCGTTCTATTCCTTCTCTGTGAGATTGAAAGAGAGCCGAGAGAGCGAGGCCGAGAGGATTGAGTGCTGGGCGAGAGAGTGAGGCCGCCGGCTTAGTGTTGCTGCCCTCTCTCCCCTCGGTTCTATGTGAGCCGATCCCGTGTACTCTCGTTCGTGGACTGACCGGAAATTCCTACTGTGTGTAGGTGCGTGTAGAGGGCAGTGAGTTCGGGGTACTACTTGTGTAGTGCGGGCAGAGAGCGTGAGTTGGGTTGGGGAGAACCTTTGTGGTCTTCGTCATGGATTGCCGATGGTTTGGAGAGTCGTAGCGTCTGAGCACCGGAATCCCTTGTGTTAACTCACGTATTATTGTTGGTTCGGTTTCCCTGTTGTGTTTGGTATTTTTTCAGGTGAAACGCGAACGAGTCGGTGGCGGATCGATCGATGATTTCCCAACAGTGGTATCTGTAAGGCCCGGGATTATTTAATTTTAATCCGAGAATATTTAATTTGGGAATATTTAGAGTTTAGAATTAAATTCTAATATTCTTAAATGGAAAAGGGTTGAAATTGAATTAAATCGCTTCTCCGGGGACTGAATTTCAAATAACCAAAGGTTCAGGGACTAAAGTGCAAATATGCTATATATATATCTCATTCTCCACTTGAATAATTCTGAATTACACGTGACATATCAGAATTTGGAGAAGGAAAACAGAGGAAACGATTCAAACCCTTCCAACCTCCATTTTCGTCCGCAAAAGCTTCGATAACTTGTGTTCCGGTTGTCAGAAATTCAAGAGAAATATATATCTGCGATCACAGCTCCGAAACCTTCGATTTGGTACATGTTTTATTCACATATCTCAGATTTTATTTTTATGTGAAAGATGGAAAATTATGATTTTATCATATATGCGTATATCAGCTGTACCGATCGTGTATTCGCAGACGGTTCGGAAAAAGACTGTCGTTCGGATTTTATATGAATTTGGGAAGAATAATTCGAACACTACCATGTTTGATTGATACTGATTTTTATGGTAATGAGATGATATGTTAGAGATTATAAGTTATCTGGATTGTTGGATTGATTTGGATATTGTTTGGATTGCCGGTTTTAGCCGTTATGCCGCCGATTTGCAACTTGTCAAGATTTTGCTCTTATTGATTGAACAAAGCATGATTAGAGTTAGAATTTGATATGGTTAGATTGTATCTACTATTTTTCAGATTTGATCAAAGTGTTCCGAACTCGAGATTGTCGATTCGAATCGAGAACGATTTAGAAGGTTTGAAGTTCTTTAGTTGAAATTTTGTTATGCTTTGGAACAGATTTTGATAGATGGTTTTACTATGATGTTTTCAGACTTGAAGTACTGTCAGACACGACATCGAAAGGTATAAATGACAGCAAATCCAGATGGGATAGAACGCTTGAAATAGCTTTCATTTCAAGTATTCCCATGTCAATCACATACTTGTTTCTTTATATTTCTTATGTGATTATTTGTTTGTATTGCTTTGTTTGCTTATATGCTTAGTTGTTCAAGATGTGTTTTATAGCTTTTAATGCATACAGCTTATGTTGCATTCATCTTGAACTCCAGCCTTAATAGCACAGAGGGCAGCCATCGCCTAGAGTGCAGATGACATTTGGAGAGCTGTAGTGAGTGGCATGGAATGTAGATTTATTTCTAGATTCAGCTTGACTAATGACACAGAATATGGATTTATGTTCAGAGCCAGAAGACTCACTATAGTTGTACCAAAGTCAGAGGACTAAAATACTTGATGCCGCCTCGAATGGGAGTGTCGGTGGTTTGATAGTTATTTTATTCCTCGGGATCCCAAAGAACTAAATTTTATTGATATCAGCTTGATAGCCTTCCTTTGCCATTTGCATTGCATTCACGTTTATTATCTCGCGTTTAAGTTGTTTATACTGGGATTTTATTCTCACCGGAGTTATCCGGCTATTGCTTTGTTTTGTATGTGTGCATGGCAATAGGTGGGGCAGGAGCTAGTCAGAAAAGACAAGGATAGCTCGAGATAGAGGCATAGCAAGTGAGGACACGGGCTTAAGTAGCACGACTTGTACTTTATGTTGTTGAACCATGCTAGAAGTGATACAAGAACTTTGTATATTATGGCTTGAATACATGCTAGTTTATGTTTATTATGTTTAGAAGCTTGTAAGACGTTATAAGATAGCATGTATTTGATTTTGTAGCATGTATAAAAGATTATGACTTGTTTATCCATTCTTTGGCATCAGATTTTTGATAGCATATTCCCCGATCGAGCGAGACCCTGCCTTTTAAAACAAAATTTTTTTTTTAGCTCTTGTTTCTTTAATTCTTTTAAGTACTTGTTTAATTGTTAATTACATTAACTTTCCCTAAGATAAGATTAGCAACCCGGTTCCCCACAGTATCAGAGCAAGGTGGAGATCCGTCGTCGAAAGCTAGGTGGAGAGCCGTCATCGGAGCAGCCACTGGAGCTGCTGGTTGCCACCGCCGTGATTGCTGCCGGAGCCACTGGACAGCCGCTGCCTGTCTGCCGCTGCCGCCGTCGACCTGCTGGACTTTGGGCTGTCCACTGGTCGCTTGGCCCTGTGCCCGTTGTGCCATGACATTTGTTGTTCATTGCAGTCGCCTTCGGTTAGCCGGGAACTGAAACTCTTACTTAGAGTTTCGCTCTGGTATATTGGCTTGACCGCTTTTTATCGCTTTACTAGCGTAACCGCTGGCCGCGGATTTATGTGTTGAGATTATGTGTTGGTAGAAGCCTAGGTTTTGTATGCATGTATTGCTGGTAGAAGCCTAGGATTTTTGTGTGATTGATTACTGTTGTGTTTTCATGCTTGGTTACTGTCGTGTTTCCATGTTTTCGCGTTTCTTTGTGATTCGCCCGTGTCTTTGTGACCATGTGCATTTTTGTGACCATGTGCATGTTTTCTGTGTGAAAATCCGTTAGCTTTGTGCTTGTGTTTCTTTGTGATTCACCTGTGTCTTTGTGACTATGTGCATTTTTCTGTGTGAAATTTTCTAGAATGTTTTTTCTATTTTTCTGTGTGAAAAATAGTTATGATTATTATTTTTCAAAACTTGACTGGTCTCCAAGCGAGGTGGAGCATTTACTTGGTTCGAGTCTTGTTTTGAAAATGTTGAAAAGTTTAATCTTTATTTGAAAATTTTTTAAACTTTGATTTTTAAAAGATTTGTTCTGTTTTTCGGTGTAGTGTTGTAGCTTGCTTTGTGTGTGCTGCATTTTGTGTCTTGTACTAACTTTGTGTTTTGTTGTGAGGCGATGATGATGGCTATAGGTGACTCTCGTAACCAGTGAACCGATGTTGGGCCAAAAGGTGGTGATTGTTGGGGTTTGGCCCCACTAACTAATATTATATATTACCCCAACCCACTATCCATATTATATAATATCCCAGCCCTCAACCAAATTTATTATTCCCCCTTTTGAAGACAAACGTGCACCACCCTTTTTCGTGTTTTCTGCTTGTGCGCCTCCTCCCATTTTAATGCATGTTCCCCTCTCATTTTGTTTTCTTCTTCATGAGGCTGTGTGCCCGTTCTATTCCTTCTCTGTGAGATTGAGAGAGAGCCGAGAGGATTGAGTGCTGGGCGAGAGAGTGAGGCGGTCGGCTTAGTGTTGCTGCCTTCTCTCGCCTCGGTTCTGTGTGAGCCGATCTCGTGTGCTCTCGTTCGTGGACTGATCGGAGATTCCTACTATGTGTAGGTGTGTGTAGAGGGCAGTGAGTTTGGGGTACTACTTGTGTAGTGCGGGCAGAGAGTGTGAGTTAGGTTGGGAAGAACCTTTGTGGTCTTCGCCGTGGATTGCCGGTGGTTTGGAGAGTCGTAGCGTCTGAGCCCCTGAATCCCTTGTGTTAACTCACGTATTATTGTTGGTTCGGTTTCCCTGTTGTGTTTGGTATTTTTGCAGGTGAAACGCGAATGAGTCGACGGCGGATCGATCGATGATTTCCCAACAGAAACAAATTCACAATTTATTTTCGGCTGATGAATGATAAAGGTGGTGTTTAAAATAGCTTATTTTAAGTGTTTCTCAACTTTAGCATACAATTTTCAAACATTCAATTCACAATTTGTCTTCGCCTGATGCATCATACTATATTAAGGTAGTGTTTGCAAGAGCCTGTCTAGAAGCTTGGAACAACTTAAAATAAGCTATTGCAACACTACCTAAACGTGTAAATAATTCAGCAGCTCACAAATTGCTCTTGTGGATCGTGATCAAGTACTACTCAATTATTGCTCAACTTCAATCGAGTTTTAGTCAAGCTTGACCTATCTATTTTATTATTGATAATTGTTTTTATGATGCATGATTCAAATGCAAAATGCGAAAGTTTTTATTTTTACAAGTGAAATAACGTTAAAATAAGCGAATTGAAATTGCATGAATTTGGAATTATCTTCTTGACCAGCACCAAAACACAGTTTCTTCATTTTCGTCTAACACATCTTTGTTCTTAATTAGCTGGGAAGAGATGTATGGCGTGAATGCTTGGAAAAATACTCAACAGATGAGGACCGATCGAACACAACAAATAACAAATACATATAAATATACGTGAAAATTTCTATTGTTTGTTGAGGTATGATACATTAAAATCTCCATCTTGTTTCCGCAATTTCATATTATTTATGTATCTCAAATATTTTCTGTGCAATTTATATCCTTCATTACGTTCTTGCCATCAACTACTCTATTAAGTTTAACGGGATGTGAACATGACTTTCACATGAGTCGGGGGAGGCCCAAAAATACATCCCAATCCGCCTTATTTCCACATTACAAACCCTTAATCTCCAGAAATCTAGTGGACCGGTCGGTTGGTCTCCGATCGAGCGCGAAAGAGCTGCCTGGTGAAACACCCTAGTACTACTAAATGCGGAAAAACTTTTTTTTTTATATTTAAAATAATACTATACTATATACATATACGCCCATACATATATGTATAAAGTTTAAAAATAATATTACAAATAATAACTCGCTTAATAAAATAATAAACATTTATTTGATAAAATCTTGAGTCGTGCAATAGATAAAATAATGTCTATAATGAAAATTTATAACTTAAATCATGAAAATCAATAAGTATTTATAACCACTGAAAACATAAAAATATCCTGAATATATAACTCATGCATAATTAAAATCCTAGCGAGACGGTCACGGGGCCACTGCCATGCTCGCTCATACGTCCTCGCCACCGGTAGGAGCTACATCATACTCACCTGCACCATATAAGCGTAGTGAGCCTAGAGGCTCAACAAGTCTAATCCTTTATAACAAGGTTAAAAATAATGCATCACATAAATACTAATACATATACATGTACATGAGCATGCGTGGAAACATTTTTCATAACATAAATGCTTAATCATAAATCTTATACATAACATAACTTTATTCATCATACATAACATAATTGAGCATGTCATAAACATAAAAACTGTGTATGGTCATATCCATGAATGTGACTAATAACTGTGCCGACTGATCAGTCTAAAGAACCATCGTACGTGGCGGTGGATAAATCCACCTCTATGCTGGTAGTAAACTACCTCTGTGCCAGTGGTAAAACCCACTTCTATGCCGGTAGTAGAACTACCTCTGTGTCAGTGGTAGAACCCACTTCTATGCTGTCACATCACTTCAATTTCCATAAAAATATTTTTCATGCTCAATTCTTAATCATAAACACATCATAAAATATTTCATGTATGCATGCACTTAAAATATGTCCGTAATATATATTTAATTAATTTTAATAATAAATATACTTTTACTTAAAATAGACTTCATGCATAAAAATAATTAAATATATATTCCGGACTTAGTTTATTTTCATGGATTGGTCCAGACTGCTGGTCTCTCTACTAACCCCTTAACTGACTTAAAGCCTGTTAACTAACTTAAAGCCCATAATTAAATAATTAATTTTAAAAATTATAATTTTTACTAAAATAAAATACTTAAATGTTATTGGGCTTAAATAAAAATATTTAGGCCCAATAACTAATTAATTCATAAAAATTCCTAGACTGACCCAATAAAATCACTGACTAGCCCAAAAATTCCAATGGGCCCACGGGCCCATAAAATTATTGGGTTAACTTAAAAATAATTTAAAAAGCCCAAATAAAATTATTTGGAGGCCCAAATAATTTTCTAACTAATTAAATGGCCCAAAAATCCAATTAAAACATTAAACATTTTAAAATTAAAATACTCGAGCCCGGCCCACCTAGCCCGGACCCGGACCTGCCTGACCCGACCCTAGACCCTACTGACCCGACCCACTACCCTGACCCGACCCGGAACCACCCAGCACCCCCTACCCGACGCCCCCCCTCTCCTAGCCCTCGGCTGCGCGAGCAGCAGCCCTTTAGGGGCTGCTGCCGCCTCGCTCCGGCCGCCCCTGGCCGGAGCGCCGCCGGCAGGACCTTCCCAGGGTCCTGCCGGTTAGAGCCATGCCATGGCTAGGCTGGTTCATGGCCTAGCATGAACCAGCCGTGACCTCTTCCCTACAACCCTAGCCGTGCCCCTCCAAGACCAAAACCTTACACTAACTTGGAACCAGCCGTGAGCCACCCTAACCCCTGACCTTGCTCGACCCTAACGAACCTCCAAACACCCCTTGGCCGAGACCTAGCCCCTGGACCGTGCCATATTGGTCAAAACGTGAGCCATGACAAGAAATACCCAAACATGCATAAACCTCCATAAAATTGCATAAATTTCGAAATATTCAAATGAAATCAAAATAAAACATTATGCAAGATTAATAGCTTATATGGTGTTCAAACGAAGGAATAGACATGCCTTTGATAATTATTTGACAACGAACGATGCGTTTACGGGACTCCGGGACGACGAACGGACCAAAATAAACCAAGACAATGGTGAATCGGCTATGGAGGTTGAGGTTTTCTGTCCAAAACTATGGTGGAGGCTGATGAAACGTGAGGAAGATGATGAACAGGATGAAAGTGACGGCTTGGTAGTGGGTTGTGGGGTTGGGTAGGTTAGATAATAGGTTAAAAAAATATATTATTAAATAATATAACATTATTCTATAAAACTAATATTTAAAAAAACCCTTAATAAATAATAATAATTTGATGGGAAAATGCTAAATCCCGAAATTAAAACTTAAGGGATTTTTAAATATTAACAAAAGTCATTAAAATGACTTATTTTAGCTAAAATTCAACCCTTAAATAAATATATAATTAAATACTAAAATTTTCTTGACAAAATACCTTAAAAATATTATTTTAAGGCTCATAAAACTCATAAAATATTTTTGGCTAAATATTTTGGCATCTCGTCCGTCCACGGTCCCGTCTACGTGATCAAAACCAATTAATTTCCATAAATCACAAAAATCACAAATTTTGGGTTAAATGCTAAAATAACTTAAATCATGCATATAAATCACATAATAACACATAAATTCATTTAACCCTTATTTTAAAATTAATTTCTCCTAATTATGCATGCGAATTTACGTATTAAAATTTCGGGTGTTACAATTCTCCCCCCCTTAAATTGAATTTCGTCCTCGAAATTCGACGGATCAAATTTCTAATAACGGAGTTCTTCAAAAATCCAATTCACTAAACTCATTATCACATATCTAGTTCCCAAGTTTCGGTATCCCAAACGTAATGCTTCTGCTGCGCACTCTGATAAACAAAATATTTTTAACTTCACCAAAGTTCCCTTAAAAGAATAGGTTAGGGCATACCGGAGATTAAAGAAGTGTTTGGGTCTGCCCCAGCTGCTTGCATGACAAACACTCTCCCTGTGGTGTTCTTCTTCCTTGGACAATTAATGGACATGTGCCCCGGCTCCTTGCAATGGAAACACGCATTCGACCCACTCAGACACAGACCCGAATGTGGTTTCTGACACTTCGGGCAAAGTGGTACTCCTCCTGACTTAGGGGCCCCGCCCCTCTGTTGCTGCTGCTGCTGACCCTGCTGACTCTGCTGGTTATGGTCCTGAGATGGCCCTGTGTACTGTTTCTTTGTGGGTGGCTGCGAAGATGGTTGATAAGATTCCAGCTGGAGCTGTCTATTACGCTGCTGTTCCTTCTGGATCTCTCTCCGACCCTCCTCGGAACGCAAGGCTCTACTCACTGCAGACTCGTATGTAAAGACGTCTGCCATATGCACATCATGCCTGATCTCAGCCTTCAGGCCTTCCACAAACTGACGCAGCTTCTCCTGCGGGCTATCAGCAATCATGGGCACGAAGCGACAGCCCCTCTCAAACTGGCTCACATACTCCACAACAGACCTGTCTCCCTGACGGAGACTCATGAACTCACGGATCATGCGGCTGCGCACATCCTCAGTAAAGTACTTGGCGTAGAAGATACGCCTAAACTCCGTCCACGTCAGTGTGGGCAAGTGAACTCCCCTAACTGCACCCTCCCACCAAAGGGCTGCATCCCCTCTCATCATGTACGTCGCACAGTTCACCCTGTCGGTGTCTGTGATCCCCATGTAATCAAAGATGGACTCAAGAGAGCGAATCCATCCCTCAGCCACCAAAGGATCAGTGGTCCCAACAAACTCCTTAGGTCCCTTCTTCTGGAACCTCTCAGCCACGTCCTCCTCATGGGATAGTCTGGGACGTGCAGCCTGCTGCTCCAACAGAGCAGTGATCCCTGCCATCATCGTAGCACTGGCCTGCTCCAGTGCTGTCATAGGGTTCTGCGGAGGTGGCGGTGGAGATGGAGGTCTACCGCGTCTATTCATCTGTCTGGGAGGCATTCTGTACCACCACATATTTCTTTACGTAAATCGCAATGCATAACTAAGGGTTTCAAAAAAATCTCACCGAACATGAAATACATAAAATTAATACATATGCTCCTTCTAAATCTTATTAAAACATTTAAAACTTACAGACCAGTAGCAGGATTTCTGAGCTTCACGTGGCAGATGGACACCCTCCGAGGACCGTGCTCTGATACCAAATGAAACACCCTAGTACTACTAAATGCGGAAAAACTTTTTTTTTTTTTTATAAAAATAATACTATACTATATACATATACGCCCATACATATATGTATAAAGTTTAAAAATAATATTACAAATAATAACTCGCTTAATAAAATAATAAACATTTATTTGATAAAATCTTGAGTCGTGCAATAGATAAAATAATGTCTATAATGAAAATTTATAACTTAAATCATGAAAATCAATAAGTATTTATAACCACTGAAAACATAAAAATATCCTGAATATATAACTCATGCATAATTAAAATCCTAGCGAGACGGTCACGGGGCCACTGCCATGCTCGCTCATACGTCCTCGCCACCGGTAGGAGCTACATCATACTCACCTGCACCATATAAGCGTAGTGAGCCTAGAGGCTCAACAAGTCTAATCCTTTATAACAAGGTTAAAAATAATGCATCACATAAATACTAATACATATACATGTACATGAGCATGCGTGGAAACATTTTTCATAACATAAATGCTTAATCATAAATCTTATACATAACATAACTTTATTCATCATACATAACATAATTGAGCATGTCATAAACATAAAAACTGTGTATGGTCATATCCATGAATGTGACTAATAACTGTGCCGACTGATCAGTCTAAAGAACCATCGTACGTGGCGGTGGATAAATCCACCTCTATGCTGGTAGTAAACTACCTCTGTGCCAGTGGTAAAACCCACTTCTATGCCGGTAGTAGAACTACCTCTGTGTCAGTGGTAGAACCCACTTCTATGCTGTCACATCACTTCAATTTCCATAAAAATATTTTGCATGCTCAATTCTTAATCATAAACACATCATAAAATATTTCATGTATGCATGCACTTAAAATATGTCCGTAATATATATTTAATTAATTTTAATAATAAATATACTTTTACTTAAAATAGACTTCATGCATAAAAATAATTAAATATATATTCCGGACTTAGTTTATTTTCATGGATTGGTCCAGACTGCTGGTCTCTCTACTAACCCCTTAACTGACTTAAAGCCTGTTAACTAACTTAAAGCCCATAATTAAATAATTAATTTTAAAAATTATAATTTTTACTAAAATAAAATACTTAAATGTTATTGGGCTTAAATAAAAATATTTAGGCCCAATAACTAATTAATTCATAAAAATTCCTAGACTGACCCAATAAAATCACTGACTAGCCCAAAAATTCCAATGGGCCCACGGGCCCATAAAATTATTGGGTTAACTTAAAAATAATTTAAAAAGCCCAAATAAAATTATTTGGAGGCCCAAATAATTTTCTAACTAATTAAATGGCCCAAAAATCCAATTAAAACATTAAACATTTTAAAATTAAAATACTCGAGCCCGGCCCACCTAGCCCGGACCCGGACCTGCCTGACCCGACCCTAGACCCTACTGACCCGACCCACTACCCTGACCCGACCCGGAACCACCCAGCACCCCCTACCCGACGCCCCCCCTCTCCTAGCCCTCGGCTGCGCGAGCAGCAGCCCTTTAGGGGCTGCTGCCGCCTCGCTCCGGCCGCCCCTGGCCGGAGCGCCGCCGGCAGGACCTTCCCAGGGTCCTGCCGGTTCGAGCCATGCCATGGCTAGGCTGGTTCATGGCCTAGCATGAACCAGCCGTGACCTCTTCCCTACAACCCTAGCCGTGCCCCTCCAAGACCAAAACCTTACACTAACTTGGAACCAGCCGTGAGCCACCCTAACCCCTGACCTTGCTCGACCCTAACGAACCTCCAAACACCCCTTGGCCGAGACCTAGCCCCTGGACCGTGCCATATTGGTCAAAACGTGAGCCATGACAAGAAATACCCAAACATGCATAAACCTCCATAAAATTGCATAAATTTCGAAATATTCAAATGAAATCAAAATAAAACATTATGCAAGATTAATAGCTTATATGGTGTTCAAACGAAGGAATAGACACGCCTTTGATAATTATTTGACAACGAACGATGCGTTTACGGGACTCCGGGACGACGAACGGACCAAAATAAACCAAGACAATGGTGGATCGGCTATGGAGGTTGAGGTTTTCTGTCCAAAACTATGGTGGAGGCTGATGAAACGTGAGGAAGATGATGAACAGGATGAAAGTGACGGCTTGGTAGTGGGTTGTGGGGTTGGGTAGGTTAGATAATAGGTTAAAAAAATATATTATTAAATAATATAACATTATTCTATAAAACTAATATTTAAAAAAACCCTTAATAAATAATAATAATTTGATGGGAAAATGCTAAATCCCGAAATTAAAACTTAAGGGATTTTTAAATATTAACAAAAGTCATTAAAATGACTTATTTTAGCTAAAATTCAACCCTTAAATAAATATATAATTAAATACTAAAATTTTCTTGACAAAATACCTTAAAAATATTATTTTAAGGCTCATAAAACTCATAAAATATTTTTGGCTAAATATTTTGGCATCCGTCCACGGTCCCGTCTACGTGATCAAAACCAATTAATTTCCATAAATCACAAAAATCACAAATTTTGGGTTAAATGCTAAAATAACTTAAATCATGCATATAAATCACATAATAACACATAAATTCATTTAACCCTTATTTTAAAATTAATTTCTCCTAATTATGCATGCGAATTTACGTATTAAAATTCCGGGTGTTACACCTGGTGATCCCTAGGTTGCAGCACGTCCGGTCGTTAACTCCTCGCGCCGCTGCCGCCATTTCTAATTGTAAGTGTTATCCATTCTTTTGCGCTGTCTTTTTTAATTATTGGGTTTGAATCTGTCATTGAATGTTGAATTTTAATGATTTTTGTGTTTTGTTTTTCTACTCAAAGTGCTTGAAATTTGAGATATGTTTTTTGTGTTGGTCCCAGGTGCGGCATCATGAGATAGAAACTATGTAAATTGAAGAATAACTAGACACCAAGATTTACGTGGAAAACCCCCAAAAATTATTAGGGTAAAAACCACGGGCAAGACCAAAAGATTCCACTATAATATTTGGAGAATTATAACCTCTCTCTGTGTTTTCAAAGAGACACTCACTCTTTTATACAGGAGAAAACCTATCTCACAAATATATAGAAATAACTAAGGAGATAAGAAATGCACTCAAGAACAGAAGAATGCTTGAGACTGAGGGATAATGAGACTGGCTAAGGGGAGCTTTATAGAGCTTCCTCCCCTCGTACGTGAGTGAAGTTTCCTTCACTCTTTCCTACAAAATTTCTTCATTGGATGGCTGCCACCAGATTGGACCGATTCCTCCAATAATTCTACTGCCTCTGAAGACTTTGGGACATGCATTAAATGCATGTCCCCTGCCCACCTTTGCTGACATTTCTCCCACTTGGAGATTTGATTGAGAATCAAGCACATCTCCACACATCCTTTCAATCTTGCCATTCTTGCTGCTTACGTTTCTGCTAGGCCACTTGAGGATCTACACCATTCAAACTTCTCTGCACTCACTGGTTTGGTCAGAATATCAGCAATGTTATCCTTCGTATGGATCTTCTGCATGTCCACACTTCCTTCCTCTACTACTTCCCGAACAAAGTGAAATTGAACTCCAATGTGTTTAGTCCTGGAATGAAAGGCTGGATTCCTTGCAATGTGCAAGGCACTCTGACTGTCACAAAACAGAGGAATCTTTTCTTGTTTGTGCCCAAGCTCCTCCAATAACCTTTTAATCCATATTGCCTCCTTGCAAGCTTGAGTAGCTGCCATGTATTCTGCTTCCGTTGTAGATAATGCCACAACTGTTTGCAGTTTTGAAACCCAGCTGACTGCACCTCCTGCAATTGTAAACACATAACCAGTAGTAGATTTTCTCTTATCTGGATCACCTGCATAATCTGAATCCACATAGCCCCTGAGTGTAAAATCTGATCCTCCAAAACATAATGCAGCATCCGAGGTACCCTTAATGTATCTAAGGATCCTCTTAACCGTGCTCCAATGCTCTTGTCCAGGATTCGCCATATACTGACTGACTGCTCCCACTGCTTGTGCAATGTCTGGTCTAGTACAGATCATAGCGAACATTAAACTTCCCACTGCTGATGCATACGGTACTCGAGACATCTCCATCTTCTCTGCTTTACTGCTAGGACACATCTCAGAAGATAACTTGAAGTTAATAGGAAGAGGGGTTGAAATTGGCTTACTATCTTGCATGTTGAAGCGCTGCAAGACATTCTTCAAAAAAATTTTCTGGGAAAGCCAAATCTTCCTTTTACTTCTGTCTCGGTGAACTTGCATCCCTAGAATCTTGTTTGCTGGTCCCAAGTACTTCATATCAAATTTCCTAACCAAATGTGCCTTCAATTCTTGGACCCGATCTTTGTTGGGGCCTGCTACCAACATGCCGTCCACGTACAACAGCAAAATGATATAATCATCATCACCAGACCTCTTGAAATACGTACAAGGGTCTGCACTGAGTCTGTTGTACCCAAGGCTCATGATATAGGAATCAAATCTCTTGTACCAACACCTCGGTGCCTGTTTGAGACCGTACAGAGATTTGTTCAACCTGCAAACCAAGTTTTCTTTGCCTTTTTCTGCAAAACCTTCTGGCTAGAGCATATAAATTTCTTCTTCAAGATCGCCATGAAGAAATGCCGTTTTCACATCTAGCTGTTCTAGATGTAGGTCAAACACCACACACATTGCCAATACTATCCTGACTGTTGAAAGCCGAACCACAGGAGAAATATCTCATTGAAGTCAATTTCTTCTTTCTGAGCATACCCTTTGACAACCAATCTTGCACGATACCGCTCCACTTGGTTATTGCCATCACGCTTGATCTTATAGACCCATCTGTTACCGACAACTTTCCTTCCTCGTGGTAGTGTAACAAGATCCCAAGTTTTGTTCCTGTCCAATGCTTCCAATTCTTCCTGCATCGCTGTCATCCACAGGGATACATCTGAGCTTTGAGTAGCCTCATGGAAATTCGATGGCTCACCATCCTCTGTTAATAGACAATATGCAATGTTGCTTTCAGTGACATAATCTGAAAGCCAACTTGGTGGTATTCTCTCTCGAGTTGACTGCCTCACTTTGGAAACCTCTGACTCAACTGGTTCTTGTTCCTCGTGCTCTGGTACTACTTCACAAGAAACTTGATCTTCGTCTGTCTTGTTTTCCACCTGAATGATAGTAGTTTTTGAATTCTGTGTGCCTTTGTCTCCCTTCACTTTATCTTCCTCGAAGATAACATCTCTGCTGATGATAAGCTTGTGGACATTAGGATCCCACAAGCGAAACCCCTTTACTCCATCAGCATAGCCCAAGAAGATACTCTTTCTGGATTTAGAATCCAACTTTGATCTTTCTTGCTCATTGTACATAACGTACACCGGACTTCCAAATGCATGTAATCGAGAATAATCAGCTGGCTTGCCAGTCCACACCTCCATCGGAGTCTTCAAATCAATCTCCACTGAAGGAGAACGATTGATGATGTAAGAAGCGGTTTTGACTGCTTCTGCCCAAAATGACTTTGGTAGACCCGCAGTACTCAACATGGCCCTTGTTCTGTCCAACAAAGTTTTGTTCATCCGCTCCGCCACTCCATTCTGCTGAGGCGTGTAAGCCGTCGTGAACTATCGTTTGATGCCCTCATGTTGACAAAATGCATCAAATTCATCACTGGTATATTCTCCTCCATTGTCAGTCCTCAAACACTTTATTTTCTTGTCAGAATCAAGTTCAACCCGCGTCTTGAAAACTTTGAAGATTTCGAAAACATCTGATTTTTTCTTGATTGGATACACCCAACATCTCCTAGAAAAATCATCAATAAACGAGACAAAGTATCTCGCTCCTCCTAGGGATACCACCGGTGCTTGCCAAACATCAGAATGAATCAACTCCAATATGCCTTTGCTTTTGGCAGTAGACGTGCCAAACTTCAATCTGTGTTGTTTACTGGTAACACAATGCTCACAAAAGGGTAGATTCACTTTTGTAAGCCCCGACAACAGCTTTCGTTCTGAGAGAATCTTCATTCCTCGTTCTGACATATGCCCAAGCTTTCTATGCCACAACACTGTTGATTCTTTTCCCGAACCAATTGATGCAACAGCTAGTTCCGCCTCTTTGTGTGTTTCCCCCAACAATACATACAGATTTGCATCAACCTTTTCTGCCTTCATAACCACAATCGCGCCTTTCACAATCTTCATGATCCCTTTCTCGATACGGGTTTTTCACCTAATATCATCCAATTGCCCCAAAGACAAAAGATTCTTTGTCAGGCCCTTCACATGTCGTACCTCCTGTATAGTGCGAATAGTACCATCAAACATTTTGATTTTAATGGTACCGACCCCAGCGATTTTCAAGGCATGATCGTTTCTCATGAATACAGATCCTCCTGAGATTGGTTCATACTGTTCGAACCATTCTCTCCTTGACGTCATATGCCACGTCGCTCCTGAATCCATAATCCATGCATCACAAAATTTGTGTCTGCCTTCCGCAACCGTTGCTGCTTCGCTGAATAATATTTCACCACTTCCTGAAGTACTGACCACATTTCTTTGAGATCCCTTTTCGATGCTCTTCGTACACTCTCTCTTGAAGTGCCCTTTACCGCCACATTTAAAGCAGTAAATATTCTTCTTCTTACTTCTTGACTTTGATCTACCATATCTATGGCTCCCACTGGAGTCACGCTCCGTCAATCTTCTTCTTGTCATTGGTAAAGCCTCTGCTTGCTTCGACGTTTCCAACCTATCTTCCTTGTTCCTTCGACGACTCTCTTCTCCAAGAACCGCAGTTAAGACGTCGTCAAAATTTAAATTATCCGAAAGAACATTGTTGGTAACATTGATGATGAGCTGATCGTATGAATCTGGTAGACTTTGAAGTAGAAGCTCCGCACGTTCTTTTTCCTCTATTTTATGCCCCATAGAGGTGAGCCGGGAAAATAGAGTATTCAGTGTGTTGATATGTTCGGTCATCGATGAGGATTCCGCCATCCGAAGAGTATAAAGCTTTCTCTTTAGGAAAATCTTGTTGTGTAGTGACTTGACCTCGTACAATTTTGTCAGAGTATCCCAAATAACTCTTGCGCTTTTTATTTCCGAGATACTTGACAAAACTTCATCCGCTATCGCCAAGTGCAAATTGGCAACAACATTGTGATTCATCTCATTTCACTTTTGATCGTCCGTGACATCCGCCGGTCTATCTCCAATAGCTGCCAATCAACGCTCCTTTGTTAGAATTGCTTGCACCTTCAATTTCCACAGCAAAAAATTGCTCCCATTGAACTTTTCTATCTCGTATTTTGCCATCATCTTGACTACAATAATCCTGCCTTATAAAATCTCAAAAAATCTTTTCTGATGTGGAAGATCAGTCACTGCTGCAACCACAGAGCATACTCAGAATTTTAAGAAATTTTATGCCAAGGCTTTGATACCACTTGTTGGTCCCAGGTGCGGCATCACGAGATAGAAACTATGTAAATTGAAGAATAAATAGACACCAAGATTTACGTGGAAAACCCCCAAAAATTATTAGGGTAAAAACCACGGGCAAGACCAAAAGATTCCACTATAATATTTGGAGAATTATAACCTCTCTCTGTGTTTCCAAAGAGACACTCACTCTCTTATACAGGAGAAAACCTATCTCACAAATATATAGAAATAACTAAGGAGATAAGAAATGCACTCAAGAACAGAAGAATGCTTGAGGCTGAGGGATAATGAGAATGGTTAAGGGGAGCTCAATTTATAGAGCTCCCTCCCCTCGTACGTGAGTGAAGTTTCCTTCACTCTTTCCTACAAAATTTCTTCATTGGATGGCTGCCACCAGATTGGACCGATTCCTCCAATAATTCTGCTGCCTCTGAAGACTTTGGGACATGCATTCATGTCCCCTGCCCACCTTTGCTGACATTTTGCGATTGTGATTACTTTTGCATTTGAGATTTGTGAGTGAGGATATTGTTATAGATGGTTTCCTCGTTTCTTTTGACTCTTTTTTCTTGTTTCTCTTAGTCGACATCATGAACGAAAAATATTTACAAAGTTGCATGTTCTATAAGGCCCTAGAGGAGAGATGAATCAAGTCGTTGTTAACAGTTTACAATAGAATTGTTTACTTGGAAATTAACATGATTTGGAGACGGAAATTAATTATTTTACTTTATTTAAATTCTTGTGGATTCGCAGTGTTTTTAAGGGAGTGTTTGCAATCACTAAAAAAAAGTGATTGTTAGCTTTTGGCTTAAAAAATCATTTTTGTGTGTTTTTTAAACCTAGCTAGATTATGTGTTAGCTTATGCTTAACTTAATTGAAATCCAAAAGCTAGTCATGTGGTGATTATGATTCTTCAAAAGTGATTATAATAAGAAGGTCATTGTTAAAATTACTCTAATCACTTATTTATCAAACACTACCAAACTTTGATTTTTAGATTTTCACATTTGTTTCCAAACACTACCAACTTTTGATTTTTTTTAACTTTGTTATAATTTATAACACAATCTATTGCAAACACTCCATAAGATTTTTGTGAACCATGATGTGTAGTGTAAAACTGTGTGCTGCCAAAAAACTATATTCTCAATTTATTTGCTTCAAACTCTGATTGTCCCCTGTCATACTTAGACACTGTTTGGAAGAGCTTCTTAGAAGAATTTCTCACCTTTTCGTTAACAAAATTTCAGAGAAGTGTTTTTAGAAGTTATCCCAAATACTACCTTAATCTCGTATGATGTTTGAACCCCAATGCATAAAAGATGAGTGATCATTATGTTTAACTTTTTACATTACATAAACCAGAAATCTAAAAGTCATAAATTATCAGATGATGTATGCTTGATCATGTAGTGCGTGCGTAGATTAATTTAAATAACCTTGTTTGTGATTTACTCTTTTGGTTTTCCTCTTTGACACTGCAGGTAAACTTGCTGCTGATAAAATGAATGAAAATATTTTATGGAAATATTGTTGCTTCTGATGTTGCACTTGGGAAGCATGACGTGTTAGGGAGTGTTTGGTACCTTATTAGAGTTTTTAGGAATCACTTATTGGATTCTAACTGCATAGAAATACTTAGAAGTGTTTGTGAATCACTTTTCAATAAGCAGAAGCTCTACCAAACACTCTCTTACAAAACTGTTATTTGCTATTTGGAAGTATGGAAGCAAGGAATATCTAATATATCCGTTGCTTTTTTAATTTACCATTGAGATACTTTCAAACGATTATTAATATTCATGTGTCCGTCAAATAAACAATTTAATTACTTGGTCACATATCAAAGCTAGTTGGCAAAAATTGCACTTGCTTCAACTTGTATTCCACTTCGATCTGGGCTGTCAAATTCAGTTAACTGCACTTGTTTTGATATGTTGAGTCAACGCTGATTTCATAACATTTCACAAATATCTGGGCATTATCTTGATTATCATGATGGATTTATGTCCTTTATATTGGATCCACTTTAAAATCTCGTTTTCTAGTTCCTAAAGAGATATTTTTTAGTTTGTGCTTAGATGGAACAATTTGAAGCCATGGATTTAAATTCGTTTGGTTGCTTGGATGAATTTTTGTTCAAATTCAACCCCTTGCAAATGCACGTAGATGCAATATTAAATCTGATGGTTGTGAAATTTACTAAAAATGAGTGTCGTTTCAAATCCATCTTTCAAATATCCACCCAAATCGAATCCTTTCTCCAAATCAAATCTTTTCATCTAAGCATAACTTCAGTTTCCCAAATGACAAATTTAAACTAACGGGTAGTAATTTACTAATTTTCATTCCACGGATGGATCATTTCCGAGGTTAAATCCTTTGTCATACTCAACAAATTTTCTCTAATGTTTCCTTTAGTGTTGGCATTAATGAGATCCTCAATGTTGGCATGAAATTCGAAAAGAACTATTGCCTATTTTATCAAACCCAGAATGTGTAATAATCTCATTTTTTTTTTTTTTTTTTTCATATCCATCTTTCTGATATGAACTGCTACCATTTTCTTTGAAATTTTTCGACGTAAGGACCGTTGTATTCAAGCTTTACATCCTTGAAGGTTAATGAAAGGTCAGCCATGCTTATAGTTTCAAGTCAGTTAAGGCACCTGACTTACAAATTATGTTAAAATTGTTCCAAAAGATCCCTTGTCCAATAGCTAGTTTCAAGCCAGTTGAGGCACCTGACTTGCAAATATGTCCCCTGAGCATGGCATACTTAATGCGTTTATGTCTCAAGTCTAGCACAATTTGTGATTCTTGCATCATGACAATTTAGGCATGATGTTCAATATGTAGGTATGGTTTTAGTTGTTTGCCAACAAAACGTTCTTTATGTAGCTAGAACACTAGTGAACTGCGAAAGATGGACCTTGATTCTTTAGAAACTTTGTACATCTGTTTATTTCTCGAGTCGAGCTTCATTTATTACTATGATCATAGCAAGCTTGATTCTTCATTTATTCACAGATAAAGAAGCCTTTTCTATCGAAAACTTAAGAGAGTTCTGGTGCTGTTGCGGTGACAAAATAGACCAAAAGAAGTGTTCAACAACGTGGAAGGGGAATCCAAGTAGTGTTGTATAGGCAAATGCTTTGGCTTGTAATGAAAGCACCGACAGACAATCTATTCGGCTGTTAAAATTGCATCTATCATTGAGCGAAAAAATTTGAAAAGTATTTTCTACTTTCATTTTACAAGATTTTTTCTGCTTTCAATTCGTCGGCTTTTGGCATTTAAAATAATTTAAGTGTTTGCGGCAGGTTTTTAACAAGTTTTTAGACGTTTTTTTTATACATAAATTGAATTTTTCATGGCACAAAAATGAAATAAAGGATCAAAAGGATAACGATAGTATTTTGGAGATTCTAAAAATTATACAATGTTGTTATTGTGGCTCAAGAACTATAGATAGATATCAACTTGTACAGAAAGAAACGAGTGAACGTTATTGATAATTATAAGGTAACTCGCCCATCGCACGCAGGCGACCATGCTAAAGGTTATACTAGAAATATGCGGACCCTAGAAAGGATCAACTGCACACATTTGAATCCGACTGAGTAGATCAACCCATAATGGAATCTTTTAGCGTTCAAATCTCCAAGCAAGCAGGACATCGAAATAAGCAAGCTACTAAACTTATAAATATTTTGAAAAATGATACAAATGGTGGTCTTGCAATATAGTTGACACTGATAACACGAATTCAAGCCCGCTATAAGATCAATGACTCTCAGATTTGAAACCAACCATGAAGTAGTCCTCAGATAAGCTCGCTACCAAACTAAAAAATATTTTAAAAAAGGGTGGAGATGGTTATCTTATAAGAAAAGCATATATCAAAACGAGCGAGCACCAAGGCAGAGTAGAGTAGCTTACCACAGAGGTTACATAGAAGGTTAAATTAATCGCATCAAATGATCACAACGCTACTGGCAGAAAAGGAAATACAGGAAGCACGACGAAAAACTTCCTCTGGTTAAAACACGGCAGAATTACACGTTATTCTTGCGTCTAATCTTGCCCTTTCCGTGATGTTTTCTTTTAGCGATCTTGACCTTCCTTTTTAGCTTCTTCCCAACAGGTTTCAAGAATTTTGAGCTTTGATTGCCATTAGCCATCTCAACATCTGCCAGCCAGCAGTGGAAAGATTAGAACTTCGTTTTTAATAAATTCAATAGAGATAGCAAACAATGAAGCTTCTCTATCACATAATCAATTTAGGTAGTGTTCGGGTTTGCTTCTAGAAAACACTTTTAAGCTTCTCTTCAAGCAATTTTCACAAAATTTTCAAAATTTTGTGAAGTAAAAGCTGAAAAGCGCATACTAGAAACAATTTCAAATGCTGCCTTAGTATATAGTGACTCATTCTAGACACGTGTAACCAACTATGACAACGAATATTTGCATAGAAACGAATTTCGACACTAGAGTTTGCAAGGTCCTTCCTCTGCCATTCCAGCTGATATACATGGGGTTAGGATCACAGTAGGATTGTGTGGACGTTCAAAATCCGAACAACTAGCCCCTTGAGAAATGAGAACTAAACCAATAACAATCAATCAAAGGATCAAATATATAACCTAGCCTAGAAAAAACAAAAATCTTCCAACACTGAATGGATCAAAAATATATCACCTAGCATTAGGAAAAACACAGAATTCTTGTATACATCGAGCGAGGCCGGAGAGGTAAACGGACTTGGTAGCTCACACTTCTCCAAAATAAATTAGTAAATCAAACTCTAAAACAGCAGTTGCTCATCCAAAATACAGAACCAACAACCAAATACAAATCATACATAAGATAAAAGCAACGAGATTAAGTAGGGATTCAATGCAAAACGAGACGAACAGATAAACCCACAAAAGTGCGAACAGAAAAATAAAACGAAACTGTACCGTCGTTACCATCATTCGCAAAGGGAGCGGTGGCCTCAGCGGCTACATCCATAGCCTCCGCGGCAGGAGAAGCCTTGACGGGAAGCTTGGGGGCGGCGAGGGCAGCTTCCTGGGCGGCGAACTTGGCGGCTTCTTTCTTGTCGTAAAAGGGCTCAACCAATTCTCTCCTTATGGCCCTCAGCCTCTTCTCCCTCTTCGATCTCATTGATTTTGCCATTTTTAGTTCCCTGGGAGTTGTTTGGCCTCTGTGTTCGATAAATCAAAGAAAAGCTTTCAATCTTTTCTCCCTGGGGAGGCTTGTTGAAGGACCAAATTAGGGTTTCTGGGTTCACAAAAGTTTAATTCAGCGGCTATTTAATAATAAAATATTGATCAAAACAAAACAAATAAAATCTTATAATCTATCTAAACTTTAGATTATTATCTTCATCCGCCGTCGCAATGTCAAATTTATTATAAATTAATTTAATGTTTTTTATAGTTTTTTAATTATGAAAATATTATATTCTTTTGATGTATATTTATATATGCAAATATCATTTTTGTATTTATTTATTTCACAATTTATTTGTATTTTCGTCAAAAAAATTAGCTATACGAACACGTAACACGTGCATCTGAGTACTAGTCTATACTATAGATAAAATATTTGAACCATAATAGTTCGGAGTAATTTTAAAATACACAAAATACCTCTTCTTTTTTTTGCCCCTATTATTTTCATGAAATTAAGTTTAAGTATTTTCGTTTAAAACAAATTAGATTCATTTCAACAAAAATACTTATAAATTAAATCGATTGAGCATGCCTGCAGCAAAGCTAATAAATTAAAATAAGGGGTCGGGCTAGGGGTGCAAACGAACCGAACATGTTCGTGAGTTTTATGAACCCGCTCGATAAATATTTGATTCGTATTCGAGCTTATCGAACTCGAGCCGAATTCGAATATGTTCGAACTTTTTTTCGAGCCGAGCTCGAGCCGAAATTACTCTGTTCGATAGTTCGCGAATAGTTCGCGATCCTTAATATTTAATTAATATAATATAATTATATAATAATATATATACATTTCGAGCTTTCGAACTATAATATTCGAATAGTTCACGAATAGGTTCGAATATTTCGAACCGAACTCGAACTCGAACTTCATTTCGAGTCGAACTCGAGCCAAAATATTTGAAATTATTGAACTTCGAATCGAGATCGAACTCGAATATACTCTTATCGAGCCGAATTCGAACCTTAAAATTTTACCATTATTCGGCTCGATTCAGTTCGTTTGCACCCCTAGGTCCCTTTTTTTTTTTAAAAAAAAATATCCATAAAATCATCATCTTCTTGAGATCGTTCTTATAGCTTAATTGTTACCATATGCTGGGCATGAACTAAGATTTTAGTTGAGTGTAGGCAAAAATATATTATAATTATTAATGAAAAAAAAAACAAATGTTAATCGAGAACCATAAATAACGTGTCTTAGGTTACAAACTACACACGATCAGAAGCACATTTACTTGATGAAAAACGCCAAAAAAAAAATGACGAAAAATATTGCATACAAAATCCGTAATCAAAAGTAAATTTGGTAGAAAATGTACACTCTACATTTGAAAAAATAAGCATGAATTATATGTACTCTTGATTGCAAAAAGGGCACAAAATCTAAAAAAAATTAATAATTGACGAACAGTGAAGAGAAAAAAAAAAAGTAGACTTCAAAATTGATGAAATTGTGAGTTTTGTAAAGAATTTGAAATATGAAACAAGTACTATGAATTGTAATGGTTGTTAAACAAAATTCAAAACGCACGACACTTGTGACTCGTAAAAAAAATACATTGTACAAATTGTGTAGATAGGTAAAAATTTGAATCTAAAAATTTGGGCCTAAAAATTTATAAAAAAAGTAAATAATTATTGTTTTTTTAGGTTTAGTGTGAACAACTAAACATGTAAATAATATTATATAAAATAAATTTGAATCTACACATTATACATAATATATACACACAAACACTATATATGAAGTAAGATCATATTAATGTCATACCAAAACATCAATAAATTTCATGCAAAAATTAATTTTTGCATTAATTGCATTAAAATTATATATATAATTTTTGGGCCTATATAATATATACGCAATTTTTTTTTTGGGCCCAGTGCAGGCCAATGTTCTAAAAAGCGCTAGGCGGGCGGCTACCCATAGCCTAGCGCCTAGGCGTTTTTTTTATAGCCTAAAGTGTAAATTTTTCTTGGAATATTCGTAAGTTTTACCATAAAAATATAATTTTTATGTTTTTTATATAAAATATATTTACTTGTAAAGTTGTAATAATAAATTAATAATAATATACGAATATTATCATATTAATAGTTTTTTAATATCAATAAACTACCATCATATATAATTTTTTTTCCCTCTATAATTCTCTTGTGAGTGGAGGAATATGGAATAGGAAGGAAGAATAGAGAATTGGGGAAGAAGCGGATAAGTTGGCTTCTCCAATAAGTGAAAGAGTGGGTACCCGGTGAGCCAACTTGTGGCTAAGGGCTTTTATGACTCTATGTATAAACAATCTTTTGTTTAATATAATTTACACTTTTATAATGGCATTTACTTTATCTTTTATCATATTATTATGTTGTGACATACTATAAGATGTTTAAATGAAGACCTTGAATATACTATAGTGTATGTAAGATGTGGTAGCACATGGGGATGGCTATCATGAAACACATCTTAAAGTCACTGTATATTCTAAACAGTTCCTAGTCAATTGAGCCGTCCGTTAATAAGGATAAGGATCGCTCGAGATTGAGACTAGCGTTTGCGATGCCGAGTACCACGTTTCATTGGTATGGAACATAGAGATGTTCAAAGCATGCAAATGGATATTCATATGATGAATGATTGAACTACCTTATCCGAACTTTCCAAGTGGTTATCACTTATCGAGTGGATAAAGTCCGCGGTTTTGGTTGTACACCATTAGTCCTTACTACTTGAAACATCATTGAGACTCTATATGCTAGTACTTTACTTTGACTCGTTTACCGACTCTATTGGGGTCATCAGGTGTCGGGATTGGGTACAGTTACGACACATATAGGAGTCGATGCTTTGTTGTCAAGGATTCACCACATACTTGCGAGTGTGGATATCCTATGCAATCTGAGGAGATATTAGTGTGACGAATTTCTGGCCAGAGTACATGATGTGTTTTAGGTTACTTGATTTCCTAGTAGCACATGCGATGTCACTATTTGATCTTCAAGATGTATTGCATAGTTATCGAATCTCGAACGACTCTCGATTTACCAATGGTTGTTGATTCGATCGGGATATATGAATGAAGGGACCGTACTGTACGCTAACCAAAATCTATTGATTCTTGCAGGCACTATCAGTGATACCTAGGGAATCATGGGGCGATATTGCTAGGCGCACTTACCATGATTCGATGGGCAAGTCGGAAATTGTTGTTCCGAGTCACAAGGAGTTGTGAGCCCACGGCTAGCTGTATCCCTGAACCATTGAGGGTCACACAAGTAATGGATTTCTAATCCCCGTTGAGATAATTAAATTTAAAGAGTTAAATTTAGTGAATAAAGAAGTGGGACTTCTTATTTAAAAGTAGAGGGAGTAAGATTTCCTAAAATGACATAGTGATGGACATTTTTGGAAACCACTGAATTCGGATTCAGAAAATTTATCTTGACTTTAAAAGATGCAGAAATGGTTTCTGTGCACATTGGTGGAATTGGTTTATCAATCTGAGTCACGATGAATTTTATATTAATTTCTGAACATGCGGGCTTTTCTTCTCAGGCTTGAACTTATGACTAATGGGCCCTAAGCTGTTAGCAGCCCACATTATAAATAAGTTATTGCAGTACAGAAATTAGAGAACAGAGGTCACAAAATTTTCGAAAACCCTAGTTGTTCTCTCTAGGTGTGGCCGCCCCCTCTCCTCTCTCTGTTCGAAAATTCCAGCCTGTGAATTTCGAATTTACAGTCTGGTTTAACAGATCAAATCTGTTATTTCTCTTCGTAGAAACTTCTGATAGACTTTCTAGTGCAGTCTATCAGAGGGATTAAATTTCTGTTCGTGAACCTGATTGAAGAATTGTTCGTTCATTAGTTCCTGGGATATACAACAAGAGCAGTTTAATCTGTTGGTGTCCATAATCTCGCTTTGAGATTTTAAGGGAAAATTTATATTGTTTAAATTTTATATTATCAATTTTAATCGTAGGAATTTGATACCCATATGGAATCGTTCCATATAAAATTTTAAAACTTCCGCTGCACCGGGTATCACTTTATTTTTCGATCCGGAGAACGACCGTGTTCCAACAGTGGTATCAGATCCAGTTGCTCTCGGATCATACGATTAAAATTTTTATCAAAATTGTACCATGCCTCAATTTTCAAATAATAAATAAATAAATAAAAAATTTTGGGGTGGGGCTGCCGGCTGCCCAGAAGGGTCCGGTTCTCTTGGTGGGCTCCTCTTCTTCTGCTAAGAAGGGGCCAAGTACAAAGGGTAAGAAACGTTCTGCCTCATCCAAGAAAACCGGACCCGAGAAAAAGAACAAGACAAAGGCTTCAAACATGGAAAAGTCCAAGGATGTTCGTCATCACTGCAAGAAACCCGGTCATTGGAAACGTAACTGCAAGGAATATCTAGAGCAGTTGCGAACTGCGAAGGGTATGTTTTATATTGAAATAAATGTTTCACTTAATACTACTTCTTGGGTATTGGATACCGGATGTGGATCTCACATTTGCAATGATTTGCAGGTGATGACAAGAAGTCGCAAGCTTAGAATGGGTGAGACCCAGCTGAGGCTCGAAAATGGTTCTAGAGTTAAAGCCAAAGCTGTGGGAGACATTTATTTAATTTTGCAGAACGATTTTAAGTTGCTTTTGAGAGATGTTTTATTTGTTCCAGACTTGATTAAAAACATTATTTCTGTTTCTATGCTTGATAGAGATGGTTTTTCTTGCAATTTTGTGAATGAGATTTGCAATATTTACAAGAATGAATGTTTGATTGGAAATGGACAACTTGAAAAGGATCTATATAACTTAAAATTAAAAGATGTTCCAATAAATTATGTTGATAAACCGGTAACAACGAACAAAAGAAAAATCGATAGTCAAAACCCGGCAAACCTTTGGCATGCTAGGCTAGGTCATATTTCCTCAAGGAGGATGAACAAGCTAGTGGGAGAGGGCATGTTTGATATGTCTGATATTAACTCTCTACCTACTTGTGAGTCCTGCCTGAAAGGAAAAATGACTAAATCTCCTTTCAAAGGAAAACCTGAGCGTAGTCAAAATCTATTGGATTTGATCCATACGGATGTTTGCGGACCATTTAGTATTGGTACAAAATTTGGTCACACCTACTTCATTACCTTTACTGATGATTATTCTAGGTATGGGTACTTATATTTGATGAAATATAAGTCTGAATCATTTGAAAAGTTCAAAGAATTCAAGGCTGAAGTAGAAAACAAACTAGGTAAGAGGATTAAAGCACTTCGATCGGATCGAGGTGGAGAATACTTGAGTACCGAGTTTTTGAGCTATCTAAAAGAGAATGGGATTCTCTCTCAGTGGACTCCTCCTATGACACCTCAGCTTAATGGTGTTTCGGAGCGTCGCAATCGAACTTTGTTGGACATGGTTCGATCCATGATGAGCTTCACTGAGCTCCCACCTTCGTTTTGGGGCTATGCTCTTGAAACGGCAGTATTGTTGTTGAACAACGTCCACACTAAAGCAGTGAACAAAACACCATACGAGTTATGGAATGGCAAAGCTCCTAAGTATTCGTACTTGAGGATTTGAGGATGTCCTGCTTACGTGAAGCAGACAGTGGGAGATAAGTTGGATAGTCGATCCACCTTATGTTATTTTGTAGGGTATCCGAAGAATTCAATCGGATATTATTTCTATCATCCTACTGAAACAAAAGTGTTTGTTTCAAGGAATGCCACTTTCTTGGAGAAGGAGTTCTTATTGGATAAGAAAGGCAAGATGATGAAACTCGAAGAAATTCGAGAAGAACCCGAGATACAAAATAATGATCCTACACCTCAGGAACCATTGATTGACACGCCTATTACTAGAAGATCCGAGAGGACTTCTAGGCCTCCTATTAGATATGGTTTTCTTCTTGAAGGGGATCAAAGTGAACCCGACATTGTATGTGATCCAAGAAACTTCAAGGAAGCAATTTCTGATGCAAATTCGAATTTATGGCTTGAAGTTATGCAGTCGGAAATAGATTCGATGCATACAAACCAAGTTTGGACTTTAGTAGATCCTCCCGATGGAATTGTTCCAATAGGGTGTAAATGGATCTATCAGAGAAAACTTGGGCCTGATGGAAAGGTACTGACCTACAAGGCACGATTGGTGGCAAAAGGTTATACTCAAAGACAAGGAGTTGACTATGATGAAACTTTTTCACCAGTCGCAATGTTCAAGTCCATAAGAATTCTTATTGCCATAGCAGCATGGTATGACAATGAGATATGACAAATGGATGTGAAGACTGCATTTCTTAATGGAAACATTAAGGAAGAAATCTATATGATGCAGCCCGAGGGATTCACATCCATGGGAAGCGAGCATAAGGTATGCAAGCTTCAGAGATCGATCTATGGTCTCAAACAAGCATCAAGAAGTTGGAACCAGAAATTTGATGAAACAATAAAGGATTTTGGTTTCATCAAGAACCCGGAGGAACCGTGCGCGTACAAGAAAGTAGTTAAGGATGCTGTGACATTCTTAGTACTTTATGTTGATGACATCTTACTCATTGGGAATGATGTAGGGATGTTGCAGTCAACAAAGATATGGTTATCAGGTAGATTCTCGATGAAGGATTTGGGTGAGGCGTCCTATATTCTAGGGATACAGATCTATAGAGATAGATCTAAGAGAATGATAGGACTTACTCAAGCTACCTACATCGACACTATATTGAAAAGTTTTTCAATGGATGAATCCAAGAGAGGACATCTACCTATGTGTCATGGAGTCTCTCTATCCAAGTCTATGTGTCCCAAGACTGACGAAGAGATAGAGAAAATGACACACATACCATATGCGTCAGCCATAGGGAGTATCATGTATGGGATGATATCTACCAGACCGGATGTGGCATTTGCTCTAAGTGTCACGAGCAGATATCAAGCCAATCCCGGTCAAATGCATTGGAAAGCCGTGAAGGATATTCTTAAGTACTTGAGAAGAACTAAGAATGTATTCATGGTTTATGGAGGAAGAGAACTGAAATTGGAAGGCTATACCGACTCTAGCTTCCAAAGTGACGTGGATGACTCGAAGTCAACCTCTGGATTTGTGTTCATGCTCAATGGGGGTGCTGTCTCTTGGAAGAGTTCCAAGCAAGACACCACAGCGGATTCCACCACTGAGGCAGAATACATTGCGGCATCAGCTGCTGCTAAAGAGGCCGTTTGGATGAGGAATTTCGTCTAAGAGTTGGGCGTTATTCCTGAAGTTGTTGGTCCAGTCCCGGTGTACTGTGATAACACGGGTGCCGTTGCTCAGGCAAAGGAACCAAGGTCTCATCAAAGATCCAAACACGTACTGAGGAAATACCACATCATCCGGGAGATCGTGGAAAGAGGAGACATCACTGTCGAGAGAGTGGCCTCTACAGACAATATCGCTGATCCACTTACTAAGCCCTTGCCAGGACCATTATTTGACAAACATCGCGAAGCAATGGGACTACGTAGTATGACTAGTTGGCTTTAGGGCAACGTGCCCGGTGAGCCAACTTGTGGCTAAGGGCTTTTATGACTCTATGTATAAACAATCTTTTGTTTAATATAATTTACACTTTTATAATGGCATTTACTTTATCTTTTATCATATTATTATGTTGTGACATACTATAAGATGTTTAGATGAAGACCTTGAATATACTATAGTGTATGTAAGATGTGGTAGCACATGGGGATGGCTATCATGAAACACATCTTAAAGTCACTGTATATTCTAAACAGTTCCTAGTCAATTGAGCCGTCCGTTAATAAGGATAACGATCGCTCGAGATTGAGACTAGCGTTTGCGATGCCGAGTATCACGTTTCATTGGTATGAAACATAGAGATGTTCAAAGCATGCAAATGGATATTCATATGATGAATGATTGAACTACCCTATCCGGACTTTCCAAGTGGTTATCACTTATCGAGTGGATAAAATCCGCGGTTTTTTTTGGACACCATTAGTCCTTACTACTTGAAACATCATTGAGACTCTATATGCTAGTACTTTACTTTGACTCGTTTACCGACTCTATTGGGGTCATCAGGTGTCGGGATTGGGTACAGTTACGACACATATAGGAGTCGATGCTTTGTTGTCAAGGATTCACCACATACTTGCGAGTGTGGATATCCTATGCAATCTGAGGAGATATTAGTGTGACGAATCTCTGGCCAGAGTACATGATGTATTTTAGGTTACTTGGTTTCCTAGTAGCACATGCGATATCACTATTTGATCTTCAAGATGTATTGCATAGTTATCGAATCTCGAACGACTCTCGATTTACCAATGGTTGTTGATTCGATCGGGATATATGGATGAAGGGACCGTACTGTACGCTAACCAAAATCTATTGGTTCTTGCAGGTACTATCAGTGATACCTAGGGAATCATGGGGCGATGTTGCTAGGCGCTCTTACCATGATTCGATGGGCAAGTCGAAAATTGTTGTTCCGAGTCACAAGGAGTTGTGAGCCCACGGCTAGCTGTATCCCTGAACCATTGAGGGTCACACAAGTAATGGATTTCTAATCCCCGTTGAGATAATTAAATTTAAAGAGTTAAATTTAGTGAATAAAGAAGTGGGACTTCTTATTTAAAAGTAGAAACAGTAAGATTTCCTAAAATGACATAGTGATGGACATTTTTGGAAACCACTGAATTCGGATTCAGAAAATTTATCTTGACTTTAAAAGATGCAGAAATGGTTTCTGTGCACATTGGTGAAATTGGTTTATCAATCTGAGTCACGATGAATTTTATATTAATTTCTGAACATGCGGACTTTGCTTGTCAGGCTTGAACTTATGACTAATGGGCCCTAAGCTGTTAGCAGCCCACATTATAAATAAGTTATTGCAGTACAGAAATTAGAGAACAGAGGTCACAAAATTTTCGAAAACCCTAGTTGTTCTCTCTAGGTGTGGCCGCCCCCTCTCCTCTCTCTGTTCGAAAATTCCAGCCTGTGAATTTCGAATTTGCAGTCTGGTTTAACAGATCAAATCTGTTATTTCTCTTCGTAGAAACTTCTGATAGACTTTCTAGTGCAGTCTATCAGAGGGATTAAATTTCTGTTCGTGGACCTAATTGAAGAATTGTTCGTTCATCAGTTCCTGGGATATACAACAAAAGCAGTTTAATCTATTGGTGTCCATAATCTCGCTTCGATATTTTAAGGTAAAATTTATATTGTTTAAATTTTATATTATCAATTTTAATCGTAGGAATTTGATACCCATATGGAATCGTTCCATATAAAATTTTAAAACTTCCGCTGCACCGGGTATCACTTTATTTTTCGATTCGGAGAACGACCGTGTTCCAACAATAAGTTGGGCAAATAAATTTAAAACAAATAAAAGAAAACCTAAAACTCGAGGTCGGCTAGGCGAATTTGGGACCGCCTAGGCCATTTTGGGCTGCCTAGGCGGATTTCGGACCGCCTAGGCGGCCGATTAATTTCTTTGTGCTTAGAGGCTCGCCTCTACAAAAGGAGAGGCGAAAGGCATCCGCCTATCGTCTAGGCGGCGCCTTTTAAAACACTGGTGCAGACAACAGCCCTTTGGCCTTAGCTGGCTCCGTCTATGAATCCACATGTCCAATAATTAATGGTGATTCGTGTCTTCCTTTCTCCTTTTTCGTAATAAAAAAACGGGAAATTGGGAATAAATCCCCACACCTACTTTTCAATTTGAGGACAGTCCCTGTGTCAGACTTCTACCGGAATCAGTCCCCAATAAATTTTAATTCTTTGTTTTAACTCCCTTTTGATGAGATAATACCGTATTGCCCTTGAGAATTATTTAAATCCACAAGAATACCGCAACATTTATTCCTCCCTTTTAAAGTTTCAGCGGCAACATCACTCAGTAGAATCATCTTTCTTAGCTCGATTTTTCTGAGCATCTTTTCAACGGAGAAGAAAAGAATTCAGGCCCTAGAAGTGTAGCATCATCGCTCTTGTAGCTAGCGCAACGAAGGTTAGTAAGATAATCATTATCCAATATTATCGAGATGTAACAAAACCTATTTTCTCTTCTTTTGGTGATTTGGATATTGAAATTCCAAGGCATCTGTTTTCGATAATTTTTGTGATACACTGTGTTTATTAGTGTATAGTGTTTCATTTTTGTTTAAGTTTTAGATGATTTAATTTTTTTCGAACAAATGCCCGAATTCTAGTGTATTGAAATTCCAAGGCATTGTGTAATTTTTGATAATTTTTGTGATACATTGTGTTTATTAGTGTGTAATGTTTCATTTTTTGGATGATATAATTTTTTTCGAACGAATGCCCAAATTCTAGGGTTTCGGAATATTGAAATTCCAAGGCATTGTGTAATTTCTGGTAATTTTTGTGATACATTGTGTTTATTAGTTTTATGTTTCATTTTTGTTTCATTTTTTGGATGATATAATTTTTTTCTCGAACGAATGCCCAAATTCTAGGGTTTCGGAATTGGAACCTAGCGAGCCCATAAACTATTGCTAGCTTTTTGTGAAGTTTTTTTTCTCTTCATGTTTCATGGTTAACAACGAAGCATTGACCATTTGGTGAATACTCAATTGTGTCAAGGTGGAGCTCAAATTTTGTGATATAGTGATTCAATCATAATTATTTTTTCTGATTGCTCACGTATCGTTGGATTATAAGAAAGGTTTCAGTTGGTTAGTATATTCGATTGAACATGATTTTGAGTATGAGTATAATATATTTAATTACATTTGTTCATGAGTGAGCATGAATTACAGTTATGACTTTAAAAAGTTAAAATGCTCCAGTTTCGTATTGTGATTCCTTTTATTTATGTTATTTTGTAAATCATAGATTAATGTATGATATGTTACATTTACAATTCAGAAATGCCACGGAAAAAGGAAAAGATTGATGATGGAATTAAGGGACGTCGAAATAGTTGTAAAATATCATTTTCACGATGTTCTACAACTATTTTTAGAGATGTGATGAAAATTCTGTTGCCTAAGTTAGGTAATAGACAGCGTCAAAGAATTTCAAAAACACCGCTTGTGGAATGGTTGGAGATGCCAAAATTGGCAATATTCAGTACACGAGTTGATTACATCATACAAAGATTTGATGCAGAAAATGTGTCATTCTGTTTTGGACCCGATATGAATATGCCCTTCACTGCTGCCGAGTTCTCAATTGTTTTAGGCTTGCCTCAAGTAGGGCAACCTGTGGACATGGATATGAATTTGGGATCAGATTTCTTGGATCGTTATTTTCAAGGAAAACGATCAATTGCCGACAGAGATGCTATATCCACAAAACTTATTGATTTAGCTGATAAGGAGTCTGATCAAGATGTAGATGACTTTGTCAGGTTTTTTATTTTGTTTGTGTTTAATTGTGTGGTGTTTCCAGTGAGTAACTTATGTACACCACAATATATTTGGTCTTATTTGGATGATCTGGATACATTTTTCGAATATTCTTGGGGTGATGCTGCATATAGATTCTTGTTGGATGATATTTTAGATCATTTGGGTTTCTCGAAGAAGATGAATAAGGCCAACAAAAAATATGTCGATGGATGTCTTGTTGGTTTGATGGTAAGACATATTTAATTTTAACTAATGGTTATTTTTGTTAATATACAATAATGTTTTGAATTTTGTAGGCTTGGGTTTATGAACATATGCCTATGCTTGGCAAAGCCCATTGCATACATTGTTTTCCAAGGATGTTCAAATGGGAAGATAGCAAGATCCCTTTGCAATCGAAAGCAGCTGAATTGTTCCTGCAATCGATAACTTCTAGGAAGGTTCTTACTCGTTAAAATAAATTTTTTATTTTTATCTTATATATAATTTAAATTGAAACTGACAAAGATTCTATTTGTGATAAGATTGTGTGGATAAAACCATTTTCTCAGGAGAAGAAACTTGTTCTTGATATCATGGATTGTGTTGATCCGGTACTTAAAAAAATCTAATAAATATCTAAGTTATAAAATGTTGAGCAACCATAAATTTTATTAAATTGAAATATTTTTTGTCAGGTTAGAACGTGTAATAATGATGCTGAAGTGATGTTGCATATGAGAAGATTAGAGAATGAGTTGGAATGTTTGAAAAAGAAACATGGAAATAGCAGCAAGGTTGAAAAGGAGAATGTGGAAATTTATGAAAATGATGATAATAGAGGTGACAAGGTTGAACTGAATAAAAAATCTGACGATGGTGGTATGAATGTGTGTGAGGATAAAAATTTAAATATCGGAGATGAGAATGTGGATGTTAATGGAAAATTTGAGAAGGAATATTACTTCGAGTACATAAATTTGCATGCTGATGCTGCGAAATTTGAGGTTTCAGATGTGGACAAAGTGAGAAATGACAGTGAAGAAGATGATAGCGATTCATCGAGTGGAATTCCTTGTTCACCTGTTGCGAAAAGCGTTATGACCAGATGTGATGAAATGCGAAAGAGAACAGATTCAATGTTAATGACACCTCCTAGTAGCACTATGAAGCGGCAGAAGAAAAATGCATTGAATTCTGATATCATTGAAGTCGATCAATTTGTGAATGTGGTAAATTTATAATGACATTATACTTTTTAACTATTACATTAAGTTTTAAATTGTGATACATTTTTTGTTGCAGGACAATATAAGTTCAATTGTTTTAGGCATTGCCGAAAGTGCATTAGAGGATTCGATTAAGGTTTATCGTGGCAGAGTTGATTATTGTGGCTGTACTGAGATCTCGGAGGATTGTAAGGATATCATAGATACGTATCTTTTTGGAGATAGATTGGGGTAAATTTTTTATTTTTCAATAACTTTCTATGGTTATTTTTACAGTTTAATTGTTCTTTAACTTATATGCGTGTAATTGTAGTGGTGTAGTTTGGCAAGATAAGGATGTTGTAATGGATGCAACGGACTTGATGAAACTGTTATTTGGAGAGTCCATAAGATAAGATGTAATACACGCGTATTTCAATATATTGACCACCACTGAATGTGCAAATAGTCACAAAATCTATTGTATGTCTCCGTTGGTGCAGGTATATAATATTAGAAAGATTTGATATATTTTCTTCAACTACTCTGTTGATAATAATATTATTATTCATGAATGATTTTAATAGGTTGATGTGATAAGCCATCTTGAGCAGTTGAAGAAAAAAAGGGTTGGGGAATTTGAATTTGGTGAATTTATGTTAACGTTGCGTAAGAGTACAATAACGAAGCTTTCTGAATTGAACAAAGAGGTCGTGACATGTTGTAAATATATACTTTTCCCTATAGTCTTCAAGAATCACTGGTTCTTGTTGACTTTATGTCCGGGTCAGAATATATTTTGGGTGAAAGACTCCATGCCCAGCTCATTTCGCAAGGGTGCTGCAAAAATATTTGTAAGTTGGCACTTAAATATAATTTTGAATATTTTCATTTGGTATTTTCAAATATTTTGTTGAAATTCAATTTAATTATTTTTATAGGCAAAGTTTGTGGCTGGATATCTTTTAAATATGGTGGGTTGCGATGTCGGAAGTGGTGATGTGATATTTAAGATTAGCCGTGAGCAGGGAATCGATCAAAATTGTGGTATATTCATATGTCTGTGGGGTGAGTGTTATGTGAAAGATGAAAGTGCATTTTGGAATTACCAGGAGACATGCTCCATTGATGCGTATAGAGCCCACATTGCTGCGAAGATATTGTCCGATGAAAGGGGAATGTTAAAATCATTGAAATGATGTTACTACAATGAAGATCGGTCATATGTGGTGACATTTTATAGATTGCTTTGAAATTATGAATGTAAGTGGTGGTAGATCATGTCCGAACAAAGTTGATTGAGTTATAGGATGTGACATATTTTGGGTTATTCTGATTTTGATGCATGATATATTTTGCAGTAGTGGAATATGATGTATGCAAACATTTTGATCCACAAGTTTTAAATCTTATTGTATCATGTACATTGAATTCCAATATTAACAATTCAATATATTGTATTATTCCAAATGAAACAATTACTATGTGGAAAAAATAAAGTTAGACCCATTAACTGTGAGTGATAAGTGTTAATATATGCCAGTATTTTGATCCATTAATGAAGCATATTCATCTTGCAATCCAATATTAAACCTTCAATATGAAGTAGTACTCGAAAGAAATCAAGTACTATGTGGAAAACTATGTTAGGCCCACAGAATATGGATTTGTATAAATCCAACACTTAATATAATAAATCAATCATGATATGGACATAATAGAGTTCTATAACATGAAATTTGATGATATGATTTGGCGATATACCATCCACCATGAGAGATCAATTAAAAACAAAATAAAGATATTAGAATACGAATCAAGTCCTAAACACATAAAATATAATAAATTTGAATTAAGTGTTCTTAGGATAATTGATTGTCAAGATCATTAAAGTTGTACAAGAAATATCATGTGAAGAATAAAATCTAACAATAGAACTTCAATTTCCTTAACTTTCTAATCTCAATAGAGTCGACAATACACAAACATAATATGATGTTCAAATATGTTTTTTTCATAGTAACTTACTAATTTATTTTCAAGATCATTGTGATTAAACATGACAAAGGCAAACCTACTATGAATCAAGTATTTTATGTTTGTAATCGAAGTTTATTATATGTAAATCAATACTGATTTAAACGTAATGGAGTACCAACATCATATCAACCATAATGTCTTATTTAATTGAAAATTGAGTGTCTTCGTAATGTGAATGAAGATTTAACACAAAGAAGGTGAACTTTAGTTCAACTACTTCATTTTATGTTATTTGATGTTAAAGATAATGAAATTAAAAGTAAAATATCATATTAAAAATAAAACAAGGGACAAACGATGAGTAGAGAACATATGTTACAATCACAATTCTCGAATTCAATGAGGTTACAAAGAAATATGGAGTTTAAAGGTTTGTTACACTCATAATCTCAAATACGTGTGCTTGGAACTAGTCTATATCACACAAGAGACTTGAACACTTTTAAGACACAAATCGTATTTGAAGACGTGAAATAGATTGTCGTTGTTAATTTGCCTAAAATGAGTATTCATAGTGTGTAATTGAGTACTATGCCCGTTTTTATTTTCATTAAATTAAAATTATAATAAAAAGCGAGAAGGACCCACTCGCTTTAAATGGCTATCCGTATTAAATACAGGGGAAACATCATCTTCATTTTCGTTTACATAAGGGAAAGCGTTCATCACTATCAATATTACCCATCTTCTTCCTTGTGACCACAAGGCCATAAAAGTAAGTGAATACCATGAAATTGGATAGATCTGTGGTTTTTATTTATCACTTAGCTGTTTTTGTTTTCAGATCTGGAATATTTTTCTCTTCTACCCTATTTTTCTTTTTTCGTATTGTTGCAGATCTGCAATGGAGGTAAAGGAGCCACTGGAATGCCAATGCGGTGGAGGAAAGATGACTCGTCGAAAAGCAGGTCTACGGTCAACAAGACCAGGAGCGACATACTACATATGCCCCGCAGATCTGCAACACCCAAATCGTTTTGTCTGGGGCGATGAATATGACGGAAATCCACACAAAACACAGTCACAATTCCACGGTGGTAGTCAAACCGATATTAATCGCGAGTCAATGATATATGAGCAATCCTCCGCTTCTTTTGCTCATCCCTGTGATGAACCGAAACATGAAAATCGACCTCACCAATCCGATGCTCAAAATAAATTATTATCAGACATATCAGTTGCTTGTTGCTGTTTTGGCTGTGGATGTTTTATCTTCGCAATTGTACTTCTCATTACGCTGTTGCTTGTATTAATTGCGCGTTGATGAAATCTGATGTGTATTTGTTATCAATTTGAATCTTTGAACTTTGGTTGAAATCTGGGTATGTATGTATGTGTTATCGGCACATGTGTACTTAGATTTGTATTATAATTGGCTTCAAATGAGATATGAGTTGAACTCAAAGGAAGCATACGAGTTGGATTCCAAATATGACAGTAAATAAGCATATGATAATAGTAAAAGATCCCACCAAAAATCACCAAGTCTAAATTGAAAAGGCCACAACAGACCCAAAATCCTTAAGCAACAATATCCAAACAACATATGTTCAAGATCACAATAGAATGATCTAGCATCCTAACAAAGTTTACACATAGATAACCTGCTAAAACACCAACTAAAATCCAACACCAAACAGTACGATACAAAGGACAAAACACATAATGAAATAAGTTGTTCGACAGCAAACAACTCAACATCACAACTTCAAAAAACTTCAATCGACACTGCGACCACGTTTATGCCTCTTGGTCGACAAATCCACTCTTGTGTGTCTTTCGGCATCTGTCGTTTCCTTACTGCAAAAAACAACAGAATCAGTACATACTAAGTAAAAAAAATATTGCAACCATAAATTAATGAGTCTAATTACAAAGAAATAATGACACAACTGCTAAGTATTTTCTATGGTAAGATATTACACTAGTTAATTGATTCTTTGCATGTCCTTCTGTTGTGTCCTTGTCTATGGCACCGACCACAGTTCAATGTGCGTAATTCAGTTTGAGATGGAAATCTTTTTGTCCTTCTACGTCCGGGTTGACTTCGAGAATCTGGTGCATATATCACATTATCTTCATCCAGTTGAGATTCATACATGTCAAACGTGGGTATCGGATTTATGGTCGCTCTGTATGTCTCACGATACATTCTCGTAGTATAACACTTATCACAAAAGTCATAAAAGGATAATGATTTAAACTCAATCGCTGCACAAGCATGCTTGCAAGGAAGTTTAAGTACTTGCCAAGCACGGCACGAGCACGTATGATGTCTCAAATCAACAACATATGTTTTGTCACCCTCAACAACCTCAAAACTCGCATTGCTGGATCTATCAACTCTCAAGCTTCTAGAACTAATGCAGGTAGAAACTAATATTTTCTCCTTCTTTGGAGTAAGTTCTTTGTTCAATTCCGATGATGCCTCACGACGTTGATGCATCATTTTCATTATTTGTTTGCGAATATGATCAACCATAGGGACAATAGGGAGAAACCTTGCAGCCTTCACCCAGCTATTCCAGCATTCTGCTATATTATTGTTGATCACTCCCCATCGATTACCAGGAAATAAAGAATTGGCCCAACATTGTGGCTGTGAGTTAATAATGAAATCTCTTGCATTTGGCATTGATTCAATGATGCTATTAATGTGCTCACTGTAATCCTGTCTGGAATAGGCATACGCAGCTTTTTTGAAAATGGAACTCCAATGTTTTTTGTTGTGCATAGGATATCTACGCATAACCTGAAATCAAATATAAACAAAAATTACAACAAATAAAAATATTTTGGATTAAAAAAGGTCTGAGACAGTAGGCATACCTGTTTTACAAAATTATCAACCAAATGTCTGAGACAGTAGGCATGATGGCTATTGGGAAATACACTTTCAATTGCCTTAATTATCCCAGGATGCCGATCCGAGAAAAATGTGTAATCATTGAAAATCATCACGTTATTGTACAAGAGTACTTGTCTCAACTTAAGACAAAACCACATCCAGTTCCTATCATTCTCTGCGTCAACAACAGCATAAGCCAGCGTGAATAAGTCATCGTTGCCATCTTTTGTAACTGCTGCCAATATGCATCCTTGATGCTTGTTTTTTATGTGAGTTCCATCCACAAAAATTAATGGCCTGCACCCATTAATAAAACCAACAACACACGCATTCAAGCAAATAAACAGCCTTTGGAACTTCCGACTTTCTTCATCTATCTCATATTCTGCAAAGCTCCCCGGATTAGTATCTTTTACAGCATTACAATACCAGTGTAATCTTCCATACACCCGTTTATCAGTGCCATGTATATCATGCATAGCTAATTCTTTCCCCATCCAAGCTCTATGATACTCTAATTCAACACCATATTCTCGATGAATGTCCTTTATCATTTCACATGGACGGTACAACGGTTCAGCTCGTAACTTATCCTTTACCACATTTGCAACCCAAGATGAATCAGCCCTAGGATGCCCACGACTGCGCAGATGGTCCTCGCCACAGCTATGTTTAAGATTGCATTTACGGATGCCAAATATATTATCAGATTTATGTTTTGATGCATATATCCTCCAGTTACAATTACCATCACTACAAACTACAATCACCTTCTCACTATCATTTTTCTTGTACAAAAAAGATCTTCTACTTGCGATAGCAAAACTCTTAAGATAAATCCTAAACTCTGCCGCATCTTTGAATGTCTGACCCTCACCACGTATGCAATGACTCCACGAATCCAAAGAATTTCTAAGAGTAAGCATTGTCATCTGTGGCTCACTCGTCGAACCGGTGTTCTCTTCAATAATGTCAATCCTTCTCAATTTAAAACAATCACATTACAACCATATCTTCTCGGAGACTCATATAATATGTTGTACTAACTTATTACAATGTATTATCATATTCAAAAAATTTATTCCTAATTCAAATAAAATGTAGTACTATAAATAAATTTGTAGAACATTTACTTGAGATAAAAAGTACCATATTTTTAAGATCAATTTATCTTTGAAGATGTCTATTGCCCATAGATGGATCATTTCTCCTCACCGCCCTCATATCAATGATTGTTAGCTTCAAACATGTGTGGAGATTAAGCATAGTAAACACGTCATCGTCCTCTTTCAGTGTAACAAAAATTTTCTCATGAGGAGCTTGGTATTGCAGGGAAATTAGATCAGACCTCATATCCACACATTTTCTCGACAGAGTGAAGAAAAGCTCCATCAGATTAGTTGGATTGCTGATTGAAATCATATAGAGTTCACCATTGTAGTGACAACTACCAATAAAACCAGTATTTGAACTTCCAACCCCTAAATTCATTGCTGTAATAAAAATAAATCAACAAAAATTATACTGATGTGAATAAGGTGTCTCAAGCTTTTAATTTCATCGTTGTGAAGCCAAATAAATAACAAATTAATATACATTAGAATTTTTTTACGGGAAATTTTTTAACTAATAAGATATCATAAAAAACGAATGAATTTTTCTTCTTCAAAATTTTTATCATATATTAACGTCAATTTAGGAGCGAATTGAAGAACATGAGTTCATAAAAAAATTAAACCTGGATTATAATCTATAGCCACGATAAGAAAATAATTGCACCACAGTTCTAGGGCAAAAATTTACGAACACACTTACTGTTTTACGATTCAAACTTTCAAGAAATTGCTCCAAAAAACGTAGACAAAATCAAACGAACACACTTACTGTTTTACAATTCAAACTTTCAAAATGTGGATCACAGAATTTCGGCCCAAGAGTGGAAGCTACAATTATTCAAGCTTTCGAAAATTTTGGAATTCCCATCTTCAGTCACGGCTTACATGCCCTGTGTAGGGAGAAAGGAAATCTGAGAAAAAAATCAAGTCATCGATAAAAGAGAAAGTGAGCTACGTGTATTCAAACATAAGGACATTTAGGACTTTTCGTTATATTAGGAAGCTAAGACTATTTTTATTTGCCAGTGGGGACCCCTTACTTTTAAACACTGACAAGGGGACTGGATCACAATTCAATACTATCCTTGGGGATTTATTGATGGATTCCCCATAAAAAAATCGCCACTTTTTTTTTTTCAAAAACTCTTTTTTGTTGTTAAATATTTTTGCTTATATATTATTTATTTTAAAACCCATTTAACTTTCATTTTTATTTGTTTTCCAAAATATTTTCTACATATAATTAGATTATAATTTCATACATGATAAATATTTATATAATTAAATACATTTTACAATTATAATGTTATTTTTAAATATATATATATTTATTTACATAATTTGTACTGTTTTGAATGACATTTTTAATATTAGTTTTGTTAAATACTTGAATTGATGTGAAGGTGAAGAAAAAGGGCGTTAGTGGGCTGGACTCCAACTTAACTCAGTGACCCATTGTTAAAAAAGAAAAGGCCCAATAAATGCCTCTAAAATATTTAGGCCCAATTGTGTGTGAGTCGTTGGAGAGGGGACCAGCTTCAATTTTAAGCTTCAAGAATTGCTATATGATGAATGTACTTCTTATAAACTCTCCCAAACAATATTTTAATGGATACAGAAATTCCATTCAAGAATTCAAGGAATACAAGCTAAGATCATAACTCAAAAGGCGATCATCAAAGAGGAGAAGAACCAGAGAGGAATTTAGTGAAGGTCAGATAGGATTTCCTTTGATTTGTAAACGGTGAATCTTGAACATTGGTTGTACACTTAAATTTGGATTTGCAGCAATAAAAAGATTGATGGCTCCCCGTGGACGTAGACATCATTTTGCCGAACCATGTAAATATGTCTCGCTTTAATTTCTTGCATTGTTTTTGCTAGCCTTTCGATTGATTGTCTCAGTTTGTTATTCGATTGACCCTTGTGGAAGTGAAGTGATTGTGTATTATTCTCTGGTGATTGAGCGAAATTGGTTTCTGGAATTTGGGTGAGTGTTCTTGAATTATATAGATCGATTGCATAAGTCATAACAAGTTTATATATAACTGAACTAATACAATCCCCATTCAACACGAAACTAGTAGTTTTTAACAAGCGGGTTTATATATAGAGAGGGAGAGAAAATACTAAAAAAAAACTAGAATTTTTTATGCATAAATAAATCAATTTATTTTTTTAAGTATACAAACTGATAATAAATATGTTTGTCAATTATAAAAAATAAAAATAAAAATAAAAATAGAAAATGACTGTATTTGGCAATTGAACCATCTTGGTCACTGGATAAAAACAACCCACATTTATACAAAAATCTGAAAATAAGTGTGGCTCCGCCCTTGGTGCAAAATAACGATTAATTAAGTGAATAAAATCATGAGTAAAAGATATAATAGAAAAAATTAAATAAATAAACAAGTGATATATTATTTTAAATAATTCCAAAGCTATTGCTTTTTCCAATAAAATAAAAAAAAATATAGTGCTAAATATTCTCTCTTTAAATATGACTGAAATATTTTTAAAAGCTTGGGTTACTTTCTTTCTTTTTTCAATATGGTTTTTTTTTTTTAAAAAAAAATCTTTAAACATAACTTCGTCGCCAAGGAAAAAGGAATTTAATAGTAAAAATGTGTTGCGTAATAAAGAGTCATAAGCACATTCTTTCCTTTTTAACACGCCGACATATGATATTATTGTTATTTACAAATAACACGCCCATACACGGTTTTGATATTTTAATTAAATAAGTTATTTATTGATGGGTTTTTTCGAAAATTTCAGTTTATTAAAAATAATATTTTACCGATTATTTATAATTCATCTAAGATTATCGTCCCAAGTGACGAAATATTTCATATTGGAGACTCAATTCTAACAATATTTTTTTTACTTATTATAAAAAGGGGGAAAAAGGAAATTGAAGATTGTGATTATATAAAGCTATTGAGGATAAACGTGTTTAATGTTTTGATTGATTTATATATATATTTTTATTACTACTAAAATATAATAAGATTTCAAATAAATTATTTGAACAAGCCAATGAGATTCACGCCCCAGACAACGGGACAAACAAAGATTCCAAGCTTTTGATTGGTGCGCATGTACATACACTATACGTACAGTTTTTTCATCTGCAAAGTCTCTGCATTTACTCAATTTTTACTACTTAATTCACACGCCATCGTCGCCTCCCAAATCCAAAATCCGATCTTTATAAAATTAAAAAAAAAAAAAACACACACACTTTGCAAAAGGGTTTCACGTTCAAATCAAGAAAAGTATTTCTTGAGGAAAGTTGAAACCCCACCAAGATTTCATATTTCCATTCTTTGTGATATCCCTTTTGTCCACCACGAACGATAAGTCGTTCATCTCCTCACGTCTTTCAATCAATCTTGGAACAGGAAAGCCATATTTTTTTTGCTTGGTCCAAGATGGTTTTCTTCAGAAAAATTCTCCTTTTCCTGTCCTTTTTGCCCTTTTCCTTGTGTCAAGAAACCTTCGATCCTAGCCCCTTTCCGAGGCCTCTGATTATCGAATACGCTGAAATCAATGATGCCCAGTCGAGAGATTTTCAGAGTTTTGAAGTTCAATTGAAGTGTACCAGTTGGAGGGTTGCTGTGGAGGCTAATAATTTAAGTCCATGGGCGACGATTCCCGAAGATTGTGCTGATTATGTGAGGGGATATATGGTAGGAAAGGGATACGAACTTGATCTTCAAAGGGTTTCTAATGAGTCTGAAAATTATGCAAGAAGTGTGAGTTTGAGTGGAGATGGGAAAGATGCTTGGATTTTTGACATAGATGAGACTTTACTGTCCAATCTTCCCTATTATGCTGAGCATGGTTATGGGTACGTCTGGTTTTCCTTTTATTCCCATTGGTTTTTAAACTGTTTTCATATTTATTTTATGCTATTTTTGTGATTTGACATGTAAGATTGGGTTTTGATTGGATTTGTATGCATGATTGAGGAAAAGAATGATCAAGAAATCAGCTTTTTTAACCTTTTATTTGTCATTCTTTAATCATGAAGATTGGAGGAATCCATGATTTAATCTAATACCTGTGGTTTGTGTTTCATAGCCATTTTTAAGGAGATCATGGGCCCAATTGTGTATGTTCAAAATTCTGTCAGGACCCTCTTGGATAGGGGAATTTGAAGCCATGCATTTCAAATCAATGTTTTTTAAATCTATTTGACGTGGATGAATTTATTTCTTCCTAATTTATGTTGATACAATGACAATTGTCATGAATTTGAAATACATCCAAGACGGATATTATTTCAAGTAATCATTCAAATACTCCTCAAATCAATTTCTCCTTCCATCCAAACGTGACATTGTAACAATTCAATTGTATTGATTTTTTGTTTTGTTTTGAATTTTGTTAAATATCAAGTTTATTTTTTCGGGACTTTGTTAATGCATATTGTATGTGTCTCTTTATCATATTGTCAACCGATTCTTCAATATGAAATGTTATTTTTCTTGATGCTTTGTAGCTTGGAGATTTTTGATAGCACAAAATTTGATCGGTGGGTTGAGATGGGAACGGCACCTGCTGTAGAGTCTAGTTTGAAGTTATATGATGTAGTTTTAAGCTTGGGAATCAAGGCCTTCTTGTTGACTGGTCGAAGTGAAAGGCATCGAAACATAACCGTGCATAATTTGTTGAAAGCTGGATTTCAAGACTGGAACAAGCTCATACTGAGGTTAGCACTATGCTCGTGTGAGAGCATTTTTATCTCTGAAAGGCTCAAAGGCTTTTTTGTTGCTTGGTTAATCATTTTATTGCATTATTAGTAATCACTATTACATTCAGCTTAAGGTTCAAAAGATTGACAGCTAGTTATTTCCTGTAGCAATTGCATAGGCAATAAAAGAACATAAGACAAATGGTAGTTTACAGTTAGGCGTTTTTGGATTTTGAATCCTGGCTCAAGTCATCATAATTGAGCAGTGTATGATGGATTGGCGATTCTCGGTTAAACAGTAAAGCCCCTATATCTATGTTCATCTCGCATATGGCATCCAATCTACTATTTTACAGAAGGCCAAAATGTTTTTGAATCAAAACAGAGAAAATTGTCGATTAGTTGGTTCTGTTAAAATCCATCAACATATGGTTTATCGTTTTCATTATTATTTATGATGTTCTGTACTCTCGTTCTTATATGTTACGACACTGTTAAAATATCTGGAATATTAATGTATGCTAGAAAGTACCTGTATGCTGCGTCAGTAAACTCGATTGCAGCTGCGTACTAGTAGCCCTTCAACCAAAGCCGCTTGTTTTTCGCTTCAATAATTTGAACTTTTTTCGGCGTATGGGACTCAATTTTGTGATGCAATTTAACTGACTTTTTTTACATATTCCTCTACATTCATATTGCATTTATATTATTTAAAATTGGATAGTAATCTTGCTTGAAAAGCTTAGTTAAATCAAGTTTACCTTCTTAAGGTTAGCAATACACCATCTTATGTTCATTTGAATAACCTAGACTCAGAATGTGTGATTAATTAATTGTGCAGGTCCCCTGAAGATCATGGAAAGACAGCAACAAAGTACAAATCAGAGAAGAGGGATGAGCTCATAAAAGATGGTTATCGAATACTGGGCAATTCTGGCGATCAATGGAGCGATTTATTGGGTTCTTCAATGCCAAATCGTTCGTTCAAGCTCCCAAATCCCATGTATTACATTCCTTGAAAATGGACAGGTTTATTTGAATAATTCTTCTTGATTGAATGATAGAAATAATGAAAGACCTGTACATGTAAAACCAAGAAAAGCATTCTTCTGATTCTTGATTGGTATCAAACTTTAGGAGTGCATATAAAGGGATTATTAATTATATTTATTGCTCGTGAATTAATTCCTGATACACCACATGAGAAACAGATTGCTGATGGCGCAAGCTTGTGCTTTCTTAGAACAGAAAAATTCAGCATGTTCAATTAGTTATAGCATCGTGCACGCTTGCTGTATCAACTATCAATTATGCTTGTGCTTTCTTAAGACATAAAGTATCAGCATGTTAGTTAGCATCGTGCACCCATGCTGTCAACTGTTTTTATTATCATCGACGAGGCAAACTAAGAGTGAAAAATATGAAAGACGGGTTCAGAATCGTTGCATGGCATTTGTGTGCGAATGGTTCGGGTGGATGGTCTATGCAGAGAGAGAGAGAGAGAGTGTGTGTGTGTGTGTGTGTTCTCAATGATTACAAGTGTGAATGACTAGCATGGAGTTATTATCCAGATAAAATAGTTTGTTTGATGATAGAATACTGTCTGCACATATAATCTCACAGATGATATATCTAAGTAGCCTAAAAAAGATCTGAGAAATCAAATATTTGTCTCCGATGTTTTAAAACATGGTTAAAAAAAAAAGATGACAAGTTCTCATGAAAATGAGTGACAGTGGCGGCCATTATTTTCCTGATTTCCAATCCACAATAGCAGTAAGAAGGGTATAATTCGGTATCAAGATTTTATTCAGTAAAGGCAAACTTGTCACGGGTGATGTCTCATTTTCTTCAAACCACTCCTCTATCGCCTTTCTATCGTAAGTGTATCCATCCGCGGCCACACACGGATCGTTCATCACATCCTGTACCACAAAAATTCAAAATCCCAAATAAAAACTAAGAAGAGAGATAACAAGATACCTTGATTTTTCAGGAATATATGTATGTATGGGGCATATATACCTTGAGTAAGGGGCATATGAAATGTAGTGGAAGAGAACTCAGACCAGACGATGCTAAATCCCGACCCTTGTCAGCAACAGTTTTTAGTTTCTCCAATATAGGGAGGATCTGATTTTTCAAGTCGGGCCTGTCTCTATGTCGAAGCTCGGTGCAACTCAAACCCAAGATAGCCAACTCTTTCGTCTCCTCTGTTGGCCAGCTACCGGCTTCAGAGTCCAGTACCCGGGCCAAACGATCTTCATCCACAGCAATTTCCACGGTCCGAGCGAGTGCTATAGCTGGTTTTGCTGTCAAAAGTTGCAAAACCACCATCCCAAATGCATAAACATCGGATTTCGGAGAAACCAAGCCAGTTCTCTGGTATTCGGGGTCAATGTAGCAAAGAGTTCCGACAGGGCTAGTGTCTTTGTACAAGGTTGTCACATTCGACATGTCCTGATGAAGCATCGTGGAGAGGCCAACGTCTCCGATTTTGCTGACAAAGTTGTTGTCAAGAAGGATGTTTGCTGGTTTGAGATCACGGTGGATTATTGGTTTGGGCTTGGAGTTGTGCAGGAAAACCAGTGCTAAGGCAACTTCACGAGCTATCCTAATCCTTTCAAACCACGGGATCGGAGGAGTGCCGTTTTTCTTGAATAATCTTTCCTCCAGGTTACCGTTTTCCATATACTCGTATACAAGACAACCTTGTCCAGCACATGCCCCAAGAAGGGTCAGCAAGTGCGGATGTCGAATTTTACTTAATATTTCGAGCTGAAATTCAGAAAACAGATAAGTTAAAGGTCACTACAAGTACACAAACGTTTCAAGTTAGCACTATTTTCTACCTCTTGATGAAATTGTTTGGTTCTATTAGCTGCCATGGAATGAAGAATTTTGACAGCAGCAGTCGTATGGCGCAAATTACACTTGTATACGGTTCCATACGATCCCATTCCGATTCTAAGGCCATTGGAAAAATTTGAAGTAGCAGATTGAATTTCTTCCCAGGAAAATTCATGGTAATGTTTCACTGGACCAGCTAAAGAATTCTCAAGCTTTTGTTTCGTTTTTACGTCTCGAATAGCTTTCTTTTCTGCTGCTAATTTGAGTGCAGCTTCTTCTTTAATGCATTCTTGTGCATATTCAGCTTCCTTTTTGGCAGCTTCATACTTGATTCTCTCCCTTTCGGCCAACTCTTTGGCCTCCTCCTCTTTAGAGCTCAGCTCCTGGAGCTTAATCGCTTCCTCCAATCGTTGCTGGTGAAGATCATTCAACTGATCATAGGAAAAAAAGAAGACACAGTTTGAATAATAATGGACTAGTCGTTTTGTCACGCCCCAAACCACGAGTTGGATAAATAAAGGTTACATAGTTTCTAATGGAGGCACATTTGGTCTGAAACATCATATTCGCGGGTAAAAAAAACCTGGAAAAGAGCATGTGATTGTAAGAACTGATCATGTTACCTTCCTGGAGGCATCAATTGCCTCAGTTTGTGCTTTTGCATACATTCCATGAACCTGTCTCAGTTCCATTCGTAGTTGTTCCAACTCGAAGTTTACATTTACCTGTGAAAATCGATAATTACATTCAAGAACACCTTAACTTAATGAAGCAAGTAATATAATCCAACTTCAGGGGAGGATCAAGAACGTATTCCACATGGAGATTGTTCATTACCTGACTCCCGGAAGAGAACTCTGTGGAACCATTTAAGCTGGAAGACCGATCAGACATCCACGAACGATCCGTCGTCAAGCTTTTGACCGAACTAGAATTCTTGCTCTTCAGATCAACAATATCTGAGCTAGTACTTGAGCTGGAAATGGCATCATCTTCGCCTTCTCCGATGTAGTAACTAGACAAAGTTTGAGTGTCGTTCGGATTCGTTCTTCCTTCGAAATGGCTTTGGCTCATAGCTGAAACAGCTCTTAGATGCTTGGCTTGTGGAGAAGGAGGTAGAAATGGAGAGTATGTATCAGATGAACCTCGTGATGTCCACTCTGAGAAAATTTTATAGTTAGCTAGGCATGAAATATTGGATCAAGTGTACGTTAGCTTACAAATTATATTAATATTACTTGAAATGTTTTGATGAACCTGGTTTAGAATCAAATGTGTGGTTTGGTGAAAAGGTGCTGGATCTTTGGGTATCATGATCTCTGGTGATCGGAAGAGCCTCGGGATCGGAGGGGCGGACGGAAGACAGCTTGCCTTTGGAGACAACGTAGACGGTGCAGAAACTTGGGCAGCATTCTGAGATTCTCGAGGACAAGTTTTGTCCCCTAGGAGTCCAATAAGAACTGTACGTTTTATGTATTTCAAACACAAATCATGGTATATATGTTGTAATAACTGATGATATATGTATGCAACTATATATAGTTTTTGTAATGAAAATCATCTTAATTTTTGGGATTAATTAGGATGTAAGATGTTGATAGAGAATTATTAGGAGATTTTTTTTTTTGAGTTGGGATTTTCGAAATACCATCTTAGATGACGAAAGATGAAAATTAAACAATAATTAAACAATTAATTAATAATAGGCATATTAATTTTATGAATTGAAGCTTAAAATAAAAATAAAAATTTACCTTGAGAACAAGCCACCAGTTGATGAGCCTCCGAGGACGAGTTTCTTGATTCCATGTTTACTAATTTTGTCGCTTATTGCACCAACAATCTCGTTCGACTCTATCATGGCGACTTCGACTTGCACCTTCAAATATTTGCAACCAAAGGTACTCAAAATAATTAGGGAAAAAAAAAGAAAGGAAAAATGGTCCCATAAATTTTTATTCCTTTTATTTTATCGCAATAGTGATATGATATCGAAAACTAATGAAACGCCATACGTTAAGAGTTCACGTAAAATATGAACAGAATATTGACAAAAATAATCTTCTCAACTAAACTTAACTTACAGGATCAAGAATCAACTTTGACTATTTAAATTACCGAAATTAAAAAATAGACAAACATAGACAACGAGTGTTATACATAATGTGATTTTGAATTTCATGGGGGATTAAAGAACAAATAGGAAGTAGTTAAATTATTTTCAGACCTTTTTCCTTTCGCACCAAGTTTTGTAAGGAAGAATCTTTTCCCTTGTTTGCCATTTTACTTCCTTCCTGTAAGCAGCTGCCACATCCTCGCGGACTTGTGCGATCGGGATTCCACCTCCCACTGTATTTATAACATATATATATATAATAAAATAAAATTTGGATGATAACTAGATAACTTAGATATGCAATTGCATTTTTTTTTGGTCTATTTGATTGTTATTCTATCTATATGCTATTTTGTTATTCAGTGAGTCCAACGTCGACAACTTTGAACCATTATTATTTACTTATATGTTCGGTGTATGTATCTTAATCCACTTTATACTTAGACATGTCAAAACGAGTAAGTGAGACGGTCCAGCCTGTCTTTTTTATGATGTAGAAATCAGAGTCGTTATCTTTCGGTGCCCACTGTGTGAACCTCCAGATAATACAATAGTACGTACGCTACTCAAGTAAATCGCTTAACAAGCTTTATGCGACAGACTCGCCCGAAAAAGTGCTGATAGAAGAATCGAACTCCTGGTCATTTATCAAAAACTTACCTACTTCACCACTTCGAACACCATTTAAAAACGTACAATCCAACATATGGGTTTGGATCGTTTCCCCCACAGCCCCCTTTCTTTTCCTTTTTTTTTTTTGCTCTTTTTTATTATATTTATGTTTTTATTTTTATTTATATTTTTTGGACTTTACTCTTTACGATCAGTTTTTTTTTTGCTAAAATTTTTGTCTTTAAATTTTGAGGAAATTTTTTTTTGTGTTTTTTGTTCCTCTCTTCCGACTTTTTTAAATTTATTTATAATTTTTAATTTTTTTAAAAAATATATCATTTTTTATCTTGTCATTTTTTGCATTATTTTAACACATTATTCTTGGAAAAAAAGAAAAAATTAAGTATAATATTAAATATATATACATTTAAAAATATCATAAATTATAAGTAAATTCTATAAAAACTCAAATTAACTTATTTGTAAAAGTGAAAATTATAAAATTAATATTTGGATATGAGATTTTATCATAATAAAACACATTATGCTCGACAAATTAAAATTAAGTATAATTTTAACTATTTAAATATTTAAAAAATATCATAAACTGCATGTAAAGTCTAATTAAAAAAACCAAATATAATTATTTATAATTTTGTTAATTAGGTGAACCGATTTTTTTATGAAAACCAAAATCAAACTGAATTAATCGAAATTTTCTAGAACTAAAATCGAATTTTAAAATTATAAGACGAAAAAATGATCCAAAAAAATGATAAGATAAAAAATAATTGTTTTAAAAAAAAAAAATTAAAATGTGTGATTTAAAAATGCCAAAATAAAGGGGAAAAAAACCAAAAAACCAAATATGTTTTTAAAAAAATATAAAAACTTAAATATAATTAAAAAAAAAAAGCAAAAAAAAAAAAACAAAGAAAAAAAAGGAAAGAAAGGGGGCTGTCCCCCAACAGCACCCCCTGCTGTGGGCAACCCCACAGCAGGGGATCCAAATATTGTTATATATGTTATATATTGTTATAACATTTGATAGTGGACTCCATGATCTATAAGTGCCAGTTAAAGAAAAATGCAAATATGGCATTAAATCATACAAACAAAATTCTTACAAATTTGAATGATTATAATAACACCCCCAAATTATGTTAGACTAGTGCCACATTTTCGAGTAATCATCCCATATATGTCATATAATTTCAAGAAAAAATTATAAATATAATATATAAGCACTAGTACTGCTAAATCCATCTCCATCACATTTCACTATTAAATTTTTTTTCCCCTAAAAATCATTTTCTCGCTCCCCCTGAATATAATGTACTGTGTTCTAAATTGTTCAACTTCAAGACAATAAATCTATTAATTTACTCGAAATATAATTTGGCACAAAAAAAATAACAAAACAAACAGAACTTACTGGGTGTTGGAACCGAGCAGATTTCAGGGAAAATATGCAGCAACATGAAGCAAACTTTTTCAGGGATCCCTTCTTGATTCAAATTTTCCAAAGCCCATTTTATTATGTATTTGCTTCTCTTGCTTCCGCTTAGAGCTACTGCAACCACTGAAACCGTCGAATTCAACCCCTCGGATTCATCCGCTCCGCCCGCTCGTGCTCCTGCCGGTTTATCGCTCTCCATCTCTTCGACACTAATTTGCTCTGAAACTAAGTATGTATGCTGCGACATGAAATGAATATCAAAATCATGCAAGCTCCTAGCTATTTTTCTTAACGACTAATTTCATATAAAATTATTTGCAGTGCAACATTGAATATATATAATGAATAAGGGGCGATACTTAGCTTACCACTTCAATACTCATGTAGACATTGCCACCTTAATATTAACTTGGAAAGCCTGCCAGATGCATGCATTAATTACATGTTTATTGCATAACGTGCGCATAAATAAGAAGAATTTTTTTTTTGTTTTTTTGAATGGTTATTAATTTATTTAGTTTTAAAATTTATGGACTTTTTACGTGCCAAAGTCAAAAGGGTTAGTTTATAACAATCGGCTTAATTAACTAGTATTTATGCTAATCGTGTGTGTAATGATGTTGTTATTTTATTGTTAGTTGCATGCATGTCCTCCTTTTATATTGCCTTTAGACGGGGATGGATACGACAACATATATATAATACGCTTCACAAATTAAATTAGTGCGACATTTTTTTTATAGAATATTTCAAAATCATAAAACGAGTGGCCGAGGATCCATTGTGCAAGGGCCAAAAGTGAGGGCTCATAATTGGGTAGGGGTTAAATGAAATATTTACTTTAGTTACGAAAGATTTACTTGCGAAAGATTTAAAGTGCGTTTGGCTAAACTTATTAAAAAGAGCTTATAAGTTCTTATAGATTAAGCTATTTTATGAGCTTATAACCTGTTAGAACTTATTTTAAAAATAAGCTGTTAAAGTGTTTGGGTAAACTTATTTTAAATAACTTAAAGATGTTGATGTGTTTGGTATTATAAGATCTTTTTATTGTCAAAATTACCAAAATAAGGTATAATTGTATGAAAATAATATTTTGAATTATACATATACGAAAATAATTTTAGAATAAACCTATATTAAAAAATAAAATTGTTTTAATATTTAATTTTAGAAAAATTTATGTGATTTGTAATTTTTTTAAATAATATTTAATATTTAATGGGTGGAGGATAAGATATATGGAGATTTATTAAAATATTCAAAGATATTTTAGAGAGATAGAATATTAAAATAAGATCTTTTTGAAAAAAGTACATCTCCCCTTACTTTTTTAAAAACAGCTTATAAGCTGTCAAACAACTTATTTTGACATCTTATAAGTTGTTTTAAAAAAAAATTACCAAACATATTTTCAGAGCTTAAAAGCTCTAAAATAGCTTATAAGCTGTTTGAAAGAACTTTTAAGCTTTGCCAAATATTAGATTTTTAATCTTAAATAATTAATGTTAGATCAAAAAATAAATTAATATTTTTATCAATATTAATAAATAAAATATAAAAAATTGTAAGATCAAAATTACAATTTCCTCAATATCTATTATTATATTTTAAAGTTAAGACATGGATTCGTTTACAGTATAAACTTATTATGTCACCTCTATCAATTTTTATAATTACCATATCACTTCTCTTTTTATTTAAATCACAAAACTATCCTTATTTTATAACATAATTCCAAAAATTGATTTCAAAACAAAACCACTATTGTATACACACGCGTTACCTGACGGAGGGTATCAAATAAAGCTGAAACGAATAAATTGGTTCGAAAATGGGAGATGATTTCGAGTTAAACCTATTGTAACACACATATATATTAAAAAAAATGTTTGATTCCATGAAATATCATCATATTCTTTAAAAAAATAAGAATATACTGGTCACATATGCTTATCCCATGAATTTCTTGGATAATTGATCAATGGCAAATAATATCGATTACAAAGTCAAATAAGATTTTAAAAGACACACATAGAAATATATTATAATCGATTTTTGCTCTTCAAAAAATTAATACTACTCTCAGTACTTCTCTTAATTATATTTTATGTTGTCGACCTTTTTTTAAAAAAAATAATTGTGATATTTTTTTATGAAATTAAAATAATTGTGATCTTTGGGGTTAGATCAATTTGAAAATTGAAAGGGTTTGATACTTGAGGGGCATGCTTGCAAAAAAAATTTAAATACATTTTTATATAATGTGGATATTAGTAGACACTAGATGGAAATTTTCAAAAAAATCTGAAGAGTTTTTGTATTCAGAATCATTCTGCATTTTATTTTCTTTTAAAAAAATTCTCTCTTTTTTTTTTTATTTGAATTGCTTTCTGCATTCTCCCTAAGAATACCATTGCATATTTTGAAAAATAAATTTAAAATAGATAATTCGATATTGAAGAAAAGAATTAAAGTTATTTCTTAATGACCAAAAAAAAAAAAGAGAGCATAAATTACTCATAAGACGGATACAATAGCTCTTTCCGAAGTGAATTTTAGAATTATTTCGTTGGAAGTCATAGAAAATTGAATCAAACGCCATCTACCCATTTTTTTCTTATATATATCTTTCAATTATATAGTAAAATTTGTCCAAATTGTATCATATTAAAATAACATGAGATTACTATATATATATGATCAACTAAGGACGAGTGATCGTAACTAATTAATATCACAAGAATTTTATGAGGCGGCTACCGGCCACCGAGACGGTAGCTCCTGCCGCGAAAAACGACGCCACCGGTCCTATTAGTGGGCTCCGCAGCGTCTATGTTCGTCTCCTCCGGTTCTGAAGAGGTGGTCCGTGGCCGAGGCGCGGTGGCTCTAGACCCATTTAGCCGGTAACTCCGGCCACTAAATATGACTCCTTCAGAAGGCTCACTCCTCCTGAATGGTGAATTAATTTGGAAGCCCTCACCCCAAAATGCCACCAATTTATGACTTATAAAATATCGTTCAAGGAATAATAAATTAAACTTTTGAATTAAAAATAATTTCTCAAAACTATACGAATTGTTTCTTGAAATTAATAATTCTTTTTTCAAAAAAAAAAAATCAATGTCATAAAGATATTTAATTTCAAACTGAAAAATAAAAAATAAAAAATGAAGGATACACCCATTTTGGAGTCTTGCAAATGTTGTTGCCACTGGAAAGGGGATAAAGTACTGTGACAAAGTAATAGAGATGACCTGCTGCAATCCCTTTTAAACCTGATTTTAAAGAATTTCCCAGCAATAAGTCAATTGCTAGCATATACCATGGAACGTAAAAGCCCTGCAACCACAAAATTAAGTTGGTTTTTACTTGATCCGGTCGAGTTATTGACTCTGATACTAATTGTAGTACAAAATTAATAATTGTGCGTTCATTTCGTGCATACCTTCAATTCAAATAGACCGTGAACATTGACTCGAGCATTCGGGAACTCTCGACTCCATACATACACAATCACGAAAACCAGAGACGGACCCAGAAACATAGACCAAAAATTCGGAACTGCTGCAATAACCTATACAGGTAAACCCATTAATTTTATTTATTTCACTCAATATCCCATGGAAAAAAAAAGGTATTCTTTGCAATTTCAAATTGGTATTACCAAGAGTGAGAGGGCTCCAAATATATACATCCATACTAAGTCAGCTGTCCTTTTGTCATAAGGTCCCCTTTCTAGTTGAACTCCATAATATAATCTAAAAATGAAACATTTCAAAGCAATTAATTTTTTAATTCATAGAATATTGCACATCACAACTTCACAAGTACAAAACTCACTATAAATGTTAATGAAAGGCTATGCACATTACACCCGGTCGGTACATAATATTATAAAACATCGTTTGAAGATACATATTATTAAATTTTTATTTGGTCATATTATTTATCTACCAACTAAATATTTTACATCAATTAAATCATTAATTATTTATTTTACATCGATTAAATCATTTAATCTAAATTACTATGTTATCCTTAATAAATAAAATTATTCAATTTTTTATAAAATTTTATTTAAAAGTTAATCAATTAAATCAAATCAAATCAAACAAACTATTATTTATCAATCAAACCAAATATTATACTAACTATAATTTCTTATTTATTTTTTTCTCATATTTAATATTTCATCTCTATATTATTAATCATATCTTTTAACTTTCAAACGGAGAGTCTATGGATGAAATATATATTGGTCTCATGTGTTATATATTTGAAAATGAGACTAACTACGATTCTAGCTTAGCTTACATATTGGGGTAGATTGAAAATCAATTTTTTTATATTAAAAAAAAAAATCAATTTTGTGTTATTATTTCATAAATGTAATTTTCTCCCCAAATTTACTCCAATCGTAATACATACAAAATTTTATATCACGAGTTAAACTTATTCTCTTGTTAAAATACTTGACCGTATAAGTTATAACATAACTATTGTGTTAATTCAATAGTTTACTCATATATAAAGTTTCATGTCATAAAAAAAAATACTCAGAACGTACATTGTGAAGAGACGTACGGCAAATGGGAGTGAAAATGGCCCAAGAAAGAAAAAGGGCGTGATGAGCCTCCAAATCTGTATAACCAAAAAAAACAATATAATTATTTTTCAGTGGAAAAAGGGTAATAATTATTAAAAATAATAACAAATTTACCTGAAATCTTAGGAAAACATGTGAGTAGAAAAGGGCAATAATTTGATAATGGTATAGTTGCAGGTGATAGGCACCAGTGGTCAGCAAACAGACCACAGCATATGTCTTCGTTACCGGAGGCAGAGAGTTATAATATCTGTTTTTTTTTAATAAAAAAAAAATTCATCGTCATAACATAAATTAGACTCGATATATCTAAGGAATTGCTTGGTTGATAAGATGTAGGAGATTTTAATACGAGTGTCTTAGACTACCTAAGACCGTAAATTGATCGATATCTCGAATTTGGTTTTTGGATAAAATATGAATACTACAAGGGAAGAGAGGGCGACTTACTGTGCTGGTGTAGACATGGTTGATGGACCGGATGGCCTAATTATGTGATCTTTGATTTCTTGTACTCGTAATCTATATATATGTGTGTGTGTGGTATTTTTGCATTGGTATTTACTCCTCGAATTAAAATAATATATCATCTTCGATACATATGAATTTATAATATAATAATTATGGCTTTGGAAATTCCGATTAGGGGAGACTTTGGACTTCGGAGTCTTCCTCTGGCCCATATACATAAATAAACCAAGTGTGGACAAAAAACACGCACTAAAAGTCTAAAACTCATAATTATTTCAACTCCTTTCCGTGGAATTATCGCCTTGACTTGCTCTATGGTTAATGTAGTGTTCGGGAAAGCCATTATGAATCACTTTTTAGTTTGTTTTTTTTAAAAATAAAAACTGAGAAGTGTTTTTTAAAAGATTGCTCAAATACTATTTAAGAAGATAAAAGAACGTTAAACCTAATTACTCCAAGTGGAGGATGTAAGCTTACGATTTTAACAAAAATTATGATTTGTTATAATGGTATTTTAGATTTTCCAAGTTGTATACTAGCCGAAGGCCTGAAAGAAAAAAACAAGAAAACAAAAATTTATGATCATCTGTGTACAAGATTTTCCTAACTAATATTCTGTTAGAAGACGACCTTCTTCTTGATTGACTCCTCGTGTAAATATGTATGTCATCACAGTATATACATACTTGAGAGTAGACGTTAATAATCAAATCAACCACCAGTACTCTTTCTGCCTTCCTAGAAGCTGAGAGAAAAATCGATGCTACCATTATTTGGGTTGTGCCCATGATGATCAGGGGCGGATCCAGAATTATATGTTTGGAGGGGCCGACCCACGCAAACACACACAGTACACATCCAGAAAAATAATTGTTATATGTTTATATATAAATTTCAATAACAAGAATACAATAATAAAAATATACTAACCCTATGACAATGAAAAATTCAAATTTAGTTATTCAAATTTTTTCAAGCTCATCCAAAATTCAACCTTGCAATCTAAATCACATCATTCAAGCATGAAAGGAATTTTATTCCTTGAATATTTCGGCCCTGATTAATTGAAAATTATAAGATTTTGCTTTCTAGACAAGATAGGATATTTGGTAAATATTGAGTGTATATTTTCGAATATGTTAATGATATATTTGCCAAAGTTTAAATTAGATCTTGATAAGGAGATTATTTGACATAATATAATTCGATATTATCAAGATTTGATTTACAAGATTTGATAAAGTTTATTTCCTACTAAAACTAGTTTTCTTATTTATGTAGGACTCTATCTAAGGCAATCTTCAAGATTTGGATGCTTATCTATAAAAGGAGACACGCACAAGAAAAGTGAGAGCTTCAGACGAAAAATACTCTGCGCATACTCTAAAGAATTCAAGGAAGATCTTGAAGAATTCTGAAGCAAAGTTTGCAACCATCGTTGTTGCATGTCCCCGTGTCGCCGTTCGTGTTGAATACATCAGAGACAACACTGTGGGAACTGTGTTGTTGAAGATATTTTCTGTCTCTTCAATTTAGGCTACGGGAGTTGCATCCAATTTCTTTTATACTCTTATTGTTTTTAGGATGCAAGTTTGATTTCTCAACTCGTTGAGAAATTTAGGATTTAATGACTTTTCGTAAAATCACTAGGATTACTTTGTAAGACTATTCTTACGTTTACTAGTGATATTTAGTCCTAAGGCACCCGCACGAGTTTTATACTCGTGCAAAATTATTTACTTGTGTTTTTATTTACGCTTTAAATTTCCGCTGCACTGTGTTGTCTGTGGTGTTACAACACAAACGACAACACTGCCTTATTTTACATAACAACCACGTACACCGTTTCTTTCACGTGGCATCAGAGCCACCACTTTACTTTACTAAGTGAGTTCCTAGTTTGTGTTACAGGTTAGTTATGGACACTCTGTACACAAGTGCAATTCGTCCACCTATTTTGGATGGGACAAACTACGGCCCTTGGAAATTGAAGATGAGCATGTATATTCAATCCATTGAGTCCAGGGCTTGGCAGCGTGTTCTTGACGGTTGGACACCACCCATGAGAGATGATGATGTACCAGGATCAAAGCCAAGATCACAATGGACAGCCGATGAGAATACAGCGGCTATTTATAGTATTTATAATACTAAAGCTCTTAATGCTATGTTCACTTCAGTTGATATGAACATGTTTAATCTAATTGGTACTTGTACTTGTGCTAGGGATGCTTGGAAGAAACTACAAACCCACTGTGAAGGCTCGGCTAGTGTCAAGAAGACAATGATGCGTCTCATAACTTCAAAATTTGAGAAAATGAGAATGGAGGAATCAGAGACCATCATGGAATACAATGGAAGGTTGAAAAGCCTTGCGAATGAAGCATCTATTCTTGGTGATCCTATTTCGAACGAGAGACTTGTATCGAAAGTGCTTCGTTCTGTTCCCAAAAGATTTCACACCAAGGTTTGTGCTATAGATGAATCAAAAGATACATCTATAATGGGTTTGGATGAGTTAATTAGTTCTCTTCGCACCTATGAGATGGAGTTGGAAGCCGAAGATGACTCGAAAGGTAAGTCTATTGCTTTTCAAGTATCTAATGATGTTTACAATGATTTTGCTGAAGTTCAACAGGAAGTAAAGGATTCTGATCTTGAGAAAAATTCTATTGCCTTGATCTCGAAGAAATTTACTGATTATCTCAAGGTAATGAAAGAAAAGAAGGATGTGAAAAGTGCACAACCCTCAAAGTTTCCTAGACTTCCTACGTCAGAGAAATCTCAAAAACCTGCTGCTACTCGAGGACCTCGTCAAAGGTATGAAGGTAAGAATCAGTCCTCAAGCAAAAATTTTGATAATGTTCAATGCAGAGAATGTAAGGGATATGGCCACTATGCTTATGAATGCGCAAATCGCCTTCGGAAAGGAATGAATGTTTCTCTGAGTGATGATGATTCTGAAGAAGAACAAGAAAAGGTTGAACAGGCAGATCTCATATCTTTTACTGCTTTACTAGAGAGTAAGAAAAATTTTCAGATTAATCCTCTCGGTGTTGGCTCCGGTGTTGCAACACCTGGACGCAACACTGTTCAAAAATCTGTTTGTTTTGTTGCTTCTAACCTTGACAATTCCAGCAATCATGAAGAACAGGTAGCTGATCCTTATACTCTGGAAGGTATTCAAAAACTCTATGAAGAGTTATACAGTGATTAGAACAAGAGGAATAAGTTGAACACAACTCTTACAAAAGAGAATACTGAATTGAAAGCGGCTGTGGCTAGACTGGAAATTCTCATGAGTAAGAAAGATCTGAAATTAGGGTTGCTGAATTCTGAACTTGAAAGAGCAAAAACTACACTTGATAAATTTAATTCCAGTTCGAGCAAACTTGATTCCATTTTGACTATGGGTAAGAATGATAAGTTTGGACTTGGTTTTAAAGAAAGTGTTTTTGAAACTGGTGAATGTTCCAAAACACCAGTGTTTGTGAAGGAAGGTAATGATTCCTTGAACCATCCTTCAACTGCTTCGAAAGGTAAGAAACTCATTGTTGAAAAGGATATTTCTGTTCCTAAGCCAAAACAATGAAAGCGTCCTTTTGTATGTCACTATTGTCTCAAATCTGGTCATATCAGGCCTTTTTGTCGTAAGCTTAAAAATGACTATGTTTTGTGGGAATCTAAGTAAGTGTTACCCTCCGTGTTGTCCAACACCAAGAGCAACACTGACAGAAAGAGGCTCACTGTGAAAAAAGTTTGGATACAAAAGCCTGATGTTAGATGTTTTGTTATTTATACTTCCTTGAAAGCTAACACTGCAGGTAATTGGTATTTTGATAGTGGAAGCTCTCGGCACATGACAGGTTTGAAAGATCACCTCACGGACTAATTTGAACAAAATGGTGGTAGAGTGACCTATGGAGGTGGTGCAAAGGGAAGAATTGTTGGCAAAGGAACACTCAATGTGGAAGGGTTTCCAAAGCTTCATAACGTCTTACACGTTGAAGGACTTAATGCAAATTTAATTTCAATTAGTTAACTGTGTGATGATGACTTGCATGTGAAGTTTGATAAGAATAATTGTGAAGTTTTTGATAATGCTAATCGTTGTGTTATCACAGGTACAAGATCAGTTGATAACTGCTACCAACTCGGTGAAGAATTGGCATGTAGACACTCAAAGGTTGATGAGTTTAGTCTATGGCACCAAAAACTTGGACATGTGAATTTCAAGACCTTAAAGAATCTGAGTAAGTATGAAGCTGTCAGAGGTTTTCCAAATCTAAAGACTGGTGTTCCATATGTTTGTGGTGCATGCTAAAAAGGTAAGCAAACCCGTGTTGCGCATCCCGTGTTACAACACTGTGGGACAACACGGTGTCTTGAACTTTTGCACATGGATTTGATGGGTCCCATGGAAGTCGAAAGTTATGAAGGTAAAAATATTCTTTGGTATGTGTTGATGATTTTTCTCGTTTTACATGGGTAAGATTTCTTAGAGAAAAATCAGACACTTTTGGTGTTTTTAAGAAGTTGTTTACCAATATTACTAACCTACATACTTTGACTGTAGCAAGGATCAAAACTGATCATGGAAAAGAATTTGAGAACTCATTGTTTTCTTCTTTGTGTGATAAGAAGGGCATCTCACTAGAGTTCTCTGTCCCAAAAACTCCTCAACAGAATGGAATTGCCAAAAGGAAGAATAGAAGTTGCAGGAGATGGCTAGGGTGATGATGAGCTCAAAAAATATCTCCAAAAGATTTTAGGCAGAAACATTGAACACAACATGCCATATTTCCAATCGTGTTTATTTGAGAAGTGGATCTTCGATGACTTCCTATGAAATCCTCATGGGAAAGAGACCAAATCTTAATTATTTTCATATATTTGGCTGTGTGTCTTATGTTTTGAACGATAAAAATCACCTAGCAAAATTTGATTCCAAGAGTGATAAGTGTTTGTTCCTTGGTTATTCTACTAATAGTCGTGCATATAGGATGTATAACCTTAGAACTAGAACAATGATGGAATCTATTAATGTTGTTTTTTATGATGGTGCAGATCTCAAAGGAAAAACTGCTGAATATGATACTGAAAGCTCGTTGGAAATTTCCTCCGAAGAACACAGTGTTGTTCCTGATGTTGCAACACCAAACACAACACTGGTTCCTCCAGAAACTGTTCATGAGGAAAATTCGCAAGAAAATGAGAAAGTTGAGATGATTACTGTAAAGGACATTCCAAGCAAGATACAGAAGAATCATCCATCATCTCAGATTATTGGAGATGTTCATGGAACAAGGCAAACCCGTGCTAAGGACAAAGTTGACTACCGCAAGATGGTTGGGTTAGTATGCATGAGTTCCGTATACTCACAGGTAATGCATTCCTATTTTGTTTTCAATATTGAACCCAAGAATGTCAATGATGCTTTGAATGATGAATTTTGGGTAAATGTCATGCATGAAGAACTTGAGCAATTTGTTCGAAATGATGTTTGGTTTTTAGTTCCACCACCTGATCATGATAATGTCATTGGTACAAAATGGATTTTCAAAAATAAAACCGATGAATCAGGAAACATCATAAGGAACAAAGCAAGGTTGGTTGCTCAAGGGTATACTCAGGTTGAGGGGGTTGATTTTGATGAGACCTTCGCTCCTGTTGCCCGCATTGAGTCTGTCCGACTATTGCTAGCAATTGCATGTCATATGGGTATAAAACTTTACCAAATGGATGTAAAGAGTGCGTTTTTGAATGGTATTTTGAATGAGAAAGTGTATGTAAAGCAACCCAAAGGCTTTGAGGATCCACACCACTTGGATCATGTTTACAAGTTGAAGAAGGCACTCTATGGTTTGAAGCAAGCTCCACGAGCATGGTATGGTAGGTTGACCGAGTATTTACTCGAAATTGGCTTCAAACGAGGTGAGGTTGACAAAACCATTTTTATTCAAAAGGCCAAAGGTGAAATTCTTATTTGTCAAGTCTATGTGGATGACATTATCTTTGGTGCTTCGTCTCAAAAGCATGTTGATAGTTTTGTTGAATGCATGTCTTCTACTTTTGAAATGAGCATGGTAGGAGAGTTAACCTTTTTCCTTGGATTGCAAGTTAAGCAAACAAATGATGAGATTTTTCTTTGTCAAAGTAAGTATGCAAAGAATTTGGTAAAAAAGTTTTGCAAAGAGAATGTTAAGAACATGAAAACTCCTATGGGCTCAAGTAAAAAATTAGGAAAAGACAGTGTTGCGGCTGGTATTGACAACACCATGTATCGCAGCATGATAGGGAGTCTTTTATATTTGACTGCTAGTCGTCCTGATATCATGTTCAGTGTGTGTTTATGTGCTAGGTACCAATTTGATCCAAAGGTTATCCATTTAAAAGCTGTTATGAGAATTTTGAAATATGTTTCGGGTACATTGGATTTGGGATTGTGGTATACGAGGGAAACCAACACTAATCTTGTAGGTTTTAGTGATGCTGACTGAGCTGGTGATGTGAATGATAGAAAGAGCACTACGGGTGGGTGTTTTTACCTTGGCAATAATTTGGTTTCATGGTATGGTTGTAAGCAAAATTGTGTGTCACTTTCGACCACTGAATCTGAATATGTGGCAGCCGAAAGTTGTTGTTCACAACTTCTTTGGATGAACCAAATGATTGAAGACTATGGTTTTAAGAGTGAATCCCCCATTGTTTATTGTGATAATTCGAGTGCTATTGATATATCAAAGAATCCAGTTCAACACTCACGCACAAAACACATTGACATTCGTCATCACTTTATTCGAGATTTGGTAGAAAAAGGTATGATTCGAATGGAGTTTGTTGGAACCAATAACCAATTGGCAAACATCTTTACTAAAGCATTAGATCATGAGAGATTTTTAACTCTTCGGATGTCTCTGAGCATGTGTGCATTGTAATCCTTTGCATGTGTTGTCTGCGGTGTTACCACACTACCAACAACACTGTTGTTTTTCTTGTCATGCATTTTTAGGATTTTAGGCATTCTGCACTCATTTTGTTTTGTGTAGTGCTTGAATTTCTGTTACAATGATTCAATTGATGCCAAATTTTTCTGCAAAAATCTTTTTGGCATACTGACCTTTTTTGGCTTAGAACTCTGATCAAACCACCGAGTAGTTGAGGAATGTGCGTGTATTTCATGTTCTTGTTCCATGTGAAAGGTGGTCTCGCACTTTCAGTGTTAAAATCTTTTATGAAGTTTGGTGACCAATGTCATAAAAACAAACTTTGTCAAATCGGAAGAAAATGGAAATAGCTACTTAGTTGAGTCCAATGAAGACCGTTTGATTAGTGTGAAAGCTACCACTTTTGAAATGTTGTCTGTTAAGGGTAATCAAGTGTGCAAAATTCAAATTCTTTTGAAAAACTTTGGTGTTGTTGATGATGTTGGCAACACAAGAGGCAACACTACACTTGTCAACATATTGTTTCGCTTGTGATTGCATTTTTATTTTATGTGACACTCTGTTTAGGCATAAAATAGGTCATGCATATGCATTTTTGCTCATAAGGTCCTGTTTTTGGGTAAGGTTCTACATAAACGAATTTTGATGATTTACCCTATTTACTAAAAATTGAATTTTTGTGATTGATTTTTGTTTCAGTGGATTTAAGCCGATGTGGAGTTAATTCTGGAAGATTTGGGCTGAAATAGTTATCTCAGATTATTGCCTTATTTATGGGATTTTATCTCTTTAATTTAGTTTTTAATTTTTGGCCATCAGGAAAGTTACCGTTGTAACTGGAGGGAGATCAGGGATCAGGTAATTATGGGTTTGTTAGGATTTTGTTACCGTTTGAGATAAGGGTTCTATATATATGATTTTTAATAATTATCGGGCATTATCATATTCTCACAATTCTTGATTCCTGATTGTTTTTCTCTGCAAACCCTACTCTTCTCTCACTCTTAAATTTTCGTTCAATGGCAGGATTTGATCCACAGGATATTCCAAGTGAGATGGGCCACAAAGAGCCTGATGTTGCTACCGGTGTTACAACACCAGAAAACCCATCTTCCACTCCTTCTTTGCCGATAGTTCCAGTACCTATGGAACATGTTCCTCTCGCTGTTCTCATGCCTGGAGAACTAGGGAATGCAATTGATGTGGAGAATCTTCCTGATTTCTCCGTTTTGAATAGGGTGAATCTTGCTGCACCAATGGCTTGCCGATCAAAAAGGCAAGCAGGCTACAACCCTGATTTTACTCAATCCAAGAGATTCTACAAGGGTCCTCGTATCTCCATGACCGAAGAGGATCGCAGCTCTGGTGATGATTTCGGAGGATGCCGATTATGAATTTGTGGCGAGGAAGAAACCTTCTGGCTCTGCTGCTGCCTCTGCCTCCGCTCCGATTGTTGAATCTGCTTCTGACAGCAGTGATTCGAGTCCATCTGATGGTGTTCCTCCTAAGGACACTTCTGCAGCTACTGCTCCTCAAGCAAATGCTGATTCGGATGAAGATGTCACTCTGGCACAAATTTTGGAAAGCCTCAAGCAAGGAAAGGCTTCCTCTTCTGTTCCTCCCTCTGCTCATATCTCCGATGATGAGCCTGATGCTGAGATGATGGAGGAGTTTGCACAAGGCAAAGCACATCAAGATTCTCCCTCTTCCTCCTCTTCCTCCTCTTCCTCCTCTACCGATTCTGATGCTGACTCTTCTGATAAGAGTGCTGATATTGGAGAAGAAGAAGACTCTGAGGATGTTTCCAGCATGGATGCTGATGAAGACCCTCTGGACCAAGAGGATGTTTCTGCTGCTGCTGCCAGTGTTGCTGTTGGTGTCGTCAACACCACGAACAACACTGTTGATGAGGATTAGGACATGGATGCTGCCCATTCTCTCATTTTTTACTCTGGTGATGCTGCTGCTACTTGGCCTCTTCTCGCTCATAGAGGTCTTCTGGATGAAAGAAATATAGATGTACGCTCCTACCATAAGTACAATCTAATTGACTTTTTGAAGCTTTGACAACTACATTCTACTGTTGTTGCCGTGATACCCTACTGTAAGAGGGTGATTCTGGAATTCTATGCAAACTTGACCGCGAGCATTGAAGATCCAGAGTCTGCAAAGTATGGATTGGTGTATCTATGGGGTCGGCTGTTCGAGTTCTCTTCGGCCGTGATCAATGCTCACTATTCCACCCTAGATGTTGATGAAGGAAATCCTCCAGAGATCAATGAAGTGATCAATGTGCTCACTGGTGGTATGGTCAAACAATTCTCTGACCATTTTTCTGCAGCAAAGCTCACCTCGTTCTATTCGGTACTACATAAGATAACAGTGAGGAATTTGACTCCTTCTTCCAACTCCACAGTTATCACAAGACCACAAGCGGTCATTTTGTATGCCATTGGGACTGGTTGTCCTTTAAATTTTGGGAAGATGGTATTCAAGACAGTGCTCCAGTTTGCTGATGGAGGACTCAGGTCTACTAAGCTGCCCTTTCCATCTTTAATCTACGACATTTTGGAATCTCAAGCTTTCATCCGCAATATTACAGAAAATCTCACTGATCAACCTGAGATTCTCAAGCTAGCAGCTGGTCTTCTCAAGGGAAATCGAGTTCTGGATTTGCCCTGGACTCCTACTCCTACTCCTGCTGCTGAAGCTACTGGTGTTGCACCCGGTGTTGCCAACACAGGTGACAACACTGAAGAAACAGTGCCTACTCCTACTACCCTGGAATTCACAACTGCCACCATTCAGCTGCTGATGACTCGTGCCGAGGAAAAGATTGCTCAAGCTCAGGAAGACATTGCCTTCTATAGCACGATCTTGGCTGATTGTCGGCGACAACTTGACATTTCTTGCCAAACAGGGGGAGATAGTGCACAAGATGAAGATGAAGCTGGTCCATCTGGGACTAAGGATGATGAGAATGAAGCCTCTGATCAAGATAACTCTGATAGTGATCAAATTTAGATTTTGCTTCTTCTCTCATCTTTTCTTTATTTGCTTCATTCTGATTTTAATATAACTGTTTTTGTTCGTTCTAGTTACGTGCCTTAATTGCTCATATATGTTAACTAGACTAACATCTTCTACCCCACTTATGCTCTGTTATATGAATTAAAGAATCCCATGGGTTATTGTCCATGTTATCCACCGTGTTACGACACGAAGGACAACACTTCAGGGGGAGACTTTAAAATTTAGGGGGAGAAGATTTTTAAACTCAGGGGGAGTTTATGATTATCTCACACTTGTGCAATGTGTTGTCCAGAAAGCAAAAATGGGGAGATTGAAAGGAATTTTATTCCTTGAATATTTCGGCCCTAATTAATTGAAAATTATAAGATTTTGCTTTCTAGACAAGATAGGATATTTGGTAAATATTGAGTATATACTTTCGAATATGTTAATGATATATTTGCCAAATTTTAAATTAGATGTTGATAAGGTGATTATTTGACATAATATAATTCGATATTATCAAGATTTGATTTACAAGATTTGATAGAGTTTATTTCCTACTAAAACTAGTTTTCTTATTTATGTAGGACTCTATCTAAGGCAATCTTCAAGATTTGGATGCTTATCTATAAAAGGAGATTTTCACGCACAAGAAAAGTGAGAGCTTCAGACGAAAAATCTCTGCGCATACTCTGAAGAATTCAAGGAAGATCTTGAAGAATTTTGAAGCAAAGTTTGCAACCATCGTTGTTGCATGTCCCCGTGTCGCCGTTCGTGTTGAAGACATCAGAGACAATACTGTGGAAACTGTGTTGTTGAAGATATTTTCTGTCTCTTCAATTTAGGCTACGAGAGTTGCATCCAATTTCTTTTATACTCTTATTGTATTTTAGGATGCAAGTTTGATTTCTCAACTCGTTGAGAAATTTAGGATTTAATGACTTTTCGTAAAATCACTAGGATTACTTTGTAAGACTATTCTTACGTTTACTAGTGATATTTAGCCCTAAGGCACCCGCACGAGTTTTATACTCGTGCAAAATTATTTACTTGTGTTTTTATTTACGCTTTAAATTTCTACCGCACTGTGTTATCTGTGGTGTTACAACACAAACGACAACACTGCCTTATTTTACATAACAACCACGTACACCATTTTTTTTAAAGCATAAATCCACAACTCCACTTAGTAAAGGCAAAACTTACCATATATGCAAATTAAATGTCAAAAATTTTATTTTTAAAAAAACAAACACAAAACCCATCTAAAAAAAAGAAAAGAAAAAAGAAATCAAATTAAACAAAACACTCTGTATTACCAATTTATTTGTTAATTTTCTATAGTTTCATGTGCGTTTAAGGTTTATTAATTAATTAGTCCAAGTGAGGGTTAACTAAAGTCATGTATGTATACATAAAAAAAACACAAAGTACTTGTCCCACATTTATTTTTGTTTTTATATCACAACTCCAACAAATTATAATATTATTCTCCACACTTTTATATGAAAATCAACTCCAAGAAAAAGTCATAAATTTCTATAGTAGTACTCACCTTTGAAAGCTAAAAAGAGGAGAGAAAAATACATAATTTTTTTTTTTTAAAAAAAACCTAAAACAATTCAATCAAATTTCAGTAAATTAAATCAAGACATTTGATTATTGATTAATTTTTCTTACCGTGTAAACTCCCAATTTGTGATATGAATTTGAACCAAGAAAAGACAGCAAGCTTCTCTCCCAATTTTTATTTCATCAATTTTCAGTGCAAACTCCAGAGCCGATCTAATAACTTTTGTTTTAAAAAATTTAATTTTAGGTTCTAAATTTATTATATCAGGTTTTAATTTAGGCCTTTTGTAAAGGCCAAATAATATCATTTGGAAAAAAGAAAAAAGAAAAAAAAACGCAAGTGACTTTTGTAATGGCCCAATAATATCATTTGGAAAAAAGGAAAAGAAGAAAAAAAAATGCAAGTGTGAAAGGAAAGACTCGAACATGGGTCTTGCGCTGTTGTGTGAAAGAGTTTAGCCATTAGTCTAGACGTGGATGATATGTTTGTAGGGGCCATATATTATATATATTAAATACAAAATATATATCATATATAGTACTATTTTTTTAAAAAAAAATTTTTGGGGGAGGAGGGAGGGGGGGTGCCGGTTTTACAGTAAATCCGCCCCTGATGATGATAGAATCAAGGGCCCAGAAATCACTTGTATCGCCGTGATACCATGTATTTGGGTTGGGTAGCTATTCAAAGGATAGAATCGATTCTTCCGCGATACGCATAGGCAAAGGATAGAATCGATTCTTCCGCGATACGCATAGGCAGGAGCGTAGCCAAAAAAAAAAAAAATTCACCTTGGGACAACCCGGGTGACCCAAAAATTTTTTACAATTTTTTATATGGCCCAAAAATTTTAAAAATGAATTTTAAGTGTTATTTTTGGGGCTAATGTTATATTAGTCCGGATAGCCCAATTAAAAAAATGAAGTGGCCCACTTTTTAGTTTTCAAAACTAGTCCAAAAAAAAAAAAAATGGGTTTTTTTCAAATCTACTATTTTGTTAGTGTCATATTCTTCACTCTCCATCTTATAAAGTTCTCTAAAATTATAATGCTCCCAATTTTATAAAGTATATATCGACCAAACAATATTATGAAAATTTGTACATACGCTGAGAAATATTTAATCTTTTTGTAACTAATTTTGATGCGATTTTTTTTGTTTTTTTAATAAAAAATTTCATTATTTTTTCTACAAAAATCGGTGTTTTCAGCTTACATGATTTTTGGATTTTTCGCTAAAAAATTTAGCCCGGGTGAAGCTGAAATCCTGGCTCCGCCATTGTCTTGGGATGATCAATTCGATAAATAAATAAATAAATATATTAAATATTTAAAATTTAAAATATAATAAAATACTAGTTTATAATTAACGAACACTTGCAACACATTAATGATAACTACAAATAATATATGGGCAATTTGCTCAAAAATCCCCAAATGCAAACATATTTTGCTTTGGGGTCTCTAGTCATAAAATGTGGTACAAAACAATACAAGATGTGGTACAAAACTATAGAAGATGTGATACAAATTAACAAAAATTGTGGTACAAAAAAATGGCTAGGGAGTGCAGAGCAAAATATATTTGCATTAGAGATTTTTGAGCAATTTGCACATAATATATAGTGACACAAAAAAATATAAACTATTAAAGATGTAATCGATGTTTCAAATGAGCTGACTCCAAAATTTTTTTGGTGGTTTTAAAAAAATTAAGTTTCACAATATCTATATCTATTTATTAAATAAGAAAATCTTAAAGAAACTAACATGGTCTCTTGTTATGACACCTTAATTTGAAATTTCAAATTATTTGAAAAAAATTGAGAAATAATTATTTTTTCCTATAAATTTATTTGATTTTTTTAAATTAATTTTAATAAAAATAAAAATCAATTTTTTCGTCACACACAACAGATGTATGCAAATACACTAGTAATATAGTAAATCTTCATCTTCAATTGATATTTTTACAATATACTCGAAATAAAAAATATGATATTTCAAGTAATATAGTATATCATGAAAAATTTAAACGTGAACCACTCAAATTAAAAATATCTCATTTATGATCAAAAAATGAAGAAATTTAATTGCAAAAATTTCCATTTTCATTTTCTAAATAAAATCAACAAAATTTATAAATCCTAAAAATAAACCACTTGAAATAAAAATCATTTCTAATTTTAAATTAAGAAGATAAAAAATGGCATAGAAAATCATAGAAACTAAATGATTTAAATTATTTCAAACAATCAACTTCACAATTATTTACAAGAAACCAATTATTGCACACATTAATAAAATCAAGGAGTTAAAAAAACAAAGTCTAATTTTATAAAATATAAAAGTCTTGATAAAAACTGAAATTTTAGAGCAAATGATAAGAAACATGAATTAAAAAAATGACTTGAATAAGAGTTGTTCTCTCCTTCTTTGATTTTTTTTGTTTTTTTAAAGCAAACCAAACAAGCTTCACAAATATTAGAAAATAAGTTGGATCAAGTATTGGGCTAATTAAAATTTAATTTGAACAAGATTACATATAGACTATAAATAATAATAATTAAAATAAACCCAAGATTGGAGCCCATCCCAGCTTTTGGGGTACCTTCACCCCTGCACACATGTGCAGTGTACACTTTAACATGAGTTAAGACATGTTGAATTAATAAGATTAACTATAATTTATTTTCGTTGAAATGTTTAAAAATTATTTGTTAAAATTTGTAAATTATCATCAATCACTTTGTAATAATCTAAATTTTAACATGCCTGCAGGTAGATTTCCTAATTTATTTAGAAAGATTTAGTAGTTTATTTGTAACTTCTTTGCTCGAGATAAACACGTTTTGAATCCATGTTTAAATCTCGTCGGTGGTGCAAGTAGTTTCTTTATTTCGTTGTATTCTTATTCCAGATTGTAATAATACTTTAAAAAATTAATGAGCATTATATTATATTATATTATATTATATTACAATAATAATAATCCAATATATGAGATCTATATCCGACTAAACATGCCATATAAGTCGAAGCAACGTCGTTCAAGTATAATAGTTTGATTTTTAATATGTTTCGGAAGATATGGTCACACAGATATAGAATTAAACTATATTTAAAACGAAAAATAATATTTTTGACATAAAAATCATAATTTTTCAGGCCCGGATCCTCTACTTTTTTGGTGTTTTTATCCTAAAACGGCACCGTTTTGGGGCTGACTATTTTCTTTTTTTAAAAAAAAAATTGTTTGTTTTTTAACAAGTACCGAAGTATGATTGTGCCTTTTAAAAAAAAAAAAAAAAAAAAGCGTGTAGTGCATCTTAAAAGAAAAAAAAAATCAAGGTTAACTATAATACAAGTTTTTGACCTATTTTGGTTGCTCTAGGAAGCTTCAAAAATCAAGGATAACAAATGTATGTTTTAAGAGCATGTGCAATAACGAGAAGATGTTGGCATGCAATGATGTTGGTAACTTCATTATATGTTGATGTCAGCTATGATAATTTTATCTCATGGTTCTGTGAGGGTGATAAGATATTCTAGAGATGATATTGAAACATTAAATTTTTTTTTATTTCATTAAATATATTTTTTATTTAAATACAAAATAAATTTTCATAATTAAAAAAAAATAAAATTACACATGAATAAAATTTAAATATTATAGAAAATTAAGAAATACACGAAATTAAGAAATTTAAAAACTTACAAATAAACAAAATAAATTACCAACAACAAAATAAATTATTGGCCACATCTTTTTACGAAGAATTGCTTGTTGCATCTTTGTAAAATATTTACGTTGCACATCATTCATGTTTGGATCGTTAATATATTTCTTCATGATTTGATTTTATTGCTCCCTCTCCAGCTGTAACGCCCCGATTTTATCTTAATTGATTTTATTTGAGATAATCGGAGATTACAGAGTTCAAGAGCCGATTTGATTTTGATCAGGGCCTTTTTTGCAAATTTCGGATTTTTTAGGGACTAAAATGCAAATTTGAGATTTCTTAGATATTTATAACTCCTTTGACTATTCTATTCACTCCACCCTCCTCCTCCACCTCGTTTCCACCATTGTTGAAGAGAGAAACGTGACTTCAAGTTTTGGGATTTCAGTCTGAGCTTGATCCGTCCGTTAGAAATTATTTTTGCAGGCAGATCAGCGATCACGGCTGCGAGAGCTTCGTTCTATCGTAAGTTTTTCTACGATCAGATACATTATATTTTTTGGATGTTGTTAGAATCGATTAAGTTTCGAGTATGTTGTTCCTGACAGAGTTTTGATCGTTTATTCTCTGTCGGTTTCGAAATGAAGCGTCGTTCTGAATTGTTATGATTTTTGGAAGATTATTCGAAAGTTTGAGTTTTTGTGATTTGTCGGAATCGGATTGTTATGGTTGAATGTTGGTTGATTTGAGTTTATTGGATTGATATTATGCTGTCTACGATTTCAGTTTGATTAGAATATAGTCGTTATGCCGCCGGTTTGAAATTGAGATTTTTGAACCGTTTTGAGTTGATGATATTTGAATATTGAGTTTGATCGTCGTTGTTGATCTTCTCTTGCCTCCGTACAGATTTTTTCTAAGGCCATTGAGTTGTAAGATTGCAGGAGTTGAATCGCTTTGAAGATTGTAGCCGGTATAGTATCGACTTTCTTATTATCGATAGGATGTTAGATTGAATCTTGATTGAGGAATCGTTGTTGTTTCCAGGTTTGGAGCATCGACGTTTAAAAAAGGTATAAGATGACTTAGACTGGAATGAAACGAGTGACTCGAATCCGACTTGATTCTAGTGTTCCGAAGAAATCACATACTTGCATGTTAATTGAATTACTTGAATGAATTATGATTTGCATTGCATTCATCTTGAGCCAAAATCCTTAAATTTAGCGGGCAGGACGACCCTTTTATGTTAGACGTTTTGGGGGCTTTAAAGCGAGTGGCCTAGGCGTAGAGGTTCGCCTAGTGCTAGTTTACTCCTTATAGTCGCACCAAAGTCTAGAGGATGGAGATACGTAGCACTACCTCGATCGGGAGAGTCGGTGAGTTGTTTACGTGATCTCGTCCTCGGGATCCCAAAAGCAAAAGCAGCAACTCTTTTGATTATCCAGACTTGATAATCCCGGATTTTAAGACATGCATTTCATTTTGATTTCTCTTGGAATTGCATGGTTGATATTTGAATATCTGGAAATGGATGTATTTCATTTTGAGATGCTTATTTGATATTGCATGCTAGTCTCTTTTACTGGGAATATTATTCTCATCGGATTATTCGGCTGTTGTCTTGTCTTTGTATGTGTGCTTGGCGACAGGTAGGGCAGGACCGAGTCAGAGATCGCATGGCTAGGTGGTCGAGTTTATAGAGTGAGGCCTTGGTGTTTTAGAAGTCGAATATGTATTCGAACTTCTTGTTTTTTTGTTTTGTAAGTGAGAATCGATGCATGTACTACCGAATCGATTGTATTTCATTCTAGACTCTTCATGTATTGTTATTGGCTTGTCGGATATTTTAAATACATGTGTTTAGGTTTGGTTTCGTTTCGGTGTTTTGGCTTTCCGGAGCGAGAGGACGGCGCGGGCGCACAGAGTTCTTGCGAGACACCGGCGCGGGCGCGCGCTCGGAGCGCGCGGGCGCTCGGTTGTCTCGTTTAAAAAAAAAAAAACTTTTTCTCGGCTTCATGCCTTGGCTGGTTGTTGTTTGATAGTTTAATCCTTGTTTAGATATTTAGAACCGAGGTCTCACACCAGCTCCATCTCTTTCATTTTTTGTTTCCTCTCTTTCAATTCATGCTTGCTCATCTCTATTTCGTACTTCTTGGACATCTGTTCCTCAACCTTTTCACAATGCTCTCTTGTCATAGCAATCTTTGTATCCTCAATTTCATAAAATCTTGTCTAATCATCACGTAGTTTTGCATACAAATCCGTCATAGGTGAATTTTTTGAGCCAGATCCTTTTATGCTCGCTTTGAAGGTATTTCTTCACATTGGTCTAATGGTTTTGTCCACTTCTTGCACGTCATTTTCTTCATTGGTTGTAGCCGTATCAGTGGGCGTGGAGAAAAGAGATTGAGATGAATTGACATCAATGTTCTTCAGCTTCTTGGTCGCACTTGCCTCATTGCCTTCATATTTTTCAAATGACTACATCTTCCATTTCGGTTGATCCTTAAAGACTAACCAAGCTTTCTCGTCGGACTATGCGATTTCACAATCTTTCTCAAACATTGTTTCACCTTGAGCATGCTAACTAAAAAAATTTATTCAGCAATTTTTTGAATTTCAAGTAGAATAAAACATTGTGATAAAATTTTAAGAATACTTTCATCTCAAATGACGATTCACTTTGATTGAGGGCTTTTAGTTCGCTCATTTTGATTTGGAAAGCGAACATTTTTTGCAAGATCTTGGAAATGTTGGTGCATGTTGTCTTTTGAACGAACTTTCCATCCCATTGACATGCAACTCATGGTTACATTATTTTTCAACCAATCCCAAAAACTAACTTTGTTTTGGTCATTTTCAAGTGCCGAATTGGTATAAACATTGTATTATGCCTTTGCAAAACATTCAACTTCGTCTTTCAACCAATGTTTTCTCGTGATGAGTCACCCCCCACTTGCATCAACAACTTATTTCCCTTTCATTTTTTGATTTTGAAGATGTAGTATCAAAAGTAGGAGGCGAGACTTCTTTTGGATTTTGGGAGAATTGAGTTTGATTGAACATAAGACTCAACATTTGTTCATCGGTGTATTGAGATTGGAAAAGATCAATCCATTGATAATTGAATTGCGAAAATTTTGGTGAAGAAGAATTGAGATCATCATTGTTCCATGGATTCATTTTCGGATTTGGATTGAATGAAATCAAATATGAAAAAATTTATTTTTTGTAGAATGAAAGTAGAAGTTGTGAATTTTTTATGGAATAATAAAAAATATTTATAGAATATTGAAGAATATAGTCGTTACTAGTCGTTAAAGATTTTTTGATTTTTTTGATTTTTTTAATCTGACCAATATTGAATCTACTTTCATTTAAAGTAATTAAAAAAAATAGTTGCAGGCTGGGCTTCACCACACGGAAGGAATCCGCTTGGGCCCCCCTGCAACATTGCACGAGAACTTTCTCGCATGGGCTTTCTCGTCCGCTATACATGCCCTAAACCTTTTTTTAAATGTTCAAAAGTTGATGAACAAACTTCAATTTATATTACTATATCATAATTTATTTATTTAGTTTTTTTTTTACAATTAAATTTTATTTATTTATTGAACCTTATTAATTATACCTCACTTTGAACCTTTTACGTTGAAGATCCTATCGATCAACCATAAAATTTGTTTCTGAATTTGAGGAAAAGAAGAGAAAAATCTTCCAAAAAGGTTTGACCCCGAAGGAGACCCCATTCCACATGAGTCATAGGCCCATTGGCTTATGCGGAGGTTAAATCAAGGGATGTGCACGAGCGGCAGGAACCTGAAGGAGGGAGCAACATGGACAACCCCCAGAACATAGCCCTACAATATTTCAGCAGAGAATATGCTCCACACGAGGATCGAACACGCAACGCTGGGAAATCTCTTCCCACATCACCTCGGGCCTTACAAACTCATCTATACTCCTGTGGGCAAGAAGAGAAAAATCTTGAAAAAGTGGAAAGAGTGGAAAAGAGGAAAATGGAGGAAAATTAAAATGAATGATCTGTAAATATTTCGAAAACAAGAAAACTCAAAAGAGAAATAAAACATTTTTTTTTTGCCAAATTAACGCTTTCAAGACATAGTGAAAGGAGGAGAAGCCGGTAAGTGAGATTCTATCTGTGCAAAATCACTACTTTAATGTAGATTCAATTGTTGAGATCCATGAATACATGTGGGTTATACTATTTTTTCAGTAAATCCCATAAATATTAATAAATCATTACCATTAAATGCATCATTAAAATAATGCTTATAAAGGCATGATGAAATTATCCGGGGAAGCCAATGAAAAATGATTGTCAGCCTGCATGATTAGTCCCAAAACGGTATCGTTTGGGATAACAACTCCGAGTGTTGTTATCCCAAAATAGTAGAGGATTTTTATCTTAAGTTTTCATGTATCAAATCGGATAAAAATTCATTTTAAAAAAGATTATTAATGAGACGTTTTGATAAAACTTTTTTTGTAATATTTTTAGGGTAAGTTTAACCAAACCTAGCTATGTTGTTTTGGAATTCCAATTCTATTTAAAATTGAACCTGAGAGTTTCTTCTCACTTAGATTCTACCAAAAAAAAATATTTAAATTGAATTTAACTTAAATTTGAATCTATATTAAATAGATATTCACATTTTAAAAAAGGTTATATTTTATTAAAAAAATTATTTTTATAACATTCGACTAAATATTTACTTATTTTTGTCTTTTATCGGAGTTTACCAATTCAAAAAAAAAACGGCGTATATTTACTCTTGCAATCTCTATTTCCGACTTGTTCACGACTTCTCTGAATAAATAAATAGATTTCTGGTTCATTTTGCCATCCCAACTAATAAATCATTTTGAGTTCACAGATTCCATCGTTCTCATCGCCTCCTACTCTATGATTAGGTCCAAATATACAATGGAGCTAATAATGGATGCATCGAGTGTATCGTTTTTATTGCACAACTTGTTCAACACGCTGAACAAAATTAAAGTCTATACCGATACAAAATTTTTTATTGCTATTTTTTGAGAGGAAATTTATTGCAATTATTATATTTGAAATGGGTACAATTATTTTCAAGGAAAAAAATTATTAAAAAGGGAAAGGAAATGGGTCTCATTCGTAATCTCTCATTTTTGACTGGCATCAAATACAAAGTTGAATTTGGTGACAGAATAGCTTATGTGGAAAATTCGACCCTACCCCATGGGTAGGTGGAATGATTTTATTGGTGCATAACATGAGGATCCCACATGATTGAGTGAGGCCCACATGATATGAACCAATAAAATCATTCCACCTATCCCATGGGTAATATATTTATATAAACAACAAAAAATGTACAATATCATGCCATTAACACAATGATATATTAGTAAGATATGATTTTGTGGGTTTTTTTTTATTTTTACTGTAAATAAAAAAATAAATTTCAAAAATACCGTAAAATTTAAAAAATATCATGAATACTATAAAACTTCAAATCTAACAACGGACGCTCAAAGCACGTAGGCCGCGTCGAGCGGACGCTGCCTAGTAGGCAGCATACGTGGCCACATAATACTCATTTAATATTATTTTAATTATAATATATAATACGTTAATGTGAGTATTAAATTATTGAGTTATTTGCACCAAACACCCTGTGTACACTTCTCTCATGTGAAATTTTAACAGTCGTTTTCAACCCATACATTTTAAAAAATTAGCACACTTGCCACTTCAAATGAGTGATTGTTGCGCACGCGCCCTTCATGCGACTGGACAAAGATATTGATATTTTTTTTTGCATCAAATACCCCTGTGAAATGTTAAAAATGCATATTTGACCCTTGTGAAAATAATTTTTAAATCTATTCAACTCATAATACACGATTTTTATAAAAATTTAATTATAAAACATTTAGCAAACATTTTTTGTTTTATTATTTTTATTTTTATTTTTAAATTTATTATGATTATATAGTTGTTTTCTAAAAAATATTATTATTTTATCTTGTTATCATTATTTTTTTAAACTTTCTTCTTGTTTCCAACTTTTCCATTAAAAATGCATTCATAAACGAGATTTAAATACCTAAAAGTACCAAAATATTAAATCAAAATGATAAGTGCATGATAAGTACCAAAGATTTTTAATTTTATTTATTTTTAATTTTAATTTTTAATTCATAATTTTTAATTTATTTATTTATAAAAAAATTATTATTTTAACTCTTTATCATTATTTTATCAAATCACTTTATGTTTTTTTCAACTTTTCCATTACATATGATTTATAAATAAGGATTTAAATATTTAAAAATATCAAAATATTCAACCAATTGATAAGTTCATGAATGTTACTTTTTTGATTTAGAATTATATAAGCATGTTATTTTATTATTGTTTATTATAAATGTGAAATGCATATTCTCGAAAAATTTAAATTTTGGTTCAATAATATAGAGTCCTAAATCGAAAAATCAATATGTTTGACTTATCAGTTCAGTCTAATATTTGGTGATTGAAATTATTTAAATATTTGTTAATGAAAATCGTGTATTATGGGTTGAATAGATTTAAAAATTATTTTCACATGGATCAAATATGCATTTTTAACATTTCACGGGGGTATTTGGTGCAAAAAAAAATATCAAAATTTTTGTCCAGTCGCATGAAGATCGCCTGCATAACAATCACTCATTTGAAGGTGCGACTGTAATGATTTTTGAAAAGGTCAGGGTTGAAGACGTCTATTAAAATTTCACATGAGAGAAGTGTGCATTTTCAATATTTCACAGGGATGTTTGGTGCAAATAACTCAATAATTTAATAATCACGGACTATATATTATAATTAAAATAATATTAAATGAGTAATGTGTGGCCATCTGCTCCTCGTGGCGGAGGATGCTGCCTATTGGGCAGCGTCCGCTCCTAGTTCCGTGGTTTGAACGGACAGATTTAGAGTTTTACAGTATTCTTGATATTTTTTAAATTTTACGGTATTTTTGAAATTTATTTTTTTATTTACAGTAAAAATAAAAAAAAAACCCATGGTTTTGTCCATACTGCTCTGAATATAAATGCATTGATTTTTAGCCTATATAGAAGTATTCTACTCTGAAATTAGATATACAAATATTTCCCTGTATGAAACATATACCATCTATCTTATATCTCTTACCGCAAATTTGTTGTGCTAGCTATGCTGCTGGCTGCATGAATCTTGCTGATACCCTACTCATTCCCTACTATTTTCTTCCAAAACCAATGCTCTCTCCATATCCTCTCCATCTGTTCCATCGGCACATTCTTCGTCTCCGGTAACAGAACATAAACGAAGACTGTCATCACCAAGACCCACCCTCCAAAGAAGATGAAAAGGCCGGCCTTGAAACGACATAGCATCGCCAAGAACGTCTGTCCGACGATGAATGTGAAAAGAAAATTTACTGCCACAGTAATGCTCTGTCCCGCGGATCGGATTTCCAAAGGGAAAATCTCACTAGGAATCAGCCATCCTAATGGACCCCAAGAAACTCCAAAACCAGCTATGTATATGCAAATCCATGTCAAAACCATGTAGGAGTATGTTTTGCTTAATTCATTGTGATCCCCTAGCTTAGCCGCCAGTATGCCACCGACGATCACCTGAGAAACTAGCATCGTTATTCCGCCGATCATTAGCAAAAGCCTTCTCCCGGTTCTGTCCACAACCAGCATTGCTATCAAGGTTGTGGTGGAGCCAACAACCCCGGTCAGAACCGCCGACATGAGAGAAGCACTTTCACCCAAACCAATTGTACGAAATAGTATTGGCGCATAGAATCCAATCACATTGATTCCTGTTACAATCTGAAAATATGGGATTGCGATAGACATCACAAGTTGAGGCCTGTACTTCCGTTGGAGGATGATTTTGTATTGGTTTTTTTCGGTCTTTGGAACGCCCCTTGCCCTGACAAGATCTTCTAGTTCTGCGTGGATATCATCCGTGCCTCGGATTCTTTGCAGCACACGCTTTGCTTCTTCATGGTCGTTTCTTCGTTGAATGATGCTGTTCGGCGTGTCTGGCAGAAAGAGTGCTCCCAATGTTAAAACTGACGCTGGAACTGCAGCCATGGCGAGTGAAACTCGCCATCCCCATCCGCCTTTAATTTTTTCGGTACTGTAGTTAATAAGGCTTGCTGCAAAGAACCCTATACCTATACATAACTGGAAGCCATTACTGATTGCTCCTCTGTACTTAGGCAAAGCCATTTCCGAAAGATACAAAGGGACTGCCTGCAAAACAATCCCAAACAGTAAATTTGCTAGGCAAAAACATGGAGGTGCTTGCTCGCAGTTTTCATTTCATAATCTCATGTTAAATGTTATACTATATAGTTAGATATACTAAGAGGAATTCACAGCTAAAATTTGCTCATAGTGTCAAAGAATGCGAGTAACAAAAGATTAGAAATGATTTGGATTAACCTGGTTGGTGAAACCGACACCAACTCCAAGTAGGACTCTCCCAAAAATCAGCATGTATATATTGACGGCAACACCATTAAGTGCTGCACCGAGAAGAAACGCAGCGCCTCCGGCAAGCATGGACGTTTTTCGTCCAAAGGATTTGGTGACAAATGAGGCGAAAAATGAAGTGATCAAGCCGGCTAAGTAGAGTGAGGATGTGAATAATGTCAGCAATTGGCTGTCAAATTTACAGTAGTTGCTGATATCTTTGTCCTCTATCATCCTGGTGAAGACTTTTGAGAAGAACTTCTTCAAGAACGGCTCCATAGAGGTCACTCCACCTATGTGTCAATCGAAAACGGCTAAAGATGCAACATTTTTCTCATTATACCAACATCGAAAAAATCGGATTAATAACTAGTGGATGCTATTCATGTTGCGTGTTTAATTTAATTTGTGACAAGATTGAACTTCCTCAGTTCAAAATCTAAAGACAAGTTTCACCATTCTTATACAGATAAACAGTCTTTCACGTCTTCTTAACCCGTAGGCCATATCTCAAACAGTTTAGAGCTATCTCTTAACAGAAATCAAAGCTTCAAATGAGATTCAAATCTTGAAAATACCCAACAACTGATGAAACCAGAGCTCGAAACACCGAAACCTAACACCAACCCAAGCTCTACAACTACATGAAGAATCAAGATTTATCTCTACACTTCTTATTGCATGAAAAAACCCAAGTTCAAGAACTGAATAGAGCACAAAAAGTTGGATTCCATCTTCTCCACAAGAAACAGCAAAAGGGATTAATCCAGTAATCGTCACACTCAAATAGCACATGAAACACAAGTGATTTAAAGCTGAAAGCAGTTTTATCATTAATAACCTGAAACTCCAATATCATAACCAAAGATGAAGCCTCCCATGGCGGCCACTGCACAAGATAAGATCACGAATAAAGTAATTCTTCCATTGTAATCCCCTGCTTCACCTGTAATCACAAAACCCATCGCCATTCTTTTTTCTTTTCTTCGAGTTTGGTATGGTATATAGGATAAATTTATACATGTGCTTACAGAGCAGTAATGTTTGACAAATTTTTCACTTGGACTTAGGGAGTAAGGACTGGTTGTTAAAACGTGAACCGTATAATTTATAAATTTAATACTACTCTGCTCGAAATAAATATATATAATATGTGTTTTTAAAGAAACTATCAAGTATCCCTCCCTAGCTAGTCCCTACACTATATTACTATATTAATGACTTTCGCGATTTGTATATACGTACAAGTGAGTGTTATTTTCGATGTGGATGTTAAAAATTAAAAAAAAAATTATAGAATTCATTAGCATTTTTTTTTTTAGTTCGTATATTAACATCTAGTCTAGTATAAAGTACGTGCACGATGAGAAATCTACTCGATAATTGGTGCACGTAGTCATTAAATGTGATCGATGACACCTGTTTTGTGGCGAGATCTTCCCCATCTATTACATCTCCCTAAATCAGATAGGGTTGGTTTCCAAAAATAAAAAGTTGATTCGACCCAGATGTCAAAAACAACATGCCCAAATTCAGTTAAAAAAAAATTTAGTTGAATAAATTTTTTTGTTAAAATTTTCAACATATTATAATCGTTAATTTAATAAAATAATAAATGTTCTTCCAGATATAACTTTTTTAGAATAAAATTTGCAAACCACGCTTTGTCAACTTTTTAAAATATATATATATATATATAGTTGATAACTTTTCGAAAAAAATAAATAAAATTTGATAGCCCCTTGGGAAAAATAAATAGGTCTCTATGTTTTTAAAAAGAAGTTCAAATAACTTTAACTTTATAATTCTAGATAACAAATGTTTTTAAATGCAATAGTTTTTGTCATATAAAATGATCAACAATTAAAATACCAACTTGATTAAAAAATAAAACAGAAAATATTATGTGATTTATATCATTTAATTTATTCTCATTATATTTTGAATTATATGAAAAAAAATATATGATGAAAAAGTAAAAACTGTTTTATATACAACGAGGAGAGTAAGGATCATATTCATATCTTCTTTTATTATATGAAGTTTGAGACCCTTAATATATTAGTAAGAGAAGGTTTTAGGTGGGACGATCTCACGAATTTATGTTCGTGAGATGTATTTACTTATATTTACAATGAAAAGTAACACATTCCGTATAAAAAATAATATTTTTTCATGTGTCAAGTCAAATAGAAAACTCGTCTCATAAAATAATTACCTGTGATACTAATTCATGATATGAGCTTTTGTGTTAATATATATATATATATTATTGATCAAGGGGGATGGGTGAATAGTAACTGAATTTTGGTGAAACTTTTTTTAATATACCAATAATGCCCATATATATATATATATATTCCAAACTTTGATTTACTTTTTTTTTTTGTTTTTATCTTACCCATATTCTTGTTTTATAATTTAATTACAAAATTTATGAAACTAAAATAAACTAAAAACAAAATCATGATTGTATAAGCACACAACACGTGCTCCAAACCGAGATGCTAGTATATATATATATATATATATATATATATATATATATATATATATATATATATATATATATATATATATATAAATTTTATGGTGAGTGCTATGGTGAGTGCTTCACAATTTGAACATTTACGTGGGAGTGCTTCACAATTTAGCTTAAATCATATATGTATGGAATTAGAGGTGTAAACGAACCGAATTGAGTCGAATTATTGTAAAAAATTAAGGCTAAAAAATCTGTTTGAATGTAGTATATTCGAGTTCAAACTCGATCTAAAGCTGAAAAACTTTAAATTTTTTTGGTTAGATGTGAATTTTGAGTTCGAGTCCAGCTTGTGGTGTTCGAACTTATATAGGATTATTAAGGTTCGAAAATGAAGGCCTGGAAGCTCTAAATACCTACATATATTTAATGTATGATTATTTTATATTAATAAATATTAATGCTAGCGAAATATCGAACAAGATAATTTTGTCTTAAGTTCGATTCGAAAAAAAATATAATATGCATGTTTGAGTTTATTTACTTTGAATTCAAATAAAATATTTATAGAGCTAACTCGAAAACCTCGCAAACTAATTTAATTCGTTTACATCCCTATATGGAACCTGAATTCTTATATATGATATATCGAAACTATCTCCAACACAAAATACTTTAATTTGTTTTTATTTGAATTCAACTAAAAAAATAATTATAGTATAAAAATATAATTAGGAGAAATAACATTTTTAATCATTTGACCTGCACGTTTTCATTTTTCTCATGTTGTTGAATGTTGATTAATTTACCTTCTTAATCTATTAAATTGCATTTTTTTAAACAAAAAAGATAATTATCTTCTCGCCATAGAATGTGAGCATTTTCCAGTGTAATTTCAATACTCCAAAGAAAAATGACGAAAATCGAAAAAATTGCAAATTGGTAAATTAATTAAGATTGTAAATTGATCGATCAACAACATGCAAGTTATACGATCGAAAAACGTAATTTCTAATTTTCACAATATATAAACTATATATAATAAAATAATTTATTCGATCGGTCTCTACCTTTTAATAATATATATTTTTGACCATCTTCAGAAAAAAATTTAATTTTGTTTGACCTTATCAATATTTGAAGCACATTAACAGTTGACCAATATGTTCCTATAGATTCTACCAGCTATACATATATAGGGGTATATTTGCAAATTTGTATGATAAATCTGCTGAGGGGACCATGCCTGCAGTGCGTGTGTGTGAAGTGTGTTTTCAGTACCCATTTAGTGAAACTTTTCAAATTATTTTTCACCAAAATTTCATCATTTTTTCATTCATTGTTTTTGGCAAACAAATCTATATCCCATTTTTCTAAGTAAATATTCTACTTTCACAAATTATTCTTCTCTACAGGAAAGATTATACATTTCGATCAGTTTCTTCCATCCATTGATTTCTAGCACTTCAGTTTCTTGCGTCTTCTTTCCCCATACTTTCACTCGATCAGCTGCGCATTTTCATTCAAGAAACCCAATCGCAGCTCCTTCTGGATCTGCATCTCGAAAAGGTATAATCTTTTGCTCCCGGTGAATGTTTTCTTCTCCTGTTTTTTCAACTCCAAGAACATGATTTTCTTCGTGATCGTCCATGGATATTCGTGAAAAATCATCATAAATATTAGGGTTCTTGTAAACATCCATTTTTATCAGAACCCCCAGAGCTCTTCTGCAATGGAAAAATGGATTCTTGTGCACTCGAGAACAGCAGTTTGCGCTGTACTGGAAGTTTTCTTTCTAGGTTTTGTTTCTTAGCACAGTAGAATTATAATATTAACTTCGTTTAAATCATCTGCTCCGGTTGATTTTTTCTACATTTTTAGAAAATGGGTTCAGTCTATTTCTTTGATCCTTCATCTTTATTCAAAAACAAAGCCCAAACTGAAGATTTCACAGAACTTTACAGCCTTATTTCTTGCTGTTCGTATGCAAATGCATGGAGTCTGTCACTGTTTACGGTGCTTATATCCAGGTTTTTTGTCTGCTTTGATTTCTATATCTGTTACATAAACTTTCTGATACCCAGCCGCAATATTAATTTCTTTACTATATTTGGAACTTATCGTTTTTATCAGATTTTTCAGACAATCTCCCTCTTTTTCGAAAACCCTAAACCAGCTCCAATCTTTTTTCTCCTTTCTTGATTCTTCATTTGCCAAAAACCCATTAATTTATGCAGTAGAAAGATCAGATTTTGTAGGGAAAAAACAATCGTGTTTATTCATCCATGTTCATATGCAGATTATGGTGATGGAAACATATTACAGGAAACGATCCAGAAGAGCCCTCCAAAGCAACCCTGTAACTGTAAGCTGTTTCTCTCTCCTCTCTCTCTCTCCCACCTGTCAACTCACGCATGATTTCGCATCAAAAATTCCCTTTCTTCTGTTATTTCTGTCCCACACAATCGTATCATTCCCCCACGCGCTTTCACTCTCCATGAGTTCCGATTCAGATGCATGTGTAGTGCGTGATTTTCAACATACTTGAAAAAACCCAAATCTTTAAATCCATTATGATGTTTGCGTAAAGAGCAGCACGATTGAGAGGGACTTGAAAATTTTTGAAAAACCCTTTTGGATCTTATAATTTTTCGCCAAACGTGTGTGCATGTTCACGCCCACACATGTTATAAGTGTGTGTATATATATATTTATCTGATAGGAAGAAACAATTTATTTGCATACTAAAGACAAAAAGGTCACTGTGATTTTCTCAGGAAATGGAGCCACTGGCAGAACAAGGTGGCGTAAACGACGCTGGGAAGTCACTGTTATCGGGCCGACACCACCTCGTACCACCGCCACCAGCATCCGACCACTGTGCTCTCCTGCTTAAAGGTGGATGTACTGTTTACAGTGTTTATATATGCGTGATTTTCTTCATCTTATATTTTACATGAACTTAAAAAGTAACGATAATATTTGTTTTAAGGAAATCAAATCAGGAAGTTTGGGGTTAATTCGGGATTGAGTTTTGTGAGGGGGAAATGTGTGCTAAACTTCATTTTTTAATAGGAGATGAAAAAGATGAAGACGACATGCAAAAGCATATTCAAGTGGGTGCACTTTACGAGATTGATCATATTCATTTACCTCCAAGAACTCCGGTCCAGCTCAGATCCGTACGCGTAGCAATGGTAAGAAAATTTCGTCAATAAAACCCTGGATATATATTTTTTATTTTTGTTTCTGGGAATTTTGAATAGGATCTTATTTCATGGTGCTGTTTGGTTAGGTGTGTGAGAAGACAAAGCTTAATGTGGAAGTAAGGTTCCCAAGTATGGAGTCACTGAAGGCATTTTTCAGCTACAGCAGAAGGGAAACGCACCCTGCATTAGATGAGAAATTTGTGATGGGATTGGCTCTTTCTGAAAAGGTGCTTTCTCGATTAGTTTCTGCGGAGAAATTTGCTGAAAAGAGGTGCGCTGAGAATTTCTGGTTGATTAGTTCTTCGGTGGGCTTGTTCAGAGATAAACAGGACGGGTATTGCTTGTCTGAGTTGAAAGGTAATGGGATGGTAAAGTGGGGGATTAGGAGGCAAGTGAAGTATTTGGGAAGGCACAAAGGTGATGGAGATGATGATGATAACGGTGGGAAAATTGATGCTCAGAACTCTTCTTCAAGCTTTGTGAATATTGGATTTGAGGAAAAAGGGATGAAATTAAGTGGTGGTTGTGCTGATAAGAGGGAGTCCTCAGGAGAAGAAGAGGGAAATGAAGAGAGTGATACTGATGTGATTAAAGTCGAAGAAATAGTAAAAGAAGAAGAAGATCAAGATAAAGGAGAAGAAGAAGATACAGAAGATAATATCGAGGAAGATGAAGATAAAGATAAAGAGGAAGAGGAAGAGGATGAGGAAGAGGAAGAGGACGAGGAAGTTGAAGAAGAAGAAGAAGAGGAGGAAAATATTCCTGAAGCTGAGTGGAATTTGAAAAGAAAGAGGTATTCGTCAAGAAACATCAGTAAGAAGAAACGAAAGAATGAGATAATCAAAACCAAAAACCGGAAGCAGGTTGAACAGAAGAAGAATCAGGTTAAGAGAAACAAGAATGGTATCAGATTTAAAGAAGCCCGTGTTCTTCGAAATCCCAAGGATCGTTGGTCTGCAGAGAGGTAAGTTTTTTGAAATCAGTTTGTGATTGATTGAAAAGTCTAGTGTATTGATTGATAGGGTGTAAAATGTTTAGGTACAAGCTAGCGGAGCAGAATCTTTTGGAGGTGATGAAAGTGAAAGGAGCAAGGGCCGAGAAGCCTATTCTCCGGCCTCAACTAAGGACCGAAGCAAGGAAAAGGATTGGCGACACAGGGCTCTTGGATCATCTCTTAAAGCATATGGCAGGGAAGCTTGCACCTGGTGGGAAAGAAAGATTTCGGAGGCGACACAATGCCGATGGAGCAATGGAGTATTGGTTGGAAAGTGCTGATCTTGTAAATGTAAGGAGGGATGCTGGCATCACTGACCCTTATTGGGTTCCACCACCTGGTTGGAAACCTGGTGATTCTCCAACCCAGGATCCAATTTGTGCTAATGAGATCAAGCTTTTGAAAGACGATATTTCGCAAATAAAACGGTATTAAATATGTTTTGTGAACTATATATGCAATATTATGAATTCTTTAAACGAACTAAGATCTTTCACACACCCTCGCTTGGTTTAGTTCATTGCTAACTTTTATGTTTTGTAAACAGAGATCATCTAAAGTTAGTGGCAACAAAAAAGCAATTAGAGGAAGAAATTGTGAAGTTAAGGAGGTGATGGTAGTTAAACTTTCTTACGTACCAAACAAAGCTCATCTTTTTCCTAACATTGAAATTTATGGATTGTTTACAGAGAAGTGGATGAACTTTCTTCTCAAAGAAAGCTAGAAGGGAATCAATCTATTGCATTAATATCAAGAGGTTCTGGGAATATCGGTCAAAAGCTGGATCAACTTGCTGTTCAATTGGTACCCCCAAAATGTGATCTAGACAAGTCACCTGTTTCAATGGTAGTTAAGATTTAGTTTCCAGTAATTTTGGCAATTTTTAGTTATTAGATCGTGCCTTAAATGTTCATTATGATGGTATATGATTTTCAGGGAATGTTGGAGGAACAACTCATGGGCATCTCTGATTTTGTGAAAGAATTGGAGGTATTAAATACTTGGCAATTCATTAGTATTGCCTGTAAAACAATTATTGCTTTAAATGACAGCCAGTTATTAATGATGAGAATTGAATAGCTAGCTTCCAATTATTGATTGTTGTTTAGCATTCCGCAAGTTTATGATTCCAATAAAAGAACATTTCCATTTTATACAACTACATTAATATACAGTATTTACTACTTATCAAACTATGCAATATTGTATGTCTAAATTAACTGTGTCCGTGATCATGTCAATTATGTATGATTGTTATTATTAATTTAGAAACCTGAAGATTTTTTATTTATTTTTTGAAAGTAGAAGCCTGGAGATTTAATCACACATAAATCTTTGGTGCATTACGTAGTTCAATGTATTGCACAAATACTGCAAAAGATTTGTATTTCAATCTTGGGAGTAGCATACCCATCTTTCCCGTTTAAACTTGTATGCCTACCTATATATATGTGCATTAAATGCAACCATTTATTGCATGTAAAACCTTTGACTTGTATCTTTTTCATAATTGCATGGTTATGGAAATTTTCTATCAGAAAAAAATTGGAAAGCTGATGACACCAAATGAGGAAGAAAGAGAAAGAACAAACTTCCCATTAATTGCTCCAACAGATGAGTTCAAGTCTGAAAAAGTTAAGACAAAGAACAAGCGACCTGAAGTACAAGAAATATCAACGGTGGGGGATGAAAGATCAGATTTTAGAGAGAAACCAGCCTTCATATCTTCACCGTCGGCTGACCAAAAAGCAGCCAAGATACAAAGGCTGAAGAGTGGGTTCAGAATCTGCAAGCCTCAGGGGACTTTTCTTTGGCCAAATATGGTAAAAAATTACTCTGCTCCTTGTTCTAACATGTTGTCCCCTCAGCCCGATCAGGTTCTTGTCCAGGTTGACGTCCCAACCCCGCCTTCGGTTTCATCCTCCACCGCCTCAGCTCCGCCGCAGCTTCCCTATCAGCACCTCCTCCACCCATCACCGCCGGTGAAGCCATTTGCGGAGAGGGGTGCAGTTGCAGTTTCACTCCCCACCTTACCTAAAGGCACAAATCTTGAGGATGTTGGTGCCAATATTTTCTCCACAACCACTGTGATCAATCTAAAGAACGTCTCCAAAAGTCCTAGCCTTGCCATTCCTCTTGTAAGTGAATCTAATTTTTTGCCACCTTTCCTTAAATCTTATGAATTGATGATAAATATTACAAAAATGAGATCTTGAAATTGGGATTTGTATATAAGATTATACGTACACTGATTGCAGATGTCAACTGCTGCAAACATAAAGATATGGGAGGGTTGTGTGTATGGGGCAAGAAATGCAATGGAATATGTCCAAAAGCAACAGAATAATGCATGCTGTTCTTCCTCAGCTTCAAGTTTGGCTTCTGAAGTTGGAAACTGGTTGGCACTTTCTGCTCCCAAATCTGGAATATCTGATGATTAATCCACCTTATAACCATGGTTAATGAATTTTAATTTCATCTATCATATTATAGCACTTAATATATATATTTTGCACTTGGGTTTATGTTTCCTTTTTTTTCTTTTTTTTTCTTTTTTGACGTTTGAATTTTTGGCTCTTTTTTCTCGAGGAGAAATTTAGTCTATCTTGCGATTCCGATGTTATATGAATCTGTTGGGTCTTATATCTAGATTTAGAACCTTTTGTATCACACGATGCTTTTGGGGCTCTATAATATATGCATGGAAGAAAATACTTAAACAGATCTAGTTTCCACTTTGATATCATTGTTGCCTTGATTAAATGTATATGCATGATTTAGAAAAAAAGATGTAAAATTATACATAAATGATTTACCAATCAAAGATCGTAATCATATAATTGATTAATTATAATTGAATTCATCCAAACATGCATCATTCTGAATTAAATAATGAGTTTTGGATGGTTTTTTTTTTTAAAAGATAGTTTTGGATGGTTTTGAAATCATTAGAATTTTAAATTTTATTATATGTGTTAAAATGCGAGATTATTGATTTTCACCTAATATTATGTAAATTTTTTTAAAAAAAATTAATTCAAACTTAATACAGTGCATGAGTTGATCAGTATTTTATATAAAATACGAGATTATAATTGATTAGCTAGCCTTATAATAATATTCAACCATGGAGTAGCAACCAATTCAATCACAACAAAAGTTTCATATATCTAAAAAAAATTCATTACAAATTAAACAATTAATGAGCTAGCAATATTCAAATGTCCTAATAAATCTAAATCGAACTATATATATATTTTTTAAAGTCGTAATTAGTTAAGAACATGAAACTCATCTTCACATATATATCAAATGATCATATGACGATTGCGTGCATGTTGATCAACGGGTCCGCACCTACTAAGCGTGCCGCAAACTGAATGGATGCGAACCTTTGCTCCGGCAAAGTCATGCTCGCAAACTTCTTGAATCTTCGCCTTCGTCCCGCCCATAAGATCGTAGCTGTACAACTTTTGATTCGTCGCCACTAACAAATTAGTTCCATTCAAGATGGTGTAGCAGCAAATCTTCACGATCCCTCTATCGAATCCGCTCAATCCCATTGCTTTGATCCTCATATGGAAGACCCTCTTCCAACATGAATCACCCAAAGCCCAAATGGTGAACATGCCTCTCCAGAACCTGACCAGGCAGATGGTGCTGCGGCGCCTGCCCCACTCGAAGATGGCGAGGTTCGAGTCCCACGATCCTTTCCTCGCGTTTTTGGGTATCTTGACGAGTTTGGAGGTGTGATCTTTGGTGTCATAAGCCACTATATATGACCAGAAGAATCGGCTCTTCGCCGCAAAGTATAGTTCACTGTCCGATACAAAGTAGAGAATTCCTTTAACTTGGACAGTGAGATCAAACGCCATATTTCTTCCGCCAAAGTCCACGCCTGATAAATTTTTCCAAATCCTCTGCCTCGGAGAGAAGACCATGAACCGGGACTCCCCGCCCCACTCGGACGATGGGACGACCGAAAACAGGGAGTAATCAAACACACTTCCACGTTCCTCCTCCGCGAAAACGACGTCGAAATGTCCTTTATCGGTAGGAACAGGGACATGGATGCAGGATCTTGTTGCCGGATTGAATACAAACAAGGGGCCTTGTTCATCTTTTCTGCTACATATCAAGCCATTGAAGGTGGCCAAAATCTTCCCGAATCCACCCACAAATTCGTCGGTTTTGCATGGTGAGATCAGGCTGCTCGGATTTACCACGTTGTAGTTCCCATGAAGCTGCAGTGTTTCGTTGTAGCCATGACTCTGCACGAAGAAATCGGAATCGCCCAGGATTCGCATGTTTCTGAATTGTTTTCTGATGAAGAAGTCGTCGGAGCGTAGATCATCGACTGATCTCGACACGAGAGAAAATTTACTCAGGTTCTTTGCAGATAACCATGAAAAGATTTCCATCAACACATCTTCGTTGAAATTAGCCATTGGAATATGTCTGGTAAGTCAGGGACTTTCTTTTCTTGAATGTAATTGAATATTTGTGAGTTTGTGTTTCTTTTTAGTATGAATATATGTGTATATATAGAGATGATAAAAAAAGAATCCTCTTTGGTTCGGAACTGGGATTCTACAAGGAAACAAATAATTATCTTCATCCTATTTTTGGCATGTATATGATAATTAATGTTTCCTTGTATAATTAAAAATATATATTGATAAAAAGAATTACCATGAAGATGAAATAATAAAGATAATGTACCCATAAATTGCCGATTACTTAATTACGTAAAGTTATTTACCGATTATCATTTTTTTTACATTATTGTTGTATTTTATATATGAATATTTGGAAGAAAAAAAAGTATATAGGATTCTTTAATAATTTTGGGGAAATTCATGATAATTGATTTGAAAAAAAAATACAAAATATGTAGTATTATGACATTATAATTCGTTTTGTTAATTGAGTTTGGGAGATGAAATTTTATATTTTAAAATAAAATAATAATGAAACCTTAATTTCTAATTAAAAGCACATAAATCTCTACGAATCTTATCTAAATCGATCTTATCATGTTCATACTTCATATAATCTCTCATCTACAAATCTATCTATTCTATAATCTAATCTAATCTAGTCTAATCTAATAATAATATTATTATTATTATCTATTATCTAAGCATGAATAATTTTCTATTTACTCTTACCCTGCGGGTGGCGTGGCGGATCATGATTGGGTAAAATCAGTGGATTCCATATAGGACCCACTTATTTTAACCAATCATGATCTGCAACGTCACCCCCACAGGGTGACATGTACTAAACCGTTCCTTTGGTGTTCCGCATTGAATACCATCTGGTTTTGGGTATTTGTATTTATTGATTTGTGGGTGCATGCATTGTATAATATTTTTCCCATGGGTGCATGCGTATATAATGGCTGAGTAGTTTAATTAGTTATTTTCCGTACAATTTAGTACTCTTCCTTTGTTTATTAATTTGAATTTCTTTATTAGATTCTTCCCCTTTACAAATTTCCCTACATATAATAATTTACTAATAAAATCTGAATTAATTAATGGGTGATTATTAACATCAATTACTATTCATGCACTACATATTAATAATCTGAACGACACATCAACTCATAAATTCATCTCAATTAATCCCTCTAATATATATATATATATATATTAAAAATTACCAATAAATGCACCTGAGAGCACCCACCACACACAAAACGTCTAACGCATGCGGTGATAGGGGTGTGACTGTACGACCGTTGATATACAATAGTTAATTTTTTAAAACCTATTTTAATCAAAACTGAAATTATATTAATTTAAAAAATTTATTTTTATTTTAAATAGTATTATTTTTAAAATTGAAAATAAAATAAAAAAGATGTCGATCTATTTATCTATATTATTAATATATTATAAATAAGGCAATAGATCCTATTCGTTAACTAACTTTTGGCGAAGAGGTCTTGGCATAGTGGTCAAGACTGAGGCCCTGAGACCACGAAGTCTCAGGATCGATTTCCGCTGATTTCGAGTAGATTTTTTAATTTATTTAGGTAGATTTAGGTATTTTTTTAGCTCGAGACAAGCACATCTCGAGTCCATGCTTAAGTTCTGTCGATTGTGCGGGCAAATTTCATTCTTTAGTATTAAAATATGATGTAATTTCGATATTCGATGTAATTTGTACTTTAAAAAAAAAAACTTTTGGCAAAGTCATTTTCACTATTCCAATATTACCTTTGAATTTAGTGAGAACTGAGAAGTTAACTAACATATAAAGACTAACTTAAAAGGCATAATTAAGAATTATTAATTAAAATTTAAAATAATTTTTTTATTTCGATAATTAAAAACTAAATCTAATATAAATTATTAAAATATTATATAATGAAAAATATAATACAATTTATATAAATAAATTTATTACATATGTGTTCTGATTACTAGTTGTAAAATAAGAATAAAGATGTATGAGATCCTCAAATAACATGTGTTGTTACAAATTTAATGTCAAAAATTATCGATGGCGGACGCTGCCAGCAATTCGCATCATCGCATGTATACCATGCACGTGGATAGGGCTGGCAAAAAATATCGAAATGTCGTCATACCATCTTTACCGTATCGAAAAAAAACCGAAAATATCGAAAATATCGGTATACTTTAAATTTCGGTACGGTATGATACCGTACCGCAATTTTCGGTATCGGTATAAGATTTTCGAATTTTCGATATTTCGTTATACCGGAAAAAAATCGGTACCGTGTATACCGATATTTTTTTTAGAAAAATAGTATAAAAAAAATCGGTATACACGGTATCATACCGATACCGTAACGAATTTTGATATTCGGTACGGTATCGGTGTGGATTTATGTCATACCGAAATTTTCGGTACGGTATACGGTATTTGATACGATATGCGATATACCGTACCGAACTATCCCTACACGTGGAGACTGAACTTGCATGTTGCACATTCGCATGTGGCCATTTTCTTTTTCTTTTTTTTTTTAAAAAAATAATTATATAAATAGTAAATATTTTTGTAAAATCATTATTTATTTGTTATTAATATGATAATTTTTTTTTATCAAAAATTTAAATTTTAATTTCGACTTTGATGACCAACTAAAAAAATATTAAAGGGACAAAAAATTAAAAAATTAATGGGTAAAAAATTAAACTGATTAAATAATTTTTTTTATAATAAGTTATATTTATAAAAAAATTTAACCTGAATAAATTTATTTTATATTATATATTTTAATACAAATCATATATTTAATTAAAAAATTTGTTAGCGCAATTAGTGACTTATTTTAATTTGTTTGGGTTTGTGGAGTTCCCTAATTTCTATGGACAGATATAAAGAAGTCAATTTGGATAGGTTTGGATTGAGTTGACGCAAAATACTATTAAAAAATTTCTTAACCCAAACTCGAGCCGAACCAGAATCATATCGAAAATAGTGAGTTCGAACCCGACTAACCCGATCAATCCGATTTGATTTTTTTATATTTTTTTAACAAAATAATTGAGTAAAAAATTTAAACATAATATTAATACTAATATTAAATCAAAATTTTAATTAATCAAAATATGTTTATTTATGTTAACCAGTTTTTTTTATAAATATAACTGCTCACAAACAAATATATTTAATCAATTTAATTTTTTACATATTAAATTTTTAATTTTTCCCTCCATAATTTTTTTTAGCTTGTCATTAAAGTCGAAAATTAAAATTAAAAGTTTGATTTTTTGAAAAAAAAAATTATCTTATAAATAAATAATGAATTTACCAAAATATTTACTAATTATATAATTAATAATAAAACGAAAAAAAATAAGAAAGAATTTTCATATCTTTAAATTTAATATATTTTTTGTAATTGTTAATTTTAGGATATTTTGATTTAAAATTTCAATAATAAAATTATATTTTCAATAAATGTATATTTTTTTTAAAAAAATATTTTAGATAATTACATCACTTAATTATTCTTTTATAATACTTTATTAATTAATAAAATAAAAATAAATATATACATTATTGTGTTTATAAATATTTTATGGATTATTCTAAAAAAATATTTTATGGAATAAATTAGTTAAAAACTTTATTTATGTAATAAATAACTAAATTTATGTTTTGAATTATTAAAAAAATAATATTGTAACATAAATATTAATTAAAATCTTACATAAAAAATTATTATGATACATTTTTAAAAAACAAAATCTTTTTTTAAAAAAATGAAATTATAAAGGCTTCCTACTACACATATTAAAATAAATAAATTAAATTTTTTAAAATAATTCTTAAAATATATTTATTTAAATTTTTTAATTCATTAATATTTCTAGTAAAGATTTATAGAGAAATTATTATTTTAGATATTAAGGATATTTAATTATTGTGCTTAAAATATTTGGTGGAATAAATTAGTTTTTGTGAATAAAATAATAGAGAATATTTCGAGAATATTATTTTTAGTGTAGAATTTAGAGTGAATGGATTGGAGATGTGTTTTGTATTTGGTGTAAGAATTACACTATCTTGAAGTTAGTGTTACACCAAGATAGCGTAATGGATTGGAGATGGTAATAGAGAATTGTAATATTTTTTTAAATTAATAATTAATAATAAAAAATTTTCATTAAATAGATATAAGTGTACAATAATAATGAAAATGGAAAAATGTTGATATAATGAGTTGACAGGATCAGTTGAGGTTCTTTGCGTGAATTCGCTAGGTAAACTGATGATTCAAATATTATTGTTGCAGTTGACCTCTAAATCTTTCTTAAAGATGGTTTAGTTGAAGTTGGTCAACTGAGTCGTGTTCTTCTCGTTTGTCGATACTAATTTACAAATAAGTTGATTGAACTTGAGATGTAATGGACTGACTGCATGTGTGAGTGATGAACTGAAACGTAAAAATAGCACAGAGAGTTGTTTATGGATGTTCGAAGATTTCAAAGACTCGTACGTCACTCATTCTTCCTCTTCGGAAGGATTGACTCTAGAAGACTTTGACTATTACAATCAACTTGTAATAGCCCACTCCAAGAATAGGACTTACTTATACTGTCTATCTTAGAACTCCTAGAAATACTTCAAGAAAATAGTTCACGATTGCTTCTTGTTACAATGAAGTTTGCAGCACCTCAACTGATTACACTGATATTTTACAGATTACAACACAACACTTAGCACTGGATTGATAAATATGTGTGTGCTTGTGTTCTTCGCCTCTTAGATGATAAGCTTACAATACTTTCTCTCTTGATTGAGTGAGTCAACTGAATATGTTCAGTTGACCTCTAATTGCTTGAATATGTATGCGGGAGTTCTTTTTGGAGTGGGATGGATTCTCTGATGCCATTTGATGTCTATATATAATAGGCGAGCAACGACTCTATTTGAGTTCAAATTATATATCGTTAACTTTTTTTTTCCGCAGGCAATCATTGACTCAATCATATACTGCTATGTTCTGTTAATGCAACGTTCAGTATTGTATGATTGATCTTATCCATATGAGATAAACTAATGAATCAATCGGTTGGTTTAATGTTTGTTGACCATTTTGATAGTTTCGATTTACCTCTTGGTCAAAGTCAACTCAGTTGATCTCTTTGCTTCTACTGAAGTTTTAGGTCAGTTGACGTCTTTAATGCTCGACATTTGATGATATCGGTTGACCTACATTGTAATGCCCCGAAAAATACCTAATTAAATAATTTATGAGAATTGGAATTAAATTTTATGTTTCATAAATTAGAGAACTGAAATTGAATTTTATAAATGATCGAGGACTAAATTATAATTTTGGAGAGTTTCAAGGACTAAAATGCAAATTGGCTAGACAATACACTTAATGAGAATTAAGTGTTGTCTCCAAATCATTCCCATCTTCACAACTTCACCGAGAGAGAGAGAAAACCATAGCCAAGGCTTTTCAAGCTTTTCAAGCCTCGACCCAAGAAAATCCAACCGGTAGAATTTTGATTTGAGCACGGTTTTGTGATCCTCGCAACAAGAGCTACGTTTCTACGTAAGTATGATTAAATTCTACCAAGTTCCAATTTTGAGATGTTGTTGGATTTGAATTTTAGTTGGATAAATATGTTCTTGAGATAATAGAGATGGTATATCTAAGATGGTTTGAGAAAATACCATCATTTGAACATGTTTTCGATTTTCGAAGAATTTTCGGAATTTCTGGAATTTTTGGTTAATGATTTACGAAAATTAGAGATGATTTTGATGATGATTTTGATGATGATATTGTGATGGAATTGTAGTAATATTGATGTTGAGAATTTTAGAAATACCCGATTTTTAGACGTTATGTCGTCAGGTTGAATCTTGAAAAAATTGTTAAATGATTATTTAGCAAGAATGACAAGAAATTGATATGAGTTTCATATTGATGTAGCTTTCAAGACTTGAGCATTCTGGACTTGGAATTGAGGTATGGATAGACAATGAAGAGCTTGGGATTGAATCCTCGAGAAGATTTGAGATTCTCGAGCCCAATAAATCACACACTTATTTGCTATATTATTTAAATTATATGAATTGATTAAATACCATGAAATTATGAATTTGATTTTATTCGATGATTATCGATATATGATTCATGCTAATGATTTGATATATGAGATGAGATGCTCAGATTGAGCAGAGATTTTGATATATTGAATTGCATCATCACATTCATATTGAGCCAGACTTTGTTCAGATTTGATGGCAGACTTGCCTAGATTGCAGCGGACGTTTGGGTCTATATTTGAGTGGCATGGAATGTAGAGCAACTTGCATGACCAGAATACTCTATATAGGAGTGCCGAAGTCCGGGGTTGAGAAGCTCAACGCCCACCCCGATTGGGAGAGTAGGTGGTGATGTTGTGTTTTCTTTTCCCTTGGGATCCCTAAGACCGAGATTCAGACTGAATCAGAGAATTGATAACCCCAGATTCTTGAGCATGCATTTCACCCATGCATTATCCATTTGAGATTACTTATGAATTTATATTGATATCATTGAAATGTTTAGATGTTCATTTGTTTCTGTCATTCATACTGGGTTTTTATACTCACCGGATTTTCGGTTGTTGCTTTGTCTTGTGTGTGTGCATTGCAATAGGAGGTTCGGGGTCAAGCTTTAGAGGACCTTAAAGATTTGAAATGAGAGTAGAAGTGGAGCTCGGGTCTAGCAATCGAATGATTTTAAATAAATGTTGAAAACTTGTTGAATATTTGGAAGTTTCAAACTTGTTGCATTTGATACTCGTTTGAATGATTTTCGGACATCTCTTTATTGTATATTGTGATCTAAACTTTGAGAGGTCATCATTCCGAGTCTTTGGAGCAAGAAAAGAAGAGAAAAATAGAGATTTTCGAGGTCCCAGCGCGGCCGCGCATCCGGTGCGCTATTTTGCGCAACAGAGGCGCGCCCGCAGCGCTGCGGCGGCGCGCCCGCGCCTCCTACTAAAAAAAACAAAAAAAAAAATTTCTTTTCGCGACGCGTTTTTGCGTCGCCTAATGTAAGACATGCGTCGCCAAATGTCATATTGATTTTTTTTAAATATTTGCACCCAAGGTCTCCACATACATAGTAGACTGACTTATGTTCATATCAACACTCTGTAGTTTTAAGTTCTAACATGAGTTATGTGACACGTGAATCTCAGCTCTCATACTTTTTGAAAAGATAGAATGTGGATTAACCAACACCAATGTGGATGCTTGCTTATAAGGTGTATTAGAATTTATAAAATGTTCAAAGTAGCTTATAATTTGTTATATCTTATTTTAAAATTAAACTCTCGAAAGCATTTAGACAAAACAACTCATTGGACACTAATATGGGATGATAGGATAAATTTTTAGGTAACTTTGGTTATTTTTTTAAAAAATTGAATCATATCAAAAGCTAAGCTAGTCCGATATTACATTTATAGAAAAAAAATATTATTACACTTCTTATTTTAATATAACCAAAAAGCTCATTTTTTTTAACACTTGTTCAAAAATTACATAAAATCTTATATCAGGTGGAATTTTAACCACAGCAACATCAAATAAAGATAAAAATATTGGTGATATATATTAGTAATATGTGTAATGAACTAGTGTTACTGCTTTTGAAAAATTAAAGGTTTGATATTTTACCCATAATTTAAAAATTAAAATTGTTATTTATTATTTGCATAGAACCATTAACCACTCACTAGTTTGAACACCTAAAATTTATTCTTCTACAAAATTTACACACACATATGCATACATACATAGATACATACACATATATGTACATTCTTTGATAAACGTAAGATCAAGCATTTACTGACTTACTAGAAGTTATAATATTAAGAGTATAATTTCGAATTTTTTTATTATATATTATATATATTGTGCTATAGTCTATATGTAGGAAGAAGCGCTCACATTTTTTTTTTAACAAATTGTCAAAACAATGAAATTGAAGAAATTTACAAAACACGAGAGGTATTTGAAGTACTTGGCAATTGGCATGCATCACTAAATTGGAGTAAAAAGAATATGAGAAAGTTAGAGTTTGGAGTAGCAACTTGGGCAACATACTTCAACCTCTTTGAAACTAATGCATTGAGACAGTGCACTCGTGAGCTTTATCAAATCATCCTTGGTGTGCGCTGCACTAAGAGTTACCCTTAACCTGAAACCAGAGAAAATCAAGAATCGTCAATAATTTGAGCTCAACGTAGCAGTTTTCTCAGTACGACCACAAACCTGCAAGAATTTGGGGACACTGTAGGAGGCCTGATTGCAGTTATGTGGAAACCAAGTTTTAAAAGATGCTTGATTCAAGATGTTTGATCAGCCATTCTACGTATCGCGAAAACATGAAGAAAGACCGGAAGATAACACGAATTACCTGCTAGCTTGGAGGGCCTTGTCTTCACTTCCGACAACAATTGATATGATGTGACTCACTACTGAAATTCCTGTCAAAGCACGGAATTCTTGGACGCGGTTCAAGATAGCTTGCCTACGCCAAGACTCGTTTTTTGCCACAACAACAGCGGCTGCATAAGTGGGACAAACCACAGAAGAAAAGGCGATGAGGCATGTGTAAAAGAAGTCCCTCACCACTCTTTCTGAGTATATCCCAAGTTTTAGGCTTGTAGCCATTATGAGTGAACCGTGGTTTCGTAAAACTCGTGACAGGAGGCATTATCCAGGGTGTGGGTGTACTACAAGAATAAAATTGTTCTTTGGTGTACAAATTTGTCCGTTGTATAGGAGGAACACGAGCATCTGAAATATCTGGGCTGATAATTTAAATGTTTAACATTTTTCAAAAGGTAAATTTTCCTCACCTCATCAAGAATAACATAATTGAAAAACCAGGAAATAAAAAATTCTAGCAATAGAAAGTAAGAGTAACCATGGGCTGCGGCAGCAATGGGAACTGGTGCTGAAGTTGAAAATATAAAAGAACGACCCCGGGATTGAATTAGCAGTTTCCATTTTTTGCTGCCAACAAGCACGTAAATCAAGTCAGTCATTTTTAAATGATTTACTACAAAGGTAGCCGTGTTAGGTAAGACAGCAAAACGAACTAATTGTCTTACTACCAGAAGAGTTGAAAATATAAGAACATAACAACTTTGAAACAAGTCTATTTTTTTCTTGAGATGGGGGAAACCTCGTCCCACACTTGGGACTTTGGTGCCAGATGGGCTACACGTCATCGGCGAAACAAGTCTAATTAAATGCAAAGTATCATATATTACTCGGAGTAGAGTAAAAATTCAAGCTAAATATTGGCAGAGAATATCTAGATGAGCCTTATAATTGATTGATGTTTGTCTGTCACCTTACCTGCATGCTATGAATCCACCATGGCATCCCGCTGCTTTACTCAGAGTGCCAATGCAAATGTCGACGCATGTTTCACAATCGAACTTTTCAGCTGCTCCACCACCAGTTTTCCCGCAAACAAATGTTGCATGAGCCTACATATGTAAGTGATGGTTTAGCTAAAACATAATACATTCGTATGCATCCATAAGTTTGAAAATACGTTAGCAGCTATAATGTAAAACCAAATCAGTAAAGAGCAATCGCAAGAGACTGAAGTTTCACCGCTGCTTTCCTCAAGCAATCTTTTATAATGGAAAATGTTTTTGAAATGACAACAGGTCAGAACTTACATCATCAATTACCAGAAGAAATCCATGCTTTTTACGAAGTTTTGCAAGCTCGGTCATAGGTGCAAAGTCTCCCATCCATGCTAAACAAGCTGGCAGATTAGACAAAATTAATTTCTCCAAGTTACATAGAGGGTTATCACAGGAGGAAACATGGGAATTTATGTATCAAGGATCACGGGAGTTGCAGTGTTAAATTAAACATCTTTTCCTTCCAGGTTTCTTTCTCGGGACCAGAAGTCTGATATTTGGACAAAAAAGGATAAAATAACTTTCTACTTCATTCCATATACATTAGTTCAAATAAAATTCATGGATGAAATTTGTATTCACTAAGAGATACTCATGAAATAGTCATAAAGTCAACTTTATCCACAGGTCATAACAAGGAACTTAGTATCGCAAAATTTCGAAACAAAACAATTCAGACGTATAAAATCCCACCATTCTTTACAAAAAAAAGTTAGTTTGGGAGTGAGAAATTTGTGATATCACTCAGAATTACAGGGTTAAACCAATAAATCAATGTTGGACAGCAGTAATGACAGAAAACCCGTTTCTAATTTGCATTATTTTACATCATGTTCATGCATTACAGAAAGTGGCAGAAAAGTTGCAAATATCTGCATGTAATCATTGTATTACTTCTAGCTTGTTAAGCATAGCAAGGGTAAGGATTTTTCTGAAGAAGCTGTACTTATAACTGGAGGGTATTTTCCATCAGAGACAATTAATATAGCTCTAACAGATATTAACATTCAATAGTTTAGAGAAAAATTCACACAAGCAGCTGGGATTTTCAAATTTAATAGCAGGAATTTAACGAACCTATCAGTTAGAACAACTCTTTTCTTCATAGAACAATTTGACCTGTTGGATCATAAAATCAACTATCAGCGTAAAACCCCATTGAAAAGGAGAATAATTAGGCAAAAGGAATGGCAGAATCAATAACCTACAATAACGCATCGAGATGGCTCATATCACAATGCCTGTAGACGAAGGTCACGGCACTTCCTTGTTTCTCAGCAAGGCGAATACCATCAATTATTGATGCATGGTTCAGGGCATCAGAAAATATAGCAACCTTGTCATCTTTTGAAGGTTTGGTTCCTGCTATGAGCAAACTAACACTTCCAACTGCTGTCATAAAGGCCATGTTGGCTGAAAAGCCTGTTGGACAAAGAAGGCAATCCTAATATAACATTAGAACAACAGTGAATCAGTATGCAAAATAGTAATTTGAAAAGCTCTGTTCATGAAGTAATTTTAAAACTATGTATTTTTGTATTCAAAGTTACTTCAAGTGCCCGAATCAATAATTTCTACTTCCACAACAAAAAATAATAATGTTTAGCTCCAAAACTTTGAGAGTAAAGGTTCACGTTTTCAATCAGCCAATGGTGAGAGGCAAATCACAAATTTAAAGAAATGAAGTTTGAGTTAGCTTTTTGACAATCAAGACAACATATTTCCCGTCAGCAGAAAGGCAAAACAGACTTGCTTCTACTAAAACCATAAATAGTTGAAATGCATAAAACAGCCCTGATGTACAAGGTAAAAGATCTTTGTTCAATCTAAACATAAGTAAAATAAAAGAATTATCGATTTAATGTCAAGGCCGAGAAAATGGCACCTCTTTTCTTTTCAAGTCCGCCAATGATGATTCCAGTAACCTATGGTAACACGTATATCCACATATCAAAGCAGAACCTCTAGGACCCATTCCATGCTCCCAAGCTGCCTGTATAATCAGAAAACATCAACATCAATACCGGAAAAACCTTTCATCAGTAGCATCCACAGTAAAGTTAAAATGCATGAAATTGACTGACCAAACTATACGTGTCTTACTAGCTGCATCGATGACTGTAGGATGCGAACTCAATCCCAAGTAATCATTTCCAGAGAAGACAATCAGCTTCTTAAGCTTTCCATCTCTTCCACTTTCAACTTCATTGTCATCCCCTATGAAAGTAAATGGAAGAAAAACGAAAGGATGTTGACTGAAGTAGATAGTTAGATCAAGATTTTTTCATCATCTCCATGTGTACATTTCCCTCTTATTTCAAAATTTAATCCCGTTAAATAAAGTTGGCAATCGCAAATTCATTGACAACCAGCTAGAACATAATGTAGAAATACGTAAACAAAGCACAAAACTCGATCTTTCTAACCAACAATTGTAATAAATGTTAGATTCTTGTAAAATCTCCGCACGAGTAATGCTAGAGTCTAAACTAAAAATAGACTTCTTCCTATACAAACACACTCAAACGTACAGTAATCGCACCAAAAAACAAAAAACAAGAAACAAAAAAACAATAAAGCGGCACCATAAACCGACAAGACCAAATCTTTCCAAACCAAATCGAAAGGAACCAAATAAAAAGCCTCAAAACAAGTAATCTAACCAGCACTGGGGATATCATGAAGCCATTTCCGAAACGTGGCTTCAGAAATGTTGGCTTCAACGGAAGCTCTGTCCCATTTTTGTGGGCCATAAAAAAATCGAAAACCTCGATCAAGATTACGCGAAGAATTTGCAATTGAGCCAGAGTTGAAGCTAGATCGATCGGTGACAACATTGGGGAGATGAATGGGTCTAAGCGAACGCATGAGCTTGAGAGATTCGAGTTTAGTGAGCGATTCTTCTACCCAAATGTCCCACAAGAAGGTCTCCTCCATTTTCACACAAAGTTGAACTCGCCGCAAGTTTGTTAACTTTTGTGCACGTGGGATTCTGTGTACTTGGTGGTTGGCAACATCGTCTTTCTCGAAATTGAAAGGAAATATTTTATGGCTAGTGCCAGAACGGTTTTCTTACTTACAGGGCGACCTTTTCTCCGTACAAATCTGGACGATAAGGCAATTCGGGGTCGAAACAACAAACAAGGCTTAAATAGAGTTGATCACGGTCCAAAATGGACTGGTCTATCGTGTCTACCCTCACATCTAATATAATAAGATTGGGTCGATATCTGATCGGCCCACTCTACAAAACAGCGGTCGAGCATTCACTGGCATCCACCTGCATAATATATAACTAAAAAGGCAAAAACTTCTATAAGACAGTCTCAAGGGTCATATTTATGAGACGGATCTTTTATATGGGTTATCCATTAAAAAGTATTACAATTTATGTCAAAAGTATTACTTATTATTATAAATATGGGTAGAATTGACCCGTTTCACAGATAAGACCGTCTTACAAGAGTGTTACTCAACTAAAAAATAATTAAATTCGTTGGATTGATTTATTGCGGTTATTTAAAAAAAATGAAAAAACAGTGCGTTATCGTGTGGTGTGATACGGTGCGGTCGGTTTGGACGGTTATTGAAAAATTTTGATCAGCCCTAAGTTTATTAACCAAAATGACAAATCCACTCGTCTCACTCGTCAAACGACGAATTGTGGGTTGGTCTGTCCTATTAACCCGTCTTAACACAATGGTATATTATAAATAAATTTTGTTTTCCAAAAATTCAAATTGAATGATCATTCACCATCTTGGCTTGAAATATATTTTTTGATGGTTGGTTTTTACATATAAAGAGTCCGTTTGGATTTCATATATTTTTTTTTAAAAAGTATTTTTTTAAGTTCTAATTTTGGGCTTTTGAAAACGCTTTAAATTTGACTTAAAAAGTGATTTTTAAGTACTTAAATGACCATTCAAACATGCTTTTTTGGTCTGGCTTTTAATATCACTCGGGACCAAAACCATAATTGTGGCTTCGGGCATTTAGACGAGTTTTGCAACAAGGAGAAGGTGATTATCCAGCTAAAACAAGAAATAAGTTATAAATAATTCAATTTAATAGAACTAAACATTGAATTGATATAAAAATAATAATAAAGTTAGAATGTCTTTCGAAATAAGAAAATGCAATATTTTGAAAAGAAAAAGTTATTTTAAGGTTGTTAGAAAAACAGTTATCTTAAGAGATTTATATTTGTAGTCACATATATTTCCTTTAATTAAAATTGAATTAATATGTAGATATTAAATTATTTAGGGAATTTTTTTTTTTGAACCCACAAAACTGAGATTTTATTCAACTATCAAAGAGTTATTACAATCCGAGATTAGTACATCCATAATAAAAAAAGGGGCATCATAAAAAATACAAGGACTAACATGAGAATTGGTCGTCCTAGCAAGTAAATGAGCTACCATATTCGCTTGTCTTCGCACAAATTGAAGCTTGAAATTTGTTTCTCTGAGAAAGTAGCAACGACATTCTCCAATTAATGTTTCAAACTCACTTCGATCTATTTGATTTGAAAATATCGCATCAACCACCAACTTAGAATCTGTCTCAAATACGACATATTGAATCTCCAACGAGATAGCCCACATAATAGCTTCGAGCAGCGCCTTTGCTTCAGCTTCGCGTGTATCTAGTAAGCCCTGGTAATTCTCCATCCTGCACATCATCAATTCTCCATTGGAATCCCGAATAGCGGCTGCATATCCGATTGAATTAGTTTCGTTGAAAATAGCAGCGTCAACGTTGCATTTCATCCATCCCTCACTCGGCCTCTTCCAAGTAACTTTTTCATCATTTTCAATAATCACTGTAGCGGATGGCAGGATATATGGATTCTGATTAGGTTCTCGAGCATGAAGCCACTGTTGTAAAAGATCCGAAGCTAAAGAAATATTAAGAGATGCAGGTACAGAAGCTTAGCTCCAAAGCTTGTCATTTCGATATTTCCATATACTCCATAACGTCATACTTAGAATAGTTATTACCTGGGATGAAGATCTGCCCAAGAAGCCAAAAAACCAATGCGCAAAAGATTCCGAAGTAAGCGCGATTTCATTCACAAAAGGCAGCAAGTTCAATAAATTCCAACAATTTTTTGCATATGCACAATCAACAAATAAACGCCAAGTATTTTCAATTCCATTTCCACAGAGCACACAACAAGAAGGGACATCAATACCTCGACGTTGCAAAATTTGACGACATGGTATATAATTTCTCACAGCACGCCATAGAAAGAATTTAATTTTAGGTGGTACCTGAATTTTCCATAAGCGATGCCACGTACCCGATATCATTTGTGTCCCAGAGGCTGCTGTCATATCTCCCATGAGTAGATTATAACCAGATTTGACTGTGTAGCAGCCATCTCGACTGAAATGCCACACTCGTGAATCCTCTATAGTATCCGATGGCAAAGGTATTTTCATAATTTCCTTGATATCTCTAAGCTGAAGGATATCATGGATCAATGAGAGATTCCATTTTTGAGAGTTTAAGTCTATCAAAGTGTTAACCGTATGAGAAGAATGTTCAGCAGCAAGTGTTGTTTGAATATAAAAATTGTCCGAGTCTCGCAGCCAAGGATCCCGATCAATGACAACCGATGTTTCATTGCTGATTTTCCAGCGTGTTCCTCACCGCAGAATTGCTTGTGAGCTCCAGATGCTTCTCCAAATGAAGCTAGGATTTGATCCTAAGCTTGCATTTAAAAAGTCAGTTTTTGAAAAATATTTAGCTTTGAGAATTCGAGATGATAGAGCATCGGGGGCTGAAATGAGTTTCCAGCCTTGCTTACCAAGCATGGCAAGGTTATATCCTTCTAAATTGCGATAACCCAATCCACCATGTTTCTTTCGCATACACAGCCGATTCCATGACAACCATCGGATTCCCCGTGCACAATTTTCTTTGGATCCCCACCAAAAAGAGTTCATCATCTTTTGAAGTTCATCGAGTAACGAAGTAGGAAGCAAGAAACAATTCATGCAATAAGTTGGAAGAGCATGAGCCACCGATTTAAGTAACACATCACGTCCAGCCATAGACAAAAAGTTTCCTTTCCAGTTACTTATTCTTGCCCAAAGCCTTTCCCGAATGTAGCTAAAGACAGCCTTTTTCTTACTACCAATCAAAGATGGAAGCCCCAAATATTTGCCTGTATGTAATGGGTTTGAGATTCCAAGAATACCCGATAAAGCTTCTTTCACATTTTGTGAAGTATTTCGGCTGAAGAAAATTCCAGATTTCCCATAATTTACTGCATGTCCGCTCGCTTGTTCAAAGGTAGTAAGGATATGTTTCATTTTGTTGCATTCGTCGGGTGATGCTCTGAAGAAGAAAAAACTATCATCGGCAAAGAGTAAGTGTGATATTACCGGAGCACCACGACAAATTTTTGTTCCATGTAATTCACCCCGTCGAACCGCCTTATCAATAAGTGTAGACAATCCTTGTGTGCATACCCTTGACGTAGACCACGCCCCGAAATTATCGACCCTACTAAGTTATCATTTACTTTAATTGAATATGTCACAGTAGAAACACAAAGCTTTATCATTTGTATCCATTGGTTTATGCGATCATAAGCTTTATTAACATCAATTTTCAAAGCAATAATATATCTATTATATATTATCTATTATTTATTATTATAAATATGTGAGTTTCATTGTGAATTTACATGGTTACCCTTTCATTATTATTATATAAAATTAATGTGTTTTTTCTTCATTTATTTATTCGTATACTATGAACTCTTTCAAAAAAAATACTATTAGTATTTTTAAGTTTCATTGTGAATTTACATGGTTACCCTTTCATTATTATTATATAAAATTAATGTGTTTTTTCTTCATTTATTTATTCGTATACTATGAACTCTTTCAAAATCTATTATTATTATAAATATGTGAGTTTTATTGTGAATTTACATGGTTACCCTTTCATTATTATTATATAAAATTAATGTATTTTTTCTTCATTTATTTATTCGTATACTATGAACTCTTTCAAAAAAAAAAATACTATTAGTATTTTTAAGTTTCATTGTGAATTTACATGGTTATCCTTTCATTATTATTATATAAAATTAATGTTTTTTTTCTTCATTTATTTATTCGTATACTATGAACTCTTTCAAAAAAAAAAACTATTAGTATTTTTAAGTATCTATATAAATATGTGAGTTTAACACTTGACTCTTCAATTAAACTATTTATTTAAGCATTATGCTGTAAACTCTTTTAAATAAATCTATTATCTATTATCTATTACTATTATAAATATGTCAGTTTCATTGTGAATTTACATGGTTACCCGTTCATTATTATTATATAAGATTAATGTGTTTTTTTATTTATTTATTCGTATACTATGAACTCTTTCAAAAAAAAATACTGTTAGTATTTTTAAATATATATTAATATGTTAGTTTAACACTTGACTCTTCAATTAAATAATTTATTTAAGCATTATGTTATAAACTATTTCAAATAAAAAATTAAAATGCAATTAATATTTTTAAAATATTTTTTTTACTATGAATATGTGATTTTCATTGTGAATTTACGTGATTACAGTTTTTCTTATTACATATGTGAGTTTCATTGTAAATTTACGTAAATAGCCGATTACTTAATTACGTAAAGTTATTTACCGATTATCATTTTTTTTACGTTATTGTTGTATTTGTATATGAATATTTGAAAAAAAAAATTATATAGGATTCTTTTGGGGAAATTAATGTAATTGATTTTAAAAAATACAAAATATTTAGTATTATGACATTATAATTCGTTTTGGTAATTGAGTTTGGGAGATGAAATTTTATATTTTAAAATAAAGTAATAACGAAACCTTAATTTCTAATTAAAAGCACATAAAAATCTCTATGAATCTTATCTAAATCGATCTTATCATGTTCATATCATCTCTCATCTACTAATCTATCTATTCTATTCTATTCTAATCTAATATAATAATAACTAGCCAACGAATCACACACAACAGTAACATAATACATTTAATTTATTTGAAAATATTTTGTGTTGTTACGGTCTTTTAATTTAAATATTATGATTTAAATGATACTTAATAGCGAAAATTTATTGTAAAAAACCACTAAATTAAGAGGATATTTATGCAATAATATTTAACAAAATGATGTATGAGAGATTGAGAAACGTGGGAGAAAATGGAGAGAGTGGAAAATTTTTCATGTGAAATTATCATTTTGCTCTTTTTGATAAAAATAAAATAAAAATAAAATAGAAAAGACAACCAATGATATATTAGTCCACTCACATTAATGACCAAAATCAGTTTTCTATGGGATTTACCTATTATTAAATATTAAATAAATAAATAAATAATAATAATAATAATAATAATAATAATAAAGATAATATTATCATTATTATCTATTATCTAAGCATAAATAATTTTCTATTTAACTCATCACCCTTTGGTGTTCCACATACCTCCCATTTAGTCTTCAACGTGATCAGTTCCTTTGGTATTCCCCATTGAATACCATCTGGTATTGGGTATTTGTATTTATTGTGGGTGCATGCCTATATGTGCATGCGTATATAAATTGCTGAGTAGTTTAGTTATTTTCCGTACAATTTAGTACACTTCCTTTGTTTATTAATTTGAATTGCTTTATTAGATTCTTTCCTTCTACTAATATCCGTACAGATAATAATTTACTAATAAAATCTGAATTAATGGTTGATTATTAACATCAATTACTATTCATGCACTACACATTAATAATCTGAATGACACATCAACTCATAAATTCATCTCAATTAATCCCTCTATATATATATATATATATATATATATATATATGCAATTCTACATGTACAATCAAATTTGTACAACACAAAAAATCCAATACAAAAATTTCATTTATCAAAATCTCATGATAAATTGAATGTAAAATATCGCGATATAATATCAAAATCTCACGATATATTTGTTGTAAATATCGTTGTACACGATATATGTTGTACCTCTAGCATTATTCATATATATATATATATTATATTTTATGTCAAAAATATTACTTATAATTATAAGTATGAGTAGAATTGACCCGTCTCACGAATATATATATATATATATATATATATATATATATATATTTTTTTTTGTTTGTCCCAAATATATAGTCATATATCATATTTAGTAATATTTTTTTACACTTCTTTACTAATATACCCCGATTAACTACACCTTGAAAATTGTGTAATCATTTTTTAATACATTGAATAGAGATAAAATAGAAAATTTATATATAATTTGCTTTCCCAATACATTTTTCTTAATTTGTGTGAAAATTCAAAGAAAACAATATATATGAGACAAAAAGAATATTTTTTAATAAATAACACATCTAAAAGTCACATCTAAAAAAAATAACTCAAACCATCGCATACGAATTTTTGTCTAACAAATGCACCTGAGAGCATCCACCAGGCCACCACACACAAAACGTCTAACGCATGCGGTGATAGTGGTGTACCCCTCACTTTGCCCATTTAAGGTTTTATTAAAAAGTTTATATTAAAAATAAAACAAAACAAAACAATACGACAGTTGATATACAATACTTAATTTTTTAAAATCTATTTTAATCAAAACTGAAATTATATTAATTTTAAAATATTTATTTTTATTTTAAATAGTATTATTTTTAAAATTGAAATTAAAATAAAAAATGATATCTATTAATCTATATTATCAATATATTATTTTTTTGACAAAATTATTAATATATTATTAATAAGGCAATAGATCCTATTCGTTAACTAACTTTTGGCGAAGTCATTTTCACTATTCCAATATTACCTTTGAATTTAGTGAGAACTGAGAAGTTAACTAACTTGTAAAGACTAACTTAAAAGGCATAATTAAGAATTATTAAAATAACACGTTTTGACATAAAATGGGGTTTTTTATTATTAATTTTTAAAAATAAAAAATTTACAAATTTAATGCAAGTTGCGGAGAATTGCAAAAATTACTGATGGCGGACGCTGCCAGCAATTGCAATTTGCATGTATACCACGTGGAGACTGAACTTGCATGTTGCACATTCTCATGTGGCCATTTTCTTTTTCTTTTTTTTTTTTAAAAAAAAATAATTATATAATTAGTAAATATTTTTATAAAATCATTATTTATTTGTTATTAATATGATAATTTTTTAAAAAAAAATTAAATTTTAATTTCGACTTTGATGACCAACTAAAAAATTATTAAAGAGACAAAAATTAAAAATTTAATGGATAAAAAAATTAAAATGATTAAATAATTTTTAATAATTTTTTATATTTATTAAAAAATTTAACCTAAATAATTTTATTTTGATTAAATTTATTTTATATTATATTTTTTTAATACAAATTATATATTTAATTAAAAAATTTGTTAGCGCAATTAGTGACTTATTTTAATTCGTTTGGGTTTGTGGAGCTCCCTCGGTTCTATGAACAGATATAGAGAAGTCAATTCGGATAAGTTTGGGTTGGGTTGACGCAAAATACTATTAAAAAATTTCTTAACCCAAACTCGAGCCGAACCAAAATCGTCTAAAAAATAGTGAATTCGAACCCGACTAACTCGATCAATCCGATTTGATTTTTTTTTATTTTTTTAACAAAATAATTGAGTAAAAAATCAAAACATAATATTAATACTAATATTAAATCAAAATTTTAATTAATCAAAATATTTTTATTTATGTTAACCAATTTTTTATAAATATAACTGCTCACAAACAAATATATTTAATCAATTTAATTTTTTACCTATTAAATTTTTAATTTTTCCCTCCTTCATAATTTTGTAGCTGATTATCAAAGTCGAAAATTAAAATTAAAATTTTGATATTTTGAAAAAAAAATATCATATAAATAAATAATGAATTTACAAAAATATTTACTAATTATATAATTAATAATAAAACAAAAACAAAAAAAACAAAGAAAGAAAGTGGCCACATGAGGACCTGCAACATGCAAGTCCTCGTGTGGCGTACAATTGTGGGAAGCAGGTCAACAGGGCTTCTCCAATCCAACACCAAATTGATCATTTGGTCAACCCAACGCCATATTTAGTATTGTGTTGAAAAAATACTGCAGTGTTGCATTAAATTTGATTTAACACTATAGCAATAGCGTTGGATTTTCTTTATTTTTTTTTCTTTTCTTTTGTTAGTGTATACGTTTGTTAATTTTCTTATTATTTTTCTTTTTTAAAAAAAAACATTTCTTTAAATTTAATATATTTTTTGTAATTGTTAATTTTAGGATATTTTGATTTAAAATTTAAATAATCAGATTATATTTTCAATACATGTATAATTTTTTTTTAAAAATGTTTATAGATAATTAAATTACTTAATTATTCTTTTATAATACTATATTAATTAATAAAATAATAATAAATATATACATTATTGTGTTTATAAATATTTTATGGATTATTCTAAAAAAATATTTTATGGAATAAATTAGTTAAAAACTTTATTTATGTAATAAATACTAAATTTATGTTTTTAATTATTAAAAAAATAATATTGTAACATAAATATTAATTAAAATCTTACATAAAAAATATTATGATACATTTTTAAAAAAATCTTTTTTAAAAAAGACTGAAATTATAAAAACGTCCTACTACGTTTAGTAAAACGCACATATTAAAATAAATTAAATTACATTTTTTAAAATAATTCTTAAAATATATTTAGTTAAAATTTTTAATTCATTAATATTTATAGTAAGTATTTATATAGAAATTATTATTTTAGATGTTAATGATATTTAATTATTGTGTTTAAAAATATTTGGTGGAATAAATTAGTTGTTGTGAATAAAATAATAGAGAATATTTCCAAAATATTCTTTTTAGTGTAGAGTTTAGAGTAAATGAGTTGGAGATGTATTTTGTATTTGGTGTAGGAATTACACTATCTTGAAGTTAGTGTTACATCAAGATAGCGTAATGGATTGGAGATGGTAATAGAGGATTGTAATATTTTTTAAAATTAATAATAAAAAAATTCATTAAATGGACATGGTGTACATTAATAATGGAAATGAAAAGATGTTGATATCATGAGTTGACAGGATCGGTTGAGGTTCTTTGCGTGAATTCGCTAGGTAAACTGATGATTTAAATATTATTATAGCAGTTGAATTTTAAATCTTTTCTTAGGATGGTGCAGTTGAAGTTGGTCAACTGAGCCGTGTTCTTCTCGTGTGTCGATACTAATTTACAAATAAGTTGATTGAACTTCAGATGTGATGGACTACTGACTGCGTGTGTGAGTGATGAACTGAAAAGTAAAAATAGCACGAAGAGTTGTTTATGGATGTTCGGAGATTTTAAAAACTCGTAGGTCACTCATTCTTCCTCTTCGGAAGGATTGACTCTAGAAGACTTTGAGTCTTTGACTATTACAATCAACTTGCAATAGCCCACTCCAAGAATAAGACTTACACACACTGCCTATCTTAGAACTCCTAGAAACACTTCAAAAAAATAGTTTACGACTGCTTCTTGTTACAATGAGGTTTGCAGCACCTCAACTGATTACACTGATATTTTACAGATTATAACACAACACTTAGCACTGGATTGATTTTTAATACATAGGTGTGTGCTTGTGTTCTACGACTCTTAGATGATAAGCTTTACGATAGTTTCTCTCTTGATTGAGTGATTCAACTGCATATGTTCAGTTGACCTCTGATTGCTTGAATATGTTAATGTATACGAGAGTTCTTTTTGGAGTCGGATGGATTCTCTGATAATAGGCGGGCAACGACACTCAAATCAAATATCGTTAGCTTGTCTTTTCCGCAGACAATCGTTGACTCAATCGTACACTGCTATGTTCTACTAATGCGGCGTTCAGTCTTGTATGATTGATCTTATACATATGAGATAAACTGATGAAGCAATCAGTCAGTTTAATGCTTGATTCAGTTGAATTGCTCAGTCTTTTGATCATTTGTATTCTAGTGTTTTTAGCTGAGGAAAAACTTATTCAGTTTACCTTCCTAAACTGAATGCACTTTGTGTGAAGTTATTTCTTGTGCTCAACTATTCGAAGTTCTTGTTGTTGACCATCTTGATAGTTTTGGTTTAGCTCTTGGTCAAAGTCAACTCAATTGATCTCTGTGCTTCCACTGAAGTTTTAGATCAGTTGACGTCTTTAATGCTCGACATTTGATGATATCGGTTGACCTACATAATAAACTGACTTATGTTCATATCAACACTCTGTAGTTCTAACATGAGTTATGTGTCACGTGGATCTCAGTTCTCATGCTTTCTGAAGAGATGGAACGTGGATTAATCCGCACCAATGTGGATGCTTATAACGTGTAATAGAATTTATAAGATGTTCAAAGTAGCATATAATTTGTTATATCTTATTTTAAAATTAAACTCTCAAAAGCATTTAGACAAAACAACTCATTGGACACAAATATGGGATTATATGATAAATTTTTAGGTAACTTTGGTTATTTTATAAAAAAGTTGAATCATATCAAATGATAAGCTAGTCCGATATTACATTTATAGAAAAAGTTATTATTACACTTTTTATTTTAATATAACCATAAAGCTCATTTTTAAATTTTTGTACAAAAATTACATAAAATCTTATCTCAGGTGGAATTTAAACTACAGCAACATAAAATAAAGATAAAAATATTGGTGATATATATTAGTGATATGTGTAATGAACTAGTGTTACTGCTTTTGATAAATTAAAGGTTTGATATTTTACCCATAATTTAAATATTAAATTTGTAATTTATTATTTGTATATAACAATAAACCACTCACTAGTTTGAACACCTAAAATTTGATCTTCTACAAAATTTATAACACACACACGCACATATAAATACATACATACATAGATACATATATATATGTATAGTTTTTGATAATGTAAGATCAAGCATTTACTGACTTACTAGAAGTTATTTTAGTAACCGTATAATTTTGATTTTTTATTATATATTATATATATTGTGCTATATGTTGGAAGAAGCGCTCGCATATTTTTTTAACAAATTGTCAAAACAATGAAATTGAAGAAATTTACAAAACACGAGAGGTATTTGAAGTACTTGGCATGCAGCACTAAATTGGAGTAAAAAGAGAATATGAGAAAGTTAAAGTTTGGAGTAGCAACTTGGGCTACATGCTTCAACCTCTTTGAAACTAATGCATTGAGACAGTGCACTCGTGAGCTTTATCAAATCATCCTTGGTGTGCGCTGCACTCAGAGTTATCCTTAACCTGAAACCAGAGAAAATCAAGAATAGTCGAAATGCAACGCTTAATTCGAGCTCAACGTAGCAGTATCTCAGTTCGATCGCAAACCTGCAAGAATTTGGGGACACTGTAGGAGGCCTGATTGCGGTTATGTGGAAACCAAGTTTTAAAAGATGCCTGATTCAAGATGTTTGATCAGCCATTTTACGCATCGCGAAAACGTGAAGAAAGACCTGAAGATAACGCGAATTACCTGCTAGCTTGGAGGGCCTTATCTTCACTTCCGACAACAATTGAAATGATGTGACTCACTACTGGGATTCCTGTCAAAGCACGGAATTCTTGCACTCGGTTCAAGATAGCTTGCCTACGCCAAGATTCATTTGTTGCCACAACAACAGCGGCTGCATAAGTTGGACAAACCACAGAAGAAAAGACGATGAAGCATGTGTAAAAAAAGTCCCACGCCACTCTTTGTGAGTATATCCCAAGTTTTAGCGATTATGAGTGAACTGTGGTTTCGTAAAACTCGTGACAGGAGGCCTTATCCAGGGTGTACTACAAGAATAAAATTGTTCTATGGTGTACAAATTTGTCTGTTGTATAGGAGGAACACGAGCATCTGAAATATTTGCGCTGATGACTGATGAATGCCGGTTTGTATGATTTGATAATTTAAATGTTTAACATTTTTCTTGAAAAGGTAGATTTTCCTCACCTCATCAAGAATAACATAATTGATAAACCAGGGGAAAAAAAAATTTCTAGCAATAGAAAGTAAAAGTAACCATGGGCTGCGGCAGCAACGGGAACTGGTGCTGAAGTTGAAAATATAAAAGAACGACCCCGGGATTGAATGAGCAGTTTCCATTTTTTGCTGCCATCAAGCACGTAAATCAAGTCAGTCATTTTTAAATGATTTACTAAAAAGGTAGCCGTGTTAGTTAAGACAGCAAAACGAACTAAATGTCTTACTACCAGAAGAGTTGAAAATGTAAGAATATAAATAAAAACTTTGAAACAAGTTTATATTTTTTTTCTTGAGTTGGGTGAGGGGATTTTTGTTAAAATTGGGTCTCGAACTCGATACCTCGTCCCACACTTGGGACTTTGGTGCCAGATGAGCTACACGTCATCAGCGAAACAAGTCTATATTAAATGCAAAGTATCATATATTACTCAGAATAGAGTAAAAATTCAAGCTAAATATTGGCAGAGAATATCTAGATGAGCCTTATAATTGTTGATGTTTGTCTGTCACCTTACCTGCATGCTATGAAACCACCATGGCAACCCGCAGCTTTACTCAGAGTGCCAATGCAAATGTCGACGCATGTTTCACAATCGAACTTTTCAGCTGCTCCACCACCAGTTTTCCCGCAAACAAATGTTGCATGAGCCTACATATGTAAGTGATGGTTTAGCTAAAACATAATACATTCATATGCATCCAGAAGTTAAAAAATAAGTTAGCAGCTATAATGTAAAACCAAATCAGTAAAGAGCAATCGCAAGAGACTGAAGTTTCACTGCTTTCGTCAAGCAATCTTTTATAATGGAAAATGTTTTAGAAATGACAACAGGTCAGAACTTACATCATCAATTACCAGAAGAAATCCATGCTTTTTACGAAGTTTTGCAAGCTCGGTCATAGGTGCAAAGTCTCCATCCATGCTAAACAAGCTGGCAGATTAGACAAAATTAATTTCCCCAAGTTACACAGAGGGTTTTCACAGGAGGAAACAGGGGAATTTATGAATCAAGGATCACGGGAGTTGCAGTGTTAAATTAAACAACTTTTCGTTCCAGGTTTCTTTCTCGGGACCAGAAGTCTGATATTTGGACAAAAAAGGATAAAATAACTTTCTACTTCACTCCATATACATTAGATCAAATAAAATTCATGGATGAAATTTGTATTCACTACGAGATACTCATGAAATAGTCATAAAGTCAACTTTATCCACAGGTCATAACAAGGAACTTAGTATCGCAAAATTTCGAAACAAAACAATTCAGACGTATAAAATCCCACCATTCTGTACAAAAAAAGTTAGTTTGGGGGTAAGAAATTTGTGATATCACTTAGAATTACAGGGTTAAACCGATAAATCAATGTTGGACAGCAACAATGACAGAAAACCCGTTTCTAATTTGCATTATTTTACATCATGTTCATGCATTACCGAAAGTGGCAGAAAAGTTGCAAATATCTGCATGTAATCATTGTATTACTTCTAGCTTGTTAAGCATAGCAAGGGTAAGGATTTTTTTGAAGAAGCGGTACTTATAACTGGAGGGTATTTTCCATCAGAGACAATTAATATAGCTCTAACAGATATTAACATTCAATAGTTTAGAGAAAAATTCACACAAGCAGCTGGGATTTTCAAATTTAATAGCAGGAATTTAGCGAACCTATCAGTTATAACAACTCTTTTCTTCATAGAACAATTTGACCTGTTGGATCATAAAATCAACTATCAGCGTAAAACCCCATTGAAAAGGAGAATAATTAGGCAAAAGGAATGGCAGAATCAATAGCCTACAATAACGCATCGAGATGGCTCATATCACAATGCCTGTAGACGAAGGTCACGGCACTTCCTTGTTTCTCAGCAAGGCGAATACCATCAATTATTGATGCATGGTTCAGGGCATCAGAAAATATAGCAACCTTGTCATCTTTTGAAGGTTTGGTTCCTGCTATGAGCAAACTAACACTTCCAACTGCTGTCATGAAGGCCATGTTGGCTGAAAAGCCTGTTGGACAAAGAAGGCAATCCTAATATAACATTAGAACAACAGTGAATCAGTATGCAAAATAGTAATTTGAAAAACTCCGTTCATGAAGTAATTTTAAAACTATGTATTTTTGTATTCAAAGTCACTTCAAGTGCCCGAGTCAATAATTTCTACTTCCACAACAAAAAATAATAATGTTTACCTCCAAAACTTTGAGAGTAAAGGTTCATGTTTTCAATCAGCCAATGGTGAGAGACAAATCACAAATTTAAAGAAATGAAGTTTGAGTTAGCTTTTTGACAATCAAGACAACATATTTCCCGTCAGCAGAAAGGCAAAACAGACTTTCTTCTACTAAAACCATAAATAGTTGAAATGCATAAAACAGCCCTGATGTACTAGGTAAAAGATCTTTGTTCAATCTAAATATAAGTAAAATAAAAGCATTAACGATTTGATGTCAAGGCCGAGAAAATGGCACCTCTTTTCTTTTCAAGTCCGCCAATGATGATTCCAGTAACCTATGGTAACTCGTATATCCACATATCAAAGCAGAACCTCTAGGACCCATTCCATGCTCCCAAGCTGCCTGTATAATCAGAAAACTTCAACATCAATACCCGAAAAACCGTTCATCAGTAGCATGCACAGTAAAGTTAAAATGCATGAAATTGACTGGCCAAACTATACGTGCCTTACTAGCTGCATCGATGACTGTAGGATGCAAACTCAATCCCAAGTAATCATTTCCAGAGAAGACAATCAGCTTCTTAAGCTTTCCATCTCTTCCACTTTCAACTTCATTGTCATCCCCTATGAAAAGTAAATGGAAGAAAAAGAAAGGATGTTGACTGAAGTAGATAGTTAGATCAAGATTTTTTCAACATCTCCATGTGTATATTTCCATCTTATTTCATAATTTAATCCCTTTAAATAGAGTTGGCAATCGCAAATTCATTGAAAGCCAGCTATAACATAATGTAGAAATACGTAATCAAAGCACAAAACTCGATCTTTCTAACCAACAACTATAATAAATGTAAGATTCTCGTAAAATCTCGCACGAGTAATGCTAGATTCTAAACTAAAAATAGACTTCTTCCTCTACAAACACTCTCAAACGTACGGTAATCGCACCAAAAAAAGATAAAACAAAAAATAAAAGCGGCACCATAAACCGACAAGACCAAATCTTTCCAAACCAAATCAAAAGGAAACCAAATAAAAAGCCTCAAAACAAGTAATCTAACCAGCACTGGGGATATCATGAAGCCATTTCCGGAACGTGGCTTCGGAAATGTTCGCTTCAACGGAAGCTCTGTCCCATTTTTGTGGGCCATCAAAAAATCGAAAATCTCGATCAAGATTACTCGAAGAATTTGCAATTGAGCCAGAGTTGAAGCTACATCGATCGGTAACAACATTGGGGAGGGGGAGATGAATGGGTCTAAGCGAACGCATGAGCTTGAGAGATTCGAGTTTAGTGAGCGCTTCTTCTACCCAAATGTCCCACAAGAAGGTCTCCTCCATTTTCACACAAAGTTGAACTTTCGCCGCAAGTTTGTTAACCTTTGTGGCTTTGTGCATGTGGGATTCTGTGTACTTGGTGGTTGGCAACATCGTCTTTCTCGAAACTGAAAGGAAAGATTTTATGGCTAGTGCCACAATGGCTTTCTCCTTACAAATCTGGACCTTGAAGGCCCACACGATAAGGCAATTCGGGTCGAAACAACAAACAAGGCTGAAATAGAGTTTTGATCACGGTACAAAATGGGCTGGTCTATCGTGTCCGCCCTCACATCTAATATATTAAGATTGGGTTTATATCTGATCGGCCCACCCTACAAAATAGCCGTCCAGGATACTCGCTCCACCCGCATAATATAACTAAGATGACAAAAACTATTATTATACGATCTCAAAGATATAATATAACTAAGAAGACAAACTATTATTAGACGATCTCAAGAGTTATTTTTTTTTATATGTATTTTTTATATGAATTATTCATTACAAAATATTATATTTTATTACAAAAATATTGCTTATTATTATAAACATGAGTAGAATTGACTCGTCTCACGAATGACACCGTTTCACACGAGCGTTACTCAATTAAAAAATAATTAAGTTTGTTGGGTTTTACTTTGTTAAATAGGTGGGTTGAATTAGTTTATCCGCCCATCTCATTTGTCAAACGACGGATTATGAATTGATCCGTCCCATTAACACGTCTTACCAAGTCTAACCACGATGTATTTTAAATAAATTTTGTTTTCCGAAAATTCATTTCGAATGATCATTTACCATTTGGCTTGAAATATATTTTTTGATGGTTGGTTTTTATATATAAAACCAGAATTGTAGCTTCGGGCATTTACACGGGTTTTTCAATAAGGAGAAGGTGGATTATAAGCTAAAACAGAAATAATTTATAAATAGTTCAATTTAATAGAACTAAACATTAAATTGATATACAAATAATAATAAATTTAGAATGTCTTTCGAAATAAGAAAATGCAATATTTTGAAAAGAAAAAGTTATTTTAAGGTTGTTAGAAAAACAGTTATCTTAAGAAATTTATATTTGTAGTCACATATTTTACCTTTAATTAAAATTGAATTAATATATAGATATTAAATTATTTGATATGTACATTTTTAGTAATATTTATTTCAAAAATAACATCAATTGAATGACCCGAAAGTTGGCTGCGAGTCAAATTCCTTGAGCACAAGAAGAATCAAGTTGCCACGATTTTCCCATCTCTCCAATCAAAATCGCGGGGAACCTAGATCCGTGATTCCGATTCCGATTCCGATTCCGATTCCGATTCCGGCGGATTCCGAGTATGGTGCTGTCACAGAAAATCCACGAAGCCTTCAAGGGGACGGTGGAGCGAATTACGAGTCCCCGCACCGTCTCCGCCTTCAAAGAGAAAGGCGTTCTTACCATCAATGAGTTCATCCTCGCCGGAGATAACCTTGTTTCCAAGTGCCCCACATGGGCGTGGTAAAGTTCCGGCTCTTGCCCTTGATCCCGAATCCTTATTTTCATTGATTGCCACTCCGGCTTGTGTATCAGCTGTTTTATCTTGGTTTTGGTTTTTTAGTTTGTTTTAACCTGATTTGAGAATGGATTATTATCTTGCTACAACGTCGAAATTGATATTTTTGTGGGGTGAAGTGAAATTTAATTTGTGAGTCAAAAAGGTTGTTTCTTGGGATGTGGCTGTTGGGATTTAACCCAATGGGCATAGCTCACTCCTACTATTCAGTAAATTTCAAATTGATCGTCAGATTAAGATCAGAATTTCAGTGAAAAAAAATGCGGTGGGAGTGCTTATTGTGTGCGTTATAGCGTCAATTTGCAAATCACATTGTGATTCTCCAAGTAAGAAACATGGCATAATTGAAAGTTTGATTTTGTGTGAGAAAAAGTCTTATGCCTTTTCAGCTGAGATAATGTGTCATTATTTTGCCTTATGTTTTACGTCTTGATCCTCAGGGAATCAGGTGAACCTAGCAAGAGGAAATCATATTTGCCCACGGACAAACAATTCTTGATTACTAGAAATGGTAAGTGGTTTCCTTGGATTCTGGTAAATGCTGGAATTTGCTCAAAAGTGTGCAATTATGAATTTTTTAATGAGTTGCTGATTGGTTGTGCTGATAATTGGTTAGTCTTGAGGTGGTATTGAACAAACCCAAAGATAGGTACTTCCAATGCCTAGTTTGTATTTTCATTATTATACACAGGCCCATGGAATGTTTACCACCAAGTTCCACGAGCCATGACTTTGTTAGAAAATAAGCCTTATTTCGTCCATACTTTCTGCATGTAGGTGGCCTTTCTTTCTGTACTTTTTATATTCGATTCTTACTTAGCGAGCTTTCTACTTGCAGTCCCCTGTCTACGTAGAGCTTCCTCTATAGAAGAAGAATACGAGGCTGCTGGAGGTGAAGTTCTACTTGAGAATGATGAGAATGATGGTTGGTTGGCAACTCATGGCAAACCTAAAGGTGTATCTGTGTTTTCATTTCTTGAGTTGCGAATATGTAATTTTTATTCTTTTATGTGCTAATCTTCCTAACGACATTTTCCTGTGCCTAGAAAGCATGGATGATGAGGATGAAAACTTACCCTCCATGGAGACACTTGAAATCAGCAAAAAGAATACAATTCAGTCAATCCCGTCTTATTTTGGTGGCGAGGAAGAGGATGAGATTCCAGATATGGCAGAATTTGATGAAGCAGATAACCTTGTTGAAAACGATCCTGTGAGTTAGGGTTTCCAGAGTGGTGCTGACTGTTTATGCTTCTATTGAAGTAGTTATATAGCTCCACTTTCTAACTATTGGTGTTATTTATTGGTTTTATAAAACATTTTACTTTTCCTTGAGCACGGCGAGGTGAGTCTAAAACGGTTCAGGCCTTCTGGCGACGCAGGAGTTTAAAGTTCAAATTGTTTTCGTGGAGAACTCTTTCCTCTTCTGGGGCTCTTGTTAGTGAACTTCATTTATTTTGCATATGACTCAATCATACTGTAATCCTTGAACTTGTGTTTATAACGAGGATTGGAGTGATGAAGTTTTCAACATATGTGGATTGTGTTCACTGTCTGGGTTTAGGCAAGATAGCAACTAGAATTCCGCATTAGCCAGTTAAAGTGATCCTGAGAAACAAGAAAACAAAGAAGATACCGCTGAAATGGATTTTCTGTACCTATGTGGAGCATATGGATAATGTGAAAATGTTGTGACTGCATGATAATAATGTTTCTGTTTTGAATTTTTGGTGGATGCAGGCAATGCTTCAGACTACATACATTGTAGCCCATGAACCTGATGATGACAACATTCTACGAACGCGAACATATGATGTTAGCATAACGTAGGCCACATTGCTCTTAAAACCCATAAAAACTTTTAGTTGCTTGCACCTTATATGATCTTCTCTTATTCAGGTATGACAAATACTACCAAACTCCCCGTGTATGGCTCACTGGTTATGACGAGGTCAGTTGCCTTTACTTTTCAATCTTCATGGTTCGTTTTTAATTTCTATTTAACAAAATCAGACTACTAGAGAGAATGTGAGACGTTTGTGCCCAGTTATGGTGATGTTTCCATTTAAGAGGAATAACAATATTTGTTGCTGATCAATGGCAGTCGAGGATGCTTTTACAACCAGAACTTGTTCTTGAAGATGTTAGCCAAGACCATGCTCGCAAAACAGTGAGTTATATCTGGGTGCCTGAGTTTATTTACAGAACGTTATATTTTTACTTGGTCTTCTTTATTTCTTTATTGTCTTGTTTTTTCTGTACTGATTTATAAGACCCCAATAACCCCCAAAAGGAGAGCAAGGTCGGAGTTGAGAGTTTTAGGACTCAATTAATTTGATCATTACTTTCAAGTGTTTGACTAGGTAACTCATAATATTTATTAATATTGCTATCAGGTGACTATTGAAGACCATCCGCACTTGCCTGGGAAACATGCTTCTGTACATCCATGTCGCCACGGGGCAGTGATGAAGAAAATCATTGATGTTCTAATGTCCCGAGGAGTAGAGCCTGAAGTCGACAAGTATTTATTTTCTCCCACTTTTTATTTGCCTGCTCTTGTTTTCCTATTGGTTCTGCCTTGAGTCTTTCATTTTCGTCAGAGTCGCTATTATTCTGACTCCTACTTGGGAAGATTGTTTTACTATGCTTTGTAAGAAACTCATATCAGATTTACCCCCCTTGAGAAGATTAATCCCTGAAGTAATATATCCAAAATTCCAAATAACTGCTCAACATGTCTTGTTTAAAATGCAAATTTCTGTTATTTTTCTTGTCTTGTTTGTTATTGTTCTTCTCTGTATGCACTCCATGTGGCAAACCAGAAACTAGATAAAAGGACATGTTTTCATGGAATAAATTTGGTTAGCTAGATGGATTATTAAACAGGTCTTCGTGTTGTGATTTACATATTGTTAATATTTTTCTTGAAGTACAGAAAATCTGTAAACTTAAAAAATAGAAGTTGGTTGGAAAAGGTGTATAATGAATATCCTGATTTACTGTTGAATCTTATGGTGATTACTAATCAAGGATGGAGAAAAAGTGGAGAATCATGGACGGTCTCTTGTGAGACTTGAATATATACACTCAAAATGCAAGAAACAGCTCTTCAATTGATTTCTGTAAATACACGTTAAATTGTAGATTGACTAAGGTGGTGTTTGGGAGAGCTTCTAAGAAATACTTCTCAGCTTTTCTTTAACAAAATTTTGAAATTTTGTGAAGAAAAAATTGAAAAATGCTTCTTATAAGCTCTCCCAAACACTTAGATCTAAGTAAGCCTTGCAAATGAGAATTTTCTGTTCTTAGGTTTTAACAAAAGGATTCTTGTATTATGTGTTAATTTCCATTGTTTTGGTTTGTATTTTAATGCAAAAACTTCACTGGAGCTTGATACGAGGATTAGATTATCTGATTTCGACTGATTTTCTTTTCCCCTGACTCATTCAATATTGTTGCGATTCCTAAATACCATTTCTTACAGGTACCTCTTCTTGTTTTTGAAATTCATGGCTTCTGTGATTCCTACCATAGAATATGATTACACGATGGACTTCGATCTAGGTAGCTCCAGCTCCTGAATTCAACTTCAAGGTAAATCCACTTACCATTGTTTTACTTATTTTGTGTTCTTTAAGTAACAGAATTTGCATACTTTTCAGCATCGTTCTCTTTTTTTAAAAAAATATTTAAGTAGCGATCTCTTTCACATTTAAAGGGCATCAAAACCAAAGAATGTAACAGGCACTGCCCCTTTTTTGCTGCAGATTCATTGACTCGTTCGATTTTCAAATTACTTATTTTGTAGATGTTTATGAGTCTATGACAAGAATGTTTTTCTAATCGTACTCGGCAGTTCACCGTTTTAACCTTATTTTCTTGTCATTTTTACAGACTGGCTTAAGTTATCATCAAGAAACATTGTCATGGTTGCAGCTGTTGCCCAAGATGGTTCTATGTGGTCTGCTGCAAATTGTTACTGTATATAAGTTCATGAGTGTCAAAATTTAATTTAATCTATTAAATTAATGAACTTTGTTTACACAGCTATATTGAAGCACTCATTCGTGGTAAATTCTGGTAATCCCATATTTCAAAATGGATCTGCTTCTGTTATCTTGATCACAGTTGCCAAATTTGATTTAAAGAAATATGTGGGTCAGAGAATGAGTAAATTCACTGTTTCTCGCCAAGGTTCTTTTTATTTTTATTATTTTAGATTATATTTTATTTCGGTTGTATAAATTGAAAATTGTATGCGTACATAATATACACATACCTAAATTGAAAATTGTATACATACATAATATCATTTCATTTAACTTTTATAGAATCTTTATCAAACTAACGTGTTTTGTGGAAGTATATGATATCGATGGTTCATGCAGAGATTTGTCGTGTATATTATTTATATAAAAATGAAATATGAAGATCAAATCATTATTTTCTAATTTTGTAAAAATGTCTATTCAATAAGTTGTTTTTAGGAAAAAAGAAAAAGAAAAAAAAAAAAGAAGAAGATAAGATAAGAGAAGGGAAGAGAAGACAAAATTATAGAAAATAACTCTGGATGATCTCCTCGTATGAGCATGTTCAATTGTACGAAGATGTTAGTTTCACGATCGCAATATCTCTTACTTCTCTTACTATTTAATAAAGGCTCAGCACATTATAAAAACTGCTTAGTACGTTTGGTATGGCTCCTCACTGGTATGGCCCAATCCATAGCAAGCGGTTGAAAAACAAACTGCTTTCTATCCCTAACTTCGGTCTGCCCACATTTTCTCTGTCATTTTCACAAATCACTCAACTGCTCTTCGTTCTCTCAATTCGCACAGTGGTATGAATTTGACAAATTACGCCAACTGCTCTTCTTTTTCTTTCAAACAAATAAATAAGAAAAAAAAATAAAGTCACCCAACTCCAACGTGGGTGAGAAAGTGGACACTAACTGCAAACCACATTTGTTCTCCGCCTTATTTGCTTCAGTTCTGAATTTCTTATTATTGCTTTGAAATTTATCATTCAATTACAATCATTGAATCCCTCGAAATCAGTAAGAATAGGAAGCTCACTCCTAAATCACACTCTCTGGTGCGCCTCTCTTTTATTTCCTACACCATTCAGCATGTTTATTTACTTGGATTGGCTTCTCGGTAGTGTTATTTTTTAGTTTCCTTTGTTTTGTTCATCAAGAAATGTCTATTTATGATTGATGGATTGGTTTTTCGGTTGCGTTATTTTTCAGTTTCCTTTGTTTTGTTCATCAACGGTTACTGTTTATTTATGATTGATGCACACTAACTGTTTGTAAAAAAACCAAAGCCAATTTTTTTTCTTTCGGTTCATGTGTTCTCAACAATGGAAGGATTTAGAAATTGGAATCCAATGTTTATTTTTTTCCCTCGTACGATTCTGTTATTGTTTCCCTTTCTTTTATTTTCACCCTCATACATTGCTCTTCTTTTATTCAATATCATGATTTTGAAAGAGGACGTCAATGTTTGCGTGCTAAATTTGTTCCCTTTCTTTTATTTTCACCACAAATGCAGATTTCTCCGATTTTATTTTATCGAGTTAGCAATCCTTTCGCAAGGACAATTCAGTATTGGATTGAATTTGTGAGACACTTTTGATTAATATTCTATTTGTTTATTTTTGCACGATCAAATTAGTAATATGTTCCTAGGAAAGTTGAAGCTATAACACCCTTTTCATGTCAAATTTTTCATTTATCTTTTCTTTATTGAATTTGTAATACTTTTTTATGCATAAAAGAATAGATGTTGAGAACAACTTTGAGCATTAATACGACTTTTCATAGATGGAAGTTTTGTGAACCTTGGACCGAATGGTGTCCAATGTAGATATGGGACTGGTTTCGAGTTGTGGTGGCTAAATAGAGCTTGAAATTGAAGAGAAAGTTTATCAAACAAGAGTGTGAAGTTGATGTGTTTGTCAGATGGATCAAAGAAATTGGTGATGACGGATAAAGTCTTCAGAAAGAAGTCTCAGCGGTGAAACAGAAAGCTCAGGAATCTGGATCATTATCATCTCATTCAGAAAGATTCTCAGACGATCAGGTTAATTTCTTATGTGTGTTGGCATATATCTGTGTATCCTGAATCTGCATATGACTCTGAGTTGGTTCATTGGAGATTCAAAGTATCCAACATTTCGCAGAACCTAAGTTGTAGGTATGTGTTAGTATCTTTATTTGGGCTCCGAGTGGAGATTAGGAAGGCAGTTTAGATCATGAAATGGTAAACACTAACAGATTGGTGTACTTTTATCTGTTTTATTGAATTTATTTTCGTTTCAACTGCCAATTGAACATTAAAAAAATAAATCAGTCTTCTGAAATTTGACCAACATGAATTCACTCTGAACACCTTGAGGTGGTAGCGGATGAAAACAAATGAGTAATTATGCTTTTAACTATCTTCTTATTCAAAATCATCCAAATTGAAAAATTCCACCTAATACTCCACTTATTCCTTCAATCGTCAAATTACCATGGCATTCCATACTAGGTATATCATTGATGTTCATAAATTACAGAAAAAAGAGGATTGGTAGAGAACAGTTTGCATGGTAATTGGCTGAGTTTCCTGCTACTGAAATCACCTTCAATCCTTTCAACTTCGAACTTTCTGTGCGGTATTTTAGTAATATGTCAATTTTAGATCTTTAATCTACGAATGATTACTGTATCTTATAGATAGATTTCATATTGATACTTTTTAATTGGGATATTGCAGTTTAAATATTGAAAGATAGGACAACAATGAGGGAGAACGGAAGTCAATTATTTTCCGTAAATGGAAACAACATAGGTTACTATACTATTTGTTCTTTTTTTTTCTTTTAAATTGTCTATTATTGGCTACTAAGGTTGTGTGAAATGCAATAATATTTTCTTTTCGTGGCACCATTTAAACAATAATTTGGAAAAATTTGAAGGTGATCTCCAAAAAATGATTGATAATTTCAGGATCACATTGAGCAAGATTAGTTAATTCAGGATATCAAACAAAAGAAAATTATTTTCAGGCTTATTTATTCCATTGAAGTCATGGTTCCTGAGCACAAAGCAATTAGCGAAGCTTTGAAATTTTTATTTCTTTGTGTTGATTTTCAATTCTATCATATGAAGAACCCATGACAACAGTTTATAGTCTTCTATTTCTCTTTTGCTCTTTATGTGTTGCCTTAAGTTGGGTTTTTTAGTTTTTTAGATGTCGAAGATTGAATTTTTATGTGAAGCTTTTGTCTATGGATTAATATTATAGTTATTTCTTCATAATTAAACATATTTTTATGCCTATATTATTTTCAAACTCATTGTTTGAAACGTACTATTACTTTGTTTTTTAAGATATTGAATTTGGATTTGTGTTTTTAAGTTCGACTTTGTTTTTGCAGGTGACAAGTAAATTGAAGGGAAGATTTTATGTATGTTTCATGAATAAATTCCAGTAATATGAGTCATTTGTGGCTTGAATTTAATGAAATATGTTGTGTATATAATTATGATATTTTCGTACAAACATTTCAATTCTTAAGATTTTATTTCACCCATAGACATCATTTATTTTGTAATATTTTTTTAATCATATTTTATTGGTTCTGTAAATTAACATAATTAAATCAAATATTTCATAAATTATTTATTACACACATATAAATCATGATATTTAAAATTTTATGGCACACGCAACGCGTGTGCGTCGGTCGCTAGTGTATATAATACTAGTGATCCGAAACAGGCGTTGCGTGCTTTTACAGTATTTTTATAATAAAATTTGTGTTTTTTATTTCTGGTTTGGGAGAAAAAAACGTTCGTTTGGAAGACATGTGAGAGAGACGTGAAATAAAATTAGAATTATGAAAGTTGTCAAAATGTTATTTTGGCCTTTTGCCTTCAGAAGAAAATAAAGTTGTGCAACTCTCAATGAACCGGGGTAAAATAAAAAATAAAATTGGTGTCATATTGACACACCAAAAATAGTTATTAAAGGGTGCCCAATAAATATAATAGTATAAATATAATTGTCTTTCAAAAAAAAAATAGTATAGATATAATTGGGTAAAGGTATGTTGGGTTTTTCTTTTTAAAAAAAGTACTGGGTTCCTCCCACTGAAAACCCAGTAGAGAGGCCCAATAAATAAGCCCAACAATTTAAGGCCCAATATACTTGTCAAAACTCCAAAACATGGGACCAATTTCGTAAAAGCCCAAACGTTTGAACATTTTTATTAAACCCTAACTCCAAATTCTGCCTCTGCTTCCGCCACCGCAGCAGCAACAATGGGTGCGTTTTGCGAAACCTGATTTTCTCCGTTGCAATTGCATTTTACTGATCAATGTGTTGTCGCTTCATCTAAATCACGTTATTCTATCTTAAATTCTATGTTTTGATCTTTTATTTTTGATGATTTGATTCGGTGGGGTTGATATGCATTGCAGGTGCGTACACGTACGTATCGGAGTTGTGGAAGAAAAAGCAATCTGATGTTATGAGGTTCTTGCTAAGGGTGCGCTGCTGGGAGTACCGTCAGCTTCCGTCTATTGTTCGAGTCACTCACTCGACTCGCCCCGATAAGGCCCGACGCCTCGGTTACAAGGCTAAGCAAGTAAATGGATTATGAATGTTTAATGGTTTTTTAGAGAATGCGTATTAATCATGATGGTCGCGTGATTTTGTGCTTGCTAATTTTTTTTTTATGTTCGATTGTAGTCTTGCTTTTCGTTTCTTTGTGTGGGGTTCGAAGAATTCATGGTACCAGCTTTGTGATGCAGTTGCTTTTAATTATTGTGTGATTTGGTAAATATTAAGGATTTTCTTATCATTTTGATGGGCTGTTGATAAATGCAATCGATCTACTTTTTTATCCTTGGTTCTCGTTTGGCTTTCTTGGTACCCTGGTAAGTGTTTATGCTTGATCATTTTGGTTCGCTGATCTGTGGTATTGATGATATCTACCAGGGATATGTTATCTACCGCGTTCGTGTAAGACGTGGTGGAAGGAAGAGGCCGGTTCCTAAAGGTATCGTGTATGGAAAGCCCACCAACCAGGGTGTTACACAGCTGAAATTTCAGCGCAGCAAACGTTCAGTTGCAGAAGAGCGTGCTGGAAGGAAACTGGGTGGGCTGAGGGTTCTGAATTCCTATTGGATCAACGAGGTTTGCCTCTTCTCTTTGTTAGCATTTCAACCTCAGAATTTCTCTTTGCATTAGCTGCATAAAGGTTTTGTTTTTTTGTCTTACTGCTGTAACCATGATAACTTCGCTGGAATGGGTGTAAACAGGCCAACCTTTCATTGACTGTGGGATTACTTAGGTTGTCAGTTGTCCCGTGGTTTACTTAATTGCTAAACGTTCCTTCAATCCCCTTCAAGAAAAAATTCAGAAACCAAAAACATTGATTGAACATTCTTAAGTAGTACAGCTTGGGCATGCTATATCTATGTGGTGGATTTTGTAATTGGAAGAAGCAAGCTTGTGCACAATGGACTTATTATTAACTACTAGTTCCGGGTTTCTCGTGCTTTGGTCAAGACCACCAGTCATCCCATTTTGCTGAAAAGACCATGTTCTTTCTCCTTTGTAAATGTAAATTTCAGGACTCTACCTACAAGTATTTTGAAGTTATCTTGATCGATCCTGCCCATACTACAATCCGTAAAGACCCAAGGATTAACTGGATCTGCAATCCAGTTCAGAAGCACAGAGAACTGCGGGGACTGACCTCAGCAGGAAAGAAATACAGAGGTCTACGAGGGAAGGGCCACCTTCACCACAAAGCACGCCCTTCAAGAAGGGCTACATGGAAGAGGAACCAAACATTGTCCCTTCGCCGTTATCGTTGATTTTCTTGTTATGTTTGGTACTCCGACAGTAGACTCAAATATTTCGACTCTGCATCAGTGCTTTTGAGTTTTGAATGTTACTTGTTGTGCCTGGAGTTTGTGTTTGGTTGAGAATCGAAACCCATCGTTGTATTCCATAATTTTGAACTCTTTAATTTTATCTAAAGCCTGAATTCAATGTCTTTTTCAAACCTAGTTGAATTTTTTAAGATATGCTGTGTTCAAGTTCAACCTTGTGAGATCTTTGTATTTCCTCTCCCGTAGATAACAAGCCTGACCAAAGGATCTATAATTCTGTACTTATCCAAATTTTTGGTTGCAACAATTACATATTATGAATTTACACTTGATTTGCCGAAACACAATGTGGCTTTCAGTATATAGCTCTATAAGCGAGTCTTTGTTGTTTGGATGGACTAATTTTAAATCATCTGTATTAAATCAATGGCTTTAAATATGTTTTAGACTTTTGGTTGTTTGGATAAATTTAATCAAGAGGATATAGAAGTAATATCATAGTAATCTAGTATTAATTGGAATATATTTCAAATATATTTATTGACATCTATTAATTTGATGTCATATTACAAATTCTTACCCTAAATCTGAAATCCTTTTGTTGAAAGAACAATACAAATATATTTATTAAAAAATTGAGATCTAAATTATTCCCTTCAAATAATTAAATATATTTGTTTTTAAATCATATATTAAAATCTATTATTCCTCATATATCGTCACATTTAAATGATGTAATATATTTAAAAAAATTAATTTCATGTCATGAACGGTAATATTAATTAGAATGAAATAAAATGATCATAAGAATTAAAACGATGAGTAAAATATTTGTTCATTGTAATATTAAAAAGTTTTTCATTAATTAGTTTCTCAATAATATTTGTGGAACTGGTAAGATTTCAAAACCTTTTAATAGATCTTTTATCACAATTCAAATTTGTTTTCAATATGATATCACCTCAAAAACATAATACAATCAACACGGTGAAAAATTTACTATAGTAAAAACTTGAACGAAACAAACAATTCAAATTTTTTAAAAAATAAAAAATAGCAGTTATAGATAAAAACCTCTCATAGCAATGCAGTCACTTTTAAAACAATCAACATCACAAAGAAAAAAAAAATTTTAAATGGCGAGAACAATTCAATTTTACAAAAGTGAAAATATTATTTAAAAAACATAGATTGATGAAAATGAAACTTATATGGAATCAAATCTAGCATTAAGACAAAGGCGGAAGGCCCACTATGCTCCATCGGGTGAAGATCACCCGATGGATCCTGACCATTCATGGGGCCCGTGCCCCATATAATTTATGGGGCACGGGCCTCATGAATGATGGATGCTGCTGCTCCGGGTAATCTTCACCCGGTGTAGCATAGTCCCTCCCCATTTTTAGGATATGTGGACTACTTTATTTTTTTCATTTGGCTACGTGTGGACTATTAATTTATTTAATTGGATTAACGGGCTAATGTAGCATGGATAAAAAAATAACACATAAATTTTTTTATTAAAAAAACATAACAAAATAAATATATAAATAAATAACAAAAATTGGGCCACCCAGGGTGCCTCCGCCCTTGCCAATATTTGACCACCTTATTTTTCTCCCAATATTTATTGGGTGGGAGTTCATGCTAGCATGAGGGTACTATTCTCATATTAAATCTAATGGTCTAAATTTAATTTGGATATGTGGAGTCCATAAAAATACTTGGACTCCACACAATCAAATTAAAATTTGACCCTTAGATGTAGTGTGATTGTGTGAGGGCAGTACCCTCATACTAGCATCTCATCAACCGATTGATTGACCTTTCTTTCGATTTAACAATAAATTGGCTTAATATTCTCGATTGAAAAACGATATGAAACGTGGTTTTGAAACCACAAAAACTTCAAATATAATTCGATTTGACTCATAAAAAAGAATTATTATTTATACAAAAAATATTATTTTTTACGGGAGATATAATATTTCAAAAGTTTATTTAATTTCAATGTACCAATATTTAACCTTCCCATTTTGCCCCAAATGTTGGCTTGACCTTCCCTTCAATTTAAGGGTAAAATTGCATAATATGATAGAAGAGTGTCAAAGACTCAAAATGATATGAAGCGTTATTTTCAAAATTCATGTTTCCAATTACATATCTTCTAGATTAGGCATTAGAGTACAGATTGAAGGCTTTTAGGAGAGTAATTAACCACACTTATAAATTTCAACTCCAATTTAACAATCACAATAGTTTTTATGAAATCGTAAGACCAACTCTTTAACAGAAACGAACTTGATACAAATTTTTCAACTTAATTTTCACCAATCTGTTATTTTATTTTATACATGTAACTTTTTTACGGCGAAATAAATTCATCATACATAAATGGTGCTAAAAAACGAAATTTAGGAGTCCAAACATTTTCATGAATGATAAAATCTAGCTTACCTTGAAGTAAAGTATGTAATATGGAGTGAAACTTGTATTATATATAATATTTCACAGACGAGAACAAAACTCTCTACTTTCTAGAGTGGTAATCATACGCGATAATTTTCAATCGCCGCAGGTTCGAACCTCTCTGAGGGTTTTTTTTTTTTTGATATTTTTCGTCTTCTTCATCTTCCCCTTCCCCGAAATCCAGATTTTGCAGAAAATAACTTCAATCTTTTCATCGTTTGATTCATGGATAACTGATTTTTTTCATTGAATATCACAGGATCGAGTGATTTCAAAATCGCCCGCACATTTCATGGATCCAGATCCCCCTTCTGAAAGTCCAAGAAAGGTTCGCACTTAAATCATTCTTTTTCTCTTCTTTTTATGGGTTTCCCCGGTCAAATTCCAATCTATTCAAATCATTTGTTCCAGGTGAAATTTGCTCCCAAAGGACCTCCTCGCAGACCTGCGAAATCCGCAACCACCAAAATGTATAGCTCAACTCGATAATTTTACACCTTCAGATGTATTTTCTCCCTAAAATTTGAAGAAAAAAAAAATTGCAGTCAAACAGTAGCTGAGGATGATGGAAGCGACGACGTCGAAGCCGAACAACGAGCTCTTCTTCGCCGAGTCACGGTGATTTCTCTCTCTCCGAGATTTGATATTTTGACATTTTATTTATACCTTCTCTGTTTATTATTGCCTTTTTTTTTGGATGCTGTATATATATATATATATATATATATATATATATATATTTAAAAAGACATATTATGATTCAGTCTCGAAACCGAAATATCGTCCCAAATTATTGGTGTCGCCTAAGGTATTAGCTCTTTTATTTTATGGCTTTTATTTTAATTTTCTTTACTAATATCAAGACATCAAGAGAAATGGACAATTGAGGGAAAACTTTTTTAATCATTTTTATGCTTTATGTTGTCCTTCCATTGGAAATTTACTTATTATGTAGGTTATAAATTATCATATGCTTTTAGTAGGTTTGCTTTCATTGGAATCTAAAGACAACCATTTAAAATTATGTATTTGATTTGTTTTTTCCATTTTTGGTTGTTTGACTTGCAACTTTTGACTTTTAGTGGAGAGACAACATTGATAAAATCATAAAACATACTGACTATATATGTTACCAAAGAAGTCGTATAAGATAATAGACATATGGTTAATATAATTGAACTAACTTGAGTTTAATGTTGGTAGGATATATCGGAAGTGACTTGAAAGTTGAAATTTAATTAATGGTTAATGTTGGGATCCTCTGCATCATGTATACCGACTGATTGAAAATGAAATAAAGTTTCCAATGAAGGGATAGAAGCTGTATTTCCAAATGTTTTGGGGGAACTCGAAAAAAGGAGATCACTGTTTGATAGACTGATGACGCTCTGCCAATACCGCTTTGTCTCTATATCTTCTTTTGTTATATCAGCAAGTTTATAGAATGATTATGTGCTGCAAGATTTTTTACTGCTACAATTTTCCATTGTAGGATCTAGCAAGGCGTGGATCTAAAGTCGAGAAGAAATGTAGTCTCCTTTCCTGCATTTCTCATTGCTTACTATTCAGTGTCTGCTTTTTTTTTTGGGTGAACTGGTTTAGTAGTTTATGTATGGATTCTATAAGGGTATAAATAACATACTATGAGCGTTGAAAACTACAGCTTCGGTTCAAGTTGTATTTTCTCATGGAGTCGCATCAACGCCCTTGAGGACCTTTGGCAAACCAAGGGAAAGGAACAAGGATAAAAGTGAAGCTGGTGATGCTGAAGAGGTGGCATTTGATTATGGAAGAACCAGTTTTACCTCATCACCATCAACTGATAAAACAGAAGTTGGAGAAACTTATACAGAGCCAACCGATGCTGTTATCAAAAAGAAGAAAAAAAAATATATGGAACCCTGGGTATCAATATATTGATATGCAACTCCGATATTTTCTTTGAAAAGCGAGGAAATACATGGTTGCTATCTTTTTGTTATAAACCTATTATTTTGTGATGCTTGCAGGATTACGAACATAGTAATTATCCTGTTACCCTTCCTTTGAGGAGGCCTTATTCAGGAGATCCAGGTATTTCCCTAGTGCACTGCCATACTTCGATAATACAGCTCTTTCTGTTTGTCTTCTAAATTAAACTGAAAGCCTTGTCTTTCCTTATTATGGTGGTGTGGTAACTTGGGTCTATTTGTGTGAAAATATGATGGTCTCGAATCCATCAATGTGCCCGCTACTATGTTTTTCCTCGACAAAACCGAGATTTTAATCTTGGGAAAACCACAAGTATCGGGGAAAGCTTAGCTATCTTCCTGTTTCCTTTTCCCAGAACTTCTTGACGAGGCTGAATTTGAGGAAGCTGCTGAATATGATGAAAACGCACTTTGTTCAGCTAAAGAACTTGGCTTGCTGGTTGGTAATCTGCCTCACTAGTTCCACACTACTTCCTCCCACCCACTAACCAAACCTACAGGATCTTGATATCCGATTTGTGCTCATTACAGGACCCAGATGACACACCCAAGATGCTTCTATTTCAGTTTCCTGCTAATCTACCTCTAGACAGGGTAGACTCGAGAACCAACCGGGGGGAGAGAGCTCAAAGCTTGAAGGTACTCGATAAATCAGATGCGAATCAGAAAGAGATACTTGGTAGCTCTGTTCCATCAGCGCCTTTGTCTGCTGCTGCTAAAGGGAAACAGATAGCTGGCACCGCTCCCAGTGTTGTTTCCACCAGTGCAAAGGGTAAAGGAATATCTGGAAGCCCGACCAATCAGGGAAATGGATATGATTTTAGGAAAAAAAGTGGTTTGGAGGAGTTGCCTAAAGGATACATGGGCAAGATGCTGGTATACAAAAGTGGCACTGTTAAATTGAAGCTAGGAGATATCCAGTATGATGTGAGTAGCTACTCTCTCTTTAGTTTAATGACACAAGATTAGTGAAGATACATCTTTAAAACTGGGGAATCATATCATATTTCATCATGCCATTTCAGACAGCATCCTGATGTCTGAATAATTATGCTCTCATTTTCGTTGAACGCAATTACAGAACCTCTTCTGTTGCAGGTTTCTCCTGGCTCTGAATGCACATTTGCTCAAAATGTTGTGGCAATTAATACCAGCGATAGACACTTCTGTGAACTAGGGGCGTTGATGACACGGGCGGTTGTGAGTCCTGATATAGATTCAATACTGGATAATGTAATAGGATAAAAGCTATTCGGTCCTGTCCAGTTTTGTACGAATTTGAATATATGGCTGCGGAAAATGATTTCAACGACGTGGGAGTGAAAGATGATACTACATTGAGAGCATGGCAAAATTCAGAAACAGTTTGGACATTTGATCCAGGTAGTGAAGTTTGATATTGCTTGAACATCAACTATAGGTGTACATTTAGTGTAAAAATGTAAAAATTTTCTTAACACTTCACAAGTGGCATCTTACTTGATCACTTCCTGCAGATCCCAGAATCCTAATTCTAATAGTTTAAAAATGGATTTTGATAGGATTCTAGTATCTAGTATTTCAGCTCGACTAGATTCACAATCTGATCTACAATCTAAATATCAAGTTCGGATTGAAAATGATTGGTTTTATTTTACACAAAACCACCTCCATGTACCTGTTGCATGATTGACCTTAACATGAATACACAACACAAGATCGAAACTCACTCGATACAAAGGTGTACAAAGATAGGAACCATCAGTGAACTCGACAGATTTTTGATCAAGCGCTCTGGACTCGATTTATAACAACTATCAATAGGACGACGACCGAAAGAAGCAACGAAGTTCTTAGCTTTTCCTCCACAGGGTCCTTGATACCATCTCTCTCGCCTTCGTCTGATGGATGAAAAATATCATGAACAATATCTGTGATCTTGTTAACCAGCTCCATGATTTTGGCTCTGGCGTTCTCGATAACCCATTCCATAATATCCTTCAATGGATTGGATCCATCATCAGGAGAGGCCTCAGCACTTTCCCTTACTTCATCATCAACTTATAATCAAGAAGATTAGCAATGAAACATGAGTTCACTGATTTCATAATTGTATTACATTTTCAAGATTTAGTGCAAGCGCTTCTGACAAACCTTGAGTAATCGAACCTCTGAGCTCCCTAACAACATCATTGTTCAAGACAGCATCCCAAACTGCTTTGTCGGATGATAAAGAAATCACCATCCTCTAAAACAAGTTTCGTCACAGTTAAAGTAAATCAAATCTAAAACAATAAAATCGAAAGTAGCAGAGTTTTCGGCTTAGCCCGAATAAAGAAGACAGAAACCAGATAGTATTGATGAAGAACCTGAACAGAAGGATCGGTCTGCAATAAATGGAAGGCATCATAAACTCTTTGTGATCCTTGAGGTTGCAACATTTGATAATCGCAGAGATACGGGGAGGGTTCGACCCAATCCGACTCGAGCTCGTCAGAAGATAAACTCTTGGTTATCCCCATAGAACTTCCATCTTCGTTGGGAAAATTCATGCCTGAGTCGTCTGCAAGTTCTTCATTTGGATATCGTATGCCAGCAACACTGGATATAAAAAGAACTCAAAACATAAGCTCTAACAGCATTTTTATATAACGAAAACTTTTACACAATTTTAGGTTTTATTTTATTAATTTGTCAAATTTTGATTCAGGTACAGTGGTGTTTGCAACCTCAAACTCTAAAAAAAAAATTATTATGAAGATTCTCTTAACAAACTTTCTGAGGTTGCAAACACTATCTAAGTCAAATGGTGTTTCTACATTAAGTTAAGAACGATGAAGGACTACAATCTGAAAAAATCAAAATTATTGCCCAAAACCAAACTTTGTTTTGCAAATTTTCCGTCATTAGTTTGCTCATTACTTACCAATAAAATGATGAGACTCAACACCAATTAACAATAATATTTTTCAAGAACTACTTTTAATTGAAATTCACAGAACCCTTCATAATCAAACACGAGCATAAAACTATTTAGTTCTAACGATTTAAACAAAATTAAAATACTACTTTTTTTTTTTTTAAAAAAGGCAATTTCAAGAACTCATACTGTTGAAGAGCAGAAACTGCATGCTGCACTTCATCTCTAGATGGAACAGTTGCAAACACAAAATCGTCGTAAAACGCACGCGCCGCCGCCCTTTCATCTCCGCCGCTTCCCTCCACATACTCCCACTCCAAATCGTCGCAAGTAGGAGAAGAACAAGCTCGCCACGCGGGTGCCGCCGCACCGGAGGTAGCAGAGATCGGAAGATTTATCAGTGAAGAAAACGCCGATGACCCATTATTAATAGAAGAGTTAGAGAGGGTCAAGTTCCTGTTCGGAGACGATGGTTGCTTTATCCGAGATCTCTTCGTTTTCCTTGAACTGGAAGTAGAAACAGAGCCGGAGCCGGCGGAAGGCGAAAAGGGGTCAGGCGGCGCGCCGCCGATGCCGGCCCTGACAGCTCTGTGGACGCTTCTGAGCATCCCGCCGCCTCCGCCGCCCATATTGCTGCCGCCGCCGAATGACCTCCGCATGTTCTTATCTATATAGATACGGTTTTTTGTCTGTAGCTTACTGAGAAAGGGCGACTTTGCATGGTGTATGATTTTTTTGTGGGTAAAATTTTAAGATTTGTAATTTTGTATGCATTTTGATGGCAGATTTTAATTTTCGACGGTATAAGAAATTAATTTGGGATATATGTATTTCTATTTTTTTTATTGCAAATGATTCCCGAATATGTTCTTAATTTATTAGTAATATTAATTTTTAACGTGACAAAATATGTGTAATTAGATCAAATATTTAGAATAATAAGATTGGATATATCTCATTATTTCATAGATATTTATATGTGATCTACTCAAATCATATATAATAAATTTGATAGTGACAAAATATGCGTACTTAGATCAAGGGTGAGGATAATAAGATTTGGGTATGTGGCACGATTTTATGAATATTTATAATTGATGATAGGATAATAAAAGTCATTAGATGCATGATTTGGGTATTACTCATATGCTAGAATCTTATCTACCACTAGTATTAGTTGGAATAAATTTCAAATATATCCAACAGTTATTTCAATTTAATATTATAATTTTTTTCCCTAAATCTAAAAGCATTCAATTTAAATACCATTGTACTATTGTAGTGTGTTATATATCCAAATTAAAACCACATAACATCAAATATATTAAAATTAAACCATTTGTTTTTGTTTTTTTCAAAAACACTGCCGAAAGCGGGGGTTAGACAAACCTCTACCTGTAGTACATAAATAAAAAGAAAGAAACACCAAAGGAAAAGAGGACTAGACCAATACCTCTCCAAAAGCACAATATTTTACATCATAGTATCGTAACATAAAACATAACAAGCTACAAGAGCCCAAAACAAAACACAAAAGACCGGTGAGCAAGGAGAATCCTGCAGTAAACGCCCACCAAATAACGCCACAAGGGGAACAACACCAAATCACAAAGTCAAGGGGACGACCCAAAGAAGAAGACGAAGTGTTGTGAGTCTTCTTGAAACGATGTCGCGACAAAGGGTTCGGTCGGATAGAAGGGGGTCGTCGATCTTGTGCAGCCTGCTGTGCTCGCAACTCCTTATAAGTCAAATGTATTTCATCCTCGGAATCAGGCCTTCGAACAGTAACCTGGCGCCTAAGGCTCGAAAAAGTCTTTACGCAACAATTCCCGCTCAAACACCTCCGAACTATCAAGTAGAGTAGGACCTGGAACGAGAGGAGAAGATTCAGAACGAGGAGGAACCTCCAAGGGAAACTGACCTACTCCAACATCAGTACCCTGACCCTCAGAGGAAACAATAGTATGTGACGGAGCCAAACCCGCCACCTCATTCGAAACAGGGACATCTTCAACAATCACCTAAGAATCCATAGACGGAGTATCACCAGCTTTCGAGATATCCACAACATCGTCATCTTTGAAGTCCCGAAGGGCTTCAAAGAGATTCCCCACAGACTGAGGCAGAGAACGACGTTGATCCTGACGCCGCCGCTGTCTACCCGTTTTGAGAGTCCACCCACCAACAGGAGCAGTCGAAACAACACTGAAGGAAGGGACCATATCCGGCTGAACAACCTGAGACTGAACCTCAGGATTCAGACTAGAATCCTGAAAATCCTGAGAAGACTTTTGCTGACGTCTAGGCCGTCTCCTACGGCCCGAAGGCCCCCTTCCGAGAGCAAAACGCAAGGGAATGACCCAATAATTTGAAGTGCGTACAGAAATGAGGGACATTCTCATACACAACCTCAATAATCTGACAATGATCACCCCAGCAAACCCAAACATGCCCTGGGCGATCCACTAGAACATCCATCTCAACACAAATCCTAACAAAAGAAACCCGGGAACCATCAGCAGTAATATCATCAATATTAACTGGATTTCCTAGGATCATTGGTATCGGATAAAGGATTTTTTTTATCATAAAGATGGAGGGCTCAATCAGGAAATCTGACCCAGACCGGGCCATCGAAGACTCCTCGAATTTAAATTTCGGTGTCCATTTAGAAAACCGAATCGAGACCGACCGAATAGACACCTGAGGCCTACTCCAAAACAACAAATAATCCTCCTCCACAGATAAATTCAAAACCATGAAACCACGAGGAAGAAACTTCACCGTATACGAACCCTTCAAACCAATACGAAAAATAGCCACAAGTATATCACAGTTCGGTGTCACACCACTGTTCCCAGAAATCCTGCCAACCAAAGCAAATTTAAAAGGCTCAGTATATGGCTGGGATACCGAACCAAAATATCGATTTTTTGGGATACCGTACCGAAATTTTTTCGATATATAGACATTTTTTTGGTATATCGAATTTATTTTCGATATCTATACGGTATGAGTATGAATTTTTTCTATACAAAAATTTTGAAATTTCGATATCGGTACCGGTATGAATTTTTTTCTTACCAATATTTTTTATACGGTATACCGAAAACTCACCCATATATATATATATATATATATATATATATATATATATATAAATAAGGGAGTGTTATTCACATTCAAATTATGTTGATAACACTCCACCTTACCTAATTAATGTAATATTAGAATATCATTTCTTATATAATAGATTTTGATTTATCCTAAAAAAACTCAAATATAATAAGTTTGTTGTTAACTACTAAAATTTTAATAGTTAATATTAAATTTAGCAAGTATGAGAAAATTACTTAAAATATAAATAAAAAAATTAATAATAAATCATGCGATTGAAATAAATAAAAATTAAAAATTTTGAAAATTTTCTTAAATAATAATATTTTATTTTGATATTAAAATTTAATATTATTTATATTTTATCTCAAATTTTAGTATGATGTACGAATATTAATAAATTTTTGTTAATAAAAAAATTGGACGTGCAAATTTTGATTTAATCAAAACTTTATAAAGTTTGGTATAAAATAAAAAAAATATCTTATCTCAAATTTTAGTATGATATACGATTATTAATAATTTTTTGTTAATAAAAAAAATGGACGTGAAAATTTTGATTTAATCAAAACTTTATAAAATTAGGTATAAAATAAAAATACCTTAAACTTAAGGCTAAAATTAAGATTTCTATGTTGTCTTATATTTTTTATTTTGTTTATATATCTTTCGATGATTAACAACGTAATTTTTATGATACAATTATACAAATATATTATTTGAACTCAATATATACTATGTAGATAACACCAAATATTAAATTGTTTTTTTTATTTTTTTTTATAAATTTAATGATGCATTTTTATCTATTTTATAAGATATTATAATTAATTAAAAATTTTAAAATTTAAGTTACAATAAAAATTTAAGGAGATGTGGCGAATTAAAATTATAAAATCATAAGAATGAAATATCATTATTTATAAAATCGAAAAAAATAGGATCAAAATAAAAATAACATTAATTTTTATACTTGAGTTGTTTTTTAAATATATTTAATGATATTAACAAATTAAAATATACATTTTTTAGTAACTAAATAACTTATTTTAGGAATTGAAATAATGAATGAATTTACTAAAATAAAACCAAACAAAAGATAAAATTGTCAATTTTTAGTATAAAATAAAAATTAGATTGTGTTTAGCAAAATATGGAGTGTAATACAATTTTGTTATCCTGCCCACTCACCGTACCCACCTAATGTGCCCACCATGAGGTGACACTCAACTATTGGATGTGATGAATTGTGCGTCCAATAGTTGAGTGCCACCTCATGGTGGGCACATTATGTGGGCACGGTGGGTGGGCATGATAGCAAAACTATATATATATATATATATATATATATATATATATATATATATATATATATATAATATATTTCTTTTATGGTGCCCAACACTATATGCCCACTTCATGCCCACCATGTACAAGTCAACTCATCTATTGTACCGGTCAACTCATCTATTGTACATGGTGGGCATGAAGTGGGCATATAGTTTTGGGTACCATAAAAGAACTCTATATATATATGTATATATATATATATATATATATATATATACTAGTAATATGCACGCGCTCCACACGGAAGATTACTTATTTTATAACCAATTAGTTATATAATTAAATTGAAGATGATACTAATAATAAAATATATAGTGGCAAGTGTTACACACACATACACAAATATATATATATATTGTAAATCATGTCACATATTTCAATATGTATCTACTTCATTACCTAATTTAAGAAAAAACATTGACTCAGGAGTCTATATATAACTTGAAACATAATATATCATAAAATATAACTTCATTACCTAATTTAAGAAAAATCAAATACCTTGTAAAAATATTTAACACATTGGATACAAAATAATATATAAACATAATTATAAAGAATTGAAAATTGATATTCTAAAACATTGACTTAATATTAAATGTTAAAAAACAATAAGAAATCAAAGCATATGATATAATTATAACAATTAATATTTAGATATAATAATGTATTAAATTAGTCTTTATAATTAACAAATAACATAATAACTAAAACTTCAAAGTTGATAATTTTTTGTCATATATTTTATTACTTTGTCTTTTATTTGAATTTTTCAAACTCTTATTTTATATATATTAATAATAATTTTGTAATTATTTATTTTATTATAATATGATTAATTTAATTAACGTAAAAATATAACTATTAAAATTAACTTTAAGTAAAAAATTATAATAATAACTTAAATACTTTAGTTAATTTAAAATTATTATATATTGTTGGGGTACAATAATTATCCATGTTTAATAGAGCGTATGTTACAATACTTCAATAATATTTAATATGTTGATATATTAATTGATCGCTTCATTTATTTGCACTAAAAACATTCAAAATTATATCAAATTGAATTTTTATAATAAATTATGTAATTTTAAAAAAATTACATGTAAACCAAAAAATGAGAAAATATTTAACAAAATAGTTTTTATATTAGATATAATATAAAATTAAAATAAATTTAAATTTACTCATATTATAATAGAAATAAAATAAGTAATAATCAAATAATCTTTTTGTTTTCATTAAATATTATTTCATATATATTAATAAAATTTTTAATTATTATTTTAATTACCATTCTAAATTTGTCATATTAAATTAATGTTTTGCTTTCTTTTTTTCACCAACTAAAAATTAAACATATCAAGTGTAAATAGCTTATAAAATTGTTGTACAATGAATTTAGGGTGATTAATGACACAATTAATAATACAATCACATCCATTTAATTTGACTTAAAATACTATCCTTATTTTTATCATATAACTTTTCAAAATGCCCATTACATTTTACATTCTAATTAACAAAATTTGGGCATTAATAAAATTTCACAATGCAAAAATTGTGCCCATCATTCATACTTTAATAGTAACTAAAAGCTTTTTATTTGGATGTTAAGTTCGCTTCACTAAATATGGATTACATTTTGAGTTTTATTCTCTATATTGGACTTATTTATATTGATGCATTTACTTTTGATATTTGTCTTTATTATATAAAAAATTCAATATTTTTTACATCTAATGACATGTTAATTTACACGACTACCAATCTTGCTTCATTTTTTTCGTAATAATTATTTTTATAATTTGAAGCAAAAATTAAAATAAATTAACTTAATTTTTTAATATATATTATTTATACCGCTAAACTTAATGTTTTACATATATTGATTTTTATTCTATACCAATTTATTTCAATATTTTTGGTGTCATGCAAATTTACATTATTACAATTTTTTTTTCATTTTTTAAATTATAATTTATTTTTAAATTTAAATAATTTAACATAATTTTAATAGTATTTAATTTCAGCGCCAGACATTAATTATTATGTCATCACATTCAAATGCATCGATCTATTTCTATATCACTTGCATGTAGTACATGTAGATATATTAAGAATAAATATCAAAAAATATTAATGCCTTCAACAAAATTTTTCTCTATTGTTTCATTTATTATATTTTAAAATATAATATTTATATTAATTAATAGTTATATCCGATCATCTTAAATAAACGGTTTTTTAATCATTATTATATTCTAGTGTATTGATGCACACGTTGTATGCTTGTATAATAATCATGTTAGGATCGAAATACGTGAGAGGGGGGGGGGGGGTGAATACTGATGTAGCCAAAAAATACAAGTACTGGTACGTAAGGTCTATAAGCTGAACCTTGCAACGTAGGGTACTTACGCAGCGTAAGGTGAACCTTGCAGCATAAGCTGAAACTTTGTGGATCGTCACCTGCAACACAAACAAACGTCAGAGGCGTCGGGCGGTTCCTCGGCGTAGGCACTCTGACGCTCAAGTCAGCAAAGAGCACAATGATAATCTCCCAAAATAAGAAAGCTCAAGTTAGAGAGAAAAATGAGAATGTACCTTGGATATAAGAGAGACACATCTATTTATAGATGTTTTAGGAGTGCTTCGTGGGCTTGGACCCTTGTGTCTTGGGCTCATAAATTTGGGCTTATTTTATTAATTAACAAATTGGGCTTCCATCCCATCATAAGCCCACTAGTCTTGAGTGAATTCACGCAATGAAGACGTTCGAGAGTAGATTTTGTGGGAAAATAATAAGATTTATCTTAAGAGTCCCTCGTTAGATGACGATCTTGAATCGAGTGAAGTGTAGCCATAATAGGTCTTTGACTTGGCATGATGTCAGGTATCTACGTGAGGTATTGGATGACATACTCGTGAAATTGACGTTTGCATGATTATTATATTTCGCGTATTTGTTGATGTACATTGCGCTTTGTAATGCTTAACTAGTGTGTACTTGAGAGGAGATCATCTCTCAAGATTTTGTCTCAAGAGGAAGTCCTAAACCCACCTTATAGGTGGTGAGGTATCCCGGGACTCGTGTTCATCATTGGCTTCTTATGAAGTCGTTGTTTTTGGGTTTATTAACCTTTAACGACTACCTGGGTCGGTGACGTTTTCGTTAAGCATGGAGAACGAGAGAAATTTTATGGCGCATAGTAAACCAATGTGTGTTTGATAAAAGAACTGTTAACTTTATCGAAACTGGTATTGATGAAACTACGCAATGTAAGGTGAGGAGTTGACAAAGTTGCGACTCGCTTAAAACAGATCTTAAGAATAAAATCTTTTCAAATTCGCCACGTTCCACGGTCGAGGGAGTATTCTTCCATCGGTATGTTGGAGCCGATAAGTGCCCATCTTGATGATTTTAATCACTTTATATGGGTCTTCCCATTTTGGATTGAGATTTTCCGACCGGGTGCAGAACATCAGCGCTTCTCATAACGAGATCTCCTACTTGGAAAGATCGAGGTTTCACTCGATTATTGTAAGTTTTAGCCATGCAAGCCCTATAAATTTCCGCGTGGTCTGATGCTTATTCTCGTAGTTCATCGATTAAATCCATAGAGTGTCGAAATGCTTGATCATTATGAGACGATTTATATTGTTTGACCTTCCAAGAGGTCTCTCCTATTTCTGCTGGAGCTACAACCTCCGTAAGCTAGATTGAATGGTGATTCTTCTTTTGATGCACGGGGTGTCGTTATAGTACACTTGGTAACTCTTCTACCCACTTTTCTTTAGCATTACCCAAGCAGATTTTAAGATGCTGCAAGATTGTTCGATTAATAACTTCTATTTGGCCGTTAGCCTACGGGTTGCCGACTGATGTGAAAAACTGGTGGATAGACATGCCTTTGCACCATTCTTTTATCTTTGCTCTGGAAAATTGAGTTCCATTTTTTGAGATCAATGCTCGGGGAATTCCAAACCTGTACATTATGTTTTTCCAAAGAAAACCGATGACATATTTTTCGGTGATTTTTGTCAGTGGCTCCGCCTCGACCCATTTGTTGAAATAATCTACTGCAACAATAAGGAAGTTTCTTTATCTTGTAGCAGGAGGAAAAGAGCCTACAAGATTCATTCCCCACTGGGCAAAAGGTAGTGGGCTATCCAATGGTTGTATCAATGCTGCAGGATGGGTGTGAAGATTGGCTTGTTCTTGGCATGGCCGAAAACATTGGACGAGTTCCAAAGCATACTTCTTCATGATGGGCCAGAAGTATTCATGACGTAATGCTTTGGCAGCCAGTGATTTTTCCAATAAATGATTTCCACATATTCCTTCGTGAATCTCACGGAGAACGTAATATGCTTTACTTGGAGTGAGATATTTCAGGAATGGCTGGGAGTAACCTCGCTTGTATAATTCTCTATCTATGATGGCGAAACTTTCGGCTCGCACTTTTATCTTTCGTGCAGTGGTAGGGTCTGAAGGGAGGTTGTCACATGTCAGGTAGTTAACAATTTCATCTTTCCAGCTAGATTCATGTTATTCTGTTGCAAAAAGATTAAAACCAACCTTCTAGATTTCTTTCTTACTGAGCGTCAGGAATGTTATCTTTCGACTATCTATGTTGGCTAAGGAGCTTGCTAGTTTTGCTAAATGGTCAGCCTCTTCATTTTTATTCATGGGTACTTGTTTTATCTCGTAGTTCTCTAGCCGGGTAAGGAGCTCGTTAACTCGAGTCAAGTATGTGCGCTACTTTTTTTCTTTGGTTTCATAAGTGCCATGGACTTGATTCAATATTAGCTTGGAATCACTGTGAACTATCAACGTTGTTGCTCCTATCGAGAGAGCCACCTTGATGCCAATGATGAGAACTTCGTATTCAGCTTCATTGTTTGATGCATTAAATTGAAATCTGACAGCATATTGAAACTTGTCTTGTTGAGGGCTTTCTAGTAAAATTCTGGCTCCACTTCCATGCTATATGGAGGATCCATCTACATACAGTGTCCAGGTTGAGGCTGAAGACTCTGCGTCAGCAGTTGTCATTTCAACGAGAAAATCTACAAGAACTTGCACTTTAATAGTCGGGTAAAGCTGAAACTCAATTCTGTACTCACTCAGTTCGATGGCGCATTTGACCATTCTACCAGACGCCTCCGGTCTGGCGAGCACTTGCTTGAGCGGATGATTGGTCAGTACCACCATTTGATGAGATTGAAAGTATGGACGTAACTTTCTTGTTGTAGTCACTAAAGCTAATGCTAGTTTTTCTATGTTGGTGTACCGAAGTTTTGCTCCTTGCAATGTTTGGCTTGTGTAATACACGGGTTTTTGCTCTCTTCCTTCTTCAACTACCAGTATAGCACTAACTGCTTTGGATGATATTGCTAAATACAGTAGCAAATTATCTTATTCACGAGATTTGGTTAGGAGTGGCAGTGTTGGTAGATATATCTTCAAATATTCAAATGCTTGTTGACATGCTTCGATCCATTGGAATCTCTTTCCTTGTCGTAATATTTTGAAGAATGACAAACCTTTGTTTGCAGAAGGAGAAAAAAGTGGTTTAAGGCTGTTATTCTTCCAGTCAACTCCTGTATTCCTTTAACGCTCCGTGGGGGTTTCATGCTTATAACAACTTTAATCTTTTCAAGATTTTTCTCTATTCCTCTTTGTGAAACCATGTAACAGGGTAAACTTTCCACCTCGCACGCCGAAAGAGCACTTTTCAAGGCTCAACTTCATCTGATATTTTCCCAATATTTCAAAACACTCGGAAACGTTCTCCACATGTTTGTTTGCTTGGATGCTCTTAACTAGCATGTCATCTATGTATACCTCCATGTTTCGTCCAATTAATTTTGCAAACATTTTATTAACCAATCGCTGATATGTGGCTCCGACATTCTTGAGTCCAAAGGGCATTACATCATAGCAATAGATTCTGCGATTAGTGATAAAACTTGATTTTCTTGATCATTGGGGGCTAGGCCTATTTGATTGTACCATTGGTAAGCATCAAGGAAGCTAAGCAGATCGCAGCCTGCAGTTGAATCGACCAAGATATCTATGTGAGGAAACGGAAAAATATCTTTTGGACAAGCATTGTTTAAATCGGTATAATCTATGCAAAGACGCCAATTTCTCCGGGTTTTGGAACCAATATGACATTTTTTAGTCATTCTGGGTACGAATCCGGTCTGATATATTTCATTGTTAAAAGATTTTCAACCTCTGAAACAATATGTTTGCTTTTGTCTGGACCGAAAGATCTTTTCCTCTGCTCGACTGGTTTCATTCGCTGATCCAAATTAATATGATGAAGTGCTAATTCTTGTAAAGCCTCATCACTCCAAGCAAAAACATCGACATTATGCTGCAAAAATTTTGTCAAAGCCTTTTCCTCTTGGACTGGAAAATCTGATCCGATCTTTAGGATTTTCTTTGGATGTTCTTGCACCATCTCTATGTATTTGAGGGTTTCTGCGGCTTTCATTCTTTTTGCTCTTTCTATTCTTCCTCGATAAGGTGTATGTTGTTTTCATCCTTATCATAGTCAAGTTATTGCTTCTTTCTTTTCAATGAGTTGTCACAAGGACCTGACTGTCTACGACTTCCCGTAGAGTTTCTTAGGATAGATGTATGGCATTATCGCAAGCCTACTATCTCCGATTACCTCAATGATTCCGTCAGAATTTTGAAATTTCAATTTTATGTGATACGTAGATGTTATTGCTTGAAACAGATTCAGACTTGGACGTCCAATTATGACATTGTAAGGCGAAGGGGCCTTAACAACCAAGAATTTCACCATTTTGGTGGTTCATCGAGGATATGAGCCTAGAGAAAGTGGTAGTGTAAGTTCCCCTGCTGCTTCAACTGTCTATCCCGCAAAATCGACGAGAGGAGTTTTCACTTGCATTAGTTGTGTGTTGCTTATTCTCATTTTCTGGAATGCCCTGTAAAAATGATATCTGCTGAACTTCTGGAGTCCACTAGTATCTTTTTCACCCAAAAGTTAGAAATTGTGCAGAAATTATTAGGGCATCTTTGTGTTCATCTCGAGAGATTTCCAAGTCTAAATTTCCAAATGACACCTCTTCACTTGGTCTTGAAATCTCATGTACTGTTTGGGTGAAGACTAGGCGTGAGTATGGATGATCTCCTCTGGTTGCACGTGCCAAATTTTTCCAAGCATGATTTGTATCACCGCAAGAAGGCACTCTGGCTATGACAGATAGTGTGCCTTCTGTGGGCATATTCACTTCTCTCTGGTTGGGTTTTTTATTTGTATCCCCCCGCTCTTTATGTTGTTCGCGCTGACGGTTTTCGTTGTGGTTATTGTTATCTCAATGTTGACTACGAGACTTATCCACGTAATCGGCCAAGTATCCTAGCTTGATTAACCTTTCTATCTTAGCACGGAGGCTGAAACAATCTTCAGTAGTGTGCCCTTTATCCTTATAGAAATGACAATACTTCTCCAATCGATGTCGTTTAGGGTTCTCCTTCATCGGGCATGGGGGCTTCAATAACCCCTGTTGTTCAGCCACAATCATTACGTCTATTCAACGTGCATTCAAGGGGATGAACTGGAGTTGGGGGTTTGAGGCATTCTCCTATCATCTTTCCTCTTATTTTTTGGTTTCTCTTCCTCCCTTCTTCTCTTCCCCAGGTATCGTGGCTCGATAGACTCTTCTATGCGGATGTATTTTTCTGCCCTTTCCAGTAATTATTCTAGGGTTGTTGGAGGCTTCCCTGCAATCAACTCTTTGAAATTTTTGTGTCGGAGGTTCTGTTGAATTATTTCTGCTAGCAAGTCATGGTTAACATGAGAAACTTCATGGACGGATTGTGTGAACCGTTGTACATAGTCTCGTAAGAATTCTCCTTCTTTTTGAATGATTGTAAACAGATATGTTGCGGTTTTCAGATAATTTTTGTTGATAAAAAAATTGATGGAGAAAACGCTGGGTTAACTGTTCCAGGTTTTCAATGGTTCCGGAAGGTAGTTTGTTAAACCAAGACAGTACGCCCCCTGACAGAGTGGTTTGGAATATCTTGCATTAAGTAGCATTGCTTATGTCATATAAATCCACTTTCACATAAAATTTTTCAAGGTGATCTTGTGGATCACCTGTTTGCTCATATTCTAGAGGATTGACGATTTTCATTCCCTTGGGCAATGATTCAACTAGGATAGCTGTAGTGAATGGGCTGCGTCTGGCAGGTAGAACTACCAAGGATTTTTCTTCTTCATTCATTGGGGTGCTCTGAGCTTGACTCTGGTTCTCATCCTCTCTATGGGTTGTATTCTTCTTGGAATTAAGTGGTGGAGTTTTTGCTTCATTTACTGTTTTCTTTTGTTCGTCCTCTATCGGGTTAGCGGTGGATAAACCATTTTTGTCGGCTATCTTCTCGTCCTTGTCATTTTGTTGGGACTCCAAGAATCTTGCCAATGCTTCACTCGAAGCGCGGGCGGTGGTCTCCTATAACATGGTTCTCAATTCTGCCTGTGCAATCTGCATTGTCGCTTGATGTGGTAGTCCATCGTTTTCAGTATCTTGAGAGGTGTGAGGTTGATTATCCATTCTCAGTGACGAGGTAAACAGGATTCCCATAGAAGGAGCCAAGCTGATGTAGCCAAAAAATACAAGTACTTGTACGTAAGGTCTATAGGTTGAACCTTGCAACGTAGTGTACTTATGTAGCGTAAGGTGAACCTTGCATCATAAGGTAAATGTGTTGTAGTGACCCTTATCCGGATCACCTACTAAACAGAACTTAGGCATGCAATTAACTTAATAAAACAGATATCAGAAAAAAAACTGCGGAAACCATAAACACTATACAATCCCAAGAAAAGAAATCTGTAATTTATCCAATAATATACAACCAAATCGAATAGCTGTATAAACCCAAAACAACAGTAATAAAACCTAAGCGAAGCTCCAGCTGGCCAACCACTGACTAGCCCCTCCTGGATCCACCCTCCTCGTCCAATCGCAAACCTGCCCCATGGAATAGGGTGTCCAGAAAATACAGAGTACGAGACGTGAGCATAAAATGCTCAGTGCGAGAGTATGAGTATACATGCATGCAAAGTGAACTCCCTATAGACTCGAGGTCAAGGATCAGATAACAGAGACAGACCGGGCCCTGGTATGTAGCACGCTGTGCCGTCGCTTCAGGAGGTGGCTCCCATACCGAGATAACCGTGAAAACGCCGGACCCAAATCGATGGAAGTCCATCCACTAACAGGATAGGGTACAACCTTACTAACAGACATCTCGAAGGAGATACAGCAAGATGCAAATGAATGCAGCATAATATCATGGCATATAAATCATGCAGTCACATAATACATGCATACTCAGTCAGGATATCTCGAACAGTACTTTCGTACCTCAATACAGTGCAAGCTCTACCAACTCTAGGTCCACGCCTATAGTCTGCTCTACACTGCCAAATGATACTACTATCATCAAAGTGCTCTAAAAGCCTTAACTAAGCTATTGCATACTCCTAAATATTTATAGGAAGCAAAAGCTATACCTTCGTCCGTCGTTAGCCCTTTGATGTCGGTGCCTCTAGAACTTGGGCACAACTCCGCTACGACTACCGAACGCCTTGCCAACCTCCGGACCAAGCCTAAGAAGACTAGAGCAGCTCCAAAAGGACTAGAATAGAAAGGAGAACTCGGAATTGGCAAATGAAAGTGAAGTCTCGGCCTTTTATTTATAGACAACGATCGGAACTTCCGATCCTTGATCGGAACGTCCGAACCTCGATCGGAACGTCCGATCCTGCCATCGGAGCTTCCGAAGATCCTGATCTGCCACGTGTCAAAATATCACTTGTTGACTCCGGATAGGGGTGATCGGAGCCTCCGGTCCTGATCGGAGCTTCCGATCCAACCACACGTCATGCCTGACGTAATACCGATCGGAGCTTCCGATCTTGTTCGGAGCTTCCGATCCTGATCGGAGCTTCCGATCTCACCTTCGGAGCTTCCGAACTCTACCCAAGTAATTATGATTAATCCCTTAATTACTGATACTCGTTACGGGTTACTACATTCTCCCCCACTTAAGATATTTCGTCCTCGAAATCAGATCTTAAGTACCGAATGCAAATACAGAAATCAGAAACATTCTTTATTCAAATCAAACGTTTACAGAGTTTGCAACTGAATACAACTTAAAGAATGAAATCAAAACAACTCAGGATGGTCTTTACGCATCCTGTCCTCAAGCTCCCAAGTAGCTTCCTCAGTGCCTCGGCGCTGCCACTGAACTAAAACCAAAGGAATGACTTTGTTCCGTAAAACCTTATCCTTATAATCCAGGATACGAAGAGGTTTCTCAACATAAGTCAAATCTTTGTCTACCTGAACCTCAGACCGCTGCAGAATATGAAATTCATCCGCCACATACCGTCGCAACAGAGATACGTGGAAAACGTCGTGAATACTGGATAGATGTGGTGGCAAAGCTAGTCGATAAGCGAAATCGCCAATGCTCTCCAAGATCTCAAACGGACCGATAAATCTGGGAGACAACTTGCCCTTAAGGCCAAATCTGAGAATCTTGCGAAAAGGTGACACTCTCAGAAATACTTTCTCCCCGACCTCGAACTGCAAAGGCCTACGCTTGATATTAGCATAACTGGCCTGACGATCCTGTGCAGTCTTAATCCGTTTCTTGATCTGATCAACAATGTCTATCGCCTGCTGGATAAACTCCTGTCCCTCAGCCTGTCTCTCCCCCACTTCTTCCCAGAAGAGTGGAGTACGACAACGTCGCCCATACAACGCCTCAAAAGGTGCCATCCCAATACTAGTGTGATAGCTGTTGTTGTAAGCGAACTCGATCAACGGCAAATGATCCTGCCAGGCTGAACCAAAATCCATGACTCACGCTCTAAGCATATCCTCTAACGTACGGATAGTGCGCTCTGACTGACCATCAGTCTCCGGATGATAGGCTGTACTCAAACTGAGAGTAGTACCCATCGCACGCTGAACACTCCCCCAGAATCTAGAAGTAAACCTGGGGTCCCGATCGCTGACAATGCTCACAGGCACTCCATGAAGTCGAACGATCTCCTGAATGTACATCCGTGCCATGCGATCCACAGAGTACTCTCGGCTATAGGCAATGAAATGCGCTGACTTGGTGAGTCGGTCCACCACAACCCAGATAGCATCACAGTTCCTCGGGGATACCGGCAAATGGGTCACAAAGTCCATAGTGATAAACTCCCATTTCCATTCAGGAATAGGCAGACTGTGAAGCAATCCTCCAGGTCGTCGGTGCTCTGCCTTGACCTGTTGACACACCAAACATCTTGAAACAAACTGATAAACACTGCGTTTCATTCCCTTCTACCAGAAACGAGTACGTAGATCCTTGTACATCTTGTTGCTCCCAGGATGAATACTCAACTTAGTGCGATGCGCCTGAGACAAAATCTCCTCTCGCAACTCTTCATCCTGCGGAATCACAAGCCTACCAGACAAACACAGAAAGCCATCTGACTGATAATGAAATCCAGACGAGCTACCCTCGTTAGCTAGACGAGCTAAACGCTGGGTCTTCGAATCAGACATCTGAGCATCTCGGATCCGCGAATACAAGGCTGGCTCAGATAATATCGCAAACATCTGGATACTCTGCATACCTTTCTTATGTTTGAAAGTATACCTGAAGTACAACAGTCACTGATCGCACTAGACATAGAACAAGTCTGAAGTGCGGATAGTCGCACCTTGCGACTCAAAGCATCAGCGGTGAGATTAGCAGCTCCCGGATGGTACTTAATCTCGCAATCATAGTCTTTAAGCAAGTCCATCCAACGTCTCTGCCTCATGTTCAACTCCGCCTGAGTGAACAAATAATTGAGACTCTTATGGTCGGTAAAGATCTCAAATTTCTCGCCATACAGATAATGACGCCAGATCTTCAAAGCAAACACAATGGCTGCCAATTCCAAATCATGGACTGGATAGTTGTCCTCGTGAAGCTTCAGCTGTCTAGAAGCGTATGCGATCACATGCCCCTTCTGAGTCAGGACACAACCTAACCCCTGAAGAGAAGCATCCGTGTAAACTACATACCCTCCAGATCCCGACGGTAATGCCAACACCGGCGCAGAAGTCAACCGCCGTCGAAGCTCACGGAAATTCTCCTCGCACTCGGAGGACCACTCAAAATCCACACCCTTGCGAGTAAGCTGCGTCAACGGTCGAGCTAACTGAGAGAAGTTCAGAATGAAGCGACGATAATACCCTGCTAGACCCAGAAAACTACGGATCTCAGCAACTGTCGTCGGACGCGACCAATTAAGTACCGCTTCAATATTTCTTGGATCAACAGAAATCCCCTCCCTGGATATGATATGGCCAAGAAAGACCACTCTATCCATCCAAAACTCACACTTGCTCAGCTTGGCGTACAACTGCTCATCTCGAAGAGTCTGCAGTACCCACCGCAAGTGAGAAACATGCTCTTCCGTATTACGCGAATACACTAAGATGTCGTCAATGAAGACCACGCCAAACTTGTCCAAGTACTCCCTGAAGACACGGTTCATCAAATCCATGAATATAGCCGGCGCATTAGTCAAACCAAATGGCATCACTAGGAACTCGTAATGCCCATAGCGAGTACGGAATGCAGTCTTGGCTACGTCCTGATCACGGACTCTCAACTGATGATACCCAGATCTCAAGTCAATCTTGGAGTAAACTGACGTGCCCTGCAGCTGGTCAAACAAGTCATCAATACGAGGCAACATATACTTGTTCTTCACAGTGACTCGGTTCAGCTGCCTATAGTCAATGCACAGCCGCATCGACCCATCCTTCTTCTTCACGAAGAGAACAGGAGCTCCCCAAGGAGATACACTAGGACGAATGTACCCCTTGTCCAAAAGATCCTGTAGCTGATTCTTTAACTCACGCATCTCTGACGGAGCCAGACGATACGGTGCTCTAGAAATAGGCGAAGTATCCGGCATCAACTCTATGCCAAACTCGACTTCCCTAGCAGGAGGAAAACCCGGAATCTCATCAGGAAACACATCTGGAAATTCATCCACAACCGGAATGCTCTCTATCCCAATACTCTCAGCGGACAAATCAACTGCATAGATAAGGTAGCCTTCCCCACCAGACTCTAGAGCTCGACAGGCTCTCAAAGCTGATACCAAAGGCATCGGGGGTCGCGCTCCCTCACCATAGAAAAACCAACTCTCACTCCCTTCCGGATGAAAGCGTACTAATCTCTGATAACAGTCCACTGAAGCTCGATAGGTAGTCAACACATCTATTCCCAGAATGCAATCAAAGTCGTCCATCGCCAGGACCATGAGATTCGCTAACAGAATGTTCCCTTCGAACTCTAAAGGGCAACCCATCACTAGACGCTTAGCCAAAGCAGATTGGCCCGTCGGAGTAGAAACAGACATCACTACGTCTAGTGCAATGCATGGTAACTTATGCCTCTTAACAAAACGTGCAGAAATGAAGGAATGAGATGCACCAGTGTCAATAAGTACAAGAGCAGGTATACCATAAAGCAGAAATGTACCTGCGATGACTTTCTCATTCTCCTCCACAGCCTGATCATGTCTCAGGGCAAACACCTGGCCAGAAGCTCGTGGCCTCAAATGAGAACTCCCAGCAGACTGTCCCTGCGACCTCTGCTGAACGGTGGCCTGAGAACCCGATCCTGAACCAGATCCAGAACCGCTTCCCCCAGACTGTGGACAATCCCTCCGGATATGACCAGTCTTTCCACAACGAAAACAAGCTCCAGAAGCTCTGCGGCACTTGTCGGATGGATGGTTCTTCCCACAGTGATCACACTTGTCCTTCTTACCGAAACGGACAACACCTCCAGAACCAGAGGAAGAAGAAGATCCAGACTTCTTGAAAGTTTGGGCACGGGGACCCAAAGAACTAGCAGGCCTTGACTGAGGGAAAGACCTGTTCCGCCGAATGTTGTCCTCCGCCTGGTGACAACGGCTCACCAAACCCTCGTATGACATGTCGTCGCCAACCGCCACACGGTCATGGATCTCAGGGTTAAGGCCCTGAAGGAACAGATTATACTTCATCTCTGAGCTATCAGCAATCTCGGGGCAATAGGATAGCAGATCAAAGAACCTCTGCTGATACTCATCAATAGACATGGCTCCCTGTCGCAGACTCAGTAGCTCGCCTGCCTTCTGACGGAGTGCAGGAGGAAAATATCGCTTTTGGAAAGCTGTGCGGAACTCGGCCCAGGTGGCCACTCCTCTCGCCGTAACAAAAGGCGCAGAAGTAAACCTCCACCACCTGCTCGCACGCCCATCCAGAAGATAGCCCAGGGTCTCCACCTTCTGCTCATCGGTGCATTGGAAAGTCTGAAAAGTCGTCTCCATGCGGTCTAACCAGTTCTCCGCATCCTCCGGAGACTCACCTCCAACTAAGGGCTTAGGACCCATAGCTAAGAATCGACGCACAGTGAAACGCTCGTCGTCATGGTGACGATGACGCCGTTCTCGACGAGGCTCCCGGTCGGCATCACCCCAACGCCCACCAACACTGCCATGAGAACTCTGGTCGTCACGATTTGACATCTACAAAAATACTTCAAGATGAGACTAAATCCCAAGAAATCTTTTGCATGCTCTGATACCATAAATGTAGTGACCCTTACCCGGATCACCTACTAAACAGAACTTAGGCATGCAATTAACTTAATAAAACAGATATCAAAAAAAAAACTGCGGAAACCATAAACACTATACAATCCCAAGAAAAGGAATCTGTAATTTATCCAATAATATACAACCAAATCGAATAGCTGTATAAACCCAAAACAACAGTAATAAAACCTAAGCGAAGCTCCAGCTGGCCAACCACTGACTAGCCCCTCCTGGATCCACCCTCCTCGTCCAATCGCAAACCTGCCCCATGGAATAGGGTGTCCAGAAAATACAGAGTACGAGACGTGAGCATAAAATGCTCAGTGCGAGAGTATGAGTATACATGCATGCAAAGTGAACTCCCTATAGACTCGAGGTCAAGGATCAGATAACAGAGACAGACCGGGCCCTGGTATGTAGCACGCTATGCCGTCTCTTCAGGAGGTGGCTCCCATACCGAGATAACCGTGGAAACGCCGGATCCAAATCGATGGAAGTTCATCCACTAACAGGATAGGGTACAACCCTACTAACAGACATCTCGAAGGAGATACAGCAAGATGCAAATGAATGCAGCATAATATCATGGCATATAAATCATGCAGTCACATAATACATGCATACTCAGTCAGGATATCTCGAACAGTACTTTCGTACCTCAATACAGTGCAAGCTCTACCAACTCTAGGTCCACGCCTATAGTCTGCTCTACACTGCCAAATGATACTACTATCATCAAAGTGCTCTAAAAGCCTTAACTAAGCTATTGCATACTCCTAAATATTTATAGGAAGCAAAAGCTATACCTTCGTCCGTCGTTAGCCCTTTGATGTCGGTGCCTCCAGAACTTGGGCACAACTCCGCTACGACTACCGAACGCCTTGCCAACCTCCGGACCAAGCCTAAGAAGACTAAAGCAGCTCCAAAAGGACTAGAATAGAAAGGAGAACTCAAAATTGGCAAATGAAAGTGAAGTCTCGGCCTTCTATTTATAGACAACGATCGGAAATTCCGATCCTTGATCGGAACGTCCGAACCTCGATCGGAACGTCCGATCCTGTCATCGGAGCTTCCGAAGATCCTGATCTGCCACGTGTCAAAATATCACTTGTTGACTCCGGATAGGGGTGATCGGAGCCTCCAGTCCTGATCGGAGCTTCCGATCCAACCACACGTCATGCCTGACGTAATACCGATCGGAGCTTCCGATCCTGTTCGGAGCTTCCGATCCTGATCGGAGCTTCCGATCTCACCTTCGGAGCTTCCGAACTCTACCCAAGTAATTATGATTAATCCCTTAATTACTGATACTGGTTACGGGTTACTACATGTGTAGCGTAAGATGAACCTTGCAGCGTAAGGTGAACCTTGCAGCGTAATGTAAACACGTAGCATAAGGTGAAGCTTGCAGTGTAAGGTAAACACGTAGCGTAAGTTGAACCTTGCAGCGTAAGCTGAAAATTTGTGGATCGTCACTTGCGTCATAACACAAACATCAGAGGCGTCGGGCGGTTTCCCGGCGTAGGCACTCCGACGCTCAAGTCAGCAAAGAGCACAATGATAATCTCCCAAAATAAGAAAACTCAAGTTAGAGAGAAAAATGAGAATGTACCTTGGATATAAGAGAGACACATCTATTTATAGATGTTTTAGGAGTGTTTCGCGGGCTTGGGCCCTTGTGTCTTGGGCTCATAAATTTGGGCATATTTTATTAATTAAAAAATTGGGCTTCCATCCCATCAAATACACTATTTTCAAGATTTTAAAAGTGCTTCGATCTGATTAGTGAAAATCATACATAAGTTTTATTTGCTTAAAACTTTTTTCTACTCGAAAGAGACAGGCGAAAAAATCTTCCTCGCAGATTGAACTTAAGTTAGCTAAGGAAGATCAAACAAAGTATGTGCAGTAAGTAAAAGAGACAAAGAATTTTTATGGATGTTCGGAGATTAATCTCATACTGTAAGAGTGGGTGCCCAGTGGCTATGGGCTTTGATGACTCTTTGTATAAACAATATTTTGTTTAATATTATTTACACTTTTTAATGGCAATGACTTTATATTACTTCATATTGTTATATTGTGATATACTATTGTTGTTTTGATAAAGACCTTGAATATACTATAGTGTATGTAAGATGTGGTAGAACATGGAGATGTCTATCATGAAATACATCTTATAGTCACTGTATATTCTAAACTGTTCCTAGTCGATTGAGCCGTCCGATAATAAGGATAAGGATCGCTCGAGTTTGAGACTAGCATTTGCGATGCGGAGTACCACGTTTCATTGGTAGGGAACATGGAGATGTTCGAAGCATGCAAATGGATATTCATAGGATGAATAGTCGAACTACCCTATCCGGACTTTCCAAGTGGTTATCACTTATCGAGTGGATTAAGTCCGCGGTTTTGGTTGTACACCATTAGTCCTTACGACTTGAAACATCATGGAGACTCTATATGCTAGTGCTGTGTTTTGACTCGTTTACCGACTCTATGGGGGTCATCAGGTGTCGAGATTGGGTACAGTTACGACACATATAGGAGTCAATGCATTGTTGTCAAGGATTCACCACATACTTGCGAGTGTGGATATCCTATGCGATCTGAGGAGATATTAGTGTGATAAATCTCTGGCCAGAGTAATTGATGTGATTTAAGAAATGGTTTCTTAGTAGCACATGCGATGTCACTAATTTGATCTTCAAGATGTATTGCATAGTTATCGAATCTTGAGCGACTCTCGATATACCAATGGTTGTTGATTCGATCGGGATATATGGATGAAGGGACCGTACTGTACGCTAACCAAAATCTACTGGTTCTTGTAGGCACTATCAGTGATACCTAGGGAATCATGGGGCGATGTTGCTAGGCGCTTCACCATGATTCGTTGGGCAAGTCGGAAAGTGTTGTTCCGAGTCACAAGGAGTTGTGAGCCCACGGCTAGCTGTATCCCTGAACCATTGAGGGTCACACAGTGTAATGGAGTTTTAATCCCCGTTGAGATAGTTAAATTTAAAGAGTTAAATTTAATGAACTAAGGAGTTGGACTTCTTAAATAAGAGTAAGGGAGTAGGATTTCCTAAAATGACATAGGGATGGACATTTTTGGAAACCACTGAATTCGGATTCAGGAAAATTTATTTTGACTTTAAAATGTGCAGAAATGGTTTCTGTGCACATTGGTGAAATCAGTTCATCAATCGGAGTCACGATGAATTTTATATTAATTTCTGAACGAGCGGGCTTTGCTTGTCGGGCCCCAGCTTATGATTAATGGGCCCTAAGGTGTTAGTGGCCTGCATTATAAATAAGTTATTTCAGTACAGAAATTACACAGAACAGGTCATAATTTTTGAGACAGGATTTTCGAAACCCTAGCCCCTCTCAAAAACGTTTTCGGCCGCCTCTCCCTCCCTCTGCCCGAGAAAATTCCGGTCTGTGATTTTGAATCGCAGTAAGGAATAACGAATCAAATTCGTGTATTCTCTTCGCAGAAAACTTCTGATAGATTTTCTAGTGCAATCTATCAGAGGGATTAAACCTCTGTTCGTGGACCTGATTGAAGGCGTTCATCGGTTCCAGGGAGAGACAACAAGAGCAGAATTGTTCTGTTGGTGTCCATTAATCTCGTTGCGAGATTTGAGGTAAAATTTAATAATTGTTATTTGAATTTTACACACACAGTAATTCAATCGATGAACGGTTGATACCCACACCATGGAATTGTTCCATGATAAAAATTTTTAAACTTCCGCTGCACCGGGTATCAATCGTGATTGGTCTGGGAACTCGCCAGTTTTCCAACAGTGGTATCAGAGCCAGGTTGCTCAGATCAATCGATTGAATTAATCAATTGTACAAAAATTTTTGAGTCTCGGTTTTTTAAACAAAATAAATATTTTTAATAAAAAATTTTTTTTTCCGGGGGCGAAACCCGGGCAGCGATTGGATCGCTGCCCGGAAGGGGCAGCGATGGTCGCTGCCCCCAGGGGCGGCGCACGGCGCCGCCCAAAGGGGGCGCACGGCGCCGCCCAGGGCGGCGACCGTCGCCGCCCAGGGCGGCGCACGGCGCTGCCCAGGGCAGCGCTGTGCGCTGCCCAGCGCAGCGCTGGGCGCTGCGCAGGGCAGCGCTCGGCGCCGCCCAGCGGCGGCGCCAGGCGCCGCCCAGCGGCAGCAAGCGTTGCTGCCCTAAGGGGGCAGCCGGGCTGCCCCGGCCCGCGCCCCGGGTGCGGGCCAACCCGGGAGTGTCCCGGGTGGCCCGCGGGAAAAATTAATATTTTATTAAAAATTAATTTTAATATGTTAAAATTTTATTTTTGGTCCGGTCAAAAATTGTTTTTGATTGGTTCACGAGATATCGGATCGAATTGTTCGAGTCCGTAAATTTTAAAATTGATTTTGGATAAATTTGAATTTTTGGAAAATTTTAATATTTTATCCGTAAATTGAATTTTGAAATCAATTATTTTGGTACAATTGATGATAAGATATGATCTTATGATATATTGAGTAAAATATGATTTTATTTGTAAAATTGGATTTTATAGATAAAATATGATTTTATTTGATATGGAGATAAAATATGATTTTATATGTGAAATGTGATTTTATATATAAAATATGATTTTATCTTGTTTAAATTTGAATTGCCACAGCATGTTATCCAATAAATTAATTTTGAATTAAATGTTATTGGATAAGGATGATCGATTGCCATGACCAATTTTGTAGGTGTATGTTAGGAATTTACATTTTGTCTTTATTGTTGTTGGTTTTATTAATGGGCCTGGTTTATGGCCCGATATGAATGTCATATGTAATAAAAGTGGGCTTGGTTTATAGCCCGTTCCCAACCCCTAAAAATGTATCCCCTACTTGTCATTGTTATTTATTGTAAATACATTAGATTTAGTGGGAGATCAAGATTTGAAGATGGTGGGCCCAGCAGACAATGAAGACTGAAGAAATGTAAATTGGAAGCATATGTAATAGGATTGCATTTGCATACTGCATATTACCTAGGATTGGACTAAGACCCGTGATTGGCAACCACGGGTCAATTAGAAATGGAATCGATCATCCTATATAATATGTGATATTATGATTGTATGCATGTTTAGACATAAATTGCGTGAATCCGGCAATGCATGCAATAAATTAAATATGATGAGACAAATATTTTATAAATAAAATCCCTCATTTTAAATATGATTTAAAATTTATATCAAGATAAATAAAGGAAATTTAAATATTGTTTAAATGTTCCTACCTTCCATCAACGGTCAATGTATGTGATGCTACCCGCGGATACGGTCCGGCTCATATTATTGGGGGGGCCCGTCCGTCGGAAAGCTGTACATTGGATCGACAAATGTTGTAAGTTGGGTGGAACTCCCATGGGATCGGCTCATATTATTGGGGGATCCACATGGCGACCGTCCATCACAACTTAATATTGATGGGTCATCTTGACATGTCACTTTAAACGGCGTCATATTATTGGGCCCTTATTGGACATGAGGTAAATACATGGGGGTTGCTTTGGAAGCAATTGGGCTCTACCTTTTGAGAATTATGGTTGGCTGATATTATTCGGGACCATAAGTTTGTCAATTGGACTCCATGTTCTCACTAAGGAAAAAGTTTCCCGTTTTCACAAGAGGGTGGTGAAATCGTTAAAATAGTGGGAGTGAGATTCATAAAATTAAATTCGCCTATTTTATGTCTTAGTAAATTGTTAAACAATCATTGATATATGTCTGTTTTCCTTTTCAGTATTTCATACAATGAATTCGCGAAATCCTTTATTCTCGATCCTCGAACAAAACAAGCTGACTGGCGCCAACTATACGGAATGGTTCCGGAAGTTGAAGATTGTCTTAACTTCGGAGAAAATGCTCTACGTGTTAGAGAAAGCACCTCCGAAGGAAGCACCAGCTGACATAAGTCCGGAGGAATTGGCCAAACTTGATGCATGGTGTGACCATGACATCAAGACCAAATGCTATATGCAAGCCTCGATGTCTGATGAACTCCAGAGGCGATTTGAGGACACGGTGAATGCTGCTGACATTCACGCGCAACTCAAGGAACTTTTTGGGGCTCAGTCGAGGGCTGAAAGGTTCTCTACTGTTAAGGAGTTGATGACGTGCCGCATGCGTGAAGGGACTTCGGTCCGTGATCATGGGGTACGAGTGATTTGGCTCATACAGAAGTTAGCGACCCTTGATTTGGTGTTGGAGCATGAACTCAATGTGGACTTGCTGCTTCTATCTCTTCCTTCTTCATTTGATGGATTCGTGATAAATTTTAATATGAACAAGATAGAGGCCACCCTTGAAGAGATGGTCAATATGCTCGTTACATATGAATCCACACTTAAGAAGGATAAGCCAGCTTTCTTGGTGGGCTCCTCATCTTCTGCTAAGAAGGGGCCAAGTATGAAGGGCAAGAAACGTTCTGCCCCACCCAAGAAAGTGGAACCCGAGAAGAAGCAAAAGACAAAGGCTTCAAACAATGGAAAATCCAAGGATGTTTGCCATTACTGCAAGAAGCCGGGTCATTGGAAGCGCAACTGCAAGGAGTATCTTGAGCAGTTGGGAACTGCAAAGGGTATGTTCTATATCGAAATAAACATGTCACTTAATACAACTTCTTGGGTATTGGATACCGATGTGGATCTCACATTTGCAATGATTTGCAGGTGATGACAAGAAGTCGCAGGCTTAGAATGGGTGAGACCCAGCTGAGGCTCGGGAATGGTTCCAGAGTTGAAGCTACGGCCATTGGAGATGTTTGTTTGATTTTGCAGAATGGTTTTAAATTATTGTTGAGAGATGTTTTATTTGTGCCAGATTTAATTAAAAACATTATTTCTATTTCTATGCTTGATAGAGATGGTTATTCTTGTAATTTTGTGAATGGGATTTGCAATATTTACAAGAATGAATGTTTAATTGGAAATGGACAACTTGAAAACGATCTATACAATTTAAAACTAAAAGACGTTCCAGTGAATTGTATTGACAAACCGGCGACAACAAACAAAAGGAAAATCGATAGTCAAAACCCGGCAAACCTTTGGCACGCTAGACTAGGTCATATTTCCTCAAGGAGGATGAACAAGCTAGTGGGAGAGGGCATGTTTGATATGTCTGATATTAACTCTCTACCTACTTGTGAATCCTGCCTAAAAGGAAAAATGACTAAATCTCCTTTTAAGGGGAAACCTGAGCGTAGTCAGAATCTGTTGGATTTGATCCATACAGATGTTTGTGGTCCATTTAGAGTAGGGACTCAACATGGCCACACCTACTTCATTACCTTTACTGATGATTATTCAAGGTATGGGTATTTATATTTAATGAAATATAAGTCTGAAGCATTTGAAAAGTTCAAAGAATTCAAGGCTGAAGTAGAAAACAAGCTAGGTAAAAGTATTAAAGCACTTCGATCGGATCGAGGTGGAGAATACTTGAGTACCGAGTTTTTGGACTATCTGAAAGAGAATGGGATTCTCTCTCAGTGGACTCCTCCTATGACACCACAGCTTAATGGTGTATCGGAGCGTCGTAATCGAACTTTGTTGGACATGGTTCGATCTATGATGAGCTTCACTGAGCTTCCACCTTCGTTTTGGGGCTATGCGCTTGAAACGGCGGTATTGTTGTTGAACAACGTCCACACTAAAGCAGTGGACAAAACACCATACGAGTTATGGAATGGCAAAGCTCCTAAGTATTCGTACTTGAGGATTTGGGGATGTCCTGCTTACGTGAAGCGGACAGTGGGAGATAAGTTGGATAGTCGATCCAGCTTATGTTATTTTGTAGGGTATCCGAAGAATTCAATCGGATATTATTTCTATTATCCTGCTGAAACAAAGGTGTTTGTTTCTAGGAATGCCACCTTCTTGGAGAAGGAGTTCTTATTGGATAAGAAAGGCGAGATGATGGAACTCGAAGAAGTTCGAGAAGAACCCAAAATACAAAATAACGATCCTACACCTCAGGAACCATTGCTGGACACGCCTGCACCTAGAAGATCCGAAAGGACTTCTAGACCTCCAGTTCGATATGGTCTTCTTCTTGAAGGGGATCAAGATGAACCCGACATTGGATGTGATCCAAGAAACTTCAAGGAAGCAATTTCTGATGCGGATTCGAATTTATGGCTTGAAGCTATGCAGTCAGAATTGGATTCGATGCATACAAACCAAGTTTGGTCTTTAGTAGATCCTCCCGATGGAATTGTTCCGATAGGGTGTAAATGGATCTACAAAATAAAGCTTGGGCCTGATGGTAAGGTATTGACCTACAAGGCGCGATTGGTGGCTAAAGGTTATACTCAAAGGCAAGGAGTTGACTATGACGAAACCTTTTCACCAGTTGCAATGTTCAAGTCCATAAGAATCCTAATTGCCATAGCTGCATGGTATGACTATGAGATATGGCAAATGGATGTGAAGACTGCTTTTCTTAATGGAGACATTAAGGAGGAAATCTATATGAAGCAGCCTGAGGGGTTCACATCCATGGGAAGCGAGCATAAGGTATGCAAGCTTCAGAGATCAATTTATGGTCTAAAACAAGCATCAAGAAGTTGGAACCAGAAATTTGATGAAACAATAAAAGATTTTGGTTTCATCAAGAACCCGGAGGAACCTTGCGTGTACAAGAAAGTAGTTAAGGATGCGGTGACATTCTTAGTACTTTATGTTGATGACATCCTACTCATTGGGAATGATGTAGGGATGTTGCAGTCAACAAAGATATGGTTATCAGGTAGATTTTCGATGAAGGATTTGGGAGAGGCATCCTACATTCTTGGGATACAGATCTATAGAGATAGGTCTAAGAGAATGATAGGACTCACTCAATCAACCTACATCGATACCATATTGAAACGGTTTTCAATGGATGGGTCCAAAAGAGGACATCTACCCATGTGTCATGGAGTTTCTCTATCCAAGTCTATGTGTCCCAAGACTGATGCAGAGATAGAGAATATGACACATGTACCATATGCGTCAGCTATAGGTAGTATCATGTATGGGATGATATCTACCAGACCGGATGTAGCATTTGCTCTGAGTGTCACGAGCAGATATCAGTCTAATCCTGGTCAAATGCATTGGAAAGCCGTGAAGGACATTCTTAAGTACTTGCGAAGGACTAAGAATATGTTCATGGTTTATGGAGGACGAGAACTCAAACTGGAAGGCTATACCGACTCTAGCTTCCAAAGTGATGTGGATGACTCGAAGTCTACCTCTGGATTTGTGTTCATGCTCAATGGCGGTGCTGTCTCTTGGAAGAGTTCCAAGCAGGACACCACAGCGGATTCCACCACTGAGGCTGAATACATTGCAGCATCAGCTGCTGCTAAAGAGGCCGTTTGGATGAGGAATTTCGTCCAAGAGTTGGGCGTCATTCCTGAATTTGTTGGTCCAGTCCCGGTGTACTGCGACAACACGGGTGCCGTTGCTCAAGCAAAGGAACCAAGGTCTCATCAAAGATCCAAACACGTACTGAGGAAATACCACATAATCCGGGAGATTGTGGAAAGAGGAGACATCATTGTCGAACGAGTGGCCTCTGCAGACAATATCGCTGATCCGCTTACTAAGCCCTTGCCAGGACCATTGTTTGACAAACATCGCGAAGCAATGGGTCTACGTAGTATGACTAGTTGGCTATAGGGCAAGTGGGAGATTGTAAGAGTGGGTGCCCAGTGAGCCAACTGTGTGGCTATGGGCTTTGATGACTCTTTGTATAAACAATCTTTTGTTTAATATTATTTACACTTTTTAATGGCAATGACTTTATATTACTTCATATTGTTATATTGTGATATACTATTGTTGTTTTGATAAAGACCTTGAATATACTATAGTGTATGTAAGATGTGGTAGAACATGGAGATGTCTATCATGAAATACATCTTATAGTCACTGTATATTCTAAACTGTTCCTAGTCGATTGAGCCGTCCGATAATAAGGATAAGGATCGCTCGAGTTTGAGACTAGCATTTGCGATGCGGAGTACCACGTTTCATTGGTAGGGAACATGGAGATGTTCGAAGCATGCAAATGGATATTCATAGGATGAATAGTCGAACTACCCTATCCGGACTTTCCAAGTGGTTATCACTTATCGAGTGGATTAAGTCCGCGGTTTTGGTTGTACACCATTAGTCCTTACGACTTGAAACATCATGGAGACTCTATATGCTAGTGCTGTGTTTTGACTCGTTTACCGACTCTATGGGGGTCATCAGGTGTCGAGATTGGGTACAGTTACGACACATATAGGAGTCAATGCATTGTTGTCAAGGATTCACCACATACTTGCGAGTGTGGATATCCTATGCGATCTGAGGAGATATTAGTGTGATAAATCTCTGGCCAGAGTAATTGATGTGATTTAAGAAATGGTTTCTTAGTAGCACATGCGATGTCACTAATTTGATCTTCAAGATGTATTGCATAGTTATCGAATCTTGAGCGACTCTCGATATACCAATGGTTGTTGATTCGATCGGGATATATGGATGAAGGGACCGTACTGTACGCTAACCAAAATCTACTGGTTCTTGTAGGCACTATCAGTGATACCTAGGGAATCATGGGGCGATGTTGCTAGGCGCTTTACCATGATTCGTTGGGCAAGTCGGAAAGTGTTGTTCCGAGTCACAAGGAGTTGTGAGCCCACGGCTAGCTGTATCCCTGAACCATTGAGGGTCACACAGTGTAATGGAGTTTTAATCCCCGTTGAGATAGTTAAATTTAAAGAGTTAAATTTAATGAACTAAGGAGTTGGACTTCTTAAATAAGAGTAAGGGAGTAGGATTTCCTAAAATGACATAGGGATGGACATTTTTGGAAACCACTGAATTCGGATTCAGGAAAATTTATTTTGACTTTAAAATGTGCAGAAATGGTTTCTGTGCACATTGGTGAAATCAGTTCATCAATCGGAGTCACGATGAATTTTATATTAATTTCTGAACGAGCGGGCTTTGCTTGTCGGGCCCCAGCTTATGATTAATGGGCCCTAAGGTGTTAGTGGCCTGCATTATAAATAAGTTATTTCAGTACAGAAATTACACAGAACAGGTCATAATTTTTGAGACAGGATTTTCGAAACCCTAGCCCCTCTCAAAAACGTTTTCGGCCGCCTCTCCCTCCCTCTGCCCGAGAAAATTCCGGTCTGTGATTTTGAATCGCAGTAAGGAATAACGAATCAAATTCGTGTATTCTCTTCGCAGAAAACTTCTGATAGATTTTCTAGTGCAATCTATCAGAGGGATTAAACCTCTGTTCGTGGACCTGATTGAAGGCGTTCATCGGTTCCAGGGAGAGACAACAAGAGCAGAATTGTTCTGTTGGTGTCCATTAATCTCGTTGCGAGATTTGAGGTAAAATTTAATAATTGTTATTTGAATTTTACACACACATCTGGATCGGTGGAGGAATGAAAATAGTAGGCGCAAAATCAATATCTTCCATAATATCAGATATGGCTTCTTGATCTGATATAGATATCTTAGAGATGGTTGCTGATGGAAGTGTCAACTTCTTATCGAACGCAATGGTAATCGGCCTGAATAGAGTATGAATTGGATCATTCTTTATAATTTTGGAGATTGGAGAAAGATCTAGCACTCTATTTCCTTCCATCTTTGTCTTCAACAATTTTGCAGACGAAAATTTAGATTGGTCTGCATCTGGAACAAATGGAATAATCGCTGTGTTCGGATAAAAGTTGGTTTCCTCAGAGTTGGAGGCCATCATCTGTTCTGGAGGCTCAGTGAGAATATCCTCAAAATTGGAAGGACTACTATCCATTAATGAGGTATTAAAGTATTGATCTGCAGATGACTCCTCATCCTGAGTCTCTATTACTGGCTCTGCTAACGGAGATTCTTCTGCCAAAGGTTCTTCAACAGTACAGTTGGTCATTTGAGCTTCCTTTGGATAAGAGCATGATCGAACAGGAGAGACAGACAGTGAAATAGGAGCACTAGAAGAAGTGATGATTTCAAAGTCATATGTATCAGACAAAATTTCAGATGAAATATTCTGAGCTGAATTGACTGATGAAGCTTCAGCAAAAAAATTTTGTCGCATCATCTGAGCAGTTGATGTCATCAAAAGAGCATAATTTTCAAGTTAACTGACCGCTTAAATCGATGTGATAAAAATCTACTGGCAATCATACCAGGTCAAGTAATAGTAAAGTGGACAAATGTCCAGATGTCGAACCCACAGGGACTATATATGTATGAGTACCAAAATATTATTATTCCTACTTAATCTAGACTTATCAATAAAAATGATGAATTTTCAGATTTTAACTAAGAAATTAAATTGAAAATAAAATTCAATTAAAAACGCAGCAGAAACTTTGGATTAACTTCAAATATGGGAAAAGTTCGATCAAGGACACACGTAGGTACCAGACAAAACATGTAACATGTAGTCGATTCAGAACTCAAATTTAATCTTAAATTACGGGAATTCTCCTAACTTTTTCAAAGGTCTAATTCAGAACAATCAAACCTATTCAAATATTGACGGATTAATTTTTCGTAATTCTAATCAAATTCAAACGCACGAAGATCTTTGAGAATTCAATTTTCACCTAAACCGCACACTGAAACCGAATTCTATTTTTAGTCGGTTTTACCATGTGTTGACTATCAAAGTGATCAAAATCAATCTCTCCTCTGTCGGCTTAAGACCGATTAACATGCAAGCAAACAGTTGATCAGGTTATTCACAAGACAATATAAATCTGACAATTAATAAAATGAAATCAAGTTTAAAAAATCCCAAACAAAAATTCAAGTTTTCTACATAAATTTGTTCGGCCCAATCACATGGCCTTGATCGAAAAGAAAAACTACTCCATAAACGAAATCATGATTCAAACAATGTTTTTAATCATGAACTAAAAATAAAAATAAGAAAAAAAAAGAATAAAAGAAAAATTTTCTCTCCCAAGTTGGTAGTAGTCGCCTCCTCTGTTGTCTGTGTTCTTGAACCCTTATTTTGACAATAGAAAGCTTATTTAAACATCCAAAGATATGCAAAATATAATATCCTTCCCGAACAAGAGTTTACAATTTTAAAAAGTCTGCCCGTGCGGCTCGCTCGAGCGGCAACAAAGTGCACTCGAGCGAGCAACCCTCTGCCCCGAAGAATTCCTGACCCGTCTTTCTCGCTCGAGCGAGCAACTTTCTGCCTTGAAAAACCTTCACAACACAGCACTCGCGCGATTGCCCATATTCATGCGCGATAGAGCTTGTCTTCAGCGCAGCTTTTTCCCACCTTGCGCGATAGCGCATCTTCAATCTCCAACAGCGCATGATCAATTCCCAGCTCTTCCCTTGCGCGATAGCTAATGCCTTTTGCGTTGTTTATCAACGCTGTTCTCTTCTTTCTCTCGCACAAACTTGCTGATCCAAGGTGCAACATCACTCTCTTAAATCTTCATAACGCTGCTGCTCAACGTTCCAAGTGATGCGCAGAGACACAGCCCCTGAATTCCATTCTTTTCATTGGCCAACTGATCCAATTTATGCGCCGAAAATCGGCTCTTCCATCTCCAAAGCGACAACTTATCTTCTTCACCAAAAATACTGAGTTTCCGTCATTTTCTGTAAATAAACTAAGGGAATGATGTGAAGCTAAAATGCACGAAAACATAAATAAAATAATACGAACGCATGCACAATAAACATAAAAATATCACAAAATAATGCATACAAAATGCACTTATCAATCAAACTTTGCTCTTTTTATTCTCAGATAGGCTCGCAGAAGACTTTCTTTTAATCTGATCTCAATGAAGTCTCTTCTGGTCAGAGCTAGAGAAATATCCTGAGTTTCATCCCACTCAAGAATCTTATCCTCAAGAGCAGCAATGCTTGACAGCTTGTTCATTGTTTGGATGTTGGAGAAGTGATTCTTTGTTATGTGGAATACCCATTGATAAAAAATCTTCATCTTCTTCTCTGTGCTTTTGGTGATGTTAGAGGCAGAAATATCAATAAGTCTCGGTGCATTGGAAGTGGAGGATGGATCAGATGCATCACTTGGTTCTTTGAAGAATCCAAATTGAAGAGTTGTGATATTCATCTGAGTCACCGAGGGAACAATGCTTTCAACTCTTGACAATAGGATAGCTGGAATTGGTGCATATTGAATGGCAGCTGGAATAAATCGAGAATGAGGTCTAAGTAACCTCTTCTTCTTTTTGGGAGGAGGCGGAACAATCTCAGCTAGAGTCACTTGATCTGACTCTGATTCTTTTGATTCAGTGGATTCAGTCAGTACTTTCCATTTTATCGATTTTCTTTTCTTTGGAGCAGAAGGTTTCGGAGTTACAGCTGATTTGTCATATCGAATCGTGAGGGACTTTGACTCATGTGGAATAGTCAAGTCTTCAATTTTATCTGGTTTAGGTGTACCATGATTGAATACAATCAATTGCTTGGCCTTGTACACTTCAATAAACCTCTCATTTAGTGTCTTGTGCGGATGAAGATTAGAATATGGTCCCAAATGAACATTCAAATCATTCAATATCTCTCCGATCTGAATAATAAAGCCTTGATACTGAACAGATGGTCCAGTGATCATTGCAAATAGAATATCAAACAAAACAATAGAACAATTCACTGCAATACCAGCAGAAATCGCAGCCATAATTTCAAAATTTTCAGATGTAATTGCGTCAAAAGAACCTGATTTGGTCAGAAGAGATTTGGCTACAATGTCGTGCAGCAGCCTGAACTCCATCTTGAGTTCCTTCTTCTTGCAAGGTACTCTGATTGGTTTGTCGGTTAGCAAGTACATATGTTTCATTTGATTCTTTGTTTCAGCAGAAACTTCTGAGAAATCAGTAATCCCCTGTGTAGGCAGATCAAAAGAGAAAGCAAACAAAGCTGATGTAATTCTTACAAACTCTCCACCCAGAGTAGCAGATATAACTCATTCTTCAAATTTTGTCGTCTGAAAGAATTTTGGAAAATCTTGCTTGTAGATGGTTTTACTTCCTTCGAGAAATTTTCTCAGTCCAGATGCTTTGATTATTCGAAAAAATTCCACCATCCCTTGATCTAGAAGATCGAGCACTGTGTGGAAATCGACGAGAAGAATATTCTGAGTAATTGGTGACATGATGTACCTGAGAATAAAGAGAGGGAAATGCAAGTAATTTGTTTTTTCGAAGAGTACTTAGGGCTCAGAAGTTTGAATGTAGAAGAAGATGTTAAAAATAATGCCTAAATATGTGTATATATGACGTAAGCAGCTATTCAAATTCAAAAATACGGCGGATAATGAGTGAGCCCTACACGCGGTAAAAGAAATAATATTTTAATAATGCCTAGGGGAACGAAACGACAAAAATCTTATTATAAATAAACTACTTAGATCTATTGTCCGATTTATTTTATCTTTTTCAAACAGATTCCAGATAAAAAAATGAGTGCAGATCAGTCATTTGAGGTGCTTCAAAACGAACTGCAAGAGTTCATCCTTAAGTGGGTCATGAGGCTTTGGTTCAAAGTTGAGGAGATAAGAATGTATCACCACGCTCTCTTCCCACCACGCAATCAGGAGGAAGCATGGGAATTGGAAGACCGTCAGGACAAGTATCTTGAGTTGCTGGGGTCCGAAAAGGTTGAGGACATCTTTTCTGACAAGGGGTTGTCCTACTTGCTTTTCCAAAAGGTGGAGCGAGTCCTTACTCATCTGATTAATGCAGGTGAGTACAAGTCCAAGCTTTTTGATCCACCACTACGGGAGTGGTTGATCAAATGGAGAATTGAGGCGGGTTTAAGAAAGAGGCTCCATTACCTTTAAAATAATATGTTGTAATATTATTTCAAGTGCAATGAAGAAATATTTTGTTTTACCTTATGTCTTTGTGTGTGCTGTGCGGATGAATGTAAAAGTTTTGTACACACAGTTCAGATAAAACACATGTATGCAGATAAGATATTTGAACGTAACTGAGCATAAATTGTTAAGATCAAATAAACTTATTCAAATCAAATGAAAAAAGATCAAAACAATTAATCAGATAAAAAATTACGAAAATTGATTTTCAAAAGGAAATTATCATGTTGATTAATTGAAAACGTTTGTTATTTCCAAGACTAAGTACATCCGATGAACTTTGTATTAAGTACATGTATGCACATGTCAAAAAAGTAAGTATTGTTAGGCCTTGTCAATTGAATGATGATTGGACATAAAGTCTGCTTTTGAACTGAGTAGCGTTATTTCTTCCTGTCTGTGTATAGAGCAAATATATTAATTTAAGTTCAAATACAAGACAAATAAGTTTGAAAATCTCATGAATAATTAATGCAATCCGTATATGAGGCGCATATCCAAAGAAATAATTAAAAAATCTTTTATTAGGTCTATTAAATAGGCAAACATTGATTGGACGTCTGGGAGGCTGTTGGCTTGAATAACTTTTCATCTCCCCGTTTATTTGCCTATAAAAATCAGCAAAGTGAAGAAGGTTAACTCGTTAACGTTTGAAAGCAAATAATTAAATATAATGGCAGATCTAAGTATCAACGATAATGTTCTGTTGGAAGCACAACAGTACGAGATCCGAAAGGATCAATATAGAAATAGAGTGAGTTCGAGACGAATGAGAATGTGGCATTTTTTAGATGCCCTTCGTCGTCATTTCTCAAACAATCTTCCTCCGTGCTCTCCTGAAATGTTACGTCGATATACAGTGGGATTGCGCAAGTGCATGAACAGGCTTGGAACACATAGGAATCCAGATGTGCTGAAGTCATCTGGAGTTCTGCTCCTTATACTTCTTGCAGACCAAGATGAAATGCAAAACATATGCTTTGAAAACAATGTCTGCAATGGTCAGGGCTCCCTGAGTGTGGATGATTAATTGGAGTCATGAAATGCGTATTAGAATATAAAGTGCCCGTGTCGCTTATTATGCACATCAATGAATAAAACAAGTTTATGCTTTTATCTATTCGTGTGTGTGTGTGTGTGTGAACAAGCATAAAGATATATTAAAAATATTCCCCCTAAACATGTGCATACTTAATAAATATCAATTAATCCAAGAACATTTTGGAAATAGGAAAACTTAGCGTCGGGTAATGGCTTTGTGAAAATATCAGCAACTTGTAGATCAGTTGAGATATATTCCAGACGAATGTCTTTCTTTTGAACATGATCTCGAATGAAATGATGTCGAATTTCAATGTGCTTCGTTCTAGAATGTAAGATAGGGTTGTATGTGATAGCAATTGCACTTGTGTTGACATAGTAGATAGGTGCTTCAGATGAGTTGACATCATAGTCTCTGAGTTGCTGTTGAATCCAAAGCAATTGTGCACAACAACTTCATGCGGCTAAGTATTTCGATTCAGCTGTATATGTAGCAATAGATGTTTGTTTCTTACTGAACCAAGAAATAAGCATGTCTCCAAGAAATTGACAATTCTCACTTGTGTTTTTACGATCAATTCTGCAACCTGCATAATCGGTGTCTGAATATCCAATAAGATTGAAACTTGAGTTCTTTGGATACCATAAGCCAACATTCTGAGTTCTTTTTAGATATTTTAGAATTCTTTTTGTCAGCAAGGAAATGAGATTGCTTCGGATCAAATTGAAATCTTGCTCACAGACCAACTGAAAACATGATATCTGGTCTACTTGCTGTCAAATAAAGTAAAAAATATAAGTCCTCTAAACAGAGTTTGATCTACTGAAATTTCAGCTTCATCCTTATCCAGCTTGATTGAAGCACTCATTGGGGTACTAGCAGCAGAGCAATTCTCCATTCCAAACTTCTTCAGAAGTTCTCTTGTGTATTTGACCTGATTTATGAATATCCCTTTATCCATCTGTTTAACTTGTAATCCCAAGAAGAATGTCAATTCTCCTATCATACTCATCTCAAATTTGTCCTGCATCATCTTAGAAAAATTCTTGCATAATTTGGGGTCAGTTGACCCAAATATGATATCATCAACACAAATTTGAACTAATAAAGTATGATCATCTTTCACAAATTTAAATAATGTTTTATCTAGAGAACCAATAGTAAAACCATGATCATTAAGAAAAAATGAAAGAGTATCATACCAAGCTCGTGGAACTTGTTTTAACCCATAGAGAGCTTTATCCAGTTTGAACACATGATTTGGATAAACTTGACTATGAAAACCAGGGGGTTGTTCAACAAACACTTCTTCTTGAAGAAAAGCATTGAAAAATGTTCTTTTAACATCCATCTGGAACACCTTAAAATCCTTGAAGGCAGCGTAAGAAAGAAATATTCTAATAGCTTCAAGTTTAGCTACAGGAGCAATGGTTTCATCAAAATCTATGCCTTCTTCTTTTCTATAACCTTGTGCTACTAAACGAGCCTTATTTCTTAATACAGTACCATTCTCATTGAGTTTATTTTTAAATACCTATCTAGTTCCTATTACAGATTTATCAGAATGTCTAGGAAATAAATGCCAGACATAATTTCTTTCAAATTTATTCAATTCGTCTTGCATAGCTTCTATCCAATTATTGTCAAGTAAAGCTTCTTCTAATTTCTTAGGTTTTATCTGAGAAATGAAAAAAGCATGCATGAATTCATTTAACATCTGACCTCTGGTTATCAAAGGTGCAGATGGATTACCTATAACCAAGTTGGGCGGATGAGTTTTGGTCCATCTGTAATTTGGCCCAAGTTGATCTGTATTGCCCTGTTGATCTTGATCATCTTGATTTTCAACGGGATCTGTATTCGTTGGAACCTCATTATCAATTGGTGGTTCTTCTGGTCTCTGTTCTTCGATTTGTTCTGGTTCAGATTGATTTTCTTTATTTCGTCTGATCTGGATCTCTTCTTCATCATCTGTGTCAATCTTTGAATCTTCTATTCTGTTACTAAGATCATTTAAGCTTGGAGATTCATTAGCAACATATGTTTCATCAAAAACAACATGAACTGATTCTTAATTCAACTGTTAGAGTTTTGGTGTTAAATACTCTATAAGCTTTAATAACAAATGAGTATCCGAGAAACAAATTAGCATCTGATCTGAAATCTAGGGCAGTCGGATGAGTCTTTCCATTGTTATGAATGAAGCATTTACAACCAAATACCTTTAAGTACGATATCACTGGAAATTTACCATACCAGATCTCATAAGATGTTTTTCCAATTTTCTTATTAATCATTGATCTGTTCTGAGTATAACAAGCTGTGTTTACAGCTTTTGCCCAAAATTTTTGTGAGATACCTAAATCAACAATCATGGTTCTAGCAGCTTCTTTTAGAGTTTTATTCCTCCTTTCTACAACACCATTTTGTTGTGGTGTTCTAGCTGCTGAAAATTCATGCTTGATTCCAAGACTTTCCAGATAAGTAAAGAGAGTTTGATTTATAAACTTGGTTCCTCTGTCACTTCTAATTTTAGCAATCATTTGAGATTTCTCATTTTGAAGTCTTAAAAGAAGTTTAATCAATTGGGTGGTAGTTTGATCTTTGGATTTAAAATATCACCCAAGTAAATCTTGAGCAATCATCAACAATAACCAAGGTGTACTTCATTTTCCCTAAGCTCATTACTGGTATAGGACCAAAAAGATCCATAAGCAGTAGTTCTAAGCTTTTGGAAAAAGATTTACATCCTTTATTTTTAAAGGTTGATCTGACTTGCTTACCTAGCTGACAAGCAGTGCAAACTTTATCTTTTGAAAACTCGATTTTAGGCAGACCTGTAACCAATTCATGCTTACACAGATTGGCTAAAGCTTTGAATTTCAAGTGATTGAGTCTTTTGTGCCATAACCAGTTTTGGTTTTTCTTTGTAGCAATTAGACAGATTTAAGTAGATGGTTGATCTGACCAGTTAACTTTGTAAGTGTTTCCACTTCGTTCTCATGTCATAATGATTAGTCCAGACTGATCTTTTATTGTGCAAGTGTGCTTTTTAAATTTTACACAGTAATCATGGTCACATAATTGACTAATACTAATTAAATTATATTTTAAGTTTTCTACAAGAACATCTTTAATGATAATATTTTCATGGATAAGCTTATCCTTTCCCATGGTTGTACCTTTAGAATTATCTCCGAAAGTGATCTTAGGTCCTGGTCCGTGTATATATTCAGATAGCATCCTTATATCTCCAGTCATATGCCTTGAGAACTCATTGTCCAGGTACCAGACTGATTGTCTTATTAGTTCATTTCCTTTTACCTAAAAAAACAAGGTAAAATAACTCTGGTCCCCATTCCTACTTGGATCCTCGCTGGATTATTCCCTTTGGGATCCATACTTGAATTATCTTTACAGACTTTTCATAGTATTGAACTTTTGGGGTGAAAGTTCTATCTGATGCTTTTTGTGCATTGTGATGTGTATGTCAAGTGTAGTGATCAGATTGATTGCTCCTGCTTGACTTCCAATACTTTCTAGAAGAGTTGTTGAAATATGGTCTATGTTGAGTTCATAGAGTTCTTTGTCTTTCAAGACTATGTCCAGACCAGTTTGATCTAGATTTAGTCTATCTTGACTTAGATCTATCTGGCTCAACATATCTCATCCCTCTGTGTAAGATTTTACTCTGTTGAGGTATTGAATTTTTCATAGGGATTTGTGGTTCATATATCGTGTTGGATCTCACAAACTTCTTATATTTAAAGTTGTTCTTTTCCAGACACGATTGAGTGGTTGATTTAGATTAACTTCCTTCATTTATGTTATAACTTAAGCCAGATTTATCTCCAGCTTGCTTTTGCATTCCAGTAAGCTTATCTAATGATATCGATGCTTTATTCCAATAATTTACTAGATCTGTTAATCTCTGATTTTTAGATAAAGTTTCTTGAAGTTTACTTCTCAGATCATTGTTTTTAGTCATCACCAAACTTATTTGAGCCTTTAGACTGTCTGATCCAGTGAACTCATTTGAGTCACTTTGATCTGACTTATCTGTCTGACTCTTTTCATTTGTTCTGACTTCATCAAACTTTTGAGATAGTATACGGTATTCATTAATCATCTCATTTAATGCATTAATAAGATCTTCTCTACTAAATTCATCAGAAGTATAGTCAAGTACCTCTTCATCATCTTGAATATTTGTGTCATCAGCCATAAGACACTTGACAGCATCATCTTCACCTTCACTTGATGATGTCTCTGAATATGATGAATTAGAGTCTGATTCAGCCCATTTGTTGTTGTTTTCATCTACTAACAGAGCTTTTTGTTCCTTTTTTCTTCTAAAATTCTTCCTTTCTTCCCTGGAAATATTCTTATGTGATTTTATTTTCTCTTCCTTCTTTGGTTTGGTACAATCAGCTATGAAATGTCCTTCTTTTTCACAGTTGTAACAAGCTCGATTATCTTCAGCTGGTTCTTTTGATTTGAAGCTTGATCTGTTTGTTCTTCGGAAATTTTTGTGATTTTTCCTCATAAATCTTCCAAACTTTTTGACAAATTGTGACATTGCATCACTGCTGATTTGTTCTGCGGTTTTGGTTGCTGGGATTTCATTTGCTGCAGTGAGATTCTTGGTAAATTGTGATATTGATGTCTCTTCCTCAGTTCGAACTCCCAGCTCGAATTCATAAGATTTGAGATCTACGAATAGATCATGTAATTCAATCTTATTGAGATCTTTGGATCTCTCATGGCTACTGTCTTTACATCTCATTCACGAGGTAGAGCCCTTATGAATTTTAGCGCTACTTCACGGTTGTTGTAGCTCTTTCCAAGTGCATTCAACTCGATCATAATGCTGTTGAATATTTCGTCAAACTCATTCATTGTTTCACTTGGTTTCATCTTTACGTTGTCAAACTTTTGGATGGCCACCATGAGTTTGTTTTCTTTTGTCTGGTCATTTTCTTCACATAGTTGTGTGAGTTTCTCCCATATTTCTTTGGCCGTAGTACAACTTTTGATCTTGCTAAACATATTCTTGTCCAAAGTCTTGTATAAGATATCTCTGGCAACATTATCCAGATTGTCTTTCTTCTTATCTTCAGAAGTCCATTCAACTCGAGGCTTTTCTATCATTTGTGGACCACCAGCAGAGACGGCAGTGGCAGTGTTGGTTTTCATAATTTTCATAGGTTCATCTGTAACCACGAACCACATATCATCATCTTGTGCTGATAAATATGCCTGCATACGAATTTTACAATCGTCATAGTCTTCTTTTGAAAACATAGGAATTTTACTAAAAGATGTCATAGCTAAGAGACGGTTCAGATGATAAGCAAGAACCTCTCTGATACCACTTGTTAGGATCGAAATACGTGTAGAGGGGGGTGAATATACTATTTTCAAGATTTTAAAAGTGCTTCGATCTGATTAGTGAAAATCAGACATAAGTTTTATTTGCTTAAAACTTTGTTTTACTCAAAAGATCTGATAAGACAGGCAGAAAAATCTTCCTCACAGATTGAACTTAAGTTAGCTAAGGCATATCAAACAAAGTATGTGCAGTAAGTAAAAGAGACAGAGAATTTTTATGGATGTTCGATGATTAATCTCCTATGTCACCCCTTCTTCTGTTTCTAGAAGGATTTCACTAGAAGACTTTGATTTATACAACGCTTTGTACAAATCCAATCCAATCAACCCTTTGATACGAACTCCTAGCAACACACTCTCTCTAAGCTGAACAAACACTCTGCTTGGAGTTACAAAGGAAGCCACAAAATGGGCTTCGAGATTTTGATCTGGAAAGCTACAACTAGCTTTGATCTGGATCGTTCTTGATGTGATATATATGTTCCTTGAGCTCAATCGATCTTGAAATATTTTCTAACTCAGAACTTCGAAACTTTTATCTGGTAGAATGAGTTTCTGAGGTAAACTTATGGAATGATGATTGGTTTTTTGGCTTTCTCGAATGAGTTAGAATGCAATCTTCTAATTCGAAATTTCTCTTTGTTGTTCACTCTCTCTATGTTTAATCTTTGAATCATCACTTATTTATAGTTTCAAAAACTAGCCGGTGAGCCACCAAAATCTTCTGCCAACAACTTCTGAAAAGTGAGCCGTCAATAGCTTCTAAAGTGGCCGCCAAATAAATCCTGCAGATCTTGTACTTTGGCAACCGTTTAAATTATCATTAAATGTGTTTTGTCTTCTAGCTCGACAACCTTGGCAACTGATACTTCCATTTCGATACTTTGATTTGGTTGGGTTTTGATCGATCTGGGAAGTTCATTTCATTTGATCGGTTAAGTCGTTGTGGAGAAAAACGTAGATCAAATGCTTGATTCATCCGAAACTTCCAATTTCAATGGAAACTCGTTCTGGACAACTTTTTTAAGATTGATCTGTACGAACCTATTTTGATTTGTCTTCCGTTTGTCCTTAATTTTTAGTACTTGGTTTTGTTTGACTTGTTATCACCAAAACTTAGAGTTTGATCTCCAACAAATCTTATAGTTGTAAAAATTATTTAGGATAGGTCTGTAATTGAAATATCAAAATTTCAAAAATAAAACAAAAATAAAGTGAGGGAAGTTTTGACAAAACAAAATATGGTGTCTAAGGAGGAGATTCTTAATATATAGGGAGAGATACATGATAATTTCACTATGTATTATTAATTAATAGTTTTAATTATTATTTTAATATTCTTTCTAAATTTATTATATTTAATTAAAATTTTATTTTATTTACCAACTAAAATTTAAAAATTACAATTATAATAAAGATATTTTTATAATAACTTTTTTAATTATAAACATTTCATTAATAGGTAGTATGATTTATTCTATTCTTTTTATTCACTTTATGAATATTTTGATTATTGACATATTACTCAACCCTATCACTATGTTAAAAAAAATAACATGTAAACATATGAGGAAATATTTTAACAAAATATTTTTTATACGAAGATATAAAATATAATAAATCAATCTTTTGCCATGATAATTTACATATTCAAAGTATTATTTGTAAATAAATTATTTTTGCTCAACATTTTTACTAAGTATTACTTAATGATAATTGATAGTTTTATTTTCAATCATTTGAATTTTTTTATACCGAGTATGATAGGATCGGTTAGGTGTGAGGAAAACACAAGTTTAAAATATTTTGAGCTACAATAGCTCGTTCTTGAAATGTTTGAGTAAGAACCGAGCACAATTATATCGAGTTTAGTTAATAAACCAAGTGAAAAGCACTCGAAATAATCCATCTAGAAATTGATTAAGTATTTGAAAAATCGTTTTAAAAGATTGCAAGTTGAGATAGTAAAAACATTTTGGTTGAAGCATTTATCAAACACTTTGTATACAATATTTTGGAACTTTAAAGAACATATAAAATGCTTCAACAAATCACCCAGAAACAGTAACAAAAATTAAGTGAGATAAAGTAAAGATATAACAATTTGTTTATGGATGTTCGGAGCTCAATCTTCTACGTCACCTCTTCTTCCTACTCGGAAGGATCCACTAGAATACTTTGAGCATTACAACGTCTTATAATCACTCCAATCCAACCTTAGGACTTATCCCCCTGTCTAAGTTGGAATTTCTAGATTCTCAACTCGATTGTAGGTCGCAACCTTACAATCCGCATAATGTTTAACGCATTTATGCCAAGACTTACAAACACAATCTATACGTCTTTGTGACTTTCACTCAACTGATGTTTACAAATCATCTCTCATATGTGTGTGAGTGAGTTTGGGTTGAGGTGTGAAGAACTTGACTGTGAAAGCTTAAGAAAGTTGTTGTGTTCTTCACACCAAGGGCAAGCTCTTGAATAAGATGAATGGATATGTTTTGACGCCCTCTCTTGATGTGGAAAAACTCTAACAAGCTGAATGTTATTTTGGGTGTCTACTCTATTCTTCGTTCAACCTATAGTCTTGTATTTATAGCATCCAAGAATAATACAGACGTTAGATACAAGAAATATGACTGTTGGAAAAAGGTTCTGATATTACAACATTTATATTTCTCTTTCTGGACTGTAGTTTTGATCGGTTGACTAGGTCAGGATCTGGAGCAGTAAACAGGCGAGATCACGTGACAAGATTGTGTTGGAACACGTGTTCAGATCAATCTAGAATTGATACCCGGTGCAGCGAAAGTTCAAAAATTTTATTTTATTATATGGAACGATTTCATATCAAGGGTATCAAAACTTTTACGATTAAATATGTGTAAGTAAAACAAATAATCACAATTAAATATTTTACCTTAAAATCTCGAAGCGAGATTATGAACACCAACAGAACTTAATCTGCTCTTCTTGTAAATCCCGGGAACCGATGACGTCACGATCAATCACCGGAATTAGGTCCACGAACGAAAAACAGAAACCCTCTGATTAACTTCACTAGAAATCAATCAGAAGTTTTACGTAGAAAATAAACAGATTTGATCTGTTAATTCGGATTGTAATTTTTCACAAAAATCACAGTCCGAATTTTCTCAAAAGGAGATAGGGAATTTTCGAAAATCCCTTAGAAAAATATATGTAGTGTTCGAAATTTGCAAGACTGAATCTCTCGAATTTCGAACACTGCTTACATATTTATAGATAATTTCTAGACTAGATTAAGTTATAATTGTATTAGGACTCTAACTCCTTAGGGCCCACAATCCATAACTTAAGCCCAACAAGCCAAGCCCGTTGTTATAGAAATTAATATAAAATTCATCGTGACTCCGATTGATAAACTGATTTTACCAATGTGCACAGAAACCATTTCTGCATCTTTTAAAGTCAAGATAATTTTTCTAAATCAGAATTCAGTGATGTCATTTTAGGAAATCCCACTCCCTTTAGTTAAGAAGTCCAACTTCTCTTTCATTAAATTTAACTCTTTAAATTTAACTATCTCTACGGGGTTTTAGTAATCCATTACTTGTGTAACTCTCAATGGTTCAGGAATACAGCTAGCCGTGGGCTCACAACTCCTTGTGACTCGGAACAACAATTTCCAACTTACCCATCGAATCATGGTAAGAGCACCTAGCAACATCGCCCCATGATTCCCTAGGTATTACTGATAGTGCCTGCAAGAACCAGTAGATTTTGGTTAGCGTACAGTACGATCCCTTCATCCATATATCCCGATCGAATCAACAACCATTGGTGCATCGAGAGTCGTTCGAGATTCGATAACTATGCATTACATCTCGGAGATCAAATAGTGACATCGCATGTGCTACTAGGAAACCGAGTAACCTAAAACACATCATGTACTCTGGCCAGAGATTCGTCACACTAATATCTCCTCAGATCGCATAGGATATCCACACTCGCAAGTATGTGGTGAATCCTTGACAACAAAGCATCGACTCCTATATGTGTCGTAACTATACCCAATCCCGACACCTAATGACCCCAATAGAGTTGGTAAACGAGTCAAAGTACAGTACTAGCATATAGAGTCTCAATGATGTTTCAAGTAGTAAGGACTAATGGTGTACAACCAAAACCGCGGACTTTATCCACTCGATAAGTGATAACCACTTGGAAAGTCCGAATAGGGTAGTTCAATCATTCATCATATGAATATCCATTTGCATGCTTTGAACATCTCCATGTCCATTACCAATGAAACATGGTACTTGGCATCACAAATGCTAGTCTCAATCTCGAGCGATCCTTATCCTTATTAGCGGACGGCTCAATGGACTAGGAACTGTTTAGAATATACAGTGACTATAAGATGTGTTTCATAATAGTGATCTCTCTTTATTCACTATCTCATCTTACTTACACTATAGTATATTCAAGGTCTTTATCAAAACAACAATAGTATATCACAATATAACAATATGAAGAAGGACAAAGATAATGCCATTAAGGAATGTAAATTATATTAAACAAAGATTGTTTATACATAGAGTCACAAAAGCTCTTAGCCACAAGTTGGCTAACCGGGCACCCACTCTTTCAATCTCCCACTTGCCCTAAAGCCAACTAGTCACACTACGCAATCCCATTGCTTCGCGATGTTTGTCAAACAATGGTCCTGGCAAGGGCTTAGTAAGTAGATCAGCGATATTGTCTGTAGAGACCACTCTCTCGACAGTGATGTCTCCTCTTTCCACAATCTCCCGGATGATGTGGTATTTCCTCAGTACGTGTTTGGACTTCTGATGAGACCTTGGTTCCTTTGCCTGAGCAACGGCACCCGTGTTGTCACAGTACACTGGGACTGGACCAACAGCTTCAGGAATTACACCCAACTCTTGGATGAATTTCCTTATCCAAACCGCCTCTTTAGCCGCAGCTGATGATGCAATGTATTCTGCCTCAGTGGTGGAATCTGATGTGGTGTCCTACTTGGAACTTTTCCAAGAGACAGCACCGCCATTGAGCACGAATACAAATCCAGAGGTTGACTTCGAGTCATCCACGTCACATTGGAAGCTAGAGTCAGTATAGCCTTCCAACTTCAATTCTCTCCCTCCATAAACCATGAATAAATTCTTAATCCTTCGCAAGTACTTAAGAATATCCTTCACGGCTTTCCAATGCATTTGACCGGGATTGGCTTGATATCTGCTCGTGACGCTCAGAGCATAGGCCACATCCGGTCTGGTAGATATCATCCCATACATGATACTACCTATGGCTGACGCATATGGTATGTGTGTTATCTTCTCTATCTCTTCATCAGTCTTGGGACACATTGACTTGGATAGAGAAACTCCATGACACATAGGTAGATGTCCTCTCTTGGACCCATCCATTGAAAACCTTTTCAATATGGTATCGATGTAGGTTGTTTGAGTGAGTCCTATCATTCTTTTAGATCTATCTCTATAGATCTGTATTCCTAGAATATAGGATGCCTCCCCTAAGTCCTTCATCGAGAATCTACCTGATAACCATATCTTTGTTGACTGCAACATCCCTACGTCATTCCCAATGAGTAGGATGTCATCAATATAAAGTACTAAGAATGTTACCGCATCCTTAACTACTTTCTTGTACACGCATGGTTCCTCCGGGTTCTTGATGAAACCAAAATCCTTTATTGTTTCATCAAATTTCTGGTTCCAACTTCTTGATGCTTGTTTGAGACCATAGATTGATCTCTGAAGCTTGCATACCTTATGCTCGCTTCCTATGGATGTGTATCCCTCAGGCTGCATCATATAGATCTCTTCCTTAATGTTTCCATTAAGAAATGCAGTCTTTACATCCATTTGTCATATCTCATAGTCATACCAAGCTGCTATGGCAATAAGGATTCTTATGGACTTGAACATTGCGACTGGTGAAAAGGTTTCATCATAGTCAACTCCTTGCCTTTGAGTATAACCTTTTGCCACCAATCGTGCCTTGTAGGTCAATACCTTACCGTCAGGCCCAAGTTTTCTCTTGTAGATCCATTTACACCCAATTGGAACAATTCCATCGGGAGGATCTACTAAAGACCAAACTTGGTTCGAATGCATCGAATCTATTTCCGACTGCATAGCTTCAAGCCATAAATTAGAATCCGCATCAGAAATTGCTTCCTTGAAGTTTCTTGGATCACATCCAATGTCGGGTTCACTTTGATCTCCTTCAAGAAGAAGACCATATCAAATAGGAGGTCTAGAAGTCCTCTCGGATCTCCTAGATATAGGCGTGTCAATCAATGGTTCCTGAGGTGTAGGATCGTTATTTTGTATCTCGGGTTCTTCTCAAATTTCTTCGAGTTCCATCATCTTGCCTTTCTTATCTAATATGAACTCCTTCTTCATGAAGGTGGAATTCCTTGAAACAAACACTTTTGTTTCAGTAGGATGATAGAAATAATATCCGATTGAATTCTTCGGATATCCTACAAAATAACATAAGGTGGATCGACTATCCAACTTATCTCCCACTGTCTGCTTCACGTAAGCAGGACATCCCCAAATCCTTAAGTACGAATACTTAGGAGCTTTGCCATTCCATAACTCGTATGGAGTTTTATCTACTGCTTTAGTGTGGGCATTGTTCAACAACAATACCGCCGTTTCAAGCTCATAGCCCCAAAACGAAGGTGGGAGCTCAGTGAAGCTCATCATAGATCGAACCATGTCCAACAAAGTTCGATTACGACGCTCCGAGACACCATTCAGCTGAGGTGTCATAGGAGGAGTCCACTGAGAGAGAATCCCATTCTCTTTTAAATAGCTCAAAAACTCGGTACTTAAGTATTCTCCACCTCGATCCGATTGAAGTGCTTTAATACTTCTACCTTGTTTGTTTTCTACTTCAGCCTTGAATTCTTTGAACTTTTCAAATGATTCAGACTTATATTTTATTAAATATAAATACCCATACCTCGAATAATCATCAGTAAAGGTAATGAAGTAGGTGTGACCAAATTTAGTACCGATACTAAATGGTCCGCAAACATCTGTATGGATCAAATCCAACAGATTTTGACTACGTTCAGGCTTTCCTTTGAAAGGAGATTTAGTCATTTTTCCTTTTAGGCAGGACTCACAAGTAGGTAGAGAGTTAATATCAGACATATCAAACATATCAAACATGCCCTCTCCCACTAGCTTGTTCATCCTCCTTGAGGAAATATGACCTAGCCTAGCATGCCAAAGGTTTGCCGGGTTTTGACTATCGTTTTTCTTTTTATTTGTTGTTACCGGTTTATCAACATAATTAATTGGAACGTCTTTTAATTTTAAGTTATATAGATCGTTTTCAAGTTGTCCATTTCCAATCAAACATTCATTCTTGTAAATATTGCAAATCCCATTCACAAAATTACAAAAAAAACCATTTCTATCAAGCATAGAAACAGAAATAATGTTTTTAACTAAATCTGGCACAAATAAAACATCTCTCAAAAATAACTTAAAATTGTTCTGCAAAACTAAATAAACGTCTCCCACTGCTTTGGCTTCAACTCTGGAACCATTTCCGAGCCTCAGCTGGGTCTCACCCATCCTAAGCTTACGACTTCTTGTCATCACCTGCAAATCATTGCAAATGTGAGATCCACATCCGGTATCCAATACCCAAGAAGTAGTATTAAGTGAAACATTTATTTCAATGTAAAACATACCCTTTGCAGTTCGCAACTGCTCGAGGTATTCCTTGCAGTTACGTTTCCAATGACTGGGTTTCTTGCAGTGATGGCAAACATCTCCGGATATGTTCACGTTTGAAGCTTTTGTCTTGGCCTTCTTTTGTGGTACAATTTTCTTGGGTGGGGCAGAACGTTTCTTACCCTTTCCACTTGGCCCCTTCTTGGAGTAAGAAGAGGAGCCAACCAAGAGTACCGGTTTATCCTTCTTTAATGTGGCCTCATAAGACACAAGCATATTGACCATCTCTTCAAGGGTGGCCTCTATCTTGTTCATATTGAAGTTCACCACAAATCCGTCAAACGATGAAGGAAGTGAAAGAAGTAACAAGTCCGCGTATAGCTCATGCTCCAATGTCAAATCGAGTGTTACCAACTTTTCAATGAGCCCAATCATGTGTACCCCATGCTCACGGACCAAAGTCCCATCTCGCATGCGACATGTCATGAGCTCTTTGACGGTGGCATACCTCTCCGACCTTGACTGAGCTCCAAAAAGTTCCTTGAGGTGCATGTGTATGTCAGCAGCATTCACGGCATCCTCAAATCGCCTCTGGAGTTCATCAGACATTGAAGCTTGCATATAGCATTTAGCCTTGATATCATGGTCCCACCATTGATCAAGTTTTGCCAATTCTTCTGGACTTATATTAGCCGGTGCTTCCTTTGTAGGATTATTTTCTAACACGTAGAAAATTTTCTCCGAGTTTAAAACAATCTTTAATTTACGGAACCATTCCGTATAGTTTGCGCCAGTCAATTTATTTTGTTCGAGAATTGAGTATAGTGGATTTCGCTAATTCATTGTAATGAAATACTGAAAAGAAACAGACAATAATCAGTGATTGTTTAATTAGTTTACTAAGACATAAAATATGGCAAAATTTAATTTTATGAATTCCACTCCCACTATTTTAACGATTTCACTACCCTCTAGTGAAAACGGAAAACTCCTTTCCTTAGTGGGAACATGGAGTCCAATTGAAAAATCATAGTCCCGAATAATATCAGCCAACTATAATTTTCAAAAGGTAGAGCTCAATTACTTTCAAAGTAACCCCCATGTTTTTACCTCATGTCCAATAAGGGCCCAATAATATGACGCCGTTTATTGTGACATGTCAAGATAACCCATCAATATTAAGTTGTGATGGACGGTCGCGATGTGGATCCCCCAATAATATGAGTCAATCCCATGGGAGTTCCACCCAACTTAAAACATGTGTCGATCCAATGTACAGCTTTCCGACTAACGGGCCCCCCCAATAATATGAGCCGGACCGTATCCGAGGGTAGCATCTCATACATTGATCGTTGATGGAAGGTAGGAACATTTAAACAATATTTAAATTCTCTTTTATAAATCTTGATATCAATTTTAAATCATATTTAAAATGAGGGATTTTATTTTGAAAATTTGTCTCATCATGCAATTTATGTATGCTTGCGGGATTCATACAATTTAGTCTAAACATGCATACATCAATAATATCATATATGATTTAAGGATGATCGATCCCATTAACTAATCGACCTGTGGTTGCCAATCACGAGTCTAAGTCCAATCCTAAGTGATATGCAAGTATGCAATGCAATCCTATTACATTGAGCTTCCAATTTACATTTCTTCGGTCTTCATTGTCTGCTGGGCCCACCATTTCTTCAAATATTTGTCTCCCACTAAGTCTAATAAATTTACAATAAATTTCGATGACAAATATGGGATACATTTTAGGGGTGGGAACGGGCCATAAACCAGGCCCACTTTTATTACATATGACAATCATATTGGGCTATAAACCAAGCCCATTAATAAAATCCAACAACAATAAGACAAATGTAAATTACCTAACATACACCTAAAACATTGGTCATGGCAATCGATCATCCTTTATCCAATAATTAATTCAATAATTAAATAATTGGATAAACATGCAAAGGCATCATAATTTAAAAGATAAAATCATATTTTATCTTATCCATCTATAATATCATATCTTATCATCAATTGTACCAAAATAATTAATTTTATAAAATTTAATTTAACGGATAAAATTTATAAATTTTCCAAAAATTCAAATTTATCCAAAAATCAATTTTAAAATTTTTGGGCTCGAACAATTCGATCCGATGCCTCGTGAACCAATCAAAAACAATTTTCGATCGGATCAAAAACTAGAATTTCAAAAAAAAAAATAAAAATTTTAATTAAAAATTAAAAATAATTTTTCCGGGCTGCCCGGGACAATCCCGGGCAGCCCGCGCCCCAAAAAAGGGCCAGGGCAGGGCAGCTCGTTGCTGCCCTCGCTGCCCAGGGCAGCGATCCAATCGCTGCCCGATTTGCCCATTAAAATTTAATTTTAAAATTTTTGTTTTGTTTCAAAAATCGAGGCTTAAAAATTTTGTACAATCGATTAATTTAATCGTTTGATCTGAGCAACCTGGCTCTGATACCACTGTTGGAACACGTGTTCAGATCAATCTAGAATTGATACCCGGTGCAGCGAAAGTTTAAAAATTTTATTTTATTATATGGAACGATTCCATATCAAGGGTATAAAAACTTTTACGATTAAATATGTGTAAGTAAAACAAATAATCACAATTAAATATTTTACCTTAAAATCTCGAAGCGAGATTATGGACACCAACAGAACTTAATCTGCTCTTCTTGTAAATCCCGGGAACCGATGGCGTCACGATCAATCACCGGAATTAGGTCCACGAACGAAAAACAGAAACCCTCTGATTGACTGCACTAGAAATCAATCAGAAGTTTTACGTAGAGAATAAACAGATTTGATCTGTTAATTCGGATTGTAATTTTTCACAAAAATCACAGTCCGAATTTTCTCAAAAGGAGATAGGGAATTTTCGAAAATCCCTTAGAAAAATATATGTAGTGTTCAAAATTTTCAAGACTGAATCTCTCGAATTTCGAACACTGCTTACATATTTATAGATAATTTCTATACTAGATTAAGTTATAATTGTATTAGGACTCTAACTCCTTAGGGCCCACAATCCATAACTTAAGCCCAACAAGCCAAGCCCGTTGTTATAGAAATTAATATAAAATTCATCATGACTCCGATTGATAAACTGATTTTACCAATGTGCACAGAAACCATTTCTGCATCTTTTAAAGTCAAGATAATTTTTCTGAATCAGAATTCAGTGATTTCCAAAAATGTCCATCCCTATGTCATTTTAGGAAATCTCACTCCCTTTATTTAAGAAGTCCAACTTCTCTTTCATTAAATTTAACTCTTTAAATTTAACTATCTCTACGGGGTTTTAGTAATCCATTACTTGTGTAACCCTCAATGGTTCAGAAATACAGCTAGCCGTGGGCTCACAACTCCTTGTGACTCGAAACAACAATTTCCGACTTACCCATCGAATCATGGTAAGAGCGCCTAGCAACATCGCCCCATGATTCCCTAGGTATTACTGATAGTGCCTGCAAGAACCAGTAGATTTTGGTTAGCGTACAGTACGGTCCCTTCATCCATATATCCCGATCGAATCAACAACCATTGGTGCATCGAGAGTCGTTCGAGATTCGATAACTATGCATTACATCTCGGAGATCAAATAGTGACATCGCATGTGCTACTAGGAAACCGAGTAACCTAAAACACATCATGTACTCTGGCCAGAGATTCGTCACACTAATATCTCCTCAGATCGCATAGGATATCCACACTCGCAAGTATGTGGTGAATCCTTGACAACAAAGCATCGACTCCTATATGTGTCGTAACTGTACCCAATCCCGACACCTGATGACCCCAATAGAGTCGGTAAACGAGTCAAAGTACAGTACTAGCATATAGAGTCTCAATGATGTTTCAAGTAGTAAGGACTAATGGTGTACAACCAAAACCGCGGACTTTATCCACTCGATAAGTGATAACCACTTGGAAAGTCCGAATAGGGTAGTTCAATCATTCATCATATGAATATCCATTTGCATGCTTTGAACATCTCCATGTCAATTACCAATGAAACATGGTACTTGGCATCACAAATGCTAGTCTCAATCTCGAGCGATCCTTATCCTTATTAGCGGACGGCTCAATTGACTAGGAACTGTTTAGAATATACAGTGACTATAAGATGTGTTTCATAATAGTGATCTCTCTTTATTCACTATCTCATCTTACTTACACTATAGTATATTCAAGGTCTTTATCAAAACAACAATAGTATATCACAATATAACAATATGAAGAAGGACAAAGATAATGCCATTAAGGAATGTAAATTATATTAAACAAAGATTGTTTATACATAGAGTCACAAAAGCTCTTAGCCACAAGTTGGCTAACCGGGCACCCACTCTTTCAGATTGGTGAGCAGTTGATATCTTCGAGTCAGTTGATATGCTTATATCGGTTGATATCTTCAAGTTGATCGGTTGATATCTTCCAGTCGGTTGACATAGATCAGGTGCAAGCTTGGTGAGCAGTCGAGTGAGATTCTCTACCACTTGAGTTGCTACTGTCTATTCAGATATTTGTAACTCTTTCGGTGTTGATTTCTGGAAAAATTGGTAAACATAAAAATTGTATTTACTGATCTTATCTTTCCAACGCCTCAAAAATCACTCAGTTCGGAGTTTATATGAAAAAGTTATTCCCGAGATACCAGAGCTTCTCAAATCAGTCGAGGTCCTCATCGATTGGGATAATGTTGATTGGTCGAGGTCTTATAGATCTTGATGCGTTGATTTATGGGCAATGTGGTGAACATAAAAGTTGTATTCCTTTGTCTTTGCTTTCAAACGCGTCAAGAATCACACAATTCAGAGTTCATATGAGAACATTATCCCCAAACTACCAGACTATGTAAAGACTTAAGGTCTGTCATCAATCTGTGCAGAAGTAGCACTTTCAACGTGCTTTATCATATTCTTAGGTTCCAATTCGGACTTTTACTTGTGCAGATTATTTGTAGATCATTTTCATATCTTTCTAACTCATACTAAATCATTACATTTGGATCATGGAGCTGAGAGATATGGTCATTACACCAGAACTAGTCTGTCAATACATCTGTTGTCATCTTGTTCATCTAGTTCACTCTTGAGGTAGCAGTTTGACATGGATATCATCCGAATTCATCCAACTGTCATAAGACATGACTTCTTTTCTTTTGTGTTGGCTATGAAACGGTTTAGGCGGCTGGTCATTTGGATCGTTGAGCAATGAGGTATGCTCAAAACAATAAGCTGCGCCAAAACCTAAGTTGAGCTAAGATTGTATTTCAACAACTTGGCACTTCCAATTTGTTTTCTATCAGCTGCACACTTAGTAAATATGTTAGAAATACAATGACAAATTCTGTTATCATTAAAATCAATATTGTTTGTATTTTCAGACCCAACATTTTATTTAACTCTATTAAAATTGTAACGCCCAGAAATTCGTCACGTAAATCCGCATTCATAACTAGGGAATTTAATAATTTTAAAATAATGTGAAAATGTGTCAAATTGTTTTTATGAGTGATTATTTAAATTATGTGATTTATTTGCATGCTTTAAATATTTTTTTCGGCATTTAAATCTGTTTGATGTGATTTATGAATTTATTTGAGAAAGTTTATTTTATGATCGCGTAGGCGGCGCCGTGGACGGACGAGATGTTATTTTCACCCAAAATATTTTATGAGATTTTTAGGAGCCTTAAAATATTATTTTAAGGTATAACTTGAGGAAAATTATGGTATTTATATATACTTATATTTAGATATCCGTTTTTACCCAAAATAAGTCATCTTAATGACTTTTATTAAGTTTTAAAAATCCCCTATTTTATTATTTCGGAATTTATTAAGTTTTAGCAAATTAGCATGTATGTTTTTAAAGTTTAAATTATAGTAATTATCTATCCTAAGTTTTTATTTAAATATTTAACCTAGACTACCCAAAATATTATCCTAAGATCTTCTACCCTAATACTCCTACCCCTTACCCTACGTAAACTCCCCTTTGAGCCGCCTCCATCATTCATCAGAAACATCCTCCACTTCACAACACACACAACATGATTACCTTGAAGAAAATTTAGGATATTTGACGTCTCGATCGTCCCGGTGCGCCGATACGTGTTGTTATCACTTTTTGGATCAAGAAATCATCGAGGCACGTTTCGAATCCCTTCTTGCTCACCGTTTAAATCGTAGTACACTGATTTTTTACATGATTGATCTGTTAATGCATGCGTTTTTCAGTTTCGAATGAGATTTTTATTGTTCATACATGTTTCACGTTTTTGAGTAAGATGACTCAAGTTTGATGATATTTCTATTCATGGCTTGATCGAGACTGCTGCCAATCGGTTCTTGAGTCTAGGAGGGTTCCTTAGGGTCAGTTTAGGAGGGTGGTCAGGTCTTGAATTAAGCTGGAACAAGGCTGGACGTGGGCAGTGCCCAGGAAGCAACCTGCGCAGATCCGTTAGAGGGTAAGGGATCGGGCTCTTCATGATGGGTTTTGGATCGAGTAAGGCATGGTCCTAAGGTTTTTTCTGGACCCTGGGGTGGTCCAGGTGTCGGAGCTCCGACCGGTGGTAGCCGGAGCTGGTCAGGAAGCCCACGGTTTGTGGACTGCGCAACCTGCGCAGCAAGGGAGAAGTGAGGGATGGGCTGCTCATGCACGGCTTGAGGCTGGGGTAGGCCTGGTCTAGGATGGCCAGCAGGACCCTGGGGAGATCCTGCCGGCGGCGCTCCGGCCAGGGGTGGCCGGAGCAGGGCAGTAACAAGGAGGTAAGGGGCTGTTGTCGTGAGGGTTGGGTGAGGGAGATGGGGTACTGTTTGGTTTCCTTTTCCTTAGATTTAAGTGGGTCGGGCTCGGGTTTTGGGTCCGGGTCGGGTCTAAATTGATGGGTCAAATTATTTTTAGTTCGGGTCTAGATTATTAATTATTTTGGGCTTGGGTATTTTATTTTAATTAATTAAGAGTTTAAGTTAATAAATTAATGGGTTGGGCTTGATTAATTAATTAATTGGACTAAATTAATGGGCTTTAATAATTATTGAGGTGAGCCCACTAATTTGTCATGGGCCATGTGATCCATGAGAATTATTGGGCCAAGTTGAGTCGGGTTAATAATTTTATCGGTCTAATTTATAGTAATGGTTAGTTAATAATTTTATTAATTTAACTTTAAATTAATAAGTTGATGGGCCTAAATTATGTTTTAAGTGAGCCCATTAGTTTCTCATGGGCCTGGGGGCCCATGAAGATAAATGGGCCAGGTCAGATTGGGCTTTTGGGATTTTGGGTCAGTCTAGAAATTTTTGAGTTTAAGTCTAGTGGTCAGCAGCTCGAACAAGTCATTGGAAAAATAAATGTCCGTAAATATATATTTAATTCATGCACGCATTTTTATTAGATATATAAGTATGATTTTAAAGAAAATAAATTAAATATATATTTACGGACAAATTTTCATGAAATAAAGAAATAAACAGAATTTTTATGTTCATGCATCATGTAAGAATTTTTATGATAAGTTTAAATGCATGTTAGGAAAAACATATTTTTATGGAAGTTGAAGTGAAGGTGGAAAGTGATGTGGTTGGAGGCCGGGATACTTGGGCCCGGTGACCTTCCTAATGATGTTTATGTATGATGAGCTTATGGATCCAGCTGAGAGGGCTGGTAAAGTGGCAGCACAGAGGTGAAAACCCCACCGCCACGTACGTTGGTTTATAGATTGATCAATCGCTTAGTATGATGTCACCGACATGGATACGACCTGTTGAGAACTAAGAAATCATGATATGTTATTTTTACGAAAATTATAAAGTATGATGAATTATGCTATAGCATGATGATTTAGCAGTATGATTATTTATTTATGTTTATATGCATATAATTTTAAGATCATGCACGTATATTTATATTCATGTATTTTATATGATGTGTGCTTATGTGTGGTTTCATTTTGTTATGTAAGGATAGAACGTGCTGAGCCTCTAGGCTCACTAGATTTAAATGATGCAGGTGAGCAAAATGTCAATAAGGATAATGTGTTCCCGACTGACGGCGAGGAAGAATGAGTATCCAGGCAGCTAGTACCCGTGACCATAGCTCATTTATGATATTGATGTTTTGAGAGTAGAATGTTTATTTCCGCATATGTTTTATTATTATAGATTTTCAGTATGTGCATGGATTTTAGATTTGAGTATTTATTTTCTAAGTTTTCATGAATTTTTGTGAAAAAAATATTAATTAGGAATTTTATTATGGCATTCTTATAAATTATTATTTAGTAATTTATTTTAAGTATTTGATTGCATGCGTGTACTTTTATTGTATTTTTTTGTGTATTTTTATTTTAAATTAAGTGAAGTTATTTTTAAGTATGATATATATATGTATGGGCATATATATATTTATATTCATTATGTTATAGTTAGAGAGTTTTAAAAAAAAAATCAGTAGAAGTTTTAGGATGTTTCATTTGGTATCAGAGCCATGGTCCTTGGAGGGTGACTAGCCTGCTGCTCGGAGCTCAAAAACCGCACTGCCAGTCTGTAAGTTTTAAGTGTTTTAAATTATGATTTATGCATGGGACACATGATTTATGTTTTTAATGATTTGTGAAAATGAGAATTTAAAGTTACGACAGTCTTAAAGTCGAAAATAGTAGTTATGCATTGCGATTTACGTGGGGAAATATGTGGTGGTGCAGTATGCCTCCTAGACAGATGAACCGACGCGAAATCCTCCACCTCCGCAGAACGCGCTTACAGCATTGGAGCAGGCCAATGCAAATATGATGGCGGGGATCACTGCTCTGTTGGAGCAGCAAGCTGCACGACCTAGGCTTACCCATGATGAGGACGTGGCTGAACAGGTTCAGAAGAAGGGACCAAAGGAGTTTACAAGCACCACTGATCCGCTCATTGCGGAGGGATGGATCCGATCACTGGAGTCTATCTTTGACTACATGGGGATTACTGATGTGGACAAGGTCAAGTGTGCGGTTTATATGATGAGAGAGGATGCAGCCTCTTGGTGGGAGGGCGCTGTTAGAGGCATGAACCTACCTACTTTGACTTGGACAGAATTCAGACGTATGTTCTTTGCCAAGTATTTCACTGAGGATGTGCGCAGCCGCATGATCCGGGAGTTCATGAGTCTTCGTCAGGGGTACAAGTCTGTGGTGGAGTACATTACACAGTTCGAGAGGGGGTATCGCTTCGTACCCCTTATTGCTGACAGTGCGTGTAAGGCCCGAAAATATTAAGTTCTTAATTACGGGATTTAAGATTTAAATTCCGAATAAAAGTGAAAAGATGAATTTAATAATTTATGGAAATTAGAGATTTCAATTTCGGGTCAGAAATATTTAATTTGAGGATTTTCGGATTTTAAGATTTTAATATCCGGAATTCTTAAATTAAAAGATTAAAAATATTTGAATTGATATTTATGGAATTTAAGATGTGAATTCCAAGATTATAAATATCGAGAATTTAATTTGAGGATGAAATCCGAGCAAGGACCCATTTGCAAATATTAAGTAGTTCAAGGACTAAAATGCGATAAGGTCCGAAATGATTTAATTTTAATCCGAGAATATTTAATTTGAGAATATTTAGAGTTTATAATTAAATTCTATTATTCTTAAATTATTTAGGATGGAAATTGAATTAAATCGCTTGTTCGGGGACTGAATTGTAATTAGGCCAAAGTTCAGGGACCAAAGTGTAAATTGCCTTGCAACTTGCCTTTAAAACGTGTAAATAAGGGAAAGGAATCATAATAGTCAGCAAGGAACCGAGAAGAGAGGAAAAGGGTTCCAAGTTCAATTTTTGTCCCTTTAAGCTCCAATATCTTTTGATCCGCCCGGTAGAATTTCCGATTGAACATATATTTGCGATCACAGCTCCGAGTGCTACGTTTTGACGTAAGTTTTATGAAGTTCTACCATGTTTGAATTTTAAGTTGTTGTTAGAATTACGATTTGATTGTATAAACGTGTTCTAGTATATACGACGATAGCATATCTAAGACGGATCGAGAAAAGATCGACGTTTGAACATGATTTCGATTTTTGTACGAATTTTCAGAAATCTGATTTTAGGGGCTGCATATTTCGAAAATTCAGTTGAAGAATTGATGATCATATTGATGTTAAAGCCTTTGGGATTTCCGAAATCATACCGTTACGCCGCCGGTTCAAGATTTTGAATTGATATGCATTCTAAAGGTCTAGAGCTCATCTTCCAGTTTATTGTAGATGAATTGAATATGAGATTGAGTTTAGAATGTAGATATAATGATATTTGAATCAAAAGATTTATCGAACTCGAATAGTTGCGACGTCGGTTTGAATTCCGATTGTATTAGCACGATTTGAACTGAATAAACTCTAAAGAACCATCGATTCAGATTGGAATTGATTTTTAGATATGTGATAATATATTTCAGATTTGAATTGAAGATTATCAAAGTGGAATCGACGAGTTCGAGTTTGAATGACTTGAAGTGTTTGCAGTTGAAAAACACCTTCAAGTAGCACTGATTGAAATGAGCAGATTTTGATGACCGATTTGGCTAGCGTTGAGATGATCAGCATTGGCAACAGATTCAAGAGGTTTGAATCGCGATGAAAGGTATGAGTTGACATTATTCTTGCCAGGTAGAACAACTCGAGAACGTGGTGATTTTCGAGTTATCCTGAAATCACATACTTAGTTGTTTAAGTGCTCTTATGTGATTTACTTGCTTTTGTTGCTATGAATATTGACTTATGTGTTCAAGATGTTTATCAGTATTTATTTGATTAATGCATACAGATTATGTTGCATTCATCTTGAACCCTACCTTGAATAGCACAGAGGGCAGAATGGCCTAGAGTGCATATGACGTTTGGAGACCTGTAGTTGAGTGGCATGGAATGTAGATTTACTTCCAGAGTCAGATGACTCATGGCACGGAATATAGATTTATATCCAGAGCTAGATGACTCACTATAGTTGCACCAAAGTCAGGGGAATTGAGATATTTAACACCACCTCGATTGGGAGAGTCGGTGGTTAGTTAAAGATTTTATTCCCCGGGATCCCAAGAACTAAGTTTATTGGTATCAGATTTGATAGCCTATTTCTTGGCACATGCATTGCATTTATGCATTAACCTAGAGTTTTTTATGGTTTAGATTATGCAGTTATAAATGCTAGCATGTTGTAATATTCTATTCTAGATATGAATGTGTGCTATTGCTGTCGATGAATCGTTATGCTTTAAGAATTTAAGAATAGATGATGATTCTATGATCTACATGTTATTACATGTTTTATGACTTTAGATTAGTATGGCATATAGATTCCATATGCTTTCATGATATATATATGCATGTCTTTCATACTGAGATTTATTCTCACCGGAGTTATCCGGCTGTTGCTTTGTTTGTATGTGTGCATTGCATCAGGTTGGGGCATGATCAAGCTAGAGTTGTCTTGGATAGCTTGAGAAGAGAGATATCATGTGGTGATTTGGGTTTTAATCAGATGACATGTAATTATGATTTGGTAACATGTTAGAAAGCAAGAACCTTTGTATAGGTTGTTTTTGTCAAGTATTGAATTATACTTGAGAGTTCATGTATTCTAGATCACTTGATATTAGTTTGAATGCATGTAAATTATCTAGAAGCATGTTTAGAAGTTTATATGAAGTGTGTATGAGTTTTGGAATCACATTGTACAACAAAGATTCATTTTATTTTTCTGGACAGGGTGCCCGCTCGATCGGGTGAACTCCACCGATCGAGCGCGGCCTGTGATTTTCCAAAGCAGAGAAGTGAGTTTTTGGGCTCGCTCGATCGGATGATTTCCACCGATCGAGCGAGGCCAATATGAATTCAGACCCGAGAGCAGGATTTTCTTGCTCGCTCGATCGGGTGAGTTTACCCGATCGAGCGAGGTGCTAAGATTTAAAAAAAAAATTGTTTAGCTCTTGGTTTAAATATTCTTTTATTGTTCGATTAATTGTCTATTAATCGTTAATTGTCCTAAGATGAGATTAGCAACCCGGGTCCCCACAACAGGTGGTATCAGAGCGTAAAGTCTTGGACTAAGATAGAAGTTGAGCGGGGTAGATTGAGTCGCATGCATTTATAGTATTGCATGATTATGCTTTACTTGCTTTACAGAATTGTATGCGACGATGATTGTTTGATTGAACACTGCTTGCTTTATTGATATGCGAATTACATGCTTATATGCTGATATGTATGCATGATTTCTTGAATTCATTAGAATAAATGAATTCGTTGCAAGCATGTATTATGTGAAAAGCATGAGAATTTTCAAGCATGTGTTCTATTCAGAAGCATGAGATTATATGTATGTTATACTTAAATTGTATGTTATAATCTCTGCCATATCGATTGCTTCTGTATCGAATAAGACAGCTTATGCAGATAGCATGAGAACCTCAGACAGAACAGAACCTCAGATAGAAAAGAACCGTGTTGAGGTAAGGTTTTGAACCAATTGTACTGAGGAGTATGTTAGTTGAACAACTCCAAAGCTATGAATCATCAACTCAAAAAGATACAGAATATGCTATGTCTAGAAAGGAGTTGATTTGAAGAGCTGGATCAGTTGGTCAAGAGAAGCATATTCAGATGAACATAGAACCAGCCTGATTTTATATCAACTCCAGGACTTAGCAAGAAGTTGGTGAAATTGCCAGAAGAAGTACTGAGATTGTTTGGCAGGTAAGTAAACAGAATTGTTTCTTTCCGTATATGCTAAAGATGATAGAACAGTAGAGACGCATAAGTTGATTTCAAGCCAATAAGAGAAGAACGAAATCATGAACCGATAGTACGAGGCAGAGTTGAATTTTTATTCATGCCTCTGTAATTGTGGAAACACTATGATCATCACCTCCACTACAACTTCCATAGCAGTATAGCTATGAAGCAAGAGATAGTGGCAACAGCAGCAAAGATTGAAAGGCTCAAGTTGTATCAGATAAGAATATTACAGGTAAGTGAGTTAATTCTAGTTAACCGCTTATATATTGATTGCATAGTATACAGTCATAGATTAGTGATTTGTTATGCTATAATCCGTATCTGATGAGCCTTTATTCAATATATTTGCTGAGATTTTTGCCTTTGAGTAGAAGAAATGCATTTGAATGATTAGACAGAGAAGATGAAATGCAGACTTGAGGAAATAAGATTGAATATGCATTATAGATATTAATGCAATAACTAAGTATCAGATAAGAATTGATTGATTCTGTGCAGTGATTAAGTTAGATCAGCAATAGCAATGAGAAGAGATCTATTTGATATGAGTTGCAGAAATAAATTTCTATTATGTCGGTACTGTTTATATCACGATGATCGTGGAAGAATGTCAGTAGAAGTCTAGTCGATATATTGAACTAGTACAGAATTAACCTAGAATTGACAGATATGTCAATGGTTAGAATGTACAGAAATAGTTCAATGACATATATCGATTTTTCTACGACATGAATGCAGTTCTATATAGAGTGGTGTCTAGTACAATGGTATTATGACAACTTGTATAGAAGAGCATTACGTGAACTGAAGAACTCCAGAAACAGCTAGAAGATTGAGTAGAACAGAGTTATATAGTACCGAAATGATGATTAATTCTATGAAAATAAGTTAAGTCAAAAAGATTATATTCGACTATTGTCAGCTAAGAATTAATAATTGAACTCATGTCAATAGAGAATAAGAAAAATCAGTTACAGTTGAGCTTTTTCTTCAATTTTGCTGAAGCTATTTCATCATAGAAATCATGATTCTTGAATTTCTTGCTATCGATTCTGAGGTTTTTATATTCGACCTCGAATGATTTTGATTGACTCTTATTCCTTTGCTAGAGTCTGATTTGATTTACTCGCTTTAAGTTTTGATATGCAAGTGAGTTGTTTTCACTGTGCAGATTTTGTCATTCAGAATATTTGATTTTGAGTGACCTTGACTTGAGCGAGTTCCTTTGATTTGAAATTTGAGAAGTATTGATGATTTTATGTGTTTATTCAGTGTATCTTGAAGTATTTGGTTTGTAACTGATAGAAATTCAGATTCAGACCATCAACAAGATTTATGGGTTTTAGATAAGTGATAGATTTATTGGGTACAGATCTGTACTTGTTGAATGTTCATGCTTGGCAGATATTTAAACAATCAGAATTGTTGTGATCCAAGCTAAACTCGAATTGGTTTGGATAGATAAAAGCAACATATTGATTGAGAATGCTAGATTAAGATAAGAGATAAGACATCAGAGCAGAACAGATTAATTTTACAGTGAATAATCGTTTGATTATGCTAGATATTCTACGTATGGAATATCAGATTCTGAAAAAGGCATATGACAACAGATTGAATATCCATTCAGTTGTCTAAACATGTATGACTTACATGTAGTCATTACTTGGAAATTCGTATTGGTAAAAGAAATGAAAGCAGATACGACATAATTAACGTTACCAATACTAAAATTCCAGTCACATAAGCAGAAAAGAAGAACTCCTGTGGTTTATGTAACAGATTAGTTACATAAGAGTTGACATCAGATCAATTTTGTGAACGAATTTGGTTCGAATCTACTTGAATCGTCATGATTTTGCGATTTAGAGTGTAGTAGATTTCGACAGATTCACGAATATGTTGTATTAGATATGATACAAACATAAAGAGATACTGATTATGTATGTAACAAGAATGTCAGATTACAGGAATTATTGAAATCTATTGTCGAGATAGAAACTTTAGATTTGTTTTCTAGATTGTGGCATTGATTTTCAGATGTTCTGAGTGTTTGGTTGTATGAGATTTCAATATACCATCCTCTGATTAGTGGACTATCAGATGTGATTATCCAGATTTCCGAGGATATGCCCAGAACGATAGTACTAGAGTCGGTACTAATTGATTGATTTGAACAAAATGAGAATAGAGCAGCATGAACAGAGCTAGAAAATGAGTAACAGATAAAGATTTGAAGCCTGAACAGAATGATCAGTTAAGAAGTTCTTTTCCGAACATCATTAGGTTTAGAAAGAGATTTCAGAATTGATTTCTGTGAGTATTTGATCTAGATTATGGATTACTACTCGAATTGTCAGATAGATGAATTGTTATCCATATGCATTGGTTGAGGAATATCAACTAGAACATGTATGTGCATTCAATTCAGATATAACGAAAGTCGATACGATTGTCAGCAAGACAGACCAATTGATGCAGAGGTAGATCACAAGAAAGAGCAACTTAAATATAAGTTGACTCAGTGATTATATGTTAATGAGAATTGATATGTTTGCAGAAGCAATCAGACAGAAGAGTAAGATACAATAGAAGAGAAGATATCAGAATAGATATCGAAAGCTCAGAGAATTGAAGTTAGTATTACTTCATTCAGCTATACAATTTACGAGAATCAGCAGTAAGATCGAATGCGATTTCGGGGACGAAATCATTCCTTAGAGGGGAGGAATTGTAAGGCCCAAAAATATTAAGTTTTTAATTACGGGATTTAAGATTTAAATTCCGAATAAAAGTAAAAAGATGAATTTAAGAATTTATGGAAATTAGAGATTTCAATTTCGGGTCAGAAATATTTAATTTGAGGATTTTCGGATTTTAAGATTTTAATATCCGGAATTATTAAATTAAAAGATTAAAAATATTTGAATTGATATTTATGGAATTTAAGATGTGAATTCCAAAATTATAAATATCGAGAATTTAATTTGAGAATGAAATCCGAGCAAGGACCCATTTGCAAATATTAAGTAGTTCAAGGACTAAAATGCGATAAGGTCCGAAATGATTTAATTTTAATCCGAGAATATTTAATTTGAGAGTATTTAGAGTTTATAATTAAATTCTATTATTCTTAAATTATTTAGGATTGAAATTGAATTAAATCGCTTGTTCGAGGACTGAATTGCAATTAGGCCAAAGTTCAGGGACCAAAGTGCAAATTGCCTTGCAACTTGCCTTAAAAACGTGTAAAGAAGGGAAAGGAATCAGAATAGTCAGCAAGGAACCGAGAAGAGAGGAAAAGGGTTCCAAGTTCAATTTTTGTCCCTTTAAGCTCCAATATCTTTTGATCCGCCCGGTAGAATTTCTGATTGAACATATATTTGCGATCACAGCTCCGAGTGCTACGTTTTGACGTAAGTTTTATGAAGTTCTACCATGTTTGAATTTTAATTTGTTGTTAAAATTACGATTTGATTGTATAAACGTGTTCTAGTATATACGACGATAGCAAATCTAAGACGGATCGAGAAAAGATCGTCGTTTGAACATGATTTCGATTTTTGTACGAATTTTCAGAAATCTGATTTTAGGGCTGCATATTTCGAAAATTCAGTTGAAGAATTGATGATGTTATATTATTAAGTTGATGATCATATTGATGTTAAAGCCTTTGGGATTTCCGAAATCATACCGTTACGTCGTCGGTTCACGATTTTGAATTGATATGCATTCTAAAGGTCTAGAGCTCATCTTCAAGTTTATTGTAGATGAATTGAATATGAGATTGAGTTTAGAATGTAGATATAATGATATTTGAATCAAAAGATTTATCGAACTCGAATAGTTGCGACGTCGGTTTGAATTTCGATTGTATTAGCACGATTTGAACTAAATAAATTCTAAAGAACCATCGATTCAGATTGGAATTGATGTTTAGATATGTGATAATATATTTCAGATTTGAATTGAAGATTATCGAAGTGGAATCGACGAGTTCGAGTTCGAATGACTTGAAGTGTTTGCAGTTGAAAAACACCTTCAAGTAGCACTGATTGAAATGAGCAGATTTTGATGACCGATTTGGCTAGCGTTGAGATGATCAGCATTGGCAACAGATTCAAGAGGTTTGAATCGCGATGAAAGGTATGAGTTGACATTATTCTTGCCAGGTAGAACAACTCGAGAACGTGGTGATTTTCGAGTTATCCTGAAATCACATACTTAGTTGTTTAAGTGCTCTTATGTGATTTACTTGCTTTTGTTGCTATGAATATTGACTTATGTGTTCAAGATGTTTATCAGTATTTATTTGATTAATGCATACAGATTATGTTGCATTCATCTTGAATCCTACCTTGAATAGCACAGATGGCAGAATGGCCTAGAGTGCATATGACGTTTGGAGAACTATAGTTGAGTGGCATGGAATGTAGATTTACTTCCAGAGTCAGATAACTCATGGCACGGAATATAGATTTATATCCAGAGCTAGATGACTCACTATAATTGCACCAAAGTCAGGGGAATTGAGATATTTAACACCACCTCGATTGGGAGAGTCGGTGGTTAGTTAAAGATTTTATTCCCCGGGATCCCAAGAACTAAGCTTATTGGTATCAAATTTGATAGCCTATTCCTTGGCACATGCATTGCATTTATGCATTAACCTAGAGTTTTCTATGGTTTAGATTATGCAGTTATAAATGCTAGCATGTTGTAATACGCTATTCTAGATATGAATGTGTGCTATTGTTGTCGATGAATCGTTATGCTTTAAGAATTTAAGAATAGATTATGATTCTATGATCTACATGTTATTACATGTTTTATGACTTTAGATTAGTATGGCATATAGATTCCATATGCTTTCATGATGTATATGCATGTCTTTCATACTGAGATTTATTCTCACCGGAGTTATCCGGCTGTTGCTTTGTTTGTATGTGTGCATTGCATCAGGTTGGGGCATGATCAAGCTAGAGTTGGCTTGGATAGCTTGAGAAGAGAGATAGCATGTGGTGATTTGGGTTTTAAGCAGATGACATGTAATTATGATTTGGTAACATGTTAGAAAGAAAGAACCTTTGTATAGGTTGTTTTTGTCAAGTATTGATTTATACTTGAGAGTTCATGTATTCTAGATCACTTGATATTAGTTTGAATGCATGTAAATTATCTAGAAGCATGTTTAGAAGTTTATATGAAGTGTGTATGAGTTTTGGAATCACATTGTACAACAAAGATTCATTTTATTTTTCTGGACAGGGTGCCCGCTCGATCGGGTGAACTCCACCGATCGAGCGCGGCTTGTGATTTTCCAAAGCATAGAAGTGAGTTTTTGGGCTCGCTCGATCGGATGATTTCCACCGATCGAGCGAGGCCAATATGAATTCAGATCCGAGAGCAGGATTTTCTTGCTTGCTCGATCGGGTGAGTTTACCCGATCGAGCGAGTGCTAAGATTTAAAAAAAAAATTTGTTTAGCTCTTGGTTTGAATATTCTTTTATTGTTCGATTAATTGTCTAATAATCGTTAATTGCCCTAAGATGAGATTAGCAACCCGGGTCCCCACAGTGCGCCGGATAAACTGAGACAGTTTGTTGATGGGTTGCGTGCTGACATCAAGCATGACGTTCGCATGTTGGACGTCCCTACTTATGAGGCTGCAGTTAGTAGGGCATTGCGATCCGAGGATGGTAGGAAGGAGATCTTGAGGGAGCAGCAGAGGAAGAGACAGTTCCAACCATCGTACCACGAGTCGTATCCACAGCAGGATGCAAAGAAGCAGTCCATTGGGCCGTCGAAAGGCCCAAACCCACTGAGACAGCAAGGAACTATCGTTCCTCGTGCAGAAGCACTACCTCTCTGCCAGAAATGCCAGAAGCCCCATCCAGGACTGTGCATGAAGGGATCAGGCATGTGCTACCATTGCAAGGAACCGGGACACATTATGCTGCACTGTCCCAAGAAGAATGCTGTCGGACGAGTCTTTGTGATGCAGGCGAAGGAAGCTGTGCCGGATACTTTGCGCATCACGGGTAAATTTACTTAACGCATTAAATTGGTCGTATTTGGATTTCTCGATTCGGAACTACACGAGGAAACCTGTTCTTCCCTAGAGTTCGTTTCAATTTCGAGGACGAAATTCCATTTAATGGGAGAGAATTGTAACGCCCAGAAATTCGTCACGTAAATCCGCATGCATAACTAGGGAATTTAATAATTTTAAAATAATGTGAAAATGTGTCAAATTGTTTTTATGAGTGATTATTTAAATTATGTGATTTATTTGCATGTTTTAAATATTTTTTTCGGCATTTAAATCTGTTTGATGTGATTTATGAATTTATTTGAGAAAGTTTATTTTATGATCGCGTAGGCGGCGCCGTGGACGGACGAGATGTTATTTTCATCCAAAATATTTTATGAGATTTTTAGGAGCCTTAAAATATTATTTTAAGGTATAACTTGAGGAAAATTATGGTATTTATATATACGTATATTTAGATATCCGTTTTTACCCAAAATAAGTCATCTTAATTACTTTTATTAAGTTTTAAAAATCCCCTATTTTATTATGTCGGGATTAATTAAGTTTTAGCATATTAGCATGTATGTTTTTAAAGTTTAAATTATAGTAATTATCTATCCAAAGTTTTTATTTAAATATTTAACCTAGACTACCCAAAATATTATCCTAAGATCTTCTACCCTAATACTCCTACCCCTTACCCTACGTAAACTCCCCTTTGAGCCGCCTCCATCATTCATCAGAAATATCCTCCACTTCACAGCACACACAACACGATTACCTTGTAGAAAATTTAGGATATTTGACGTCTCGATCGTCCCGGTGCGCCGATACGTGTTGTTATCACTTTTTGGATCAAGAAATCATTGAGGCACGTTTCGAATCCCTTCTTGCTCACCGTTTAAATCGTAGTACACTGATTTTTTACATGATTGATCTGTTAATGCATGCATTTTTCAGTTTCGAACGAGATTTTTATTGTTCATACATGTTTCACGTTTTTGAGTAAGATGACTCAAGTTTGATGATATTTCTGTTCATGGCTTGATCGAGACTGCTGCCAATCGGTTCTTGAGTCTAGGAGGGTTCCTTAGGGGTCAGTTTAGGAGGGTGGTCGGGTCTTGAATTAAGCTGGAACAAGGCTGGACGTGGGCAGTGCCCAGGAAGCAACCTGTGCAGATCCATTAGAGGGTAAGGGATCGGGCTCTTCATGATGGGTCTTGGATCGAGTAAGGCATGGTCCTAAGGTTGTGTCTGGACCCTGGGGTGGTCCAGGTGTCGGAGCTCCGGCCGATGGTGGCCGGAGCTGGTCAGGAAGCCCACGGTTTGTGGACTGCGCAACCTGCGCAGCAAGGGAAAAGTGAGGGATGGGCTGCTCATGCATGGCTTGGGGCTGGGGTAGGCCTGGTCTAGGATGGCCGGCAGGACCCTGGGGAGATCCTGCCGGTGGCGCTCCGGCCAGGGGTGGCCGGAGCAGGGCAGTAACAAGGAGGTAAGGGGCTGTTGTCGTGAGGGTTGGGTGAGGGAGATGGGGTACTATTTGGTTTCCTTTTCCTTAGGTTTAAGTGGGCCGGGCTTGGGTTTTGGGTCCGGGTCGGGTCTAAATTGATGGATCAAATTATTTTTAGTTCGGGTCTAGATTATTAATTATTTTGGGCTTGGGTATTTTATTTTAATTAATTAAGAGTTTAAGTTAATAAATTAATGGGTTGGGCTTGATTAATTAATTAATTGGACTAAATTAATGGGCTTTAATAATTATTGAGGTGAGCCCACTAATTTGTCATGGGCCATGTGATCCATGAGAATTATTGGGCCAAGTTGAGTCGGGTTAATAATTTTATCGGTCTAATTTATAGTAATGGTTAATTAATAATTTTATTAATTTAACTTTAAATTAATAAGTTGATGGGCCTAAATTATGTTTTAAGTGAGCTCATTAGTTTCTCATGGGCCTGGGGGTCCATGAAGCTAAATGGGCCAGGTCAGATTGGGTTTTTGGGTTTTTGGGCCAGTCTAGAAATTTTTGAGTTTAAGTCTAGTGGTCAGCAGCTCGAACAAGTCATTGGAAAAATAAATGTCCGTAAATATATATTTAATTCATGCACGCATTTTTATTAGATATATAAGTATGATTTTAAAGAAAATAAATTAAATATATATTTACAGACAAATTTTCATGAAATAAAGAAATAAACAGAATTTTTATGTTCATGCATCATGTAAGAAATTTTATGATAAGTTTAAATGCATGTTAAGAAAAATATATTTTTATGGAAGTTGAAGTGAAGGTGGAAAGTGATGTGGTTGAAGGCCGGGATACCTGGGCCCGGTGACCTTCCTAATGATGTTTATGTATGATGAGCTTATGGATCCAGCTGAGAGGGCTGGTGAAGTGGCAGCATAGAGGTGGAAATCTCACCGCCACATACGTTGGTTTATAGATTGATCAATCGCTTAGTATGATGTCACCGACATGGATACGACCTATTGAAAACTAAGAAATCATGATATGTTATTTTTACGAAAATTATAAAGTATGATGAATTATGATATAGCATGATGATTTAGCAGTATGATTATTTATTTATGTTTATATGCATATAATTTTAAGATCATGCACGTATATTTATATTCATGTATTTTATATGATGTGTGCTTGTGTGTGGTTTCATTTTGTTATGTAAGGATAGAACGTGATGAGCCTCTAGGCTCACTAGATTTAAATGGTGCAGGTGAGCAAAATGTCAATAAGGATAATGTGTTTCCGACTGGCGGCGAGGGCGTATGAGTATCCAGGCAGCTAGTACCCGTGACCATAGCTCATTTATGATATTGATGTTTTGAGAGTAGAATGTTTATTTCCGCATATGTTTTATTATTATAGATTTTCAGTATGTGCATGGAATTTAGATTTGAGTATTTATTTTCTAAGTTTTCATGAATTTTTGTGAAAGAAATATTATTTAGGAATTTTATTATGGCATTTTTATAAATTATTACTTAGTAATTTATTTTAAGTATTTAATTGCATGCGTGTATTTTTATTGTATTTTTTTGTGTATTTGTATTTTAAATTAAGTGAAGTTATTTTTAAGTATGATATATATATGTATGGGCATATATATATTTATATTCATTATGTTATAGTTAGAGAGTTTAAAAAAAAAAAAATTTCAGTAGAAGTTTTAGGATGTTTCAAAAATAATGTTTATAATTTGCTACAATTTTATTAATCTATTAATTTTTATATCAATTCGTGTGTATGTGTGTGTGTATATATATATATATATATATAGATAGATAGATATATGCATAACATTTATTTTATTAAAGTGATCGTCTAGAGTTTCGATCACATGGGCAACCACCATGGGCAATTACGTGAGCAACAGCTGATGTGGCACCTTGTACATCCAATGAGTGATTGTCACGTCAGATGTTGCTCACGTAGTTGCCCATGGTGATTGCTCATGTGATCGAAACTCTGATCATCTAAATGCATTATATTTTATTTTTATATTAGAATGTATATTTCGTAAAAAAATATATATATAAAAAATTATTGGGTTATAAGCTACACAATAATAAATTTAGTTGACCAATGTTTTTCTTTGAAATAATTTAACCATCGTTTAAACAACCAACCTAATACAATAATCATGAAAAAATAATATAAGTATTGAATATATTATCAAACGCATAGGACTTTGAAATAAATCATTATGATAAATAATTGAAATAAATATTAAAATTTTGATTAATTGTCTAGTTACTTAAAATATTTTGAAAAATTTTGAAAATACTATATAATTTTTACTATAATCATTTATTTATGTTATAAACTTTTTATTAATATACTATTTGAATCATCCTCATGATAATTTATTTTTATATTAGAGTGTATATTTCTTAAAGAAATATTAACAATTATTGATTTATAACGTATATAATAATAGTTTTTACTATGATTATGAATCATTTATCCAATCTTCGATTGAATAATAATAAAATAGTATTAAAAATTTTATATTAGAATCTTACAAATACATGAATAAAATAAAAATGATATAAAAACATATAAATTTTATGTATGATAATTTTTTAGACAATTTGACGCAATCAATAGTTAAAATGGAAGTTATAGAATTAAATAAATTCTATTAAGATGGAAGTTAAATGTAGGATATTATTACACGCAATCAATTATTACATCTAATCAATTGTCTTGTGTATTTTGTCATTTTTGTCCCTATTGTTTTTGTAATTTTACTTATATAACTCTCATTAAAATTCCATTCATATAGAACAAAAAGGTAAATATGTATATACACAATGCAAAAATTTTGCCCTGCATTCATACTTTTATAGTATGTAAAGATTATTACACAAAAAACAGGAATAATTACTTTTGAAATAAGAGTAAGCGACGGATAATCCCTCCTATATGATCAGAATAGAAACAGTTCACCTGGCTAAAGTATGGAAAGCCTGATTCGCTGACCTTTTATCAAAAACAAAAGAGCATGATTATATGTATTTTGCAAGAACTTTACAATCTTCAATAATAAAATTCATGTATAATTTGTCAGGATTAGTTCTATTTGCTGCTTCGATTACCAATAATGCATCAGATTGTACAATGAAATTGTATAACTGTAAGCTTTTGATTCAACTAAACGTTTCTCGTAATCCCAAAGCCTCTGTTATTGTCGGATTATGGTTTCTATTTAATCTGTCATGGCTTGCAGCAATCAATATGCTTGATGATCTCGACTTATGCATCCCTATCCTATATGTTGTTGATATGTGAATATAGTTGTATCTACATTGCATTTGAAAGAAATTTTCTGAAGGACTTTGCCAGTGTACTTCATCTTCTTGTTGAATTGAGTGTTGGATGGGAAGATCATGATGACAATGTGTTGCGCATGCAATTGTGAATGAAGAACCAAAGCTGATTGATATACTCTTGTTGCATATTTACTTTTGTGACTGTTATCTTTATTTTTTCGATAATTTTAATATTTTTTTCGACGTGACGTTGACGTGACATTAATGCAGAACCGATAATTGTCACATCAGTATTTTTTTAATGAAAAATTACTAAAATTATCAAAAATTAGATAACAGAGAACTAATTAAATTAAATTTTGATAACATAAAAGACCAGAATTATAAAAATTGAGATAATTACCGGACTAAAATTACAATTTTCCTTATGCTATATTTTATGTTATTATATAAAAATATAGATATCTCAGCACCATATAAAAAAATAGACATGTTATCTCAATTCTCAACTGTTACAACAAAGACACTAAAAAACAAGAGTGAAAAAATGGTGTTAAATTAAGGTTAAAACTAATATTAAACGTTATGTTGTTAAAAATGCGGTCATAGACAATATTTTTAAAACAAACGGCATCGATTTTACAACATTTTTCCACCCTTATCTTTGATCGTAATAGACAACAGGTACACTACATTTTTTAGTCGTTGCCTTTGAGTATGATCACAACGTTTTAAAACCAATCTTAGATTGGTTAGACAATGATTACACAACGTTTTAAAACCGTTGTCTTTGATCAAAATAAACAACGGTATTACAGAAAATAAAAAAACCGTTGTCTTTAGTTTAAATCTATTTACAAATATAGTTGCCCATCATATTTAAAACATCATAAACAATTAGTTGATCAAAATGACGTACAATTCCAACAAATTGATCATAATCTACTTACCAACTAAAACATAAATTATTTAGCCATAAACCACAAACTTTCAAGTAAATTAAGTTTAAAACGTCAATCTAGACAAAATGATTGTGCCACAAGCCTTGTATTTTCATTGCCAAAGACTTTCTGAAACAAGACGACACAAAATCACTCAAAGCAATTCCTCTGCTAACATTAAGCCATGTCAATCCAGACCTTCTCTCTCTTTGGGATGTAACGGGCCTCGATCAGATATCACAAAACAATGAATAGGCCTACAACATAAAAGAAACAAATGTAGAAGTAAGAAACTTATAACGGCAGCAAAACTATGGAAGTAAAGACGGAGTCCAATAATATAATGCTTGCATAAAAATATCTAAACACCCAGCCACTAACAAAAAAATCCAGATCTAAAATCTGAACCGTAAGCAACAATGTTTAATCACGCAAGACACATCAAACTAAGTATTAATTAAATAAGATTAAGATAAATAATATTTAAAAATTAAAATTATCCTCACAACACATTTGAACAACTTCGCTCGCATGACACTACTAAAAAGCCAAACTTGTTGCAAAAAAATAAAAGAGTGCAATAAAAGAGTGTTTCTACAACTATGACCCCACCAGTCCACCACCCATTACATTAAATTACACCACACAAATGCCGCATCCCGAGAGCCGTCTTTACTCGTTAATCACTCAGTAAACGACCTACCAAACCCACAAGGTAACTTTCAGGGATGACACATTAACACAACCATTCTATCCGGTAATCACAATAATTCCCATCTGATAACAGATTAGGCATGTCGGACTATTTCCTCAAAGAAACCTTCCACAAATTTTGATGAAATCACTCAGACACAATCAAAAAACCAATAGCTGGTAGATAGAACTTGGATGGTGGTATCATCACGAAATTAACAAACATATTTGATGAACCACCGAAACACACTTCAAGGTGTGAGATAAAGCGAAAAATTAGACCAGAACTATAGTGCAAGTTTTATAATTTATTAAAATGTCATTTCAACTTTTGCACACACTACGACCAGATTTAAAATCTGAAAATTCGGAAATTAGAATCTCTGATCAGAATTGAAACAAGTCGCATCCATCAAATACACCAAGATTTATTACCTATAATCACAAGAGCACATTCTAATCGAAATCCAGCAGATAACCAAAAGACAGATCACAGATACCGCAATGATGAAAGCAGTGGGCAGGCAAGGATGCGAACAAAATCTTGAATGAAAAGAAGATGCTAATGGAGGTGTTCCACTTTCTGATGTACATCTAGATGGATTTATTGGAACATGAACAGATCGGAAACTCAAAGAAATGCAAATAGGCAGAAATGAAAGCTGATCTTGGCACCGAGAGATGACAATATCCTAACATATATTCAAAACCATCGATTCAGAATTCCGTATTGTTGGATATACCAATGCTCTGAACTCGATTTAAAACCACCTACATCCATCCATACATTTTTTTTGTATATACCAATGGTTAAACACCGTTGGTTAAAAACTCAAAATTATGAAAACCATGTATATACCTAATCATAGATATGATCTTGTATGCATTCAGCCACCTCGGAGCGCACCTCATCAATTTCTTCCATAGTGTACTCTGCTTTCGTGAACTGGGAACACACATACATTATATTATGAAAAACGGATCATTAAATGAATTTGTAAAATGATATATAGATCAATTCAAATTATTTAAGATAAGAGAGAAAATAGTACTATCGATCGCAGTGAATCCCTCTCGATACTTGAAACTTCTTCAGTAATTTGTTTCATAAATTTCATTACATAATAACCACATTGTTTCGTATCTGGTTGTCGAGGAGCCTAAATTAATTAAAAATGTAAAATTGTTAACGAAAAGTAATACCAATATTAGAAAATCAGCTCGGTACAAAAGTATACATACCTGTATTACATCCCATTGCACATTTTTTCTTCCTTTTCTTCCCTTATTTGAATTAAACAATCCCAACGCCCTTCATATATACATTGATAAAAGTTGATGTATGAGATGGCTTAGGGAATCCAACAATCTCAACTAAATTAAATGCTTAATAAAACGGAATTTGAACTCACATTTCCACCACATATTTCCAATCCTCATCGCGAATGCGATGACTTAGGGAATCTAGCAAATAAACGGTCTCTTTGTAAGGTTCAATGACAGTGAGAATCCAATGACAACTACACACAAACACATAATTAGTACCGCAAAAATTCGCTAAATTGTCGAGAATAAAACAGAAAATGGTATTGTACTTAATTCTTACTTACCCGAGATTACTTGGCACCAAAACCAATTGATTCACTGATGCCTGACTCAGCCTATCTGCTAAAACACTCGCTCTCAGGTTCAACCGTTCAATTTTACCTGTTTTGTCTTCTGTAGTTTTTTGCAAATATGGGATACTATGTGGATTTACAAATATGAATTTATCGCTTTTCTTTTCCTTCACCAGATTTTTATAAAGATGCCTACCATTTCAAATGAAAGAAAATCATTATACTAAATGTGATACCAATAAAGTTATATATTTTATACACTAATACTAAATTACAAAAATAAATAAAGTTGCTGAAAGACTTACCACATGTAGGCAACTACACAATTTCCTGAAAGTGGCTCGAAGTGATATAAAGGACCGATGTCGTCAATGTGCAAATTCAGCTCATAATCATCTTCAAATAACCCATGATCCAAAAGCACTGGTAATTTCTTACCATCACGAAGAGCATGCTTACAATAATAGTACAACATGCGCAATGATCTTGGCACGCTTGAAGCCAACGGCTGGTTGTTTTCAACATGAACAGTTTTCTTTTTTTGACGCTTCTAATTAATGTGATTGTAAACATGTTACGTAATTGAAATACTAAAGAATTCATCACAATTTACACAAAAATATAAGTACACATGTACCTCATGTCGTAAGACTATCAAGTGTATTGGCCAAGCCACATGTGTTCCCACAACATCACCAACAAGTTCACATTCATAGGGAATAATTGGAATCGGCAAACGTGCTGATTTTTGTAGTGCTTCATCGATGGATACACGCATGCAATTCAATGGTAATGGAACACCATAAAGCAATTTATCAGGTCCATTGACCTCAACAACTGTTCCATAAGCAACAATTTCTGTGCTAGACTCCAATGTCAAAACAACCGGTTTACCCTAGAAACAAATAACGAGGTCAATGAGTAGCACTAACTCTTTGTTTCACAAATATTAAGTAAAATATATTGCGACAAGTAATTAAATACCTGTAGAGCAACAGATTTGTCCACAACTTCCATCTCATCGTTATCCAAATCCTCATAATTGGGCAAATTGTTGTCGGTTTTCAAAAAGGGTTCATTCAGCTGATGTAACTTCACCGAGCAACTGCTTTTGTCATCAATCTCACTGACCCAAGCACCTTTTTTGAGCACAAATGCTTCAAGTTTTTGTATTCGTGCATCTTGTTCTGATATTAATTTCCTAGTCTCCAACAACTCCTTCTTTTGCTCGATAATCAAATCTCTGTCAATATCAACACTCTTCCGTATTCTACCAACATTAAAATATAATGTTGGAGTTATATGACCTCCAACAGCCCTCACACGCCCACTATGTTCGTATGATTCCAGTGCTTTTGTCAGAATATCTTCTTTTGTCCCCATCATATTCAGCGTACCCTCACGCTTTTGTTGTATGTAATCATCCTGTCATGGAATTGAAAAGAAATAATTACTCTACAAGATTTCATTGAAATAAAACAATAGATTGTGATGTAGTGCAATCTCACAATCTTGTCTACTGTCAATTGCAAGGCGTTTCCTTCGAATTCCCCTTCTTTATTGACTCGTCCTTTCTTCCAAATAATAGCTCTATTGATCTCAACATCATCACATAATTCATTTGCCTACAAAAAATAACAATCGAATGATATATACCAACAAAAGAGTGTGTTTTCCAATGTATGCATAATGTGTTGTGTGTATGTAGAATGTATTTGATATAAATCAAACAAGCACTTGAGCACAAGATGACTTAGAACACGAAAATCAGCATGAAACAAATTTTCGAAAACACAACTGTCCAATCACCAATTTCGAAAACTTACTATTTCTTCGGCATAGCGTGCATATCCTTTACGAGCAAGGCGATGGGGGTACAAGTTCTGCTTTCTTCTTTCTTGTTGTTTCTCACTCAGTTTCTAGACAAGTGAAACATTCAACATATAAAATTTATTTATTCCAAAAATTAACAAATGATCAACTTACTTTACAAGTAAAAAAAAACTTACAATGAAGTCATCGGACATGCGACTAATGACAAAAGAATTCCAATCATTTTGTGCAATACCATATCCAATCGGTGGTTCATTCAACTCCTCCAGTTTATCAAGCTTGCTCAAAATGAAAGTTTGAGTGAGATGGGTTTTAAATTGACGCCACTTAGAACTTGCCGAACTCAAACATCCCTTCTTCCAGCTTTGGTCAACATCATACGTCAACTGTTATAAAAAATTGAAAATTTTATAACCATATGAATATTAAATCATGAAAAAGCAAACTAATTTACTTACATTAACAGATTCCCAAATCAATTCTTTGACTGCACTTGGAACTTGCTTCCACGTCTTGTAACTTATCTTAACCTTTTCTCGAGCTAGAACGCCAATATAACTTTGCATTTCAGCAGCAACATCTCCTACTGGCTGTCCAAGTTTATTTAATCTTACCATCTTCCGAATTCCTTGAACCCTTCTCCTAGCAAGCTTATCTAGATGTGTACGACCTCTAGACGTTTTCTTCCTTTTAGTATCTGTAGTTTCCAACATTGTATTGCCCTCCAAACTCTTCTCGCTGGCAGCGTATCCAACTTTTTCTTTACCCTTCATATTCATTGTGGGCTGTCGTAAGCTCATTTTGTTGGAGTCAATTGTCACATCATCGTCATTCCCTAATTTAAGCTTCGTATTGGGGGTCATTGAGTGGAGATTTAATCTGCTGATCAAAAAAAGTGAGTTAACATATCAATGCACAGAGAAATATACAACAAATAGAAAGAAATATGCAATAAAATATACACTTTGCTCTGCAACTGTTGCTTTATCTCAGCAGATTAATTAATAAATGTATTAAACAGCAAGATTGGATCAGCAGCTCACTCTTGGGAAAGGAAATAGGCACTTAAAATTATTTTTTGTTTATTGACCTTTTGTTTTGTATCAACCGAGTAAATAATGTCCTGAGTAACAATCGCATGCCTCCGGCAGATGTAAGAAGACAACAATAGAAAAGAGTAAAGACAAAGTTAAATTCAAAAGCTGCAATTGTTTTAGAAAGGTATAACGAATGAAGCTTCTGAGAACTTACTTAATTTTCAAGTAACCTGCAGGTTTCCGAGGCAAGGGTGTTGCATCTCCAAAATTTGGTGCCTTCTTCTGCCGAATTCTTCGCTGTTTTTTAGGCTTTTCCGATTCTGGAGGAATATAGTCATTCTCATCTTGAGCTTTTGATTTCTGCCTGTGTTCCTTGTTCTTGGCTTTATTAAGAAGTTCATCACTGTCATGGAATTGTAAAGCTGGTGATTTAGTAACTGAACCTTGGGCTCCATACTTTGAAGATTTGCTCCTGTTTGCTGCCTCAACCAAACAAGTTAAAGCCTTCCAGATATCAGCTTTTCCTTCCCAAGGCGAGCCATTTTCTATTCCCTCATCAGAAGTATGGTTATTTGATGGCTCCCCAGCAGCAGAGTTCTGCAACAACAATATCAGTAAGCATGAAGAGCAGCATCTGCATATGAAAAAAGGGAATTCGAGGCCCCCAAATGCAGGAAAGATGTACTAATATTCATAAACTTCAGAACTATACCCCGTACCTGCAGGTACCTCGTATTTTGAGTAAGTTTGTTCAATGTCTCCGGTGAGCTAGAGCTTTCAGGATGGTCCTCAGTAGAGTCATCGTCTTTCTTAACTGGTTTCTCAATGGTAAAACTAGAACGTCGTGATGCTTTCCTTGCAGTGGATTTTGACCTTCTTCCAGTCATTCCACTCCGTGCTGATACCCTGGGAGTGCTAACCACCCGAGATGAGAGAGACCTTTTTCTCTTTGCAGGTAATGCAATATGAGTTGCAATTTCAGGGGACTTCATTTTTATCCTCGTCTAAGGAAATATTTTGGTCCTTAGATCTTGCAAATTATGATCCGGCCTGTTAGTGTTAAACAAATTGTAGAAATGATAAAGGAAAAACGAAGTTCCATGAACAAGACATGCCAAATCCTGTTAGTGTAAACAAATTTATACAGCAACAACACAGCCACACATGCAAAATAAACACAAATGAGACCATTATTGAAGTGTACAAACAATACCACTCACAATCAATGATATGAAGTTCACACAATATGTGCAAACATGCAAACATTCCTCAACATAGAGTGTTGTGGGTACTGAAGCATGTTTATATTTGCACCTTTCGATGGAATGGCGAAGCTCGACCCGATTACGTACATACGAGCAGCAGAAACTTAGAATCGATTTAGGAAAGGGGATCGAAACTGACAGAGAAAGAAGCTCGAGCCGATTAATGCTTAGAATCGAAACTGGTGTAATCGATTCAAGAAAGGGGGCAGAAACTTAGAATCGGTTACAGCAAAGGAGGAGAAAGACGCTCATGAATTCGATCGAATTAGGGCTAATATGCGGCTAGCTGGGAGGGTTGATGCTTCGATCGATTAGGGTTAATTACTTTGCTTGTACAGAAATTTAATACACTTGATTTGTTGAGGGAAAAATCAACGAGGTTCCAAATAACCGACGTCTTCCTTGTTGTCTTTTTACTTAAAAAACCTGTTGTCTTTTTACACCAAAAAAAAAAAAAAAAAAAAAAAAAAAAAAAAAAAAAAACACTAATACGCCGTGCGGTCTTCTATTGTCCATTTTTTAACTAAAAAAACAAAATAATAATCATAATAATAATAATAATAAATAGTAAAATAAAAAATAGATTTTTTGTAAATAAATTTACATAAAAGGAAAAAAAATATAATAAAAATGATATTTTCGTAATTATATAATCATCCAAGGGTAAAATCATGAGAGATATCATACCAAAAGATCACTAAAGTGTTCTTACTTTATATATAACTAGAGGCCGGCAAAATTGACAAAATTCTGACCTTTTCCGATTTTCAACTCGTTCACGTCTCGAATTTTTCTCGTCCGAAATCTTTTCAGACACGAGTGATCAGGATTTTCCCGACCCGATCAATTTCGGGAACGGGATCGGCCCGACGGGATTTTCGACCCGAACCGAATATATTAATAATTTTTTTAATTATGTTTTTAAATTAAAAATATATTTTTTTAATTATCTGTTTTAATATTAATATTTTATAATTATCTCCCAAATAATTATTTTATATTTATATTTAATTGTTTTAATATTAATGTTGAGTTATAAATTTTCATTTTTTTTATTTCGAATAATTATATGTTTTTATTGTATTAACCAAGTAGTTGTTTTAGTTTATTTGTAATGTATTAAAAAATATTTTAGTTTTTAATTATTATATACAAAAACCCGGACATTCGGGGCCCGACACTTTTCGGATACAAGATCGGGAGGAGAAGAATCTCAATTTTTATCAGAACGAAAATCGGGTAAAGGGGTTACGGGACGGGTCCCGATCCGATCTCATCCCTATATATAACTAACATATTTGCACACACACGATATGTGTGACGAAAAAATTGTTTTGCTTTTATTAGACTTAATTTCAATAAAAAAAATCTAATAAATTTATAATATAAAAAATAATTTTTTTTGTTAAGAATGGTAACCATAAGAAGTAATTAAACCATCATTGCTTCTAAACGCTCCATTGGTTTTTTCAAATAATTTGGAATTTGAAAATATATAAATAAATAGAAATTATTATTAATTTTGTGTGATCATACCAAGAGACCAAACAGTTTCTGTAAGACCTTTTTACTTAATATATAGGTATAGATATAGATGTATCAACAAATAACCATTCACAAGAAAACAGTCTCAAATAACCGAAGTCTATTAGCCCAAAAAACCACGCACAAAAACAACGATTCAAAATAACAGTTGTTTATTTAAAAAAAACGTTCAAAATAAAAACACAAATAGACAACGATTTCCAAATAACCGATGTCGTAGACCAAATACAACGTTTTTTACAAAATTGTTGTCTTAATTTTTTTTTAAAAACGCCCAATTCTTCGAAAAGGTTGACCTCGAAGGAGACTACATTTTACATGAGTCAGAGACTCATTGCACATGCGAACGTTAAATCGAGGGATGTGCACGAGCGACAAAAACTTGAAAGAGTGAGCAACATGGCCAACCCCCAGACCATACGGCATACCCCCATAATATTTCAGCAGGAAGTATGCTCCACACGAGGATCGAACCCGCAACACTAGAAAATCTCTTCACACGTCACATCAGACCTTACCAACTCGCCTATGCCCCTGTGGGCAAAAAACGCCCAATTCTTGCATCTCCAGATCTTCTCACTATGGGCAATCTAAAATAATAATTGTATTTTGGCTCACAATTGAAATCTTTTTTGTTATCGCCATATCTTGTATGTCACTTTCTAAAAATGCAATAGACTCAGTATTTTCAATAGCAAGAAGAATTGTTGATGGTAGAATTAAACGATCAACATTTAAATACAGAAATGAGAAATTAAGACATTCTATTAGATTTCAGTTTACCATAAAATTTCAAAGCTATGCTACCACATAGGACCAATGAATGGGAATGTGTTCAATTGCAAGTTTTACCAATCTCCCAATTGCAAGCTTCAAATTTCTCTCCAACAGTATAAATAATCGTAACATGTTTGACCTTGAAATGAACTCAAGGTATACATACAACAAAGAAATAATACCAAATACAAACAAATTCAAAGGGTAGTTCATATTAAGAAATAACATATATATATATATATATAGAGTTTCTTTCAAGTGTCCATCTATCATGCCCACTACTATGCCCACCAATGATGTGACACTATTCTATTGAATGTGATAAAGATGTGATAAATTATAGGTCCAATAAAATAGTACCACATCATTGGTGGGCATGATAGCGGACATGATAGGTGACCACTTGAAAGAAACTTTATATATATACATATATATATACATAAAAAGGTAAGTGATCTTACGTCTTAGAAAATAATTAACAAAAACAACATGAAGAAGATTTCAAAAAACAAACAAAAAATAACATGAAGAATGTTTCATCCAAAAATTGGAAAAAAGTAACAAAACAAAAATCTGTTGTGTTGTTAGCACATCATATATGTCGCCTTTTCAAAGAGTCTATGGATTCAATATTTTCATTAACAAAAAAATATTGTTGAAAATAGAATTAAAACGATCGACATCTAGAGCAAAAATAAATGAAATATATGTCATATGACTTTAGTTGAATGACATGATTACAAAATTATGCCATCATATTTGATGAAAGACAAATATAAAGATGAAAATCAGCTAAAGTTCTTCATTGTCATCCAACTCCTGAATTTAACCAGACATGAACCTTAAATTATCCAGCCTAACAAAGTACCGAAACAATCCACAATACACAATCTCTGAACACCAATCAGATTAACCAAGTTAAAACTAATAAATTCGTGCGCACACAAAACAAAACACAGTAAAACGTACGATGAACACAATATTTTTTAGTAATGAAATTCCTTCGAGTACATTAAACCTCCAAAAGAAAAGTGAAGATTGTATATTTTAAATTAGAAACATCCACCAATAAAAGGCTAACTGAATCACATTCCGAATGTACGCTATCTCTATCTATGTATACAACAATTTTGGAGGTTTTAGTAAATTGAAAAATAACAAAACAACCAAAATTTGTCAATATAAATTTATTTGAAAACCAAAATACTAAACAAAGACCAAATATTAAGTATTAACCTATGATTAACATATTTGTGTGAAATATTTTAGGAATGAAAAACTGATAGTTTCATACATGGAGGCTCTGAACATGGGAGAAGACCAGAGAGTAAGGAGATTTTCTTGATAATTTTGAAAGCGTCGATGAATTATCGGTCTTCTTTGAGTTCACAACACCAAAATTTGTATATTGCACCGCATATCATTAGGAACTCTGGATCTTTCTTCAATAAATGCTCTCAGACCCTTGAGTGTTTCACGCAGTTCCATCTTAAAATTTACAGGAAAAAAATTCAATTACATGACACCAAATCTCATAAAGAACTCAACCATATTATTTTCGAAAATGAATAAAAAAAACACGAAAAAAATCTCCAACGGTCAATGTCTTATCATCACTTAGATAATTCACTTGATTTCCAACCATCTCCCGACGAAAATGAATGAAAATATGCAAAATGTGATGAAACTGCTACACAAATACATCCCCAACATAAATATAATAGAGTTATTACGAATAATTTAAATCTTATCACAATATCAAAACCACTAAAGGAGTGAAAGAAATCAAAAAGTAACAAAACATACAACTTGAGTAGAGAAATTGGTGCTTGTGTAACTGTTGTTGTCTTTGAGATCATCACCAAATCAATTAACTCTATAGCAAAACGTTCAACTAACAAAATCAAGTAAAAAAACTCGCGTACACATACAACCGTAACTTCACATAAAATTATTTAACGTCAAAAACTTTTAATATTATATACATATACATGGATCGGCGGTCCATGACTGCTCCACTTTGCTACTGCATAAAAGCTATGTTGGGTCTGAAAAACAGCGCAGGGTTCCTCAGGCTCACACTGAAAACCCAGTAACGAAGGCCTCATAGAGCCCAAAAAGTTAGGCCCAAAATACTGTACACACAAAAATGAGGACCAATTACGAAAAAGCCCAAACTTTTGAACTTTTGTAAAACCCTAAAAACTCTAAACTCGGCCTCTGCTTCCGCCACTGCAGCAGCAACAATGGGTGCGTCTTGGCTGATCTTTGCGAAACCTAATTTTGTCGTTGCAATTGAATTGGCAGATCAATTTGTTGTCGATTCATTTAAATCAATTTATTCTATCTTAAATTATCTGTTTTGATTTTTCTCATTTGATGATTTGTTTAGCTGGGGTTGATTTACATTGCAGGTGCGTACACGTACGTATCGGAGTTGTGGAAGAAAAAGCAATCTGATGTCATGAGGTTCTTGCTAAGGGTGCGCTGCTGGGAGTACCGTCAGCTTCCGTCTGTTGTTCGAGTCACTCACTCGACTCGCCCCGACAAGGCCCGACGCCTCGGTTACAAGGCTAAGCAAGTGAGCGGATTATGGATGCTTGATGGTTTTTTTTAGAGAATGTCATAATCATAATGGTCGCGTGGTGTTTTGGTTGATATATATTTTTATGTTCGATTTTATTTTTGGTTTTCGTTTCTCTCGGTGTGGAGGTTCGGACTGAATTCATGTTACTAGTTTTGTGATGTAGTTGCTTTTCCTGATTGTGCGATTTAGTAAATATGAATTATTTTCATGTCTTTTTGATGGGCTGTTGAGAAATGCAATGCAATCGATTTACTTTTTTATCCTTAGCTCCTGGCTGTCATAAGATTGTGGCTTTCTTGGTACCCAGGTAAATGTTTATGCTTCATCATGTTGTCGCTGATCTGTGGTATTATTGATATCTACCAGGGATATGTTATCTACCGTGTCCGTGTAAGACGGGGTGGAAGGAAGAGGCCGGTTCCTAAGGGTATTGTGTATGGAAAGCCCACCAACCAGGGTGTTACGCAGCTGAAATTTCAGCGCAGCAAACGTTCCGTCGCGGAAGAGCGTGCTGGAAGGAAACTGGGTGGGCTGAGGGTTTTGAATTCCTATTGGATCAACGAGGTTTGCATTTTTTATTTGTTAACATTTCTCTTTGCATTAGCTATAGAAAAATTTTGTTCTGCCTTACTGCTGTAACCATGATAACTTACGTGCATGGGTGTGAACATGCGAAACATTCATTGACTGTTAGAATACTTGGGTTGTCAATCGTCCCGTGGTTTACTTGATTGTGAGACATTCCTCCATCCGCTTCTAGAAAAGAATCAGAAGCCAAAAACATTGATTGAACAATCTTAAGTAGGTACAGCTTGGGCATGATATATCTCTGTGGTGGATTATGTGATTTGAAGTGCTATTTAAATCTTTTTAACCGAACTTTGGGTCAAAGGACCTAAGAAAAGCTGGCTTGTGCACAATGGACTTTATTAACTAGTTATGATTGTCGGGTTTTTCGTGCTTTGATGAAGACATCCTATCTTCCAATTTACTTAAAAGGCCATGTTCTTTGTCCTTCCTAAATTTCAGGACTCTACCTACAAGTATTTTGAAGTTATCTTGATCGATCCTGCCCATACTACAATCCGGAATGACCCAAGGATTAACTGGATTTGCGATCCAGTTCACAAACACAGAGAACTGAGGGGACTCACCTCAGCAGGAAAGAAATACAGAGGTCTACGAGGGAAAGGCCACCTTCACCACAAAGCACGCCCTTCAAGAAGGGCTACATGGAAGAGGAACCAAACATTGTCTCTTCGCCGTTATCGTTGATTTTGTTATGTTTTGTTACTCCAACTTGAATATTTTGACTCTGCATCAGTAATTTTCAATGTTATTTGTTGAGCATGGAGTTTGTGTTTGACCGAGAATTTGAAACCCATCGTTGTATTCCATAATTTTGAACTCTTTAATCTTATCTACCGAGTCTAATACTTTTTTGCCTTGATGGAAGTGTCGTTAGTCCTCTTTTCTTCCATTGATTTGTACTTGCTAAATGCTTCTAAATATTATGCCATGAGAAGGCTTAAATTTGGTCTCCCTTTTGGGAAATCAAACTCATTTGAAGATATACTGACTTCCAACGTGTGAGATCTTGATTGTGTTTCCTCTCCGGTCGATAACAAACCTGGCCGATAGATCCACACTTGTCTAAATTTGGGGTGCCACTAAGTATGAAGTTACATCTAGATGTGAAGAAACCTAAGGTGGCATTGGATATAGAAGCGAGCAATTGTTGTTCGTTGTGTAGACAAAATATTACCAAGAGTATGCTCAAATCTTTTTACTATTATTGCACTACAATACATGTGGTTTTGTTCTCCAACTTAAGTCACTCCATTGTGCAAAAGCCTTTGATCTATCCCAACTGCCCCGAGTAACTGATCGAGATGGCCTCTTTGCTGCATTCGCTTTGTTGATCAGGAAACTAACATGCTGGGGCATTATCACGTTTTAGAGTCATGCAAATTATCAAGTTTAGAATCGGAATGCTCCATATAGCCAACACTCAACTAATGAATGACTAAGATTGTAGATCTACCTCGTGCCTCCAGGCACCAAATCAACAATTATACATGTACCAAAAGACATAGTGGGTCTCATCCATATGGGCTAATGGGTTGTCCTCCATGTAAGACAGTCACCAACTACACACAAATAAAATCATGGCTAATTATGAACTTTGAGAACGTGGATATGGATAGAAAGTGAGAGTGACAATAGTATTAATGATTAAAGATAAAGACTAGAGGGTCTTTGACGAGTACCCCAATTAAGAAAAAAATAATAATAAGTCACACTAAGTTGAAAAATACTTCAATCTTCTAAAACAACATAATGGCATTTTGAGTACTTTGCTTAAAAGGGTGGACTCCTTCGTGCTTTACTTTTGTACCTCTGTCTTTCCCTTCAAGATGCAGGAATGTTTTGTTAAAAGAATCCGCAAATCAAGCTATCAGGCATAATGTAATACACAATTTATATGAGATCATCCCATGAGTCAATTTTGTAAGATGAGTTTCCGACCTGACCCGTAAAAAATATTAGTTTTATGCCAAAAATAAATTTTTTTACGACAAATATGGACCAAGTCGATCCATCTGACGAATATAGATCTGTGACATCGGCTCACAAAAGATCTACTCAATATAATATATTTATATCTATGTAACAAAAAAATAACTCATACTTTAGCTAGGGCAGCTAGTTTTATGACTGGTTGTGATGACAAGGTTACACTTTCACTTTTTCTTTTATCTGTTGTAATTGTTAGTGACTTTGTTTAATAATATATTAGTTTATTCTCAAAATATAACAAAAATAAGATAATTTTTGGATTCTCACACTCTAAAACTAGCAATCTATACCTCTTTTTCAACATTTTCTTTTTGACTCAAATATATCTGCAGTTTCATTAGTTTCATTACTTGTTGCAAAAGCAGCTCAAGAACGTATATTTCTTTATCAAAAATTATAAATTATACATATATAAAATACATTGTTTTAAATTATTGTTAATGGGAATCAAATATATTATATCAGTTTTAATAATAGTTTCTGCAATGCAGCATTTTTGCTGTATATCGAAAGTTATTGATGATGACAATAGTTGATTTCAAAATTTTAATTATGTATCAACCCAAAGATTTGTTGGAAAAATTGTTTGACAATTGTTGTTGGAATAAAGGTGGTAAATGAGACATTGATGCTCATAGTCCCACATTGGTTAAATGTGGCAATAAATGTCTACATATATAGCCTAAAATGAGACAATGGGTTGGGGCCCCAAGGGGTACCCATGTTTGTTAAAGGGAGCGGACCTAGACTATGCTAGGTTCGAACCATTAGCCACACGCGCGCCGCCGTCTGACCGCCCGGCACGGACATGGGCGTGGGCATGGGCTGGGCTTTAACATGATATAACTTTTTTGGACAAAAATCAATTAAATATTTTATTTTTGCTTCCGAATCAGTGCAACCATTCAGCCCGAAAAGTGCAACTTTTCACAAAGGGACGCGACCTTTTGGTCCGAACCAGTGCGTCATTTCGGCTGAACGGGTGCGTCTCTTCAGACCAAACCATTGCGTCTCCTCGGCCATGTGTGCAGTGAAGTGGTGCGACTGTTCGAGGCAGCCTTCCAACGTCCATAAATAGACCCCATCTGCATTCAGTCCAACTCGCTCATTTCTGATTCTCTTCTTTCCTCTTGCATACTCATACTTCTGAGTTTCTAAAACACTTTGAAGTGTTCGAAGTGCTTCGGTTTTGTAGTGCTACTAATCGAAGTTGGAGATAGCGTTCTATCTTGGGAGACACTTTGATCAACCCGTAAGCACCTAGGCGGGCAAATTTGTCTTAAAGATAGAGAGTCAAACTCTCGGCTTGCTATCGTCTCTGTTGCTGCGTTGACCGCGTTAATCGGTGTAAATAAATTCAACTGACAAGCGTACCAGGTCAAATAATAATATAGTGAACAAAGGTCCAAGTGTCGAACCCACAGGGACTGTAAATATATGATTACCAAAATATATTTATTTCTACTTAATCTAGACTAATGAATAAAGATGATTTAGATTTTTAACTAATAAATAAAATTTCAATTAAAATTAAATTAATTAAAACGCAGCAGAAAACTTTGGATTACTTCAAAATTGGGAAAAGTTCGATCAAGGACTCACGTAGGTACCAGACAACTCATGTAACAAGAAATTGATCTAAGACATTAGACTTAATCTTAATTCACGGGAATTTTCCTAATTCGTTCGAAAGTCTATTTCCAGAACAATCAAACCTATTCAAATATTGATGAACTAATATTTCGTAATTCTAATCAAATTTGAATGCATGAATAACTGTGAAAATTCAGTAAACACCTAAACCGCATAATGAAACCGAATTCTATTTCTAGTCAGTTTTACACTATGTTGAATATCAAAGTGATCGAATTCGAGACCTCCTCTGTCGACTTGGAATCGATTAACAAGCAAACAAATAACTGGCCAAGAAATTTGTAAGACAAATATAAATTCGATAATCAATAAAATCTATCAAGTCTGAAAAATCTCAAATAAACAAATGAGTTTTATACATAAATTGTCTGGCCCAATCACGTGGCCTTGATCGAAAGGGAAAACTACTCAATAAATAAAATCATTATCAAACAAAGTTTATAATCATGAAAAGTAAAAATAAAATCAAAGAAAAGAATAAGAAAATCTCCCAAGAAGTAGCAGTAGCCGCCTCTGCGTTGTGTTCTCTCTGCTGCGATCCGGAACCCTTTCCCACGTCTGATATGTCCCCTTTTATATGTGGTTGAAAGCCCATCCAATAAAGCCCCAAAAAAATCGCAACTTTTAATGTTAGAAAATTAATATTTTTTCAGTCCGTGTCGCGCCATGGCGTAGAAAAGTCACGCCATAGCCTGAAAAGTTCTGTTTTCACTTCTTCAAAATCCTCGGTTCACGCCACGGCGCAGGAAAAATCACGCCATAGCCCGAAAAGTTCTGCCTCTAGTTTTCAGCGCGCAGTTATCTTGAAAAATTCATATCTTAAGTTATAGCCGTCGGATTGACCTGAAATTTGGACAGCAAGTTCAAAACATCTTTAAATTTATTATGAACAGTGGATATCGGATTTGGATCATTATAAAATTAAATATGATTTTTTGATCAAGGCTGCTCCGTAATTAACTCTTTAAAAATTCATTTTTCTACAAAATTAACCGGGAGAGTGAAATACACACACATGAACTAAAACACATAAAAACACATAAAAACAATATGAATTCACACAAAAATATATATAAAAATATCACAAACTAATGCATACAAAATGTAGTTATCAACACCCCCATACTTAACTCTTGCTCGCCCTCGAGCAAGACATGCAAAAACTAAATGCAAACAAAAACATAAGTAAGGACGATTCATAAATGTGCAAAGCCTCCGAGAAGTTAATCACAAAACCAAAAACACAGACATGCTCTCAACTTTTCATAATACACTTTCGGTTTAACGTGAACGTGCGTGTGTGAAATGTCATTCCAATTTCATGCAACTTAGATCGAATTCGTCTCAAATCTGCTTAGCGACCTATGACAAATTAGTGCAAGTTTCACTTTTCAAGTGTCCACTCCTTCCAACTACCTCTAGACATACACACCTCCTTTGAGATAATGAATTACACACCTCCGGATTTTGCATCCGGTATTGCTTTAGCCCCAATAATTACCCGCTGACTTAGCTATAACTGGCTAGGATACGAAAAATCATTCTATTTTTTCTTTCTAATCCCCTCGTCTATAGCCCGGATGGAGCATCAATCCTATTTAACCCGCATACTTAGCCTTAAATTTAATTTTTTATAGGATTTTAATCCTTTCAAGGCTCGGATGGAATTGTATACAAAAATTTTTTTTCTCTAGGTGCGCCCAAGATCATAAGTGTAAACTAGAGCCTCATCAAAATTCATAGAACACAATCAAGATCCACAAACCACCTATTGCCGTGCAATGGTCAAACAGACAGAAACTTCATCAAATCTTTCGTTACACTCCACTGGTCTAACACAAGTGCTTATAAATATTCACGATTCAACCTATAGTTTCTCATGTCAAGTCAAGAGCAAAATTTTTCAAAAATAAATTTTTTTCTTCAAAAAAAAAACTTCATCATCATAGGCTACCATGACTCATCCTACTCATGCAAGACAACACAAACAACAACAAAATAATATGCATGATTACGAATCAAACACAAAAACTAAACTAAATGAATGCAAACAGAATGAACACAAAAGATAATAACCAATGCAATGAACTAGTCTACCCCCCATACTTATCCAAAGTATTGCCATCAATGCTTCAGAACAATGAACAGAATGCAAACAAACACACAATGCAATGAAAAACAAAAACACAAAGAAAACAAAAATAACACTCCCCTGGTTTTCGATTCATTCTCTTTCTTCTTGACAGAATCCTTTGGGACAGCATCAGCATTCTAGAATATCAGCAGGCACGACCAACTGGCATTGGAAAGAAAACAAAAATCAAATAAAAACAAAAACAAAAACAAAATAAAAAGCAAAAACACAAACACTGGGTTGCCTCCCAATCAGCGCTAAATTTATAGTCTATAGCCCGACTCTACTCCTCTCTTGAGTGGCGAAATTCAAGGTGGTTTATCCACCGTCTGTGAAAAACTCAGGTTAGTCCTGCACTTGCATGCTACATCATTAAAGATATTGTGCATTGGACCAATTCCTGCAGATAACTACACCTGCTGACATGCATCACCAACAACATCAATCACATCAATCAAACGAATAGCAGAACAAGATTTTAAAATTAGGCTCTCAGTAGCCGACTTAGACATAGTAAAAACTATTTGTTCATCGTTCAGTCTCAACACCAACTCTCCTCTCTCAACATCAATCAACGCCCTACTAGCAGCAAGAAAAGGACGTCCTAAAATCAGGGGAACCTTTAAATCCTCTACCATGTCAAGGATAACAAAGTATACAGGATAAATTAAATTATCAATCTTGACTAGGACATTCTCTACAATCTCTCTCGGATATTTAATAGAACCATCAGCAAATTTGAGAGATATAGCAGCAGGTTCAATATTTTCTATTCCTAGTTTTCGAGCAATAAAATATGGCATTAAATTTATACTCGATCCTAGATCACACATCACATTATCAAAAGACAGACTTCCAATATGACAGGGTATAGAAAAACTCCATGGATCTTGAAATTTTGTTGGAAGCTTCTTTTGCAGCACTGCTGAGCACTCCTCATTCACTGTAACCTGCGTAAGATCAGTCAATTTTTTCTTATTTTTCAGCAATTCTTTCAGAAACTTTGCATATCTCGGCATCTGAGCTAATGCATCTGCAAAAGGAATATTAATATGCAGTTTCTTGAAAATTTCAAAAAACTTTTTAAATTGAGAATCAAACAGCAGTTGCTTAGCTCTATGTGGGAAAGGTAAAGCAGATATATCAACATTCTCATTAACTTCAAATTTCGAAGTCTTACCTTTCTTACCTGTCTTTGAGGATTTTTCTGCACGCACCTCCTCTTTTTCTTCATCAATTTTCGGCCCTTCCATAGCCTTTTCTTCTTTCGGTTGCTTCTCAGACTGTTCAGATTGTGATCTCGTCACTACCATAATTGCATTCACGCCTTTGGGATTTGGTTCAGTGTTGCTCGGCAGAACTCCAACAGGACGTGTGGGCAGTTGGGTTGCAATCTGGCCCATCTGAATTTCCAGCTTCTGCAGCATGCTCTCCTGATTCTGCAAGCGAGCCTCAGTACCCGCCACGTACTTCATCATGATCTCCTCAAAACTGGGTTTTTTCTCCTCTTGCTTGGGCTGCGAGTTCTTACTGTAGCTGTTGTTGGAGTTGTATGGCTGCCTTCCTTGATTGCCCATAAAATTAACAACCTCTACTTCAAATAACTGCTGGTCTTGTTGCATATTCCCTTGTGCTTGATTGACCGACGCTGTTTTCATGAGTGACACTTGGTGTGTCAGCGGGTCAATCTTCGCATTCAGGGCCATTAAAGCATCAACCTCTAGAACTCCAGCCTTCTTATCTCTCTTCACATCCGGCCATCCAATGTTACTCTCTGCCATGTTTCCAATGATCTCTAAGGCTTCAGCTGGCGTCTTCCTGAACAAGCATCCATTAGCCGCATCATCCAGCATAGATCGAACCGACTGATCGGCTCCATTATAGAATGTTTGGGGGTGCTGGCTTTGAGTAAGATTATGCTGAGGACATGTCCTCAACATCTTTTTGAACCTGGTCCATTCCGCATGTAGAGATTCTCCCTCCTTTTGCTTGAATGATATAATATCAGAGAACAACTTAGCCATCTTCGTAGGAGGGAAGTATTTCTTTAGGAATTCTTGGACAAGCTCCGTCCAAGTAGTAATAGAACCAGTCGGCAGGTCATCAAGCCACTCCAAAGCTTCGCACTGTAAAGAGAATGGGAATAACCGCAGTCGCACTACATCAGATGTTACCCCATTCACCTTGAACGTGTCACAGATTGACAGAAAATGCTCCAGATGAGCGTAGGGGTCTTCAACAGATGTGCCCCCAAATCTAGCTTGCAATTGTATTAGCTGAATAGTAGACGGTTTCAGCTCAAAATTGTTCGCCTCAACAGCGGGGAGAACGATGCTAGATCCATAGCCTTCAGTTGGCGGCCTAATAATATCCCAAACAGTACGGTTGTCCGCCATCTCTACTAGCACCTGCACCTGAAAGTTACAAAGAAAAGAGAGGAATTCAGAATTTAAAAAAAAAACAGTCTAATCTCAAGCGAAATAAAAATTCTGATATCAACACAGTCCCCGGCAATGGCGCCAAAAACTTGACCGCATTAATCGGTGTGAATAAATTCAACTGGCAAGCGTACCAGGTTAAGTAATAATATAGTGGACAAAGGTCCAAGTGTCGAACCCACAAGGACTGTAAATATATGATTACCAAAATATATTTATTTCTACTTAATCTAGAATAATGAATAAAGATGATTCAGATTTTTAACTAATAAATAAAATTTTAATTAAAATTAAATTAATTAAAACGCAGCAGAAAACTTTGGATTACTTTAAATTTGGGAAAAGTTCGATCAAGGACTCACGTAAGTACCAGACAACTCATGTAACAAGAAATTGATCTAAGACATCAGACTTAATCTTAATTCACGGGAATTTTCCTAATTCGTTCGAAAGTCTATTTCTAGAACAATCAAACCTATTCAAATATTGATGAACTAATATTTCGTAATTCTAATCAAATTTGAATGCATGAATAACTGTGAAAATTTAGTAAACACCTAAATCGCATAATGAAATCGAATTCTATTTCTAGTCAGTTTTACACTATGTTGAATATCAAAGTAATCGAATTCGAGACCTCCTCTGTCGACTTGGAATCGATTAACAAGCAAACAAATAACTGGCCAAGAAATTTGTAAGACAAATATAAATTCGATAATCAATAAAATCAATCAAGTTTGAAAATCTCAAATAAACAAACGAGTTTTATACATAAATTGTTTGGCCCAATCACGTGGCCTTGATCGAAAGGGAAAACTACTCAATAAATAAAATCATTATCAAACAAGGTTTATAATAATGAAAAGTAAAAATAAAATCAAAGAAAAGAATAAGAAAATCTCCCAAGAAGTAGCAGTAGCCGCCTCTGCGTTGTGTTCTCTCTGCTGCGATCCGGAACCCTTTCTCATGTCTGATGTGTCCCCTTTTATATGTGGTTGAAAGCCCATCCAATAAAGCCCCAAAAAAATCGGAACTTTTAATGTTAGAAAATTAATATTTTTTCAGTCCGCGTCGCGCTATGGCACAGAAAAGTCACGCCATAGTCTGAAAAGTTCTGTTTTCACTTCTTCAAAATCCTCGGTTCACGCCACGGCGCAGGAAAAATCACGCCATAGCCCGAAAAGTTCTGCCTCCAGTTTTCAGCATGCCGTTATCTTGAAAAATTCATATCTTAAGTTCTAGCCGTCGGATTTATCTGAAATTTGAACAGCAGCTTTAAAACATCTTGAACTTTATTATGAATGGTGAAGATCGGATTTGGATCTTTCTAAAATTAAATATGATTTTTCGATCAAGGCTGCTCCGTAATTAACTCTTCAGAAATCCATTTTCCTATAAAATTAATCGGGAGAATGAAATACACACACATGAACTAAAACACATAAAAACACATAAAAACAATATGAATGCACACAAAAATATATATAAAAATATCACAAACTAATGCATACAAAATGTAGTTATCATGCGTGCGTGCTGTTGAAAAGTTCGTAACAAGTTTAAGACAAATTTTGTTGTTATCATGGCTGTTGTTCCACCGACTCCAGTTACGCCAACCCCACCACCACCCCCTGTCACGCCGCCGCCTGTTACACCGACTGTTGTCACGGCCCCTGCTGCTTCTAATGCGCATGCCGAGAGACCTGAGAAGTTCTCCGGTACTGACTTCAAGACATGGCAGCAGAAGATGTTGTTTTACCTCACTACACTTCATCTTGCGAGGTTTTTGAAGGAAGTGGTTGCTGTTCCAGCACCAAATGCTGACACACAAGCAAGATCTGCTTTCGATGCATGGTCTCACAGCGACTTCTTGTGCCATAACTATACACTAAATGGGTTGAATAATACGCTGTACAGCATATACTTGGGGAAGAAATATAAGACCGAGGATGCTGGCATAAAAAAATTTGTAGTCGGAAAGTTTCTTGAGTTCAAAATGGTTGATACCAAGACGGTGATTAACCAAGTGCAAGAGTTCCAAATCATCCTCCATGACATAATGGCTGAAGGGATGATGATCAGTGAATCCTTCCAAGTTGCTGCGCTGATTGAAAAGCTACCACCTTTATGGAAAGAATTCAAAAATTATTTGAAGCATAAACGCAAGGAAATGGGGCTCGAGGACTTGATCGTCAGACTGCGAATTGAGGAAGACAATCGCAAAGCGGAGATCAAAACTGGTAAGATGCTGATGGAAGCAAAGACAAACTTGGTGGAGCCAAACACTACAAAGAAAAGGAAACATTTTGGGAAAGATGTGAAGCAAGGAAAGAACAAGAAATGGAAAGGAACATGTTGGAACTGTGGGAAGACGAACCACAAGCCAAGGATTGTCGCTTACCAAAGAAGGACAATCAGTATCGAGCAAATGTTGTTCAACACAAATCTGTGCCTATTGACTTGTCTGAAATAGATCTGTCAGCAGTAGTCTTCGAGGCTAACATGGTTGATCATCCTAGAGAATGGTATATCGACACTGGAGCAACACGTCATGTTTGTGCTGACAAGGAGTTATTCTCGAAGTATGCTCCTATAAGTGGAAGACAACTCTATATGGGTAACAATGCAACTTCCAACATCGTTGGTTTAGGCAAAGTGGTGATCAAGATGACTTCGGGAAAGGAGCTTACTCTCATCGATGTCCTCCATGTTTCGAACATAAGAAAGAATCTTGTATCGGGATCTAGACTGGTCAAGGCTGGATTTAAAATAGTGTTTGAAGCCGGCAAAGTTGTAATCATGAAAAATGGACAGTTCCTAGGAAAAGGATATATAGAAAAGGGACTGTTCAAGATGAATGTAATGACTGTACTTCTCGAGTTTGAAAGTAATAAAGTTAATGCTTTGAATTATTTGGTTGAATGTTCTAATTTATGGCATAATAGATTAGGACATTTTAACTTCAACACTTTGAGAAAACTTGGAAAATTAAATCTTATTCCAAGAACTAAGATTGATTCAAATTACAAATGTGAAGTATGTGTTGAAGCTAAATTAACTAAAGTACCTTTTCACACAGTGGAAAGAAGTACAATACCTCTAGAACTAATTCACACTGATGTTTGTGATTTAAAGTTTGTACAAACTAGAGGTGGAAAAAAATACTTTATTATATTCATAGATAATTGCACACGATTCTGTTATGTGTTTCTTTTAAGAAGCAAAGATGAAGCTCTTGAAGCATTTAAGACTTATAAGAATGAAGTTGAAAATCAATTAGGCAAACGAATCAAGAAAATTCGTAGTGATAGAGGATGTGAATATGTTGCTTCGTTTGAAGAATTTTGCAATGAATCTGGCATTATTCATCAAACAACTGCTCCTTATTCACCACAATCTAATGGTGTTGTGGAAAGAAAAAACCGTACTCTGAAAGAAATGATGAATGTCATGCTAATAAATTCTGGACTACCCCAAAACTTGTGGGGGGAAGCAATACTTTCGGCAAATCATATTCTTAACAAAATTCCACATAAAAAAAGAATGAAACTCCTTACGAATTGTGGAAAGGACATAAGCCCTCATACAAATACTTAAAAGTGTGGGGGTGTTTGGCAAAAGTAGAAATACCAAAGTCAAAACAAGTGAAGATTGAACCTAAGACTGTAGATTGCATCTTCATTGGATATGCAAACAACAGTAGTGCATATAGATTCCTAGTGCACAAGTCAGTGATTCCTGATATACATGAAAATACAATTATTGAATCGAGGAATGCTGCATTTTTTAAGAATGTCTTTCCTTGTAAAGAAGAAAAAGAAAAGAGCTCTTCCAAAAGAGTTCATGAATCCACTAATGAGGAAACTCATGAAAGTGAAGAACCAAGGCGTAGTAAGAGAGCTAAGATAACTAAAACTTTTGGTCCTGATTTTCTTAGTTATGCAATAGAAAATGATCCAAGGACCTTAAGCGAAGCGTTATCTAGTCCTGACGCCCCGCTTTGGAAAGAGGCCATAAACAGTGAAATAGATTCCATCATGCAAAATCATACTTGGAAATTAGTAGATCTCCCACCAGGAAGCAAACCTTTAGGATGCAAATGGATCCTAAAAATAAAATACAAGGCTGATGGATCTGTTGAAAAATACAAAGCAAGGTTAGTGGCTAAAGGATTTAGACAAAAAAAAAAAGGGTTGAATTTCTTCGATACATATTCACCTGTTACAAGAATAACGTCTATTCGAGCACTTATAGCAATTGTTGCTTTAAATAATCTTGAAATTCATCAAATGGATGTAAAGACGGCATTTTTAAATGGTGAGTTGGAAGAAGAAATATATATAGAACAACCTGAAGGTTTTATAGCCCCTGGTCAAGAAAAGAAAGTGTGCAAACTCGTTAAATCATTTTATGGGCTAAAACAAGCTCCTAAACAATGACATGAAAAATTTGACAAAACAATGATGTCAAATGGATTCAAGATTAACGAGTGTGATAAATGTGTTTATATAAAGGGCACACCTAACTCATATGTAATTGTTTGTCTATATGTAGACGACATGCTTATTATGGGAAGTAGTCATGATGTCATCATGACTACTAAGAAAATGTTGACAAAACATTTTGACATGAAAGATATGGGAAAAGCAGACGTTATCTTAGGAATTAAGATTGAAAAAACGTCTGAAGGAATTACCCTAACACAATCTCATTATATTGAGAAAGTACTTAGGAAATTCAATGCGTATGATGTTACGCCGGTTAGATCACCCGTAGATTTAAATTTATATTTATCTAAAAATCGTGGTGAATCCGTATCTCAACAGCAATATACAAGGATTATTGGAAGTTTAATGTATATTACAAATTGTACTCGTCCTGATATTGCTTACTCAATAAATAAATTGAGTAGATTCACAAGTAATCCTAGTCATGATCATTGGAAAGCATTGGAAAGAGTATTTAAATACTTAAAGTATTCAATGGACTATGGATTACATTATGCAACATACCCTTCTGTACTTGAAGGATATTATGATGCAAATTGGATTTCTGACACAAAAGACTCGAAGTCCACAAGTGGATATGTGTTCACCATCGGTGGAGGAGCTGTGTCGTGGAAATCCTCTAAACAAACGTGTATAGCTCGTTCAACTATGGAATCGGAATTCATATCTTTAGACAAAACGGGAGAAGAAGCGGAATGACTTCGTAATTTCCTAGAAGATATTCCGTGTTGGACGAAACCAGTGCCATCAATAATGATACATTGCGATAGTCAGTCGGCTATAGGTAGGGCACAAAGTAGTATGTATAATGGTAAGTCAAGACACATACGTCGAAAACATAATACCATTAGGCAGTTGATCTCAAATGGGGTTATCGCAGTTGATTATGTAAAATCAAAAGATAACTTAGCGTATCCGTTGACAAAAGGTTTAGGGAGAGATCAAGTAAACTGCTTATCAAGAGGAATGTGATTAAAACCTACAAAATTAAAGGATAATTCATAGCGGAAACCCAACCTTGTAGATTGGAGATCCCAAGATCTTGGTTCAATGGGAAAATCAAGTTATGAATGTTCGTGTGCGCTTAGAACTTCGTTCTATTATCATTCTTAGGATAAAAGTGCAACCTGTGCAAGTAGTGAAGTTAAGTTTTAACAAACTTTTAATGATTCCTATATTTCTATAAGAAATAGAGTATGACAGGATACTCATATAATAGGAGGTCACCTATTTAAGTGTGAAGACGGGCCGCTTCAATGAAACACTTAAGAATCCAAGATGTTGTCCAGGGCCAAAAAGTACAAAATTAACCATGAGAACAAATAAAGTGTGAGAAAAAATTATTGTGTGAATACTGTTGTCTGGGTTTACATCAACAGCTGAATAGTTCAAGACATCACGTTCACTAGGCAGCCTAGTACATCCGATAGTATTTCACTAAGAAAGGTTCAAAGCCGCAAGCTACCTCTCCCCATGCAATAATTTTTCGCAAGAAACTCTGTTTTAGCATATGCATACATATTCGCATAAATCACATTCATGTGGGGGATTGTTGAAAAAATTGTTTGACAATTTTTGTTGGAATAAAGGTGGTGAATGAGACATTGATGCTCATAGTCCCACATTGGTAAAATGTGGCAATAAATGTCTACATATATAGCCTAAAATGAGACAATGAGTTGGTGCCCCAAGAGGTACCCATGTTTGTTAAAAGGAGTGGACCTAGATTATGCTAGGTTCGAACCATTAGCCACACGCGCGCCGCCGTCCGACCGCCCGGCACGGACATGGGCGTGGGCGTGGGCTGGGCTTTAACATGATATAACTTTTTTGGACAAAAATCAATTAAATATTTTATTTTTGCTCCATTCAGCCCGAAACAGTGCAACTTTTCACAAACGGACGCGAACTTTTGGTCCGAACCAGTGCGTCATTTCGGCTGAACTGGTGCGTCTCTTCAGACCGAATCATTGCGTCTCCTCGGCCATGTGTGCAGTGAAGTGGTGCGACTATCCGAGGCAGCCTTCCAACGTCTATAAATAGACCCCATCTGCATTCATTCCAAATCGCTCATTTCTGATTCTCTTCTTTCCTCTTGCATACTCATACTTCTGAGTTTAGAGTCTGAGTTTCTAAAACACTTTGAAGTGTTCGAAGTGCTTCGATTTTGTAGTGCTACTAATCGAAGTTGGAGATAGCGTTCTATCTTGGGAGACACTTTGATCAACCCGTAAGTACCTAGGCGGGCAAATTTGTCTTAAAGATAGAGAGTCAAACTCTCGACCCGCTATCGTCTCTGTTGCTGCGTGCATGCTGTTGAAAAGTTCGTAACAAGGTTATGTTTAAATCAAATCCCTGGTATATACTTTATTCACATAATCAATTGAATCTTCATTCTCGGTGAATTGGAAAAGTCTTTTTGGAATTGAAATGATGTGGCGATTTATTTATTTTAATAGCCTCTACTTTATGCTACATAAGTTAATATTTTCGCAAAAAATTAGGTACTGAAAAATATTTTACTTTGATTTATCGTTGTACAAGAATCCAATGAAGCCCTGGGATTAGAATTAGATCAGCTATCTCCATGGTGGCTATTTCTGTTTAGTTCCGTAGTGATATCGTGGAATGATAATGAGTTCTAGTTTTTTAGACATATAGTCAGATTTTATAATTAAAAAAAAACATGTAAAAAAAATTTGACATAAGTTGTAATTGTATGCCAAGTTATCTTCTTTGAATAATAATTCTCCTATAAAATGCCGATGTTATTTTTCCTCATTTTTCGTTGAGTAGTCAAGAAATAATAATTCTCCTATAAAAAAGTTAAGATCAGAACAAGCAAGAAGCCTCATCCAAATTTCAGCGCTAGGTCATAACTACTTAGGTGTCGCATATATGATATATGTCAGATTAACTACACGTGAAAAAATGGCTAAATTACACAATTGACAAAAATGATGGACTAATCCTGAAATTTACCAACATAAATAATGAAAAATGGTAGAAAAACAAAGTACTTATCGAACCAACATTGTACTTTACGCATGCAAATCACTTTTATGGATTATCAAGTGTAGAGTAATTTGGAACGATATCCAAATTCAGGTTATACAAATAAATATAAAATTTTCAGAATTAATTTTGAAAGTCATTAATCATTAATTCATTTGGTCGTAATTTTAATCAATATCTTCACATAATTTTCAAGACAGGTGGAGGAGATTATATTGTTAGGTTCATCCTCACAATAAAGCCACTTTATTAATTAACAACGAAATGATAGAGAATGACATGTAATAATTAATCATGATAAATATGGAAAACCTGTTTTAGAATTATCTCAAATTTTTCTTTTCCTAATTATTTGATTTGACAATTGATCAAGTTGGAAGTAAACTACAAAAAATCCTTAAATGAAGTGTCTAATATTTATTTTGAGAAAAACTAAATCTCATACATTCAAAATATTAAGATATTTGTATTAAAATTTCTGTTTCTCCTCCCAAAACAAAAATTTTCGTTTTTCCTACATATCCACCAAATCAATACTGTAACACTAGTTTGGCTGATCATAAGTCATCTCTCTACGCATGTCAAAGGATATCAATGTTTCTTTGAATTAAACCATCGTTTTAGCAAGCTTGCTAATCTCTGTAATCTCGTAGAACTAATTGCTACTTCAAATGTCAAAAATAAAAAGAAAATATTATATGTATAATAAAGATTATAAATTGGGTTACAAAATACATTTCAAATTACAAAATTATCCCAGCATTTTATATAGAAAAAATCTTTCAAAATTACATTTAGGATAATTTTGTAATTTCAAATGTATTTTGTAAGTCAACGTGTAATCCAATTTGTATATGTAGCATGATCCAAAATAAAATTCTCAGGTTGTTACTAAAAATACATTAACTCCATCATAAAAAACCATAACGTGAAACCAGAATTACATGTAAAAAATGAAACAAACAAATAAATAAATAACTACATCTCTTACATTGTGTTGCAAGTCAATAAGCGTAAATTGCATAATGTCATTTTAAGGGAGAGTCTATGCTCCTCCTGGAGTGCTACTCCCCATATTCTCATTGAATGACATGTGTCCCCAACTATTCTTTTACCTTTTCCTTTTCTTTCTTTTTTTCTGCCCCTTTTTTTTTTTTTTTTTGCGTTTCATTATTTCTTTTTTTTTTTTGACATTTTCATTTTTTCTTTTTTAAGTGTAGGGTTTTTATACTTTCTCCAATAGTCATGTATATATAAATAGAATATTTTTTTAAAAAAAATATCTTCAAATAATACTACAATGAAATATTAATTACAAGCATATTTTTGAAAAATATATTTCGGCAATTTTTTTTTAAAACACGTGTTTATTTGTATTTATGCACATGAAAATTGAAAATTATGCTATTGAACTTTGATTTATTAGATTGCTATACATTCATAATTTGAATGATTATTTTTTTTCATTCTATCATTTGGCTAAAACAAAAATGATTTTTTTATGAGTATATTTAATATGTTTGGTTTGTAGTAACATATTTTGTGATTTTATAAATATTAAAAATATATCTCTATATTTTTACAAATTACTTTACAGTAATATTTTAAATTTTAATTTAAAAGCAAAAATATATTTTGTATTTGAAGCATGTAATAAATCTATTTTTTATGATGATTATAAATTTATTATAATATTTAATTTTCAAATTCTCAATTCTAGTACATGAATTAAAAAAAATTGTTGTCTCTGGTAATATAGCATTCACAAATAGGAGGTATAATAATTTTTTTTTTTCAATAATCATAAATTCCCTTCTAATTTTAAAATTCGATCAGATTTATTTTTCTATGATTGAATTTCTATTTGTAAACAGATTGATAGTCAAAGAAGAACACATGGAATATGTAGATTTATAGGAATTACAAAAGGAACAAATTAATAATATATAGTGAGATAACAGGTAAATAGACAAAGGGACGAAAATAAGAAAGAATAAGGAGCAAAGAAAAGCAAATAAAAATAAAAATGGAAAGAGAACAACTTAAATAATAAATTTATGAATTTAACTATTAGTTTATCATTTTGATATACTTTATATAGTTAAGAAAATATCATTTCGTGTAGTTGTAGCATTTAATAAATTTATTTTTCATATTATGAATATAAATTTATTATAATATTTATTTATATTTAATTTTAAAATATCCAATTTTAAAATTCTAGATGTTACACAAAATTAAAAAGAATAAGAAAAAAAACTTGTCTGTGGATTATTTTAGCATGTATAATTAGAAGGTTAGAATAATTTTTTTTTATTAGTAATGATAATTTATTTTGAATTTAATTTTTTTTAACCGAGCTTTAAAATTTTAATACCATCTAACATTAAACCGTAAATATATTGAGAGGCAAATTTATAGGAAATTACAATAGTTAGTAGAGAATAAATAATTTATTAGGGAAGAAATAGGGAGCAAAAATGGACTAAATCAAAGTGAAAAATAAGAAAAGAATAAGGAGGAAAGAGAAAAGAAGAGAAGAGGAAAGATAAATGGTAAAGAAGAATGAGACACATGTCACTTAAAGGATTTATAGGGAGTAGCACTCCAGGATGAGCATAGAGTCTCCCGTCACGTTAATTAATTTCAAATTGCATTTAAAATTATTTATCAAATCTACCTTAGAATTAGAAACCGTAAAATTTTTGAATTTCAAAAATATGGGGTATTCCTTCGCCTTCAAACAATCATAATTATGTCCTCCACTAATTATGTACCCAATTAAATGGCGCCATTATTTCATGAGCAAAAGTTCCTATTTAAAAGATTACCTTTCTGTGTGGAATTCATAGAGGCGCTCACTCCCTCCATATCCAAACACACCTTTATAAAATGAACAAATCGAGTTCATTTCTTGATTATTTGAATGAATCAAATTATGGCAAAACCTAAATGAAACACAATTAGCAATATGCAATAAGATATGCTTGGGTAACTCAGTAACTTAGAAAATAAACTTTTGTTTTGATTAAACACTAACTTTGAATTTATTTTCCTCAAAATTTCTTATTTTTATACTTCAACTTGATTTACTCCGGTAAAAATTCATAAAATCTATATTAATTCTAGTGTTATATAGCTCAAAATAACATCTGGCATAATCCTTCTCATGCATGGATGTTAGGATCGTGTGATTGTAGTTTTACTAAAAGTAATAACAATTTTGCGATTACAATATTTTAAATATATAGAAATCTCTCGTTCCATACAATTAATCTTTAGCTATGGACCTTCAATCATTATGGCTCTCTTCTAACATCAGGTCGATCCAAAACAATTTTGGAGTACAACAACATGTTGATATACCGCCACTGAGCTGTCTCAAATGCAACGTCGATGCTGCTATTTTCTTGAACCCCCCTCGCATGGGATATGGTTGCTTAGTCCGGAACGATTTTGGTGCGGTTATTGTTGCTATTCATGGATGCTTATGAGGTTCATTCCCTCCTACTTATGCTGAAGCTTTGTCCATTCGAGAAGCTTTAAGCTGGGTCAAAGATCTACATCTTTCAAATATTATAATTGAGTCGGATGCTTAGCTGATCGTTAACGCCTTGAAGAATTCTATTGTTGATGTTTTGAGTTTGGTTCTAATAGTTTATGCTGTACGTAAATCTCTTGTAGCGCAACTTTCATGTTGTTCTTTTGATTTTGTACGTAAATAAGCGAATTATGCGGCTCATATTCTAGCTAGGGCGGCTAGTTCTATATCTGGTCTTGAAGGTCTTATTGTCCCTTCGCCTTCATTTATTTCTGTTGTAACAGCCGTTGATGTTTAGTTGAATATTATGCTTCCTTTCGATATATATATATATAACATTTCTTGCAATATTTGATAATCGAATTTTGTCTTCGTTACCTATTGTTAAGACCAAACACTTGGTGCTCTAGAAAAAAAAGTATAAATGATGATAATGAAGCAAATCCAACATTTTAAAACTTACAATAACATATGTGTCGTGCTTTGATTGATCTCTCAACAAATACCATTATTGCACCCAATGACCCAACAATGAAATCACTTTTAATGAAGTAACCAAACTTTCTATCTTATAAGAATATTTGATTCTTGGCAAAAACTTGTATGAGACGGTCTCAAGGGTCATATTTATGAGACGGATTTTTTATATGGGTTATCCATTAAAAAGTATTACAATTTATGTCAAAAGTATTGCTTATTTTTATAAATATGGATAGAATTGACCCGTTTCATGGATGAGACCGTCTCACAAGAGTGTTATTCTTGATTTTTTTTATCTCAAAAATTAAATTGGAAGTATATATATATTATATAGATTGCGCAAAACTTAAATGATATTACTCGAGTGTCTTTTTCAGAAATGAAGTTCCCACAGTCTGACGACGACCCTTTCAATAAGTGGGCTGCATTCCCATTTGCCTCTTAAGATATTGACAGTTTAAAAATTTTAGGATTCTGTGTTGTTTATTTGCAGTGATTTTGAGAAGCTTTGATCCTGATTTTGGAAAGGTCTCTGTCACACACTACTCAACATTCATTTATTTTTTTTTCCCTTAAAAAACCTAAACAATTTATTTATATATATCTTGAGAAGTTCATTTTATAATTAGCAATTTCTCCCTTTTTTTCGACGGGACCGCTTATTTGGATTATTATATGATTAAGTTCTTACTACATTAAGAGCAAAATTTTGTTATATGAAGGGTCAATGCCTGGAGATTATATGTTACACAGGAAGAAATACTCTTGGTGTATTTACATGAGATGATCAATTCATTTTCTTTTTTTAAAAAAAAAATATACTGATAAGTGATGAACATATAACATGTTTGTTTCAAATAAGACGATCATCTCATAAAAAAAAAAAAACATGGAGTTTTTCCCCCAATATTACATAGAATATCTCGTCAATCCACCTTGGATTGATATTACCTCTAACTCTAAGTATCAAGATATATATAAAAAAAATTATTCCAAGTAATTATAGTTTCTTTCATATCACTTACCTTGGACCTAAGACGCAAACCAATTGACATACCTATATATCAGTAATAATCATTTTTTTATCTATATTTGAACTTCAACTTGGATTTTTTTAAAGTTTATTCATAGTTTCAAAAACATATTATTTTGAACTTGAGTTTGACTCATAAACTTCAAATTTGAGCTTGATACATCTGATTCGCGCTAATTTATTGAACTCGATTAAAACTTGAATCTGATTCGAGATCATACAAATACAATATTCTGTTATAACGTATATAAAGGAAACATTGAATTCACAATCTATCAAATAAACTATTCAATCAAACATCCAAGTCAAAATGGAATAGAACACGTACAATCGAATTTGACTTGAGTTCTATAATTTTAAACTAGCCGCACCATGCAATGCGTGTATAACTTTATATATAAATATTATGTTTTGTGCGTATATAATATACATTTATTTTTTTAAGAATTTGATTTGATTTTTTTTTTTTGCAAGTTGATAATTTTGTGGGAATTTTTCTTATAAAAAAAACGTTTTTAAATGAGCATACCAAGAGATCACTAAGAATGTGTTTGGCTAAACTTATTAAAAAGAGCTTATAAGCTCTTAGTGCTTAAAAGTTGTTTTACAAGCTTATAAGGTGTTAGAACTTATTTTAAAAATAAGCGTGTTTGGGTAAACTTATTTTAAACAACTTAAAGATGTTGATATGTTTGGTATTATAAGATTTCTTTATTGTCAAAATTACTAAAAAAAAGTATAATTATATGAAAAAATAATGTTTCAAGTTATACAAATATGAAAATAGTTTTAGAATAAATTTATATTAAAATATAAAATTGTTTTAATATTTTACTTTAGAAAAATTTATGTGATTTATAATTTTTTAAAAAATAGTATTTAATATTTAATGGGTGGAGGATATGATGGAGATTTATGAAAATATTTAAGGATATTTTAGTGAGATAGAATATTAAAATAAGATCTTTTTGAAAAAAAGTACATTTTCCTTTATTTTTTTAAAAACAGCTTATAAGTTGTCAAACAACTTATTTTGACAGCTTATAAGCTGTTTTAAAAAATTTTGCCAAACAAAATTTGAGAGCAAGCTCTTTCAAACAGCTTTAAAAGAGTTATTAAGCTCTGTCAAACAACCTCTAACGTGTTTTTGTTGTATATATATATATTATAAAAATAACTTAAAAAGCATTCAAATGAAGACAAAAAAAACTTCTATAATTTTAAATATAACCCTTAAAAGCATTCAAATGAAGACAACAAAAACTTAATAAATTTTACATATATTTCAGAAAATTAAATTTAATGTCATATATCAAGATTCAAGTTTTTTGGCATGAGTTTTAAAATAATTAAAAAACAATTCAATAAAAACAATGGTTAATTGATCATTTTTTTTTCAAGTCGATTTTAATATTCACTAGTATTCCACCCGTGCGATGCACGGAATATTATTTTATATAATTAATTATTCAAATTAGTAAGCAGCAATTGAATAAAAAATTAAATACAAAAATCTTAATGCATTATAGACAATTAGAAAACTAAAAAATTATTCTACAAATTTTGAAAAACTTCCTTGAACACAACATTTGTCGTTAAATTTTTCTGGTTGCTGTCACGATCAGTAGCACATATCAAAATTTTCATACCCCGAGGATTCGTAAGATATAGCAACATACAACTGATCATGACATAAAATGGGGTTCTTCAAAAGAAGTTCTACGTGAGACAATGATTGACTTTGACTTTTGTTGATTGTCATTGTGTATGATATAATGAAGGATATTGTTTCCGTAGTAAGAATTTGTCCTTTCAAAACAATTATACATACTGGAGTATTAAAATTAAATAATAATTAAAAATATATATAACATACATTAAATAGTATTGTACAGAATACATAATATAAAATTTTAATCATTCCTCATTATTTTTTGAAATTTGTTCTATAGTCTTAAAAATATCATTTCCGTTAGTAAGCTTTTTCACGATAGTTTTGGGTATTTGACATTGATATACATAAAATTATATTGTCCAGAAAACATAATATAAAATTTTAATCATACCTCATTATTTTTTGAAATTTGTTCTATAGTCTTAAAAATATCGTTTGCGTTAGTAAGCTTTTCCATGATGGTTTTGGGTATTTGACATTGACGTGTTGCTGATTGAATTTGTTGGAATTTTGTCATCCGAATTCATTCTAAATTTAAAAAAATATTAAATTATATAATAGACAAAAAATAAATTATAGTCTAAAAAAAATAAAATAAATATACATGTTTTGAAATTCAAGAGTTTCATTCCAATTATCATTTAGTATCATCTTACTGATATGAAATGTTTTTGAAACATGCACTTCACACCCACAGGATCCTCACCGATCGTATCCAAATATGTGATGATGTCATCTACGAAATTTTCCCACAAAGTACATGCTAAATTGTTGTTCTTAACAGACAATAAATATAAGGACATTGAATGATCAAAAATTTTCGATTTTGAACCGAAACTGGTGTATTATTATTATTATTTTAGGAAATTATCATATTTCCTTATTATTAAACTATAACACACACACACACACACGTATATATATATATATATATATATATATATATATATATATATATATATATATATATATATATATATATATAATCTTGTTCTCCTGCACACCAGTGTGCAGAGATTTTGTGTGCACCCTATGATATTCGCGTGAACATCTGAGATGTTCTCGCGAACATCTAATTTTTTTTTTAGATGTTCGCGCGAACATCCCGCGGTGCACACAAAATCCCTGCACACTGGTGTGCAGTGGATCATAAATATATATATATATATATATAATAATATATATATATATATATATAATAATATATATATATATATATATATATATATATATCATTTATGAAAACTATATGTAAGCATAAATAAGTGTTTTAGGCTGTGTCGTAAGTTTTTTATTATTAATTTGACATATATATACACGATATTAAAATTATTTACAATATTTTTGGTAATATTAATTTGTATATGGACACAATAAATCAATTGAAATTTTAAAAAAAACATTAATAAAAGTAGTAAATATAATTTTATTTTTATAAATGTAATCAAAAATATTATTAGTATTATAATTATTTGAACCGAATACATTATCTATAACCTTAATCATCATATTATTATTATTATTTGAACCGAAAACATTATCTATAGTTTTAACAAAATTTCATCCATAATTTTCATTTATAGTAAGTATGTTTTGGCGGAAAACTACTATATTTAGTAAAAACTTTGCTTTAAAAGTGATAAGTTGTGTATCTGGATCCCATAGATTATGAGATTACGTAGACATGAATCCAAATTTCTGAGATTTTTTTTCAAATTATAAACATCTAATTGTGTACGTATTATTTGTGCGTGTATCAAAATGTAAAAAATTTAATCTGTTGCTGAATGGTCATGATTAGTAGTTAAAATTTTATCATATCTGTAAATAATATATATTAGACATTCATGTAAGTTTATGCAAGTTTCAACGATTGTACTGTTAAAATAAAATAAAATAATTTAAAGGTTTTAGGTTGTGTTGTAAGTTTTTTTTATTTAAAATTATATAAATTACCTAGTTCGTACATTTGAATTTTGATGTGCTCATTATTTATGATATTTTTGATAACATTAATTTGATATATATATATCATTTAAATTTTAATGTGGTAATTATTTACGCTATTTTTTATAAGATTAATTTGTATATGCTGTTAAGATCTATAGAATATCAAATATGTAAATTTGTTGGTATATTAAATATATTTGATAAGATTTTATCTGAAATGTATATAACATTTAAATTAACTTGGATGTGTCAATTATTTAGGATTCTTTTGATAAGATAAAATTAAATGAAAAAAATACTAACATTTAAATTCAAAAATGTTCGATTTTGAACCGAAACTGGTGTATTATTATTATTATTATTATTTTAGAAAATTATCATATCTCCTTATTATTAAAATATAACACACAAATATATATATATATATATATATATATATATATATATATCATCTATGAAAACTATATGTAAGCATATATAAATGTTTTAGGTTGTGTCGTAAGTTTCTTATTATTAATTTGACATATATTTACACGATATTTAAATAATTTACGATCTTTTTGATAATATTAATTTGTATATGGACACAATAAATCAATTGAAATTAAAAAAAAACATTGATAAAAGTAGTAAATATAAATTTATTTTTACAAATGTAACAAAAAATATTATTAGTATTATAATTATTTGAACCGAATACATTATCTATAACTTTAATCATCATATTATTATTATTATTTGAATTGAAAACATTATCTATGGTTTTAACAAAATTTCATCCATAATTTTTATTTATAGTAAGTATGTTTTGACGAAAAACTATTATATTTAGTAAAAACTCTGCTTTTAAATATATATATAGATATAGATTTTTATAGGCATTGAACTTTGAAGGTTAACAGAACGCAGTGCTATCCACGCGCGTGGTGGGCCCGTGACGTGTGAAAGTGGGTCACGTAGTTCACGCGAGTGGAGTCTGGTTCGGCACGTGCGATTGGCACGTGAAAAAAGATATCAACAGCAGTTAGCCTTCTTTTTATTGTTGAGTGGGCATTGAAGAGAATGAAGGAGACAAAAACTGTTCATGGGCCCCATGCACCACTTAATGGGCCCACGCTGTTACTGGGCCTATCCCCATCGAAGAGCAGCTCGAACTCGTAGGCTGGCTGGCTCAATTCTTCGTTCCCGCTTTTGCCCCTATGATCGCGGCGGATTAGTGCTAAATTGTTATGGGCAGAATTGAGATTTTAAACAACCATTCCTGCTTTATATATATATAGTTTTGCTATGTTATCCATCTTCCGTGTCCACCTTCATGCACACACTTATCCATTGGATGAACCATTTGTATATGATTCATCTCATCCATTGGATGATTGCCACCTCATAAGTGGACATGGAGGTGAGCAGCATAGCAAAACTCATATATATATATATATATAATATATTTGATAGAGTTTTTATAAATTGTTTTTTAGTTTGTTTTTAATAAAATTTTGAAATTTTATAATTCAAAATTTTGAAATTTAATTTAAAAAACTGAAAGTGTGTGTCAATGTCTCAAAGATGATGAAGATTGCTCTTCTCAGAAAAATAAAAATAAAAATAAGAATATGATAATATATGAAAGATTGAGATAATTGCTTCAATTTTATGTATATTTTTTTCGGTTTTAGTTTTCAGTATTATCAAGTATTTAAAGTTTTAACCATACATATTTTAGTTTTAAAAAAAAAAAACATACATATTTCAATATTTTTTAAGTTTTATTAGTATCCTCTGTGATGATCGATGAAGTTAAAGTTTGACAATTTTTCTTAATTTTATGATATTTTTTATTTTACGGAAGGAAGAGAACTATACCAAAATCTTCTCACAAAAATATATATATAATAATAACATGATAATTGTTGGAATAAAAGTGTGTATTGTTATTAAAGTATTTTGGATTCTAGAACACAACATCAGAAAGGATGTCGTAGCGAGAGATTTTCTCAATCCGCAAAACAAAATTGCCCTGTATAAGTGTTTAGACGGTAGTGTCAATCACCTCTAAGATATAATGACAATGAATGAAAGATAGTAGCACAACAAATCTTTCGAACGTAGAGAACAAAAGGATGGAATAAATTTTAAGTGAGAAAGCAGCGCAATATAGCATGCAGAAGAATTAAATCTGACGGAAGACAGGAGAGAGATCTTTATGGACGCCACAAGGTTGCGACAAAAAGACACAACTCATCGAGTGGAACAAACGCACTTATCCGAAGTGATGCAGTCGAGCAGTCATACTAAACAGACCGATCGATGAGCAGTCGAGCATACATACTGAATCGGTTGAGGAACAGTCGAGTAGTTGTAGACACCGGTCGAGCATGTTAAATCAGGCGAGCACTTTCTGAAACCAGTCAAGTGCACACACAGAATCGGACTGTAAGGTGCAAAATAAATTTAATAAATATTATTTCAATTAATTTTTTTCCAGAAAAGATTAATATGGTCATAAGACCCTACCGAGCCGACCGGCCGCGCGCGTATTTGTTCCATCGACTAACGTCTTGTTCCATTACAAAACATCCGGTGACCTATCTCATAATCCTAAGGGTCCAATCTCATAATCCAAATTTAGACTCGTTAAAGAAGGGAACACATTGATATACTTCCAGTGTGGGACAAGCCTTTTTCCCATTTATTTCTCATTTATTTCATTCAATTTATTTTCCAACATGTATATATGCGTGAGAGTAGTACTACTGATATGCGTGATCTCTGAGAAGATCTCGTGCTTCAAATTGTTTATGTTGTGTCGTATTATCAAGTTGACTAATTGAGTTGTAAAACAAGGGCGTCAGATCTTAATGAGTAAGACTGTCTTTATTATAAATAAGATCAGTGGCAAAGACATATGAGACAAAACTAACAGGAAGACATGTCTTTTAGTATTTCCCCAAACTTATATACCTAACAATCCGACCCACTGACACGCAAATTGGTGCAAATCCTCGCATTCACTCGTCGCTTAGTACGAGGTTACATGCCGCTAAAAATACGAAGAAATAAGTTACATCGTGATTAACAATTCAAATCCGCTCGCGTCATACGGAGTATAATGTTTTACTTAAGTCATAAATGTTAAGCCGAAGTAGCCATAACAATTCAAATCCAAATGTTTATAACTAAGACTATACCTATGCTAAAAAAAAAAAGAAGCTTATACCTGGTGAGTATATATCATGATAGAAATAACAAATGTACGTGAACGAACAAAAAGGAATCTGAAAATTGATCAGGTTTGAGGTATATAAATACTATTCTTTACGGTTTTATTTGCTTTCACTTCTCAAAAGTTTGCTTATAAGTTTTAATGAAAAATTACCCTCAAGATACAAGAAACCTTTCAACACAATATCCAGCAAAAAGATTAGGTTGCATTACTTATATATATATAAATCTGCAGAACATATATATGGAAAGTTGCATCAGAAACAATACAACCATTGAACAAAAGACTGGTTTGTTTAGAGGAAGTTATTCAATCAAATAGACACACGTATTTTCTTCCTACTCGTAAAAGGATGTGAAAAAGTGCAACAATTAGGAAATAAACGTTGCAAATAATTTCAAGTAGCGTGTATCGCGCTCGAGCGTGCAAAGATGCGCTAAAGCACGCATGTGTTCTGTCCAGCCCTTTCAAAGACCGTCACTCGCTCTCGAGTGCGCAAAACTTGCGCTCGAGCGCGATGGTCCATTTCAAAGATTGTGACTCCGCTCGAGCGCGCTGCGATCTTCCAGAAAAATTGTACAATCTCTTACATATCATCAACAAAGTAAGATGTGTGTGAGTTTCGTTAGAGTTGAAGCCAAATGAAGTGTGTTCATAAATTACTTTTTATCCCTAATAATTAAAAATTTTATGTTAGTTTGCAAAATAAAAAATTAAATTAAATTAAATTAAATTAAAATTTAGAATGTGGTTGATAAAATATCTGGCTAATTAGTCGATGATATTCTACTATCTCGATACTGTAGAATAAATTTAAATTTCATAGAATGGACGCTAGCTAGGCTTGATCGAGGCTCAAGTTGGAAGACCTAAAGACAAATAATACTGAAATCAATTATTACCAATTATGTATAGTGAGTATCATAGGATTTGGACCATTTATTTTTCATTATTGTGGATAGCACCCACCACCAATTAATGGCTAAAAACAATAATTGTCCCAACAAGATAAATATAAGGTAATTAAAAATTTTCGAATCTCACATTTCTCATTTAGGTTAGATTTAATGATTGTCTGAGCATACCATTAAATAAAGAAATTACGAGGAAACAAATATTTCCATCCATTATTATTATTATTATTATTATTATTATTATTATTATTATTATTATTATTATTATTATTATTATTATTATTATTATTATTATTATTATTATTTTGAATGTAAAAGTTAAAACACTTCAAGTGGTTATTGGATTCGTTGGTATTTGTTTGTGTTCATGGTACTATTTATTGAAGTCGCTATTGCTTGAGGATTTTTTTTACTTGTTTTGGACAATACTAATTTTCTTTTCTTTTACTTTATTCTATTTATTGAAGAGTTTTTTTGGGTTTATTTTTGAAATTATATAACCAAGTTCTAATTTGAAAGCCTAAAATATATATTTAACAAGAAATAAAATAAAATACCCCTTGGAAGTACTGATTTAATTTAAAACACTGATTCCGGAAACTTTTTTAAAAAATGACGTTTTAAGTTAAAATTTTCAACAATAATAATTATGATTAATTTAAAACGGGCACTCATCTTGATTCTTGATCAGTGTTTAGAAATCAATTCTTCATATCCTTCTTCAGATCAAATATTTCCCCGAGTATGAGTTTCTAACTTTCTTCCATGCAGATGTAACGGGAAATTTATCATATTTGATCCAAAAAAAAAAAACTAATTGTATATTATATGTTTGAAATAATAGAAATTGAAAAAATAAAATCATTAATTGCATGTTTCCTGATCGGCTTCACTGCGTTCTTTGATTTCTCATTCAATAATTCAGAACTCTGCAAATGGACAAATCTCAATTGTTTACGCTGCGTCTTACATCAGTACTTTTAGCCAACCTATATATTTTTCCTTCTCATTTACTCACCCTATTTGTATTTTATTTTATTTTTTGTTTTAAAAATATATCCAGCCTATTTATATTTATGATTTTTTTTCATTAATTTTTTAATATATATTTTTAAACCTAATGTATTAATTTTCGAACATGTATTAAGACATGCAACTTTTTTTACATACAAATAATGCTAATAATGATTAAATGTAATTTTAATAAAAGTATTTTTTAAGTAGCAAATAATTAATTAACCGATTATTTTAGATATCCTAAGGTCCTTGCGACTAATTATTTACTAATAGACTATATATTTTATATATTCTAATTAATGTCTACTAGGCCTAACGTTTAGCCAATCGCATTATTTGTATGTAAAAAAAGTTGCATGCTTTAATACATGTTGTAGCATTAGAGCAATACCGACATACGATTAATTTCTTTTAGTATAGTTGAGTTGGTTGAGTGTATGAAACTTTTTTTTTTTTTTTAAGGGACGAGTGTATGAAACTTGATATTAAAGTTTTAAGTTAAATGTTGTATTTTTACTTGATGTGTGCTTTGAAGGTAAACTATATATATTCGAAATTTGTCTTGTGCACATAAAAAAAAAAGTGATTGTATGCGTCATAAAAATTAAAATGACTACACACGAATGATACCTATAAAATTTATATAATCTAAAAACCATGTTTTCTTGCTCTTTTTATGAGCTTGATTTTCCATCTAAAAGCAGATTATTAGAGCAATTACTGCATACGATTTATGTAATATATTGCAAGAATTAAATGTTATAACATAATATATCATATTTATTTTTAAAAAACCTAATAACTGATTAAAATTATGATAAATGAATATTGTACTACAGCACTACTTTTTAATTAGTCATAAATATACATCAAGCTTATATAGAGTTATGCGAGTATATAATATAATTTATACTCCTATCGATGGCTGCTATGGTATATCATAAAACAATTTTGGAAGTAGTAATATATTTAATTAATAGGAGCATTTGTTTTAAAAAAAATTATAATAATATAAATATAAACACTATACTATATTTTTGGTACAAGCGAAGAATGAAACGTAACATTATATTCGAGAAATATAATTGCAGTGTATGTGATGAACGTGCAATTATCGAGAAATTATCCAACATCATGAACCATAGCTACTTGCAATTGCGGTTGGGGGAAAAATTCAGTTGTGATTTAAATGTAAAATTATGGTCTACATTTTTTGTTAATCAAGAAACTTAAATTGACAGTGATTTATCCATGTCTTCAAAGCGGTACAAAGCGAACTTGTTATGATGAATAAAAAAAATATTAATGATGAGAAGTAAATAGCCATCATTTTTAAACCTTCTCCAAGTCAAAAAGTACTGATAAAGCAGTCGGAGAATTTAATATCCCACTTATAATTTTCCATAATTTCTAACAATTATTTTGTCTACACAATGCCGATATTATTTAATTTCCTTATTGATAAATAAAGGGTATTTGCAGATTTAAAACTCTGATCCCACTGCTCTGAATTATTTCCTTATTCCAATAAAATATTAATGCCAATTAAATATTGGTGGCTGGGCAGTTACCAACGTTATTAATATTTTACTGTTGCGGGCGAGATGTCTAGTTAGAAACACATTCAAGAATTAATGTTCACGAAAGAAGTAATGACTATTTCTTTTTTGCTTCAATTCGGATTTCGGAGATATATATGTTTACTCTCAAATGTCAATGTATTTTAAAAATGGAGAAGAAGTGTATTTTTTATCTAATATACATAATATTAATCTTCCGCAAATCTTAATAATTATGTTGTCAATATTCATTTTTATATTACTATTTTTGTCCACCCTATTTAATTATTTTTCTATCATGAATAAAATATAACATCAATATGGTGTCAACTTGGCACGGATGTATTTAATGTTACGTCCACATTCATGATGAAAATAATTAAGTAAATATATATAACTAAAATTAAAATTCGATAACATATAATATCAAAAATACGCATAGACAAATATATAAATAAATTTACTACGTTGACTCATTTTGAATGAAATATTTTTCTAGGTGAATATAATTTAATGTGGAGTTACTTTTTGTCAATTTTATCTACTTACTTTTTTAAGCATAATATTTCAAAATTTAAAATATGGAGTTATATATTAAGTTGGAATATTATATAATATTATAGTTATCTAGGAAATTTTGAAAAATCATAAAAATAAGATCATGTGCCCCATTATATTTGGAGATAGAAATCATCTTCAAAGAATTAAGTGATCTAAAAAATAAAATTTATATCTCTGAAAAATTATGCCTTTAATTTGAGAACTTTATGAAGAAAGCAACAAGGTTTTGCTCTTGCAAATTGCAATTAGCATTCTTTTTATCATTATTATTATTTGAGGTAAATGACAATTAATGTATCCCTTTGTAATTGTTATAATGTCAAATCATGACAAAAGGTTTCTTTCCTCAAAACGTTATTATTATAATTTTTTTGTCAATCTTTTAATTGATTAGGGCGATTACATGTTTGTCATCACATGGAAAAATCATAACTGTTAATGATGATAATGATGACACTCATAATTCCGATAAATGTCATTATCCCTCTAATTAGTAATTACTCCCTTCCATAAAAGGTTTTTGTACATTTTTCCCTAATTAAGATGGTTGTGGTCCTAAACCAATTTCATATACATACATCCGTGGTCTCTTATCCTTATTCCAACAATTAAGACAGTTTAATTTAAGGAAATTTATGTAAAATTAAAGAATTTTGTTCCTGAAATAATCAAAGAACCACGAGAAATAGAAACAAGAAGATTCAGTCCCAAAAAATTAGTTAACTCTTATAATTTAATAATTTATCGAGATTTTTGTGCTTTATAGAAACAAGGAGATATTGGCTTTGTTTAAAATTTTGGCTTTGTTTAATCAAAGAACCACAAGAAATAGAAACAAGGAGATATTGGCTTTGTTTAAAATTTTGCATGATCTTTTGTAGTCTTCAATAATAGCACACCTGATGCAGTTGTTATTATTGTTCAAAAAATAATAATAATAGTTAAAAAAAGGGTGAGAAATTGTAATTTGTAAATACTTTCTTGGATCCTCCAACAAGGATTGCCCTTATTGTGCCCATATTTATCGAATTGCTGCTGAGTGCTGGCTGGCCCAAACAAAATAAAGCAAACAAGGAATGATGAAAAGTAGGTAAGGGGCAAAAATAAAATAAAAATTTAAATAAAAAAAACAAAAGAAAAAGGTGGAATGCAATCCAAGATAACCAAAAGTATTGTTGGAGAGGAGACAAAGATAGAAAACATACATAGAAAAAGGAAACACTCACTTGCCATGAGATAAATCTCATAACATTTTATAATAACCAATATTCAAATAATTTTAACAACCGAGATTATTTTTCCTAATCTACCTAATGAGAATCTAATATATGAAAACAATGATGCAATCAAACATTAATTATCGTGTTAAGTTAAACTTTCAATCACGTAAATTTACGATAATTCAAACGATACATGTCGATTGTTTATTTTAGATGAAACCACTTAGTATGGTCCATACTTCTTGTTGAAAGTATTTTAGCGTGGAAGTTAGAAATAAATGCAACAAAGTGGTAGTATAGAAGAAGAAGGAATAGTTTTGTTTTTTTTTCCATTGCCCTTTCTCTTTTTTCCTATTTCTCTCCCTTCATGCCAAAGAACACACACACACCCCATTGAGTGAAACTAATCATCATGAAAAAACCTCTCCATCTTGCACTCCAAAAAAGTAAATTCAACCATCAAAATCTCCCCCTTCCCCACCTTAAATTTACTTCACTCCACACAATTTCTTTCTCACCAATTCCCACCATTGCAAAATTCTCCAAAAAATGAACCACTTCCCCCCATTCCTTAGTTTGATTTTCTCCACTTTCTTGATTCTTGTCACACCATCAGTGTTGTTGTTGTTGTTCTTCTTCTTCTCCTCCTCCTCCTCCGCAGCGGCGGCGACCCCTCCTCAGCTCCGATCTCTTCTTGCTATAAAATCATCCCTCAAAGACCCTTCGAACACATTCCGTGATTGGGACACGGATACGGCGTTTTCCAGGCCTGGTTCACTGCCCGTTTGGTGCTCCTGGTCTGGGATCAAATGTGACCGTAAGACAGGCCAGGTAACAACGTTGGACCTGTCGGGGCGTGATCTCTCTGGCATAATTCCTTGGGAGATCAGAAATCTGTCCCATTTGCATCATTTGAATTTGAGTGGGAATTCTCTTGATGGACCCTTTGAAGATTCCATTTTTGAACTGCCGAATCTCAGGACTCTGGATATCAATCACAATTCATTTAATTCGAGTTTCCCTCCTGGGATTTCCAAACTCAAGTCTCTCACATTTTTCAATGCTTATAGCAATAATTTCTCCGGCCCTTTGCCGGAGGAGATGATTTACCTCAAAAATCTCGAGTACCTGAACCTCGGCGGAAGCTACTTCGAAGGCGAAATCCCGGCGGCTTACGGCAGGCTCTTGAATCTCAAGTCTCTGTACTTGCATGGGAATTTACTCACAGGTCCAATCCCGCCCGAATTGAGTTTCTTGAATCAACTCGAACATGTAGAATTGGGATACATTAATGCGTTCTCTGGAGGGATACCGAAACAGTTTTCAAACCTGTCAAATTTAGTCTATCTTGATATCTCATCAGCCAATTTATCAGGCAACATTCCAGCTCAATTAGGCGGCTTGACAAAGCTCGAGACTCTATTGCTTTTCAAGAATCATCTATCGGGGTCGATTCCAGCGAGCTGGGCCGGATTAGTATCCTTACAGGTTCTTGATTTATCAGACAACAACCTCACAGGCGAAATCCCTAGAAGATTTTCAGATTTGAAAGAGCTAAACAGGCTGTCGTTGATGGACAACAAGCTGACAGGGGAAATTCCACGAGGGATTGGTGAGCTTCCCAATTTGGAAATCTTGTATATCTGGAACAATTCTTTTTCAGGGATGTTACCTCAAACACTCGGCTCGAATGGGAAGTTAAAGCAACTCGATGTCTCCTCGAATTCACTGTCGGGTCCTATTCCACCAAATCTTTGCCTCAGCAACATGCTGATGAAGCTCATTCTGTTTGCCAACCAGCTTATTGGTGAAATCCCTCCAACTTTAGCAAATTGCACGGCTTTAACAAGAGTGAGGATTCAAAACAACAGGCTCAACGGGTCGATTCCGGTCGGATTTGGCTCATTGCCAAACCTCACTTACTTTGATTTAAGCGAAAACGACCTGTCCGGGCCAATCCCCAAAGATTTTGGCAATGCTGCAAAAATGGAGTTCTTGAACATATCAGAGAATTCTTTCAATTCCGAGCTGCCGGATAGCATATGGAAAGCACCGAGTTTACAGATTTTCTTGGCAAGCTCTGCTAATCTCAATGGAAAAATCCCTGATTTTATCGGGTGTTGTAAATTTTACAGGATCGAGCTTGATGGAAACAATTTCAGTGGCAGCATTCCATGGGACATTGGCCATTGTGAGAAGCTAGTCACCCTAAACTTACGCCAAAATTCCCTGACAGGAATCATTCCATGGGAGATTTCAGCACTCCCGTCCATAACAGCCGTTGATTTGTCCCATAATTTTCTTACAGGGGCGATCCCCTCTAATTTCAACAACTGCAGCACATTGGAGAATTTCAATGTATCATACAATCAGCTCACAGGCCCTGTTCCTTCATCAGGATTACTATTTTCTTCCCTTCACCCATCATCATTCGCTGGAAACGAAGGGCTCTGCGGTGAAATTCTCAACAAACCTTGCCGGGAAGACGGGCTCGAAGCCGGAGCGGTGGAAATCCGCCGCGAGCCGAAGAAGACGGCCGGTGCCATTGTATGGATCATGGCCACAGCATTTGGTGTTGGCTTGTTTATACTCATCGCCGGAAGTAGGTGTTTCCAGGCCAAATACGGCCGGAAATTCTCGGACGACCGGGAAGTCGGGCCGTGGAAACTCACCGCTTTCCAACGGCTGAATTTCACGGCCGAAGATGTGCTCGAGTGCATAAACATGACGGATAAGATCGTCGGGATGGGGTCCACGGGGACCGTCTACAAGGCCGAGATGCCTGGCGGCGAGATCATAGCCGTCAAGAAGCTATGGGGGAAGCACAAGGATGCCATCAGGAGGAGGAGAGGTGTGTTAGCAGAGGTCGATGTCTTAGGTAATGTGAGACATCGCAATATTGTAAGGTTATTGGGTTGTTGCACTAACAACCAATGCACCATGTTGTTGTACGAGTACATGCCCAACGGGAGCCTAGACGACTTGTTACATGGGAAGGATAAGTGCGACAATTTCGTGGCGGATTGGGTCACAAGGTATAACATTGCATTAGGAGTTGCGCAAGGGATATGTTATCTTCATCACGACTGTGATCCGGTGATCGTCCATCGTGACTTGAAGCCGAGTAACATACTTTTGGACGCCGAGATGGAGGCTCGGGTGGCCGACTTTGGAGTGGCCAAGTTGATCCAGAACGACGAATCGATGTCTGTCATTGCTGGATCATATGGTTTCATTGCACCAGGTTAGGTCCAAGAAATCTCCATCTTTTCAATCACTTTTTATGTTAATTAATTTGGTTTCAATCATATATTCTTGAGAAAACGAGACCTAGTCCCTCCATAGTCCACCCCAAGCTCAACTTTGTACTAAGCATGCATGCGAAGTAGGAGTTGAAAGAAAGTTATTGGAAGATTTTACAATTTGTAAATATTGACTCTTGAGACAACATGGTTGACATATTTACTTTATCTATTTATTAATTTATTATTTACTTTTCTTTTTGGTGGGCTAGGAAATAGGAATAAGAGAAGGGTGTCATGCATGCCTTTTTCTTTGGTTACATTGGTTTCTAGTTCGTTGTGTAGGGTGACGAGATATATGTGTTCCCTTTGCGTGCAAAATGTGGTGTCACGTCTCATGTGATGCATTTGGGGTCCCTTTCCGTTGATAAGGATAACCAAATGGGCTATGTTTTTCAAAGTTTTCTTATTGTGCATAATATATAGTTTCTTGATTGGCCCTCAACTAGCTAGCACCAACAAAATCCACAATTTTCAAATCACAATACACACTTTTAGGCGCCAAGAAAACCTTCTTACAATAGTCTATATATATCGATCCACTAATCGAAAAGTCGCCGTCGAAATTTTTTTTTACAAAATATAAAATTTAATAGTAGGTTGAAATTTGTCACCTCCAAATAGACACAATTCAATTCATCAAAAAGTTTGATTTCATATGGATATGTAATATTGAATTTTTTATGCATTTCATTCTCTTTGCCCCTTTGTCGCCGCGATTTCCTACTGTTTAGTGGGCTGCCCACTATTAGGCGTGAACTCTTCTTTTCACTTTAGTATTAGCCTTTACTCAATTACTGAGGACCCACCATGAATTTGCCAACTTGTTCTCGAAACAAAGATACGATATTGGTTCTTAATTTAACGTTTTTTTAATTAATTCTTATGAAATAAATTTCAAAATTGTGTCTTTATTTTGTTTTTGGCAGAATATGCTTACACTTTACAAGTCGATGAGAAGAGTGATATCTACAGTTATGGGGTGGTACTAATGGAAATCTTGACGGGGAAAAGATCGGTCGACGCACAGTTCGGGGATGGAAACAGTATAGTGGATTGGGTGAGGTCCAAGATCAAGACGAAAGATAGTTTAATCGATGTATTAGATAATAACGCAGGCGCGTCGTGTAGTTCCGTTCGGGAGGAGATGATGTTAGTCCTTAGGGTTGCATTGCTATGCACGAGCCGGAATCCGGCTGACCGGCCCTCCATGAGGGACGTTTTATCGATGTTGCATGAAGCCAAGCCTAGCCGGAAATTGCCGGGGAGCGGGGGCTGCGGAAGTGGTGACGTGGTGCTGGATTTTCCCGAGCCACAAAAGCCAACAGTTGTGGAATGTTAATATAGATAGTTTGGGGGGTTTTAAAGTTTTATTCCTTCAATTTTATTTTATTTTATTATGTTAGTCGGAGATTGTGGGGATTGGTATAGAAGAAGTTGTTTTCTTGTCTGTTTTTTTACTCAGGTCTCTTTCTTTTTGTATATTGTACTAAATAGTAACCTGGATTTTTGAATTTCATTCCAAAAGTAAGTGGTAGTGGTATGATATGGCCTACATCCCCCACTACACTTCTTAAGATGTGGACTCACCATTACTTTTTCACACATACTATTATCCGAAAGAAATGACAAAACTATAGGGATTTGGAAACAAATGTATCCAAATTCAAAACTATATATGCGGTGATAGCATGATATTATAAACACAAAAAAACTCCTCTGAGATAATTTTATGGATAAATTTTGTAAATTAGATTTTTTTTTTATTTGAGTGAAGACATTACTTTTCATGTAAAAGTATTATTTTTTATTTTAAATATGAACATAATTGACTCATCTTGTTAATAAAGATCTGTAATATCGTCTCACAAAAGATTTACTCTAATATAAATTAGTATTCTGTTTTTTTTTATCACATGCAGCGTGCTATATGCAAACATATTAAAATTTTTGCCTTTAAATGATTTTTGTATAAAAAATCATAAATTTTTATGTTAGAGTTGAAATTATCATTTAAAAATGCAAAATATAGGTAAATATGTGTAATTTGAGAAAAAAATTGGTTTATCAAGAAACATGTCCTGACAACAAATTTAGTTATTTTAAGCTCTAATTTAGTAAAGAGAATATTATATATTTACACTCCAAAATATGTTAATCAAACTCCAATTTAACTATTAATTTACTACTAGACAATAACACCCTTTTAATTATTTTATTTATATAATATAATATTTTGATCTACCTTAAAAAGCCTAAATACTATATTTATGTACGCTGACAACTAATTTTAATATTTTTGAAATTTCTCGTAATTTTGTCATATATCAGTAAGACATCAGAAATTATAAAATAACAAAAATCCTTGATCAGTTCGTCCAAGAAGAGGATTTCCTCTAAGCCCATGATTGATATGCTAGAATGGAATAAGGTAGGAATGAAATAAACTTTGGAATGCAATAAGAATAAGAATGAAATGATAGGTCTATTCCATTCAAATGATTTGTACCAAAAAATGAAACAAAAATTGAATGAAATAATTTTGTAATTATCAAATAATTTCTTAACTAAAATTGGAATGAAATTATTATTAATTATCAAATAAATTTTTAACTAAAATTCAAAATAACGACTAAAAAAATATTATTATTATTAAATAATTAAATTTATATTAATACTATATTAATTATTATACAATTTTCGTTATCATAAAACTAATAGTTATTAATCTTAATATTATTATTATTAGTATTTTTAAAAAATAATTTTATTTCAATGAAATATTATAATTATTATTATTTAACAATTATTTTATTTTATTATTTATTTTGTATTATTGTTACATGATTATTAGTGTAGTAGCCCGTAACCAAAATCAGTAATTAAAAAATTAATCATAATTACTTGGGAAGAGTTCGGAAGCTCCGAAGGTGAGTTCGGAAGCTCCGATGCAGGATCGGAAGCTCCGATGGTATTACGTCAGGCATGACGTGTGGCAGGATCGGAAGTTTCGATCACCCCTATCCGAAGTCAACAAGTGATATTTTGACACGTGGCAGATCAGGATCTTCGAAAGCTCCGATGGCAGGATCGGACGTTCCGATCGAGGTTCGGACGTTCCGATCGTTGTCTATAAATAGAAGGTCGAGAATTCATTTTCAATTGCCAATTCCGGATTTCCTCTCTACTCTAGTCGTATTCGAGTTGTTCTAGCCTTCCTAGGCTTGACCCGGGAGTCGTCGAGGCGTTCGATAGTCGTAGCGGAGTTGTGCCCAAGTTTTGAAGGCATCGACATCAAAGAGCTAACGACGGACGAAGGTATAGCTTTTGCTTCCTATAAATATTTAGGAGTATGCAATAGCTTAGTTAAGGCTTTTAAAGCACTTAAATGATAGTAGTATCATTTGGCAGTGTAGATCAGACTATAGGCGTGGACCTAGAGTTGGTAGAGCTTGCACTGATTTGATTTACGAAAGTACTATTCGAGATATCCTGACTGAGTATGCATGTATTATGTGACTGCATGGTTTATATGTCATTGATTTATGCTGCATTCATTTGCATACTGAGCTATCTCCTTCGAGATGTCTATTAGTAGGGTTGTACCCTATCCTGTTAGTGGATGGACTTCCATGGCTTTGGGTCCGGTAAATCCACTGGTATTATGGTATGGGAGCCACCTCCTGAAGCGACGGCACAGCGTGCTACATACCAGGGCCCGGTCTGTCTCTGTTATCTGATCTTTGACCTCGAGTTATAGGGAGTTCACTTTGCATGCATGTATACTCATACTCTCGTACTAAGCGTTTTATGCTCACGTCTCGTACTCTGTGTTTCTGGACACCCTATTCCATGGGGCAGGTTTGCGATTGGATGAGGCGGGTGGATCCAAGAGGGGCTAGGCAGTTGTTGGCCAGCTGGAGCTTCGCCTAGATTTTATTCTGTTGTTATTTGGATTCTTATAGTTGTTCGATCTGGTTGTATAATCTATTTTGGATATTTACAGATTCTTTGCCTTGAGATTGTAATTTTAGAAATGTTTCCGCAGTTTATTCTGATATCTGTTTATTAAGTTAAATGCATGCTTAAGTTCTGTTTAGTAGGTGATCCAGGTAAGGGTCATTACATTTATGGTATCAGAGCATGCAAAGTATTTTTGGGATTTAGATTCTACATTAAGATAACCATTAGGTTAATTTTGTAGATGGCAGATCGTGAGGACCAGAGTTCTCATGGCAGTATTGGTGGGCGTTGGGGTGATGCCGACCGGGAGCCTCGTCGGGAACGCCGCCATCGTCATCGAGATGAGGACCGTTTCAGTATACGTCGATTCTTGCAGACAAGGCCTAAGCCCTTGGTTGGAAGTGGGTCTCCGGAGGATGCGGAGAACTGGTTAGACCGTATGGAGACGACTTTTCAGACTTTCCAATGCACCTAGGAGCAGAATATGGAGACCTGGGTTATCTTCTGGATGGACGTGCGCGTAGGTGGTGGAGGTTTACTTCTGCACCTTTTGTTGCGGCGAGAGGAGTGGCCACCTGGGCCGAGTTTCGCACAGCTTTTCAGAAGCTGTATTTTCCTCCTGCACTCCATCAGTCGAAGGCAGGCGAGCTACTGAGTTTGCGACAGGGAGCCATGTCTATTGGTGAGTATCAGCAGAAGTTCTTTGATCTGCTATCCTATTGCCCCGAGATTGCTGACAGCTCTGGGATGAAGTATAATCTGTTCCTTCAGGGCCTTAACCCTGAGATCCATGACTGTGTGGCGGTTGGTGACGACATGTCCTACGAGGGTTTGGTGAGCCGTTGTCACCAGGTGGAGGACAGCATTCGACGGAACAGGTCTTTTTCTCAGTCGAGACCTGCTAGTTCTTTGGGTCCCCGTGCCCAATCTTTCAAGAAGTCTGGATCTACTTCGTCTTCCTCTGGCTCTGCTGGTGTTGTCCGTTTCGGAAAGAAGGACAAGTGTGATCACTGTGGGAAGAACCATCCATCCGACAAGTGTCGTAGAGCTTCTGGAGCTTGTTTCCGTTGTAGAGAGACTGGTCATATCCGGAGGGATTGTCTACTATCTGGGGGAGGTGGTTCCGGTTCTGGTTCAGGATCTGGTTTTCAGGCCACCGTTCAGCAGAGGTCGCAGGGACAGCCTGCTGGGAGTTCTCATTTGAGGCCACGAGCTTCTGGCCAGGTGTTTGCCCTGAGACATGATCAAGCAGTGGAGGAGAATGAGAAAGTCATCGCAGGTACATTTTTGCTTTATGGTATACCTGCTCTTATACTTATTGACACTGGTGCATCTCATTCCTTCATTTCTACACGTTTTGTTAAGAGGCATAAGTTACCATGCATTGCACTAGACGTAGTGATGTCTGTTTCTACTCCGACGGGCCAATCTGCTTTGGCTAAGCGTATAGTGATGGGTTGCCCTTTAGAGTTCGAGGGTAACATTTTGATTGCGAATCTCATGGTCCTGGCGATGGACGACTTTGTTTGCATTCTGGGAATAGACATGTTGACTACCTATCGAGCTTCAGTGGACTGCTATCAGAGATTAGTACTGTAAGGCCCGGGATTAATTAGAGATTAATCCGAATTTATTTAATTTTAATCCGAGTATATTTAATTTGGGAATATTTGGAGTTTTGATTTAAATTCTAATATTCTTAAATTATTTAGGATTGAAATTGAATTAAAATAAGGGTCGAGGACCAAATTGCAATTATTGAAGAATCTAGGGACTAAATTGCAATATCTATTGAAATTTATCAGATTTGTTTTGTTGATTCAGCATGTACACGTGCATGATATTGAGAATTCAGAAGTTTTTGAAACAGAGCCCGTCTTTCTTCCTCTTTTCTTTAGAAAGTTTGATTTTCGAATTGCCATAACTTTTGTTCCGGTTGTCCGATTTCGATTCCGAAAAGTGTTCTGGAATCCTTACGACGAGGGCTTCGATCTTGTGTAAGTTTTATGTTATGTTTTATGGCTTTCGAAATTGATATGTGGCAAAGATCAAATTCTGAAATTTTGGAATTGTGCTTGGTGTTCTATCGTTTGAATATGCAACACCGGAATTGATGAGCTTATGTTATTGTGTCCAAATATGATCTCCAGCTTATGATTGTAGATTATAGCTATTTCAATGAAGATTTGAATGAGTTATATCAGCTAGTTTGTGAAATATATCTATAAGTTTGAATGATATTGAAAAGAGAAATGATTTCGAAGTCGGGATTACGTCGGTTACCGAATTGAAATCGTTACGTCGTTTAATCGAGTTTTGGAACTGTTTTGATAACCGAATTCTGAGTTGAAGTTGTTATTGAGATGTTATCAATGTTATAGTATTTTTCTTATTCAGTTTCAGTTGAGTTTGAAGGCTTAACGACACAAGACGCCGACTTGAACGAACGAAGAAATAGTTGAGGTTTGAAATGCGATTGATTGATGAATTCTTGATGGTTTTGACTCGTTTCTGAAATGATAGATTGGTATGAAGTTTGATATATGTATTTTGATTATATCTCGCAGATTTGAAGAGTTCAGAACCTCAATAAACGAAGGTATAATGACGACATCGCGAAGTAGGGACTTTGAAACTCAAGAATGATTATCTTTGAGTTGGCCCGTAAAAATCACATACTTGTTTATGTTTTGATTTGATTGTGGTGTTGTCGATCCATCTCAGGTAGTGGATCTTTAAATTTGAGTTGATATGATGTTATATCGAATTGAATCTAAGCCAAGGTTGCGGTTAACCTTATTTGCGAGTCGTTTACGAATTCGTTAGATGGATATCCATGTCAAGATCATTTATGAATCTTGATGGCTTCGAAGTTATATGAATCAATTCGTATTTAAAGCGTTTGAGTACTCTATTTGTTGAGTCGAATTTTAAATAGAGTTAATATGATTTATTTAACGCTTTCGATATGTTGGTTATACTGAGATTTGTATCTCACCGGAGTTTATCCGGCTGTTGTCTTGTTTTGTATGTGTGCATGACAACAGAGAGGGCAGGAGCTGATCATCGACGTCATTGACAGCTGGGAGAGAGTCTAGCACGTGAGGACTCGGGTTGTAGATGATGTTTTGAATGTGAGAAGCAAGGAACTTTAGAACTTGTTGGTTTTGGAATACATGTATAAAACTTGAGATAGTTTGTGTCGTTATCGTTATCGTTTCGTTAGCGACTTGGTTGATGTAATAAAATGCATGTATACTTTCTTGAGACTTTCTTTAGATGTATAAGTTTGTGTTTACATCAAAGGAAACAAGTTTTGGAGCTGTCAATTGCCAGGTTTTGGAGCTGTCAAGTGTGGGCAAGAATCTGCCCAGGGTCGTGCTCGAGCTGCAGAAAACAGCAGCCCGAGCGCAGCCCAGGGCAGGAAGTTCTGCCTCGAAATGGGCAGGGCGCGCCCGAGCGGCGCTTTTCAGCCGCTCGAGCGCAGCCTATTAAAAAAAAAAAATTTGTTTGTTACAGCTTCGGATGCTTGGTGATTGCTTATTCATTAATTGCCCTTAAGATTTGAGATTAGCAACCCGAGGCCCCACAACAGGTGGTATCAGAGCGTAAAGTTTCTCGGACTAAGAATAGATGAGTGGGGTAGATCGAGTCTTTTATTCTGATTTAAGTATTCTTGAAGCATGTTTATTATCTGACTTGATTTACAGCTTTAAGAATTGCATGCTATCCGTTATCTGATATTATTTGAAGCATGTAATAATACGACTGAATCAGATTCAATCTTTTGAGAAGGCATTGAGGAACTGAAACAGAAATGTGTTATGATATGATGAACTGTACACTAATGTGTTTGATTATCAGATATGCCTCCCCGACCAGCACCGAGAGTTAGGCAGACATTGGCTACGAATCAGCCTGAACAGACAAATGCTGCACAGGTCCCAGTGACAGTGTCTGAACATGGACAGGGTAGTACGTCTACTGATGAGTTTAGTGATGCGAATCCGATGGAGAAACTTTTGAAACGATTCCAGTCATTCAAACTACCGAAGTTGCAAGGAACAGAGAATGCTATAGAGTGTGAGAACTGGCTGGAAGATATTGAGCAGTTATTTGAGTCCATTGATTATACAGATGATCGTCGTGTGAAACTGATAATTCATCAATTGCATGGCCTTGCCAAGAGTTGGTGGATAGCGACGAAGAGAGCACTGGAAAACCAAGGTACTGTTATTACCTGGTCTGTATTTTGAACTGCTTTCTATCAGCGTTTCTTTCCTGTGTCTTATTGCAAGGACAAAGGAGCAGAATTTGCAAGTTTGCAACAGGGACAGTTGAATATTGAAAAATATGTCGCTAAATTCACTAGCTGTTGAAGTTTGCACCACATATCGCTGTTAGTGACGAAGCTCAAGCCGATCAATTTATCAATAGCTTGAATCCTGATGTGTTTACACTGGTGAATTCGGGAAGACCGAATACCTTTGCTGATGCTCTGAATCGAGCAAAGGGTGCAGAAGCAGGGATACTAAAACAACGAGGAGCACAGTTTGTGCCACAGCCAGTGAGACAACCACAGGGACAACAACAAATTCCACAGCCACCTCGATTTGAAGCTGGAGGTAGTAGCAGTGGAAAGAAAAATTTCTTCAAGGGTAAGAGCAAACAGTTCAAGAGATCAGATGGTGGTAGCTCTTCTAGTTCTAGTGGATCCCGACAGTCTAGAGCTGGACAGAAGTCTAATGTATATTACACCAAATGTGGAGGTCGCCATACTGATGAACAATGCCGAGGTGTGTTTGGAAGCTGCCACATTTGCAACAAGATGGGACACTTTGCAAGAGTGTGTCCACAACAAGGATCTGAGGGTGCACAGGGTACTGGAGCATCGAGACCGGTGGGTCAATCTACATCTTCTGTTCACTCTTTTCAACCACAGCCTGCAGCACCGAGTAGAGGAGGAGGCCAGACGGTGAATCAACCTCCAAGGCAACAAGCAAGGGTGTTTGCATTGACTGAGGAGCAAGCACAAGCGGCACCAGATGATGTGATTGCAGGTAACTGTTCTCTTTATGGTTATCCTGCTTATGTATTATTTGATACTGGTGTGTCGCATACTTTTATATCTGAGCAGTTTGTTGCATTGCATTCATTACCTGTTGAGCCCTTAGCTACTGTTGTATCTATTTCATCACCTCTGGGTCGAGGTATTGTATCATTGAAGTCTGTACGAAATTGTATATTACAGTGTGAGGGGCATGAGATTGAGCTTGATTGTATTGTACTCGGTTTGTCTGATTTTGATTGCATAATCGGTATTGATATGCTAACCAAGTACAGAGCTACAGTAGACTGTTTTCCGAAGATTGTGAAGTTCAGACCTGATATGACTGATGAATGGAAATTTTATGGTAAGGGATCACGAGCTAGAATTCCTTTGATATCTGTTCTTTCTATGACTGACTTGTTACAGAAAGGGGCAGAAGGATTCCTTATTTATGCAGTCGATATACTGAAGACTAGTCCGAAATTGACTGATATACCGGTGGTGAGCGAGTTTGCAGATGTATTCCCTGATGAGATTCCAGGATTGCCACCATACAGAGAGGTAGATTTCAGTATTGAATTGATGCCAGGTACACAACCGATATCAAAAACACCGTACCGAATGGCACCGATTGAATTGAAAGAGCTGAAAGACCAACTCGAAGATTTGTTGGCCAAGGGTTATATCAGACCGAGCGTCTCTCCTTGGGGTGCTCCGGTATTGTTTGCTAGAAAGAAGGACGGATCGATGAGACTATGTATTGACTACCGGCAATTGAACAAAGCAACGGTAAAGAATCGCTATCCTTTACCTCGTATCGATGATTTATTTGATCAATTGCAGGGATCGTCAGTATATTCGAAGATTGATTTGCGATCCGGATATCATCAACTGAGGGTTAGAGACGAAGATATTCCTAAGACTGCATTTAGAACCAGGTATGGTCATTATGAATTCATAGTCATGCCTTTTGGTCTAACGAATGCACCAGCAGTTTTTATGGGATTGATGAATAGGGTATTTCAAAGATATCTAGATGATTTCGTGATCATATTTATCGATGATATCTTGATTTATTCTAAGAATATGTGTGAACATGCTGATCATCTCCGAATTGTATTGAGAACGTTACGGGAAGAAAAATTATATGCCAAGTTATCCAAATGTGAGTTTTGGTTGCAACGAGTCGTGTTTCTTGGCCATATAATTTCAGGAGATGGTATATCAGTGGATCCAAGCAAAGTAGAAGCTGTGATCAGTTGGCAAAGACCGACGTCTGTGCCAGAAATTCGAAGTTTTATGGGCTTAGCTGGTTATTATCGTCGATTCATTCGAGATTTTTCATCTATAGCGAAGCCTATTACACATCTTACACAGAAGAATGCACCATTTGTTTGGTCTGAGGCATGTGAAAGGAGTTTTGTTGAACTGAAGAAGAGATTGACTACTGCGCCAGTGTTGACAATCCCTACAGGTACTGGTGATTTTGTTGTTTATTGTGAAGCTTCTCACCAGGGTTTGGGATTTATTTTAATTCAGAAAGGACATGTTGTTGCTTATGCTTCTCGACAACTGAAACCACATGAGGTTAGGTATCCGATTCATGATCTTGAATTGGCTGCTATCGTTTTTGCATTGAAGATCTGGAGACATTATTTATACGGCGAGAAGTTTGAAATCTTTTCTGATCATAAAAGTCTGAAGTATTTATTTTCACAGTCTGAATTGAATATGAAACAACGACGATGGCTTGATTTACTGAAGGATTTTGATTGTGAAATCAAATACTATCCGGGAAAATCTAACGCAGCAGCAGATGCCCTGAGTAGAAAAGTATGTGCTCTATCTTTATCTACTATAGGTGTATCTAATTTGATTGAGAATTGTTGTGTTTCTGGATATATATTTGAGACAGATAGAAGGCCTATGAGAGTTTATGCAATCAGTGCTGAGCCAGAGTTGTTGATTCGTATCAAAGAAGCACAGAAAGCTGATCAGAATGTACAGAAATCGATTGAAATGATCAGATCAGGACATCAGTCTGAGTACAAGCTTAGTGACGATGATATCTTGTATGTGAATAACCGAATAGTTGTTCCCAATATTGCAGACTTGAGACAGAATATTCTGAAAGAAGCCCATTGTAGTCGCTTTAGTGTTCACCCTGGAGGCAGAAAGATGTACAACGACTTGAAGAGTCAGTACTGGTGGAAGCAAATGAAGTCTGATGTGACTGAATTTGTATCCAAATGTTTGAATTGCCAACAGGTGAAGGCTGAAAGAAAGAAACCGGGTGGCTTATTACAGAGTTTATCAATTCCTGAATGGAAATGAGATAACATTTCCATGGACTTTGTAACGAAGTTGCCACGATCATCTCGAGGATGCGATGCTGTTTGGGTGATCATTGACAGATTGACGAAATCTGCGTGCTTTATTCCTTATCGAATGACTTATCGTCATGATCAAATGGCGGATCTTTATATTCGAGAAGTGGTAAGACTTCATGGTGTGCCAAAGTCGATTGTATCTGACCGAGATCCGAGGTTTACTTCGCACTTTTGGCATAGCCTACAGGAAGCTCTAGGTACGCGTTTACATTTGAGTACTGCTTACCATCCTCAAACCGACGGTCAATCTGAACGAACTATTCAGACGCTTGAGGATATGCTTAGAGCTGTAGTACTTGATTTTGGTGTTACATGGAAAAATTCTATACCACTCGTGGAATTTTCTTATAACAACAGTTATCAGACGAGTATAGAGATGGCACCATTCGAAGCGTTATATGGAAAGAAGTGTCGATCACCTTTGTATTGGGATGATGTTTTTGAGGTACCTGAGTTAGGGCCAGATATGATCAGACAGATGACTGAAAAGGTGAAACTGATACAGCAGAGAATGAGAACAGCACAGCACAGACAGACTAGATATGCGAATGTACGACGACGGCCGTTATCTTTTGATCAGGGAGATAGAGTGTTTCTGAAGATTTCACCGTTCAGAGGCACCGTTCGATTTGGTAAACGAGAGAAATTATCTCCGAGGTATATTGGGCCGTATGAGATTCTCGAAAAGATAGGCAATCTAGCTTATCGACTCTCTCTTCCTATGTCTTTATCTGGAATACATGATGTCTTTCATGTATCGATGTTGAGGAAGTACATATCTGATGCATCTCATGTGATTCACTCCGATGAAGCTGAATTGGATGACACTCTTAGTTATTTCGAGCAACCTATTCAGATTCTTGATAGAAAGACAAAGCAACTCCGAACGAAGACCATTCCATTGGTAAAGATTCAATGGAGTCGACACGGAGTTGAAGAAGCAACTTGGGAAGTCGAAGAAGATATGAAGCAACGATTTCCTTATCTATTTCACTGATGTGAGTTCTTATTCAGTTTTCAGTTATTCTTTATTCTTATGAGCATACGGACTGCATATCTATACTGTTTATGAATTCGAGGACGAACTCATGTCTTAGTGGGGGAAAAATGTAAGGCCCGGGATTAATTAGAGATTAATCCGAATTTATTTAATTTTAATTCGAGTATATTTAATTTGGGAATATTTGGAGTTTTGATTTAAATTCTAATATTCTTAAATTATTTAGGATTGAAATTGAATTAAAATAAGGGTCGAGGACCAAATTGCAATTATTGAAGAATCTAGGGACTAAATTGCAATATCTATTGAAATTTATCAGATTTGTTTTGTTGATTCATCATGTACACGTGCATGATATTGAGAATTCAGAAGTTTTTGAAGCAGAGCCCGTCTTTCTTCCTCTTTTCTTTAGAAAGTTTGATTTTCGAATTGCCATAACTTTTGTTCCGGTTGTCCAATTTCGATTCCAAAAAGTGTTCTGGAATCCTTACAACGAGGGCTTCGATCTTGTGTAAGTTTTATGTTATGTTTTATGGCTTTCGAAATTGATATTTGGCAAAGATCAGATTCTAAAATTTTGGAATTGTGCTTGGTGTTCTATCGTTTGAATATGCAACACCGAAATTGATGAGCTTATGTTATTGTGTCCAAATATGATCTCCAGCTTATGATTGTAGATTATAGCTATTTCAATGAAGATTTGAATGAGTTATATCAGCTGGTTTGTGAAATATATCTATAAGTTTGAATGATATTGAAAAGAGAAATGATTTCAAAGTCGGGATTACGTCGGTTATCGAATTGAAATCGTTACGTCGTTTAATCGATTTTTGGAACTGTTTTGATAGCCGAATTCTGAGTTGAAGTTGTTATTGAGATGTTATCAATGTTATAGTATTTTTCTTATTCAGTTTCAGTTGAGTTTGAAGGCTTAACGACACAAGACGCCGACTTGAACGAACGAAGAAATAGTTGAGGTTTGAAATGCGATTGATTGATGAATTCTTGATGGTTTTGACTCGTTTCTGAAATGATAGATTGGTATGAAGTTTGATATATGTATTTTGATTATATCTCGCAGATTTGAAGAGTTCAGAACCTCAATAAACGAAGGTATAATGACGACATCGCGAAGTAGGGACTTTGAAACTCAAGAATGATTATCTTTGATTTGGCCCGTAAAAATCACATATTTGTTTATGTTTTGATTTGATTGTGGTGTTGTCGATCCATCTCAGGTAGTGGATCTTTAAATTTGAGTTGATATGATGTTATATCGAATTGAATCTAAGCCAAGTTTGCGGTTAACCTTATTTGCGAGTCGTTTACGAATTCGTTAGATGGATATCCATGTCAAGATCATTTGTGAATCTTGATGGCTTCGAAGTTATATGAATCAATTCGTATTTAAAGCGTTTGAGTACTCTATTTGTTGAGTCGAATTTTAAATAGAGTTAATATGATTTATTTAACGCTTTCGATATGTTGGTTATACCGAGATTTGTATCTCACCGGAGTTTATCCGGCTGTTGTCTTGTTTTGTATGTGTGCATGACAACAGAGAGGGCAGGAGCTGATCATCGACGTCATTGACAGCTGGGAGAGAGTCTAGCACGTGAGGACTCGGGTTGTAGATGATGTTTTGAATGTGAGAAGCAAGGAACTTTAGAACTTTTTGGTTTTGGAATACATGTATAAAACTTGAGATAGTTTGTGTCGTTATCGTTATCGTTTCGTTAACGACTTGGTTGATGTAATAAAATGCATGTATACTTGCTTCAGACTTTCTTTAGATGTATAAGTTTGTGTTTACATCAAAGGAAACAAGTTTTGGAGCTGTCAATTGCCAGGTTTTGGAGCTGTCAAGTGTGGGCAAGAATCTGCCCAGGGCCGTGCTCGAGCTGCAGAAAACAGCAGCCCGAGCGCAGCCCGGGGCAAGAAGTTCTGCCTCGAAATGGGCAGGGCGCGCCCGAGCGGCGCTTTTCAGCCGCTCGAGCGCAGCCTATTAAAAAAAAAAATTTGTTTGTTACAGCTTCGGATGCTTGGTGATTGCTTATTCATTAATTGCCCTTAAGATTTGAGATTAGCAACCCGAGGCCCCACAAGTACGCTTTCATCCGGAAGGGAGTGAGAGCTGCTTTTTCTATGGTAAGGGAGCGCGACCCACGATGCCCTTGGTATCAGCTTTGAGAGCATGTCGAGCTCTAGAGTCTGGCGGGGAAAGCTACCTTATCTATGCAGTTGATTTGTCCGCTGAGAGCGTTGGGATAGAGAGTATTCCGGTCGTGGATGAATTTCCAGATGTATTTCTTGATGAGATTCCGGGTTTTCCTCCTGTTAGGGAAGTTGAGTTTGGAATAGAGTTGATGCCGGGTACTTCTCCTATTTCTCGAGCACCGTATCGTCTGGCTCCAACAGAGATGCGTGAGTTGAAGAATCAGCTACAGGATCTTTTGGACAAGGGGTACATTCGTCCTAGTGTATCTCCTTGGGGAGCTCCTTTTCTTTTTGTAAAGAAGGATGGGTCTATGCGGTTGTGCATTGACTATCGGCAGCTGAATCGAGTCACTGTGAAGAACAAGTATCCGTTTCCTCGTATTGATGACTTGTTTGATCAGCTGCAGGGCACTTCAGTTTACTCCAAGATTGACTTGAGATCTGGGTATCATCAGTTGAGAGTCCGTGATCAGGACATAGCCAAGACTGCATTCCGTACTCGCTATGGGCATTACGAGTTTCTAGTGATGCCATTTGGTTTGACTAATGCGTCGGTTATATTCATGGACCTGATGAACCATGTATTCAGGGAGTATTTGGACAAGTTTGTCGTGGTCTTCATTGACGACATTTTGGTGTATTCACGTAATACGGAAGAGCATGTTTCTCACTTGCGGTTGGTACTGCAGACTCTTCGAGATGAGCAGTTATACGCCAAGCTAAGCAAGTGCGAGTTCTGGATGGATCGAGTGGTCTTTCTTGGCCATATCATATCCAGGGAGGGGATTTCTGTTGATCCAAGCAAGATTGAGGCGGTGCTTAATTGGTCGCGTCCGACGACGGTTGCTGAGATCCGTAGTTTTCTGGGTCTAGCAGGGTATCGTCGCTTCATTCTGAACTTCTCTCAGCTAGCTCGACCTTTGACGCAGCTTACCCGCAAGGGTGTGGATTTCGAGTGGTCCTCCGAGTGTGAGGAGAATTTTTGTGAGCTTCGACGGCGGTTGACTTCTGCGCCGGTGTTGGCATTACCGTCCGGATCTGGAGGGTATGTGGTGTACACTGATGCTTCTCTTCAGGGGTTAGGATGTGTCCTGACTCAGAATGGGCATGTGATCGCATACGCTTCTAGACAGCTGAAGCTTCACGAGGACAACTACCCAGTCCATGATTTGGAATTGACAGCCATTGTGTTCGCTTTGAAGATCTGGCGTCATTATCTGTATGGCAAAAAATTTGAGATCTTCACCGACCATAAGAGTCTCAAGTATTTGTTCACTCAGGCGGAATTGAACATGAGGCAAAGACGTTGGATGGACTTGCTTAAGGACTATGATTGCGAGATTAAGTACCATCCGGGGGCTACTAATCTCACTGCTGATGCATTGAGTCGCAAGGTGCGACTATCCGCACTTCAGACTTGTTCGATGTCTAGTGCGATCGGTGACTGTTGTACTTCAGGATATACCTTCAAGCATAAGAAAGGTATGCAGAGTATCCAGAGGTTTGCGATATTATCTGAGCCAGCTTTGTATTCGCGGATTCGAGATGCTCAGATGTCTGATTCAAAAACCCAGCGTTTAGCTCGTCTAGCTAACGAGGGTAGCTCGTCTGGATTTCACTATCAGTCAGATGGCTTTCTGTGTTTGTCTGGTAGGCTTGTGATTCCGCAGAATGAAGAGTTGCGAGAGGAGATTTTGTCTCAGGCGCATCGCACTAAGTTGAGTATTCATCCTGGGAGCAACAAGATGTACAAGGATCTACGTACTCGTTTCTGGTGGAAAGGAATGAAACGCAGTGTTTATCAGTTTGTTTCGAGATGTTTGGTATTTCAACAGGTCAAGGCAGAGCACCGACGACCTGGAGGATTGCTTCACAATCTGCCTATTCCTGAATGGAAATGAGAGTTTATCACAATGGACTTTGTGACCCATTTGCCGGTATCCCCGAGGAACTGTGATGCTATCTGGGTTGTGGTGGACCGACTCACCAAGTCAGCGCATTTCATTGCCTATAGCCGGGAGTACAATGTGGATCGTATGGCTCGGTTGTACATTCAGGAGATCGTTCGACTTCATGGAGTGCCTATGAGCATTGTCAGCGATCGAGACCCCAGGTTTACTTCTAGATTCTGGGAGAGTGTTCAGCGTGCGATGGGTACTACTCTCAGTTTGAGTACTGCCTATCATCCGGAGACTGATGGTCAGTCAGAGCGCACTATCCGTACTTTGGAGGATATGCTTAGAGCGTGCGTCATGGATTTTGGTTCAGCCTGGCAGGATCATTTGCCATTGATCGAGTTCGCGTACAACAACATCTATCATACTAGTATTGGAATGACACCTTTTGAGGCGTTGTACGGACGACGTTGTCGTACTCCACTCTTCTGGGAAGAAGTGGGGGAGAGACAGGCTGAGGGACCAGAGTTTATCCAGCAGGCGGTAGACATTGTTGATCAGATCAAGAAACGGATTAAGACTGCACAGGATCGTCAGGCCAGCTATGCTAACACCAAGCGTAGGCCTTTGCAGTTCAATGTCGGGGATAAAGTGTTTCTGAGAGTGTCACCTTTTCGCAAAATTCTCAGATTTGGCCTTAAGGGCAAGTTGTCTCCCAGATTTATCGGTCCGTTTGAGATTTTGGAGAGCATTGGCGATTTGGCTTATCGACTAGCTTTGCCACCGCATCTTTCCAGTATTCACAACGTGTTCCACGTATCTCTGTTGCGATGGTATATGGCGGATGAGTCTCATATTCTGCAGCGGTCTGAGGTTCAGGTGAGCAAGGATTTGACCTATGTTGAGAAACCTATTCGTATCCTGGATTATAAGGATAAGGTTTTGCGGAACAAAGTCATTCCTCTGGTTTTAGTTCAGTGGCAGCGCCGAGGCACTGAGGAAGCTACTTGGGAGCTTGAGGACAGGATGCATGAAGACCATCCTGAGTTGTTTTGATTTCATTCTTATAGTTGTATTCAGTTGCAAACTCTGTAAAAGCTTGATTTGAATAAAGAATGTTTAGATCTCTGTATTACATTCAGTACTTAAGATCTGTTTTCGAGGATGAAACATCTTAAATGGGGGAGAATGTAGTAGCCCGTAACCAAAATCAGTAATTAAGAAATTAATCATAATTACTTGGGAAGAGTTCGAAAGCTCCGAAGGTGAGTTCGGAAGCTCCGAACAGGATCGGAAGCTCCGATGCAGGATCGGAAGCTCCGATGGTATTACGTCAGGCATGACGTGTGGCAGGATCGGAAGCTCCGATCACCCCTATCCGAAGTAAACAAGTGATATTTTGACACGTGGCAGATCAGGATCTTCGGAAGCTCCGATGGCAGGGTCGGACGTTCCGATCGAGGTTCGGACGTTCCGATAGAGGATCGGAGGCTCCGATCGTTGTCTATAAATAGAAGGCCGAGAATTCATTTTCAATTGCCAATTCCGGATTTCCTCTCTACTCTAGTCGTATTCGAGTTGTTCTAGCCTTTCTAGGTTTGACCCGGGAGTCGTCGAGGCGTTCGATAGTCATAGCGGAGTTGTGCCCAAGTTCTGAAGGCATCGACATCAAAGGGCTAATGACGGACGAAGGTATAGCTTTTGCTTCCTATAAATATTTAGGAGTATGCAATAGCTTAGTTAAGGCTTTTAGAGCACTAAATGATAGTAGTATCATTTGGCAGTGTAGAGCAGACTATAGGCGTGGACCTAGAGTTGGTAGAGCTTGCACTGATTTGAGGTACGAAAGTACTGTTCGAGATATCCTGACTGAGTATGCATGTATTATGTGACTGCATGGTTTATATGTCATTGATTTATGCTGCATTCATTTGCATACTGAGCTATCTCCTTCGAGATGTCTATTAGTAGGGTTGTACCCTATCCTGTTAGTGGATGGACTTCCATGGCTTTGGGTCCGGTAAATCCACTGGTATTATGGTATGGGAGCCACCTCCTGAAGCGACGGCACATCGTGCTACATACCAGGGCCCGGTCTGTCTCTGTTATCTGATCTTTGACCTCGAGTTATAGGGAGTTCACTTTGCATGCATATATACTCATACTCTCGTACTGAGCGTTTTATGCTCATGTCTCGTACTCTGTGTTTCTGGACACCCTATTCCATGGAGCAGGTTTGCGATTGGATGAGGCGGGTGGATCCAAGAGGGGCTAGACAGTTGTTGGCCAGCTGGAGCTTCGCCTAGGTTTTATTCTGTTGTTTTTTGGATTGTTACAGTTGTTCGATCTGGTTGTATAATCTATTTTGGATATTTACAGATTCCTTGCCTTGGGATTGTAATTTTAGAAATGTTTCCGCAGTTTATTCTGATATATGTTTATTAAGTTAAATGCATGCTTAAGTTCTGTTTAGTAGGTGATCCAAGTAAGGGTCACTACAATTAGTATTATCATTATTTTTTACATTTATAAATGATCGTGATTTGTGTGATAGTATTATTATTTTAAGTTATTATTATTATTATTATTATTTTTAATAAAATATAGATTTATATTGGTTAAGCTAATAAGGAAATATTTTATAAATATGAAAGGAATGGGAGTGAGAATTGCCATTCTCATCCAAAATGGATGGAATCGCTATTTTCATGAACAAGGAAATAATCATTTCGTCCACAGGGGTATATGCGAGTTGGTAAGACCTGAGGTGACGTGTGAAGAAATTCTTCAGTGTTGCGGGTTCGATCATCGTGTGGAGCATATTCTCTGTTGAAATATTGTGGGGGTATGCAGTATGCTCTGGGGGTTGGCCATGTTGCTAGACCTGCCGCTCGTGCACATCCCTCGATTTAACTTTCTCATGAGCCAATGAACCTCTGACTCATATGGGATAGGGTCCCCTTCGGGGTCAACCCTTTTTGAAAGAAATAATCATTTCAATGAGAATAAAAACTTTCATTCCAAAGGCAAACCAAACATTGGTGTAAGGAATGAGATGAGAATGTTCATTATATTCCTATCTCATTCCCATCTACCAAACATGTTCTAATTGTATGAATTTTTCTAAAATATTTTCTTCTTGAATATCATTAAAAAAAAATTCGGATTGATAATGAGAGTATTCGACCATATATAAGTAACCCCAAAATTCCATACTTTTAGACACATGTAATAAATAAAAAATACTAAATATCCAAGCCATAGAATTTTCAGTTCTGTTGCAGAGTAGTTATTAGATCGAATAAATATTTTAACTCAAATTTTAGTAGGAAATACAACAAATATTAGTGAATTTTATTATAAAAAATATAAAAAAATTTAGCTGTAAAGAAATTTGATTGCAACTTAAATCAAAATTTTAAATTAATGACGATGTCTTGTATAAGACATTGGCTATTAATAAAAAAAATTTCTCTATCCAATCTATTAATATATATATTTATATTCAAACATTTCTCAAATTAATAATAAAATCGACAGAGACTTAATTGCAAGGTCAGTTAATTTACAACAAAGCCTATTTGGGCCCATTACCTCGTAAGAGCCTATATCACGGACTCGATCGAATCAACTATATGGATCAAGTATAGTATAGGGCCGCTTTAATGCTTTTTATATAAAAAGTTTACATTCTGATGTACCAAGACATATTTTTAAGAGGGGTTAATTTTTCTAAGAAGGGTTATTTTTTTTAAAAAAAATAATTTATCATTAATTTTTTTAAAATATAAGTATATTATTATGTTGTTATTCCTATTAAATAGATAATCATTAAAAAATTTCACCACCCCGTTTATCTTGGAAATAATTCATTTGCTTCCTATGTTGTAATTCTATTCTATTCTATTATATAACTATATATGATCTAACAAATTAATGATGTTACAATACCTACTTTCGGACTTAATCGCTCAGGGCCATTTTTCACGGGTCGTGGCTTTGCAATACCTATATGGAAATTGGTGGACAGCTCAAAATGATAATGAGTTCGACTTTTTTTTATTTATTGATGTACATACATACATACATACATATATATATATATATATATTAATTATCATATCAATATTGTTTTGGTTAAATTTATCATCGAGTTTGTCCAATACGATTTACTGACCTGATTTGTAAGATATTATGTCCAAAGTTTACATAATGCTAATGTACACGAGCAGCGGTTGCGAGTTTTCAGCAACAAAAAATATAAATTTATTATATATTATACGAGTATCCAACGCATACACATTGCGTCCTATGATAAATATCAACCGTTAGATGTATGCGAAGACCGTGTCTGTATAGATATGATATAACTTACCTAAAAAAATTTGTATTATTTGTTTGGTTGATTGTAAACTTGAGAGATTAAGGGGTTGAAGAAAGAAAAACAAAAGAAAAAAAAATAACAATCTTCACCAATACACTATTTTAAAGATTAGAATACTCGAGCAGATCGAATAACCATTTTGGTATGCCAATTGCCACCTATCTCACAATTTTCTTTTCAACTTTGCCCTCAAAATTATATATAAATTGAGATTTCATTTTATGTAATTATTGCTTTTAACACATCTCACGAATATTTATCGACATTTATTTGAACTAAATTCTAGATATTTAATAATTAATTTTTAATATATTTAATCATCATTTAAATATAAAAATATAGTTATAACCAGTATTTGCAAATTAAAAATATATTTAAGCAACAAATAATATCTTTATATTACATTATACACACAAGTTTATATATTTAGGTAGTGTTTGGGACAACTTTTGGAAAGTAATTCTCAGTTTTTTCTTTATAAAATTTCATAAAATTTCAAAATTTTGTAAAAAAATGACTGAAAAGTGCTTTTTAAAAACTATTTCAAACACTATATAAGATATTATAGCAATGTTATTATAGGAATGTTATATACACAAAAAGATATCATAGGAATGATTTTTTTAAAAGGGAAATATTATATGAATTTCATACTAATTAAATGTAATGAGCAAAACAAGATTTTTTTAAAAGGGAAATATTATATAAATTTCATACTAATTAAATGTAATGAGCAAAACAAGATTTTATATAATATTACAATTTCTCCATTCGCTCACAATTCCTTGTGCATCCAAGTCTTCATGCAATCCGATTGCAGATAATTGAAATTGAAATGAAGAAAGATAAAGGAGTGGTAATCGCAGACCCTAGCTGGGAGAATCATCGGCGAGAGGAAGGAGGAGACTCGGAGCATCGGAAAGAAAAAGAACCGTCTGAAGTTCTACCATTCTCCACTCGCAATGCGTCGTCCAAATACGATTTTGTGAAGGTTTGGGTTTTTAATCGGATGTGTATTTCCGGAATTTCTGAGTTTTTAGTTGGATTTATTTATTTATCGATGTAATTTTAGGTTAAGGTGTGGTTGGGTGATAATGCCGATCACTATTACGTGCTCTCTCGATTTTTGCTCAGCAGAATGTTGACGGTTACTAAGGTACGGTATCGTCGTCAAAATTCCTTCTTCATGCGTTTCCTTTCTGGGTTTTGATATTGTGTGTGTGTGTGTGTGTGTTTTTTTTTTTTTTTCTTCCTAAGTTTAGTTTTGCTGATGGTTGTCACTGGTTTTTTTTTTTTTTTTGGGTCCTGATTACAGATTCCTAATCATGTGGCCATTAAAATTGCTCTCGAACTGAAAAAGCTTCTCATAGACAACAGCCTTCTTGACGTGTATGTGCGTGCAGTTGTCATTTTATTTGATCTTCTTGCTTATAGTTATGAGGAATGTTTGCTGGTAACTTCTGTTTCATTTATTTTGCAGCTCACAGTCGGACCTGGAAGCTAATTTATTTAAGGTACTTTGTTTTTTCTTCTTCCTTTTTCTTTTCGGTTTTGTTTTTTGACTTTTTATATGTGAATGGAAATTTTGTGAAATGGATCAAAGACCTTTATATCAGGGCAACAGCCATTTACTCCCTGTAGTGAAGTGTGTTTCAATATTTTGCATTAGTTCGGTTGTTGAAGGTGTGCAACTGGCTTAGGAACAAGTGTAAGCCACTGTTGACCAGTGACCCGTGTTAAGAATTCTATGTTAGCCTGATTGATGTGTTTACTAAGACTTCAAACATTCAACAGTAACAGGTTAGAGTGGGCTTGTGCTCTATTGCCACCCTAGTCCTAAAATCTCTTTATTGCGTATATAGAGAAACAGTTGTGCAATTGGATATTACTCGAGTATTTTCTCCTTCCAGAGGCGCTTTATCATTTACATCAGGCTTTTAATTTTGGTGGTTATCTTGGCAAATACCATGAGCAAAAAGGTCCCTGTTTGGTAATGGTTCCACCTTCTGTATGATGCATAATTGAAAAAGTGTACTCTTTAAGGCATATAAATATCTAGCCTGTGGTACTGCTAGGAATTATATAGCTTCACCGCAAGCCAGTTTCACTTTTTCGTAGTCTTTTTCCATTTTTCATCATCTGTATCTGTTTGATGAAGAAATTTTCCTACTTTCTTTGGGGCCTGCAGCTTATGGAGCGTCGAGGTTTTGGCCAAGAGTACATAAACAGATATAAAATGATGACAAGGCAAGTCTATGTCTGATTGTTATAGATATAATGATATAACACTCTTCTGATTCTATTTTTGAAAGGTTTAAGATCTCGGGTTACATTCTCCTGAATCGATTAGAAAAAAATGAACTTCTAAAACTTCTTTTTCATTCTCTTCTTCATTTTCTCTATCTTTAGATTTCACCATCAAAGAGTGCCACTGGTTATTCTTGTATGTGGTACCGCATGCGTTGGAAAGTCTACCATTGCTACTCAACTTGCCCAAAGACTGAACCTGCCAAATGTTTTGCAGGTGATTTCTCTTTTGTATAATTTCTTGCATCTTTTTTGGAGAGCGATTCCAGCACTTCATTATTTAAACATTTCCATCCTCGTACTGATTTAGTATATTTTCTCAATGGCACAGACAGACATGGTGTATGAGTTACTACGGACAGCAACAGAGTAGGTGACTGTTTTAAGGCACTGATTTATCTTTTTTATCACTGTGACAATTTATATATTCAAATCCGCACCTAACTGATTTTATTAATAATGTTTTGACTTGTTCTTCCTTGGATAAATGTTGACTCATTCTCGCTATCTAGGTTCTAAACCTAACAAGAGCTATTACAACTTAAGTGGCTAAGTTATTACAATTTGAAACCGCGAGTTTATGTTTGCATGCTTTATTTTATGACATACATATTCATCAATATCCATTAAATAACGATAATCCTTAGCCTTGATGAGTGAGTTCGTATATGTGTTTGTTTTATGTGCGACAGAACCTTGTTTGAAGGTTGATGGATTTGTCAGATCCCATCAGAGAAATATTGGTTGCTAGTTGCTTCCTTCCTCTCTCCCATTAAATTTATTGTCATTAGAAATCTCTCTATTCATGATATTACCAACTATTAAATTGTTGAGAGATCTTGTGCAATCTTACGTAATACTAAATCACTGATTCGTCTATATCTCAGTGCCCCATTAATGTCTTCCCCCGTATGGGCGCGAGACTTTGGCTCATCCGAGGAATTAATAACTGAATTCTGTAGAGAATGCCGGATTGTTCGTAAAGGTACTGCATGACTGTACTTACGTTATTCTCGAGAATTACAGGGATTATGATAGGTATATTATTGGTATTGCTTGTAGGTTTGGGTGGTGATTTGAAGAAAGCAATGAAGGATGGAAAGCCAATCATAATCGAGGTATGATTTTTGACAAGATAATACTGTGATGGCTTTGCTTGTTTGGTTGTTATACCCATGGTGAGTGATAGTTGAACTCCGTTGTAAAGTAAGTAGCAAAGGTCCGTTACCATAACCCGTGAAAATAAATGTGGTAGAGTTCAAGTAATACACATGATATATGGTCCAAATGTCTCTTACCAAACAAAAGAGAAGCAGTTACTGAGGTGGAAGTATTTTGACAAATTTAGAACTGAGGGTGAACAGACTAAACCCGCTCTACAGAGTCGAACACAGAGAAACTTGGTTGAGTGGCTCAAGTAATGACGGCTGGAGAAACAGGCGTTGAAGTAGAAAAGAAAGCCTTAAGCAAACATCAGTGTTAATAACTCCAGTTTTGGGTGGGAAAAATATTCGATTGTCTTGGCACATTTCTCCGTTGATCTTTAAGTTTGTTCATTATTGTTAAGAAAAATAGCATATATCAGAAAGAAATGGTAAAGGTACTCGAGAAAGATTTGCTCAGGGAAAAGCTGTCATAATCATCGTAAGAGTGACAGTAGAATCAATGTTATCGTGTTAATAGTAATTGATATAGTGTGTAAAAAAGAAAGAGTAATTACGAGAAAGAAGAAAATGTGAATATGTTCGTAGTTGAAATTTCAACCATTCTCGATAGGGCTGTCAATTTGGGCCACCCCGCCATCAAGCGGGCCGGGCCGCCAACATGGCGGGTTGGGAATACCCCAACCCAACTCAACCCGCCATGGGTTGAAGGTTGGGAGGGCCAACCCTTCAAAAAAAAAATAAAAATGAAGTTTTGTTAAAAATCATACATAAACAATTATAAATGATGTACACTTTTAAAAATTCATTAACCATACAGAAATCATTATAAATAATATAAAATTTCCAAACGGGCCACCAAAAGCACAATCCAACCCGCCTTTTTTTAGTGGCGGGACGGGTTGGCCCGACGGGCCAATCCCGAATTGACGCTCTAATTCTCAACATCATGATAATTATTAGTTGTTCCGCCTTTATTTGTTGATCACTAGGGGAAGAAGAAACATAGGTGGTGGTAATGAAAAGCATGGATGTTTATGCAGTGGAATGGAAAATATAATTTCTACAGTCATGCTGATATATTCGGTTATCTCTGACAATCGCAGGGAATACATTTGGATCCTAGCATATACTTAATGGATGATGAAAATAAATCACCGATAAAGTCTACAGCAACAGACAAAGATAAGGGTTCAGAAAAAAGTAAAAATGGAATCCCAGCTCAGAATAATCATAGCGATCCATTTGTTAATCAACTCGAAAGAAATTCCTGTCCCCAGGTCGGTAACTCAGGGGAAACAGAATCTGCCGTAGATATGGTTTCAGGTGCTCTGAAATCTGTGGATATAAGTGGTGACACTCCCAATGCTGAAGGTGAAAACTCTCATTATTTCCTGTGCTGCTGTATAATATAACTGAATCAGACTATCTTGAATATTACTTTTCTTCTTTTAAAATTTATCTTTACCAGATTAGAATTTTGCGTCTAAATTTTACCTATTTCTTTCATGTGGAACAGCAAAAGAATCTGATGCAATTGAGGCTCGTCCTAACAAAAAGGACAAGGCTGGTGCTGACCCCATAATTATCCCCATAATTCTAAAGATGGCTGAATTTGATCACAAGGTTTGTTGAAAAAATAGTTTCTTCTTTAAGTGTTGTCCTTATGAGCAAAGTGAAAAACCCAAATCCTTTTAAGTTCAAAAGGTTACCTGAATCTCCGCTTGCTCAACAAAGTCATGATCACAATGTTAGAATACCACGTGCAAATCACGTATGAGTTATGACCCAATATCTATTAATATTGCAAAACATGCAACCTGGTTTTGGGGATTCTGCCATTATTACTATTGCTCTAATTATTCCGTGTTCTCAGCATCGTACTTTTGTCGATTCTTCTCAGGCATTGCTAGAGGAGTGGATATCTACTAGGAGCATTGAAAAATATCCTATTCAGGTTTTACTGAAAATTAAAACTTTCTCTGTCATAGAGTTCGGTTCCATTTGCACACATTATGAAGATAAATAACTGTTCTTCCTGTGGATTAAGTCACTGATTGTCTTTGTAGGAAAATAAGTGAAGTTATCTTGTTTCACATGAGTCCTGAACAATATTTTTAATGGTGATGTCATGAATAGTATCCCCTTGTTGAAATGGATTCTCTTCTGATATTAAGCTCTGTAATATTGTTCAATGTATAGAGAAATTTTGAGGAACATTATGATACTATATAATATTGATGAACATCAATCTTCAGAGTTACAGGGACAGGCATAATTTTACTTTTTCCTACCGTATGTTTATCTAGGTGATAAAACATTGTTTGCTGGTTTGTATCTATCAATAGCGTAGTAAGCACTTGCAAGTTCAAAAGTTTTGTAGGTTTGTATATATATATTTTAAAAAATTTATATACTCTGCACGACAGTGTTTGATTTAGATTCCTGTTCTTGTCATCTATGTTGGTCACAAATAACAAATAAATCTTTTGACACGTGAACCTTCTCCAATCTTTTCCAGGACAAGAGTACACTAATCAGCAACTTAAAAACACTCCAGGATTATCTCTGTTCATTTGAGTCACAGGTATGTATGTTTTTATGCTACAAAAATATTCATCTTATCGAGAATGCAATACAAACTTATGTTTTTGAAGGTATTCAGGGGCCATCCTGCTGTAGAAATACCCAGGATACTCCTTCCTTTATGGTACTTTTCGAAAGTTGTGAAAGAAATTTGCAAATAATTGCTGGTCAAATAATTACCCCTTAGTTTCAAGACATAATAGATTGAAATTTGGCAAGTTATTCTGTTCTCCCACGTTAATCCTGGTAATTATATTAATCAGAAAGCAACTGCTATCGTAACCATATTGAAAAGTTTGAAAACATACATATTTTGCAAAAGCAAAGAAGAAATTCCACAGTATTGTACAACTGCAAACTCGTATCAACAGCACAAAGAAAAATGAAGAGCATGTTTTGCAAAAGTAAAATGGAATTCCAGAATATGGTCTCAATTGAGCAAGTTATTTTGTTAGACAAACCACATTGTAGGGTTTTATCTTACTTTTATGTTGCAACATCGATTTTAACTTAGATGGTGATGGTGTTTTAATATGAGCAGGGCTTAACAGTTGTTAACATATCAGCGACAACCTTCCCTCAAACACTGGATTGGTTACATAATCATCTTCTTCAGGTTATTGAAAATCTCTCTATATTTGAAGAACATTGTCGTTGCTATAGTATTTTGCCATCATATTATACTTATATTAAATGAAAACTGGGCAGAGGACTCTTATATAGGAAAGTATTGTGTTTTCAACAGAATACGTCAATACCAATCAATTGTACGACTCACGTCCCCAAATAACAACCCTGAAAAGAGTGGAAGCCCAAATTTTACTCACCTGCATATTTACAATTTGCTTGGCATGGTAACAATCATACCATTCTGAACAATATGTTTCCTTTTCTACACCAGTGTATCGAGCAAGGTATACCATCTACTTCCAGTGGGGGTGGTCAGACAGTGGAAAATTAGGTCAGTCGATTCGAGGTATTTTTTTCATGCCATCTCTTTATTATATGCAAATTTGTGGTTCCTCGTGTGGATTTGTCCTGTTAATATCTGTTACAAAATGTATAGGCAGGCCGGTGGGGTGAATTGCTTTGTGGTTAGTAGAAATTATTGGTTGCTTTTAAAACATACTCCTCTCACGAAAGTTTCAAATTCCTCTTTCTTCCCTTGTCTTGTCTGTCCAATTTCATTTAATAGAACCACTGGATTTTGAGAAACATTGAAAGGGTTGGAAAATATGATTTTATATTATTACAATAATTTCTCCTTTATCCACACGTGTGCTCATAAAACATATAAAAGAAAGCAAGCTCTAGACCAGTTAGAAAATAAATTATTTCATCCAATATAATGTGTGAATGTTTAGGGTTCTTCCTTGTGCTTTGACTTGACCAAAGTGACAGGAAGACAAATTAATGCCTGATATTTTATGTTTATGTGATAACTTCTGTGTATCAGCACAGCAATTGCCAGCATTGTAATACTGTAAATGGATCAGCAAATGAGAAATGGTGACTCTGCTCCAAGCCAGCTGAACTTGATGAGACACAAGTTTAGATCGAGGATTGAGGTCTGGGGGTTTTAATGTCGATTGCTCGATTGAATTGAAGTACTGAAGGATGGACGATTTCAATCTCTCAGTTTACCACCACCACAGCCTGTTATGACCAAGGGTGTATTACTTGTGTACTGTCACACTTGTAAAGAACGCTGTCCAATGTCCATCAAACATATTTATTGAACTAAATCTCCGGTACACTATGTTTTGCACAAGGATCTTGCCGTTGAGAGCTTTGTTGCAGTCGGGCTCTATTTATGCATTGTAAATCATATACTTGGGGTTGTAAAATATTAAAGTTCATGATGTTATCGATGTCTCAACTCTTAAATGTGTTATGTGTGCATTGTTTCTTAATTGTTTCCTTTCTGTCTTTAAATGGTCCAAGTATTTCTATATGGCTCTACAGAGTTTTCACCATTTCAGAATAATACTCTTTGTAATAGATCGATAGTATGATGGTTATCGTGTTGAAATTTGTCGAAGAAGGTGAATAACGCTTGATCTGGCAATAAAAAGATTGAGACTCTTGGTCTCGAGCTACCTGGCAATAAAAAGATTGAGACTGTTGGTCTAGAGCTACCCCATAATCCGAGTCTCCAGTGCAGTTAGTTAACTAGGTAAGAGGTACTATATGAGTAGTTTTTGTGCTTGCTTTGGCATTTATAACTCAAAACTTTATGTATTAACTTTGATCAAATTCGACCATTGAACAAGATGGTATACAAATAGGTGACGTGGCTTAATGTAAGACCCAAGATCTAACAGAAAACGCAGAACATGATTTGTGTAAGAACAACTTCAGATTGTGATGGGCAGTCGTTTATTTGTTGCAAGAGTGTATACAACGAACGTCTTGGTACGATGATCAAATCTCACCATCCCATAAATCTTGGATGGTCCTGTAAGGGCTTGTTGTTTGATTGACATAATACTCCCCCCTCATTATTTTCCATTGCTCCATCTGCTCGATTTCAAGTAAATCTTCGTCTTCTAGCTCGAGATCAAGGGCTCCTATGTTCTCCTTCAACCTTTCTTTGCTGAAACTCTTCGCGATTACGCTTACCCCCTTAGACAATCCCCATCTCAGAGCAACCTTCAAGAAAGACAAAAACTTGTTACCTTTGGCTGAAGTGATGTACTTGATTCAAGTACTTAATTGTGATTCTTCATGAAAGCACACATGTCTATGCAATGTTTAACGCGAAATATTTCTAAGTTGGATATCATTTTGTGTATGTTAGATTTACACAAATTCACTTTTTTAACTGTTAACACAAACACAAAAACTGTTGTACCCGACACAAGTAAAATCTCTAGAAATATATGTACTGACTTTGCACCTAGCATTAGGTGGTCCCTACAAGCACACTAGGGATTTTTCTAGGTCAGCCAAATTGTATTTGTTCAGTTATTCAACATACATGGATGCTTGAGAAAATCACACAAGACACACTAGGGAGGTATGAATGCTTTATTGTAGATTTTGCATACAAGATGGAGTGAATGTATAGCAAGCACTTTCTAAATTCAAGGATCCAAAACTTTCATGGCTCACCTGAGCTGGGGTGGCATTGTGCTTATGAGCAATGGATTGAATAATGGGATTTTGAACCACTGCAGTTGAACCCCAATAATTGCCTGGTCCACCAAGGGCTGAATATGCACTTACATGGATATTGTAATCTTTGCAAAATGCCCTCAGTTTACTTTGCTTCCACATTGGATGCATTTCCACCTGTATCAAATCAACTTTATCAGATTTCTTCACCAATAATTTTTCCTCTAATCATCTTTTGAATCTTTTCCTAGTTGATCACACTATCCATCCATGTTCAATCACTCCTTTTTGAAGTACTGTTTGTACATCATTGATTCTCCTTTGATTCAATGAATGAATGTATTGTACGTGCTCGCGTTCGATATTTAGCCATTTGAGATTTGACACAAACAAGATACCTGATTGACAGCAGGAATGACTGATGCATAATCCAAGAGCCTCTCTATCTTTGTACAAGAGAAGTTGCTTACACCAATTCCTCTACACAAACCCAATTCCAGACATCTTTCCATTCCTTCCCATGTTGTCTCAAGGTCTAGTTGCTCGAAATCTTCTTCATTTGGCAAAGGGGTAAAAACCCATGGCTTCAATCTCACAGGCCAATGCACCAAGAACATATCGACGTATTCCATCCCAAGATTGCTGCAGATGACATGGAAACTTTCAAAACCAAGACCTTTGTAAACTTTCTGGAAATGTAAATTTTGTTTCAAAAAATGTATTGAGTCGCGATTTTCGCGTTGATTTTCTGAGTTAGGCCTCATTAAAGTGTGCTTTGAAGAGTTTGTAATTAGTACTTACTTTAAAGTTTGTTCAAGGGCTGAAACAGGGTCATGGTGGTTACTTCCCCATAGTTTGGACGTGACAAAAAGGTCCTCTCTTTCAACAAGACCATTGGAGATTGCTCTGTTCAAGGCATTTCCCAAAGCCGGTTCGGAGCCGTATATTTGAGCAGTGTCAAAATGGCAGTATCCCATCTGTAAGAGTTGAATCTTGGTTGAGTTCATGTTCAACATATGCCACTCGCATTTAGAGACATATAATAGAAACATGACTATATTCGAATGTATTCAAAGACATGGATTTCGAGGGCGGCTGAGGCGATTGTTTCTGCTTACCCTCACACAAGTAAATGGTTACATATGCATGTTATTTTCTTGATAACCTTGATCACACAAAGTGAAGGTGAAAAATCGATACATATTCTTGAGAATTATGTTTTTTCCCCCCTTAAAAACCTTGAAAAGACACATGAAGAACATTACTGAAGAAAGATTTTATCGAAAATTTGCATACCTTGATGGCCATTTTGACAGCATTTTCAGTGGTTCTTCTATCATTTTCGGGGGAGTAAGTCCCCATACCAATTGTTGGTATGGCCATTCCATTATTCAATATCTGATAATTGTCTCTCATTCTTTGAAACTCTTAGAAATTATCTCTCAATTTGTGTTAAACTCAATTTGCATGAAAAACATCACATGTGGATTGGCTTATTTATACTCAAATTCTAGAGGGAAAAATAGCCATTAAATGTAATAAACTAGATTGTTATCTTTGAAGTATAGTTATTTGAAGATGTCAAGAAAATATTATATTATAATAAAGAAATGAGGGGATCTTCCATGTCTTGAGAGATTCCCCAATTCTAAAAACAGTATCTTAAAGTACACAACAAGGTTTAGGGATCTTAATGTTTAACTTTATCTTTTAAAAAATATACTTTAACTAAAATATAAATACGTGGTACTTTGTTGCAGATCTTTCTAATATGTTTTACAAGTTGAAAACCTGTTTTAATATATTAATATATATATATATATATATATATATATATATATATATATATCAAAATACTTTATTAAAATGTTAAGTCATTAGTAAAAGATAGCTACACATTGTTGGAGAATCATTTCGATCACTACATTTTCTTCCAAAATTTTTGACATGAAAAATCATAAATAAACATAACATGAATCTTTTATAATCAATTTTTTCAGAAAATTTTGATTTCGGTTAAAAGTTCTATTTAAAACGATATCTAGTATTGGATAATGTATGGGGAAATAGATTTTTCGATCTATTATCTTGCATCATTTTGGGTTTAATTTGATGTACCTAGTGTTCAAATTTTAGTTTTGATATTTTATGTCTATTTTGATCTAATTGTTGATCTGACACCAAACAGGTCAGTAATTCCGACATCATATTAGCAATTCATTGTTTCAAAACAGTATTTTCCACTTTCTAGGTGTCAGACCAATACAATTATGATGTCATCTCAATACTCCCGCGGAATAAGACTTAAAAAAAACAAACCAAAGTTACTGACCAAAATTTGAATAATGGATGGACCAAATTAAAAATTTATTCTGATAACATTTAAAATTGTTGAATACTATATTCAAAAAAAAAAAATTGTTGAATACTAGCTAGTAGTATCTTCAACTCAATTATATTTGAGAATTATATTTATATTAGCATCATTTTAACTGTTTCCAATTATCATGTAGAACAACTGAACAACGTTGCAATGTAATATTTTCAAAAAGTCAAATTAATTTGCATTGCGAAAAAACTATATGCATAAATTCAAATATTAATTAATTTGACTGAATCGAATCAATTAATCAATTAATCCTCAATCACGAACGATAACTATGTTAATTAGCTTAATTCATTTTGGAGGGTGGTTGCCTGTTGACTTCAAATATTTTCCCTATATAAATTGACCTATTTCTCTGTAATAAAATAATGAAATAAATTGAGATTTGTTTATTGAAAGTCAATCGCCGCCGTCTTCTTCGGAGATGCCCGGCGGCCAGGTGGCGTTTGGGTATGAGTTTAACCAAAAACTATAAAGAAAATTAATTATTATTAAGAAATGTCAAAAGGTTGACTTAATTCACCTCAGGAAATATGGTGTAACTATATATAATTAAGGCTCCAATTTTAAAGTCAAATGTACTTAGATGAAAACATTCACAATCACGAGTGATTATTGGCGGATTTAGTCAAGCTCTAGGGGGGGACTATCTATCACGTTCCAAATCTACCCCTGATATTTTAGATAAGTGGATAGTCAACTAATAATAATAATAATAATTATAATTATATTATACACACACAAACATTAACTATATCATTAAAACACACACACACACTATATCAATAACCAACTTCCATCCTTTGTGTTTTTCAAAAAAACTTTTGTGACCGTCCGATGAATTAATTTAATGAGATAAATATTTTATTCAAACTTGATTTATGAAAAAAAATTACTTTTGATATGATAGTTATTAATTTTCACTCTAAATATGAACCACATCAACTCATCTGATATAAATCTGTAAAATCATTTCACATGAAAAACCTAAATATTCCAATTTTGTACGACTAATCTTGAGAGGGGATGACCTTTCCTCCTGGTTCCTAGACTAAGAAGAACACCCTACATCATGCACATATAATTTTTCACGTTATCTAATATATATATCTATAAATCATATATAATCGATTGTTTGTAATAGGATCGAACTAACCCTAATCTTCGATAGTGCATAAATATTTGGAGAAAATATTTTGTTCGATTTATAATTAATCATTTGATTTTCTCAGTCAGTTTCAAAACTGACAGAAAAATTATATTGGTCGGCACTAAATAATCTTTAATTGATTCAAAAGTCAAAACAAATATAATAAGATGGAAACACCTGTCCGCTTAAATTTCAGATGGTCTACAAATCCCTAAATAGATTTTAAGACGTGATTACCAGATTGACTACTATTCATAACTTACATCAACCGCCGACCAAATTATATCATTTCCAGTACTACAAATTCATTATATAATCTAATAATACTTAGTACTTCTTTATGTTGTTTGTCCCAAAATCTGTTCATTTTATATAAAAAAATTTAACATATATACGTGTGCAGCTAGTAGCGTACTCAAAATTTTCGATCAAAGGGGCGAATTCAATAGAATTAAGAAAATGTACAATAAATATCATATATTAACTTTTTATGTTTTTAACTTTTTACAATAACACTCTCCCAAATTTCATGCTTTGAAAATACTTAATAATATTTTTATTATCAATTGTATCAAACACATCTCACTCAATATACGGTACCAAAAAATTATTCAATCATCTTTCAGTCGATTACGAAGTGATGTTTTAATAATTTTCATTACTAAAAACTCTCTACAGATGCAGTTATAACGGATAATAGCAATGCTAACTTCCAAATTAAATATATCAAATGAAATAATTGATGTTTTTTCTATTAACATTTTAGTAATCTCGCTAATTTCTGCAACCTCAGAAAATTGATTGCTACTTCATATGTCAAATAAAATTATGAAGTTGGTGATCAACATACACTATCTATTAAAGAGAAATCAGATGATAAAACTGAGCAAATTGAAGTAATTTTTATTATCACAAGTAAAAATAAATTTGATGGATCAACATATTCTATACATAACAACAAATTTTTGTTCACCTAGTTAAAGCGATTGTTTAAATCTTTGCAAATCCGTCACTTTATAAAACCTTTCATAGGGATAATAGTTAAGATTGGTCATTTTTCAGCATTTTGTCGTGATCTCCAAAATATGTTATATATAACAACAAATTTTTGTTCACCCAGTTAAAGCGATTGTTTAAATCTTTGCAAATCCGTCACTTTATAAAACCTTTCAAATGGATAATAGTTAAGATTGGTCACTTTATAAAACCTTTCAAAGGGATAATTCTCGTGATGGTAATGACTCAACTCTACAGAGAAAAAAAAAATTAATATTTTTTTCATGGATTTAATTGAAAATTCGTCTCATAAAATTAATCCATGATATTATCATATAAAAGTTTTTGTGATTTCTCAAATACCCAAAATTTTTTAATTCTGTTTATGCTAGTCATGCAAATATGAAACCCTCGTTTTTAAATTTTTTTAACTATATTTTATATTTATCTTTATTCAAAAATTTTTATTTTTGATATAACTAATTAGTTTAAATTTTAAATGAAGAAATTTGAAAAGTAGTAATAGATAGCGACGCATGCAATAACATACATACAGAGAACCTCTTAATCTTCAATCGATATATATCCCAATCCACCTGTTCATATGCATGCATCTGAATAATGTACGAAGATTATAATGACAATGGATAAAATTTTTCTTTAAAAACTGTAATAAAAAATAATAATACGAGAAATGATGTTTTCATTATACCTAACGGAAAAAAGTACAATACCATTTAACAAATTTATTAATGGCCGACCAAGCCCTAAAGTAAGTTGAATACATGAGAATTTATCAGGGCTTGGAAAAAAAATAATAAAATTGGGAAAATTGTATTTTTATTCTTGTATATTTATTTTTTTTGCGATTTCAATCCTCAGTGTTTTGTAATTTTAGTATTTTTCTTCGACTTGAGTCTAATTTGATACCAAGGATGTTGATAAGTGCAGAAATCAGCATTTCTGATTATGAAAAAAATGAAAATTTTTCAAAACATCGAAATAAAATTTGACAAAATAGAAAATTAAAATCACAAATTTTTAATAGAACAAAAAATGACCGAACCATATAACCGACCAAGTTCCGATTACGACGACAATTACGGGTGGTGCCAGTAAATTAAATTTAATTAATTAAGGAGAGAAGCGACGATGATTGTTAGGTTATAAACTCATGAGATGTCCATTCCAAAAGGCTTGTTTATTGGGTGGGTTGCCTCATGAATTTATAACTAACTCTTTATTAGTTTAATATTTCAATGTGGGATATTCATAACAATGATAAATCATGATTTAGAAAAAAAAAAATTGTTATTTTGAAAATTAGTAAATTATAGATGAGACAAAATTAAATAGCGGATGTAACCCCTACAACGATGATAAAATAATAAATTTATAGTTACAAAGATATGTACATGGATTTAGGAACTTGAGGCGCAACCGTATTAAGATTAATTCAAGAATATCCCAGCATGTGGCTTCCAGATTATGCCACGTTCTTCGATATATGGGGTATTTCAATTCACGGATTTTGATTTCTGACAGCAAATTTTAGATTTTGGAACAGTCGCTAAGTTCTCGATCCGAAAATTCGATGTTATCTTTCGGATAATTATTCATCTGTCAGAATCGAATGAACTCATATTTTCATGTGTGTTGTTTCGTTATAAGGCCATATTCATTCCATATTAGTTTTCATTCCATATATATATTAATTTCTACGAGATCATTCAATCCCATGCATGAAGCTGAAATCAACTTCCAATAAGCGAAAATGGATACCGATTCGATCATCAGCTATATATATTCTTGCCGGTTCAATGCAACTAAAATCAAAAAATTTACTGAAAAAACTTGAAACAACAAAAGGAATTTTCCAAATTATTTGAACACAAGGTTAAACCAGTAAGAACCTAACGTATGTATAATTTTTTTTTTTTTACAAGGAATGATATTATGATAACTTAAAATTTGCTAAATGTACGTTGTAAGAGAATTTGTCGAGTTCGCCGATTGATTGAGTTGTGTAGATTAATGGTCAGTTACGACTTACGAGCCCAAAACTTGGTCAATATAAATACCCGCTTAGAAAATGGATTCATTTTTGCGACGTCTATAGCCAAATCAAAAATTTAAAACTCACTATTTTTTAAAATTTTCATCCCCAATCATGAACCCAAAAAAACATAATTTTTTGGGATCCCACTATCCAATCACTCATGCATTCCTTCATTTTAATTTAAAAATTTTGCAACTACATATTTAAATAAATATATACTTCAAATAATAACTTTTAAATTATATAATATAACTAAATAAATGATTGTGATAATAATTGTAATTTATATAATATTAATTAAAAATATATAATTTTTTTAATAATTTAATAATAAAATTTTAAATTATTAAACAAAAAATATGAACACGAAAGAGTTAAAAATTGTGAACAAATTTTTTAATAAAACGAAATGTGTTTGTTTTTTTTAAAAAAAAAACAAAATATTAATATTAAAAAAAAAGAAAAAGATATATTATAAAAAATAATATTTTAATATAAATATAAACATTAATGAAAATCTTACACAAAAACTATTATGATACATTTTTCAAAAAATTAGAAATTTTGTTAAAAAGACTGAAATTATAAAGGTAGGACTTACATATATTAAATTAAAACAAAAAAAAAATTATATATAAAAAAAGAATCATTAGGGTGACCGCGGGCCTCACGCGATAGCAACTCGTGTGTGTTGTCGACATAAATAAACATGGTTCATATATATGAACAATGTTCATTTCTTGCCCTAATGGGCCAACTTCCAACTCGATATCAAAGTTCAACTTAAATTAGATTACAAACAAAATCTCTATCCCACGATAGTATACATGCTAGTTTGATTGGATATGTTTTTTTAACATCTCTAAAGTACAAATGTATAAAATTCCTAAACCAAAAAAATAACCAAACCTAGCTAGCTATAGTTTCTTTAAGCAAATCAAACCCCACCAAGGCCTTCAGGAACGCCCCTTAACTCGGCAGGGAACACTACATTATCGTAAATAATCCCGGCTACCGCGCCTCCGATCAAAGGTCCGACCCAGTACACCGCATGGTTCTTGAAACGCCCTCCAACGACGGCTGCGCCGAAGGAGCATGCCGGGTTCATCGACCCTCCTGTGAAGGGCCCGGATGCGAGTACATTGGCCCCGGCTATGAGTCCGATCGCCAGCGGCCCAATCGCTCCGGTCGGACCCTTCTTGGGGTCAGAAGCTGCGTAGACCGTGTAGACCAACGCAAATGTCATCACACCTTCGAGTATGGCTGCGCCGAATCCCGTCATCTCTTCCGCGATTCCATGCACCGGAACATGCTACGTACAAAACACTCCAAATTATAAATTAAATGGACACCATTTTCATGAAGAAATCAAAATATTTGTCTATGATAAGCGTTCATTTGAATTTTTTTGTTACTAACATGCTTGAAATAACTAGACGTACGTTTTCTATGTGTTGAATGTATTTTAATGTACGTACCTTGCTAATGGTGATGGTTTTCAGCAAAAGGCATGCCATGACAGAGCCAAGCATTTGAACAATCCAATAAAATATAGTCATGGGAACCGAAATGTGTCCCCCAATCGCCATGCCGAATGTGACGGCCGGATTCACGTGACCGCCGGAGATGTTGGCGGAGATATACACCGCGACTGATAATGCAAAGGCAGTAGCCACCGCATTGGCCACCAGGCTGGAAGAATCGGCCGGCGCCGCATCCACCATCATCCGCCCTGTAATTTTACATTCAACAAAGTAATAATGACATCTTAATTAAATCCCTCTCACTAGATCTAAATAATCTTCTATTTTACACTTTTTGATAATCCTAGAGCCATTGCATTTTAATTAATTAATTTGACCCATGCATGAAATCACTTGCGAAGCCTAATGATCATCAATATTTAACACGTACGTCTAGTTCAATTATAACAATTGTCCAAGTTTAAGTTTCAAAAGGTACGTAAAACTAATATTTCAACAATCGCGTTTTCACCATCGATTTTGTGATCAACAAATTAATTTTATGAAAATTAAAAAAAAAAAATCCACAATGACATTATTTTTGGCATGCAAAACAGGCTGGCTCTAAATCGATCGATCTTCCGATGAAACATGCATGAAGAAAAATCCCGAAGATAAAAGGGTCGAATTAAGAAGGAATTGAAGCATATATACTGGAAGCCATGGTGGAGCCGACGGCAGCAAAAACGAAGATGAAGGTTGAGATGAACTCGGCCAGATATGATCTTAGTGCAAAGGGAGTTATCGAATGTTGCAAGCGGGATCCGAGTGACGCCATTTTCGGCTATCGATTTTACGGAATTATATAATGTAATAATAATTTTTGGATTTTGGAGAAATTAAGTGGTGTTGAGTTGTTGGTTATGTTTGGTTTTGACCGGCGGGATGAACAGTTGTGACGGTTGCTGATGGATTTTGAATTCTTGAGACTGGGCCACTTGGCAGCCTGTGGTTGGTCCAGAATTTAACACAATCCCTTCTAGTTTAATGAAACAGTGTGTGTGTTTGTAGTATTTAATTTAATTTAATATGGTAATTAATAATTAATTGCTTGGTAAAAAAGTATCTATAGAAAATCTGTACAGATGAACAGACAAGGATTTTGCTCGTACAAAGATGATTATAATTAACAACATTAGTATTAAATAACTTATATATCTCTACTTCATAATTTATGAATTTAATCACTTTTACGATATTGTGGAACCATAATCTTTCGCATCCAATCTCTTCATGCATGTGGAGTAATCGATGACAACATTGAATTAAGAGCATAATTGAGGACAAATATTCACGGTTTCCAATCAAAAGGGGGGGCTAAAACCTGCACCCTTTGGTTCGATATTAGAGTAAAAATATTCTCAACTTTCTTGGACCATTCAAAATATGAACCGTACTTTTGGACCATCTCGAACAAAGGCCTCTATAAAGCTTGCATCTCTACAGTAACTCGCTCGGTATCATTCCTAGAGGGCGATGCCGAATCCTGTCTATCACCAGAAGCATTCATTTCTTGAACCGGAGGCGGATTCACAATGGCCATTGGCATTATGGAATCATCTTCTAGGCGAGCCTTCATCTCTCTGTGCTCCTGGCAGATTGCACACCAATGCATACAGCAATGCACCATGCAAGGGTCGCAAGGCGAGTTCTACATTGGAGCACAGATTACTTATATGGTGAATTAACATTGAAACAACATATTCTCCCTTTTTTAGACGCTTAATTGGTGTTACATCACAAGCACAAGTGCCCAACAGCCAACCCAAACTCATCAACCATTCCAAAATTTCTCGTTTAACTATTATGGGATCGTAACAACAAACATTATTTTAGTAATATTTCATTCAGGAAAGGCAGGAAATATCAGCTGCATAAGAAAATGAAAGAGCAACAATCATGAATGAACACCAGCCAATACTTTTGAAACATAACTAATACCTACTCCTTTTTTGAAGCGACTGAAGCACTGTGTCTGCATGATACATTAGGATTATTGTCTCCTTTTCATTAAAAAATTAATTATTTAAAAAAAATGCCAAGAGAGAGTGCAGTGATTATGTGGTTATCTGTCTTCATAATATAATTGGTCTTGAAAACAAGGGATTCACAAATTATTATTATTTTTTCCTGAAACAAATCCAAACACACCCACAAATATTATTTTGTTTGAAAAATCTCTGGCAGGAAAAGAAAGAAACCAATGGAAAAAAAGACGATGGAAAACATGCCTGACTGTTGGGAAATGACAGATACAGGGCATTTATATGAAAAGGATAGCCACAATGAAGCAACGGCAATCTGAAACCACTCATAGTCTTTAAACAAAAAAGAATGAAGAGCCTCTTAAAGTTTTAATATATGGCAGCTTATCAGCAATAAGTAGATTCAAATAAATAAAAGAATCAAGTTCACCTCCAGATGGTATTTCTTCTGCAATGACTGTCGTACAAGGCCAGTGTATATTCCACACATCCACCAACTGAAAAACAAACCCTCCCAAATGAGGCAGGTAGTCCCAGGGTCGATAAAACCATGTAGGGCTGCTGTTGCTGCAGCAAGTGCTAGGCCACCCTCCACAAACACGGCATGACACATGCAGGGCCCAGTCCATGTTGCGTCGTCTCTCACTTGTTCAAAGTTACGACCAAACAAAACGCAGGGACAAAATAGTCCTGTCCAGCCTATTGCAGGAGGGGAAAGGAACTTTAGAGCAACTATTTTAATTTGTGGCATTATGTCACAACAAACAGATTAGATGGTAGTAAGAAGAAAATCAAGGAAAGCCATTCATAGTATATTAAAGTTAATGTGCTCATATAAACTTGAAAGTTTTCCCCACAGTTTATAATATATTTGATAAGTGTGAATTATATGACTTTATCTGCCTGTATTTTACCGTTGTACTCGTGCACACTGACATATTTCTTTCCTATATTGCAGGTTATGATTGTCTGTTTGTTGAATGTGTAGGTTGAACGAAGAAAAAAATGGGAAAAATATCAAGGGAAGTCAACAAAATTCATGTCACGTAGACTCTACGAGCAAAAGGACATATCACATGCCTAAAGATGTAGAGAAGATGGAGTGTTGAAACCTTGACCAAGGTAACCACGAATCTGTCCCTGCTCCATGATTACAACCATGCTAGATGACAAAAAGGACTCTCGTAACACTGGTCATTTTGCAAGTAATCAAAGGAAGCACAACCATGGATCCATGGTTGTAACAATGATTGGTTCCATCACCAGGTCTGCAGATCTAATCTCTGTTTGATACCACGGAAGCCACTATGCCAATAACATAAAAGTGTTATGCACAATAGCCAAATTTTTTAGGCTGACCACGGATTCCTTATACATTCTGTGACCAAATTGCTTCACAATGACAGGCCTCAATTTTGTATTGGAGTGACAATGTTTTCCATACATGGCATCAAGGTCTGTTGTGAACGTAAAACAGAAATGACATCCATATAAAGTGGAAACTGTATGTGCTCAAAGCCGTGCTTAACTATGAAGGATCGACTCTCTATCCCAAACTACGTAACACGCATGGAGATCAACCACATGACCATGATCGACATGAAGGTCAAAGAAAATAACAAGACAAGAAACCTGTTTAACATTCCGTGGTAGAAGCTGATATCTTAATTGAAGAAAGGAGGGCTCATGGACATGAGAATGCATGTTTTTCATCCGCCATAGAGAGATCCTGACCTACCCTTGGATCCTTGGTTCATCAATACGGACCTACCCTAGTTGATTATTGTTTCTCGCTTGTTTGGAATCAAGATGTACTTTGTGTTGACAAATTGGTTGCTCACAGCATGCTCCAATAGTGGATTCGGAAGGTTGTTAGACATGAATTTTCTATTTCATTTACTTGATTTTCATGTATCTGGTGCCAGTCTACGCAAGTCTGTTATAATTGGACATTGAGCTCTAAGATCAATCCAATAAATAAGAGTGTGATCAAACATTTGACAATAGTTGACTATCCACTTTGTCTGACGTGATAAGAATGCAACTTACAACTTTCTGTATCCTGAGCACATGAAAAAATCCCATTACTCCAAGGTTCATCTGCAGGGGCTCGATAGCTTTCTGGTAAAGGCTGTCCACATTCGTTGCATTTTTGAACGTGCAGCTGCAGATGGAAGCACACGGATAGATTTTAAATCCTCACTTTAAAATGTTTTGATTAAAATACGTAAGATTGTAGTGAGCACAAAAACACAAAATAAATTTGAATGAAACCACATCAAAAAATTTTAAAGTGATATTTAAAAAGTTTCATAGATAAAATACCGGCATTTAAAAAGTTTCATAGATAAAATAGTGGCAGATTAAATATATCATGAAGTATCATGCTATATCATAAGAGCTTAAATGAGGGATATCCTTGAATCAGTTCAAATACAAATGATCCGCTACACAGTGGGAATTAAAATCAATGAATATGTTTTCTCCTCATCATTATGTATTAACTGTCCCCATAGGTACAAACTTAGCCCCAATTGATAAGATGATGGCACTAATAATTGCCAAAAGAAACTTCATCTTACACCCAAGATCATAGCAATGATTGTTCAAGCAAAAGAATGAAGCTCTCTGCTTGTTACTTCATCTCGAAAAGATGTCAAACAGATTGCTTTCGAAGGCATCCAAACCAAACCAAACCAGACGTTTCAAGGCAATCCTATGCAAACCTAAACACTCAATTCTATATATATATATATATATCAATGAATCCCCACTCTTATAAAATTAAACTTCATACATAATAGAGAACATGAATCAAAATGATAAATACACATGTAAATCCTGATATCATTGACACATTAAAGCATCGAGACAAAAACTCATAATCTAAGAACCAGGACGACTCGTTACAATGACCCATCTCCCTCAAAAACAATCGAGCTACACAGATCCATTCAAGTCAAACTTTTTCACGAAGAGTCCACACTACAAAAATGCATCATCAATTATAACACAATATGCACGAATCTAAAACATGCCTGAGGAACATCAACGGGCTGATTAAGCTCTCCGGGAGTAATGTCTTCAAGCGGCACCTGATCCCTCTTCAACTTCACATACGCAGACGCGTGTTTCACTTCCTCCTCCATTTACCTCTTAAAGATCTGAGGGGAAAAAAAAAAAAGAGAACCCAAAAACCCAGACCAAATCAAACAATAATCAATTCATTCTCGAATACCTTCAACTCAAATTCAAGAGAAATCAACTCAAAAGAAACAACCGATGCATACAGAGTAGTTACAAGAACTTTGCTACGTAACCGCAGGGGATAAATGTATATTACACAATCAATGTGCTATTATTTACTGATGAGTAACGCGATTGCCATTGAATTAAAATTGAAGATTTGCGAGAATTTTGGTGCGAAAATTCCTGAAAATTTTCTTGGGGTAACTTGCAGGTGGGTTCCAGGGAGGGTTAGTTCTGATTTCTACTGAGGCGGAGTATAGAAAACGTCGTGTTGTTCTACCCAATCAAATTCTTCCACGTCAGATGATTAGGCAGGTTAATCAATTTGTTTTCTTTTTCTTTTTGCTTTTTACGTGGGATTGAATCATCTCTCTCCTAAGCAAAATATGTTTTTTTTTTTTTAAACGCGGAGTAATAAATCGAAAAAAAATATTACAATTTAAAAGGTTTTCATAGATATTTATCCAAATATCTTCGTAATTATTTTTAATTATAAAGTTTTTATATAATAATTGTCAGAACGCGTATTTATTCCTAAATAACACTTTAAATTTGTCGTGAAATAATTGTAAAAAAATCATTTTTATAAAAATATTTTATAAGTTATTTATCCAAATCCGAAGTAACTAGCTAGCATGTAACTTTAAATGCATCTTTAAAAGTTTAAGACACGGTTTGACTCTGTATGAGTACGAGACGATGAATGAATAATATAAGAATAGTAAATTAATATATTTAGATAATATAATGCTATACGATACTAATAATTTATAAAATTTGAATCCAAAATTAGACAAAACAAATATGAATAGTAAAATAATATTTAATCCTCCTACCAAACTCTGCCTAAATCAATTTCCAAATTAGACATGATGTGTAATACTAAGTTATCGAGAAGTGTTTAAATTTTGTATAGATAAAAAGTTCAACCAAATAAAAAAAAACATCTAGGGTGTGTTTACTTAACTTGATAACAATATGATAAGCTTATTAATCCAACATAATCCATTGTTTACTTAAAAAAAAAATCAAATCTCTCAAATCTCAAGACCCGTCATTTAACCCTAATTCGTGAGATTAAACATCCTTAATTACACAATGGATAACACATCCTAACCAATATTTATGAAAAAAATACACATAAATCCTAATCTACCCTCCTTCAATTTTTTTGTTTTCCTCCTAATTTCTTTCCGTCTCTCTCTTTTTTATAACTCAATTTATTAATTTTATTATTTTTGAAAAAATACATATTTTTATACCTAATAATTTTGATAAATGAAAATGCCTCCGTATGAATCAATAATAATTTAGTTAAAAAATAACTCAATCCAAATTATATGAATACAAATTTAAGCATTAGATTGTATATCATAAATTGAGGGTAAAACTGTCATTCCTCCTTCAATCATTATTTCAATTTCAAAATTAATAACTCGAAGTAAACATGTTACTGTTATCCATCATTATTCTAAATCCTTCAAAATCATTTTAATAATCCTAATATGATTTATCCACGTGTAATCTCATTCTACTAAGTAAACGCAGCCCTAGTTTATTTCTTTTATAATGATATTTTTTTGTTAATTAAAGAAATTTACACAATAAGGTAGAGTATGTGTAACACCCGGTATTTTTAAATACGTAAATCCGCATGCATAATTAGGATATTTAATTATGTAAATTTTAGATTTAAGGGTTAAATAATTATGTGAATTATTTGTGTATGATTTAAATTTATTTTTAAGCATTTAACCCATAATTAGTGATTTTTATGATTTTTAGTATTTTAATTATTTTATCGCGTAGACGGGACCGTGGACGGGCGAGATGACAACTTTCTAGCCAATTAATTTCATGAGCCTTTTTAGAGCCCTAAAATATTATTTTGAGTTTTATTATCTCAAAATTTTTAGTATTTAATTTTATATAATTTTAGGAGTCCGTTTTTATTCAAAATAAGCTAAAATATTGACTTTTTAGTATTTTTAAAATTTTCTTAATTATGTATTTCGGGATTGTTAAATTTATTATCAGATTTTAATTGTTAGTTAGAGTTTTAAGTTATATATTTTGAATTTAAAAACCCTTATTTATATATTTTAATTATCCTAAAAACCTATTTTTATTAAAATAAAAACTCTAACCTAATCTACCCCAAACCCTTAACCGATTACCCCTCTTAGCCGCCTCCCTCCCCTCCATTCATCATCTTCATCGGCTTCCCACAAGAAAGAACACCATAGCCTCGGTTTTTGAAGGTCCAAGTCGGTTGTCATCGCTCCCGTCGTCCCGGAATCGTCTCACGCTCGTTTTCTCTTCGTTTTTACGGTGAAAGGCATGATCCCTTCTTTATTTCTTTGTATTATATCAGTGTATAACGGTGTGTGTGTGAATGCATTGGATTCTTTCAAGAATTTTCAGAAGAACAAGTGTGTTATGGTTTGAGGAGTTCGAATTTTCCCATTCTTATTTCATGTTCACTTCTTTTAGGCATGGATCGGTCAAGGGCTGTTGGCTGATGGTTCTTAGGTCTGGTAGGGTCCTTAGGGTCGAGCCATGGCTGGGCTAGGGGCTGGATTGGGCTCGGCCGAACAGGTGAGGGCTGGAAGGGCAGATAGAGGCGCAGCTAGGGTTTCGAGGAAGAGGGCCACGGCTCGGTGCGTGGGACTGCATGGGGGCTGGGGCTGGTCAGGTCCGCCCAGACGTGGGCTACGTCTGGGCGGCGGCGCTCCGGCCAAGGGCGGCCGGAGCAGGCCGGCAGCCGAGAAGAGGCAAGGGGGATCGGGTTTAGGGTTTTAGGTGTGGTCCGGGTCGGGTCAGTAGGGTAGTTGGTCGGGTTAAGTGGGTTCGGGTCCGGGTTTGGTGGGCCGGGCTCGAGTCTTTTTAATTTTAAAGTATTTTATGATTTAATGGGTTTTTGGGCCAATTAATTAGAAATAAAATTATTTGGACTTCCAAATAATTTTATTTGGGTTTTTAAAATTTTAATTAAGTTAGTCCATTAATTTTATGGGCTTTTGAGCCCATAAAAGTTATTGGGCCAGTATTTGGGCTTTTGGGCCCATTGGGCCAGTTTAAGTTGTTATTGGGCCTAGAATGCTTTAATGGGCTTTAATTATTTAATTGGGCTTAGAATAATTTTTATTGGGCTTAAGTATGTTATTGGGCCAGTCTCAGTGTTTATGGGTCAGATTTAAGTAAATGGGCTTGAGTTTTAGGGCCAGCAGTCCAGGACCATCCATGAGAAAATTGCATGTGCCCTGATTATATATTTAATTATTTTTATGCATTGAAGTTATTTTAATATTTATATGTTAGTAAAAAATTTAAATTAAATATATATGAAGGACACACATTTTAATTAAGTACATGCATTCATGAAATAATTTTATGCATAATTAAATGTTTAAGGTTGAGCAATAATAAAATATTTTATGTTGGAATTTGAAGTAGTGTGACAATTTAAGGGGGATTCGTCCCCATATATGAACTATTGAAGGGCAGTTTACTGCCAATTTAAGAGGTGATTCGTCACCGCCACGTACATTGGTTTCCACGCTGATCAGTATTTAATGTATGATTTAAGGTTACACTACGGATACAACCATGCGATGTTAGAAAATAAATTGCTCAACAATGTTTATGTATTATGTTATTTAAGTTAAGTTATGTTATGTTATGAAATTTTCAAGCATGCTCATTCATGTATATGTATGTATTAGTATTTAATTGTTTTAAATTATTTTAAACCCTTGTTATGTTAGCATGTTGGGCCTCTAGGCTCACTACACTGGTATGGTGCAGGTGAGTACGTTGAGGATGAGGTTGTACCCACCGGAGGCGAGGATGTATGAGCGGGCATGCAGTGACCCCGTGACCGTGATAGATGTCTGAGTCACATGCATGTTTTTTATTATGTCAGCACGTTACACATTTTATATTATTTTTCAGTGGTTGTGAGTTTTGAATATTTTATTGAATATTGTCAGTGCATGCAAATTTTAATCATTTTATTTATGCAGTATTTTTAATTAAATGTTTGACTCAGATATTTATTTTATTTTAAAGAATGCATTTTTATTTAAGTATTTAATTATTTATTTATTTATTTATTTATTTTTTTAAATCTTTTTATTCTGTGCATATATGTATGGGCATATATGTACATATTTTATTTAGTAAGTATAAAAAAAAAAATTTTTCCGCATATTATTTATTAATTATAGAGTTAGGGTCGTTTCAGTTGGTATCAAAGCACGGTTCTTGGAGGGGTCATTACTGCTATGCGAGCTCAGAAATCCACGCTACCGGTCTGTAAGTTTTAAGTGTTTATAGCATGATTTAATTTTTAGAATTTAAGTTAGCATTAAATTTTAAACAACTTAGTTATGCATGGTGATTTACGTAAAGAAATATGTCGTGGTGCAGAATGCCTCCTAGACCGATGAACAGACGTGGGGGATCTCCACCTCCACCTACACCTCCACCTCCACCTCCACCTCCGCAGAACCCTCTAGCAGCATTGGAGCAGGTCAATGCGAATATGATGGCAGGGATTACTGCTCTGTTAGAGCAGCAGGCTACTCGTCCCAGGTTGTCCCATGAGGAGGACGTTGCTGAGAGGTTCCAGAAGAAGGGACCCAAGGAGTTTGTTGGTACCACCGATCCTTTGGTGGCGGAGGGATGGATTCGCTCTCTGGAGTCCATCTTTGCTTATATGGGGATCACAAACACCGACAGGGTGAACTGTGCGACGTACATGCTGAGGGGTGATGCAGCACTCTGGTGGGAGGGTGCAGCCAGAGGAGTTCACCTTCCTACACTGACATGGGCAGAGTTTAGGCGTATCTTCTACGCCAAGTACTTCACTGAGGATGTGCGCAGTCGCATGATCCGTGAGTTTATGAGTCTCCGTCAGGGGGACAAGACAGTGGTTGAGTATGTGAGACAGTTCGAGAGGGGCTGTCACTTTGTGCCTCTGATTTCAGATAGTCCACCAGAGAAGTTGAGGCAGTTTGTGGAGGGTTTGAAGGCGGATATCAAGCATGATGTTCGCATGGCAGACGTCCTTACTTATGAGTCTGCAGTCAGTAGAGCCTTGCGTTCCAAGGAGGGTCGGAGAGAGATTCAGAGAGAGCAGCAGGGGAAGAGGCAGTTTCAAGCTGCGTATCAGCGACCATCTTCGCAGCCTCCTGCGAAGAAGCAGTTTACAGGTGTAACACCCGGAAATTTTAATACGTAAATTCGCATGCATAATTAGGAGAAATTAATTTTAAAATAAGGGTTAAATGAATTTATGTGTTATTATGTGATTTATATGCATAATTTAAGTTATTTTAGCATTTAACCCAAAATTAGTGATTTTTGTGATTTATGGAAATTAATTGGTTTTGATCGCGTAGACGGGACCGTGGACGGACGAGATACCAAAATATTTAGCCAAAAATATTTTATGAGTTTTATGAGCCTTAAAATAATATTTTAAGGTATTTTGTCAAGAAAATTTTAGTATTTAGTTATATATTTATTTAAGGGGCTATTTTTAGCCAAAAATTAGTCTCTTTATTGACTTTTATTAATTTTTAAAATTTGCCTATTTAATAATTTCGAGATTAGGAGATATTTTATCAGATTTTTATTATTATTAGAGAGTTTTAAATTATATTTTTCTATGGTATATTATCTATATTATTTAGTTAATATTTATTATACAAAAAAAATTATCCTAAACCAAACCCTACACTCTAAACTCACGTCTAAGCCGCCTCCATCCTCTCCCTCACCTTCTCCTTCATCGGCTTCAACAGAAACAACAGCCCCATAGCCGAAAGCTTCGAGTTCTTTGAGTTATTTTGGAGGTTCGTCGTCCCGGAGTCCCGTAAACGCATCGTTCGTTGTCAAATAATTACGAAAGACATGTTTAATTCTTTTCTCAACACCATATAAGCTATTATTTTGGTTTTTACAGCAGAAAGTTTGTGGTATATATGTTTGTTGTTCAGAAGTATATGCAGATGGTATTTTCCTTTCCTTTTTCTCACGTTTTGCTTGATTTTTCATGAGTATGATCACGTTTTTTATGCATGGTAAAGGTCCAGGCGGCTAATCCACATCTGAGGGCATGTCTTAGGGTCCTTGTGGTCGTGTGGTCCTGTTGGTTTTGTCCATGGTTGGTCTGAAACGAAGCACTTCTCCTCTAGTGCACCAGATCGCGCAGATTTGTGTTCTGAGGGAGAAGGCTTCGTTCTCCCTCCTCAGGCCACTATTTTGGGTGAGGTTTGTTGGGTTGGAACCTACTAGATGTTGGCTGAGTTTTGCAATTGGTTTCGCGATTTTAGGTGGTCGGAATCTCGAGAACGAAGCAAAACGCCACAGCTGCTCCTGTCTGCGCGCGAGCTGCGGGTAGGCAGTTTTGCAGAGCTTCGTTCTCCCTCTATACTTGATGGTTTGGGCTGGTTCTTACATGGTTGGAAACTTCTTGAAGAGGGCTAGAGGTAGGTGGTGGTGCTCCGGCCAGTGGACGGCCGGAGCACGGCGGCAACTGCCCCGGAAGGCTGTTGCTCGCGCAGCCGAGGGCAAGGAGAGGGGGCGTCGGGTAAGGGGGGTTCTGGGTGGTTCCGGGTCGGGTCAGGGTAGTGGGTCGGGTCAGTAGGGTCTAGGGTCGGGTCAGGCAGGTCCGGGTCCGGGCTAGGTGGGCCGGGCTCGAGTATTTTAATTTTAAAATGTTTAATGCTTTAATTGGATTTTTGGGCCATTTAATTAGAAATAAAATTATTTGGGCTTCCAAATAATTTTATTTGGGCTTTTTAAATTTATTTTAAGTTAACCCAATAATTTTATGGGCCCGTGGGCCCATCGGAATTTTTGGGCTAGTCAGTGATTTTATTGGGCCAGTCTAGGAATTTTTATGAATTAATTAGTTATTGGGCCTAAATATTTTTATTTAAGCCCAATAACATTTAAGTATTTTATTTTAGTAAAAATTATAATTTTTAAAATTAATTATTTAATTATGGGCTTTAAGTTAGTTAACAGGCTTTAAGTCAGTTAAGGGGTTAGTAGAGAGACCAGCAGTCTGGACCAATCCATGAAAATAAACTAAGTCCGGAATATATATTTAATTATTTTTATGCATGAAGTCTATTTTAAGTAAAAGTATATTTATTATTAAAATTAATTAAATATATATTACGGACATATTTTAAGTGCATGCATACATGAAATATTTTATGATGTGTTTATGATTAAGATTTGAGCATGAAAAATATTTTTATGGAAATTGAAGTGATGTGACAGCATAGAAGTGGGTTTTACCACTGACACAGAGGTAGTTCTACTACCGGCATAGAAGTGGGTTTTACCACTGGCACAGAGGTAGTTTACTACCAGCATAGAGGTGGATTTATCCACCGCCACGTACGATGGTTCTTTAGACTGATCAGTCGGCACAGTTATCAGTCACATTCATGGATATGACCATACACAGTTTTTATGTTTATGACATGCTCAATTATGTTATGTATGATGAAGAAAGTTATGTTATGTATAAGATTTATGATTAAGCATTTATGTTATGAAAAATGTTTCCACGCATGCTCATGTACATGTATATGTATTAGTATTTACGTGATGCATTATTTTTAACCTTGTTATAAAGGATTAGACATGTTGAGCCTCTAGGCTCACTACGCTTATATGGTGCAGGTGAGTATGATGTAGCTCCTACCGGTGGCGAGGACGTATGAGCGAGCATGGCAGTGGTCCCGTGACCGTCTCGCTAGAATTTTATTTATGCATGAGTTATTTATTCAGGATATTTTTATGTTTTCAGTGGTTATGATTACTTATTGATTTTTCATGATTTTAGTAGACATAAGTTATAAATTTTCATTATAGACATTATTTTATCTATTGCATGACTCAAGATTTTATCAAATAAATGTTTATGATTTTATTAAGCGAGTTATTATTTGTAATATTATTTTTAAAGTTTATACATATATGTATGGGCGTATATGTATATAGTATAGTATAAAAAAAAAAAAAAAAGTTTTTCCGCATTTTATTAGTAGTAGGCGTTTCAACAGGGCCGGCTAAGGGCCCGAATCAGCAGCAGAGGCCGCAGCAGTAGAGGGGCGGGGCCCCTAATGCCATAGCTTATCCCACTTGCCCGAAGTATCAGAAGATGCATTCGGGACCTTGTGTATTGGGAGCAGGAGTTTGCTACCACTGTAGGGAGCCAGGGCATCAGATAGCTAACTGCCCGAGGAAGAAGAACACCGCTGGTAGGGTGTTTGTGATGCAGGCCGAGGAGGTAGATCCAGACACCTCCTTGATCACCGGTATATCTTACCCCTAACTTTTAATAATTTTCCTTTGGTTAAAAATTTAGTCTTTAATTTGAAATTATTGTTATTTGGGTTATTTAATTGCATGTTAGAATAGGAAGCATGTTTTACTTATGATTAGAATTAAGAATTAGTAGTGACTTGTTGGGGAAAATTTAGTAGTGGTATGAAACTGTTGGGAATTTTCTGCGTGCAGGGAGAATTCTAGTTGGAGGCAACTCCACGTTTGCGTTGCTAGATTCAGGGGCTACGCATTCGTTTATCTCCCTGGAGTTTATCAGGCGGGTAGGCATCACGCCTGAGAGTATTGACAGTGGGTATGATGTTACTATGCCGTCAGGGAAGATTATTTCTACCTCGAAGGTTATTCGAGGACTGGAGTTGGAGCTGCAGGGACACTCCATTCGAGCAGATGTGGTGGTTTTGTCATTGAGTGGATTCGATTTGATTTTGGGCATGGACTGGTTGACAGTCAATGGAGCTTCGATTGATTTTCGTCGGAGATCAGTGTCAGTGAGACCTACAGTAGGCGACCCGTTCACTTTTCATGCATCTCAGAGCAGTGATAAGCCTCAGGTGATATCTCATATTCAGGCGAAGAAGTTATTGAGACGGGGTTGCCAGGGGGTTTCTAGCGAGTATTGTCACGACTTCAGAGCCATCTAGCAGATCATTATCAGAGATAGAGGTGGTTCGTGACTTTCCGGATGTCTTTCCGGAGGATGTTGCAGGAATTCCACAAGTGAGAGATATGGAGTTCAACATCGACTTAGTGCCAGACACCGTGCCTATCTCTAAGGCACCGTACAGACTTGCTCCTACCGAGATGAAAGAGTTGAAGGAGCAGATTCAGGAGTTGTTAGAGAAAGTCTTTGTTCGTCCTAGCTTTTTTCCGTGGGGAGCTCCGGTGTTATTTGTGAAGAAGAAGGATGGCAGTATGAGACTGTGCATCGATTACCGAGAGCTCAATAGGGTCACAGTGAAGAACAAGTATCCATTGCCGAGGATAGAGGATTTATTTGACCAGTTGCAGGGAGCTTCGGTGTTCTCCAAGATCGACCTGCGATCTGGTTATCATCAGTTGCGTGTTAGAGATGCAGATGTGTCCAAGACTGCTTTCAGGACACGATATGGGCATTACGAGTTCTTAGTGATGCCATTTGGGATGACCAATGCTCCAACGGTTTTCATGGATCTCATGAACCGAGTCTTTCAGCCGTATTTAGATCAGTTCATCATAGTCTTTATTGATGATATTTTGATCTATTCTAGGAGCATCGAGGAGCATAGACAGCATCTTCAGACAGCCTTGCAGACTTTGAGGGAGCATCGGTTGTATGCCAAGTTCAGCAAGTGCGAGTTTTGGCTTGAGCAGGTGGCATTTCTTGGCCACATTATTTCGAGAGATGGGATTGCAGTTGATCAGTCTAAGGTTGAGGCAGTGCAGAATTGGGGTATTCCGAAGAATGCTTCAGAGATTCGCAGTTTCTTGGGTTTGGCAGGATATTATAGGAAGTTCATCAAGGGTTTTTCCTCTATTGCAGTACCCTTGACTTCCTTGAACAAGAAGAATGCGAAGTTTATCTGGAGTTCAGACTGTCAGAGGAGCTTCGATCAGCTGAAGGAAGCACTCACTACTGCACCAGTGTTAGCGATGACAGTACCACACGAGGAGTTAGTGATGTACACCGATGCGTCTAAACTGGGTTTAGGCGCAGTACTTATGCAGTGTGGTAAGGTTATTGCGTATGCGTCGAGGCAGCCAAAGATTCATGAGCAAAACTACCCGACGCATGACTTGGAGTTGGCAGCAGTGGTCTTCACTTTGAAAATCTGGAGGCACTATCTGTATGGAGAGAAGTGCAAGATTTTCACAGACCACAAGAGTCTCAAGTACTTCTTCACACAGAAGGAGTTGAACATGAGACAGCGCAGATGGTTGGAGTTGGTGAAGGACTATGACTGTGACATTAGCTACCATCCGGGTAAAGCTAATGTAGTGGCCGATGCTTTGAGTCGAAAGTCGTCAGTGGTATCATGTTTGACCGTACAGTTACCACTACAGAGCGAGATTCAGAGATTTGGCTTGGAGTGTTATCCGAGTGGCCATGCACCGATCTTGTCAGTGTTGACGGTGCAGCCAGTACTGCGAGATCGGATTAGGGAGGGACAGTCTACTGATGAGGAGTTGCAGCGATGGAGACAGAGAGATGAGGCTAGAGGTAACCTCTTGTATACAGTGGAGGATGGTATCGTTCAGTACCGTGGTAGGATGTGGGTACCGAACGTCGATCAGTTGAGAGTTGAGATTTTAGCAGAGGCTCACACATCTCCGTACTCCATTCACCCCGGAAGTACGAAGATGTACAAAGATTTGCAGCTATTGTATTGGTGGCCCGGGATGAAGAGTGACATCGGGAGAGTGGTGTCAGAGTGCTTGACTTGTCAGCAAGTCAAGGCAGAGCATCAGCGTCCAGCAGGACTTCTTAGACCTCTTCCTATTCCGGAATGGAAATGGGAGAATATTACGATGGACTTTGTGGTTGGCTTACCGAGGAGTGCCAGAGGTTGCACAGCGATTTGGGTGATTGTGGATAGACTCACCAAGTCAGCTCATTTCTTGCCGGTGAAGACTACTTATTCTTTGACACAGTATGCAGAGCTTTACATCAGAGAGATTGTTAGACTGCATGGCATACCAGTGTCTATTGTGTCAGACAGAGATCCGAGATTCACATCTGCATTTTGGAAGAGTCTGCACACAGCTTTGGGGACTAGGCTTTTGTTCAGTACAACATTTCATCCCCAGACAGATGGTCAGTCTGAGAGGGTGATCCAGGTTCTCGAGGATCTTCTGAGAGCTTGTGTCATTGATTTTCGGGGCTCTTGGGAGACTAGACTGCCATTAGTGGAGTTTACCTATAACAACAGTTTTCAGTCATCTATAGGTATGGCTCCTTATGCAGCATTGTATGAGAGGAGATGCAGATCTCCTGTGCATTGGGATGAGGTTGGTGAGCGGATTTTACTGGGTCCTGAGATTGTGCAGCAGACAGCTGACATTGTGACTCAGATTCGAGATCGGATGAGGACTTCTCAGAGCCGGCAGAAGAGTTATGCAGATGCCAGACGACGAGATTTGGAGTTCGCTGTAGGTGATCACGTATTCCTGAAGGTGTCACCTATGAAGGGAGTAGTGTGTTTTGGCCGGAGAGGCAAGCTTAATCTGAGGTATATAGGGCCATTCGAGATCTTGGAGAGAGTTGGCACGTTGGCCTACCGTTTAGCTCTACCACCAGGGCTAGCGGCAGTGCACAACGTTTTTCATGTATCCATGCTTCGGAGATATGTCTCCAACCCGTCGCATGTGTTGGATTTCGAGCCCTTACAGTTACCACCAGATCTAGTGTATGAGGAGAGGCCAGTGCGGATCTTGGCAAGGGAGGAGCGGAGGCTTAGGACGCGGGTCATACCGATGGTCAGAGTCCAGTGGCTGAATCACTCAGAGGAGGAAGCTACTTGAGAGACCGAGGCAGACATGAGGACTCGCTACCCGGAGTTGTTCGGGTAAGTACTTTAATTTCGAGGACGAAATTCAATTTAAGGGGGGGAGAATTGTAACACCCGGTATTTTTAAATACGTAAATCCGCATGCATAATTAGGATATTTAATTATGTAAATTTTAGATTTATGGGTTAAATAATTATGTGAATTATTTGTGCATGATTTAAATTTATTTTTAAGCATTTAACCCATAATTAGTGATTTTTATGATTTTTAGTATTTTAATTATTTTATCGCGTAGACGGGACCGTGGACGGGCGAGATGACAACTTTCTAGCCAATTAATTTCATGAGCCTTTTTAGAGCCCTAAAATATTATTTTGAGTTTTATTATCTCAAAATTTTTAGTATTTAATTTTATATAATTTTAAGAGTCCATTTTTATTCAAAATAAGCCAAAATATTGACTTTTTAGTATTTTTAAAATTCCCTTAATTATGTATTTCGGGATTGTTAAATTTATTATCAGATTTTAATTGTTAGTTAGAGTTTTAAGTTATATATTTTGAATTTAAAAACCCTTATTTATATATTTTAATTATCCTAAAAACCTATTTTTATTAAAATAAAAACTCTAACCTAATCTACCCCAAACCCTTAACCGATTACCCCTCTTAGCCGCCTCCCTCCCCTCCATTCATCATCTTCATCGGCTTCCCACAAGAAAGAACACCATAGCCTCGGTTTTTGAAGGTCCAAGTCGGTTGTCATCGCCCCCGTCGTCCCGGAATCGTCTCACGCTCGTTTTCTCTTCGTTTTTACGGTGAAAGGCATGATCCCTTCTTTATTTCTTTGTATTATATCAGTGTATAACGGTGTGTGTGTGTGAATGCATTGGATTCTTTCAAGAATTTTCAGAAGAACAAGTGTGTTATGGTTTGAGGAGTTCGAATTTTCCCATTCTTATTTCATGTTCACTTCTTTTGGGCATGGATCGGTCAAGGGCTGTTGGCTGATGGTTCTTAGGTCTGGTAGGGTCCATAGGGTCGAGCCATGGCTGGGCTAGCGGCTGGATTGGGCTCGGCCGAACAGGTGAGGGCTGGAAGGGCAGATAGAGGCGCAGCTAGGGTTTCGAGGAAGAGGGCCACGGCTCGGTGCGTGGGACTGCATGGGGGCTGGGGCTGGGTCAGGTCAGGTCAGGTCCGCCCAGACGTGGGCTACGTTTGGGCGGTGGCGCTCCGGCCAGGGGCGGCCGGAGCAGGCCGGCAGCCGAGAAGAGACAAGGGGGATCGGGTTTAGGGTTTTAGGTGTGGTCCGGGTCGGGTCAGTGTGGTAGTGGGTTGGGTTAAGTGGGTTCGGGTCCGGGTTTGGTGGGCCGGGCTCGAGTCTTTTTAATTTTAAAGTATTTTATGATTTAATGGGTTTTTGGGCCAATTAATTAGAAATAAAATTATTTGGACTTCCAAATAATTTTATTTGGGTTTTTAAAATTTTAATTAAATTAGTCCATTAATTTTATGGGCTTTTGAGCCCATAAAAGTTATTGGGTCAGTCTTTGGGCTTTTGGGCCCATTGGGCCAGTTTAAGTTGTTATTGGGCCTAGAATGCTTTAATGAGATTTAATTATTTAATTGGGTTTAGAATAATTTTTATTGGGCTTAAGTATGTTATTGGGCCAGTCTCAGTGTTTATGAGCCATATTTAAGTAAATGGGCTTGAGTGTTAGGGCCTGCAGTCCAGGACCATCCATGAGAAAATTGCATGTGCCCTGATTATATATTTAATTATTTTTATGCATTGAAGTTATTTTAATATTTATATGTTAGTAAGAAATTTAAATTAAATATATATGAAGGACACACATTTTAATTAAGTACATGCATTCATGAAATAATTTTATGCATAATTAAATGTTTAAGGTTGAACAATAATAAAATATTTTATGTTGGAAGTTGAAGTAGTGTGACAATTTAAGGGGGATTCGTCCCCATATGTGAACTATTGAAGGGCAGTTTACTGCCAATTTAAGAGGTGATTCGTCACCGCCACGTACGTTGGTTTCCACGCTGATCAGTATTTAATGTATGATTTAAGGTTACACTACGGATACAACCATGCGATGTTAGAAAATAAATTGCTCAACAATGTTTATGTATTATGTTATTTAAGTTAAGTTATGTTATGTTATGAAATTTTCAAGCATGCTCATTCATGTATATGTATGTATTAGTATTTAATTGTTTTAAATTATTTTAAACCCTTGTTATGTTAGCATGTTGGGCCTCTAGGCTCACTACACTGGTATGGTGCAGGTGAGTATGTTGAGGATGAGGTTGTACCCACCGGAGGCGAGGATGTATGAGCGGGCATGCAGTGACCCCGTGACCGCGATAGATGTCTGAGTCACATGCATGTTTTTGATTATGTCAGCACATTACACATTTTATATTATTTTTCAGTGGTTGTGAGTTTTGAATATTTTATTGAATATTGTCAGTGCATGAAAAATTTTAATCATTTTATTTATGCAGTATTTTTAATTAAATGTTTGACTCAGATATTTATTTTATTTTAAAGAATGCATTTTTATTTAAGTATTTAATTAATTATTTATTTATTTATTTTTTTAAATCTTTTTATTCTGTGCATATATGTATGGGCATATATGTACATATTTTATTTAGTAAGTATAAAAAAAAAATTTTCCGCATATTTATTTATTAATTATAGAGTTAGGGTCGTTTCAGTATGACTCATTTGAAATGAATAGATATGACTCATATGAACAATGAAAAGTAATACTTTAAAATAAAAATATTTATTTGTTCATGGAATTGAATAAGATAAATATTTCATACAACTAATACGCGATACAGTCTCATGAGTGTTTTTGAGCATAACTTAATACATAAATTCTTTTAAATATAAATATATCTAATTTTAAATGAAATCTAAATGCATTTTTATGATAAAATTCATCGAAAGTGACTCAAATCTAACTGAGATGTATCAATATATAGGTTATTTGTGTAGTATTTTCAAAAGCAATTAAAACAAAATATTGCAAACATTATCTTAATCCAACTCTCACATATATATTTTTTTGAGTCAGTCTTTTGTGAAGCGGTTTCATAGATTTATATACAAAAATAGATCTAATCCATATTTGTAGTGAAAGTAATACTTTTAACATAAAAATTAATATGTTTTTAAGAGTTGAGTTAAATCAGAGGTTTGTCTCACCTAATTGATTTGAGAAATTGTCTGATAGAAGTTTTGTTGGTTGTTCTTATAGCATTAAGCAAACCAAATCTAATAAATCAAGATTTTTTTCATAAAGATGACAACGAGACGTAATGTTTGCATAAAGATCTTTTTCATAATGGATATGATAATTGAGATTTGATTTGATTTTATTAAGATAGTTCGAGATTTGAGATAAAGTAGAGATAAGTTTGAGAGAGATGCTAAAATTTACAAATGAACCCATAATGTTAAAGTTACGTAACAATATCATGAATGGATAAAATTGTAAATAAACATTGGCCATTGTCGCATTGATGAGACATACCAAGTTTTTTAGTACTAGGTGCTCAAGTATTATAAAATACTAGCAAAAAAAGCACACACGTTTGTGTGTGAAAAAGACATAAAATAAAATAATTGAAAAAAAAATTTAAGTGAAAAAAAGATAAAAAAAAACATGAAATGTTTTATGTTTTTATAATAGTGATGATGAACGTGAGAAAGATGTTGAGAAAATGGGATAGTGATAATGAAATATTATTTTTTTTATCCTTTTTGTTTTCGTTTTTTTTTACATTTCAATTAGTATAATTAGGGATATTTTAGGATATTTACATTAAAATATCAAATACAGTTACTATGAGCCCCTCTTCCTTTATTAAATAGTAAAAGATAGTAAGAGATATATATAATAATATATAATATATAGTAAAGATAATACTAATGTTCCTTAGCACACGATGTGCGCTGCATATTAATTTTTTTTGTGTTTAATAATTTGTGTGTAAAAAAATATTTTATTTTACTAGGATATGATCCTTATAGATCAAATACGAATTTATTGAGATATTTTGAATTTTGAGATATGCTAAACAAAAGTGGGATAAAAAACAGGAAAAAGGGTATGCACTGGAGAGTTGGGAATGGAGCTCAGATTCGGACATTTCATGACCGCTGGATTTTGGGATCCAAATCACTGGCTCAGAACCGATTTGGTCATGACAATCTTGAGACAGTGAATGTTAGGAAGCCAATTCGAGATGGCCGGTCTCCTAGAGAAGAACAGAGAAGATAAAGAGAGAATTTAAAGAAGAATGAGAAGTTTATTCATATTCATCTTGTAAATGAGTTACATTGGTATACTTGTATTTATACATTTTTTCTACCCACTTTACTAACTACTAAACTAACTACTAACTCCATCTAACTTCTTTCTAACTTCCACAATCGTCTAGTTATATTTGGTTTCTCTTCTTGTATGCCGGTTTCTCTTCTTTTATGTATCTTCTCTATTTCTTGTTGTATCATTACCCACCCCGTCAAGAAACACCTTGTCCTCAAGGTGGAAGTCGAGCTTCTTCTTGTCCTTTTTTTCATATCCTCATAACAATGTTTCATGGCATCCACATAACATTGTGTCCATTATATGAGCAATATGCGACTTCATAAATACATTGATATCTTCAAAATAACTTCCAATAATTTATTTTTCAATAAATCTAATCTGCAAAATCTCACTTTAAATGGTTAGTAACAATTAACCGAGTTTTGTAATCATCAAAACATAATATTATGAGACTTGTTAATGCATTAAAAACATTAATCTCATAACACGAGATTTGTATGCGTTTAAGGCGTAACAATATATTTAATATATATATATATATATGTATGTATATTTTTATAAATAAGTATGATTTTTGAAAAATAAGTTAAATACATATTTACGGGCAATATTTTAAGGAAAATGATATTTTTATAAGTTCATGATTCATGCATTTATTTCATGAAAGATTAAGGGCATGTAAAGAAAGTATTTTTGGGAAATTGATGTGATTGTGTCAACTCAAGGGATTGGAAGCCGGGATACCGGGCCCAATGAACTCTCCACTCAATTTCAAGGCCTATGGATCCCCAAAGGTTGGGTGAAGTGGCATAGGAGGTGTAGGGAATCCCCAAAGGTTCTGTGAACCTCGCCGTCACGTACGTAAGTTTTATAGATTCGACTAAATTCAATGGCATCAGCTGAAACAAGAAAAACTTGTCCCAGTAATGGTACACCACAATCTGACTCTGGAAATGCTGTAGGAGTTGCACATTTTTTGAACTGGTTGATTGCTTTATGATTAGTGGAATCTGTATTCTCGAAAAACATTTCAACAGCCACAAGCATTGCAATATTGTCAAAACTCTCTGCAACAATAGGAGAAAACGGTGCAAGCAACATTGGAAGGGACAACATGCGTGAATTTCTCATCGCTTCGTCCCCTTTCGGCGCTTCGGCCATCACCTCATTGAGCAAGAATCCTTGTTTCTCGTCACCATTAACATTTTTTGGTTTTCTAATAGGACTGCCCAACATATTTTCTTGTTTCCCTTCAATGACATGCACTTGCTCGTCGACACATTTCTCATTATCTTCATACTCAAGAATTTCAATCACCTTCTTGGACAAGAACCCTCGTGTGTCATCACCCTTATTATTGTCCTGTTGGCCTATAGAACTTCCAAAAAAACTTTCTTGTCGATCGGGTATCGAGAAGGTCCGAAACAAAAGTTCCTTCACTTAATTTGGAACCAATTGCAGGCAAAGAATGTCCCTTTTGTTCCTCGGTGTCTTCATGACATTCCAATTCATAAATCTCTCCTTTTAATTCAATATCTGGAACATCCTAGAATTCTTTTCCTTCTTTCACTCGCTCAAAATCTTGACAGCCTTGTGCAGCAACTGTTTCTTTAGGTGACTGAAATTTCGAAGGAAATGAATGGAATTGTGGTGCAAGGGCAGAGAGGTTGAGGTGCCCTGGCTCCTCATCAATAATCTTGTCAGATAATTGATCAAACACATAGTGGGATTCTAATGAACCAGCTGCCGAAAAGTTACTTGATTGTTCAAAAACTTCCTCAATTTCTCTATGACCAAATCGTGTCTCAATGGCCAAACAAAATTCATTCCAACTAAAAAATAATCGCTTGTCGTGCATCCCTTCGTACCAATCTAATGCATTTCCATCCAAATAAAATGAGAAAATTATCAACCGTTGATGATCCGGGGTATCATAATATGTGAAATACCTGTGCATTTGTGAAATCCATACCGAAGGATTGTCGCTCGAGAATCGTTGTGCTTCTGGTCGCCTTGATTCGAGTGATTTGAGAGAAATCGATGGATTGGAAGGAAGCTTGATTTTCAATCTCGCTTGATTTTCTTGTAGTGCCGTGAGTTTGACAAGAATTTCATCCAATTTTGCAAGACCCATGTCTGCTTCCATAGGATTGAATGATGGAATCAACGCCTCACTATTGAGAAATCCCCACCAAAAACAGCACAATTGCAAAAATGGATGGATGAAAAATCAACGAGAGCACCAATGTTAGGAAGTCAATTCGAGATGGCTGGTCTCCTAGAGAAGTAGAGAAGAACAGAGAAGATAAAGAGAGAATTTAGAGAAGAATGAGAAGTTTATTCATATTCATCTTGTAAATGAGTTACATTGGTATACTTGTATTTATACATTTTCTCTATCCACTTTCCTAACTACTAAACTAATTACTAACTCCATCTAACTTCTTTCTAACTTCCACAATCGTCTAGTTATATTTGGTTTCTCTTCTTGTATGCCGGTTTCTCTTCTTTTATGTATCTTCTCTATTTCTTGTCGTATTAGTGAACGGGTTGATTACTGATGGAAACTAGAACAGCTCTCTTGTGCGATCACAGTTTGCAACTTTGCACCTCATTTGGCAGAAAAAATATTAGTTATTCCTCTCCATTCTGTGCCGCAAGAAGATACCAGGTTTGGGTATTTGGATCCAAAAGACAAATACTCAGTCCGGTATGGATATGGAATGGAAATATGATGTTATGAACCACCAGATAACTGCTAAGAGACATACATAACTAGGTGGTGGAACTACGAGCCCGTTTGAATTTGATAGATATTTTTTTAAAAAAAGTGTTTTTTTAAGCTACAATTTTTAGCTTTTGAAAAAGCTCTAATTGACTTAAAAAAGTGTTTTTTAAGCACTTAAATGGCCACCCAAACACCATGTTAACCAAAAAGCACTTTTTTTAAAAAATAAAAGTGCGTTTTTGATCATGCTTTTGAAACCAAACGGGGCCGTAACATCTGAAATTTATCTGTGCCTCCGAAAGTTTGAATTTTTCCGTGGAGAGTGCTGAATAATATTATTCAATTTGATTTATATTCAAATAAGAATAATATCATAGTTGTAAAAATTATTGAGAGACTAAACTGTAATTTGAAATATCAAAATAAAAAAAATGTAATATTTATATCACATAAAGATAATTTTGATAAAAAAAAAAAACGATGTCCAAAGGACATATTTTTATATAGAGAGAAAGATTTAGTGTCTATATATTAAAATTTTCGTATGATTATGTCTAGGGAACGTAGAGAGAAAGATTTAGTGTCTATATATTAAAATCTTCGTATGATTATGTCTAGGGAACGTTGGCAACAAGTGGCATTGCTGATCAGTTGATATATATATATATATATATATATATATATATATATATATATATATATATGAGTTTTGTTATTCTGCCCACCTCCGATGTCCACCTCCATGCTCACCTATTAGGTGTCAATCATCCAATGGATGAGATAAATCATATACAAATGGTTCATCCAATGGATGAGTGTCACCTCATAGGTGGGCATGGAGGTGGGCAACATAGCAAAACTCTATATATATATATATATATATATAACAATTTTCAGCTGACCAACCATGTTTCCCCACTTTGTCCGCGACCACTAAAATCCGGTAGTGAGTTTTAGTGATGCGAAAAAAAAAACAAAAACCACTAAAACCCACTACCGGATTTTAGTGATCGCGGACCAAGTGGGGAAACATGGTTGTGCAGCTGAAAATTGCTCTCTCTATATATATATATATGTATATGTATATATATAAATCTTCACCTTTGTACGAAAGACACGCGAGCAACAAGCGACATTGCTCACTATATGCTTTGATGAAATGCCTTCAAGAGAAGTTGATCGACTTGCTTCTTAATTAGAAGCTCTTCAATATACTGCCTAAACGTTCAAATTTCACAACTTGAAGAAAAAAATTATCTCTCAAATTAAAGTATTCCGTTTGATAAGCAACCAATTAATGTTGGACGTGCAAGATTGCCTTTTTAATGACTTTTGATTTGTGTTTATTTAATTATTTGGTCTATTTTGCAAGTATGATCGCCTCAATTTTATAGTGAAACATGGATTTCTTGGTATTTCCTATCAATATTATGTATCATAGTATCAGCTTCAAAACCTAGACCGTGCAAATGAACAATGCTACTACACTCCGGAAATAAATTTGGATAAGGTGTGCAAAAAGGTGGTTAATTATATATCTCTTTAAAAAAAAAAATCAGTATCAACTTTCTAGGACCATTAATCAAGGCGTCCGTATAGAGTATTTTGTAACACAGATGACTTCTATAAAGCTCGCACCTCTACGTTAGCTGCGTTCATTTCCTGAACCGGAGGCGGGCTCAACATGATCATCGGTATATCGGCATCACCTGCTGCTAAGCGAGCCTTCAACTCTCTGTGCTCCTGGCAGATGGCACACCAATGCGCATAGCTATGCACCACGCAAGCGTCGCAAGGCCATCTCTGCAACACAACACATAAGTTAATTAAATGAGCCATGCATATTCATTAATTATATATATATATAGAAACAAGAAGTTTCATGAGTGTTTGGCAGCAAATTAAATAGACTATAAACAAAAACCAAAAGTCATGAGTTTCACCTCGAGAAGGTATCTTTCCTCTAACGAATCTCTTACGGTGCTTGTGCATAGTCCAGACATCATCCAACCAAAAACCAAGACCTCCAAAATGCAGCCGGAAGTCCGCGGGGCAAGGACACTTTGTAGACCGGCTAAGAATGCTGCAGCAAGTGCTACGCCACCCTCCACATACACCGCGTGAAAAATGCAGGGCGCGATCCACGTACAGTTGTCCCTCACTTGTGCAACGTTGCGACCGAACAAAACACAGGGACAAAATAGTCCCATCATGCCTAATATTGCATTCATCAAGATATATGTAGTTAGCATCGGAAAAGTCTATGCTAAAATTGAACAGTACTTGAAACATTAGCAATAGCTGAAGAACTACAATTCGTTTTGAGATGAGAAGAATACAACTTACAACTTTCTGTATCTTGAGCACATTCAAAGATCCCAGTGGTCCAAGGTTCGCCTTCAGGATCTGGAAACCTTTCTGGTGAAGGCTGTCGATACATTCATTGCAGGCAAATGATTTAATTTGATTATAACAAGTTAAGCACAAAACACAAAAAAATTTAATGAAACTAAATCCACATATTGGAAAGTAGTGATATTTAAAACGATTCAAGAACTAAATACTAGCACATTGGTTCCGTTTGGACATGTACTTATAAAACCTTTTTATAAAAGTAATTTTTAAAAACTTTTTATAAAATGTTTTTAAAATTGTTTTAAGAATAAATATATGTTTGGACAACTATTCTATAAAAAAATATTTAACATTTCAAAAGTCATGTTGTTTATCTTTGTCTTCCATTGTTTCATGCTAAAAACATTTAAAAATACCTTTCAAATGTTATTCAAAACTATATTTGAAGAACATTTTTTAAAAAATAGTTTCAAAAACATTTTACAAAACTTTTATCCAAAAACATATTTTAAATTTTTTTTTTCACTTATATAACACTAAAAATATTTTTAAAGTATATGTACAAACGGATAATCTTCAATGAAATATTATAAGAGCTTATATATATGTGGCATATATATCCTTGACTTAAACTTATATGTATAGAGAAACTAGAATTAAATTAAACAATACGCAGGAAAACACCAATAGCTTTGAGAAATTTAAAGAATCGAGACAAGAACTCGGAATATAATAACTAGGATGACTCATTGCGACGTGAGTGTTTATTCTTTCATGTGGGGTCTATGATATATATATATATATATATATATATATATATATATATATATATATATATATATATATATAGTATAAATTGCTCAAAAATCCCCAATGCAAACATGTTTTGCTCTATACTTTCTAGCCACTTTTTTGTACCATGTTTTTTGTTAATTTGTACCACATCTTGTATGATTTTGTACCACATATTGTATTATTTTGTACCATATTTTATGACTAGGGACCCCAAAACAAAATATGTTTGTATTTGGAAATTTTTGAGCAAATTGTCCACATATATATATATATATATATTTTGACCCATATATTTTTATGAAAATTGACATATGTCTTGATGATCCAATGATTGATATTTGACCACATCATTGGGGGAGAAGTACTCCAGATGTAGCATAGAATAATCCGTCAACCCCCGGCCCAAAAATAACAATCCGAAAAACGAAAACATCATACACAAATCTATTTATATACATACCTGAGGAACGTCTACAGACTGATAACGCTCACCGGGAGCAGTAATCTTTTCAAGAGGCGCTTGATTTTCCTTCAACTTCACATACTTCACTCCATCCGCCATTTTTCGCTCTTCGAGAACTGATGAACTAAAAAAAAAAAAATCCTTTAAAAATGAAAACCCACAGTATTTGTACTATTTATTTGATGAAAATCCCATAGAGGTATGAATGCTTTGCATGCATGTATATATATATTTGTGTTTTCACTACATAGAAACGATATATATATAAATCGCAGACGCAGTCACCATATATATGATTTATAGTAACATATTGGGACTGAATTCCATTCACGATGACAAACAAATTTGTAAAGAGATCCTATGAAACCCAAACAAAAAAAATAACAAAAGGTGCTATGTACGTACGTAGTGTTGGAGGAAAAATTGTTAGGATATATCCTCTGAAATATTGTTCAAAACTTGTAAAACCTGTGGAATAAAATTTTGGGACGAGGAAGAAATTGAGCGAGTTTGCGGCTGAGAGGGAGGGCTACATAGACTTAAACACTTGGAAACGTACGACTTTTAAAAAGATAGAACAGTTGTACGAGGAAACAAAATTAACCTCGTGATAAGATTTTTTTTTAAAAAAAAATAAACCGAATTTGTGTTCGGTTATTGATATAAAAATATGTGACAACCGAGATTAACATATTTGTTCCAATCTTATCTAAATTTATTTGCAAGAGTAATTTGTTCCAATCTTATCTAGTTTAAATTATTAACCTAGATTTTTAAAATAATAACTATATAACACAAAAATATCTTACTTTCTTATTAAGGGGCACCATACATTATTAGAGAATTCTGGTGATATATGTAATTTTTTTTGAAATGAAAGTTGTGAAATTTTTTTCTATTAATTACTTTATATACATAAGAATTTTTAGGGAAAACTGCAAATTTGGTCTTGTATATTTGTCACTTTGCGATTTTGGTCTTCTATGTTTTTATATTTCAGTTTTAGTCCTGCATGTTTTGATTTTTGACAATTTCTGTCCTTTTTATTCAAAAATGCTTACGTGGCAATGTACACGTCAGCTCCACATCAGCACTGAATTGGTGCCACGTCAGCGCCACGTCAGAAAATGACTAAAATTGCCAAAAAGACTGAAATCGCAAAGTAACAAACATACAGGACCAAAAACGCAATTTTTCCTAATTTTCATGTGTAATAAGATTAATAAAGAGTGGATTTTATAATTTTGCAACCCAAATTGCAGTGTTTAAATTTTGAAATTAATATATGTATCTTTATATTTTACTTTATCATAAGGTGCTTTTGCACACGTCACAAGTTTATCCAGCCGAAATATTTTTGAAACATGATGGCTTTAAAATATAGATAAAAACATGATTGAATTTTAAAATATAAATAAAATTATGTCTGAAATTTAAAAAGAAAGATTATTTTAGGAAAATAAAAAAAATATTTTCATCAATAAAATTATATAATGAGACATGATTGTAATTTGTACGTTTTAAATAAAACTTCACTCAGAGGCCTTAATTTTAATTACGACATGGTTTTACAATATCACGATAATATTTTTTTTTATATTTTATTTATTTTTCCTCCGTAAGTCCTATCGTTTCAATTTTGAAACACACGAATTCTATGTGCCAACAATTCGCTAGTTATTTTTTCCTCCGTAAGTCCTATCATTTTTTTTATATCTTATTGTTTTTTTTTTAAAACAAACAAAACTTATAATTTTATTAATATATATCGTTCATTACAAATGTTACAAGCCAACTAAAAAAATTCCCGGACACCCATAAGAAAGGTGCAGGGAAAGAACAAGTGTTAAAAGCCTGTATTGTTAATAATAAGAATAAATAAATAACAATAGATAAATCGAGTTTTTTAAGAGTTATGTTATATGTAAAAACTGGGCAAAATCCCGGTTCAATCCTAAATGTTTGGACACATTCCCGGTTCAGTCCTAAATATTTGGACGTTCCCGGTTTGGTCCTAAATGTTTCTCAAAAGTTCCCGGTTCAGTCCTAAATGTTTATACGTTCCCGGTTTGGTCCTAAATATTTCTCAAAAGTTCCCGGTTCAGTCCTAAAAATTTTTACATTGCCGATTTCATGCCAAAGATTTCTCAAAAGTTTTCGGTTTGATCATTCCATCTACTTGTGTGTTAAAACTAACACCGCGTAGTGTTATATAATTTATGATTGAGTTTTATATTATTTATTATATATTTAACATTAAACAAGTTATAAATAAAATACAAATTTATTAGAGTTTTTATCCAAATTTAAATCAATTTTACACAATATTCAAAATAAAAATATTAAATTCATGATGCTAAAAAATAAAAACTTAAATAAAATAAACAAAACTTGAGAAATTAAAATTTAATGATGTTATTTCACATTTTTATTAATTTTGTTATATTCTCTTCATGATGGTTGCACATTTAAAAAAAAAAAATTGGAGGTTGGAAAAAGATATACATCTTTTTAAAACTCTTTTTATAATTTAAAAAATTAGTATATGAGAAAAATTTACTATTAAATAAAGGGCAAATTATTTTAAAATCCCCAAACCCAAACATTTCTTTCTCTTAACTCCCTACACTCCAATTTCTTTGTTTCAACTCCCTAGTGGTCCCCAAATTTGTTTTAATAAAGTGTTTAACATTTAATCCTTTGTACGTGGCATTGTTTTACCTATCGAACCAGTTCAGGCTAATCCGAACTATCGGTTACGCAAGGTTTCCAGCCGATATACTCTGGATTAGGGTCCAACATGCTTCCGTAAGATGAATTAAATTCAAAAACCTCTTTGACCATAGTGTCGTCGGGTCATACCTGCCGAGTTTTACGAAGCGCTCCTCACACTCCAACCACGCAGTCGCAACAGATGGTTTCTGCACAAGCTCCTTCAACGACACCCAGCACAGCCTTAATTCGTTTTCTACCTTAAGGCGTATGATATATGAATTTAATTATAAAATATGAGCATGAAAGAACAAGAGACTTTAGAAAAATTATTCAGACATAATATTATTACATAAATCAACTCCTTTGAAGAGGAGAAGACAACTTGTTTAGCTACTTATAGTAGCCTTGTTCTTGAAATACATAAACGAAAACTTATATCAATAGAAAGAGAAATATTACAATAATTTATTTGTAAGAAAACTGAAGGGAATGATCGATATCTTCAGCTTCCTTGAACGCTTGTATTTATAGCTGAGGTTCCACTCGTTTCACCGAGAAACTTCAGGGAATCTTACAGCTGTTTGTCTTGTCCTTTTATGCCATTATTAATGGCATCTTTAGCTAGTGGATGAGTCACCTGTTATTCACTTTGTCCTGTTATGCCATTATTGATGGCATCGTTTGTTGGTGGAGGAGTCACATGTCATCCTTTTTCTTTTGGATTTATGCTCCTCACATGTCTTCTTTATTGTTGTCGGGGTATCTTCTGCTTTTGCAGTGGTCCCCTGAAAAAATGCATCTTTGGTGGTCCCTGTCCACCTTTGCTTGTCTCGAAAAAATCTTTTCGATCCGTTCGGGGTTTGAATGTTTTTCCGAACTCTTACTCCTTCTGATCAGGACATTCTGGGCAGATAACCTCAGACCATCTTCTATGTGAGCCATGTTACAAAATTTTCGACGAGTTTCTTTACTCCCCGGCAGCTTGTTGTTCCACAAAAAGTTTCTCTTCTTTTCGAAGTGTTCTTCCGTGAAAGCTGTAGTTTTTCCTGTCATTGTATTTAACAGGAACGATCCATTTACAGAATTCTGGTAGAATTTGAACGGAAATTTGACTTTGTCCATCTCAGTGAGACAGACCCAAATACCCCATGCCCTTCTGGTTGAGATTTCATTTTCTCCAAAATTGGACACCAAAGGTATTTCTTCAGCTTTAGGATCCTTGATAAATTTATGGCCTGTCATATCAGGTCTCCTTAGCTTGATGAAATGAAAGGGTTCATGTGATCCTTTCCCTGTTGGCTCTGGAGCTGCACTGAAAAAATATAGTTCTAGCACATCTCCTCTGGACAAATGATCATTATTTGTCCATGTTTCTTGGACTGCTTCCTGGATCCATTTTGGTTACTGTGATATTTCCGAGAAGCTTGGTGACGTTGTATAAACTGAGGCCAAAACCCCAAATTCATACCAGAGTTTTACATCCTTAGGATTGACATTGTTTTTTAGCCAAACCCTTGGATATATTCCTGCAACATCAACCCTACAAGTGTTTGGGTTGATTTCACTCATTGTCTTTAATTTCTCCCACTTCTGTTGATAAACCTGGAATGGAGAAATAATAGCTGGATTAGTATCAATCTTAGATTTACTCTTGTCAGTGTTGGGCCTAAGATTGATCTCTTCCTCTTTTACCCCAAAGGCGGAGGGTTGACTTGATGAATTATTCTCATCAATTGTTGCTTCATCCAATTCATCAAAAGCTGATGATAGATTAGCACTTGTTTTTCTTGGGTTTTGGAATCTTCAACCCTTTGTTCTACAACCAGTGGCTGTGTTTTTTCTTCTTGTAAAACCAATGATTTTAACTTTTCCTGTTTATGAGAAACCAATGATTTCTCTATAGCCTTAACAATTGGCCCTTGAATAGCAGCCCATAGTTGAGTTTGAGCTTGCATACATCCAGTAATTCGATTAGATACTTTGATCCGACCAGCTTGTTGTAACCTGCCAGCCATTTTAGCATTAATGACTAACTGGTTGAACTCGGTTTGAAGCAACCCAAGGTGTTCCCTGAGATGCCTCTGCATTTTCATGATGGAATGCACGTCACTGCCTTCCATCTCTTGTTAAGAAATCTGCAAGAATATTTTCATGAGATTTAATAATAACAATATCAAAAATATAATTTTGACATAATGTTTGCCATCTTAATAACCTAGCTTTCTCAGGTTTAGATTATATCTTATTTCTTAAGAAAGCTTTTACCTGGGTGTTATCAACCTTCAGCGTGAATTTTTTAGCAAGTAAAAATAATGACCATTTTTCAAAAGCCCTTTTAACTGCATAAAATTCCTTCTCGTTGATATGTCATCTGATGGCCTCTGATTCTGAAAAAAGACCGCTACAGTATCTGCATGGTATTTCTCTATCTGGAGTGATCTTGGTAAGGACAGCTGCCCACCAATCATCACTGGCATCTGTGAATAATATCAGATCATCTTCATCTACGGGTATAACCATTTTTGGGATATTCTTACATATCTCCTTTAATTGGTTTACCCCTTTAGTATGGTCATCTGTCCATATAAACCTGGCATCCTTTTTTAACAAAGGACTGAACACCTTTCTGTACATTGCTAGGTTGTTTATGAACATCCCTGCAAAATTAACTACTCCTAGAAAACTCTGGAGTTGTTTTACATCTTTGAGTTTATCTGAAAAATTCTTTACCTTTTCCACAATATGGGGTTGTAAAATTATTCCAGTTTCATCAATCTCAATACCAAGGAATTCAATTTTCCTTGTTGCTATGACTGCTTTCTTTTCAGATAAAACCAGTCCTTCTTTTTTACAAATCTTAGAGAAAATCTCTAAGTGTTTAACATGTTCGTCTATGTTTTTTGATGCTATAAGAATATCATCAATATAAACAAAAATAAAGTTGAAATAATCTTTAAAAAGATTATCCATCTTTCTTTGAAATATTTGGGGTGCATTGGCCAATCTCATAAGCATAACTTCCCAAATATAGTGTCCTTGTGGAGTAGAGAAGGCTGTGAATTTCTTACTGCCTTCTTCCATTCTTATCTGGTAGAATCCAGACTTACAATCAAATTTTGAGAACACTCTAGCATTTCGTACACAACTAATTAGATGTTCTCTACTGGGTATGAAGTACCCATCAAACTCCAGGATTTTATTAATACCTTGGTAATTAATAACTAACCTGGGTTTTCCTCTTTTTATTTTACCATGATTTCTGACCAGAAATCCTGGGCTGCTATATGGTGAAACTCCTTCTTTGATTAGACCAAGGTCCAAATGTTCCTTGATAATCATTCTCATATCCCTTTGATCTGTTATGTTCATCGGGATAGACTTATATCTGACGAATTCATACTCTTTGCCTTCCTTTAGAGTAAGACTGGCTTTGAGTTGATTTCTATCCCACCATGCCAAAGGGTGCTCGTTGTAACTTTCTTTGAGCCTCTTTTTGACATCTTCAAGGGATACCTTATTTTCTAACTCTATATCTCTGTGATGTAGAGTTACCTTGAGAAACTCCATATCCTCTGTTTAGAGTTCTTGTTCTGTTGTTATTTTCAACATGGTGTCTCCAAACCTCCTTGGATCTTTCATTTTTGGGTGAAAAAGTTGTCCTTTATCACCACGCTGGCTGCGAAATATTATCGGCAATTGTCGATAAAAAGCAACTTTGAGTCTTTGAACGATAATTTTATGATCACAAATTGTAGTGAACATAAGTCTTCTTGACTTATTGTCTTGTGTGTACTTCTTAAACATTTGTAAGAAGTTATTTCCTAACAGGATATCAGCTCATGTATCATGGAAATAGATTGGTGGTGTCTTTACCTTGTACCAAGGTGTCTGCCCTGCTCCTCCCATAAGGATCTCTACTTTTTTTATTCCTTTGCAAAGAATTAAAATTCTTCGAGAGAAATCTCGTCCAGTAATTTTTGGCAAATCTTCTTCACATTCTTCAGGGAAGACTCCTCTTTTTGCTGTACAAATTTCTGCTCCCGAATCGATATAAGCTGCAAAGTATTCAGCCTTATATTGTTCATAAAACATCCCTATCGGAATGTATATGGAGAAAAGACTTGTTGTCATTTTTTAAAGGGATTACTAAATGGCCCTGTCATTTTTAACAGACTATGCTGTAACTCAGTAATTCGATTAAGACTATTCACCTCTAGTCTTCCTAAGGCTTCAGAAGGTAGAGTATGGTTACTCCTTTCTACCTCTTCAATGCGTTCTAGTAAATCATGTTCATGACTTACTAATTTCAACAGTTGCTTACTAATTTCAACAGTTGCTTCTTCCTCTGTTTGTAAACAGAGTTCTCGAATCTGATCAAGGGATTGTCCCTTATCCAATTCTCTTGGTTTTCCATTTCGTAGAATTCTTATTGAATCCTCCAAGTCTTTTCTTTTGCCATGAACTCTATTCCTTTTTCAAGGCGTTTCCATGGTTTATGGTCCTCCAGAAACTCTAGGCCAAGAATGAGCTGATCCACTACTTTTCCTGGAATTCCACAGATTTGAACTTCCAATTCTCCAATATTTATCAATCCTTGGTAAGTTCATTTTTCATGTTGTTCCAAATAGTAAATCGAGTTACAAGGGAACTGGTTCCGATGACTTGTAATATCGAATACTATTTTCATTTCTTTCCATCCTTATGGAGATCTAAGTTTTCCTATTATAGAAAACTCTTTTTCTTCTGGTGGAATTTCTTGAATAGGAGATTTGTCCCATCTCCTACTTGTCATTCGGTTTCCTTGAAAAGATAACCTTCGAGGTTCTATTTTAAGGTCTCTGTATAGAACCGGTCTGTCTTGAATTTGAATGTCTGTTTCCTGAATTAAAGGAAACTCGATTCTTTCTGGGTATATTGCATGAGCAACTTTCCCAAAGATCTCTGGAATTTCAATGAACTCATTTCTAATAAATAATTCAGAATGATGAGTATTAGAAAGAGCATATGAAATTTGATATGTAATAGAATATGGTCTATTACCTTCCTTCATCAGTCTCTTTTCTTTGAAGTTTTGATGCAATGTCAAGGCTCGACTAAAGTCCCTGTCAGCTAAATTGTAGGCTATTATTGGATAGATAACTCCTACAATTTTTCCTGCACAAAGATTTCCTGAGATAGTATCCAGGACAGCATCTTGAATATTCCCCATTCTTTTATCGCATACTACTATATCTATGGGTGAATCTATTCCTTCTTTAAAAGTTGCCTTGATCATTATTTGGATTGCTCCAATATGAATCCAAGACATCGTCCTTGCTACCTCACCTTTCAACTTTTGCAATTCCTCTCTTATTTCTTCAAAAGGAATTAACTGCATCTCTATTTGATTACTTGTTAACTCCATGGGGATTGCCATTTCCCTTCTGGATACTTTGTAAATTAAATTATGTCTTCTTTTTCTAAGCCCTAGATTGCCTAAGACTCTTTCTACTTGTCCTGCCGAAAATCCCTGGTACTTTTGTAACGTTGGATTTTCTCTCATAATCCTTTGGATCATATTATGAGATATCGTGGTTTGGTTAAAGAATCCAGCCAAACTTTCATGTGTTTCATGCCGAAACACTTCTTCTTTATTCTGATTCTGATTCTGATCCATCCTCAAAATCTTCTTGCCTAAACAATATCTCTTCTTCGTATATGCTTTCATCTGAGGGGATATCCTCAAATTGATATACTTGGACTAGAGCATGAAAAAAGACCGCATCATCCATATCTGGTGTTGCTTCAAAGAGTTTAACTCCTTTTTTCTCGTTTTCTGGACAATTTGTAGATATATGTCCTCTTGCTCCACATGTCCAGCAGTTGCAATCCTTGAAACTTTCACTTGCTCTTGTATGAGTTCTTCTAAAAGTTCTTCTTGATGGTGTTCTTCCCCTGCTTTGTGATGAGCTTGTTACTGGGGATGTTCTTGTAGGTCCACTTCTTTTTCCTGACCTATAAGATCTGGCCTTTTGTTTGGACCAAATTGTTCTTGGTTTCCAAGAACTTCTCATTCTTTTATTGTAGGGATTACTTCTGAATTTCTTCCTTTTAAATCCCTGTGATCTGTTTCCAATGATCGTTGGAAGATCATTATCTTTACAACATAAAGGTACGTTTATTTATACCCCTTATTTTCTTGTAGTTCTTCTGTAATGCTGCCATATGGCACCATTCTGCCAATTTTCCTTTCAAAAAGGACGCGCGTCTTGACAAAGTGTCAAGATGACCTGGAACGTATTCTTTAATCAGCATTTCTCTCCAGGGACTTGGCATTTTTGCGAAAAATAGCTGAATAGCTACATTTTCCTCGACTCCTGAATTCCATCTGTATTTAGTGAATAACATAATGTATTCATCAACTAAACAGATATCATGTAACTCGAGGCTATACAGAGCTTGAGTATATCTTCTCTTTTTCTCTGTATCTTGATTGTTGAAATAGTCTACCCCTATGAATTGTGCTTTAAATAGGGTGGCCATTCTTTCTCCAATTTCGCTGAGGGATTCTCCTGCTAAGATTGATTCCTTCGTATTTGGCATAGTCATCTCCCAAGCAATCTTGACAGATCCCATTAGACTCATTTCTAGAAGTTTAATGAATCCTTCTTTATTGAGATCTAATGTCCCTGCTGCAATTCTCATAGCTGACGTCCAATCATCTATAAGATCTTCTCTGTTTTTGAAGTCCAAAACATCAAGGTTTAACATAACACCGTAAGGATGTATTTGATCTAAAACAGTTTTTTCGTAAGGAGTTTGATGGAGTGGGATTTTACTCCTTCTTGATCTGGTTCCTGCTGGATGTGAATTTTCTCCAACCTGAAACTCACTATGTGGTTCTTCTGTTTTAACCACATATCTTGGGGGATTCCCTATGGGTTGTTCACCCTCAGGGGAGTTCATTTTTAGATCTACTACTTTGAGATTCGCAAAAGAATCCGCGAGATCTTGTAGATCCTCGAGATTTAATCTCTCTAAAGTAGTCATCAGATAGTGTTTTTCTCTGATACTGCTTTTATAAGATTAATCATCCTTTCATCATCAGTTAAATGTTTTTGAACCATTTTGGTTTTACCTTTCTGATGTAACAACGGTTCGGTACCAAACGAGAGTGGTAACCTTCCTCCTGTATTTCCTTTTCTAGAACCTGAAGTTTGTTCTAGATTTGTGATTTTAGTTTGAAGATCCTTTAGGGTTACAAGAATTTCTTCTTGTTTCTTAAGGATTCCTTCAATCTTTTTAGGTATTTCATACAGCTGATTGCTGTAATATTGTACCGTCTATTGAATTTCTCTAAGATCTCTGGAGAATTTAGAGGAATCTGGGGTAATTTCTAAAAATTGAGAGTTAGAAATCATCTTTCTGTCGTAAGTAATCTATTGTGAACATATTAACTTGTTTATAGAATTTCATATAAATAAAATCCTCTTGATTCAAACCTTCGTTTGAAGTCATCTTTTGTAAAAAATCTTCTCCTCAACAAAGAAAAGTATGAGTTAACGAATAATATTAAGTCTGAATATTTAACCTAAAGCTCTGATACCATTTTTGCGGATGATTCAAGTACCATAATTGAGCACAAACATTACATAAATGGAGTACATAAATGCATAAATTGGGTACAAGAATTAAACATTGGATTTGACCAAGTTTGGTGGTCCTAGGGAGTTTTAAGAAAGAATTTTTATTGTAGGGATTTATAAAAAAGTTAGGTTTGAGTTTAGGAATTTATTCACAATTGACTCTTAAATAAAACTTAATTTCATATCACTACTTCAACGGTGGTCAAATAATTTATTATATTTTCTCAATTGTTAAGCATAAATATTCTTCTCTTGAAAAATTTGTTGAAATTTTCAAATATTTTGTGAAATAAGTAATACTAGTTATTTGCTAAAATATTTGTTTATTTGTTTGTGATTGATAATGTTTTTAACTATAAAATTGCACGGTTCAATTATTTTTTTATTCTATAATTTTATTTTATATAATTTATATTATATTTTCATTTGAAAGAAATTTTTGTTCATTTATTATTATTATTATTATTATTATTATTATTATTATTATTATCTTTTATTTTATTTAACTTTGTCTTTTGTTTGTAAGTATTTTTTTATTACGCTTTATTTGTAGATGAAAGGACCAAATCGAGAACTTTTGGAAAATATTTAGGACGAAATCTTGAACGTAAAACATTTAGGATTGAACTTGTAACTTTTTAAAATATTTGGGACCAAATCGGGAACATAAAAACATTTAGGACTGAACCGGAAATTTTTGGAAAACATTTGGGACCAAACCGAGAACATTGAAATATTTAGAACTGAACCGGGAATGTGTCCAAACATTTAGGACTGAACCGGAATTTTTTCCGTAAAATCTATTTTAAATATTTTTTAATTGAAATAATTCTTTTAAAAATGTATTCGTGTTTCTATAAAAAAAAATAAAAAAAATTCGGTTAATTGAACATGAATCCGTTGAGTTTCCATTTCAGAATCTCAGTTCAGAAAATTTATTATTTATGTATATAATAAAGACAAAAACTCCTATGAGACGGTCTCAAGGATCATTTTTATGAGACGAATTTCTTGTATGAGTTATCCATTAAAAAATATTACAATTTATGCCAAAAATATTACTTATTATTATAAATATGGGTAAGGTTTGTTACTCCATAATAAATGGATCCGAATCTGTATTCAAGATTTCTAATTCCCCCTTTGAATCCCTTTGATCCCTCAACTTCTTATCTTCCATCTAAATACGTTTCATTTTCTTCCGATTTTCCCATCTCTGTTCCCAAATTAAATTGTGTATTTCCATCTTGTTGATGTTAATTACGAGAATGTGGGTCAGTGGGTATACATTTTTGGTGAAATTTGAACAGCTGGTGTAGGTTTGGATGAGCTTTCCAATATATTGTGTATGGCTGATTGATAAATGATGCTTCTATGGAATATAATTTCATGTGATTTGAGAAGAAAATATCTATTACTGAAATAATTGATCGGCTGAATGTAAAGGTTAGAATTTCTACTTTGATTCGATTACTTGTTGTTTGATACAATGGAAAATGCTCATATTTTATTATTAATTATTGTTTGCATTACTTTTCCTCATTATCTTTGCTGAATTTGTTGGTTTTCTCCTTTCAAAATCATGTCTTTTTGCATATATTAATTGTTAGATAGTGAAAAACATATGTTAAAATACAGAATCATCAATATACACATTTATTTAGTCTATGTTATAAAACAGTCCTTTTTTGTATGATACAGTATTTATGAATTATTATTGAAGTATCATTGTAACTAAATATATATCATTCACCTGATTATTTATTGTTAGCTGAAATGTCTCAATGAATAATCTGGTTAAATAAATGATAGAAACATTTGAGTCGACTACAAATGCAACTCTGGTTTTCATTACCCACATTTTAATTGTAACGTGGTCAAAGAAGAGGGGGATAACTACCCAGCTTAGTTTTCTTGTCTGAAAGTAAAAATAGTTTTCTCTCTATTACAATTTCCTCATGTCAGTTCTTGATACTATAATAAGCCAGATTGTCATAATTATCCAGATTAATTGAGAAAAGAAGAGTTGTGACCCTTTGAGGGATTTATGTTATGTTTGGAAACTTCTTATGCTTAACCATACAATTTCTTGACCATATAATTTCTTGACGCTGTTCCAAAAGTCAGACCCATAGATAGATTTTGGTGTGAGTGATCTTTTTTGGTTTTCACTCAGAAAAACTAATTTCTCATATGCACTGCTAACTTACATTGAGTTCTGCTTAGCCCATGTCAACGTTTCTCAGATCTTCCTTGCTTTATGTTTCTCGAAACTTGCTTACTTTGATACAAAGGCATGATAAACTTTTTACTGAAGTTATGTTGATTGTGTCTGCCTATTTGAATTCCTTGAAATTTTTAAATTTGAGATTGGTATTTATTACATATAAACAGTTTTATTACCCTGCACACTTCGTGTGTGTGCAAGCTAACATTGGTGCAAGCCGAGTTGGCGCCCAACTTGCAGCGCTTGTTTTTTTTTTTTTTTTAAAAAAAATTAAAAAATTAGCTGAACATCTCAAAGATGTTCACCTCAACATCTTAAAGCATTAAATGCTGATAAGACATGGATGTGACATTCAACGAGATGTTTAGCTAAACATCTTAATATTTTTTTTTTCAAAAAAATAAAAATAAACAAACGTTGCAAGTAGCTAGCACCCATGTCAGGTTAACAAAACTATATATATGTGGGTGTATGTATGTATGTATTTCACATTAAAATTTTATCGTTCTTCAAGATTTAGTTGAAAAGAAAATAAAATCGAAAGAACTGGTGTACCTCTTAATAATGTTTAAACCAATGCATATGGACTATGGTCTCATTTTTTTTGGGTTAGTTATAGTTTGGCTATTTCTCCTATTTCAAAATTTGAGGTCAATATTCTCAAGTTTTACATCTTTGGTTAGGTTTCAAATGTGAAATGCCAACACATGTAAGAAAATAGGTTGCCCTTTTCATGATGGTATATTGAAAATCAAATTTGTTGTTCTTTTAAGCTATTCATCTTTCAGATTAACATGACGTAATGCATTAACTTTCTGTGAGTGGTTTTTTTAGAATAACTTTCTTTGGTTTCTGTCTTTTTGACTTTAGTAAATGTTAGAACTTAAGAAATGTGCCTGAAATCTTTCAAGTTCACTACAGGTTTCATATGTGTCCTAAAAATTATTTAATTGCTCCATTGAATTTAAAAATTATTTAATTGTTCAATTGAATTGTAGCGCACAGATTTAAAGAAACACTTAAAGATGCTCAATACTTGAAAATATAATTAAAGGAGATAGAGATTACTAATAGATGCGAAACAACTATTTCTACAATTTCAACAGGTATAATAATGTTGTTGGTTTCCAAACTTTGTAGGGATAGAGATCTTGATGGATCATACCAATTGGTGTTGGAAATTGGTAAGCCACATGGATCTTTGTTGTTTATTTGGGTTAAAGATAGTTGGTAAAGCTATGTATTTTCCAACAAACTATGAGTAAAATAATCGAAAAGACACTCAAGGTTGAATCCCTCCTATTCCAACTTTCTTTTTCTTTCCTTCTATGGCACCTAGGTTCGAATCCCTCCTATTCTCTTCTATGATTCCCAGTTTGAATCCCACTCATCCAATCTTTTGTCCGTCTTTTGTAAGCATCCCCGGAGCCAAAATCCTAAATCCGCCCCTGGCCCTAAGGTGATGGGAATAGTACAGGACTAATCATCAATAAATATTTATTATTGTTATTGTATTACCTTCAGATCCATCAAAACTGGAAAATGCATCAATTTGCAATTCAAATGTTATAAATCCCCATCAATTACATGGAAATTAGAGGAATTTCAGGATTACACTTGATTTTTGGGGAGAATGGAGCTTATTTTTGCAGTTGAGGTAAGATTTTTTATTTTTTTTTGTTTACATTGTTGCCATGGACTTGTTTTATTTATTTATTTATTTTTAATGGAATGATGTGGATTTCGAATCTTGTTGTTGTGTAATCTTAACAATATATTCTATGTTTCCTGTGTGATGTGTTTGTTGATGGCATTTGTGAGTTGACACAATTTTGTTTTTTTGTTCAGTGCTTGTTTTTTTATTATTATTTTTTTATATATATACTTTTCAGTGTTTGATCAAAATGGAGGAGTATTGGGATAAATACCTGCAGATTTTACTGATTGATTACTTTGTGTACGAGGTTTGTATGCAAAAGTGAGCGTAGTTTCAGAGGAATAACAATCTGTTTGTGTCTTAAAATCTGATTTGTGTAGTTTTGAATAGAATTCCATGACAGAAAGGGCTAGACCTACCTATCCAAGGACCTTTTTATCGATTGTTAGTTTAGTGGGAGGCCTTGCTATGTTCTTAGTTCTTGCCTCCTCCGTCTTGATCCAACAACCGATCAGGTCAACAGTTCGTCGGTATTTCTATGCTGTTGATAGCTCCATAGACATTCATTCAGATTCCTCCGGTGGTCCAGTTTCTAATTCCAAGTACAACAATGGTTCTCCAGAAGATGCACTGGGATCAAGTTCATCCGTTTTGGGCTACGGAAATGGAGGTGTTTCTCTTCGTGAGAACAATAAGCATGTAGAAAAAGGTGGAGGCGATGAGGGCAGACCTGAGACTGAAGAATTGACTCCCGGAACTCTAGATAAGAATGGCTTGTCAAGTTCAGTACATGTAGAATCTAAGAATTCAAAGAACATGCATCTGTCTTCTGAGGATAGACAAGAAGAGGATGGCATTGCAAATCCACCATCTTCAGGTACTGCTGCCAAAAAAGTGTCACCAGTCTACAACAATTTCACACAAACTGAACCGCATAAGAGTTTGGAGCCTTCTGCTGCTACCACCAACTTGAAAGCTGATGATGTTCCTGGTATAATCAGTAATCTTGTTGTCTTTTGAATTGAAGTTGTCCGTCCTTTTCCACTGCCTGCTACCTCTCTTTTGATGCATTGTTTTTGTCTAAGTTTATGTAATTGTTTTGTCCCTCTTTCTGATATTTATTATGGTTTCCTCATATGTTAGCACTTTTAACCTGCTAGCATATACCTAATTGCTAAGATGAACATAAAGTTTGTCTGTCCAGCAATTGCATATTTATCATTCTTTGTTGGTTTCATAGGTCGTCTATTTAATGTTTTTATTTATTGTATTTGTACATAGCTAACAAATATTACACTTGCCTAAAAAAATTCAGTTCCTTGAGTACTTCCACACCAAATGACTATCACGATGGATTCTACTAGTATTGAAGTAGTCATTGTAAGTATTTAAATATTCATTCACCAACTAGTATTTATTATTTAATCATCATTCAGCCAATCAATGAAGTTAGTTTTTACTGGTTGCACATAGGCCAATGGTGTTTTTCTTCAGCTTTATTTTTTGGGGGTGTTACTCTTACTGACTGATTGCGACCTACTGTACGGCTGTACCTTTGACTTGGCATGAATGTAATCAACTTTTCATCCCAACTACTTGACTACGTCTAATTATTGTTTTAAGAATGTATCAATTAGAAATTAGTATGATATCAACACTCTTGATGTCAGTTTTAACTAAAACATAACTGCAGGAGGTGTTGGTGTCTGCAACCTATTTCTTTGCATTATATTCTCCTATTAGAATGCTATACCATGGGCTGAAGTTAAAATCAATTAACGTTGTTGTGTATCACATCATGGTTCATGTTCTTGATATTGAGAGTTTATACTTGTCATGTTCAGGTTGTGATCTTTACAATGGCAAATGGGTTTATGATGCTTCTGGACCATTGTACACAAATAACTCATGTCCTGTGATTACTCAGATGCAGAATTGTCAGGGAAATGGGAGGCCAGATAAGGAATATGAGAATTGGAGGTGGAAACCTTCCAAGTGTGACCTCCCTAGGTTTGACGCGAAGATGTTCTTGGAGTTGATGAGAGGAAAAACACTAGCTTTTATTGGTGACTCTGTAGCAAGAAATCAAATGGAATCAATGTTGTGTATCTTGTGGCAGGTTAGAAGAGATTTCTTCTTTTACTTTTGTCAACTTCTTGCATTCTTCCTTTCCTTCCATAATTTTTGTTCATCGCTGTTTAGCAATTAATGGTTCTGAATGGGAAAAGATTTTTTTGGCTGTTGTAAGTGGATCCTTGAAGGTCTTTTTAAAAAACAAAAAACAAAAAACTTGAATCTCGAGGTTCCCTCTCTATTTTGATTACTCAAATGTATTTTGGAGTAACTCTAGTTATGCAAAATAAACTAGAAATAAAAGTTTTTTCATTGATGTAATCTATTTAAAAGAGCGTCACATCACAGGATAATTAGAATGTAGGAGTTTCTTGCAGTGCAGAAAATACTCTAAAACCTGTCAATCTGTCATTTGCACTCTTTCAGGTTGAGGTTCCCAAAAACAGAGGCAACCGGAAAATGCAACGGTACTATTTTGGATCTATGTCTACAATGATTGTTCGCATATGGTCTTCCTGGCTTGTGCACCAAACACCCGAACCATTTGACTTTGCCCCAGATGGCATGGTTAAGGTCCACCTTGACTTACCAGATGAGGTTTTCATGGACTATGTCTCAGGTTTTGACGTGGTCGTCCTCTCCTCAGGACACTGGTTTGCCAAACAGTCTGTGTATATTCTGAACAATGAGATTGTAGGAGGACATCTATGGTGGCCTGATAATTCCAGGCAAAAGAAGGTTGATAATATTGAAGCTTTTAAAATATCAGTCGAGACAATTCTTACTGCTATAGGCACTCATCCAAATTACAGTGGTCTTACACTTGTTCGAACCTTTTCACCCGATCATTACGAGGTTGGAGAATGGAATACTGGAGGATGATGCATTGGAAAAGACCGGCCTATCTTGAAAGGTGAATTAGTTGAAAATCGCTTTACTGATGTAATGTATGAGAAACAGGTGACAAGTTTTAACCGCGCGATGAATAAAAAGACTAACAAATCAAAAATGAAACTGATGGATATCACAGAAGCCTTTTCATATCGCCACATTGGGCATCTGGGTCCATATCGAAGCCCTGACCCAAATAAGATCACTCAGAGAGGACCAGATAGCAGGCCTCCACCACAGGATTGCTTGCACTGGCGCATGCCGGGTCCAGTTGATGCTTGGAATGAACTGGTACTTGAAAATATAAGAAGAGTATTCCATTACGTATAGAGATAATTATCCTGAGAGTTGTTCAGTTTCTTTGTTAGCCCTAATGTATTCTTGTTTTTTTGTTATAATTCTTTTGTTTTTTCCGCCCCATACAATGCTGTGCGAAAGAAAGATGTCATAAGCTTCATAGACTCTTACTGATGCAAATGTTTGTAGTTTACTCTTGTAGCTCCTGCACCAGAAAAATATTACTGTAAAGCCCAACAGGCCAGCTTAATTTGTTTGTTGTAATGTAACAAACCGTTAGCACCCATTACTTCTGAACCTCTTTGTTCATCTGATAACAGTCTCTACTTCATGTGGTATAGAAGGATGTATGATATTAATTGTTTTTCAACTAATTTTGTAGTTAGACTCGCATGATTACCAAGAGCATCCCTGATCAAATAACCATCAAAGATCCGTCGCAAGGTAAATCACAACTTTCTCGAAAGCTTGTCACAGAACCAGGTGTGTCCATATACTTGCATAACATTTATATTAGAGGATATCCGGTGTCTCCATAACATCACTTTGCTTGCTACCTTGTTTTGTTGATACTTGTATAATCATCAAAATTTATACAAGTCAAATTTAATAGGTGAAACAGTTTCACTATTTCTCCTCGCTCAATAACACGTCAAACTAGACTGCAGATATAAGGTACTGTTTGGTGGTGTTGATACGATAAGTGTAGATTGTTCAACCAACCATCAACCTACATATCATGCACTATGTGATAAGTAATCACATAACAAAAATCATGTATCACAAACTTATTATATTTGCAGTTTTTATTACTCATATTAAACATTCACTTTGTTTATCATCTCATCTCACGAGTCAAACGATACCTATTGTTCAGAAATAGCTCTCGTGCAGATCACTAACACTCGACTAAAGCTCTAACTCAAGCTTGAACACACAGCTCGAGTAGTGGATGCTTTTACTTTTAAATATTAATTAATCAAAATATTATTTTATCTAATTTAATTGTATTATGAATTATATACTTTTGCAATCAGCTTTATATATACTTTCAATATTTTTTCTGTCAATAAATATCAAACTCGAGCTTGAATTTTCCAAAAATCATCGAGCCAAAATTTTAGCTTGACAAAGTTCAATCTCAAATAGTTTATTAAAACGCTAAACGATCAAAGTGGAGCATGAGCAAAGCAAAAAATAGAGTCTACACATAAAATTGGTCTACTCGAATTATGAAATTTTAATTTCTCACGTATTTTAAAGATTTACTTAAATATCTATCAAATATATAAAAATAATTTTGTGATATGACAACATACCCTCGATTCTAATGGCCCCCAAAATCATAAAATTTGGCTTTAAAAAGTCAAATTTCTATGGCCAATTCCTATACCAACCAGCCCATGCTGAAATCAACCCACTAATCCCTAATGTAAAAACATGATTACAAAGAGGATTTGGTTCAATATCAGCTATTGCAATAACCAAATCAGCCAAATTAGCTGCCACAGCCATGAATCTCATCACCCTCTCAACCCTGATTTTCTTGATTCTTCCCTTGGAAAATTCTTCCACCCCTAATTTCACAATCTTTCTTTCTTCCTTCATCCCTTCTTGGATCAATATGATATCAGATATAATGAAAAATACATAGCCAAATGACTCACCAAATGCTGAAATGAAGCTCATTTTCCTAGCCAACTTTGCATCCAGCACCCCAATTCTTGATAACCAAAGTAAATGGTCAAACAAGAAGTAGACCATTTCGCCGGAGTTCGAAAGTACAGCTAGCAATCGGAGGACCGTTGTGGGCCCCGGGTTTTGCAGTAGGGTGTTGAATCCTGAGAGGAACCGGCCGGTGCGGAAGGCTTTCCGGCTAAGGCCCGTGGCCACCTCCCATTTCTTGGCCCTATTGGCAACACTAGGGTGCGTACTTTGTGCATGCCAATGGACTAATTTGGATACATATTGGAAGGTCTTGAAAAGTTTGTCTATGCCATCTCTTTTTGCTAGAAAGATTACAAGTTTGTCTACCTTTTCACTAATGGGGAAGGACATTTTACTTGATTCATGTGATGATCAAATTTTTGAAAATGGGGAAATATTGAGATTTGTTGCAAGAGATTGTGTGGGGTATTTTTTTAATTTTTTTTTTTCAATATGATTTTAAAATCCAGTGGTTGGTCAACATTGTTTGCTCAATCTAGTCTAACATTTATTATATTTTTATCCGCCAAGTGAGACTACTGATTGCCGAATGTAAAACAATTTCTTGAGAGATATTAATAATGATTGTTGCTTTTGCGTTGTATATTTATAGGCTTATGGCCTGTCATGGTTCTAAAATTAAGTTATTTACAATTTACAATCTATAAATTTCTAAGGAGTGCTGTTATGCATTATTATTATTTTCATTATAAGAAACCCAAGTTGATTGAAGACCCCAAAATCATTTCCAAATACTTTCCTCCACGGTTTTCTAAGTTCGGGCTTTGAATATTAAAAAGGGAAGTAACTCAATTTTTTTTTAAAAAAAAACGGAATAAATATGTTGGAGCACTACCTTGTCTTATTTTAAGTTTTGATCTATATGTTTTAAAAGTTTGATCTCAGACACTAATGCTTTAATCTTATGTAAGGGTCATTTTCATATATTTTTTTTGAATTTTTTTCTGGATGCTGATGCAATTAATCTCATGTAACATTATGTGTCACAATCTGTGTATGAAACCAATAGAAATTTATCACATGGATTGATTATGAAAAGTTTAAATACAGAGAATGTTGAAGAATATTTTTCCCTCGTCCGAACAAGCTAAGCTATACGAATTTTCAGATAGCTGCTCCGGCAGCCCGCTCTTGCTCTTGCTCTTGCTCTCGCTCTCTGTGTTGTGTGAAGTCCATCCAGATGCGATCCATCATCTCCGCCACATGTTTCATCTTGGGTCTGTGCTTGGGGTTCTCATCCACACAACGTAACTCATCGATACCTGCAACATTTTTTCCATTTCTTCCTCATGACTTCGACGATCACTCGCGGGCACATTCAGAAACACGACATAAGGTAAATCATCATCATTGAGCAACCAACTAACCCAGCTCACCAAGTGTTGTTCATAGTAGCCAATTTTACGCAAGGGGCATCTCCCCGTAAGAAGTTCTAGCAGGAGCACTCAGAAGCTGTACACATCGGATTCTTGACTAAATTTCTTGGTCTCTGTCACTTCTGGTGCTTAGTATCCACCAGACAAGGCAACAGAGCTTGATCCGAGGCCAGAGATGCAGCCATGCCCTTGTTGATTCAAGAAAATGTTGGACGATTTTATGTTTCCATGGACAAGATTGTGCGAGTGGATGTGACAAATACCCCTAGCTATGCCCATTCCAAATCTTAGTCTAGTCTCCCAGTTCAACCGTAGATTCTCCCTCGTTGCCCCTTCTCCTGATCGTTAAATAGAAAACACATACACATGAAGCAAGAGAATGTTCACAATCAACTTTTTTCCAGAGGAGTAATATTGATTCATTACAGCAGAACAACAAAATTCAAGTCAATTTCAAGAGCTATCTATCTATCTATCTATGATATTGTTTGCAAACTCTATGAAAGAGTTGTTAGAGATAGCAAATATATATCAAGTCGAACCAATTTCAATACTTCTGTATTGATCAAACTCGTTCCTCCAAATCAAATCCATTGATTCAAGTTCAGACTCGAAAGTATTTAGAAATGAATTCAACAACATATATACCATGTAACAAGGAAACATCACTACTCCCGCCATGATAATACTCATAAAGCACCAATCTTTCTTCCTCCAAACAACAGTAGCCCCTCAAGAAACACACATTTTCATGGCTGATCGCCGCGTAAACTCCTCCCCCGATAAGCCATGATTCCAACCTCTTCACCAGCACGTACGGCATCGGAATCTTTGCCAACTACTGCATGCCTTAATTGTACCAAGTCCCATGCATCCCTTTCCCGATCAATTCACCATCAAATCCTCGAATCCCAATGAATATCCCCTGTGCCGAGGAAACAAAACTACTAGTGTGTATTCGGGCTGTTGCAGGATGTATTGAAATAAATCACCCGAAGTTGAAATTTCGAATCGAAAGATTGGACTGGAGCATGATTCTGTTTCAGCTGGGGCTGTGAAAGAGCTGCCAAAGCTGCTCTCTCCGCAGAACAGCTGCCACAACCCGCCGACATGCCGAAAATTTACAATAAATCCCTAGCATTTGGATCAGTTGGTATATTCCGCCGTCTGGGCTTTTCCATTTCCCCGAATGGGACTTCAATTTCTTGCCCCGTTTTATGGGGGAAATAATAAATTAATCATAAAACAAATGGGCAGGATATATTAGAATCTAGTAGCAATTAGTAAATCTTAGCCCAGTATTAAAAATATCGATTCAATTTTGTGGATTGGATAATTTAAAATTGGAAAAAACTACAAATTTGGTCCTATATGCTTGTCACTTTACGATTTTGATCATCTATGTTTTCATATGTTAGTTTTAGTCCTGCTTGTTTTGATTTTTGGCGATTACGGTCCTTTTTATTTGAAAATGCTTACGTGGCATTGTACACGTCAGCTCCACATCAGCACTGAATTGGTTCCACGTCACCGCCACGCCGAAAAAAAGGACTAAAATTGCCAAAAAAAAAATAAAGATAGCGGACTAAAACTGAAATCTGAAAATATAAAAGATTGAAACATACATGACCAAAAAAATAATTTTGCCTTTAAAATTTTATGGAGGCACCGTTTTTCATTCACAAGAGGACTCTTAACTGAAATTTACATTATATATACACATACACGTAATAACTACTAAAATCATTTTAAAGTAGTGTTTGCAAAAGATTATGCTTTTGTGCAAGTGATTAAATTTTTAGATTATAAAAAAATTAAGAAAAATCAAAATTTGGTAGTGTTTGAAAACAAATATGAAAATCTAAAAATCAAAGTTTGATAGTGTTTGATAAATAAGTGATTAATATAAAGTGATTTTAACATTTACCTTTTCATTAGAATCACTTTTGGAGAATCATAATCACCATATGACTAGCTTTTGACTTTCAATTAATTTAAACATAAGTTAGCTAACACAAAATTTGAGTTTAAGAAACATACAAAAATGATTTTTTTAAAGCCAAAATCTAACAATCATTTTTTTTAGTGATTGCAAACACTCCCAAAATTTCTAAAAAACTTCAGCAATCGTGAACTTCTCCAGCCAAACGATCGGAGTCATGAATCTACCGACAGGATTTAGATTTTGTCCCATTGATGAATACTGATATCATATTATTTGATGCTCAGCGTTAACGGTTTCCCACTTCTGGACGAAATGGACGATATTATTACTTCGCTCAACTTCTACGAGCACAACCCTGAAGAACTAATTGGCATGTATATATATGTTCTTTTTAACCAATTAACTATTATTGTTATTTATATTCGCACCAAAATTTTATATATTGATTAGATTTTTCTGTCATAATTGTCGCATAATGATCCCCGATTATTGTGTTATTGTTCATGAAATAATTGAAAGAGTGGATCGTGGTTGATCATGAATCATTAAGGGTGTTTTTCAAATTATTTTTTTTTAAAAAAGTTACAAAATCGATTTATATATAGTTTTTTTTAAAGAAAAAGATTTTGACGCCATCTTGGGATCACCACCCATGCATGCAATTTTAATACTAATTAGAACCAATTATACATCTATATATGCACCGATTAGTTCGTGCAATAGACGTATATATATTGCACTCACGTACTTAATTAAATTATAATTCTATAGTTTTATTCATAATATTGCTTTACATTCTTTTTTTGTTGATCCACGCAAGAGATGCCAAAAATGGAGGAATCGGACGAATTATGGGTACTTCTTTAATGAGATGGAGGGCAGTGGCCAAGGTCGGGTTTTGGAAAGCGACGGCTAAGAATAAACCCCCTTGTCATATATATATATATATATATATAAACACATGCAAGAATGCATATCAAACTTTTTGCAACATTTTTGCAGATGAGATATTGGGTTGTCAATAAAATATACAAAAGTGTATAGATGTTGAGTGTTATTAACATTTTTTGGAATATGAATAATACTTTATATATATATATATATATATATAATATATATATCAACCAAATATTTTGGTAATCGAGTTTTAAAATTATATTTTAGTATTTGAATATTAGGCAATGATGAATAGTTGTGCGTGTTTCGAAACGCAAAAGCTCATATATATATATATATATATATATGTATAAGAATTAATTAATACTCAATGTCGCCTAGCATTCTCGATATTCCCATCCCTTGCCTATATATGTTTAATTAAGAAGTTCCAACTTCCAATGTTGTTCAGGTTTGGGATTAGTTTCACCTCTCACACTTTATTAAATAGTAGTATAAAATATATATGCATGTTGGTTGTATGATTTTATATTAATTAACATGCATTTCATTATAGAAACTAATTAAGACAAATTGAGAAAACTGATTAGTACCCAGTTTAGTCGCCCATAAAAGATTAGTAACTTAATTTTTTTTATCCAATCTCATCAAACGTTAACTCGAAAATTTATTTATTCATCAAGTTTTAATTATATCATTTAGATAACAATGATAAAACTATTTTAAATATATAAATTCTTGAGAAAACATTATTTAATTACTCCATCTGTCTTATATGATGCTCCTAATTTCATAATCTTTTGAGGAAAAAAAAAGCATCTACATTACGACGGTAAATTTCAACATATTTTACGAGTATTATTCTAATCGTTGATCTAATAATTCATGATTTATCACATGCATCAACATTGTAACATTAAACATACTCATGTATTGAGATATCAATCATCGGATACATGCATGATTTAAGTACTAAATCACACCGTGATTATCTCTGACTATGTTATTTGTAGATAGGGTCGAGTTTACTGTTTCATTCACAATTTCAAAATTAAAATCCAAATCAATAAATTGGTTAGACTTGCTACTTATTAAAACCTGTCTGTCTCTTTGTTCAAACAAATATGTATATTTTTTTAACTCGAGCACACTTAATTTAATTTTAAGTAAATTTAAATATCATTGCTTATTCTTAGCACGAAAGATGATAAAATAATATTCTCATTCATATTATGAAAGAACAAAAGATACAGAATATATAGGACTATTTCCATCAATTAGCTCCTAAACATCCGTCTATTAAATCTTCTATATTTGAATAATAATATGCACATCCTTTTAACTAGGAAAGAAGATCAATTATTAATTATGTTGAATCTCAACACTCCCTCTCAAGTTGGTGCATAGATGTCACGCATGCCCAACTTGACTAGAAACTTTGAGAAGACCCGATTCGAGACTTCTTTGGTTAGAATATCAGCTACTTGATCTTCTGATCGAACATTGGGTAGCTTTATAATTAATCTTCTCATCAAATTTTTCTTTAATAAAGAATCTATATACCTCAACATGTTTTGTACGATCATGTTGGACTGGATTATGAGCTGTATCACAAGCTTCTTTGTTGTCCATCGATACCCAACTATTTTTTTTTCCAGCAGAACACTCTACAAGTTCCCAAGTTTTGTTTTGTTTTTTTTTTGCAAAGAGACCATTTCTTCATTCATTGTTGCTTTCCATCTTGGATCAGTTAATGCTTCCTACACACTGTTAGGTATAGATACAGTAGATAATTGATTTGCAAAAGACTGATTTGTTTTTGACAAGCGATTAACAGACATATAATGGTTCATGGGATATCTTACTTTGTTAGCCAATAGGAGTTCATATGTGAGTTTTGGAATACCTCTTGTAGACCGAGGTGGTAATTTTCTTGTAGATAATTCAAGTACAGTGTGAGGAACCTCATTGTCCTCGTGATGGTTTGGTGTTTCACTTGATAGAGAGTTGAGATCAGATGTCACATTGATTTCTGGGTTGTGCCGACACTCACTTACTTCTTTGTTTTGAGCATTGGATTCCATATCACAAACTTCTGCTCTTGTTGTATCATTATTTAAATACTACTACTGAAATAAAAAAATACTTACATGTGTATCGGGAACTTCGACTATGTTTTCATCGAGGTTATGTATGAGAGTCTGAATTTCTTCAAGAGACTCCCCCTGAAAGTTAGACTCAAGAAAATAAATTATTTCTTCATGAAATACGACATCTTTAGTAATGTACATCCGTTTAGTTGGGGATGATAAAATTGGTACCCTTTTTTATGCGTAGCATATCCAACAAAGACGCATTTTAAGGCTCGAGGCATGAGCTTACTGCATTGGTGTGTGTGAAGATGAACATAAGCGACACAACCAAAAACATGTGGAGGTAAGTTAGGAACTACAAGTGTGACAACACCTTCTGTAAGTGCCTGAAAAGGTGTTAGAAAGTTGAGAGATTGATATAGAACACGATTAATAAGATATGTGGCAGATAGAAGAGCTTCTCCCCAATAACATAATGACATGTGGGCATTGATCAGTGAAGCACGAACAACCTCCAACAAATGTCGATTTTTTCGTTCGGCCATGGCCACACCATTTTGTTGAGGCATGTTCGGCCAACTGGTTTGATGAATGGAACCACGACTCTCCAAGAATTGGCAAACTTCAGAGCAAGTGTATTCTCTGCCATTGTCACTTTGTAACACTTGGATTCGAGCATTGTATTGAGTATGAATTGTTGTATAAAATTTTTGAAACAACAAATTTACCTCAGATTTTGTTTTCATCAAGCACACCCAAGTCATTCGAGTACAATCATCTATAAAAGTAACAAACCAACGAGATCCGCCTAATGTAGGGATTTTGGATGGTCCCCAAATATCAGAATGAATAATCATAAAAGGAACTGGACTTTTATTTAAAATGAGAGGAAAAGAAGTGCAATGACTTTTTGCAAGTTCACAAACATCGCATTTAAAAGAAGAAATATCCAAAGTCTTAGATAAACTAGGAAATAATTTTTTCAAATAGCCAAAGGAGGCATGCCCCAACCGTCGATGCCAAAGCCAATCTCTTTCATGTTCCTTGTTATAGTAGAGCTTTCTACGACTAAAGCCTGTTGTAATCTGGTTGAAGTATTGGTCTTCAAATCCAAATAGTAAAGTTTCCCCTTTTTAACACCATAACCAATAGTTTGTCGAGTCTGAATATCCTTAAACACACAATAATTAGGCCAAAAAATTACAACACACGATAGAGCTGTCGTGATTTGAGATACAGATAAAATATTATAATCTAAAGAAGAAACAACTAACACAGAATCAAGATGCAAGTTTTTTGTGAGATGTAATGAACCTTCACTGACAACTTTGGTAGTATTGTCGTTGGCAGTGGACACACATGTTTGTGAGGATGTTTGAATGTGTGGGACTTGTTTAACATCAAATTTCATGTGGTCCGTAACACCAGAATCAATTATCCAAGAATTTTTCAACATATGGGAAGAGATATTTACGACCTTACCAGTTGTGTTCACAGTTGTGACCAAGGCCGATGTTGTTGGAGTGACATCATATTTTGTAGGTTGAGCCATCGCTGCCGTTGAAAGCCTCTTAGAATTTTTATGTCGAGTGGGGTCCCACCAATCTGGATATCCAATGATTTCAAAGCAATTAATTTTGGAATGTCCCGTTTGGTTGCAATGAGAGCAACTGGATGTTTATTTGTTTGCTCTTTTGAAATTCTTAGGATAAGAAGATTTTGGTATAGCATTTGATGATTGATGGGATTGGTTTCTTGTTATCATAGCGGAAGCTTCAAGTTTCTCTTCATCATCATTCAGGGTTGCAGTGCGCAAGACCTCACAACGAACTAAGGAGTAACATTCTTCTAAACTTGAGAGAGGTTCATGACGTAAAATTTCTCGACGGATTGGATAAAAATTTTTATCCAACCCCGCTAGAAAGATATGAACTCGTAATCATTCTATGGATTGCTTGTATGCTTTAACATCATCAGGATCTTTTATGATCACTTTATCACGATGGTAAAGTTCCTAAAATATTTCTGTTAGTTGTCCATAAAACAAAGAGAGAGTTGTGTCACCTTTCTTGGGTGAAAAAGCCTTCTGGTGCAAAGAAAGAACTTGCATCTCATCGTTTCCATCATAAAATACTTTGGACAGTGTACTCCATATTTCACGAGCAGTAGGTATACGTAAATAGCGTTTCATAATGTCTGGAGACATGGACATCAAAAGCCATCGTTTAACCTTCTGATTGTCGGCATACCATTTGTCATACCCTTTTTCTGATGCTGTAGGTGGAGGTGTTTGTCGTGTTATATAGGAGAGTTTTTCTCGCTCGGAAATATGCATCTCCATCAATTGGGACCATACAAAATAATTTGTTTCTGTAAGGATAATGCCTGCATTAAAGGCACCCTCTGATTGAACAATAACAGGGATAAATTTGGGCTCAGAAGACCCACTTTTCTCTGCCATGAATTTATTTGCGTGATTCTTTGTTTGTGGCCTTGGTGGATTTCAGCAACATGGATCTGCTTGGTTCAAAGAAAAAAAAAATGAATGCTTGGCAGAAAACAAACGGTGGATGACAAGTGGTGAAGCGGTGACATAGGAGAATTGGATTTGGGAGTTTTGTTTATTTGTGGAGTTTTTTTTCCGATGGTTGTGGCTGTATTTTTATCCTGATACTGATACCATCTTAGCACGAGAGATTATAAAATAATATTCTCATTCATATTATGAAAGAACAAAATATACAAAATATATAGGACTATTTCCATCAATTAGCTCCTAAACATCCGTTTATTAAATCTTCTTTATTTGAATAATAATATGCGCATCCTTTTAACTAGGAAAGGAGATCAATTATTAATTATGTTGAATCTCAACACTTTAATATAATAACTTAAGATTTTTATTACTCTAAAAAAAACTTAAGATTTTTATCCACCAATCAAACATTCTCGCTACGAATTAAATATATATTTTTATTTGATAAATGAAAAATAAATGTGACAAAACAAAAAATATGATTCGAGATTCGCTGTACGTACACTGTACGTACATAGTGGGGGCGCGGAAGGAGTGCATACCTTCTTATGCAAAAAACGCCCTCATGTGCTACTGTTATATATATATATGTATATAATATGAAAATTGAAGACTAAAATAGACACCAAGATTTACGTGAAAAACCCCCAAAAATTATTAGGGTAAATCCATGGAAAAAATGAAAAGATTCCACTATAATATTTGAAGAATTACAACCTCTCTGTGTTTCCAAAGAGACACTCACTCTCTTAATATAGGAAAAAACTTATCTCACAAATATAATAGAAATACACTCAAATCAATTGAATGCTTTAGACTGAAAGAGAACTGGATGTTGGGATAATTACTTCTGATGAATGAGAGCTCTATTTATAGAGCTCCCTCTCCTCGTAAAAATGAGAAGAAAATTTTTCAATTGAATTTTTCATATATCTTTGTTGAACATTTAGCCTCCATGTGTTCCATTTAAATATTGTAATGTGTGCCATAATAAATTTTTCAAAGATCACCTACAATTGACCAATTCTTCCAATATGCGACATTACATAGATATTAAACTACATATATATATATATATATATATATATATATATATATAGACTTGATCCCCCGCACCCTAGGGTGCGGGGAATCCGTGCACATCCGTGTTCAAAATAATTTCGATTGACTTGAAATTTTATATATATATATATATATATAGACTTGATCCCCCGCACCCTAGGGTGCGGGGAATCCGTGCACATCCGTGTTCAAAATAATTTCGATTGACTTGAAATTTTTATAGTAGGATCGTTTTAAAAATACGAATCCAACGATATATCTTATGCTACAAATTTCAATCTCGGTAAACGGAATCGTGAAAATGGCCGGAAATAGGGTTAAATGTGAAATTTTTGGTCATTTTCACGATTTCGGCCATCGAGATTGAAATTTGTAGCATATGATATATCGTTAGATTCGTATTTTTGAAACGATCCTACCGTAAAAATTTCAAGTCAATCGAAATTATTTTGTGCACGGGTGTGCACGGATTCTCCGCACCCTAGGGTGCGGGGGATAAAGTCTATATATATATATATATATATATATATATATATATATATATATATACTTTCAGGTTCTCAGTGTGTCTCACCAAAACCAAGCTTGCGACGATGATGGATGTAGAAAAAACCAACACTCTCAGTGTCTCACTTATATATATAAATATTAAACCAATGTTTTCATAACCGGAACGATAATCGAACCGGTCTATCTAAAAAAAACGATCCAACCGGTTAGACCGTTTTAATCTGACGGTCGAACCGGAAAACCGTTTATATAATATAATATAATTAATAATATCTTTAAAATTTTAAAAATCTAAAAGATGTATATAAATAAACAAAAATATATTTATAATAGTTTAAAAAATAAATAACTATATATATTCAAATAATCATGTGTATATATATAATAAAATATTAAATTAAGATTTTAAAATTAAAAAAAATTTAAAAAAATAAAAAAAATTCAAAAACCGGTTCAACCGGTTTTCTCGCCAGTTCTTGGGACCGGTTCTTGGTCGGTTCGACCGGTTTTGACCGGTTCTTGACCGATTCTGAGCGGTTGAACCGTTTTTAGGGGTATTCCGAACCGGACCAGTGACCGGTTCCCGGTCGAACCGGCCGGTCCGGTTTTTTAAACACTGTATTAAACTAACTTGTGTTTCTTTCATGAGAAGATCAGGAACCCAATGATGGTATAAGGACGACTGAAGAGTTCAAGGGTGGATTTAAGCATGGTCGTGGCTGTTATCATTTCAGGTAATTGTGAATTTGATTGAACTTTGGTGTCCAAGTAAAGATGACAATTTTCCCACGGGTTCGGGGACCGGTGGGAAAATCCGAAACGAGGCGGATATGGTGGAGGTTTTTCAGGTATGGTTTGGGTTTGGGGATTTTTAAAAATCCCCGAATCATATTGGGCGGGTATGTGGATGATATCTCCATTCCCAAACCCGCCCCGATAATAATAATAATAATAATAATAATAATAATAATAATAATAATAATAACAATTAACAATGGCCGAACAACCTGAAAATCAAAGGATTGGACGATATTTTGACGGCCTCTCTGATGACACTATCCTGAGCATTCCGAACAGAGTTGGTGATATGGAACCCCTATTTAGTTTTTTTTTTGTCCTGCCATCGTTTTGCAAATCTTGTATTTGGAGTGACCAGTCCCATTTCAGTCCAACTCCCATCTACCCAAATCTCATCAATTTTTCTTGTTGTCCCCTCTCTCCCTGTTTGGCCAGATGGCAAACTGAGATTTTTTCAGAGATTTACTATGGTTGACCCGATAACCATTCTGTTTTCTCGTGTCAATTGTGACTCATATTGTATGTCACCCTTCCTCGTGTGGAAATATGAGTCCTTGAGATTTATTATATTTTATGTGCACAAACGCATTCTTTCACCTGCTCAAGAGAACATTTTCAATGTGCGTCAAGAACAAGAATTGACAATTGATGAAATTCGCTTTCACCAAAGTCTGAAAGGATTCCCCTATCAGACTCTATACTAAGAATAAGTTACATAATACAGGTTCTGAGTGATCTTCCAATAAGACCTCTGAGTAATCTTCCAAATTGAAAAGACTTTTTGGCAGCAGATGTTGTGAAACAGGGGAAGCTTGTTCTGGATGAAGAGGGGTTTGTTTTTGCCGATAATACAATAAAATGGTAGAGTTTGATGCGTATCAAAAAGACATTTCTGTAGATATATTACAATAGAAAAATTCCTCCTGGATCAAAAGTTATGGTCATTTGAAGTTTGAGCTACAAACACCTCCACTTTCATAGTTGCCAAACTGATCTTCCAGACTGATATATCTACTAAACTGACATACCAGACTGATCTTATATCATTTGTCTACCTGCAATCAGTTTACTTGGTACTAAACTGATCATGTACCATCAGTCTAGTTATTCACTATCAGCAAACACCAAACTCCTCTTACAATATTAGTTTACCTGATACTAAACTGATCGGATACCTTCAGTTTACCTGGTACCAAACTGAATTTGCGTCATCAGTTTACCTCTCATAAGCTGATCATACACCATCGTTTACCTCTCGTAAACTGATCCTGCGTCTTCATTTTACCACTCGTAAATTGATATTATGACATCAGTTTACCTCACCTAAACTGATCTTATGGAATCAGTTTTACCTCACCTAAACTGATATTTTGCCATCAGTTTGCCTAATTTTTTTCCAACAAAAATTCATGCAACTATCTCAGTTTTCTAAACCCTAAAATATATATTTCTATATATTCAGGTATGGGGACGGAGATGAGAATTAAGTCCCCGCACGTGTGGCGATGGGAATCCCCGATAAAAAATAACTGGGAATGAGGCCGGTATGGGGATGAGTTTTGTATCCAGGGACGGGGATGGGGGGAGGCATCTCCATCCCCGACCCGCCCCATTTTCGTCGTCATTTCCAAGTTATATTTTTTTAAAGTTTTTTTTTCATTTTTTTACCAAAATTTCTATTTTTTTAGTCTTGCTGTGTATTTCTTGCGCGAATTCTTTTGCATTTGATGTGATTTTGTTCTTGTTTGTAAATTTTTTAAGGTGATATATACACAAGCGCACACTCACATATTTATTTTCTCGAAACCATTGTGGTAAGCTAAGTTTTTGGCATGTCATCTGGTTCTTGTTATATATCAATAGTTTATTGTTCAACTTAATTCAAAGATGGTGACTTTATTACTTTGTTGTGATGAGGTCTTAAACTTGAGCGTGAAGATTTTGTTAAAAGAAAGTTTTACAGATCATTAAGGTTTAGTGTAATAGCTTTGCGTGGCCATGTTGAAAATTTGAAACTTGGAATCAAAATTGTTGATTAAGCTACACAGATTATAGAATATGTAATGCCCGGAATTATTTAATTTTAATCCGAGAATAATTAATTTGGGAATATTTGGAGTTTTGATTTAAATTCTAATATTCTTAAATTATTTAGGATTTAAATTGAATGAATTGAGAAATTGAAGGCTGAATTGCAATTATTGAAGTCTTGAGGGGCTAAAGTGCAAAATCTGGAACTTGAGTTGGACACTTGTTGATTTTCTTAGCATGCACGTGTGATTCAACCTTATTCCATCAGATTTCATCAGAATTGAGAAGGCAAGAACCGAGAGAAAAGCACAAAGATATTCTAAGTGTTTTCTTTATCTTGTAATTGCAATATCTTGAGTTTCGGATATCCGATTTCGATTCCGAAAATCCTTGCAACGAGACCTTCAATTTGATGTAAGTTTTATTTCAGTTCATCAGGGTTTGAGAATTCGAAAATGGTAGTTATCAGATTTGTGTTGTGAATTGAGGTTGATGAGCTTCTATACTTTGTTATATTGAAATTGGGTTGAGGAATGATTGTTGTATCATATTCTTATGATTTCTCAGCCACTATTCAATGTATATGTTGCTGATATGTTGAGGAATTATGATGGTTTTGAATCCTATACAGCTGATATGATTGTTAGAATGACTTAGTTGAGTTCGGGATCGCCGAATGATACCGATATGCTGTCGAAACTTTTGATTTGAGGCTGTTTACTATCTTATGCTTGAGCTGCTATTGAGATAAGTTTAAGCTGATGTTCTTTGGCCATTATGTTGTGGTTTCAGCTTGTAAACAAGGGATATTGAGCTCGAGAACGTCGACTTCGAAACCAATAAAAAAAAACACAAGGTTTGTAACTTTTTGCCTTGAAGTTTGGTTGAAGCTTGAGCAGCTTTTGAGATGGTTTTGGTGGTTGTGTTGGTTCAGATTTGATAGCTTGAAGTTGCCTTGAAACCTCACATTTGAAAGGTAAAAGTGAACTATTATTCGATTGGGATTATAACTCGAGATGGTTTGTATCGAGTTCCCTAAATCACATACTTTTGTGTTTATTTGCTTTTATATGCTCTTCTATTAATTGTTGAATGAGTCTTTGATGTTAATGAATGCTTTTATGATGATATATGTTGCATTCATCTTGTAAGACTTATTCTTTGATTTTGAAATGAACGGAAACGTTCAAATAGACGATTTGAGGGATTATATATGTACGGCCTGGGTGGTTGACTTAGCCTAACATCTGATTTACATATATAATGGCTTCAAAGTCTAGAGAAGCAAGATAAGTAGCCCCACCTCGATCGGGAGAGTCGGTGGTTAGTTATGATATCTTCTTCTTGGGATCCCAAACGATGAACTAGAGAACCTTGTTTTAAAACATGCATTGTAGTTACTTTTATATCATGAATTTGATATATGCTGTGTTATGCATGTTTAGTTACTTTTACTGGGAAATATATTTCTCACCGGAGTTATCCGGCTATTGTTGTGTTGTATGTGTCATGGCAATAGGTGGGAGTGGATCTGGGCAAAAGCGAACTTGAAGAACAAGGGATGAGGAGATTAGCGTGATGATCCGAGTTTAGATGGTTGTGTGAGCTGTCAATTATAATGTTGAGTGTCAAAAACATGATCATGTTATAGCTACTTATACCAAGACTTGTTGGTTATTAAGTTGTTGTCTTGTTAATGTATTTAGGATTTGAGTTGATGATGTTAATCCTTAAGACAACATGATGTAGCATGATGATTCTTGTATGATATGTAATTTTAGTATGAGACTTTATTCAAGAACATGGTGATCTTGTTTCTCTTTAACTATATCATGTTTAGGATGAATGTTAGTTGTGGTTATAAGATTGAACTGTTGGTATTCAATTATGCCATGAAGTACTTGATCATGCTAGGAAGATTGCATAGTTTGACAGCAAACGTTTTTGATTTTTTTCTTTTGAATATGTGCTCGCTCGATCGGGTAATATTTACCGATCGATCGAGGTCTTCTTTTCCTGAACAGAAACTTGAGCAATTGTGCTGCTCGATCGGCAGAAAATGACCGATCGAGCGAGGCCAAAACTTTGCAAACCAAGAGTTGAGCTGTATGGCTCGCTCGATCGGGTAATCTTTACCGATCGAGCGAGATTCTCATTTTCTATTTTTTATTTTATTTTATGTAGTCTTTGATTCTTTGGCTATTATTTACAATGATTTGATTAATGAGAGATTAGAACTCGGGTCGTCACAACAGGTGGTATCAGAGCGAGAAAATTCTGGATTGAGTTAGATAGCGAGTGGGGTAGATCGAGTAATCTTCCTTGATTATTTGTTTTATTATGCTATGATTTAATTACATGATTGAATTACATGTGGTAAATGCTAGCATGATTTACTTTCAAGTATTTTATTACATGATGTTGTATTTATTTTATTTGAAATTATGATTTATGATGATTAAAGACGCATGCTTACTGGAATATCTGGAATGATTAGAGGCATGTGTTCTGATAAATTATGATATGCTACCTGATTATCGGAATTGATTGGAAGCATGTCTTGTTTGAGTACTTCGATTATTTTTTTAAGATTGAATCAGAACCGAGTCTTGATCAGAGGTAAGATGATCAGAGGAGGACTGAGATAGATTTGATGATTGTGGTATCCTAACCCTTTTGATAATCAGATATGTCTCAAAGACCAGGACGACCTCCTCTTTGACCTCAGGTTCCTACTCCTCTGCCGGAACAAACAGTGGTAACACCGACAGTACCTCAAGCTACAGTCCCGAGTAATGAACAGGAAAGTACTTCAAGAGATATGACAGATATGACTGCCACTCCGATGGAAACATTGCTCAAACGTTTTCAATCATACCATCCGCCTACTCTGAACGGTACTGAAAATGCAGTTGTATGTGAAGGATGGCTTGATGATATGGAGATATTGTTTGATTCACTTGAGTATGGTGATGAGCGGAGAGTCAGACTTATTGGATATCAGTTGCATGAGGTTGCGAAGAGCTGGTGGTTCACGATTTAGAAAGCTTTAGAGCGTAGAGGAACTGTATTGACGTGGAATGTCTTCAAAACTGAGTTTTACCAACGCTTCTTTCCAGTGTCTTACCGCAAAGATAAAGGTGCAGAATTTGCGAACTTGAAGCAGGGCAACTTAAATATTGAAGATTATGTTGCAAAATTTACTACATTGCTACGTTTTGCTCCACATGTTGCTGATAGTGATGAGGCAATGGCTGATCAGTTCATTAATGGACTGACTCCGGAGGTCTTTACTTTGGTGAACACAAGGCAACCGAATAATTTTGCTGATGCTTTGAATAGTGCCAAAGGAGCAGAAGCTAGTTTGATACAACAGCGAGGAGCTTCGTATATCGCTCAGCCTCCGAGACAGTCACAACCCTCAGCTCCAATCTCACAACAACCTCCTCGATTTGAAAGTGGTGGCAGTAGCAGTGGCAAGAAAAGGTATTTGCAAGCTCGAGGAAAACAGTTTAAGAAGTCAGGAAGCAGTTCTTCGAGTTCCAGTGGCGCGAAACCAAAGTCAGGAGTGTTTTGTAACAGTTGTGATGGAGGTCATCCAACCAATCAGTGCCGAGGTGTATCTGGGAGGTGCCATATATGCCATCAGACTGGCCATTTTGCGAGGGTGCGTCCTCAGAGAGGTTCTGGACAGACACGAGGTGCAGAGTCATCATGATCAGTGGCTCAACCTGCGAGGAAAGCCTCTTCTGTGCATTCCTTTCAACCATCACATCCACAGCAACAGCCAAGGCCAGGGGGAAGTCAGACAGACAGTCAGCCACAGAGACAACAGGCTCATGTCTTTGCACTGACAGAGGAACAGGCACAGGGAGCACCCGATGACGTGATTGCAGGTAACTGTTCTCTTTATGGTTATCCCGCATATGTATTGATAGATACATGTGCATCCCATACGTTTATTTCTACACGATTTGCATCCTTACATGATTTGCCTGTTGAATCATTACCTGCTATAGTATCCGTTTCTTCTCCTTTGGGGAGAGGTCTTATATCTATTTAGACAGTTAAGAATTGTTTGTTACAGTATGACGGTAATGAGATCGAGATAGATTGTTTTGTGCTTGGTTTGTCTGATTTTGACTGCATTATCGGGATTGATATGCTAAACAAGTACAGAGCTACCGTAGATTGTTTCCAGAAGATAGTGAGATTCAAACCGAAGATGGCTGAAGAATGGAAATTCTATGGTAAGGGTTCTCGTGCTAAGATTCCTCTGATTTCTGTATTATCAATGACCCGATTTTTGCAGAAAGGAGCGGAGGGATTTATTGTATATGTAGTTGATGTTTTGAAAACTAGCCCGAACCTGGCTGATTTGCCAGTGGTTAGTGAATTTGCGGATGTTTTTCCCGATGAAATTCCAGGACTACCTCCGTATCATGAGATTGATTTCAACATAGAACTGATGCCAGGTACTGCACCGATTTCTAAAGCACCTTATCGAATGGCACCAGTGGAATTGAAAGAGTTGAAAGATCAGTTAGAAGATTTACTGGTCAAGGGATACATTCGACCCAGTGTTTCTCCTAGGGGTGCTCCAGTATTATTTGTACGCAAGAAAGACAGTTCAATGAGATTGTGCATCGACTACCGGCAACTGAATAAGGCAACGGTAAAGAACAAATACCCTTTGCCTCGTATTGATGATTTATTTGACCAGTTTCAGGGTTCTTCGGTGTATTTCAAGATCGATCTGAGATCTGGATACCATCAGCTGAGAGTTAGGGATTATGATATTCCAAAAACTGCGTTCAGAACCAGGTATGGCCATTATGAGTTTATAGTTATGCCGTTTGGTCTGACAAATGCTCCAGCTGTGTTTATGGCTTTGATGAATCGTGTATTTCAGAAATATCTCGATGATTTTGTGATAATATTTATTGATGATATTCTGATATATTCGAAGAATCTGATTGATCATTCTGAGCATCTGAGAACTGTGTTGAAGACTCTGAGATCTGAGAAACTGTATGCTAAACTGTCAAAAAGTGAGTTTTGGCTGAAACAGGTTGTATTTCTTGGACATATTATATCTGGAGATGGTATAGCTGTTGATCCAAGTAAAGTCGAGGCAGTGATCAGTTGGTTGAGACCAACATCTGTTCCTGAGATACGTAGTTTCATGGGTTTGGCTGGGTATTATCGCCGGTTCATTAAAGATTTTTCCAGTATTGCGAAGCCGATTACTCAGTTGACTCAGAAGAATGCTCCATTTATCTGGTCTACAGCTTGTGAATCCAGTTTTCTTGAGTTGAAGAAGCGACTGACCAGTGCACCAGTCTTGACGATCCCTTCAGGTATTGGTGGTTTCACTGTTTACTGTGATGCATCTCATCGAGGTTTGGGATGTGTATTGATGCAACGAGGGCATGTGATTGCTTATGCCTCGAGACAGTTGAAGCCTCACGAAACCAGATATCCGATTCATGATCTTGAATTGGCCGCCATCATATTTGCTTTGAAGATTTGGCGACATTATTTATACGGGGAACAGTTTGAGATTTATTCTGATCACAAGAGTCTGAAATATTTGTTTTCACATTCAGAATTAAATATGAGACAACGGAGATGGCTTGACTTGCTTAAAGATTTTGATTGTGAAATTAAATACTATCCGGGGAAATCGAATGCAGCAGCTGATGTATTGAGTCGAAAGGTATGTTCTTTATCCCTATCGACGATTGGTATATCCCATTTGATTGAAGACTGTTGTTGTTCTGGTTTAGTATTTGATATGAATTATCAGCCTTTGCGACTATCAAATTCAAGTTGAACCAGAGTTACTTTTGAGAATTAAAGATGCTCAGAAACTTGATCAGAATATGCAGAATTCAATTAAGAAAGTCCGATCAGGGCATGTATCTGAATACCAAGTTCGAGATGATCTTTTGTATGTAAACAATCGCCTTGTAGTGCCTGATATTTCTGATGTACGACAACAAATACTGAAAGAGGCGCATTGTATTCGTTATAGTATTCATCCTGGAGGTAGGAAGATGTATAACGATTTGAAGACCCGATATTGGTGGAAACCAATGAAGTCCGATATCACTGATTTTGTGTCTCGATGTCTTAATTGCCAACAGGTGAAGGCTGAAAGGAAGAAATCGTCTGGTTTGTTACAGAGTTTATCAGTGCCTGAATGGAAATGGGATCATATTTCCATGGACTTTGTGACGAAGTTACCTCGATCTTCTAGAGGTTGCGATGCTATCTGGGTGATTATCGATAGATTGACGAAATCAGCGTGTTTTATACCTTATCGTATGACATATAGACACGATCAGATGGCAGAGATTTACATCCGAGATGTTGTCAGATTACATGGAGTGCCGAAGTCTATTGTATCAGATCGTGATCCTCGATTTACATCTCACTTATGGCACAGTTTACAGAGTGCTTTGGGTACTCAGCTACACTTGAGCACAGCCTATCATCCACAGACTTACGGACAATCTGAACGTACCATTCAGATTTTGGAGGACATGTTGAGAGCTGTAGTGCTTGATTTTGGCACTAGTTGGCAAGAATCACTACCACTTTGTGAATTCTCGTACAACAACAGCTATCAATCGAGTATTGAAATGACTCCGTTTGAAGCTTTATATGGAAGAAAGTGTCGATCTCCTCTGTACTGGGATGATATTTCTGAAGTACCTGATACTGGACCTGACATGATTCGAGATATGACTGAACAAGTGAAGCTTATTCAGAAAAGAATGAAGACAGCTCAAGACAAACAAGCGAAGTATGCCAATGTTCGACGTCGACCTTTGTCTTTTGAACAGGGGGATATGGTGTTTCTGAAGATTTCTCCATTCAGAGGCACTGTCAGATTTGGCAAGCGAGGGAAGTTGTCTCCACGCTACATTGGTCCTTATGAAGTTCTTGAGAAGATAGGCAATCTCGCCTATCGATTAGCTCTTCCTCCGGCTTTATCTGGAATACATGATGTCTTTCATGTATCGATGCTTCGAAAATACCTTGCGGATGAATCTCATGTGCTTCAGTCTGATGAGGCTGAACTCGACGAAACCTTGAGTTATTTCGAAAAGCCAATTCAGATTCTTGATCGTAAAGAGAAGCAACTTCGAACGAAGACTATTCCGCTTGTGAAAATCAAGTGGAGTCGTCATGGTATTGAAGAAGCAACTTGGGAGATGGAATCAGATATGAGGCAACGTTTTCCAGAGATGTTTCAATGATGTGAGTTCTCCTTTAGTTTTCTGTTATCTGATATATCTTATATGCTGTTCGTAGTTGAGATTTCGAGGACGAAATCGAGTCTTAGTGGAGGAGAATTGTAACGCCCGGAATTATTTAATTTTAATCCGAGAATAATTAATTTGGGAATATTTGGAGTTTTGATTTAAATTCTAATATTCTTAAATTATTTAAGATTTAAATTGAATGAATTGAGAAATTGAAGGCTGAATTGCAATTATTGAAGTCTTGAGGGGCTAAAGTGCAAAATCTGGAATTTGAGTTGGACACTTGTTGATTTTCTTAGCATGCACGTGTGATTCAACCTTATTCCATCAGATTTCATCAGAATTGAGAAGGCAAGAACCGAGAGAAAAGCACAAAGATATTCTGTGTTTTCTTCATCTTGTAATTGCAATATCTTGAGTTCCGGATATCCGATTTTGATTCCGAAAGATGTTCTGGAATCCTTGCAACGAGACCTTTGATTTGATGTAAGTTTTATTTCAGTTCATCAGGGTTTGAGAATTCGAAAATGGTAGTTATCAGATTTGTGTTGTGAATTGAGGTTGATGAGCTTCTATACTTTGTTATATTGAAATTGGGTTGATGAATGATTGTTGTATCATGTTCTTATGATTTCTCAGCCACTATTCGATGTATATGTTGCTGATATGTTGAGGAATTATGATGGTTTTGAATCCTATTCAGCTGATATGATTGTTAGAATGACTTAGTTGAGTTCGGGATCGCCGAATGATACCGATATGCTGTCGAAACTTTTGATTTGAGGCTGTTTACTATCTTATGCTTGAGCTGCTATTGAGATAAGTTTAAGCTGATGTTCTTTGGCCATTATGTTGTGGTTTCAGCTTGTAAACAAGGGATATTGAGCTCGAGAACGTCGACTTCGAAACCAATAAAAGAAAACACAAGGTTTGTAACTTTTTGCCTTGAAGTTTGGTTGAAGCTTGAGCAGCTTTTGAGATGGTTTTGGTGGTTGTGTTGGTTCAGATTTGATAGCTTGAAGTTGCCTTGAAACCTCACATTTGAAAGGTAAAAGTGAACTATTATTCGATTGGGATTATAACTCGAGATGGTTTGTATCGAGTTCCCTAAATCACATACTTATGTGTTTATTTGCTTTTATATGCTCTTATATTAATTGTTGAATGAGTCTTTGATGTTAATGAATGCTTTTATGATGATATATGTTGCATTCATCTTGTAAGACTTATTCTTTGATTTTGAAATGAACGAAAAACGTTCAAATAGAAGATTTGAGGGATTATATATGTACGGCCTGGGTGGTTGACTTAGCCTAGAGTCTAATTTACATATATAATGGCTTCAAAGTCTAGAGAAGCAAGATAAGTAGCCCCACCTCGATCGGGATAGTCGGTGGTTAGTTATGATATATTCTTCTCGGGATCCCAAACGATGAACTAGAGAACCTTGTTTTAAAACATGCATTGTAGTTACTTTTATATCATGAATTTGATATATGCTGTGTTATGCATGTTTAGTTGCTTTTACTGGGAAATATATTTCTCACCGGAGTTATCCGGCTATTGTTGTGTTGTATGTGTCATGGCAATAGGCGGGAGTGGATCTGGGCAAAAGCGAACTTGAAGAACAAGGGATGAGGAGATTAGCATGATGATCCGAGTTTAGATGGTTGTGTGAACTGTCAATGATAATGTTGAGTGTCAAAAACATGATCATGTTATAGCTACTTGTACCAAGACTTGTTGGTTATTAAGTTGTTGTCTTGTTAATGTATTTAGGATTTGAGTTGATGATGTTAATCCTTAAGACAACATGATGTAGCATGATGATTCTTGTATGATATGTAATTCTAGCATGAGACTTTATTCAAGCACATGGTGATCTTGTTTCTCTTCAACTATATCATGTTTAGGATGAATGTTAGTTGTGGTTATAAGATTGAACTGTTGGTATTCAATTATGCCATGAAGTACTTGATCATGATAGGAAGATTGCATAGTTTGACAGCAAACGTTTCTGATTTTTTTCTTTTGGATATGTGCTCGCTCGATCGGGTAATCTTTACCGATCGAGCGAGGTCTTCTTTTCCTGAACAGAAACTTGAGCAATTGTGCTCGCACGATCGGCAGAAAATGACCGATCGAGCGAGGCCAAAACTTTGCAAACCGAGAGTTGAGCTGTATGGCTCGCTCGATCGGGTAATCTTTACCAATCGAGCGAGGTGCACATTTTCTAAAAAAAAAAAAAAAATTTATTTTATGTAGTCTTTGATTCTTTGGCTATTATTTACAATGATTTGATTAATGAGAAATTAAAACTCGGGTCGTCACAGAATAAATCTCCTCAATTGGGCTGCTCTCTGATCCATCTTCACCTCAATCAAATAATTTTACAGTAACCGAAAAATATGATGTTTTAAACTTATCTCACAAATATTATAGAAATACACTCAAATCAATTGAATGCTTTAGACTGAAAAGAGAACTGGATGTTGGGATGATTACTTCTGATGAAGGGGAGCTCTATTTATAGAGCTCCCTCTCCTCGTAAAAATGAGAAGAAAATTTTTCAATTGAATTTTCCATCAATCTTTGTTGCACATTTAGCCTCAACGTGTTCCATTTCAATATATATACTTTCAGGTTCTCAGTGTGTCTCACCAAAACCAAGCTTGCGACGGTGATGGAGGTAGAAAAAACCAACACTCTCAGTGTCTCACTTATATATATAAATATTAAACCAATGTTTTCATAACCGAACCGGTGATCGAAGTATCGAACCGGTCTACCTTAAAAAAACGGTCCAACCGATTCGACCATTTTAACCGGACGGTCGGACCGGAAAACCGTTTATATAATATAATATAATTAATAATATATTTTAAATTTTAAAAATCTAAAAGATGTATATAAATAAACAAAAATATATTTATCATAATTTAAAAAATAAATAACTATATAAATATATTCAAATAATCATGTATATATATAATAAAATATTAAATTAAGATTTTAAAATTAAAAAAAAATAAAAAAAATTCGAAAACCGGTTCAACCGGTTTTTTGACCGGTTTTTGAGACCAGTTCTTGGCCGGTTCGACCGATTTTGACCGGTTCTGAGCGGTTGAACCATTTTTTAGGAGTATTCCTAACCGGACCAGTGACCGGTTCTCGGTCGAACCGGTCGATCCGGTTTTTAAAACACTGTATTAAACTAACTTGTGTTTCTTTCATGAGAAGATCAGGAACCCAATGATGGTATAAGGACGACTGAAGAGTTCAAGGGTGGATTTAAGCATGGTCGTGGCTGTTATCATTTCAGGCTATTGTGAATTTGAATGAACTTTGGTTTCCAAGTAAAGATGGCAATTTTTCCCACGGGTTCGGGGACCGGTGGGAAAATCCGAAATGGGGTGGATATGGGGGAGGTTTTTCAGGTATGGTTTGGGTTTGGGGATTTTTAAAAATCCCTGAATCATATTGGGGCGGGTATGTGAATGCTATCTCCATACCCAAACCCGCCCCGATAATAATAATAATAATAATAATAATAATAATAATAATAATAATAATAATAATAATAATAATAATAATTAACAATGGCCGAACAACCTAAAAATTAAAGGATGGGACGGTATTTTGACGGCCTCTTTGATGACACTATCCTGAGCATTCTGAACAGAGTCGGTGATATGGAACCCCTATTTAGTTTTTTTTTTGTCCTGCCATCGTTTTGCAAATCTTGTATTTGGAGTGACCAGTCCCATTTCAGTCCAACTCCCATCTACCCAAATCCCATCAATTTTTCTTGTTGTCCCCTCTCTCCCTATTTGGCCAGATGGAAAATTGAGATTTCTTCAGAGATTTACTATGGTTGACCCGATAACCATTTTGTTTTCTCGTGTCAATGGTGACTCATGTTGTATGTCACCCTTCCTCGTGTGGAAATATGAGTCCTTGGGATTTATTATGTTTTATGTGAACAAACGCATTCCTTCACCTGCTCAAGAGAACATTTTCAACGTGCGTCAAGAACAAGAATTGACAATTGATGAAATTCGCTTCCACCAAAGTTTGAAAGGATTCCCCTATCAGACTCTAGACTAAGAATAAGTTACATAATACAGGTTCTGAGTGATCTTCCAATAAGACCTTTGAGTAATCTTCCAAATTTGAAAAGACGTTTTGGCAGCAGATGTTGTGAAACAGGGGAAGCTTGTTCTGGATGAAGAGGGGGTTTGTTTTTGCCGATAATACAATAAAATGGTAGAGGTTGATGCGTATCAAAAAGACATTTCAGTAGATATATTACAATTTCCTCCTGGATCAAAATTTATGGTCATTTGAAGTTTGAGCTACAAACACCTCCACTTTCATAGTTGCCAAACTGATCTTCCATCTTTACCTCAATCAAATAAATTTACAGTAACCGATAAATATGATGTTTTAAACTTATCTCACAAATATTATAGAAAAACACTCAAATCAATTGAATGCTTTAGACTGAAAAGAGAACTGGATGTTGGGATGATTATTTCTGATGAAGGGGAGCTCTATTTATAGAGCTCCCTCTCCTCGTAAAAATGAGAAGAAAATTTTTCAATTGAATTTTTCATCAATCTTTGTTGCACATTTAGCCTCAACGTATTCCATTTCAATATTGTAATGTATGTCATAATAAATTTTTCAAAGGCCACCTACCATTGACCAATTCTTCCAACATGTGTTGCCATCTTTTATGGCCAATTCTGCCGACATTACATAGGTATTAAACTATATATATATATAATATATATACTTTCAGGTTCTCAGTGTGTCTCACCAAAACCAAGCTTGCGACGATGATGGTGGTAGAAAAAACCAACACTCTCAGTGTCTCACTTATATATATAAATATTAAACCACTGTTTTCATAACCAGACCGCTGATCGAACCGGTCTACCTTAAAAAAATGGTCCAACCGGTTCGACCGTTTTAACCGGACGATCGGACCGGAAAACCGTTTATATAATATAATATAATTAATAATATATTTTAAATTTTAAAAATCTAAAATATGTATATAAATAAACAAAAATATATTTATCATAGTTTAAAAAATAAATAACTATATAAATATTCAAATAATCATGTTTATATATATAATAAAATATTAAATTAAGATTTTAAAATTATAAAAAAATTTAAAAAAATAAAAAATATTCGAAAACCGATTCGACCAGGTTTTCTGGCCGATTTTTGGGACCGGTTCTTGGCCGGTTCGACCGGTTTTGATCGGTTCTGAGTGGTTGAACCGTTTTTTAGGGGTATTCCGAACCGGACCAGTGATCGGTTCCCGATCGAACCGGTCAAATCGGCCGGTCCGGTTTTTAAAACACTGTATTAAACTAACTTGTGTTTCTTTCATGAGAAGATCAGGAACCCAATGATGGTATAAGGACGACTGGAGAGTTCAAGGGTGGATTTAAGCATGGTCGTGGCTGTTATCATTTCAGGTTATTGTGAATTTGATTGAACTTTGGTTTTCAAGTAAAGATGGCAATTTTTCCCACGGGTTCGGGGACCGGTGGGAAAATCCGATACGGGGCGGATATGGGGGAGGTTTTTCAGGTATGGTTTGGGTTTGCGGATTTTTAAAAATTCCCGAATCATATTGGAGTTGGTATATGGATGCTATCTCCATCCGCAAACCCGCCCCGATAATAATAATAATAATAATAATAATAATAATAATAATAATAATAATAATAATAATAATAATAATAATAAACAATGGCCGAATAACCTGAAAATCAAAGGATGAGACGGTATTTTGACGGCCTCTCTGATGACACTATCCTGAAAATTCTGAACGGAGTCGGTGATATGGAACCCCTATTTAGTTTTTTTTTTTTGTCCTGCCATCGTTTTGCAAATCTTGTATCTGGAGTAACCAGTCCCATTTCAGTCCAACTCCCATCTACCCAAATCCCATCAATTTTTCTTGTTGTCCCCTCTCTCCCTGTTTGGCCAGATGGCAAATTGAGATTTATTCAGAGATTTACTATGGTTGACCCGATAACCATTTTGTTTTCTCGTGTCAATGGTGACTCATATTATATGTTACCCTTCCTCGTGTGGAAATATGAGTCCTTGGGATTTATTATGTTTTATGTGCACAAACGCATTCCTTCACCTGCTCAAGAGAACATTTTCAACGTGCGTCAAGAACAAGAATTGACAATTGGTGAAATTCGCTTCCACCAAAGTCTGAAATGATTCCCCTATCAGACTCTAGACTAAGAATAAGTTACATAATACAGGTTTTGAGTGATCTTCCAATAAGACCTCTGAGTAATCTTCCAAATTTGAAAAGACTTTTTGGCAGCAGATGTTGTGAAACAGAGGAAGCTTGTTCTGGATGAAGAGGAGGTTTGTTTTTGTCGATAATACAATAAAATAGTAGAGGTTGATGCGTATCAAAAAGGCATTTCCGTAGATATATTACAATAGAAAAATTCCTCCTGGATCAAAAGTTATGGTCATTTGAAGTTTGAGCTACAAACACCTCCACTTTCATAGTTGCAAAACTGATCTTCCAAACTGATATATATACTAAACTGACATACCAGAATGATCTTATATCATTTGCCTACCTGCAATCAGTTTACTTGGTACTAAACTGATCATGTACCATCAGTCTAGTTATTCACTATCAGCAAACACCAAACTCCTCTTACGCCATTAGTTTACCTGATACTAAACTGATCGGATACCTTCAGTTTACCTCGTACCAAACTGAATTTGTGTCATAAGTTTACCTCTCATAAACTGATCATATGCCATCAGTTTACCTCTCGTAAACTGATCTTGCATCATCATTTTACCACTCGTAAATTGATATTATGACATCAGTTTTACCTCACCTAAACTGATCTTTTGCCATCAGTTTGCCTAATTTTTTTCCAACAAAAATTTATGCAACTATCTCAGTTTTCTAAACCCTAAAATATATATTTATATATATTCAGGTATGGAGACGGAGATGAGATTTAAGTCTCCGCACGTGTGGAGATGGGAATCCCCGATAAAAAATAACTGGGAATGAGGCCGGTATGGGGACGAGTTTTTTATTCGGGGACGGGGATGGGGGGAGGCATCTCCATCCCCGACCCGCCCCATTTTCGTCGTCATTTCCAAGTTATATTTTTTTAAGTTTTTTTCAATTTTCTACCAAAATTTTTATTTTTTTAGTCTTGCTGTGTATTTCTTGCGCGAATTCTTTTGCATTTGATGTGATTTTGTTCTTGTTTGTAAATTTTTTAAGGTGATATATACACAAGCGCACGCACATATTTATTTCTCGAAACCATTGTGGTAAGCTAAGTTTTTGGCATGTCATCTGGTTCTTGTTATATATCAACGGTTTATTGTTCAACTTAATTCAAAGATGGTGACTTTATTACTTTGCTGTGATGCGGTCTTAAACTTGAGCGTGAAGATTTTGTTAAAAGAAAGTTTTACAGATCAATAAGGTTTAGTATAATAGCTTTGCATGGTCATGTTGAAAATTTGAAACTTGGAATCAAAATTGTTGATTAAGCTACACAAATTATAGAATAAATCTCCCCTGTTGAGCTGCTCTCTGATCCATCTTCATCTCAATCAAATAAATTTACAGTAACCGATAAATATGATGTTTTATGCACCAGTTATTGAGAAATCATGGAACATTTTGCAACATTCTCCACGATTATTGATATTATATAGATTTTTTTGTTTAATTGGCATTTCATCTGGTTCTTGTTATTTATCAACTGTTTATTATTCAACTTAATTCAAAGATGGTGACTTTATTTCTTTGCTGTGATGAGTTCTTAAGCTTGAGACAGAAGATTTTGTTAAAATAAAGTTTTACAGATCAATAAGGTTTAGTATAATAGCTTTGCGTGGCCATGTTGAAAATTTGAAACTTGGAATCAAAATTGTCGATTAAGCCACACAGATAACAGAATAAACCTCCTCTGTTGGGCTGCTCTCTGATCCTTCTTCACCTTAATAAAATAAATATATAGTAGCCGATAAATATGATGTTGTATGCACCAGTTATTGTGAAATCATGAAACATTCTGCAACATTGTCCACGAGTATTGATATTATTTAGATTTTTTGTTTAATTGGCATTTCATCTGGTTCTTGTTATATATCAACTGTTTATTGTTCAACTTAATTCATAGATGGTGACTTTATTCCTTTGCTGCGATGAGGTCTTAAACTTGAGCATGAAGATTTTGTTAAAAGAAAGTTTTATAGATCAATAAGGTTTATTGTAATAGCTTTGCATGGCCATGCTGAAAATTTGAAACTTGAAATCAAAATTGTTGATTAAGTCACACAGATTACAGAATAAACCTCACTTGTTGGGATGCTCTTTGATCCTTCTTCACCTCAATCAAATACATATATAGTAGCCGATAAATATAATGTTGGCACCAGTTATTGTGAAATCATGGAACATTCTGCAACATTGTCTACGAGTATTGATATTATATAGATTTTTTTGTTTAATTGGCATTTCATCTAGTTCTTGTTATATATCAACTGTTTATTTTTCAACTTCAAAGATGGTGACTTCATTCTGTTGTTGTGATGAGGTCCTAAACTTGAGCCTGAAGATTTTGTTAAAAGAAAGTTTTACAGATCAATAAGGTTTAGTGTAATATCTTTGTGTGACCATGTTGAAAATTTGAAACTTGGAATCAAAATTGTTGATTAAGTCACACAGATTACAGAATAAACCTCCCCTGTTGGGCTTCTCTCTGATTCTTCTTCACCTCAATCAAATAAATATATAGTAGCCAACGAATATGATGTTGTAAGCACCAGTTATTGTGAAATCATGAAGATTCTGCAACATTGTCCACGAGTATTCTTTCATTTATTATAAAACTGCACCAATACACGTTGTATTGATATTATATAGAATTTTTTTGTTTGATTGTCATGTTTAAATGTGTCAATGTTAATGAAAAGTAATTGTTATTTCGATTAAGTAAATAAATAAACTGATGACAGTTCTTAATTTGTTTTTTTTGCAGATAAACACCAACTGATGATATAGGTACTACTGACATTACCCTTTCAGACGAAAGGTAGAACGAACCATATGTATATAGTCTCACTTCAAATTATACACACCAGCTTGCATGCATTTACTCTTCTCCTTCATTGTTACCTACATATGCATGTGTCTTAAGAAACAATTAACAATGACCGAACAACCTGAAAATCAAAGGATGAGACGGTATTTTGACGGTCTCTCTGATGACACTATCCTGAGCATTCTGAATAAATTCGGTGATATGGAACCCCTGTTTAGTTCCTTTTTGTCCTGCCATCATTTTGCAGATCTTGTATTTGGAGTGAACAGTCCCATTTCAGTCCAACTTGAAAGAGTGGGTGCCCAGTGAGCCAACTTGTGGCTATGGGCTTTGATGACTCTTTGTACAAACGATCTTTTGTTTAATGTAATTTACACTTTTATTAATGGCAATGACTTTATCTTTCTTCATATTGTTATATTATGATATACTATTGTTGTTTTGATAAAGACCTTGAATATACTATAGTGTATGTAAGATGTGGTAGAACATGGGGATGTCTATCATGAAATACATCTTATAGTCACTGTATATTCTAAACTGTTCCTAGTCGATTGAGCCGTCCGATAATAAGGATAAGGATCGCTCGAGTTTGAGACTAGCATTTGCGATGCGGAGTACCACGTTTCATTGGTAGGGAACATGGAGATGTTCGAAGCATGCAAATGGATATTCATAGGATGAATAATCGAACTACCCTATCCGGACTTTCCAAGTGGTTATCACTTATCGAGTGGATAAAGTCCGCGGTTTTGGTTGTACACCATTAGTCCTTACTACTTGAAACATCATGGAGACTCTATATGCTAGTACTGTGCTTTGACTCGTTTACCGACTCTATGGGGGTCATCAGGTGTCGGGATTGGGTACAGTTACAACACATATAGGAGTCGATGCATTGTTGTCAAGGATTCACCACATACTTGCGAGTGTGGATATCCTATGCGATCTGAGGAGATATTAGTGTGACGAATCTCTGGCCAGAGTACTTGATGTGATTTAAGAAATGGTTTCTTAGTAGCACATGCGATGTCACTAATTTGATCTTCAAGATGTATTGCATAGTTATCGAATCTTGAGCGACTCTCGATATACCAATGGTTGTTGATTCGATCGGGATATATGGATGAAGGGACCGTACTGTACGCTAACCAAAATCTACTGGTTCTTGTAGGCACTATCAGTGATACCTAGGGAATCATGGGGCGATGTTGCTAGGCGCTTTACCATGATTCGTTGGGCAAGTCGGAAATCGTTGTTCCGAGTCACAAGGAGTTGTGAGCCCACGGCTAGCTGTATCCCTGAACCATTGAGGGTCACACAGTGTAATGGAGTTTTAATCCCCGTTGAGATAGTTAAATTTAAAGAGTTAAATTTAATGAATAAAGAAGTTGGACTTCTTAAATAAGAGTAAGGGAGTAGGATTTCCTAAAATGACATAGGGATGTACATTTTTGGAAACCACTGAATTCGGATTCAGGAAAATTTATCTTGACTTTAAAATGTGCAGAAATGGTTTCTGTGCACATTGGTAAAATCGGTTTATCAATCGGAGTCACGATGAATTTTATATTAATTTCTGAACATGCGGGCTTTGCTTGTCGGGCCTCAACTTATGACTAATGGGCCCTAAGGTGTTAGTGGCCTGCATTATAAATAAGTTATTGCAGTACAGAAATTACACACAACAGGTCATAATTTTGAGAGAAAAATTTCGAAACCCTAGCCTCTCTCTCAAATATTTCGGCCGAACACCCTCCCTCTCTCTGTCTGAGAAATTCCGGTCTGTGATTTTGAATTGCAGTCTGGAATAGCGAATCAAATTCGTTTACTCTCTTCGCAGAAAACTTCTGATAGATTTTCTAGTGCAATCTATCAGAGGGATTAAACCTCCATTCGTGGACCTGATTGAAGGAGTTCATCAGTTCCTGGGAGAGACAACAAGAGCAGAGAAATCTGTTGGAGTCCAATAATCTCGCTTCGAGATTGAAGGTAAAATTTAATAATTGTTATTTAATTTTACACACACTTATAATTTAATCGTTAAACGGTTGATACCCACACTATGGAATTGTTCCATAATAAAATTTTTAAACTTCCGCTGCACCGGGTATCAATCGTGATTGATCTGAACGCCAGTTTTCCAACACAACTCCCATCTACCCAAATCCCATCAATTTTTCTTGTTGTCCCCTCTCTCCCTGTTTGGCCAGACAGCAAACTGAGATTTCTTCAGAGATTCACTATGGTTGAATCGATAACCATTCTGTTTTCTCGTGTCAATGGGGACTCAGATTGTATGTCACCCTTCCTCATGTGGAAATATGAGTCCCTGGGATTTATTATGTTTTATGTGCAAAAATGCATTCCTTCACCTGCTCAAGAGAAAATTTTCAACATGCATCAAGAACAAGAATTGAAAATTGATGAAATTCGCTTCCCCCAAAGTCTGAAAGGATTCCCCAATCAGAATCTAGACTAAGAATAAGTTAAATAAGACTGCAGGTTCTGAGTGATCTTCCAATAAGACCTCTGAGTAATCTTCCAAACTGATCTTGCGTCATCATTTTACCACTCGTAAATTGATATTATGACATCAGTTTACCTCACCCAAACTGATCTTATGACATCAGTTTTACCTCACCTAAACTGATATTTTGCCATCAGTTTACCTAATTTTTTTCTACCGAAATTCATGCAACTATCTCAGTATTCTAAACCAACTGGTTTAAGTTTTCTCCTGGATTCACATACTCAGTTTACTCTTAGTTCTTCTACTGAGTTCAAAAGTTTGTTCCATCCAAGTTTATGAAACCTGGCTCTGATACCACTTCAATTTTATGCCATAAAAAATGGGCCTAGTTGACATTGACGTTATTTAACGTTTTCACATCTAATAACAAGCCTCGAGATACAAATTTCTAGAAAATACCAGTCTTTGATTCATAAAGTGAAATTGGAAGGTTTTCATAAACTAGAATATAAGATTTTCTTTAAATTACTTAACTGAAATACAACAGAATACATACACAGCAGCTAATTATAATTGATCGAAACATAAACTAGATAGAAACTAAGCATCAATAGTTTGTTGGTCTTCTTCACTAACCACAAAACTGAATTTGGTTATCATCCTCGAGCTCATTCTCGTTTTTTATTTGAGATGAGTGATTCGGGTGGGTGAGTGATATGGTGTCACTAAGTAAATGGGGGAATATCCTGCATAAAAAACATTTCCAGACTTATGCATTTATACATAACTGAATTGAACATTGTTATGTTTCCAGAAAACATAATTCATGACATGCACAGATTTAACTTATTGAATTTTGTGTCTTAGTAGTACTATCCCCTCATATGTTTATCCTCTAAAGTGTGAGGAGTCAGAACAAAACAGAAACAGAAATAGGAGTTTAGAATATATATTTCTACCACTAATTCACAAGTATCAGTGCAGTAAAAAATCAGATATTTTAGAAGTTCAGACAATTATCATACATTTAAACTTGCTGAAATAGAATATTATTCATGGAATTTGCTTAAAAACCGAAAGTCCACTTAACGTAGGTTGATAAAATGAATTCGGTTGGTCTTGCAAACTGATCAGCCTTTGTCCAACTGAACCCTCGATTGTTGCTCAACTGATTTCTTTCATTCTAATTTCGTGTGGTTTGCTCAATATTTCATGCAGGGGAAAACTGTAATTTTGGTCCTTTATATTTGTCACTTTGCGATTTCAGTACTCTATGTTTTCATATTTCAGTTTTAGTCCTGCATGTTTTGACTTTTGGCAATTTCAGTCCTTTTTATTCAAAAATGCTCACATGGCACTATATACGTCAGCTCCACATCAGTACTGAATTGGTGTCATGCACATCAGCGCCACATCAAAAAAAGACTAAAATTGCCAAAAAATAAAAACCCTTAATTGCCATCATTCTGCTTTAATGTCGTCAGTTACGAGTTTGAAGCTGATGGATATCAGTCTAGCTTACTAGACTAATCTTGGTCACTTGGTCAAATCAGTTGACCTTGGTTCAGTTGACCTCAACTTTAGTTTACTTCAAATTCAGTTTATCATGATTTCAGTCTACCTCCAATCAGTATACCTCAAGTTTCGTCTACTAAAATTGAATCTTGAACACATACGTCCCCATGTTTTCAAAATTTGAGCACACAACCCCTTGTCCGTACATGTTTTCAGGGGTATGTGTGCTCAAAATTTGAAAAATCAAGGGGTTTATAGTTATAGGAGTTTTTCAACAATCTCATGATTTCACAGAGTTAGAGTATGCAATTATGCCATGTTTTTTTTTTTTCATTTTTGATAGAATGCTATTTATCGATCACAGGGTTCAAAATTTATAAAATATAGCCTGGTCTTTTTGTGCATTTGTGATACAATGATGTTCATCCAGATGCCCATAGTATTGCTTGATATCCATATGTTTATGTATATGAATAGAGACGATCTTTAAAGTAGTTATCGATGGATCAAAACACACCAAAACAATCACATTTTTTGTCATGTAATTTGCACATTATCTATTTTTAATCTTGTGAATAGTAAATTTTAAATTTTATTCTTGTAACTTGTATGTTTTTTTTAACTCAGTCTTGTTATACGATGGATTTTTATTTTTAATCAAGCAACTCGGATATTTTTTTTTAAATTTTTAGTCATTTAACTTGTATTTTTTTTTTCTTTCTAAATTTGATCTTTTTTTGAGCGACAAATATGATGAACTCCGATCAAAATAAGACCAAACTTCATCTTTTTTATTTTCTTTAAAAAAAATTGATAACAATATTATTCCTGATCAAAAAACTACTTATAATATAAATAGCAAAATTGTAGTATTAATAATAATAATAATAATAATAATAATAATAATAATAATAATAATAATAATAATAATAATAATAATAATATCATTACTAATACGAAATAATTAAAATCCAGTATTGTTAATAATAAGAATAAGTTAATAGCATTTTTACGGTTAAAAATAATAATGACGATAGATATTAATCGAGTATTTTAAAGAGATATGTTGTTATAAGTACAATGTTAATTAAATATACCATTATAAATTATTTTTGAAATTACAAAATTATATTAAATATAAAATAATTCTTTTAAAAATGTATTGGAGTTTTTATATTAAAAAAATATTAAAAATCCGGTAAATTGAACATGAATCCGTTGAGTTTCCATTTCAGAATCTCAGGTTCAGAAAATTTATTATTTATGTATATAATTAATTGATTTTGAAACAGGATCCGAATCTGTATTCTTTTTTCACAATTACAATATGACCCTTTGAAATATTTTGTAGGATGATGACATAATTTTTAATATATTAATGACGTTACCCTTTATTTGAATATAAATCAAATTAATAATAAAAAATTATATAAATACGCAATGCATGTCAAGGGTCACTAGTTTTAATATATGTGTATGCACATGACACATATTCATAGAGCCACTAGCTACAAGTATACATTATGATTTTCATAGGTAATAAGATTATAAATTAAGATCAGTGAATCTTATAACTTTGCAACCCCAATCACCGTGTTTAAATTTTGAAAGATAAATATGTACATTTTACTTTATAATATATTAATAATGCACTTAATTTTGCACGTGTTACATGATTATATAGTTGAAATATTTATTAAGCATGATAATTTTAAAATATAGATCATAAGATATAATTGAATTTAAAAAATATAAATAAAATTGTGCTTGAAAAATTAATTCAAAAGAAAGAACGGTGTAGCTGTTATTAATAATGAATGATTATATGATCAACCAATTAGGCATGCATGTAAGAAAATAGATAGGTTGCACTTTTCATGATAGTATATAAGATTGAAATCAAAGTTGTTGTTCCTGAAATTAACTCAAAGCTATGTGCATGGATGTTGTATCTAACCTTGATATATGTTCTACTAAAAATAAAATAATATGTATTTTTAAATTAAAAATCAAAAGATAATTAGATAACTAAATTTAATAATACATGTAAATTTATTTAATATTTTATGTCTGATTTTATTTAATGAAAACTTTATATATTTTCAATAAAATCGAGATCTAAATAAAAATATATTAATAAATTAAACTTAAATTGTAGATTTATTATTATTTTATTTAATTAAACGTAATATTATAAATTTTGAATAATAAAATAAAATTATAATAGTTAATATGAGAAAATTTAAGTTTGGAATGTCAATCAACCAATATTATATGTATATAAAGAAAGTCATATGTAAGGGCACTTTTATCAAACAAAATAATAAAAATATACTTAAAATGGAGAGTGATTAACAATTTTTAAGTGTAAATAACTCAAAGGATGACTCTTAACTCAAATTTACATTATATATACACATACGAATGCATCAACATAATAACTACTAAAATCATTCTAGCTTTCTCAAAAACTTCTAGCTTTTAAGCAATTAATTATTATTGTTACTAGCAAAAAATACACACGCTTTGCGTATATAAAATAGAAGTTTTTTATATGTATATATATTTTATAAAAAAAAGTAAAACATGGAGAAGTTGAAGAGATTTAGTGGGTAGTTGATAGGAAAGGGTAATTGTAAAATAAATAATTTTGGTGTTTTCAAAATAGTTATTCTAGCGTGCTCAACTTTTATATAATAATATATTATTGTTATTTATGTTCGCACCAAAATTCTATATATTGATTATATTTTTCTGTCATATATAACTGTCGCAAAATCGATTTATAAATTTTTTTTTTAAAGAAAAAGATTTTGACGCCTTCTCGGGATCACCAGTACCCATGCATGCAATTGTAATACTAATTAGAACCAATTATACATCTATGCACCGATTAGTTCGTAAAATATCTAAATACAATATACGTATACTGCACTCACGTATTTAATTAAATAGGTCGGAAACCGAGAAACCTGTACGGACTGGAGCTATCTATTTGAAATAACGGTAATTTATAATTCAGTTCCAGATTTAAACTTAAATTGACAATCAGTCCCTGTCAGAAAAAAAATTTGTTTAAACTTCCTGGGCCCACATGTTTTGTTTCGGATGAAATTTGGTACAAAACATGAAAAATATGATACAAATACATGATATTTGAGTATCAAATATGTTAGATCTAGTATAAATATATGATTTTCGAGTACTAAAAAATATTGATATTAATAACACATTTATCTTATTTGGATGAAAAATCGGTACAAAACATTGAAAATATGGTACGCATATGTGATTTTTGAGTATCCAATGTGTTAGATCTGGTACAAATATATGATTTTTGAGTGAGAAACACATGTTGCAAGTTCACATTAATAAAGATGTTTAGATTTTATACTCAAAATTGTATTTTTTGTACTCGATCTTGAACAATTAGTGCTCAAATATCTTGTATTTGTATCATATTTTCAATGTTTTGTACTTAATTTTATTCAAGAAAAATAATGTGGGCCCAGGGAGTGCAAACAAATTTTTTCTCTTAATTTGTTTTTGAATTTAAAGACTGAACACCAATTCACCCTTAAAATAATGTAGCTAAACTAGCGCCGGAACCCATGGGTATGCATGGGGTCCAAGCGATAAGCTCCCGGACCACCAATTCAATCATTCTATAGTTTAATTCATAATATTGCTTTACATTCTTTTTTCGTCGATCCACGCACGGATCATGCCAAAAATAAAGGAATCGGACGAATGGTACGTACTTCTTTACTGAGATGGAGGGCAGCGCTCTTCCCGCCAGCTGGCCAAAGGCAAGGGCGGGTTTTGGGAAGCACTAATCAGATCTTTTGAGCAGAACAAAGATTTTAAGCGAACGAATTTTAAGCTCTATTTTGCGAGGAAGATTTTTTCGCCTAATCTAATCAGATCTTTCGAGCAGATCAAAGATTTTAAGCAAGCGAATATTTTGTCTGTTTTAACAAGCATATTCAAGTTATTTTTAAAGTTTTAAAAGTGTATTCACCATCTCTACACTGTTTTTCAATCCTAACACACATATTTTTGTCATGTAATTTGTACATTATCTATTTTTAATATTGTGAATAGTAAATTTTAAATTTTATTCATGTAACTTGTATGATTTTTTTAATTCAATCTTGTTACAATGGATTTTTATTTTTAATCAAGCAACTTGGATAGTTTTTTTAAAATTTTTTAGTCATTTAACTTGTATTTTTTTTCTCTAAATTTGATATTTTTTTGAGCGACAAATATGATGAACTCCGATCAAAATAAGACCAAACTTCATCTTTTTTATTTTCTTTTTTTAAAAAAATTTATAACAATATTATTCCTGATCAAAAAACTACTAATAATATTAATAAAAAAATTGTAGTAGTAATAATAATAATAAAAAAATAATAATAATAATAATAATAATAATAATAATAATAATAATGTCATTACTAATACAAAATAATTAAAAACCAGTATTGTTAATAATAAGAATAAATTAATAACATTTTTACGGTTAAAAATAATAATGACGATAGATATTAATCGAGTATTTCAAAGAGAGATGTGTTCTAAGTACAATGTTAATTAAATATACCATTATAAATTATTTTTGAAATTACAAAACTATATTAAATATAAAATAATTCTTTAAAAATGTATTTGAGTTTTTATATATAAAAATATTAAAAATCGGTAAATTGAACATGAATCCGTTGAGTTTCCATTAAGAATCTCATGAGGTTCAGAAAATTTATTATTTATGTATATAATTAATTGATTTTGAAACAGGATCCGATTCTGTATAATTTTTTCAAAATTACAATATGACCCGTTGAAATATTTTGTAGGATCATGACCTACTTTTTAATATAATGACGTTTTCCTTTATTTGAATATGAATCGAATTATATATTCTTAAAAAAATTATATAAACACGGAACACATGTCAAGAGTCACTAGTTTTAATATATGTGTATGCACATGACATATTCATAGAGCCACTACACGTATACATTATGATTTTCATAGATAATATTAATAAGATTATGAAATAAGATCAGTGAATCTTATAACTACTTTGCAAACTCAATCACACGTGTTTTAAATTTTGAAATATGTATCTATATATATATATATATATTACTTTAATTTATAATAATACACTTTTGCACGGGTTACATGATTATACAGTTGAAATATATATTTATTAAACATGATAATTTTAAAATATAGATCATAAAGATATAATTGAATTTAAAAAATATAAAGACAATTGTGCTTGAAAAATTAGTTTGAAAGAACTGGTGTACCTGTTATTAATAATGATTATATTCAACCAAGGCATGCATATATGTAAGAAAATAGCTAGGTTGCCCTTTTCATGATAGTATATAATATTGAAATCAAAGTTGTTGAACCCAAACCAATCAGATTTCCACCGAACTAAAGGAGGCTGAGACGACGACATAATTGGCTGCCTACTATACTTGCTGGATAATATTCAAGATTAGGAATGTGGAATCGCATTGTTGCGTATTCAACGCAACAGAGTTTCTTCACAAAGTTTATCATTCCCTCTAGCCAAACAGGAACCCCGACCCATCGGCCGTCAATCGTGCATGAGATTTGGACGGAAAGGAAGCGGGTTTTGTGGGAAAATTTCAACCTACCTATGGGTATTACCCTATGGGACAGGTGTATCTATTTTATTTGGTTCAAATTTTGTGAATCCCACATTACCCCATGGGTAGGATCTAACCTACCGGTTTGAAGAACATGCTTCGCAAAATGCTTGGAGAAACAATAGCAAATGCGGAGGCATTTAATTGGCATCAGATAGTTTTTCGAAAATGGAGATTATTAGCTCTGTCGGGAGACGATGATCAAAATGGTTTTCCCCAGCTCCCACGAGTTTAGGGACCTTGATCATTCTTTTCCTCGCTCGGTTTACAATTTATTTATGTTCTGCAACTCATCATCATGCATGTGTCAAACCATCATGTATACATATATAATTAATATATCAAGATATGGATATGGATTATAATCGTTTTTTTCAAATTAAAAAAAAAAATTGATTACAGATATGAGCACTGTAATCTGTATTTGATATTGTGCAATCATTTTTTTCTTTTTTATGGATTGTGATTTGGTGTATCTTATCATTTGTAATTTGGCGGCGTACGTGGTGTATCAATGGTTAGAAAAGTACATACATAAAAGTTTTGATATAATGATATCATCCGTGTTAACACCTCACATCGTCCAGTGATGTTTTGTATATCTAATTGGTGATATTCTAAATATGTACTAGTATTTTTTGCACTCGGTGCATGGATATTAATAAATATAGATAAATTATAAATATATGACAAATTAAATATTCAAAAGTTTTAGTTCATATAATTTATGATTTTGGGAGTAAAAATGTGTTTGATAACTTGAAAATTTTATGTTTCGTCAAAAAAAAACTTAAAAATTTATGCATTTATTCTTAAAAATTTTACAATTTATTGTTGTGCAATATATATATATATATATATCACGGTATATGGATATGGATTGTATTGATTTTCTTTTTTCTTTTTAAAAATGATTACGGATATGCACTGTAATCTTTGTAATTGATATTGTGCAATTCAATTTTTTATGGGTTGTACTATTTAATTGATTTGGTGTATCTTTTCAATTATTTGAAAATTAAACATCTATCTATATATATAAAAAAATATGTGACACGATATTTTGTTTTTATCAAAATTATCATTATGTGATATTAATGTTATATTTTTGTTTTCTTTGTTTTTTTATTTCGACATTTCAAATTAAATTTTAGTCCATCAATAATATTTTCAACTATGATATTATTCTAATTTTTATATAAATCAAATTAATTATAAAAATATTATACAAACACGCTAGTATATATAGTTTTGATATGATAAACACTTGATGTGGGCACCTATGTGAGTGATCATGACGTATTGTACGTACATCTAATAACTGATATTCTAGACAATGTAGACATACACTAGTATCTTTTGCACTCAATATGTATATATCTATAATTTTTTATGTTAATTAATTATCTTTTTACTTTCAAGATGATATTATGAATTAAATATTCAAAATTTGGATAAAGAAGAATATTTAGCAATTTTTAATAAATTTATAAAATATATAAGATATGATATTTATATATTAGATATGATTTTGTTAAGATAATATAAAACTTTGAGATATAGTAAAGAGAAATTGGATAAAATTTAGAGATACACGTAATTAAATTATTCATAGAGCTGTCAAAACAGGTCAACCCCCAACCCACCAAAACCTGCCGATTGGCGC